>NC_080087.1:59693898-60946398 GCF_950005125.1 Chionomys nivalis | reverse complement strand
ATAAAGGCCAGGCCACATTTTTAAGTATTAAAATCACTCCAACACTGGTTGGAACTCTTCTGTTTCAAGTTACCTGGGCTTTAGACAGATATGCATCAAATGTGGCTTCCACCGGCTTCCTGGGTAGAGGAGGGACAGAATCTTGCTACTGTATAATTTGCCACTTACTAAAGAAAAGCGTTACCATAGATGAGGTCCACATGCATCAGCAAATGATTCTGAACACAAAACACGAAGCAATTTTCTGTTCCCTTAAGGATCTCAATATGCTGAGCTTGAAGCGGTGTCACTCAGTTTCCATTGACTTGAATTCTCTTGAGGGATTAATTATTATTTTTAATATAACCTGATGTGCTATTCAGTGCTGACAACTGATTAGAGCAGGGAGTCTTGGAAATGACGATATTCAAATGGTGGTTATTTGCCTCTCTTTTAATTTATTTTTTCATTGCTTCTGGGGAAATAAATATTTTCGTCTTTATTGTCTATGTGTATAAGGAAAAATGAGTATTTAAATCATTGTCTTCACAAGTGGCTCTGTGGAACAGTCAGTACTAGAGGCCATTCAGTGCTTTTGTTATTAAAAAGAAAAAAGGTTCATCCATGACAATAGTAAAAACTGAAAACACTCCTCCAGTAGATTTAATGACATTTTGACCAAACAGCATTTGCAGTGATTGGGATCCAACCCCTTTTCTCCAGGAGCAAGGCTATGATTCTAGCCTTCCCCCCCTCGTCTGCAAGCCCACAAGTGCTGACAATAATCAGACACTTCCCAAGTCCTGTCATCAACACTACCCACCCATATCTGAGAGGATGTGAGAGGAAAGACCATTTTTACCTATTTTATATATGCTCCTTCTGAAATATTTTATGCAACAAATTTTTATAAATTCAGCTTTTTGCCAGGTGTGGTAGTGTACACCTTTAGTCCCAGGACTGGGGAGACAGAGGCAGGCAGATCTCTGTGAGTTTGAGGCCGGCCTGGTCTACAAAGTGAGTTCCAGGACAGCCAGAGCTACACAGAGAAACGCTATCTCAGAAACCCACGCCCCCTTCAAAAAAGAAAAAAAAATTTGCTTTTTAAATTCAATGAAGTAAAACTCCAAACTACACAAAACAAACTTCTACCTTTTCTTCCAAGAGCTCGTTCCAGCTGCTCACTTCTTTAGTTTCTACTTTCATGTACTCAATGACAGAATCTTAATATCTCTTTGAACATTTTATAACATTTTATTGCTTCTTATTATTTATTTTACTCCCAAAATGCCTGCCCCAATCTTGTTTCTTTATATTTTTTTTTCCACTTACAGCGTCCATTTTGTCCTTTCAAGCCACTCTAGTACGAGCTCTCATAACTTAATTGTTAACTTTTAAGGCTATTTTAAGGTTGTGTTATCACATTATAATTAACCAAAACTCTGAATGGTCCGAGAAATGACCTTGGTTACAAGGTTACCACAGCACTATGTGAAACTATCTTCCTTGCAAGTTAGTCCCAGGTCCATGATGCTGAAGAAAAGACGTAAGACCCCTGGGCTAGAAACCAAGTGTGTAGTGCTCCAGCAGCAGCAGCAGCAGCAGCAAAGAGCCGATGTGTCACAAGTTATCCTGACCCTGGAGCCTCGATTCCAGATGGCTGATAAGTCAGGTGACTCTTAAAAATGCAATGGATCACATTCCAGAAGGGAAAACTGAATCTTTTACAGTAGACATCAAGTCAGAAACACACCTCATCTTATGATGTCAAACAATAAATATGTCTGTCTGTTTCTTTAGAAGAATACAATTCAGATCACAGAGTAAGGTAATCAAATAAATCTGTATCTCAACTTAGGAATGGTTGCTTGTCACACTGACCATTTCCAAAGAACCAAATAAATGCCAAGCCTCAAATAAGAATAGACAGCATGAACGCAAGACAGCCAGGAATGGACAGCACATGGCGGCATGAGGTTATTACAAAGTCTTGACTAACACCTCAAAGTGAAACCCAATTATTATATTTCAAAGACGTTTACCAATCAAGCACTCACAAAACCTGAAATCTGGTACAAAGAACTGTAAGATGTCTATGAGTTAATAGCTCTAAGTTTCCTGGCCCATAAAACATGATTAGCAATGCCTGCCTCATTGGGTTGTTGGGGAAATTAAGCTAAATATTGTGTTTTTTTAAATGTTTTAGTCTATTGCCCAGCCAGAGTATGCAGTGAGTCAACTGGAATTTAATTATTACATCATCACTCAAGGCCTGTTCCTTTTTCCTAGCCTGAAATGAACATCTAAACTTACTTGCCTGTATTTCTCACCCACAGTCTATAGACCTGTCTAAATAAGGATGCTAAATTTACTTCCCACAATAGAGGACAGGTGTTTTGCAAGCTAATACTCCTTTACTCTGTCCAAAACCACTCCCAAATTTTTGCCTTGATTCCAGTTACCACTGATAGCCAGGTGAGCTCTAGTTCTTCAATGTTCCTTCTATTACTGCCAGTGCAAAGAAACCTGTTTCTAGAAATTCTTACATCTGCATGCACCCTATAATACATGCAGGTCCTTCCCCTTCTTATATTTGAACAATGGCGGATTTAATTTTTTCCAGATAATCTCTTGACTTCTTTTTTTTTATTTTTTTTCTTGACTTTTTCTTAACATTTCCACATGGCTTTCTTGCTTCCCAAATAAAAATCAATTACATACACAAAACGAGCTAAATGGTAATTGAGTAGCAGCATGCAGTATGCAGTTGTCAGAAAGATCCCTTCTTTCTATAATTATCGATAGAATCTTTATTTACTTATTTATTTTAATTTACCAACCAAACTTTATGTTTGCAATACTTTGAGCAAGGTTTCTAAATTTTCTAAGCCTGAAAACACAGTTTCATGTGGAAAAGGACTGATTGGAAACTTTAGCTTACTCCCTGAGCAAAATAAAGTTAAGTAGAAAGTGGAAGTCAATGCACTCTTCTTGGGCAAGTGATCTAACTTGAAGTGAATTGAGAATTCAGCACAGGTGTTTGCCTGTCACCAGAAATGGCCATCATTCCTGATGCTCTGGGTTACAAAACCTTAGTAAAGGGAACAGGATGTATTAAGCTGTTATTTGAAATGGCATGAGGCAGAGCTTTGGGCAATCCCTCAGAGAATGTGGTTCAGTTCCCAGGGTAAGTTCCCCAGAGAATCATTCATCTCAACTTAGGAGCAGTTTTCTTATCACGCTAGTCATTTCCAAGGGAACCAGGTATAATTCCAAGCTGGGAGTCGGGATAGGCAGCAAGGCTGCAACAGCAAGCCAGGATGGCCAGGGCAGGGCAGCACAAAATTGCTGTGAGCTTGACTGACATCCAAAGGAAACTGCCACTTATACCTAAGTGCATTCCAAACTTTGTTTTACAGACTTTGCAATTGCACGTTATCAACACAGGAGCTACGTAGTTCAGAATGCTTATGAGTTCAGGAAAGCTAGGGAAACACTTTTCTCAAGCAGCAGTATCCAGTGTAATTCTCTAAAAATATAAGTGTCCTTTGGGGTCTTTTCCTATATAGCACACATCAACCAAATCCAACTATTGCACCCTGAAAATGTAGCTAGCATACCTCAGAAATCAGTATTTTTATTTGAATTTTAATTAACTGTCAGTGTCCTACAGTAGTTGCTGTACTGTATGACAACTCTAGAACCTACCATGGTCTCGTATATCTGTCATGCTAGCTATGAAAATGAGATGTTTCCTGTTTATTTTAGCATATGAAGAGCAAAGACAAAGCTATATCCCATTATCAGCAAAATACTAAAGAAGTAATAGATGGAAAAGCCACTTTTCTATCCAAGTTTTCTCTTCATTTTATCTTTTTTTCCATTCACATCAACTACCTCTTTAGACCAAACTCACACTTTCTAGTGTGCCATGAAGTTGTGTAACCTAATTCTAGTCTATGTTTGCAACCCCAGCTCCCTGTCAGCCTCTCCAACTTAAGAGCAATCACCAAATCTCTGCAGTACACTATATTGCTGAATTACGATGTTGAGTAGAGTAGGCCCATTTTTAACTTATTGCAGTTTTGATTTATGATGTGCATGTTGGACATGTCCATACCTAGTGTCCCATACACACAACTTCTGGCTCAGCTGTTACATGATGAGGTAACTTTTTTAAAGTTACCAAATGGTTCCACCAGACAGCTCTGGTTGAGAACCATAGCCATAACTAATGAAACCAGCAGCTTAACTAGCAGAGGTTCCCTAAAGAGAAGAGTACAGTCAACAGAACATTGCAGCTAACTTGTAGGAACAAAGACAGGGCTAAGGATTGATTGGTGTCCTTAGGAGGAAAGCACCAGCCCGTAGCTGAGTTTGCTGCTCTCCAGCACCAAGGCATTTGCCCCACATTTCATCTACAGTCTAAATTAAGCTCATTTTACAATATTGTATGATTCCTGCATCTGTGACTTGGCTGTAGTTGTAATTCAATTCAGCAAACAGTCATGGAGTGTTTGTAATGTGTGCTCAATTCTCTGGGCCAGGTACAGAGAAGAAGGAGATTGGAAAACAACATTTAGGACCAGAGTGTCTAGCAGGAGAGTAAGACACAAACAGTTTAACATGGATGTGTTACTTGGCTGAAATAGATATAAGCACAGATGTGCTATGGGAGTTCCAAGCATAAAGTAGGGAGTGAGATATATTAATTCTGTCACTCAGAGTAAAAAGCCAAAGGCCTTACAATGGTTTACCAAGACCTTGATCAGGTGTTCCGTTACCTCAGTGACCCCGTCTCCTACTGCACCCTGTCATTTAACCTGAGTCAGATGTCCCACATGTTGCTGGAACACTCCACGCTTGCTCCCAACTTAAGGTCTTTTGCTCAAGCAATTCCAACTTAAGTTTTCTCACTATAACAGCATACAGCATTACTCTACTACTCTGCCAGAAAGATTTTCCCCACCTGCTGTCATCCCAGCTGGGCCCATCTTGCAAATAGCATGAGGAGGAACAGCACCCACATGCCTTGCCTTGCTTAGCCCTCCACTCACACCCAGTCTGTCCTGTTGTTCCCAAAGCATGCATCTATTGCAGCATACTATGAGATTCGCTTGTGCCTCTACATTCATTGTCTGGCTGCCTGTACTAACATTTAGGTCCCTGGCTGCATGAACTGTTTTGTCTACTGATAAATCTCAATGCCTGAAAGATACTACCTAGAAGATGCTAGACACTCAACAAATGATGCTTAATTAATAATGAGGAGATTAGAAAATAATTCATTTAGCAATGACAGGCTTCCATAGATTATTAAAGGGATCGGATTTTTTGTTCTACAGCCAGTGTGTTCTTAATTTGGGGGCCATTAATCATAGCACACTGACCTATAAGAAAGAGCTACAGAGAAACCCTGTCTCGAAAAACCAAAAAAAAGAAGAAGAAGAAAAAGAAAGAGCTGTGGGAATACTGCCAGTCATCCAACCACTCAGTCAGCTAGTCAACAGATGTTGATTTGGCACCTATTGTTAAGGCTACCTGGAAGATACCATGGCCATTCACATTTTAACTTTGATTACTCCAGTTCTAACAAAAGGGATGAGTTAGGCACATAAATTGATTCAGGAAGTGGTACAATACGCTACCCCATGAGAAGCATGTAGGAAGCAATGCAGTTTTAGACCCACGGTGTGCTCCTAGCAGGGCATTTAGGACAGAATGTCCAGTCTCGCTGGCTAAGCGCACTGAGGACTCAGGATGACACTAAGCAGACCAATTACAAAAGATGGCATTTCTGACTTTGTCCTCTGATCGTCTGCTTCCCATCACCAGATGCCTGCCCAAAGAGCTGAGCAACGTCATTAAGCTTTCTAAGCACACTTGAGCTGACTTTTCTGATAACCTTTACCTACCAAATCAGGCATGAAAACCACTGAACAATGGTTAAAACGCTTTCTCTTTCCCGTTTTCCCCCTGGCTTTCACGTTCATAGCTGTTCATTCTAAAGCCATATGCAGTACAGTATGTTTCAGGAGAGGCCTGCAGAGCAGAGCTCAAAAACAGCTTAGCATTTGGGTTACTCTTTTAAAGCTCGCACACGTCCCTACTGTAAATGTAAAATAGCTTAGATCAAACTGCATCGTTGATTCGACACGGAGGTGGGTGAGTGATTTGTCCCTAGGAACAGAAGCCCTCAGACAAACAGTGTTAATGGGTCTTACCACAGAGCAGTTGGTGACAATAACAGAGTTAATTTTAAAGAAGGGGAAATTAAATGGTGGTTGCAACAGTCCTAGCCACTCTTAATTATTGTGATGGCAAATTATGAACAATTTCCTGTCACTTTCCCTTCTAAAGCAATTATTGATGTTTGCCTTATGGCTGAACTGGGCAGAGCACTCTCTAAGCAGGAGCTTGTCTGATTCGATGCTTTGTGGGCTCATATTCAGAAAGCCATTTGGCCTGCAAAGTTGCTGGATTATCTGTAAACACAGTGAAAGGAGACAGTGATTGCACGAAGCGGAGGGAGTGCACCTGAATGCCAATAAGGCCCATGTCATGACAGGAACACAAAGCCAGTATTCCATGTGACCTTTTCGATAGAAACCAATTTACTTTGGTACCATCTCAAACAGAAAATTATGGTGTAATTCTTCATGTCAATACATAATTTATTTTGTAATAAATAACTACCCGCATATTTATGGTGCGCCTCTCCCTGCTGCTTACGATGCTCCAGCCTCTCTGTCAGACACCCACTGCAGAATCGCAGCGGAGCTTTACGTGTTTAAGGCTCTTCTCTTCTCTAGCTCGGTGACGGCCAACGAAAACATTATGAGATTAAAAGCCACTCTTTATCTCAGCAAAGAAGCCCAAGTTATTTATTTTCTTATTTTCAAATTACCTACCAGGCTGAAGGATTCATGAGACCAAGTCAGAATAAGAAATCAAAGAAGTGCCGAATTAAGCCCAGGCCACACTTCCTAATAAAAGAAAGCTGCTGTACTTAGAGAGGCATTAGCATCCGGCAGAGGGTCAACAAGGGGGAAATTCTGCCGTATCAGGTCAGCACCCCCTTGTGTACATCTGCTTCTTTGGGGGACGATCTAGGGGCAAGGGCAGTTTCCCCAAACCGCCTGCACTCTGTCTTTAGGATACAAAGAAGGCAAGCCTGGAGCAGCTCTGCTCTTTCCCCTCTGGTCAACACTCAGAAGCTCCCCGAAGCTGGCATTGACAAGACTCTCTTCCCAGCTGACAGCTGGTCGCTGACCTCTCTGAGAGCAGTTGGGGGTCTTCCCTGAGCCTTGAGCCATAGGTGACCTTGGCACTGACCAAGCCATCACATCAAGCAGTTAGCATTCTGGGTCCATGGCCTCTGTCAAGGACGAGCCAGCTGGAGCTGGCACCAAAGTTGGTGCACACAGCACAGAGGGCGAAGTCGACCAGCCAGGCATATGCCTCTCCGCAGCTCACAGAAAGAAATCTCAGGCTAGAATAACAGAAGTGTGGCACCTGGGTGGCTACAGCCCAGCATCTTTAAAAGGTTTCAGAGAAATAGAAAATAAGGCTTGAAAATAAAGAACGTGCAGCTCCATAGCCGACTGTATTTGTAATTTTTGGCTTTGAAGTATCTGTTTTGAGACCAATTTGGTGTTAATGATTATAAACATTTGTTTATAATGTGATCCCTGGCTAACTTCAGCTGTTTTAAGAAATAGCAGAGTTAATATGACATGCCACAATTCTTCCTTTGGAAATTAGTCACTGTGCCACACAGACAGAGTGCGCGCTCACACACACACACACACACACACCAAACAAACACATTTCTTTGGCTTCACAGATGAAATGGCAACACTCTATGTGGAGGAAATAAGGGCTCCAATTCAAATATAACATATTGAGAAGCCAAAATCAATACCCCGAGAAGGTTTTACATGGCACTCGTGTTATTTTTAATGAGTTGCTGTATAGAACGAAGCAGCAGAATGAAGCCAGAATTCTCCCAGGGCTAATTGGCTTTCCTCCTCCATCATGCCCACCAAGTAGTTTCTGTTCTGCTCAGAAAACAGATGCTGGGACCAAGATCAATGAATCAATCAGAACACATTGGCCATCGAATGGGTGTTCGCAGAAAGACCTCTGATGAGAGTTCAGAGGGAATCTTCTGTGAGAACTTGGCCATTCCCAGGTCAGAAATGCCTTGCTTGAGTATACAAAGAAAATGCAGGTAAAGTGGACAAGATCCTGCAATTGTCTTCAGGACTCTTAATTTACCTGGGGTTGGCTCAGTCTGTGTGACTAATCTATTTAGCATTTCCTTAAAACTAAAGACACGTTTAAATTGTATAAACAAAAAATGTACCTACACTTTTTTCTTATAGAATTTTATAAATAATAATATTTAAGCAAACAGACTTTAACAATGTAATGTTATTGTTTAAAAGGTAAACAAATGTAGCATTAGTACATAATATAACAGGAAATTCTTAGGCACCAAAAGCTCCATGTTGTCTTCCACATACTAACACAATAGATTGGGGTGGAAATAGTAGGCATTCTTGTCTTTTAGTATATTTAAAAGTTTATTTTTTGAATAATTTAGACTATTCATTATTGAAGTTCAGAATTGGTAAAGTTTGCTTATGCTAATACATGAGGATTTTAGATGATTATACATTTGTTAGTGGCCTCAAAGGTGGTCTTCTACAATCAGTGAACAAGTAAAAAGCAAAAGCACAAACCAGGGTACAGAAAGACAAAGACTCACACAAAACCACAAATTCACCATTCACAAAACTATAAATACCTGTATCTCCTAGTTCTGATGGTAACAGGGAAATGTGTTAGCTGGGTGTCTCTGGCTCCAGGTCTCTCAGAAGGGACTGATGAACCTGAACTTTCAATTTGGGCTGCAACCTCATTTGAAGACTAAAGAGAACAAGTAAAAAGTACAGAACAGGAGGAGCAATCTACCTGAAACTCATCCACTGGCAAGCTTTGGCCGTTCACCAGAGAGAGTCTCCCAGATGCTCCCACACAAAATAGCCATTGCTTCCACGGAGGAAGCAATCTAAGAGAGAGAAAGGGATTCCCCAGATGGTAGTCACTGCCTTTTTATAAACTAATAGCATAATCAATATGCCTCTGTGTTTTCTGTAATTTTATTAGAAGAAAATCACTAGTCCCACCCTATACTCCACAACAAGGCCGACTCACAGGCATGAATATGAGGAAGTGAAGGTCACCGGGGGCCGTCTAACAGGCTGCTGCCTCGCATGGTCAGAAACATACCAAACTCAGTTCTCTTTCCACAACCCAACCCCCAGCTGTAGTGGGCCATTTCCTAGCCCTAAAGATGAGTAAGCTCTCGGGCTACTTCGAGGTCTTCTTCTAGTCTCGAGTGTCTTCTGCAGTAAGACAAAGTTTTACCAACTTATGAGGGTTTAATTTGAGCACCTTTGGTGAGTGAGAAATAGGGTTCACTCTCTGCATCGTACTGGGGCTGGAGTCGCTGACCAGTTCAAGCATGCGTTAGCCGAGGCAACTCATCTTGTTTTGTAAGCCTAGTTGCACTCCTGCCAAAATTCGGAAACAAGACTGAGCTTCTACTGTGTCTGTGGGTCTGTCACACTGAAACAAGTCACTCTACCATCTGGTCACCTTCAAGACCAAGGTGACATAAGTAAATTGAGTCACCAACAACAGGGTTTGACATCTAGGCCGTATAAACACTATTCCACACCGAAATATTTCTCCCTCTGGCTTGAATTTCTACATGAAATTCTTTGTTAATAAAAGCTTTTGCCAAAATGCAAGTGTGTTTTCGGGAATAACAAATTAAACTACTGTCCCAAATTAATATTTAACTGAATTTGTTTATCTTGTTAACTAAGATATCAGCTGGTTACTAGGATCAGGGAAGAGAGCAAAGAAACGAATTTTAATGAGAATTGGTTTTGTAAAAGATTCGTAGGGTTTGAAAGGGCAGTCTCTGGTGCAGCTGATGGGGACTGAGGGAGCCAAGAGCCAACATGGCAAACTGCAAGGGCACAATTGATGTGTGAAACAAACTCAGAGGAAAGAAAACTACCCACATATCTAGAGATATAACATCCTTTCAGTAAATGTGTTATAATTAACTCACAAATCAAACCACACAACTACATTAGGGAAACCATTCAAACCCTCACCCAGTGCCAAACCCTATAGCCCAGTGAGCTTCTCCACAACTAGTGGCCGTTCTAAAGCTATGGAACTTCCTCGGGGCTACACCATGACTGTCAATCACCTTTCATTCATGTATCTAACATATACACAAGGCTATCACAGAGTTGACGCTGAAAGAAACTTAGCTGTCTATCTTTTTTCACGACCCACATGCTTTTTCACCCTTTTTTGTCATTCCATCCTTTTTGTCACCTTGTGTTATCCTCTCTAGATCTCCTTTCTATACTTAGACTCCATCCACACTTACACCTGTTTGCATACACACACACATACATTATAGGCTAGGATCACAGCTGAGGTGAATGTGGAGGCAGTCAGTGTCTTAGTTTGGGTCACCTTGCTTAATCTACATGCATTATATTTTATAGTTCTTTATTCAATAAAAATACTATCCTAATATTTTTTACAGACAAAGCAAGTTGTGCTGGCGAAGCTGGATATCCACCTGCAGAAGAATGAAATTAGATCCATATCTTTCACCTTGCATAAAAATCTATTTGAAGCGAATCAAAGGCTTTAATTTAAAACATGAAATGCTGAAACTGCAAGGGGAATACTCTTCAAGACACTGGCATAGGCTGGAATGTTCGGAACAGAGCTTCAACAACACAGAAACTAAGTATGCCTATAGCAGATGGGACCACAGAAATTAAAACAGTTCTGCACAGCCAAAGAGACTCCCGGCAGTACGAAGAGCACACAGTGCGGGAGTAGATATTCCCCAGCGGCTCTTCAGACAGCAGACACACTATCCAGAACTTGCCAAGAAACTACACACCAAGAAATAAAACTGCCCACTAATAAATGAGCTAATGAAATGAGCGCTTTTCAAGAGGAGAAACACAAATGGAAAGTAACTATTTTTAAAGTGTTCAGCATCTGTAGGTATCTAGTCATGTGCTATAAAGAGAAACCTCTTTGATGAGGGGTGGCGCTACACTTTTCGGTGGGAATAAGGAGAAGATTTAAACGAAGTAAGAAATTATGCTGGTCTAGCCAAGTGGCAGCAGTAGACTCTTTTCTGATGCCCACTTCTAACACCTTTATTTATATCTTGCCATGCACATAACTGTTGAGAAGTGTTTCTTCCTGACTATCCTATGTGCTCATTCGCATAACCACCATTTGCCTGTTGCCATTACTACTCTGGCCACAGCCTCGGTGCATTTCCCTGGCTTCTTACACTCCATTCATAGCATCCTTTCAGCATGAACAGCCATCCGTTTTTCATTCTAAGATTCACAAAACTAAGCTCTTCCTTGCATTTCCCTCAACGCCCCTCCCCCTCCCGCCCTCTTAGCCATCACCCTCACCTATGTTCGCTAGTCTGCGTGAACCTAATGACCTGTGTTGTCCACAGTTTCCCCGCTTTCTCTAAACTATGCTGGAGAAAATGATAGAGGTGGACACACTGATTTCACTCTAAATTTGTGAATACAAATGAGCAAGCAAAGCTGCCGAGCAAGGTAGCTTGGTGCCTCTCTGAGTACACCAAACCCTCTTCCGTGCGCCTAGGACTCACACGCCATCACGCTTGCTTTCCCTGGAGTTCAGTTTGAATATCCCAATCTGAGAATCTCTGAACCAAACTCTGTGTTGCTGTAGTTTCCTCCTTCAACTAAACTTCTTCTTTCCGCTGCTTGCTTCCTTCATGGCCCTTGATCCCAATTAGGAATCGTGTTGCTTGTTGTACACAGGCCATTTGTCTTACAGGGTATATATGCTTCAACTTCCATGGAGATCTAAGACCATTGTTGTTAATGATTTGTAAGCTTGGACATTGTATGGGCTTAGCAAATACTTGATAAATACTTTAACAAGTACATGTATTGCAGGATTCCATGCCACTTGTTTCTTTATTCAATCAGTACTCTTTTGAACAGAGATTTCTAAAGGGAATTCTGGCATAGACTTTGCTTCAGCAGCATAAATGGCATCAGCAGCCTACATTCCTCCGCCCCCGTTGCCACTGGCAACAATGAAATTAGCTATATAAAACCTGACACGAGAGCTGGAGCATCCATTCAGCAAAATAACCACTCAGTCTTTCAGCAAACATAGCACCAAGCTATGACTGCACTTTTAGTAGGTGAGCAAGGGCAGAGCATTGTCTTGCCCAAAACAAGGCCCTAGCACAGCTCCTGCCTCCCACCTCCATTGCGGCTCAAGGGGATGCCGAATCAATTGGTCTCACTGTTTCTCCCCCAAGGCACATCCGGGGGAGGAGAGGAGGAGCCAAAGAGCTACTTTCATATGAGAAGGAGCTGTGGGAGATCTTGTGGTGTGTTGTATATCATCGTAAGTAAAGGTGCGGTTGACATAGTTATCTACTGCTTAATGCAGGTAGGCATTGACAATACATGTGGAGACTCTGTGCTCACAAAAAGACCAGTTATCCAACCCGACAGATGTCCTGACCCTTTTTTGTGCACACTCCCACTCTTTCCCAACACACTTGTAGGATGTACTCCGTAGAAGCAAAAGTCCAGCATAACAAGTGCACTGGTATGGAGCAGATCAGCTGTAGGAAGTACATCAATATTGACAGAACACCCACGGCGACCATTGATCCCTTGCCTCATCAGATAGTCACAAGAATCTATGTGTATACATTAACATTCTTGTTTTGGCAAATTATGAAATTGAATCTTAGGGATGTGATGACTCTCAGACCATTTAGGCCACTATACAGAGCACTCTATACTGGGTTGTTTATGAACCACACAGCATACCTTTTACACTTTAACTCCCCAAGAACAAAATGCCAGGGGATTGGCCATCTAGTGGGAGTGCATTTTCTGTTTTACTGATTAGGGAATTTTTTTTAGGTTGCTTTTGTTATGGTTTTGTCTTGATTTTTTAATAGCCCACCAAGTCCAACCTGTGTTGCCCATATGTTCACATGTGTGGGACCATCCACTGAAATTTGGTAGGTCCACAGGAGTGATGGTATCTTCTTTCTGTGTTCTCATGCAGTGGAAGGGGAAAGGTTGTTAATTCCGCCCATTGAAGCTCTCCCCTCATGACCTGATCACCTCCCCAGTTTCCTACCTCCTGAAACCATCATTCTTGGGATGAGGTTTGAAGTACAGTAAGATAGTAAAGATCTATTAACTGACACTATGTATTGATTTAGTTAGTGATTTACTCAAAGCTCTGCTTGTACTGCCTATTTACCAACCAGGACTTAACTTGCTACCTGGAGAAAAATTAGCTAAAGAAATAGTTGAAACAATTGGGCTATTTTTCTTAATAACCTGCTGACTACCATGTGGGCTTAAAATCTTGCTTGCCTCCCACCCCAACTTTCGGTTTTGGAGTATAAAATGAAAATGCAAGCTGGACCCAATACTGAGGCCAGGAGCTACCCTGGCTTTGGTCCACTGACAGCATCTCTTCTCTTCCACTCTCATTGGTGTCGGGGTGCTTATTCCGAAAACATTCCCCCACGGCTTCAGCATAGACAAATGCAGTGCCATATTCAACAGACTTCTTAACTTTACAGATCTGTAATCCAAATCCCACAGCAGAGCTAAGCAGCCCAAATAAGCTATAGACACAGAAATGAAAGCAATGATAAAAGAACAGACATGAGAGAGATTTACGGAACCGCAGGACTGTGTCTTTCTTGAAGTGGAACAGGGTCACAGTGGTTTCTGATTCAGGTAAGCAGACAGACTACAGGATCATTTCCCAACCTGTAGAGGAGAGATTGTCTGGGCAGACAGGGAAAGAAAAAAAGATAAAACATGCAGAATTAGAATTTTACACAGAAAAAATATTAGTACATTACTGGCATGGAGTGAGCAAGATTTGTCTTGCTGGAGAGGTGGTACTGTGGCTAAGAACTCTTGCTGCTCTTCCAGGGGACCCGGGTTAGATTCCCAGCATGCACGCGACAACTTATATAATCTGTAACTCCAATTCCAGGAGATCCAGCACCCATTTCTGTATTTCTCCATTGTCATGTTCAGTATAGCCTGGTGGAAACCTGACTGAGGCAACAAGAGAGTAAATAAAGGACAGATAACAAACACATATACAAAAAAGCTGGAATCAGATGGGATGGAGCTGCAGCCACTAGCAATCCTGAAGTACAGCAAAGGAGGAGGCTGGGTCAGCTAGTCTCAGCAAGAGGCCTACATGGGCTTGTCTCACATTAGAGCCATCCTGGAGGAGGAGGATAAAGTTGCCAGCTTTTACACACATGGATCAGTCTTTCCTAAACTCTGTACCTGGATCAGGCAAAGGCTTTGCCTTGCAGCCAAGCCTAACCAGGAGGAAGGCTTTGACTGGCTGCCGAGCCTCACCAGGAATAAGACTATGCCAGGCCTCTGGGCCTCACTAGGTGGAAGGATTTGCCAATGCCTGTGGATCTGCATCATTGGTTCCCATTAATAATCCACGTTCATTCACTATGGGCTTTCTCCCTCCATGGGCTCTGGACATCCAGCTAGTACACAGACATGTGTGCAGGCACTTTCAAACAAAACTAAAAGGAAATAAATGAAAGATGTGTATTGACAAATTTTTATTAACTGCAAAATTATTGGTTACCTTGAAGTAAGTAATTTTACATCAAGGTGACAAGTATGTTACAGCAGAATACATAGGTAGGTAACATGTAGACAGACTAAAACAATTTGTATATGGTGTGTGGCACAGATAACAATATTGTACCAAAAACATTATTTTCTGTTATCTATTGATGAACTGTTAATAAAATTGTTTTTAAAAGCTGTTCCAAGCTCAAGCTCAATCTCAGAATTGCATAATGGAAAGATCTACATGGCTTACTTTCTTTCTCTTTCCCAACTGTGACAGGTTTTAAAGAATGCAGGTCATTTATCTCCCGAGATTGTACCTTATATTAAATATAACGAGATGACACAGGGACTTCTAATTAATTATGAAAGCTCAGCCTATCTATTAGGCTTGTTTCTAACTAGCTCTTATAACTTAAATTAACCTATTGATATTAATCTGCATTCTTCCACGTGACTTGTGCCTGCTACCTCTCCTCCTGCACATCTTGCTTGCTCTACATGTCCTGGCCTCTCTGCCTGTATTTTTTTTCAGAGTCCTCTCTGTCCCCAGAAGTCCCATCTAATCTCTTCCTGTCTAGCTATTGGTCATTTAGTTCTGTATTAGATCAATAATAAGGTGCCTTGTCAAAGACACAGTTTCACAGTTTAAACAAATATTCCACAATGGTTAAATTTACTTGAGGTTTCCCCCTTAGTAAATTGAGTTTATGCACTGGTACAGACAAACACAAGGATGAAATAGGTGCTCTCTGTTGTCTTGTGTCAGCAGACACAGGAACCATCTATCCGGTTGCTGTTAATGCCAGCTGGGGTCATTTGGTGAGGGTGTGTTAACCTGTGTACTTTGCTGTAAAGTTTCTAAGTTCCTCTTCATGCCTTGTATGAAAACTCCTACATAATTGCCAGTATGCTACTATTCATAAAAATATTATTCTACTGTTTTCCACATTTTTACTTTAATGTTTTTATCAGCATATATATGTGTATATATGTGTATATATGTATCATAATGGTTTCAACAGAATATTTTCATACATATGCATAATTTATTTCAATCATATTTACTCCTGTTAATTTATTCCTTTTTCCAACTAGCCTTTTTCCAGATCTCTATATATGAGTCTGTATATGTGTCTGGGTGTGTAAGTATGTGACCCAATGAGTATCATCAAGACATTTTTGGAAGCAAGAGAGGAAGCTGGTTTTGAGAAGCACATGCACCTTTCTTGTGTTTACACCACTAAAGGCAATACCTCTCCTTTGCCCATCAACAATTTTGCCATATAAATTCTCAAGAAAGCTGGGCTCTATAGTGCCCCAACTCCAAAAGAGGGTTTTAAAAAACCACAATATGAATTCTAGGTTTTTTATCCACATATGAAATCTTTTTTTTTTTTTTTTTTTTTTGGTTTTTGGTTTTTCGAGACAGGGTTTCTCTGTGGCTTTGGAGCCTGTCCTGGAACTAGCTCTGTAGACCAGGCTGGTCTCGAACTCACAGAGATCCGCCTGCCTCTGCCTCCCAAGTGCTGGGATTAAAGGCGTGCGCCACCATCGCCCGGCCTGCATATGAAATCTTTATTTAAACTAAATACTAAGTTATCTGTTAAATTCTGATTTATTTTTAATTATATTTAGCCTTTAATAGTTAATAAATAGATTTTTCTATACTAGTTATTTTCTCATATATTTATTTAGATAGCTTAGTACTCAGGAATTTGCATTTCATTCAATAGGCTAATCTTACTTTATTCTATAGGTTAATCTCACAGTTTGACTCCTAAACTGGCCCAGATTTGGCAAATAGAATCCAGACAAAAGCAAGTTTATAAAGGATTCAGTAGAGAATGACTGAAGACAGAGGTGAGTCTTGTTTGTCCTCAAGAGATTGACAGTCCAAAGTCATGAGGCTGCATCTGGCTGAGACTTCACGCTGCATCACAGCAAAAGGGAAACATCACAGGGCAAAAGCAGCAAGAAAGAGCAAAGGCAAAACTCACCCTGTTGGCAACCTCTCAGAATAACTAACCCACTCCCCAAATAACGTCATTAAAGCTCGCTTCTCCCAACTCTAGTGACTTGGGGATTAAGTTTCTAACTTGTGCACCTTCAGGGCCAGATTCAAGTGCAACAGAGAAGAAAGAGAATGATACATAGAATAAAGGCTGGGGGAAATGACCCAAGAAAGGAAGAGCCCACTCTGTCCATTCAACTAAAAGGAAGGAAGATGGAAGAGTTGAGGCAGAACAGAACTCTAGGGATTGTGGAATTTCTGAGAATCGGGATGTCAGATAGTTTCCTGGGAGTGAAAAGTGATGAAGGATGTGAGTCCAGATGAAAGAAGTAGCAGTTTCTGTGGCCGTGCCATGACAGTGGATGGCAGATGCTTAGAATTGCATAAATCCTTGATCTTCACAGAAAACCCATCTTCCCTGCCTCAGCTGTAAAGCTGAAATAGCTTGGTTCACTCCCTCTTACCTCACATCTCCACACTAGTTAAACATCTAGTGTACCAATTCTGTTGTTACATAGCTAAAACTCTTTTAAAGATGTTTTTATGTACATTGGGTTTTGCCTGTGTGTGTCTGTGTGAGAGTGTTAGATTCCTTTGGCTGTGTGTACGTCTGTGTGATGGTGTCAGATTCCCTGGAACTGGAGTTACAGACAGTTGTGAGTTGATGTGTGGTTGCTGGGAACTGAACCTCGGTCCTTTAGAAAAACAGCCAGTGCCCTTAACCACAGAGCTCTCTCACCAGCTCCAAATTGAAAATGTTTAAGTGACTGAAATGGATATACGACAATATGGTAAATATTTTTAGATTTATTTATTTATTATTTATTTATCTGGGAGCATGTTGGGGTCAAAGGACAATGTAAGGCCTCCATCGTTTCTTTCTAGATGTGGGTCCTGATAATCAAACTCAAGTCATAAGGCCTGGCATCTAGTAAGTTTTGTCTGCGCAAGCACTTCTTTTTAACAGTGCAGTGGTGAAAAGAGATCAAGGAATATATTTAAACTAAAGAAGGAAAAACTTTCAAGGGAGAACTGCTATTAAAAAAAATGAAGGATCCACACCCTAGTAGTTTCCTGAGGCTTAAGGAGAGAGAGGAAGGAGGATTATGGTGATAGGGCTCCATGCCAGGCTCTAAGACAGAGGCCCATCCTCTTTAGACAACAGCAGTGTCTTCACACTTAATCCACAGAATTTCAAATGTCTCAGGCCTGTTCCAACAAGACAAGAATGTAACGACTCACTGTCTCAGAGGTATCCCTTGCCAGATGTCCTTCATTCTGACATCCCAAACACAGCCAGCATCTAAAACCGAGCAGAAACTGCTATGAGCACGAGTGAGGTCAGTGAGAATACAGGTGTCAAACTATTGCTGCTTCTCTGAGTGCTTTCAAAGAAACCACTACCTATCATGCCTCCTTATTTTCCTTCTTCATTTTTCAAGAGAATATTCTGACTCAGAGATGTGTCTAGCCTCCCAGAAATCGAGTAGGATAGAGGGAATTAAGCTTATAAAGGATGCTGTTCTTGATAGCCCATTTTGTTATGATGTCTGCGACTCCAAAGATGCTGAGGTCCACTGAGTTGAAAGCCTTTGAGCACCAGCCGTCAACATTCTACACTGTGAGTACAAACCTCCAGAAGCTCCAATCTGTTTCTCCCTAGAAGCATAAAGCCCTACTTCTGCCTGTGATAAGATCTTTCAGAAAACACCTCGGGAGGCAGAGGCAGGCGGATCTCTGTGAGTTCGAGGCCAGCCTGGTCTACAAGAGCTAGTTCCAGGACAGGCTCCAAAACCACAGAGAAACCCTGTCTCGAAAAACCAAAAAAAAAAAAAAGAAAGAAAGAAAGAAAGAAAGAAAGAAAGAAAGAAAGAAAGAAAGAAAGAAAGAAAGAAAGAAAGAAAGAAAGAAAACACCAGAAGCCAGCATGGTACTTTCAGACCCAGCTCCCTTACACCACACCTCAGTCTCTGCCTCCCACGCTGAGTGTCTACACACTGTCTTGTTTCTCCTCTTCACCTCTAATTTTTACATAGGGAAAATTACAGAAAAAAATTCCAAAACAAATATAAGAGCTCCTAAAGAACATCAGCTGGGTGTGCCCTGCCTGGTGCAAGAGCAAAGATTCACTGTTGTCAGTCATGCCTGAACCAGAATCTTACTAAAGCAAAAGTATGATAACTTGTATCCATTCCACTAGCCTGGGGTATCTGGAATGGCTGCTGTGACTGACAGGAAATCTGCACACCTGACTGCATTCTCAAGAGTTTCTATATTCAGGAGTGAAGCAGAGCCTGTGTTTTGTGCCTTCAAAGAGATAAGTTTTAGTTACTGGCAACTATCACTTCTGCAGAGCTCTGAGGACCCAGGAGAGCAAACAGGCAGGCCCACAGAATGAAGCGCCCAGAGCATGTGTACTGGGCATTTTCCATCTGGTGGACACTGAGCTCAAAACTGATGTTTCATTTCTTGTAGCTCTTGTAACAGTATCTTGAAACTGCTCCTGTCGGTTTCCAGGTTTAAGAGCTGACACCCTGATGTATTAAAGGGGCTAACTTGCTGGGAAATGGCACTTAGAAGTTTGGCTCAAGATCTGTTATTCTGGAAGCTGTTTCCTTCCAAACTACATGACTGTGGTGAGCATCCTGTCTGCAGAGAGGCTTCAAAAAAGCAATTTCGAAGATGAACATAGTACTGCAGTTCTGTATATTTTTACCCCAAATATATTAATGAGATTGATATACACAAACAGCAAAGGAGTCCAAACATGGCATGGTTTAGAAAGTCAGTCTTTTCATGTTCTAACTTCCCATTTTACAATTCTTCAAGAAAACTGTATTAACGGATGCCGTGCCACAGTTGTCAGTGCTATAAAAAGAAGTATTGGAAGAACAAGCTTCTTGTCAGTGAAGCAAGATTAAGACCTTGATGTCCTGACTCAAGAGTTGACCTTAGCCAAAGATGATAGTGAAAACCTTCACTACCCCCTTTTTTAAAACCGTTTTATCCAGGAATGGAATGATATTATGCTCCGTTCTAATTGAATTTTCTATTTTTTTCATAATTAATTAAAAGATATGAAACTGAGTCATTTGGTCCAAAGACACAGCTACTGGTCATATTAAATGTTATATCCATTTTCTGTTTCCCAAAATCTCTCTTCTGTTTTTTTCTCCCTCACAGAACCTGAGAGCTGTATGTGATGCAGAACCACATAGGCTCCTCTCCAGACTCCGGCCTTAACACTGTCTTCCCCAAAGCTGGCCTAGCTCATTCCACTTCTCTAGTACAACATTTCTAATAGCCTCATCGTAGCTTTTGCAAATATCAGTCTAAATTTGCCAGGCTACAGCACAGAGTCATTTCCAACCACGGAGAAACATCAATGAACCAAGAAAAGTCATTTTGTGTGTACGCCAAGTGTCACAGAGTACCAGATGGGTTGCTGGAATATTAGGAGAGAAGTGAGAATTTCTGTCACACTACCCAGAGCCAAAAGTCTGATAGAGGACTCTGTCCCATAAGATTGATTTTATTATTATTATAAAATCCCCGGCTGCAAGAAAGATTCCACTCTTCTGACGCTAGAATACCTCAGCTTAGGAACGACAGTAATTAACAAGCAAATCACCTACTGGGGCACAATTAAACACACAAAGACGAGCAGTTGTAGTGGTCAAATTCAGCCTGGTTATTTGGAATTAAATAAATGCTAGCATTGGTATTGCGTAGGGTTAGATATTTGACTTTCCATTACAAGGCATCTCAGAGATGAGGAGGAGGGGCTCACGTGTCGGGGAAATTCGTATTTTAATAGATGATCATGATACTATTTAGGGCTAATTTTCTAAGCCTCAGATTTAATCTTAGCGTTTTTAAGGAAATTATAATGACCGATGAAATCTCAAGACCATAAAGTCCTTTCCTGCTCCATGTATAGGACACTGTGTTACAGCGACACCTAGTGGTTCCTTTGACTCAGGGTCCCAAAGAAGTCGTTTTAAAAACTGCTTTCTCCTAAGAAATCTGAAATAAGAAGTCAATGTTTAGGATAGTGTTTGCTCTCGGCTCTTTCATGCTTATTTAATATTTAAATTTCCATTTGATGCAACATTTATGCAAAACACTGGTTTCTATTAATCTGCTGATTCTCTCACAGGATTAAAGAGAATTGACTTCATCACCATACTTAAAGAAAAGTATGGCTATTATAAAAGAACATTGTTATTATACAACCAACATGATTCAAAACAGAGTTACCTGTAGGGAAATGCCAAATGTCAATATTTAATAACGCATGCCACTACTACATAAGAATTGAACAAGATACGTTTCAATCAACAAGAATCATGGAATGAATTTGAGTCGTTATTTAGAGAATTTTTGAAAAACAGTTGCCATTGTTTTCTGTCCCCAAGTCTCAAGCGCCTGGGACATTGTTCCTCCCAATTATTGGTTTTACATTCCTTTTTGTCAGGAAGGATATTGATATCCCTTCACTTGTCCCAGTAATACGATCATAAGTGGGGAAATTCTGCACTAATCATTTACAGTGTCTGCAGAGGTCTGCAAGATCGCAATCTTCAAATTGATTGAAGAAATGTTGACATTTATACCGTTCCCCAGTCCTGTTATAATCATTGTCACCAGTATGAATTTGTGAGGATCTTATTTTATGTGCTTGTCAAAATCCCTGTCGCAAAAAATGAGACTGAGAAAGTTTAATGTTTTATATGCTTGCGGAGAGACCGTAATAACCCGGCTTCCCTGACCTCCTCCATGTTTCAAAACGCAGTGTCTGGTTACTTCTTGCACTGCTTTTGCAAGCTCAGCAGCTCAAGGCGGCCAGATCATCAGCCAATCACAGTGCAGAGAACAGAATGCTGGGCACCCTCCCCTGCTGCAGACCAGTTTTCCATCTTGATCTCCCCACAGGCAGGGGTGCTCAGCACAAACTTAAAGCTTTCCCACTGATGTTTAAAACACAATGGGAAACAAAAAAACAAGGCACCTTTTTAAAAAGACATTAAAACTTTTTAATATCTGACGTTAAATTCAGAAAGCTGTCCTGCTCTGCATGAATCAGTCAGCTTCTTTTCTAAAAATGGGCAAATGACCAGAATAGACCTTTCCTAGAAAAGAACACAGAAAAATGTTTAATGTCACTAAGAATTAGAGAACTCAAATCAAAGCTACAATGAAACGCTATCTCACCCCATTCACAACAGCTATTACCAAAATTAGCCCATTCGTGCGAGGAAAGGGGAATTCTCATACAACATGGAGGCTCTCAAGAAACTAAGTAGAGCTAGCATGCCCAGCCATCCCAACAATGTGTGTACAGTCAAAGTAAGTGAGTTCAGCATGAGGAGACACCTGCAATCCTCCATCACTGTTCTCAATAGCCAAGATCTGTGTACGCTAACAACTGAACAGACAAGAAAAGTATGATACGCATCCATATAAAAAATGTTATACAGTGATAAAAATGATGGAAATATTTTCCATTTCCTATGACACAAAGGGAGTTGAAGGACACTGTTAAACGAAATGGCTCTGGCTTCATACTTATCTCTACTTCATATTTGGTGGCATCCTTTAAATGACATTATAGCTCAGTCCAAGCTACAAAAAGAGAAATCTGTTTATGAGTCAATTAAAAAATTATCTAAGGAGACACACCAAAAATTCAATTTTCCTAAATTCTTTTATTAAATCAAATAAATCACAAGTTAGGATAAATCATATTTATGCTACATATTAATAAAAACAAAGGTGTGTGTGTGTGTGTGTGTGTGTGTGAGAGAGAGAGAGAGAGAGAGAGAGAGAGAGAGAGAACTGAGGACCAAACCCAGCCAGGGCATGTTATGCATGTGTCTTACCAATGATCAATATCCCAGTTTTAAGCTGGATTTTATAGTTATTACATTACTGAAAGTGTTTTTCTTACAGTAGCTTCTTTCTCTTCAATTTTTTACCTGACATAGATCTGCTGTTATACCCATTTTCTTCACTGTGAGATCACATCTTCAAACACATGCAAAAAGCAGCAAGAAAATTTGATGTAGAGTGGGGTTACAAACACTCGAATCCACCCCACAGTAAAGTACTTACTCCAGGAGGGCTGCAGGACCCACCCAAATAGCACCATCAACTGGAGACCAGTGTTGAACTCTGTCAGCTTCTGAGGGGCATTCCTCATTAAACCATCACTCCCACATTTCCGGATGCATTTGGTGTGACTAGAATATAAATGCATTTTGATTGTAATATAAATTTGAGTGGTGTGGGCTTTCCTCCTACATGGCATGCCTGAAAAGAGGGATGTCACCGTCACATTTTATTTTATGCATGGCTCAGTGTAAAATACATTTTAAAATAAAGTATATACACACCTACAATGTCAATTTCCATTTCTACACACCCCACTGTAAATCAGTTTCAATACGTAGCTGCACTGCATGATGATACACTAAAATGGCTCTTTGTGCTCCATAGTAGTATGTAAATGTTGAGAGAAAGATGCCTGCTTAAAGCCCCAGGTGAGTTTATCTTTCTGCATCCAGAGAAGCCCTAGTAAGAGAACCGACAGAAACACCAAATGGTCCTAAAAAGCATCTATTGAATTCCTACTCTCCAGGCGATGCTTTCTAAAATGTAGAATTTCATCAGTTCTGAATTGAAAAGATTGATCTGCTTGTCATGTTGAATAGACTCTAAAAGTAGTTTAAGCAACAATTGACCCTGAGCACAGTACTTGCAGATTCTTCTGGGCATAGGGCTAAAGGCAGCCTCAGATTTCTGAGATAACTGAAATTGTCTCTGTTGTGAAAAACAGCGAAGCAGCTTACAACAGACAAACGCTCAAGAGGATTTTCATAATTATAGCTAAGAGAAATGAGATTTACTGGAAGTGGCATTTATAACAGTAGGACCATGTCTTTCTTCACAATTCCTTATGATTAAAAAAAATCAATTTCATCTACTTTTCCTAATTCCATTTTCTCTCTCTGAAAATTAGCCACTAAATTTAAACTGTATTACAAAGGGCAACCACAATATTTTATTGTCATTAATCTATTTCTTTTATTGACTTAAAATTTCTGTCGGCTATTTCCAAGCACACTCAACAAGAAGATGTGGGTATGTGCTTGAGTCCACATGCTTGGCCACTAGTGAAGCATATGGGTGGAGACCCAGAACAACTGGCGAGGCAGCAGTGAGCGGGTAAACCTCCATGTGAGCAACTGAAGTCCCACAATGAATACCAAAAGCCCCTTCGTGATCTGCCAGAGCTGCACTAAGACTTTAACCAAATACAGCTGCATTCCCTTATGTTCCTAGCATGATATTGCCTTTGGCGGCTGATGGTGACTCATCTAGGGAAGCAGCTGCTAGACTCATGAACTCTGTACTTTCCTTGCATCCTCCTTCAGCTTCCTTGCAGCCTGGTCTGGGTGTCTGATTTAACTCCATGAGCCAGGGCTGCAGCTCCTGCAGGACACTCCTCTCAATGAGGTCAGAGGCAATGGCAATAAAACCCACAGCATTCAACCTTATGACTTCAGCTCATGCTGTAGGTTCCAAAGTGCTCATGTTCTCCCCTTCCTAGCTTCTGTTCCATGAGTGTGGTGCTTTCCATCACACAGAGACAACAATACAAAAACAATGGAATGCACTGTTTATGCATGTACACACATGTGTTGCATATACATTATTGTTGTGATTAAACCCTGACTTGATGAATAATGTGGTCCAGGGTTCTGGAAAAGCATTTGAAAGCCCTTACCTAAAGATAAAGATTTGTTACTCAGTATTTTAGTGGTGTTTAACTCTTGGAATAATTTCATGTTCAAGATAAACGGAGGTACCCTGAGAACTTCCAGTCTAGTTCTTACTGCACTACGGGAAATCCCAGGAGGTGTTAGAGACGAGACCCAAAAAGCACAGTAGCAGTATTTGAAAGTGTGTTATTTAAAAAAAAAAAAAGAATAAGAGACTTTGGAGCATATCCAAGCATAAAATTACCTTTATGAGAACAGTGGTGATCAGGAGTGAATGATGTATCTAACTTTCATGGCAGTAGAGATTTTTAAGAAGAGATTATGGCAGTTGACTCTTTTCTTTTGAACTTTTCATGCTCATGCATAAATATTGCCATAAAACGTAGGGCAAGAAACAGACATTGCCCCTAATAGAAACCTCTAGAAAACGTGCACAGTGATTCAGTCACATGGCTGTGGGTCTGAATGCTATCATTATTTCTTCAAACGCAGCAGATGGGTTCATTTTTATGAGAATCGGTTAGGAACTGACATGATCCCTCCCGAATGATAACTACTGCTCACGTCCCAAAGACACTACCGTCTCAGCTGCAACTGTGGCTCTCCACCCCTCTCTTTAGAGCAAGAGTTTGAGCTGACAATGCTACTGGCTGTGTGCTTTGCACTCTCAGTGGCTATTAGTCTGCAACTGTCTTGGCATTTATTTTCAAAGATTAAACTTGTTAACTTTAAGTTTACATAAGCTAGACAGGAAAGCAGTTTTACTCAAAATAGCATCAGCCACATAAATTCTGTACAAAAAGTACCTTAACATTCTGATTAAGGCATGCCATAAACTAAAACGAGTCACGGTATATTTCAGAGAAATACAATGCCCTCCACACCACACTGAATTTTACCTTTTATGTTTGGGAAACATCTTTTTTTAAAATAGCTAAAACTCACCTTGGGCTGAGTCTAGTTCCCAGGCAGACGTCTAGCTGTCTCTCCGTCTCTTTATTCTGTCACTCAACTCACTCAACTGCTCTGCCCATTCCATGCATAGTGTTCTCATTGGCCTAATAAAATAGAAGGAATTGGTGTTTACTTTTTATCCTAATGACTCAACAATCAATCAAGATTGACTTTTTTGCCAATTTTCCTATAATTTCAGAGCAGCAGGGTCACGCTGAAGCTAGATTTGCCTTTTTATTCCATCTTCATCATTATTCAGTTTTATTGTAAAGAGAGTTTTCTGACATTTCTGTACCTCTTTATACTACATTTAAAAATGGAGTTTCTCCAAATTCAAACAAGAGTTTCCATTGTTCAGTCTTACACGACTCAGTTACAGGCTCTACATTATTAAACTGCATTTTTCTAACAGCATTTGTGCCACTAAAGTTCCAATTGTTCTTTTTAAGAAAACGAAATTAGTCTTCAATGTCAGACAACAACAAAAGTAAAAATGAAAAACTTATAAAAAAGGAAAAGTACTGATATTGTTAAAGATAAAAAGGCAATTTGAGTCATTATCTAGTCATTTGCAGGGAGAGCACTGGTATCCAAATATCATAAGACAGGGAAATAAAGCAAGCATTAGTTTTCCATATTCTAAAGTTTCTTACCACCTACTTCATTTTTTTAATAATAGGAGGTAATCTGATTCTTTAAAAGTCTAAGTTAAAATCCAACTTTCCTCTGTGTTTAGTGACAATTTCATCTTAGATAGAGAAATGTGGATATCTTGTGATTTTTATGAAACAAATAAAATATTCTGATTTTAAAAGATATGTTCTGTGAAGACTGGGAATGCCATCTCTTGCTTCCTAGCTGTGTTTACATTCAACCTACAATGAATGCCAGCCGGGAGATGGACGAATCTTACCAAACTTGCTTCCCATGAGTCCTATGAATGTTCCCCCTCTACAATTCAACAGGTGGCCCTTTCACTGATCATTAGTGTCTTAGAGTCATTGTGGAACTTTTATTAAGATATTAAATCCACTTAATTTAAATAGCACATTTCCTTTTTGGAAAAATCCCAACTCTAAGAAATAAAATCAAAGAATACCATGTTGTAATACCCTGCCTGTGAAGCAATTTGGAGCATGCAATAAAGGAGTAGACTCTCTTTTCCTTCAATAGGTCCATGCTCTGATCAAGGGAATAGGACATCTACATCTTTCAAGTTTGTCTGGTAGTAATCAGAAACCAAGCAGACTTTTACTTCTATATTTGTTGGCACAGAAAGATAATTACTATAAAAGAATTGAATAGTGATACAGAAGACCAGTAGTGAAGAAATTCAAAGTCTAGAGACAACAAATTGGTTTTGGGTAATTAAGAAAGGTTAATTAGCAATGAAGCTTGAACTAAATCTATAAATATGAGAAATCTGAGATTACTAGAGAAAGATAAACAGTTTCCTGGGAAGATAAAAAGACAAAAAGTGGCATGGTAATGGGGACCTCCAAAATTTCAGTGATGTAAAACCATCATCTGTGTTTCTGTTTATGCAGCATGCATACTCATGCTTGGTACACTTCCTCGGTGTGGTCTTTCTATCCCATCAGAAAGTTTCTCTTTTCCTTGAGCCTCATACTCTGTTCATCTACCCAACAGAAGAGAGAAGAGTCTAACAAAGATGCACTCCGTTTTAGAGCATCTTGGCAGATACACCACTGCTCACACTGATTTGGTACTGGTAAGTCTGGGATCTGAAATAGAACCATGATTTGTATGGTCTTCTCTCTGTCTTTGCCATACCAAAAAAGAACAGAAACTTGAGTCATCATATATAAAGTTATCCAGGGTAAAGAAGATCCTTAAAGGTGCTACTGGCTAAGTTGTAAGGATGTGGGAAGGTTCTAATCATAGAATAAATCAACCAAATAGGCACTGTAAAATGAGAATGTACAGTGGTGTCCAGCAGGATCTGGGGTAGAAGACATACTTTTCAGACAAGAGATCTGGCAGAGGGAATGCAAAACCCAGTTTGAGCTAGAATCCTAAGTACACAATGAAGTTAGTACAGAAGGAATGGAAAACTCTGGCTGAGCTAGAATCCTATCAATTAAGTTAGTACAAAAGTAGAATGGAAGTAAAGCTAGGAAGCAGACAGATGAAGAAGATATTGAATACTGAAGCTTGGGTAATAACATTTGTAAGGATAATTAGGAGACCTTTTGGGGAGAAGGTAAAGTCGGGATCACATTGAAATGACCCATGCGGCAACTACATGTTACTGTATAGCTGATGATGATCTTATTAGACAAGAGGAGGATGATGAAGGGTTAGAAAAAGAGGGTTCCTCTTCTGATTCTAACCACTGTGTAATTTCCCCCAACCTACTAGAGTGTCTACAATGAACTACTCTGTGACGTGGCAAATCTATTGTTTTGCCCATCAACACAATCAATACCGATTGCCACAGCCAGATCGATCTGGCTACAACTCAAATGAATTCTTCAAAGGCTGAGAGGAATGGCTAGGCCACGCAATAGGCCAGTTATTTCACATCCTCAACATGCCCTATTCTGCCTCAAGAGTTACTGTGTCAGGGAAGAAGAAACCAAGGTTACCACCTCATTCGTTTTAACAGTTCTGAATACCACATTTATGGTCTGAGTTTCCACAAGTGCTTAAGTAGTTTTAATGTGAAAATTTAGAAGCAAATCATTTAAGTTCTTCTGATATCAAACAAATATTTGAGTATCCTTTTCATAATACTTATTGAAGATTGTAATATGGAAAATAATGTGGCAGGAAGAGAAGAATGACAATACAGTCACTCTGCACACTTTTCAAACCCCATCCTAGCCCTTTTAGAGAGACTAGAGCAATGCACTGGACATGTCTTGTAACTGTGCCCTTTGCATCTCAGATTGGCTTTAGCATGATCATTACAATAACTATCTTAAGTCAGCTTAATAGTTTTCCCAAAGTGACACCTGAAGGATATGAGAGTTGGCAGGGAGATCCTTAGTAGAACCCAAAGCCAAGAGTGTTTGATATAGTACAGGTATCACTGTAAATATGATCAGGTCCACAGAAACAACCATATGAAGAGGCAATTCCTGCTGCCAGATGACAAAGCTTTAAAAACAGTGTTTTGTGCCATTTATTTCTGACATTCAGAGCAAGTTCAACACCAACAACAAATATCTCCCCTCGATACGTCATTGTACTTATGTGGAATTAATTGATTATTTTAAATTCTGTTGTAAAGGGCAAGAATGCAAACTCCACGTTCATCAGTTCTGTCTGTGAAGCATACCTGAATTTTCCACATGTCAGGAGGTGTGCTATTGGCAAAGCAGAGCCAAATATAGAAAGCAAGTCTTCTTAGGAGGAGGGATTCGGGCAGCCTGTAGTCCATACAACGTTTCTCCGTGCACCTGTGTGGACAAGCTAGACTCAGAAAGTGCAGCAGATCTCAGCAAGGTGACATCTCACATGTCTGAACAGCATTCTGTAGGCAGCCATGCTTGCCCCTGCTTCACCTGTGATGTGGCTTCAAATCTCAATTGCTTAAGGCAAGTAAGCCCTAGCTAGTCAGATTGGACTTCGATTCCTCATCCAAATTGGGTTAAGCAAAGGGGTTCAGACCCAAAATAAATATATAGAGTCATTAAAGGAATGTGAAGGGTGAGACTGTACTCAGAGCCAATAGACAAAAACAAAAACAAAAACAAACAAACAAAGCACAGTGTGTGTTTTTGTTGATTTGTTTTGTTTGTTTTTTAGTCCGGAATCACAGTGAAGCAAAGGAGATATTAAAAGCTCACCACAGAGCAAAATACCATTTTACCCTGTAAGCTAAAATATCCACAGCCTGTGAAGGATCAAACAAAATAAGAATAATATTGTTACTGCAAGGGCATCATAGAGAGAAACTCCTTTTGGAATCACCCGAAACAAATGGAATGAGCTTAATCGGTTTTTCCTGCAGCCTGCTCTATGTTCACTCCTCAGCACACACTCCAGGTCAAGTAGTGCATCATTTCTTTCCTCAAACTGCCTAGAACGTGTAGCCGCTCTTTGTATTACATTTCCTCAACACCATAAAATAAACCATACTATGGAGTGTTTTAATTTGCTATCGTCTTCAGGAAATCATGCTAATAAGACATTTAGTCAAAAGAGTAGTCGCCCAGTAAGTAGTAATAATCTTTTATGAGGGCTGCTGTGAGCGCCATGAGCAAATATGTTGACCTTGAAGTTCCCGGCTCCGCATGCGAGCAAGAACAATGACACAAATATTCATTTAGATGAATGCTGACCATACTTGGCCTTATCATTTCCAGTTCCCCACATTTCAATTTTCCTAGTTATGCTCAGAAACTATGGCTTGTGATGGAAAGCAAGAGAAGGATACTGTTGCCATGGCAGCAAAAACATTTTTCTACCTCAAAAATAGTATGTCAGAGATCAGTAGGAAAAAAAAAATGCTAACTGCACTTGCAGAGAAAATTAAATTTAAATACAAATTCTTACTATTTTATCAAGGGTTATTTGTGGGTTTTTTCTGGGGTTTTTTTTTTCTGTTTTAATGTACAAAGATTTGTTACAACAGACTTGCTAGTTAAAATTTTTTTCCTTGCTTTCAGCAGGTTACCCAATGTGCAAAATCCAGCCTTTAAGAAATCACAAATGGAATGGTGAGGATTTACTAATGGTTTGAAATGATACTCAAAGTAGGATTTTTCAAAAGCCTTTGAGCTTCACAAATAATTTTGCAACACAACAAATATGCAACGACTACAATGACAAAAACAAAAATAGCCACTGTCATCCTTTCGGATCTCTCTGCTTGTCATTCAACCAAGATATTAGCCTTTTCACGACTGGCTGCATGAGTCATGCTAATGTATCAACCTGTGCTGCTTATGCTCTCTTCTGCATTCCATTTTGGTGATGTTGCTTTTGCAACCACAACAGTGGCTTCGAGACAAACAAAATGCCTAAATTTTTCAGCCCTCAGTGAGCTGTTAATGCTTTCTAATGAGAGAGTACAACCCTATTGTTGGTGTCTTAATGCTGGGCATTGCCTTCCCGCCAAATTCAGCAGTGTGCTGATAGCTCATTGTTAGAATTACAGTAGGCTCTGCAGCTGCTGTTGCAGCCCTTACCCGTGCTAGTCCCATCCTCTGTGTTTTCTCTTTTATGCACTAAGATGAATATTAGTGTCAGGTACCCAGAGGAGCGAGTGATCTCTCTACTGCATATTCGGTAGCAGGTTGATACCTCTTGTTTCTATTCCATGACAGAAATGGAATTCAAAAATGTTCTCTCTTTTCTTTCTTTTGCAAAAATGCCCTTGAGAAAGTCAGCACATGACATGTTCCAATATAATGATAACCCATAAATTGCTGCATGCAAATATATGTAAGGTGTTCTTAATTTCTTATCCCTCCTGCTAAATTCAGTTTATCACTGAAGTTAATTTAGGAACAAATCTATTCCCAGTCTTTATCCTGAAGCCAGTTGATTCTGTGCAGCATGTCTCCCAAATAAACATCCTCTACTGAGCAGAGATGGAACAAACTGGTTACTGTATTACAGGGACCAATTATATTACCCTTTCCTGGGAGAAATAAAAAGCACAGTCATTATGGCTCCGTTTGGCTGTGGGGCAGGCTTTCTGTCCAGTCAATGTTTTCCTTGGAACCAACACAGGGGCCTCAAAATCTTTTCCTTTGTGATTATAATCAAATAGGTTTCGAAATACAGAGAAACCAGAATGTTCTTTGGAAAATAGGCTTATTGGGTTTGTCCCAAAGCTCGACCCTACAGGGCTCAAGGAAATAAAAAGTCATATTTTGACTCTCTGAGGAATAGTCACAGTAAAAAGTATGCTTTCTCGAGCTCGAGTCAATGAGGTGAAGCGAAGGTAGTGGTTTGCTGTGGCAGGGAGCTTCCCAAGGTGACGCTATCAGAGTTTTCCTAAGACTGCACTATGGTCTCAAAAGATCACTCTATCTTTCCACAGTCATTTCCTGATTTTTCTTTACTATTATGATGTATAAAACTGTTGTGGGTAATTGTGCTTTGGAGTGTGATTCAAAGTTTGTGTTTCAGCCAGGGCCTAAAAGCAGCCTCGGCTCTGAGCCTAGCCAGGCCTGGCCTCTGCAGATGCCATCGATCAGCATGCCAAGAGTGGTGCCGAGTGAGCAACACCAGGCAGCACTGCCCTTGCTCCATGGCCTTGCCCCACTCTTCCTCAGGGGACATTTAATGTCTCAGATTCTTAAAGAATGCATTTGACTAAACTGGGTGCCAGTTGCTAAGATACCTAAAATAGGAACAATTATTTCTGTTGGACTTCAAGGGGATGAAAATAAATTAACAAGAATGAAAAGTGCCCAGAAAATTAGTCATACAGAAAATAATTATACAATGTTCTCTGAAACCAAAGGGCCATGTGTTATCACAAGGAACAACTTGATGGATCTTGCCATCGCCACTGCTGTACCTGCTTCTGTATTCAGCTATGAAAATGACAAATCAATTTTATTTTGAAAATAATCACTTTCTAATTACCCAGAGTGTCACAAATTCATGTGGATTGCACCAGGTCTCGGCACTGAAAAGATTCAGATCTCTAGCCATGTACCATGTACCACTCTTCCTCTAACCTTCCCAACCATTTCAGGCAGTGGGTTGTGGGGAATTTATAATGAAGATGGGACACAAGCTGGTCCAGTTAGAAAGCAGAAACTTGATGAATGATAATGTGGCTACCTATGATCCAGCTCTGAGAACTTCTAATTACTGTAACTCCCCAGGCCAGAACATATTCAACACGTGAGGAAACTCTGGACAGTGAAGTAGCATTAAGTTACTAATATCAAGCCAAGGAATTGCAGCCGATCCCAAGCACACATTCACACAAAACCTCTGGGTACACACCCCTCAGATACTTCCAGATCTTATTCCCCATACTGACTCCTATCTATTTCCTATTGTAACACACATTCTCATGTTGCTTTTCTTATGCTCAAGCTCAAGTAAGGTATCCCTTTACCTAGAATATCTCTCTCTCAACTTAACTTGATACACTCTAATGTATCAGGTTTAGTTCAAATATGGTATCTTGTCTATAAACCTTCAACCTTCCTGGTGACCATTGTATGATCAATTTAGGGTATTGTTTGTTATGTTTTTGTTTGGTTTAGTTTGGTTTTAAAACATGGTCTGGCTGTGTCATTCAGGCTAGACTTAAGTGCCTGTATCCCCACCTCGGCCTCCCTCATAGTTAAAATTAGAGGTTTATAAATTCTTCTCTTACTCTTTCACTACAGATAACCCATTCTTACTTTTTCTTTTTCGTGAGATTCAAGGATCTTGTTTAATTTACCTGCTCACCCACCATGACAACAACACTGTGCTTAGATCATGGCAGCTAAGATGGGCTGAAAGACCTCTCTAGAAATTCAGATGCTCTGAAACAGAAAGTGGAACTCGAGCATTGCCCTGCAAGTTTCCAAAGTTTTAAAGTGGAGATAGAAACATAATTCCTTTTTTCTCATTGATGCCAAATTTTAGAAACTCTAGTTAAGCACTAAAGATATGTCTTCCTTTTTAATTCAAATAAGTGTGCTCAGTAGACATTTTGCAAGTATGCTGTAGCCACTGTTCATTTGTTTTCACACCAAGCCTTTGAAACATCCAAGACTTTCATGAATCATAATCCCTATTGCCATTTATTCATTGTGTAGAAGTGATGTACTTCATGTGTAGATATCTCATAGCCTGGATCTTTAAAAGAGTATTCAGGCTAGCGGAGTATCCTTCCCGGATGCCAGCCTTCATATAGAAAAGGATGTATAAATGCTTTAATAAGATCTGGTGACTTTACTATCAATCTTAGAAAGTATGCCCAGCCCTTAACTTCAATCTCTATTCATCATTGTTTGCCAGTGATAGCCAGACTTTACATTGCTGCCACAAATTACTGAGGCAAAACAACTTAAGGGAAAAAGATCTATCTTGATTCACATTTTCAAGGATTTTAGAGCACCATAGTGGTGACTCAATAAAGTAGGGCAGCTGACATCATGAAGGCCAGAACAGAGAGAGACAGAGATGTACAAAGACACACATAGAGTCTCTGAGACAGAGAATAACAGCTAAAGGACTCTGATATCCTCATATTTCTTCACAGTTCCAGCCTTGCTTGGTGACCACATTTAAGACGGGTGCTCCTCCTGAATAACGCTCTCTAAAAATGGTCTCAGGGCCGGGCGGTGGTGGCGCACGCCTTTAATCCCAGCACTTGGGAGGCAGAGGCAGGTGAATCTCTGTGAGTTCGAGACCAGCCTGGTCTACAAGAGCTAGTTCCAGGACAGGCTCCAAAGCCACAGAGAAACCCTGTCTCGAAAAACCAAAATAAATAAATAAATAAATAAATAAATAAATAAATAAATTAAAATAAAATAAAAATGGTCTCCCAGAACTGTTTGTTTTAGTCTTCTAAGTGTTTCTCAACCTGAACAACTTAACAATCAAAATTAAACATCACACTGCCTCATCCAAGATTTAAAGTTTAGAATTTCCTTTGGTGCCTAGCTCTGAAGCTGTCATGACTGCACCTGCCATAACTCCCAAGTCCAGCTTCTAGAATGCTTCCATTAGTTCCACACCCATGTTTTCTATGCTTCCAAAGAGAAAATTCAGGAGAAGCCTAAAGGAGAGGTGACAATGTATTCACTCTATTTGCTTCCTAAATTTCAATTTAGTATTGCTTTGAGCATAGAGCTGGTGACTGCCCAAGACTAAAGTCATCAAATAACCCCTGAATTATATTTTATGTATGACTGATTAAGAAAACTCATTTGTTTTTAATAAAAAGAAATAAGTGGATTCAGTTGGCCACGTTGGCACCAATTGTTGACAGAGGTTTCTGTCCTGCCTTGTCCCATAGCTATTCAGTACCAAAGACATAGAGACCTACATTAATTATAAGATGGTAAGCCTATTAACTCAGGCTACTTATTAATTAACTCTTACATCTTACATTAACCCGTAATTTTTATCTTTGTTAGTCATGTGTCTTGGTAAATTTTATCAATAAGACATTCTCATCTTGTGTCCTCTGTGTCTGGGTGATGACTGCAGACTGAGCCTTTCTTCTTCCCAGAATTCTCCTATTCTGGTTGCCCCACCCATACCTCCTGCATGGCTCCTGGTCAATCAGAATATTATTAAACCAATACAAGTGATAAATATTTACAGGGTACAAGACCGTTGTCCCACGGAAGTAAAGTTTACCAAAAGAGGGATAGACTTCTAGTTAACTACATCATATTAGTGAAGGTTCTCTGTAGCATACTACTGTACATATTAATGACAAAGCATGTCTTCATAGACCATGGGTTTGAAAATGGCTGATTCTGTAGTATGCTGTGACCACCATTCACCAACCCTCAGATGATTCCAAGAACCACTCCTGAAAGATGTCTCTTTAAAACAGCATCACATTGTCTTCCCATTTTGTAGGGCAGAATTCTATAGTTGGATACATTATCTACACAATTTCTAACCAAAATCCTACTCAAATGATCAGTTTCTTAGGTGAATACCCAATCTCAGGGTGGGCATTTAGAAGGTTATACAGCAATTTGACACTGCTGCTACATCTAGCATTTTCTTTTTTTAGTAATTCATTCCTACTATACTTTAAGTGATGATCTTCCTAGATTACAAATAAAAAGAAACTATTTCCTCAGCATAGAAATAACTTGAAAAGCATTGACACAGAACATTAAGCCTCCTTAACCTGATATCTTTTAAAAATGCTGAAGGAAGCAACAGACACAGCATTTAAAACAATCTATTTATGGCATATGGTTTGAAATAATACTTGTAATACAATAGCTCTTAGATTCTCTAAAGCTCATTTATAGCCCATATCAGGTTTTAGAAGTCCCAAATTCAGAGCCTTTAATTCAAGGTGACAAGGCCTGGAACTGCCTTGTCAATATTCTCCTCTGTTTGATTATTATAATAAAGGCTTTGGTTCACTATTAAAATCTCAAGACCCACAGCAAGAATTACCATGCTCAAAATCATTACTGGGCTCAAAACTAAACACAGGACCTACTGAGTGAGTGCTGTCAGGATCTTTTGTGATGTTTAAGTTTCTTCAGAAGAAAAGAAACAATCAACTAGTAATAATAGTGGAATTGATAATGACCTAGTTATCCTATTGTATATTTTATAATACAGCGAAACCAGACCTGCTGTTTATAAAAGAAGAGCTGGCATGAAAAGCGATTGATCAATAATGCTAGATAAATTACCTCTGCAAATAGAACATAGAAGACTAGCCCGTTGCATCCTGTGGTGTATAAAACACATCCTTATCTCTTTCTAAATCCCCAACCTCATTCCAAATAAGGATTCATGTAGCTCACACAAACATGTACAATCCAATAGAGTGTTTTTGGAAATCAGTATATGTCTTAAAGGGGAATGCAAACAAAAATCAAAGACCATATGCCCTGCAAAGACAAGAACCAGAAGGCTGTTTGTCTCCACTGCAATCTGCTCCTAATAGTGAAGGTGGTATACCCTCAAGATAAAGGCAAGGAAAGCCTCATGTACAGGTTGCACATGTGACTGCTGGAAGACTGACACCCATTGGGCTACTTTGCCACCAAAGCAAGACATAATTATGTTGAATTAGGTTTAGTTTGTCTATAAGAAAGAACTTCCAGGCACTCAGAGAAGTCATTACACTTCTTCTGTAGAACATACTATATCATATGGTAGTTTAGCTCCTTCCAATAGAGGAAAGAAAGATGGCATCAATTCAGACAGTAACTCCATCACCTATCAATCCAGATGTAACTCCTCTACAAACAGCTTTACTGAGGGTCAATACACAGATACAAATTATATATCTTCCAAATATAACCCTCCAGGCAATCTGAGTTACATACTATCCAAGCACCATCTAATAAACTAGATACCAAATACCAAAGGGATAAAACGAAATACACTTTGGTGCAGGCCTTTGTATTGTTTGGCTCAGTCCAGACATAAATCTACTGTATGTCTTCACACACTAACTTCACCACCTACTTTAAAAAATAAAATGTTTTTACCATAGTCACACATATTTGTTTACTTCCTGTCTATGGCTTTTCTTCTTTTTTTTATTGTTTATTTATTTATTAAAGATTTCTGCCTTCTCCCTGCCACCACCTCCCATTTCCCTCCTCCTCCCCCATCAAGTCCCCCTTCCTTGTCAGCCCTAAGAGTAATCCGGGTTCCCTGCCCTGTGGGAAGTCCAAGGACCACCCACCTCCATCCAGGTCTAGTAAGATGAGCATCCAAACTGCCTAGGCTCCCACAAAGCCAGTATGAGCAGTAGGATCAAAAACCCATTGCCATTGTTCTTGAGTTCTCAGTAGTCCTCATTGTCCATTATGTTCAGCAAGTCCGGTTTTATCCCATGCTTTTTCAGACCCAGGCCAGCTGGCCTTGGTGAGTTCCTGATAGAACATCCCCATTGTCTCAGTGTGTGGGTGCACCCCTCGCAGTCCTGAGTTCCTTGCTCGTGCTCTGTCTCCTGCTCTTGATTTGGACCTTGAGATTTCAGTCTGGTGCTCCAATGTGGGTCTTTGTCTCTGTCTCCTTTCATCGCCTAAATGTTTTTCTTTGGGTTCACCTTCTTAATTAGCTTCTCTAGGACCACTCACTAAGACCATTTGGTCCACAATATTAAAAACACTTACAACATGGACCATTACAGAAAATGGTTGTCAATCTCTGTTTAATGAATGTATGAACTGGTAACAATAGTCTTCTAAAACTAAGTTTGGAAATCTGAGTTCAAAGTCATGTTCATGGGGATTATCTTCAGAAAGCTACTTTGTTAGTTTAATCATACTGCACGATTGAATGATAACCTTGTAGAACTATGGGAGGTTATGCCCTGACAACCTCTGCTTCAGTCAGTCGATCAATGTATGTCCTTTTGTTCTGTGTGCAACCCTTAAATAAACTTGTATTTTAAAAGCCTTATACAGATAGTTAAATCTCCCAATTAAACTTCTAGTTCTTATTTCTCGCATACAATGAAATTGAGTCCAAGTGACTGAAGGACCTGAAGATAAAGAAAAGACTTTGCAGAGACATGGAGCTCAACAATCAGCAAAGATGGTAAACAGTTCTGACCAGAGGAGCTTGAGGTGGGTAATTAGATTTGTCACCAGAGTGTTGTGATTTACCAAACGCTGAATGTACTTCACAGAGGTGAGGTAAATACAAAACCTTAAATTGTTGTTATTTTTACAGAAGTCTGTTTCATTTAAGATGACACTCAAGCACAAATATCTCAGTGGCTTAACACAAAAGAAATTTATCTCTCCCCTATAAAACAGAGCAGTGCAGATATTCTTGTTAAGTAAGTAGTCTTTCCCAGTATTTAGAAACCAGGATCCTTCCATAAACACAAAGATACATGCATGAGAGGTCCTACGACCTTGAATAGAAATGCTCTACATCATTTCCCCACAAAATTGCAAAGAAGTCTGGGAAATGCATTCTACAAGTAAGTTCAGACTATAAATACATATCCAAACTCTTTCATACTTGTTGTCAAAATGTGAAACCTAATTCAAATTCACTCTGCTGATAGGAAACCTGCAAGCAGCTCTCCGGGGAATTAAATCAGGAAACATCCCTAGACAGGATACTAGCGTTATGCAAAGATGAAATCTTACTATTCTAAGTCTACGTATTTCACCTAAAAATCTTGTGATGTATCTACTGACCCCCCTCACCCCTGCACCCTGGACAGCTTAGAATATACTCTTAGCTGCTTGTTTTCATATTTTACACCTGGCATTATATCTCGTCTCAGAAGTTATCACTTTGAGAAAATTGTAGCAGGCTGGTAGATCTGCCACTCGTGAATCAAAGTGAAAAACTATGATCCCCAACAAATAAACTCTAGGGTCATTGCAACTCTCTCTTTTGTGCTGCCCAAGCCAGCTTAATAGAGATGCTCTTTGCTCTGGCTCTTGTGCTCCTCGTAATTAATTGAACTTTAATGCTCCAACAAAGTCCTAAGCAGATTACTCCAGCCTTATCTTCTAGTGTCAGGATATCTGTTTACTTCAGCTGAACAGAATGTTCAGACCCCTCTGATGGACCAGAGCCAGACTTTCTGTAAGCTCGGTGATGGCTTCAAAACAGAACGTGGCAGTATATTAGTGTGGCACACTCAGGGTTGTCTTGGATGAGAGTGTATAGACCCTAGCACATAGAATGAAATCTCTGTCAGTCTACCAGCATAGAAATAGGAAGGATGCAGTTCCGGCCTTCTTCAACTTGGAGAATTTCTCTTTTTATGAGAGCAATGCTGATCATTGACTTGTAGACTCAGCTCCAAAATGAAAGGAGAAAATGCTAGTGTGTAGAAGGAATTCACTTATCTACATCTCAAGCATCTTCTACTGTTTGTCTTTTAATGAGGTGGAAATTTACTACACTGAACACACTTATCATTCTCCTTAAGCATCCAATCCAGTTCAAATCTCTTGGATTTTGCCTAGCTCTGGTCTCTTGTATTCTTAGCCATAACTTCTCTTGTAGGCTTCTGATTCTGTCATTACTGGTCTTCTAGATGTTTCCCTGGAATATCGCAAAATACTTCATGTTCAGCTTGCTAACTTTGGCGCCATGTTAAACTCTACTAGACCTTAGAGATACTGTCATTTTTTTCCAATTACCTGGCCTTACAACAAAGTTGTATTTTGCTTCTCTCTTTTTTTGTTCACCAGTCACCAAATACACAAATCCTCCTAACTAAATCATAATGCTAAACTGAAGGAAGCTCAATTAACTGGCTATTTTGAGTCAACGATGACCAATGACTTCAAGAAAGACTGAGAAGGCCAAAATATGTGATTAGTGTACCAAAAAAAAATGGGCATAATTCTCTCCAGATTCAACTGTCACCATCTTATTTCCCCATTTGCACATGCACTTCAGGGATGTTGAGTCCTGGATGCTATCTCTAATGACTCAGGAGTCATATTAGCCACCTATTGGATACAGAATATGGAACAAGCAGCACCCACTATTCTGGTGCCCCAAGATATGAAAAAGCAGTTCTCCATAAAGTTGGCAATTATCACTTCCTTCTTGCTACTTTCAACTATGTCTTTAAGAGAAGGGTGAGGCAAAGTACATCTATGAGAATCTCAAAAGGAACAGAGTGAAAGACTACATTGTTAAATTATAGCTTCCCAAACCCTGATAGCCTAGCTTCACAGAGTTCTAAAATATGGATCCCTGATGTTTGATTTCCCTCTGTATGCTGTGATTATCATTAATGAATAAAGAAACTGCTTTGGGCCTGTTGATAGGGCAAAACTTAGGTGGGTGGGGAAAACAAAATGGAATGCTGGGAGGAAGATGGCAGAGTGGGGGAGAGACACCATGGAGCTGCCAGAGTCAGACATGCCAGTAATTCACTGCCAAGTGACTATATACAGATTACTAGAAATGGGTTAAATTAAGATGTAAGAGTTAACCAATAAGAAGCTAGAGCTAATGGGCCAAGCAGTGTTTTAATTAATATAGTTTCTGTGTGGTTATTTGGTTCTGGGCAGGCAGGATGAACAAGCAGTTTCCTCTTAGATTCCAGCCTATTTGCAAAAACAATGGCTTGGATGGGCCAGAAAGTAGTAGTACATAGGGCAATAGCTCCAAGTTGTCCTCCAATATCAGAAAAGTTGATAGAACTAGACATGAGGAGAGCCCTGACTGCACTTATACTGTGGAGGTATCTCCAGGCTTGCATACCTTTCATTGTCTGAGAGCATTAAGCTCCTATTTGGCTAACACTACCATTATACATAATTAATAGTTCTGATGAGAAAGAGACAATAACAGTGATGAATAACTAGAAGTCCTCTTATGAAATATTCTTCACAACACTGCTGCCTTTCTTTTCCAGGAGCTTAGCCGAGACTGTACTCTTTTGGAACTTCAGAATAGGTTTGCAATTAACCTGCTAGTTCTTCTGCTTCCTCTTCATAAAGAAGACTGTGTCTGAAGCTAGAACAGATCTCCTGCCCAGTAACACAAATCCTGACACATACTAGCTAATCTGCACACATTTGCTACAAGTACAGATGAGCAAGTTGAAATATAACTAGTCAAATGTCAGAAATTGGTGCATCGACCTCTACCTGGTAGGTCCAACCCCATAAGCTGTAGGATCTACCTGGAACTGTTCTCAATTTTAGGCTTTTAAACCTTTAAAAATATTCTTTTTGTTTCCTCCTGATATGAAGTAAATGCAAAATTCTTTTTAAAGCTCGAAGGTATTATGGAGAGTACTATTTTGCTTATCCATGTAAGAAATTACATGGAACACCAAATTAAGCTGACACATAAAATAACAGTGATTTAGAAAACATTACTTGCTATATAACTCTTGTAAAAAGTATAATAATCATAAATATTATTGAAAGACATTATAATCACTATTTGATTTTCAATGCTGGCACATAACCAGGAGATAGTAGTTCAGGAAGCAGAAATAATATTTGCTATTTACTTTGTCAAAACATAATATTTTGTCTCTAATTGCATGGTCAATATTTACTCAGTGATTATACAGCTTTTCACATGATCGCCTGAACCCGATAAAGTAAGGAAGGCAGTTATCAGGATTCTCCCAGAGGGTGAGCTGGACAAAGATAAACTAAGTGATCTCCCTTACTGGCTTATTTAACTCTGAAGTCATTCGTACTTCAAAGATGTATGAAGCATGGGGAGCAAAATCTTTCATTTGTGAACTTCAAACTTCTAAATCAGTCTATGGGAAAGACTTTTCTTTTACCCTGAAGTTTCTATCTGCCTATCCTTCCAAAACATAGGTCAAGATTCTTCAAGACTAAAAATGAAGCTTTCAATTAAAACTCATCAGTTAACAGGGTTGAAGTCAGAGAACAAAGTGTTTGAACCTGCAATTCAAAATCCCAGAATTCTAAAAGGGTGTATGTACCTATAACTCTGAAAATCCATCTTACAGATCATGGACAAAGATACTTTAAGATCTTGTATTCATTTGATAGCTTTGCCTTATAGAAACACCCTTGTAAACTTACTGGGGTTGTTAACAAATATCAAGCCATTTACTTTGAGAAAGCCATTGGCTCAACTGGAAGCACTTCAAGAATTCTGGAACTAAAATGACCAAAATCTAGATTAATAAAACTGAAAGAACTCATAATTGATGATGGGAGCATAGACAGGAAGAAACAAGAGATGTAAAGTTTCTAATGTGTGTGAAAAAAGCCTCTGCACACAGTACATGTAAGTTGCTATGTATATGAAAACAGCCTTTGCACACAGTACATGAGCAAAAAGGTAAAAGCTTTAATTGCTAGGGCTTTAACTGGGAATATAGCTGTTATCTCCATACTCAAGATATCTACATATTTTATTATTGGCCTGGGTGTTTCTATTTATGATACAGTCAGGGAAAATCAATTAAATACTGGCTGAAAATACAGCATCATGGAATATATTATGTCATTTTTATTGCTGAAATAAGAGCAAATAACCTGCATGACACTTATGGCCAATAATAGAACTTCCTACATATAAAGAAGAGCAAATTAGTGCTGGTCTCAGAACTGTTTGTAAGTTTCAATGACACATACTAAATACATGTACTTAAAGCAGATGAAAGCATTTCTACACTGGTCTCTTAGCACAATAAATAGATGAATATAAAAATTAAAGGTGCATGTCAGGCAGGCACCACCTGAGTTCCTGTAGTCTCTTTTATTATCACTCTACATCCCACAGGAAATATGGCCACTTATGTGTATAAGCGTACATACGGGTAGGGAGAGAAATAAGCTGTGCAGCTGGGTTTGTGCACTGAGCATAATGAGAAGAAGGCAAAAAGAAAACTGCAATGATTTGTAAAGCTTTCATTTTACTAGACTGCTGAGAAGGCTCAGAGGGTAACAGTAGTTGCCATGAAACTTGATGTCCTGAGTGTTAGCCCCTGGATCCACAGAGAGAACCAACTCCTACAAGTTGTCCCCTGACCTCCAGACTGGTGCCATAGCATTTCTGCATGCACAAATGTGCGCAAACACACACACACGTGCATGCAAACACACACACACACACACCATAAAAGAGAGAGAAAGTAAGCAAATAAATGTAAAATTTTTTAAGAGTTCTGTTGTTAAAATCTTTTGCATCATGAAGTTGGATTATCAAGTAAATTAATTAGAGAACATGTGCCATACCATGCCACCAACCAATATTGTGTAGCAATATTTATTATTTTCTATTAGTCCATCCATTCATTTAACAAAATCTTACACAGCACTTACTGTAGGTGTGGTGTTAAGTAAGAATTTGAAATTGTAATAATTTTGTCACCTGGACTTTTAGAGAAGAAAAAGCAAACTGTTAATCATTATCCTTCAATTGTAGGTGTATTAAAAACCAAGGTATGTAATATTCCCTGCACCCATTTTGAGAACAGTTAAAGACACAGTTTAATCTTGATTCTGTGAAGGCATTTCTTCCCAGAGCTAACACTCCGTGGATACAGACATGGAGGTTCCTTGAATTCTGACTGGACCAGTGCTAGAGTTGAGAAAGATGAAATAGATGTTCAAAGCCACCAAAGATAGTTCTCAGGATTGATATCAAATTAAAAAAAAAAAACAATTCAAATGTTTTAAATGATTGAATTATCTATTTGCTTTAGATAACAGGCAACCAAAATGGAGGTGTGATTTGAAGGCCTCCATAACAGAAAATGTCACCTGCCCAGTTATGAGCTACCTAAAACATGAAACTCTGCTACAGGAGATTTATTGTGTTGGGAGAGAAATCATGTTCTTCTTTTGCTGTCCTTTTGGCAGTTCAATTGTGGTACTTCTGGTATATGGCTTTATGACTTTTTTCTTTTCTAGAATAGAACATATTTTGCCTCATTTCCTATAACCCCAACAAAGACAGAGGCAAGCACAGAGATGGCAGTCAATAAATAATTACATAGTGAATACATAAATATACCATCTCCAGTCACAGAGCCTGTAGATTCCCGGGATAATATGAAGACTGTTTAGCTCGGCACAGTCTTGCTCTAATGAAGAGCTGTGCACACACCCGCTAACAACATCAAATGCCCTTGGAAAGAGACATATGAGCAGTTTGGACTTATAGACAAATTTGTCATGAAAGCCCTAGAGGGTGACAACATAACACATGAAAATATTGCCTTTTCCTAGGAAGTTGAGGCTAGGCATTCTCAACCATTTGTTTCAACTATAAAGCAACCAGCACACAACTCACTATGAACATTTATGATCCCCTGGAAGTTTATCCACCAAATGCACCCCTGATCACTAAATCATTCCACTTGTGAAGTGAGGTAATTTGTTCAGATTGCCTTAGAGTTACTTATCCAAAAACAGAGAAAGAAGTGCGCAGAAAAATCTAAATGATCATATACATCTCCTGGCTTAGTAAAAAATAAGACAGTCGATTAGGAGGGAAAATTTCTCTCTAAATCTTAGATACAACTTAAAATAATTCAGTATTTAACTAATTTGACAAAATAAAACAAGTGAGTGACCATTAGGTGCTGTAGAGATGAAGCAATGAAGACTCTCCATCCCAGATTAAACAACGCCGAAGAACTCTCTCTGTGTGAGTGCAGATGAAAGCCAACATTTGAGGGGACAGCGAGAGACTACCACACTCGGAAACATTGAAATGGGGTAAAAATACAGTAATTCTCAAAAATAGAAGTCTCAGCTCGATATTTCACCAAGTACCTTCGAGGGATATTCATGATGTTTTAAAAGATTAAAGAAAAATAAATATTAATATTTATTAAGAAGTAAAAATAGAGGGCTGGAGAGATGGCTCAGAGGTTAAGAGTACTGGCTGCCCTTCCAGAGCTCCTGAGTTCAATTCCCAGTAACCACAAGGTGGCTCACAACCATCTATGAGACCTGGTGCCCTCTTCTGGTGGGCAGGCATACATGCAGACAGAACATAAAAAGAAGTAAAAATAGTTACAAAGTTGATAAAGACTTGAAATATGCCTTCCTCTATCCTGTGTTCTTACATTACAGGGAACAGCTTTTAGTCCTTCATGATAAATTGTAATGCTGACCATGATTTTTCTAAATAATGTTAAACTATGCTCTGGTTTATCAATTTTAGACAACATCCGTTTATTGCTTTTATTAAAAATGAGTGTTTTCTCTACCTCTTTACAATATTTCACTTCCAAATGGTCCCAAGACAGCTATTTCAAAGTTTTTCATTAAATCAATCATTAATATTCATTGCAGAGCATAAGCCAGATGTACTAGTTATCGTTGCTTTCTTGTATAGTATACTTTCCCAGATACAAAATTACCTCGTTTTTCATTGGGTTTTCAGGGTGGCTAGCTCTCCCCAAATGCTCCAATGTATCTTCTCAAGGCCTCTGAGCTTTATTGTCCATGAGCCTTTATTAGTATGTGCTGATTATACAAAACAATGGTTTTGTTCATGTAAGCAATATATGTGGATTATATTTGCCTCTTCTAAAGTTTTCTTACTCTATTTGGTCACTCATGTTAGATTGTATAGCCATGCCATTCTCCCCTCCCAGTCTCAGCTCTCTTCCAGCCCTGCCCTTCAAACACCTTAGTCCATCTTCCTGTTCCTAACTGTGTGGTTCCTCCTGAAGCCAGCAAATAGCCTAGGACTTGTTTACCTGTTCCTAACTTCTTGCTGTTCTTTTCTGGATCCAGGGTCTTCTTTCCTTGGAACTCTTGTGAAAAAATAGTCTCCAATAGCTTACAGACCAAGGAGTCAGGGGCTCATATTTAGAGTCTAGGGACATATGATAATATTGTCATTTTACCCTGTGCCTAATTGTTATTGTTTTGTATGTAAAATTGAACTGAAAATCGTTTTTGCTCACAATTTCAAAGGAATTTGTCATGATCTGCCAGCCCATCATGAGGGTTAAAATATCAACACAGGACAGGAGAGGCAGCTCAGTGGATAGGGACCTGAGTTTGAACCACTGGTGCCATTGTACAAAGGTCAGGCATGGCCTGGACCTGACATCCACCTGCAGCAACAGCTATGAAATAATGATGCTAGAACAACCTGGGAAGTAAAATATTGTGACTGTTGCAGGTAGATCAAGGATGGTCTCTCAGATGTTGCAGCTTCCGGCTGAACTCCAGCTTCCATGAAAGACCCTATCTAAAGGGCATGAGACAATAATGACAGGGCAGGCTACCCCAGATCTTCCCGAGCCTCCTCAAGCAGGCACCACAGGGACACATGCACATATACTATACACACATCATATACACAGAAAAACAAACTGTGACTATGACCATAATCCGGAACACTCCTTCTACTAAAAACTCCATGCAAGTTATTCAGAACCACTGTCTCTTTTCCTGTATTTGTCCTCAGGTCATTCAATGGGACTTCCTTTACTACCACTGCAATAAATCATGGTCTAATCCAATACTGTTTCCTGTCAACTGTAAAATAATCGTAATCTTAATAGCCCAACCACTTCTTAACTGCTGCCAGATGTTCTAACTCCCTTAGAACATTTTACACTTTTGAGAAAAAAAGATTTATGTGTTTACCTCTCAGTTGACTACCCCTCCCTCTCAATCCCTCTTTGCCCCCTTTCCTGTAACTGTGACGATCAACTGGACTCAGCTTCTTTCCTTTGTCTTTTCTCAAGTGGAATGATGGTCCCTGTTGTCAGCTTGACAGGACCTGGCGTCACCTAGGAGATGAGCCTTGCAGAACACCTGGGAGGGATTATTTAGATTATCTTATCCTCTGATCACATCTATGGGGAACTAGGTTTCTTAGGTTAAGTGAGGTAGCAGGACTCACCCCAAAAGAGGTCTTTACCAAAACTTGGTTGTAGGGACATAGCCCCACCCATTGGGGGCGTGTTCGCCTCGGGCTAATGTTTACGGATAAATCTGCCGGGCGTGAGCCCAGCAGCCCCTTTTTCTTTTGCTCCGCTTTTCCAGTACTCCGCGGGAACCTGTGGTCCTGTAAGTCTATTTCCTTATTAAAGCTGTATATATCTATATAATCTGTCTACATTCATTTGCACCACCACACTTGGTACCAGACTGTATAAGATTAAGGAAGCTAGTTGAATGAGGGCATCCATTGCTCTCTGACTCTTGAGTGCAGATACAATGTGACAGACAGACTGGAGTTCCTGTTGCCATGATGTCTCTGTCATGAACTGTGAGTCAAAATAAATCCTTTCTCCTTTAAATTGTTTCTTATATTGTACTTCATTGGAGCAACCAGAAACATGAGTAACACAGGGGCTGAGTCTCATCTGCTGATAGCTCTGGCCATAATATCTTGTCCCACATCATCAACTGCCTCTTTAATACCTACACCACAAACTGCAATGAACATCTTAAGTTTGCAATGTTTAAACTGAAATCTGGTTTTCTGGGTCACACCTGCCGCCTCTATGGGGTTTTATCCATTCAGTGAATGGCAACACCGTCCACCCAAATCCACAGGTGCCGAAAACCATCCTTGACTCCACATTTTCCATTGCACTGAACAGCTAATGAATTAGCAAACCTTGTTTATTCTATGCACAAAAATTCCCTATGTGTGTTTCCAATGGAACCTACCATTTCTCTTTTCATTACTTCGACAGCCTCCTAACTTTCCCAGGCTCTTGGCTTCGGATAGAATTGACCAATGGCAGATAGCAACAGGCTGGAACACAGGGCTCCATTTCTCACTGGAGAGCCTCTGCTTCTTCTGGATCCACACCCTCCTGTTATCCACTCAGCCCTTGTGTGTGTAAAAAAACTGCCAGTGTAATCAGCTCCTCGACTCTTTCATCAGTTGCGCTATCATCTCCCCATGTGAAATTGCCAATGTTCAAGAGTCGAATAAGCCTCAGAGTCCAAGTGAGGCCTGAACTAAAGGCATCTTGATTGTCTTAGGGTCTTTTCTTCCTGCAATGTACACAAAAAATCAGGAAGATCAGTGCTTACAACACACAGGGAATGCAATAACTATATTAGCATAAGAAAACGTTTTTCTCTGAAGTAACAGGATGTTGTGCTGCTCAAAACATAAGTATGATAAATTTTAGGATGAGAAAAAGCTTATCTGAATTTTTTTAACGTTCTACAGGAGATCTGAAGTAACTAAGATAAAGTCATCAGAATAAAAATTCGAGAAACAAATTTTAAAATAAATAAATAAATAAAAACATGCAAAAGGTCCAAATGATCTCAGTTTAAAGAAATTGCTTTCTGGAGGTCATTTTATTTCATTAATTTTGGTACTGGCTTCAAGTTATTTTTTAAAGTTTATTTTATCTATAAAATACATGCTTTCATTAAATGCATCATTACTTTTATGACCCTTGCAATCAATCTCCCTCTTCCCCTTCTAAACAAGAAAAACAAATGAGATAGACATGAGCATTTATATTGATGATCTTTAAGAATATGTGGGAGATGGCTTCGGGAAAAGGAATTAGGGGTAGCTTTACAATAAAATCTACATTCAGAATTTAAATGAGTAAAGATTCAGGAGACTATTTTGCAGCTGAGAAAATGCTCCATTCAAAGTAAGATGGACCTGGATCAGGACTTGTATAAAGAAAGAAAAAACAGATGAGTAACTAAGTTCTCACTAAAGAGCCAAGAAAACTCTTTTCTAAAGAAGAAACTGGGATCATGGAATTTTCTATCTCTTTAACGTAAAGACGTTTTAAAGTTCTAAACCAAATAATTCAATCCAAGCCTTTCTGTTCCTGCTTTACATCCTGGTTTCATTGCACAGCTCAAGTTTTCGGGGTTTTTTCTCTTAATTTGTTTGCTGCTTTTTTTCTCTTTTGTATGCTAAGTTATATTTGTTGCCAATATTTGAGAATCAGACAGTTTCTCATAAAAAATGTGGAGTCTGACATAGACCAATCAGTTTCACCCAAACCATGGAAGCCACTTGATCAGCAGTTCTTAATCCACGGTCTGTGTCGAATGACCTTTTCATAAAGGTCAACAATCAGATATTTATATTATGAGTCATAATAGTAGAAAAATTATAGTTACAGACTAGCAACTAATTTTATAGCTGGGCTCAGTACAACATGAGGAGCTGTATTAGAGGGTCCCAGCATTAGGAAGGTTGAGAACCACTGCATTAGATGCTCCACATCCTCTCCCAGCTTCTCACTAGCTCCCTTGACCTGACCCCTGAAGAGTTAACAGTGATGCACACCACAGGAAAATAGCCCTTCGCTTTCTGCTGTTTATTGAGTAGTCTTCTAATCGCAGCGCAGAATGACCTGTCTTCTCATTTTACACTAAGATAAGGGCTCATATGAGATCTTTAGGTGGTAAACACAATAGCTGGTGATAGCTTCTTGTCTAGGAGCCAGGGCAGTAGCAGGAACTTTCAATTTTACCTCTTCCTCCCAGTACGTCCTCTGAGTACTCCTCTGAGTACCTCGGCCCACAGGGTACAAGTGAAGGCAAAACTCCTCCAAGGCCAGGAGTGGCAGCAATGGGAGGCTTTCTGGACAACCCAAAGGAATGCCCTGGCTTCCTGAGGGAACTCAGAGTCTGGTGGAAATAACTGTTACTGCAGGACACGACCCTGTCAAGAGAGTTCTTTTTATCAGTAGGATAGATTTCATCCCGATGCCAAAGCAAGGATCAAAACATATTCTACATGCCACGAAGAAGCTGCCTTCTGTAAAGACCATGTGTTTTAGTTATTTTCACCAATACCTGCTTTTCTACTGTGAAACATTTGTTGACCCAGTATTCATTAGGACAAACCCTTGACATTTAACACAAATCTTCCTCAAAGCTGAAGACTAATTTTTATAACAGACACATTTATTTTTGCATTAATTGGTAGGTAGTTGACTTTAAAAATTGGCTCCAAACCCACGTAGAAACTGAATTTTGTAATGGCTTAATGACGTTAATACATATAATTTACAATCCTCACAAAAGCATTTGTCTCTTGTGGTCCCATCCTTACCTCCCTCAATTCTGCCGTTTTATAATGATGAGCATTATAAAAACGCCCAGGCAGCTAAAGAGACGTTTCCTGGATCCATATTTGGGCGTATGAAGGGAAAGATGCTGCCAATGAAAAATGCAGTAGAGCCCGCTATTGTAGATTTACGGCTGTGGAGGACATAACTTTTCCTCATTTTAGTTATTCAATTTGGATAACAACCCGGTTGCTATGTGAAATAATTTGATTTTCCCCTTTGATGTGCAATTCTTCTAACACCATCATTTGGCATACTGACTGATGATTGGATAAATTCACTTGACTTTTCCTATGTATCATTTAAATTACTATTTTGTATAAGAATTTAAATTTGGTTTGGAGAAGTCATTAGAGGATTATTTTAAACACCTTTTTGTTTTGTTTTGTTTGTGATGTTTTAGGTTTGGTCTCACTTTCTTACCAGGCTCTTCCTCTCTTGTTTGTTTTAAATTGCCCTTCCCCTTTCATGCTGTTGAATAAAATCCTACCTACTGCTTTTGTTAAGGTTTCTAATGCTGTGAAGAGACACCATGATCTCATCAACTCTTATAGAGAAAATATTTAACTGAGGGGGCTCACCAGTTTTAGAGGTTCAGTCCATTATCATCCTGGCAGAGAGCATGGTGGCATGTAGGCGAGAGCTGAGAGTCCTACAGGCAAGTTGACTGAAACACTGGGTGTTATCCTGAGCATAGGAATGCTCAAAGACAGCTCCCACAGTGGCACACTTCCTTCAACAAGGCCATACCCACTCCAACAATGTCACACTTTCTAATAGAGCCATTCCCTATGAGATTATGGGGCCAATTACATTCAAACCACCACACCTACCACCTGAAGAAGCAGAGGGTATGAAAAGACAAGCAGTTAGAAAGAGACTGCCCACTCTTCCTGAACCCCAAGCAATAGTCTTATAAGGCCACCTTCCTCCAAGACTTGGACCATCAGTCATCTATGTTTTGAGCCATTTGGGCCAAGCGTGATCAGGACTATCTCATACATTTTATAAAAATCACAACATCAGTAACCCCCAAGCCAAAACATCCATTCTCTTTCAGCTGAAGCAAGGTTCCCAAGTCTATTTAAAATCTATGCAGGGAAGCTTGGGCCACATTAGTACACTAGATGAAGAATAGAGCAAAGAGTTTCCTCAGATAGATGCCGAGACGTACAGGGCCAGACACTCTGTGGATATACAATTGCTGTATTAGTAACTTTCTTTTTTCATTATTCTTGTCTTTTATACTAGTACATATTAGTTATACAAAGTGGTTTTAATTTGACACTTTCCTATATTTGTAGAAAGTATTTTGGTCGTATTTCCTCATTATGTTCTTTCTCCCATGTGCCACTGTTCCTGCTGGTCCCTTTCCTCTTTCCTACAAGATCGCCTTCAATCTTCATGTCTTTTCTTGTATGTAATTCAGGGCATATTGAGTTGTTTACATGTACGTGGGTGAGGGATTCCTTAAAAGAGCATGGGTGTCTCAGCGGCGGCCACTATTGTTGTTTCAAAGTAAGAAATGTAATAACTATAAAACACAATTTCAAAGAGCTGTTTTAAAACAAAAGAATAAAAAAATGATCCTCAGTAATGCTTTTATTTTGTTTTATTTTATTTGGTTTTTTAAGACAGGGTTTCTCTGTACCTTTTGAACCTGTCTTGGAGCTAGCTCTTGTAGACCAGACTGGCCTCAATCTCACAGAGATCTGCCTGCCTCTGCCTCCTGAGTGCTGGGATTAAAGGTGTGGGCCACCATCATTAAAGGCGTGTGCCACCACCATCTGGCCAGTAATGCTTATTGATGCGTATTGTGGAGCACTCCTGTAGCCCAGCAGGCATGAGATGGAGAATTGTGAGCTCAAGGCCACACTAGGTTGCAGGCAGCAGAGAAAGCCCATCTCAAAACAAACAAACAAAAGAATACTTCTTATAGTAAGTGTACCTATAAACTCAGTTTGGGATTTGTTGAATTTAGTATATTTTATCATTAAAATTTCCCTTTTTACTTTCTTCTATTAAATGTAGAAACATTTAAATTACACAGCACAACATACATTGTATTCTTACGATATGCTGCTATAGTAGTATCTCAGCAAATTGCTATCTTAGCATCTAAACTATGAGCCTGAGAGATGATACCAGAGAGGGATATAGTAAGGTGAGTTCCAAGACCCAAGGCATCCACATTAGAATAATGTGCCTTCTTAATAGTATAGGGCACTGTGGAAGGTATCATACAGACAAGGGAGCTATTGAGAACTAAAGAATCACCTTGACATCCCCATTGATTTGCCTAAAAGCAGCCTTAGGATATAGTATTAGATACATAGTTAACTATTAGTATCTGCAGAACTTCTTCCGTGATCCACAAAAATATGAAAATCCAAAAATGTTTAGGTCCCAAATATAAACCAGTATTCCATTTACATGCATGTGTTTATTTAACCTTCTATATTTTTTAAGTTGTCTCTAGATTATTTATAACATCTAGCACTGTAAATACTGAGTAAAGTGTTATTGTTGGAGTATTGTTTGGAGAATAATGACAGAAAGTTTGTACATGTTTAGGACAAATTCCACTTTAAATACTTTTGATCCATAATTGGTTAAATCAACAAATGTAGAACCCAGCAGTAAGCAATTCAACTGTATCCCAGCACATTAATATTTGAATCCATGTGTTATAATTCTTCATAGATCCTGAAAGAATAATTTTCAGTTATATAGGACACAAAAACACAAGATAGCTACAACAATCCTGAATAATAAAAGAACTTCTAGTGGTATCACCATCCCCAACTTCCAGTTGTGCTACAGAACTATACTAAGAAAAACATCAGAGGATTGGCCCAAAAGTAGACAATGATCAGTGGGAATGAATTAAAGACCCACACATAAATCCACACAGCTATGGACAATGTATTTTTTATTAAGAAGCCAGAAAGACACAGTGGGGAAAAGACAGTGTATTTAGCAAATGGTGCTGGACAAACTGGATGACTGCATGTTAGAAGAATGCAAATAGATCCATACTTTTTACCCTACACAAAACTCAACTCCAAATGGATCAAAAATAAACATAAGTCCAGAACCTGATGGAAGAGAAAATGGGAAATAGCCTTGAATTCATTGGCACAGAAGACAAATAGTACAGACACTAAGATTGACAACTAATAAATGGGACTTCATGAAATAAAAAGTTGCTGTAAGGCAACGAATATCCTTAATAGGACAAAATCACAATTTACAGAATGGGAAAAGATTTGAACCAACTCTACATATGACAGAGGACTAATTTCCAAAATAAAGAATTTAAGAAACCAGAAATCCAGAAAACATACAGTCCAATTGAAAAATGGGGTACAAACCTAAATAAAGAATTCTCAATAATGGAAATTCAAATGGATGAGAAACAAAGAAATGTTCAACATCTTTATTGTTTATTTTTATAAAAAAAAAGAGAACAAACTATGTATTTCATTATACATACCAATCTAAGTTTCCACTCCCTCCTCTCCTCTCATTCCCTCCACATACCTCCCACCCCACCCCTATCCACTCCTCAGAGAAGGTAAGGCACCTTGCTTTGGGTAAGGTCCAAGGCCCTCCCTGATATATCTATGCTGACCAATGTATCCATACAAAGAGAATGGGTTCCCACAAAGCCAGTACAAACAGTAGAGATAAATCCTGGCACCACTGACAGTGGCCCCTCAGTCTGCCCTAGTCACATTCAACCACATTCAGAGATACTAGTTTGGTTCTATGCTTGTTCCTTCCCAGTCTAGCTGGTGTTGGCAAGCTCCCATTAGCTCAGGTAGACTGCTTCAATGGGCATATCCATCGTGGTCTTGACCTCTTTGCTCAATAATAAGGTGAACACTAAGAAAAGCATATATAGATTAACCTAGAAAGTTGAAGTAGACAAGATAACATGACAAAATTGGGAGCAGGGGTGGGGAAGAAGGGAGGGTGGAAGGGGAATGGGAGGGAAGAAAGGGAAGACAAGGAGAACTTGAGGGAATAAGATAGTCAAGATGGAGGAAGGATAGAAATGAGAGCAAGGAAAGAGATATCTTGATTGAGAGAGCCATTTTGGGGCTAGCGAGAAACTTAACTCTAGAGAAATTCCCAGGAATCCACAGGGATGACCCCAACTAAGATCCTAAGCAATAGAGGACAGGGGTCCCAAACTGGCCCTGTAGTCAGACTGATGAATATCTTAAATTATCACCATAGAATCTTCCTCCAGCAACTGATGGAAACAGAGGCAGAGACCCATATCAAAGCACTGGACTGAGCCCCCAAAGTTCAATTGAAGAGTGGGAGGAGTGAGAATATGAGCAATTTTCAACATATTTAGCCATCAGGAAAATGCAAATCAAAACTGCTTAAGGATTTCATCTTACACCTGTCAGAATGGCTAAGATCAATAATACAAATGACAGCTCATACTGGCAAGGGTGTAGAATAATAGAAAAACTAATTCATTGCTGGTAGGAGTGTAAACTCAAACAGCCACTATGGAAATCAGTGTGATGGCCCCTCAGAAAGATAAGAATGTATTTACCTCAAGATCCAGTTATACCATTCTTAGGCATATACCCAAAGGAAGCTTCATCCTACTACAGAGACACTTGCTGAATCATGTTTATCGCTCCTCTCTTCATAATAGGCAGAAACTGGAAACAACCTAGATGTCTCTCAACAGAAGAGTGGATAAAAAATATGATACATTTACACAATGAAGTTTTAATCATTAAAAGAAATGACATCATAAAATTCACAGGTAAATGTATGGAACTAGAAAAAAAATCATCCTGAGTTATATAACTCAGACCAAGAAAGAAAAATATGGTATGTATTCACTTATATGTGGATATTAGCTGTTAAGTCAATAATAACCAAGTTACAATCCATAAAACCACAGGGTTTACATATAGAGTAGGGGACTGCAGTTGGGGATGGGGATCAGATAAACCTTTATATAAAAAGGAATATAATAGATAATTGTGGGGACGGGGGCAGGAAGACTGTAATGGGAGGATCAAGTGGAAGTGGGAAGATAAGAGGGGGACAAGTGAAGGAATACAGGCAGAGACAGATAAAATTAAGGGCCAGTTGAGGGGTAGTACGGGAACATAATATAGTAGAAGCATCCTTAAATATATACATACACAGACATGATCCAAATAAAATTGACAAATAATGGAAGAGACAGATCCACAACTGGACACCTCTTCTCCCGAAATTAAGATTCCAGTACCGGGATTTTGTTACATCTAACTGAGTGGTTGGCCAAAGGGGTTCCATGGGAACACTCAAACAATCCAGTCTGTTACCAAAACTACAAATTGTTCTTCACAAACTGATAGCAAGGCCCCATAGCTGAGGACAACATCTACACAACTCTGATTGAACATGGAGAGGTCAACCTAGTGCCTGCTTAGAGTCTGCATTCCTGTATTTTTCTAGTGTCTTTGGTATAAGAAGGCACTCTGCAGACATAAACACAAACCCAGCCACAAACCCTGTGATCTACATTGGTGTCCTGCCTGCAAGATATGCTAATGCGAGCTAATGCAATGGTCCAAAAATTTTAGATGAGTAATCAACTGATATCTGATTTGATTAAGACCCTCTCCATGAGATGGAACCCAAACTCAATACTGTTTGGGTACCAAGTACCAGAACTAGATACCCCAAGTACCTAGGGTAAAGACATATAATACTGTTCTAAATAAATAAATAACCTAACAATAAAATAACTCCTGATGGCATTATATTACACTCACAGATCAGTGCTTTGCTCACCCAACTTGAGAGAAGCTCAAATAAAAAAATGAAAAAAAAAATGCAGAGACCCACAGCCAGACATTACAGGGAGACTAAGAGACCCTGAAACACTCAGGCCTAAATGGGATATCTCCATCAAATCCCTCCCCTCAGGTCTCAGGGATTCTTGGAATAGGAGGTAGAAAGAGTGTAAAAACCAGAAGGGATGGAGAACAGCAGAAAAATAAGGCCCTTCAAGTCAACATGATACATGTACATATGGACTTACAGAGACTGAGGAAGCATGACAGGGCCTGCGCGGGTTGCACCAGAAATTGTCCTAGAACTGAAAGAAGTGAACATCTACCGCCATCCCTAACTCAGAAGTTATCTCCAAATAATAATCACCACGTGCAAATAACAACCAAATAATAACAACCATATGTTTACTCCAAGAGAGTCTCCTGGGGAAGCAAATTACTTTTAAGGGTAGACTGCATGCCCAGCAGTAGACAACCAATAGAAAATGAACCCAACACATCCTTGGGGTTTCCTTGTCTCAGGATGTCACGTGTGGGCTTTTTTTCTTTTTAAAATTTGTCTTATTATTTTTAATTTTCATTTTATTTGTATATTTTCCTGTCTCTTTTTATACTGCAGGCCCTTTGCATATATATATATAATATATAGCTTTCAGTTGAGTGTCTGTATGGGATTCTGAGTTTGCTAACCACTGACTCTGTTTCTTGTGCCTTCTCATGGGCTTTTTTACTTCTACTTGTTTAGTCAAATTCCGATGTGTAAACTTTTGTTTTGTCTCATTATATTTTATTTTATTTTTAAAAAGAATTCATGTGTTCAATAGAATCTCTACTGGAATGGGAATTTCAAGTAAGAGAAAATTTCTTCATTTCTGTCTGTTATCACCACAATTTTATATAATTTAGCTTGTGACATGTTTGCTTGTCAAGATACGGAAAGAAATTGCCCTAAGATCTCAATGGGTTTAAAGGGCAATGCCTGTTTCCTTTATCAATTGGAATGTGAAGACCTGCGTTAGCCTGTATTTATTCTGTCTGTCGGGACTTTGGTAATCAAGGACCACAGCAAAGGCAGCGGAAGACTAAGTGAAGAACCACAGTCCAATGTTTACCTGAGCTTGTCAGTGATACACAATATTTCAAGTGGCATCTCACCCTCCAAATTAAGTCACATGACTTCAACTGAATCAATAGGAATGGAATTTAAAATCTTTATGAAAAGTTGTGAAGGACAGACATAGATCTTCTCAACAGGAGCAACACCACTATCAATAGTGTTTGATTACCAAGGTCTAATAAAAAGCATTGCTGACCTTAAAATTTTCAGTATGCCTTTTGGCAGTAGACATTTTGTTTCCTTCTTCTTTAAGAATGCTATTCTCCTTGACACTCACATCCTCTGTCTTCCCTTCAGAAAACTGAGCTGGCTTTGGACCTATAGCAAGGCAGAACTTAGGTAGGCAGAGAATGCTGGGAGGAAGAAGGGCAGAGTCAGAGAAAATCCATGGAGTTGCCAGAGACAGATGAGCTGAAGCTTTGCTGGTAGACCACAACCTCGTGGTGAGGCACAGATTACTTGAAATGGGCTGAATTAAGATGTAAGAGCTGGCCGATAAGAAGTTAAAGCTAATAGGCCAAGCAGTGATTTGATTAAAAAAAAAAAAGAAAGAAAGAAAAGAAAAGAAAACTGAGCCTGGTGGAACCCATTAGAGGTCAGATAGACAGGGGTGATTTTTCTGGATTCTAATGTAGAATTGGGCTTTGGTGGCCATTTTCAGCCATATGAATAAGAAAAATGTAAGGATTGAAGTGAATATAAGATGCCTAAAGTGACACTGAAAGGAACAGGACAGAGAGATGAGATGTGGCCACTTTGATCCCTGGGGGTGTTCAGGCTACATTTTCAACTCTATGTATCTTGAAACCTCTCTGAACTCCATTTCTTAAAAGCACTCTCTACCACACACTGTGTAAGACCCGCTGTCCCCTTTAACAGATTCCAGTGTTACAGCATGGTAGTTTAAGACACATAGAGACAAATGAATTGATTAGAAGCCTGGCCCTGTACAATTTTGGACAAATTCTTTTGTTTGCCTCAGTTTCTTCCAGTATAAACTAGGAATAATGCCCATAATTTATCTGGTCATGTGTCATAAGAACTAAGAGAATCAATATGTATCGAAGCAGTTATGTAACTGCCACCCACTCTTAAAATATCATTAGTACAGCCCAAAACATCAGACTGCCTTTATAAGATGTAACTTTAGTGATTCTTGGCACCTACCTCGCACAACAGCCTGTCATGGAATTAGTATCAGTAAGAGTCTAAAATATGCAAAAATAAGGCTGTGAAGTGTCCCCATTTCTCCAAAGTATCTATGCCCATATAATCCAGGATCACCAAATCTTAGCACCTGTGTTTCCAGCACTGATACATCTGGACCAAAGAAGAGGAAGAGAGATGCCAACAGAGCTAGATCAAAGTTCACAGTTCCAACTGGCGGCTGCAAGATTTAAGTAAACATTCCAAACTCGCAGATGCATCTTTGCTTATTAGCTTTCTTTTAAATTAGCACTCTTGAGATTTGCCAATCATGCATAAAAGTTCTTTGGTTCTGCTTCCTTTATAGCATGGCCCTTAGGTTGAATTTATTCTGGGCATCCTTATGTTTGAGACATATGGAAAATAGAAAAAAAGGGAAATGTTTTCCAAAGTAGTCTTGAATTTTACTTCTAAGAGAAATATTTTCTTAGCATGGAATATTCTCCCAGTTTTTTTTTTCTTTTCTACACCAAAAGAAAAGATAAATGTATGAAATCACTATTGGTGATAAAAGAGACTACTCTCAACCATTAACTATGAAGACTGAAAACTCAACATCTGCTTGTAACACATATATAGTTAAATATTAAATATTTGTACTTGGAGAATTGAAATAGAAAACTGAAACAAGTCAAGAAGCAGTTTTAAGCAAATAAATTATGCAACAGGTTAATATGCAGTTTTCCCTGAGAACCTTTATACCTTTTATTTGCCTTCTCTAGCCCCAACAAATTCTTTCAGTAATAGCTTTCTATTTCTTCATTCTGCTTTCTAAAGTCTTAGGTGACATTTTAAGGGCCAACGTCATATAAATTGCAGAAATTAGTCAATCAAGCTTAATTCTAGAATGTTTGTTTTTATTTGGGGGAAAGATTTATCATGTACTCACTTGGATAGAAGTGGAGACTTTAGGCCCTTTCCTCCACTAAACATGTGCCTGTTGTATGACTTCTACTGGAAGACCTACACAAACGGCCCTCCACCCCAGGCAAGGCATCACTCAGACTAAAGGAACTGTCCAAATTTGGCCTCAGATTCTGTTTTTCATTTCACTTCTAGTTTAGTGGACCACTGAGTTCATTAGGGTTACATACAGGAGTATGGATAAAGTGCTACTTGCGGGATCCGTCATGAAAAAACCATCTTACCATGAGTGATGACTGATAAAAGCTGCTGCATTCCTAGGGCTCCCAGTATTTCTTGAAGGTAGCTCCCCAAAAACTGACACTATTTGGATACATTTGGAGGGAGGACATTGTAAATACAATAAGTTTCAGGGGATTTGTGAGTCTTGGAAGTTTTGTTTACTTTATGAATGTTGCAGGAATATTTCAACTCAGAGGAAATAACTACATAAATTAGCCAATCCACCCCAGAAACATCAATCAACTGTGCTGCCAGACAGTCACATCAGTACTTGATCACACATAGAGAGCAGACAACTATTGGTAAAATACCTTACTAGATGTCATGGTTTAAACATTCATAACTTTGGGTTGAACAAGTTCTTATTCTTTTAAATCAAAGACCAGAAGCACAAAGCCTCAAGGGTGACACTGCACAATTATTTCAAGAAAAAATTGCACGAAAGTCTAGAGACCTGAGGACGAATTATCCTACTCTTGCTACTGAAAACCATCATCCATGCAGCATGTGGAACCAAGCATCTGCATTGACCTAAATGTCAAGAGCACCTCAGGGCTCATGATGAGAAACACTGCTTCCACTCTCCAGTGATGGAGGACTGCCCAACCCTATCCTCCGATTATGTTCATTTATTCACCTGTCTGACAGTTTCTTCAGGCTTAAAATGTCTTTAAATAAAAAAATTAGATTTCAAGGCCAAATGCAATAACATTCAGAAGTGGATACCACAGATTATAATTTTCTTTCATTTATAAAACAAACCTGCACATGGCAGAACCAGCTGCAGGCTGGGGACTGTTTAAGGAACATCAATGGTGGCTGTTCGTTTTATGCATATATGAAACCAATGAGATTCAAATCTGTTGAAGGGGCCAGAGATCATGTTAATGAGTTATGTAATCCAAATGCTATGTTATTGGTGCCCTTAAAACCAGAGTGACCACGATTTGTTACTATCAATTTTTTGGTCAAAATCATCTTAAATTTGCAGCTATCTAGTAAATGCAATTCACTAATAGAGTGTTGGTTGCTGCAAAACCAGGATAGGGGTACAAATATGTTAAAAATAACTTTATAGAATAAGCAACAGAATGTGGTCGTTCCAGGGGCTATGCTGAACCATGTGTTAGTCTAAGAATACAATAGCAATAGTTAAAAATGCCAGTCATAGTCTACTTGAAAGAGCACAATCAAACCCAAACACACCATTTCTAGAGGAAGTTTCTCTCAAAATGCAATTAGCTATGCTTCAAGTGCCTCACTAATGAAATGTCCTCCCCATCTCCCTGGCACCTCCCTCTCCCTCACCCTCTTTCAAACCACAGCACTTCACAGTGGGGAACAAGAGAAACATACATGCATATGTATTTTATGCCTATCGGGGAAACTGTCTTGTTTTCCCTTCTGCACACCCTTTAATAGTATCGTTCGCCCAGCTTTAACATCCCTTCACATATTTTCTTAAATAAGGGCCATGGAACAGAAAGGCTGCTATGATATTTCTTGATTTTGAAAAGGAGAAAATTTGAGGCCACTTTCCCACAGGAGTGTTGTTTCTTAGACATTGCTGCTCGGTTATTCAATTAAACTAGAAGGCAGAACAGCACCCCATGCAGCACTTAGTCTTGTCCTCCCCCTGCATCCAAGCAAGCCTGGAGATGCCAAGTTTTCTGAGCAATTGATTCCGAACCAATTTGTGGCAAACAAATGCTCTCCCGCTACTTAGAGTGGAAAGATCTCTCCATGCACTTTTGTCTAGACAGCCTCGACTGCAGGACTATAATGTGTTTGCTGGCCCTCCAGTGATTTATTAAATGCCAAATCTATACAGCACAGGCGCTAAAGCCTGGGAAATGGAAAAAACAGCTTACCCGGTGGACCTGTAATGACTTATTAAGATTATGTTGGCAGAAAGACTCATACAGTATCAATAAATAATAGTGATCTATCAAATAAGTTTGGTGGAAACAGTAATGTTTAGAAATATTCCATTTAATGTAGGTAAATGCACCCACTAGGGATTAGTGGAATGGAAAATATTCCAGGCGCTGACGTGAAAGAAGCTCACATCCACTCCAGGAATTTCTGCTGGCTGCTTTTAAAAGTAAGAGGAAGCCTTCAAATAAAATCCAGTTTCAGAAAAGGAAACAAACCAAAATATGCCCAAGAAAACCCAAAAAGGTAGTACATCTTCTTCATTTTTATTCCATAAGTCAAAACCCAGATATTTATTATTATCCATGTTATCCATAATCTCTACATTTTCCTTTGATAATCCTACCGAAAATAGACTCCTCATGAATTTCGTAGTCAAATGCTAAATGCCAGCAGACATGTCAAAGTACTGGAACAGAGAGGAAAGGTGGAGGTAGTTAGAATTGGTTTACATTATCTAGTTTGATAAAAAAAAATAGCCTAGACCGATATTTGCTAAATGAGACTTCTTCATGTGCTTATAGCCACGCCATTGTGCAGTCATGTAATTATCCGCTCAGCTCAGATACACAGCAATGAGAAAATGCTTAACTGTTTCTGGGAAGAAACCCTAAGAACCTGATATGCAAGCAGCATGTGAACCTGAACGGTGCAATCACATCAGCCACATAGGTTGTTCATGGTGGTAGCGACTACCATTCACGTCGGATTTACACCACTAAGGAAACAGTTGCCTGAGTTCCCTTAGAGGATGTTATTGAGGGAAAGAAAAGAAGAACTAAAAGCCCATCCATCTTGGGAACGGTGGTGTTCATTTCCATCAACTGGGAACAACTAAAACAATTTTCAGAAAAATAACATATGGTTGATGTTTCTAAATTTTTCTTTTACTATTTAAACATCCTTTGGGCTCAAACATGGCAGTGAGATACTTGGTGGATACAGTGTGCACCATTCCTCTGAGTGTCTCTTCCTGCTCTCTCCATCAGCAAACAGAGTTTCAGTCAGAAACACAGCCCCAGGGACACTCACCTTCCCTGATACTATTCTAAATGGCTAACTTAAAGCACTTTCCGACCATTCTGTTTATCCACTGTTCCTCCAAGTTTTCATTTGAGGGAAAACACTTCATGAGATTAAGTGCAGTTGTTGGAGGAACTAAGATTCAAACAAATATTGAGCTGAATTCCAAGGCTGCCCTTCAGTCCTCACTTTTTTTCCTGATAAAAACTACTTAGACAAATTCTTAACTTGAGCTTTACTAACAATAATAGACTTGAACACTAAAGACTGGACAATTGCTCTAAAGAAACTGTTTTATGCACATAGCCAAGACAAATATTTTGTTGCCTTTTCTGATTTTGATGTTTTTATTTATATTTTCTATTAATCAATTTATCTGTATTGGTTGAGTTTCTTTTTTGTTTGTTTGTTTGTTTGTTTGACAAGGCCTCACTCTGCAGCCCAGACTACCCTCAAGCTCACAGCAGTCTTCCTTCCTTTGCCTCCCCAGTCTTGAGAATATAAGCATCAAGCTCCAAGCCTGGTTTGAACTTCAGATTTTAAATGTAAAAAGAGGTTCAAATGTAAAAACAGTTTCAGGATGTGGGTGCAACAAAAGGGAAAAAAGTATGACTTGTCTTCTGATGTTTTCAGATTGGATATTTTTAGTAATTTGTTTTTAAAACAACAAACTTATGCATAGTGTTAACAAATATTTGAGAAAGGCATAATTTGTTCATCTTACAGTCCCATCACGAAAGGCAACCTCCCATCATGCCATCATGAAAGGCAAACATCCATCATGAAGGCAAACATCTAGTTTGAACGTCAGTGTCGGTTGACTGGGTTTGGACATTTCCTCCTAACATAGGCTCCAGAGACTGCATTATTCCTCAGTATCACCCAGATCAACAAATATCAATGACGTACACTGAGCCATATGTCACTGTAAACTTCGGAATGCCTGGGATGGGAAAAAGCAGACTTGACATTTCACTATCTCCATATAATCCTGGTCACTCATTTCTAACACGTGATCTCATTCTGGCTCAAAGTTACCATCACGTGTAAGTGCAAAGCAAATTTAATTTCTCATGTATGTGTATTTTCCATAAATGCAAGCTTTTTCCCTGAGTTCACACCAAAATGTGGGCAAAACAAAAACAAAGACACTAAAGCCGCATAGAGCTCACCCTAGGAACTGAGAGTGCAGGAATTCAGATGCAGGGTGCAGGAGGAGGGCCAGCATCAGGTCCAGAGACCTAAAATCAGCTACCCCACTGAGAATGTTTGAAGGCAACATGGTGACAGATGCAGCAACTGAAACCCAGCACACTCCAGCCTAAGGAAACAAAGCCCAGAACAGTTAGAGCAGTGGGTATGTGACTGCACCTGCGTGGTCCTCAGAACCCAAGTGTTGAAAAGTGATCAAGCCAAAATGAAGAGGAACTAAGCTAGATGTTGTGATTGTTCCTGTATGGGTTGAGGATTAGCATATAAAAATACAAGAAACCCAGTTAAACATGAATCTCAGATAAACAGCTACACATTTGTATGGAGGTACATCGTGAATGTCAAACAGACAGGGGTGAAGGGAAAAGCCACACCTTCACATTCCACAGCCAAGTCAGAACTGAAGCATTACAGGTTCAATAAATATTAAAACCATTTGCCTCTGGAGACTAATAAATAAAAAGGGTAGGTGAGGACTGCATTCGCTATACACACAGGATTGGACTAAAATGTAATTCCTCGATGACTCTGGAACACATGATTTGGCAAAGCAGAGAGCAAAGGTGGTGTGGTATAACATTCACGCTCGGCTGTGAAGGAATTAGAAATACCCAAGGAACCGTCATCAGATCTTAAAGGCTGTTTATATAGTCTCCAGGTTTCGGGCCATTTGGAATTATGACACTGAAAATCATAACGGATGTGGAGTTTTGCCTTATTCATCCCTTCCTTCAACATTTATTTACTGTGTGACTGTTGTGTAGAGAATGCAGACCAAGTTCAAGAAAAACAACTTGTTAGTCCAAAAAGAAAATGTAGAAAAATCAACCAAAGCCAGCTCTCAAACTTCCAGTCCTCTCAAGGCAATTCAAGACACAGCAAGCTGCCGCTCTCTCTGCTTGGGGCCCTTAGAGGCTTACAGTCCTGGGCACAGAAACAGCTTGCGATGGTCTAGGAGATGGTGTCCTGTGCACAAGGATCATTGAGCATCCTTCCTAGTCCCATAACCTCTGGCAATAGGAGCCGAAGTGGAGCCCAGAGAATACCCTATTGAAGGAAAGAATAAAATTAGCCAATGGGTAAGTGACTGTCAGTAGACTATTTTACAAGTTATGTCAGTTTTCTTTATTGGAAAGAGAAAAAAAGTTTCAGATAAACCAAATATAGAGAGCTGTTGCATTGATCTTTATGTAACTGCCATTAAATATTTTATTTGTTTATGATTTTCATTTCCCACTAAAAACCTTTTATGTAATTATCATTGTAGTAGCCAGGGCATGATGGCGTTGGGACAAAGGGGAGCCAAGTTAGGAAGGCAGACATAAAGGAGCAGTAGGATGCTCCTGTAAAGCCAGGAAGGAGGCTAACAAGTCAAAGGCGAGCGTCAGAGCACTCCTAGTCCAGGAGCCTGGAAACCAGGAGGCCAACTAAGGGAAGCAGAAATGAGAGAAACCTGTTTAGGAGGGAAGAACTCGGGCTGTATATTAATTATCTACCGTATCTGTGGCCCAGCAACAGTCATGCCTGAGGCATCTCAATTTTTTAAAAATGTAAATGTGAGAAACAGACAGGCAGTTCTGCTTTTTGTCACCTCAGATATCATCGATTTGATTTCTTGAAAGTGTCTTTAGACAACTCTGTTTGACATTCTGGCCCTTCCATCAGCTCATTCATCAAGCTCAGACATCACTCACTCTCCAGGGCTGTGGAGGGTCCCTGGCCACTGTGGTGATGCAGAGAAGGGAGGCTGGGCTGGCCTGTGTAGGACTGCCATCTAGTGGCCAGTGTGTGACACTTCGAACAAGACTGCACAGGAGGACTACAAATCCAATCTCTATGTGCACTGCAGCAAAACTCACCCGGCTCATTGTCTAGATAAGGCTTTATGACAGCTGACAGCCCATGGTCACGGCGTGAGGCAGTGATGGCCAGTGTGTGCTTGTCAGATGAGACAATGCAGCCTAATGGAGGAGGCTGGGGATCCACACAGCTCCATTCTGTTTTGAAGATAGATGATGAACAAAATGTGGTTAGTCATTAATATCACTTGGAAATCTTCATAATGCTTAAGTAAAGGTTGACAAATAACTAGGTTGTTGTGTGTAACTTTAGAGCTGGCTTTCCTTAACTATTTTGAACTCACTTCTTTCATTTGCTTTCCTGTGCACATCTCACTCAATCTCACCACCCAAGGTCGTCTCCCTGTCTCAAAATGCCCAGAACATGCTCTCAAACTTGAAAGCTGTTTATTTCCATGTCTTATCTCCCTTTCAGGACTCGTGTGTTAAAAGCTCCAAATAGCAGATTATCAATATTCTGCCATCAGAGAGCCTGAGGTCCCTATGCAAATCCATGTAAGCTATGGACTTCTTCGACATTAAATACACATTCACAGATATGTTCAAATTTTCTCCACACACAAAGGATTTCACTGCTCCTCGGAAGCCTATTACCATGCTTCTGAGGAGGAGTCCTGATCTGAATGGGATTTCTGGAAGACAGCATACTCACAAGCTAGCACGCCCAGAATGGGCAGAGCAGGATGTGTAGGCATTAGGAGAGCTCCACATCTTCTTTTTCGATTAAAGACACTGAATTTAAAAGAGAGATAGGAGTGATATATGGGGAGGGGTGTTGAAAGGAAGAAAGGGACAGTGGAAATAATATAATTATGTTGCTCTTATGTTGCTCCTGAAAAAAATTGCTTCTGTTAGTAAGTGCACACACACACATGCATGCACACACACACGCACAGACACATACATACACACACACACACACTAAGCTTCCCCAAATCTCTTAGAATGAATGATAAATATAAATTCCATGCAAAAAGCTGACATGCTCAAGATGTCAATCTGATCAGAATCCTTGGTAAATAACGTCTGTCCCAGGCTCCAGCCTTTCAGCCATGCAGAGAATCTGGTTTTGTGATTAAAAAAAAAATAGAGAGAAAAATATCTCCCCTATACTTAAAAACACTGAGATATTTCCAAAGTTATCAATCTCCCTCTCCCTGTACCTCTCCCCTCCTTCCTCACACTCCCCACACACACATGAGCAAAATGTGCAAAGTACAGAAAAATACTCCTTTCTCTATATCTAACCATAAATGTGTTTGAATAGTAAAACTGGGATTTATTTATTCGTTTCTACCTTACCTTACCCCAAACGTCTCCCCATCCTCAGAGCCCTGGTGGACTGTTTTCATCTCTGGACCCCTCCTTCCTCCAAAGAAAAGAATGGACTGAAAAAATGAATGTGTATTGGCCATGTTCAGAGGACTCAGTCTGGGTGGATGTGGTAAGGACAGCCCCTGACTTCTCTGGGTCTGCATCCAGATGTGAACAACCACAAACACCTGCCACACGCTTCAAGATGCTTCCTCCCTTTCTCATACAAGGAGGACTATTTTCACACCACAGGAAACCTTGATCTTCCACGTGGTTTTCAATAAGGCTTTTAAAATATGTATCTGTTTTCACAGAGTGGTCCAAATATAGACATTTCATTAATCATTAAGCAAATAAAGTTTAGAGGACTTGCAGGGAGAACATGATCACAAGACATACCTTGTGCATACAGTTACTGCATGTGGGTAAGGGAATACAAACCTCAGAGCCCTGTGCCTCCATCTCCACTAACTGTAGATGACCAAAGGGTGGGGAAGCGTTGACATCCATGACTGAAGAGATGCACTTTCAACCAGAGTCAGGCTAACTCTGACGTGGTTAGGTGAATAGTCATCTTCAAAGGAGGGTGCACCCATGTCCAAGAAGCAAGCCTGTGGCCAGCTGCTGAGGTCTAGAAGGGATCAGACATACATGAGTTTACAGTGAATAAACCATGGCACTATCGGAGCCACGTGACACAGGAACAGCCGTGAAGATCATCTCTAGCCACCCCGACACTGGTGCCAACATCTTTATATAACATCCAACCAATCCAACCTGAGTCAGGTCCATCTGTAGCGCCAGGAAGTTTTCCTGCAATTCAGCCTAGAAAGAGGTTGAGCAGTAGCCTCAAAGAGCATGGTGCTGGGCCTCAAACATAACATGTAAAGAAAGATCTGTAGCAGCATCTCTAGCCTCTTCCCACTCGGTGTTAGCTGCACTCTGCTCACTTCCAATTGTCTCCCAACATTTGAGCGTGTCCCTTGGTGCAAGAGCTCCAGTAGAAAGCCACTATTTAAAGCATATTTCATGGCCAGTAGCTAAATTAAAAGCAAAGCCCTGAGAGCCCTCCCGGATTTGACTGTGCATCTCTGCCTGCTCTCCATTTGGTGTCCGATGGCTGACCTCAGCACCCTACACCATATTTTATTTCTAACTCCACTTTTGTCCACAGTGCAATGTACTGTGGGCAAATCCAGATCAGCACCTTTAGGCCTGAGCCTTGGGTCCTTCTCCAGTGCACAGCTCTGCCCACTGGGAAGCCAGCAACGGCCTGTACCAGGATCCCCTCCAAGGACAGGAAATCTGGCAACTAGCTGAAACAATGAATCCAAAAATTGAAATAATTCCAAAATGACTGTTCCTCCAGAAATAACAAAGCAGTGTTCTCTGTATTCCTGAGAATCACCTAGGCTGGGGAATCTGTGTTCCCCTTCCTCCTGCTAAGCGATAGGGCAATGAGGCAACCCTTTCCCTAGTCCCCCACACGTGCTGAAATGGAGGCTCTCTGGAGGTACCAGGGACTGTTCACTCTCTACCCACTTTAGTCCCTCCAGCTCTGCATATAGTGTGCCTTCTTGACATGCTATCCACCATTGCACTCTGTGGAATAGAATACCTTTGTGCCAAAGGAAAAAGGTGCCTGTTCCTTCAAGAAGCTCCAATTGCCTGGCAAGCTGTTCTTCATTGATGGTTTTGACCTGGTACAAATGTTTATTCATTCAAAGATTCTTTTGATTAGGTATTCCTTCTGATATTCTGTGTAAGGCATGTTCTCTGTTCCCAAGGTGGAATCATTCAGTGATGTCTTTAACCTGACTCTAGAAGAGATATTACCTTCCCATAATATCACTCCTAGCCTCCATACCACCGGGATGCCAATTGCTGCCTTCTTCCAGCTCTGATAGTGACAGTGCTATTCAGTGAAACGTATTTCTTCCTACTTCAGTTTCCACATCTCCCGAGAATACAATACTTTAGATTTAGTTTGTAGTTGCTGTTGTCACTGCTGTATTCTTGTCTGGCCTTTGATTTGTTTGTTTTAGTTAACAAGTGTATTAAAGTGCAATGAATATCATTAGAATGGCACTAAATCTCTAAAATTTTATTTCTCTAGTTTACATATTATTTAAAAAATGTTTCTCTGAGTTACTCTTCTATTGCTGTGAAGAGACACCATGACCAAGGCAACTTGTAAAAGAAAGCATTTAATTGGGGCTTGCTTACAACTTCAGAGGGCTAGTGATGATCAGCATGCTAGGGAACACACCATAGTGGCAGGCAGTCAGGCATGGTGCATGGAGAGCTCATGCCTGATCCTTAAGATGCACCACGGAGATGAGGGAGGGAGATGGGGAGAGGAGGAGAGAGGAAGAAGCTGGTACTGGCTATATACCTTATGACATACATCCTCCAAGATGACCATACTTCCCAATCCTTCTCAAAGAGTTCTACGTATGAACCTATGAGGGCCATTCTTATTCAGACTACCAAACAGGGCCTTCAGTTCCATAATGCATTGGAATTATTATAGAGAAAATATATCAAGCAAGCTGATGAAGGGTTGTTGATAGAACAAAATGCCTTAACAAAGAGGTGTTAACAACAGAAAAGACCAGCATCTTGGTGAAGCTGTTCAAGGGTATGGTAGAGTAGAGGATGAGTGCTGGGGGACCAGGTGGAAACAGAATTCCTTTGTGAGTAGAATATGTCAGAAACCAATCTAAAGTCCTTCCTAGGTCTATGACAGCTTCTCTTTGGATGGTGAAGGTTGATAATAATCTAGAAAGAAGAGTCCCTGTACATTTGAAGGCTTATTTCCAGAATGGACTCTTTTTGCTCATATTTTAAGATATCCTCTTTGCCAATTAAAGAAAGAGTCACTGTTGAGACTGATTTTTTTCACTCTGCCCTTGGAAGGCTAACGCGTGGGGCTTACACAACATGGATACACTTTCTACGCTTCAAAGAATGAAGCTGGAGACATTTTGCTTTGTAGCCATCACTGTCCTTCAGGGAAGCCAGAGACAGACCCACTGTGTCAGGATCATTCTGAGGCCCTGAAGACATTAATAAAGACACATCCATAAGGGTAGCCCAGACAGAGCTCAGTGAATTCAGGGCACTGGAGGATATCAGTTCTGCTTCAGAATTTCTGTGATCCTTTTCTCAAAAAATGTAAACTATCAAAAGACCGAGCTTTCAAAAGTGTATTCCTACTGTAACTTCCCTCTTTGCTCTAAACCTAGGTCCCCTCGGGGCAGTGGGAATACCTGCACCTGAACAAACCAAGGGTCACATATAAGAAAGTACAAAGATTACCATCTCAAAAGGTTGTGTGACGTTATCTAAGACAATTCTCCTAATGGCAGAGGACTGGCATTCACAGAATAGCTTGGCACTGTGTGGGTGGTTAAAGACGCGTCTTTAAATAATTTTGTGAAAAGATTCAGCAAAAAGAAAGAAGAAGCTGGTATGACATCAACCCTGTTAGTAAGATTGGCTCTGGTAACAATGTAGGGCAGGTCAGAAGCCACCACAAAAGCTCCGCAGGTGACTGTCGCCCCAGTGTTAGAAATTATTAGTGTGTTTTTTAGACCATAAGCTATAGTTTGAAAACAAGATGCTGCTCCTACAATTAATAGTACATTTATTGGGTTATATGAAGCCTTTCCCCAGACCTTTAAATGCTAGTCTTGTTTCATCTTATTAAAACACAGAGGGGATCTTGGCAAGCTGATAAAATGCTCTGAGAAATTGCACGTTCTTTTATCGGCCCTTCCCTGGCCTTCCGTTTGCCAGGTTTTTTCTCTGTGAAGTTTAATGTGAAAAGAATCCAAATAACACATGTGTACTATAGCATATTTGAATTGAAGGTGAAGAAAAAAAAGCATTTCATGATTTGGTTATATTGTTATTCATTTGTACATTCGTTTGACAATACTGACTAAAGCTGCTGGAGGCTCGCTTAAGCTCCAAGCAGTTTGTATCACAGAGTGGCATCCAAGAAGTTGCTCAATTAGGAGAAGGAATGGCTTTTCTCTGCTGCTATATAGAGACAGCATAATCTCAGAAGGTTCCATTTTCACCCATTGTGAAGCTGTCTTATATAAGTGATACACTTCTTTTTATGAAGGGTCCTCTTCTTGCCATTCAGACATACGTATTCTAAAAAAAAAAAAAATAAACTCAAATGGAAATCATTAGTCAGACAAACAAGGTACAAAGCAGTGGTTCTCAACCTTCCTAATGCTCCAGTCCTTTAACACGGCTCCTCGTGTTGTCGTGACCCCTAAACATAAAACTACTTTTGTTGCTACTTCATAACTGTTATATTGCAGCGGTTATGAATTTTAATGCAAATATCTGTGTTTTTCCAAGGTTTTAGTGATCCCTATGAAAGGGTCATTTGTCTCCCAGAGGGGTCAGGACCCACAGGTTGAGAATCACTGGTACTGAGGGAGCTGACCATTATAATGAGAGCAGAGCCCAGCCTAACAAGAGCTTAGAGAAGTCTTTTCATTTTATTGAAACACACGTGAAAACTACTTAAATTCATAGATGAACCTAGCTGAAGAACTTCACCGTGATTCAGTCACCCATTTTCTCACCAGCAACCAAAGTCTTACTCTGAGGAAGAGACACTAAACTGTAAAGACAGACTGTCAGAGACTTTCTTTGATACTGGAAATAGTTCATCCCTGTTCTGAAATAGGCTTGCCCTTGTGACCTGGCTCCTGAGGTAGGCCTTTCTGGAATAAGTAAATTGAGCTTTATTTCTGGAACTCTTTCTTCCTGAATGTCACACTGAGCCGGGCTTATTTAGCTTTCTGTCTTCTTTTTATCCACTGCAGCAAGTTTCCTAACATACGGCCATTCGAGGTGTATTGTATTGTATTGTATTGTATTGTATTGTATTGTATTGTACTGTACTGTGTTGTGTTGTATTGTGTTGTACTGTGTTGTGTTGTATTGTACTGTGTTGTATTGTGTTGTACTGTGTTGTGTTGTATTGTATTGTACTGTGTTGTGTTGTATTGTACTGTGTTGTATTGTATTGTACTGTATTGTGTTGTATTGTACTGTGTTGTGTTGTACTATGTTGTGTTGTACTGTGTTGTGTTGTATTGTGTTGTATTGTATTGTACTGTGTTGTGTTGTATTGTACTGTGTTGTATTGTGTTGTATCTGTATTGCCAGTTTTTCCCATTTGTTTTCACTTACCAAAAGTTAGAGGAACTACATAAAATCTAGGTGGTTCTGACAAATAAGCTCACGGCCAAAATTCACTGGTTACAGGGTGTCTTGATGCCAAATGGGTGCAAATTCCTAATGGATAAATAAGTCACAACATGCAGACTGAGAAACTTTCAGTAAAATTGAAAATGATGAAACCTTAGTTCCATCCACACTGCATGCAAATTTCAAGATGTCATTTTTTTTTACCACTAAGTAGTACTCCATTGTATAAATATACCACATTTTCTCTGTCCATTCTTTGGTTGAGGGGCATCTAGGTTGTTTCCAGATTCTGGCTATTACAAATAATGCTACTGCAAACATAGTTGAACAAATGCCCTTGTTCATTTGATTGAGCGTCCTTTGAGTATATGCCCAAGAGTGCTATTGCTGGGTCCTGAGGTATGTTTTCTGAGAAACCACCATACTGATTTCCAGAGTGGTTGTACAAGTTTGCATTCCCACCAGCAATAGAAGAGTGTTTCCTTACTCCACATCCTCTCCAGAATAAACTATTGTTGGTGTTTTTGATCTTAGCCATTCTGGCAGGTGTAAGTTGGAATCTCAGAGTCATTTGATTTTCATTTCCCTGATGGCTAAGGATATTGAGCATTTCCTTAAGTGTCTTTCTGCCATTTGAGATTCTTCTGTTTAGAATTCTTTGTTAGATCTGTACCCCATTTTTAATTGGATTATTTGGAATTTTGGTGTCTAATTTCTTGAGTTCTTTATACATTTTGGAGATGAGTCTTCTGGTGAGGGAGAATTGTCTGTATTCTTTCAATCATGTATTTTAATAAAATGCTGATTGGCCAGGCTGGAAGTATAGGTGGGTCAACCATACAGGAAGTAGAGGCAGGGCAATGAGAACAGGAGAATGCTGGAAAGGAGGAAGCCCATTCCTCCCACTCCTGCCCAGACTCTGAAGAAGCAACATGTGATCTGTCCTGACTGTGAAAGGTACTGAGCCACATGGCTAACATAGATCAGAATAATGGGTTAATATAAGCTACAAGAGGTAATAAGTAACTTGAGCTTATGGGCCAACAAGTTTATAAGTAATGCCGACTCTCTGTGTGATTTTCTTTGGAGCTTGCCAGCTGTGGGGTACCGGGCAGAACAGAAACCCCAAAAAGCAGACCCCCTCATTGCTACAGTCTTCTGTCCGATGGGGGTTGATGAAGATCTTTTTCCATTCAGTAGGCTGCATTTTTGTCTTATAGACTATGCCCTTTGCTTTACAAAAGCTTGTCAGTTTCAGGAGGTCCCATTTATTTATTGTTACTCTCAGTGTCTGTGCTACTGGTGTTATATTTAGGAACTGGTCTCCTGTGCCCATGCATTGAAGGTACTTTCCACTTTCTCTTCTATCAGGAGCAGTCATCCTGAGTAAAGAAACCCAGTCCCAGAAAGATATGCACTCATGCATAAGTGGATACAAGCTGTAAAGCAAAAGATAACCAGCCTATTGTCAATAACCCTAGAGAAGCTAAATAACAAGGTGAACCCTAAGAGAAACATATATAAATCCACTTGGGAAGGGGAAATAAACAAGATTGCCTGACAGAATTGGAAGCATGAGAGTGGGGGGAGAAGGGAAATCATAATGGGGGAGGAGAGAAGTGAGAAGGGAGGAGAACTTGAGGGAACAGAATAGCTGAGATGAGGGAAGGACAGAGACAGAAAGCAAGGAAAGAGATATCTTTATTGAGTGAGCCATTATGGGGCTAGCAAGAAACCTGGCACTAGAGAAATTCCCAGGAATCCACAAGGATGACCCCAGCTAAGACCTTCTTCATCAGTGGAGAAGATGCCTAAACTGGCCTTGCCCTGTAGTTAGATTGATGGATATCTAAATGTCACCATAGAACCTTCATCCAGCAACTGATGGAAGCAGAGGCAAAGACCCATAGCAGAGCACTGGGCTGAGCTCCCAAAGTTCAGTTGAAGAGTGGGAGGAGTGAGAATATGAGCAAAGAGATCAAGACCGTGTTAGAGACACCCATTGAAACAGTCTACCTGAGCTAATGGGAGCTCACCAACTCCAGCCAGACTGGGAAGGAACAAGCACAGGACCAAAGTAGGCCCTCTGAATGTGGGTGACAGTTGAATGACTGGGGCAGACTGTGGGGTCACTGGCAATGGGCCCAGGACTTACCCCTACTGCTTGTACTGGCTTTTTGTAGAGGGACACCTTGCTCGGCCTAGATATAGTAGGAGGGCCTTGGTCCTTCCTCAGAGCAATGTGTCTTACCCTCTCTGAGGAGTGTGTGGAGTTGGGGGGGAGGGTGTTGTGAGGAGGGGAGGGAGTGGGAACTGAGATTGGTATGTAAAATGGGAAAAGATAGTTTGTTTTCTTTTTAAAAAAAATAAAATTAAAAAAAGAAAAAGAAAAATTAGAAAATGGAGAAATCCTAACACTTTCTGATCAAGAAATTAAAGGAACAAGAACCACACACAAATGAAGTCTCCTTCAGACTTTGAATATGCTACAAACTAAGGTTATTCTCATTTACCTGGGCATTATCTACTATAAAGAACAGAAGCGGTGCAAAGGCCACTGGAAAGCAAACGCCTTTGGTTCTCGAGTGCCTTACATTTTCCTTTCTGACAAGGCTAATATATAGGCTGTGACCGGATTTTATGCCTTCCTTTGTATATCTGTGCAACACCAAATTCTTTTGCACAAAGGCTCTGGCTGATGTCGTTCATGACATTCTGCAGTGAAGATTTATTCCTTGACCTTATACTTTGGAAAGGACAACCTGAAATACTGAAGAAGTTGTGGCCCTGGCAGATTATACTATGAGTTATTTCTTTTTCCCAGAGGAAGTATTACCACCCGAAGGCAAAGGCCAAAAACAGACTTCACCCTACTGCAATAACCTTGCAAAAGGACCATTTGAGCAGGATCTGGGTTTAGAGAGCCATCTGAGGCTCAGACAGTGGTCATGATGCAAAGATACCACTCCGATAGCTTTTCATTCCTCATTGAAACCTTGTGACGTATAGAAAGACTCTTTACTAGAAAGACAACAGTAGTCAAAGGAGTAACTGCTCCTAGTACCACTTTGTTTGGATGCTTGTTTGTAAAATACCACAAGCAAAGAAAATCCTTCTGAACGAAGTTTTCAGATTACACTTTGTTGACTTTCTGGGATATGCTTCATCTTTGAGATGCTTTGACACTCTGTTTTTCCACAGCCTATTATTTCTATGCACCCAAAGTGGAACTGAAAACTCAGCACTGACTTGGGCAATGGTATTTATTTTTAATTCCTTAATTGTGCACTGCTTTGGGATGATTTCCCAATATCAGCATGAAAGTTGTCCCATTTAAATTGTCTGGAGTCTGTCTTCTTAACAATTACCCCACAGCTCTCTCCTAAGCTGCCAGCCACGCATTAGCATGGAACAGGAGATGCTGGGCTCTGAAAAGCAAGGATCTTCAAACAGGTAAACAGGATTCTATCAACCATTCAACCACAGTGCAGTCTAAGCCAGGATGGCTGCTCTCTGGTCTTACCCTCACTGCCCACGGGAGCAGCCTGGCCATCTTCATCCTCCAAAGAGATGATCCCAAAAGAAAATCAGCAACTACTGCTTTGGAAAGCCTGTCCCACGATCTGTCCCATGACATTCCTCAAACGCTGGATTGCTTCCCGAATTTTGGCCGAAGTACACCTTCAGTTCTTTCCCCAAGAAGCTTACAATATCCAAGTTCTTTTCTTCCTCAGCCCTTCTGCTAGGCCTCAGAACTACACACATACATGCTTTTTGGTTTCTTCACACAATTTAAATCAATGAACTCTGCATTTGATCTGCAAAACCATTTTTGTTCCAAAGAGTCAAAAGTCATTTCCAGAAGGAGACATCATCCACTCTTTTTCTTCTTTCTGGCTCTCTCTCTCTCTCTCTCTCTCTCTCTCTCTCTCTCTCTCTCTCTCTCTGGGTTTCTCTCAATGTCTCTGTTTCTCTCTCTCTCTCTCTCTCTCACACACACACACGGTTACATTAGCAGTTCTTGTAATTCATTATTGTGGATTCGGGTTAGTAGGAGGAGTCTGGATCCAAAGCTGTTTGATTGATATGCTTCTTTAGTTCTACAGTCTCATCAAGAACAAGACACTTGTCCACCTGCAGAAAAAACAAACTACGCAGGAGGATGGAAAGCACTCTTTAACATCAAGGGCATACTTGGATCTCCCAATTTACTATGTCCTGTTAGGTTTCTGTATTTATAAAACAGAGAGGTAAGAAGAGTTTCCTTCTGTCTTAAAACATTTTATTTCCCATTTTTTGCTAACTGAATGTTAAGAATTAGATGATTCATTTATTGATGGAAAACAAAGGTTAGCACCTAAATTGCAGTGAATATGTTCAATGTAGTCAAAATAGATTTCAGATCCCCACTTCCTTTCTAATAATGTATTACAAATTAAATTATTCTAATAATGGAGACAGAACATGAAACAAACCTAAGAAATACATAGTGCAATTAAACAATGCTACTATTCAGTCAATAATTCAATTGAGCTAGGATAAAGATAAAATCTTTGTATACGCACTGATGATATCATAGCCAAATATCTAGCATATATGAAGAACTGCAAAACTTAAACAGCATAAAACAAATAATCCAGTTTAAAAATGACAAATGATTAAAAGGCAGCTCTCAAAAGAAGAAAGATAAATGGTCAAGTTTTTAAATGCTCAGTGTCAGAAAGGTGCTGCCTCTGGCAGAATGACTATCATCAAGAGAACAAATAGTAACAACTTTTGGGGAAGATGCAGAGAAAGAGGAGCTCTTATTCACTGCTGTAGGAAAAGTAAACTTGTGCACCCACTATGGGCAGTGTGGAAGTTTCTCAAAACTAGAAATGAAAATCTGTACGACATAATGTATGGCTCCCTAAGCTATATGCCCCAAGTCTACACATTACAGGGTCACTTTCATGTTTGTATTTATAGCTTTACTATTCACAATAATCAGAAAATAAAAGGTGCCTAGATGTATATCAACAGATGAATGGATAATGAGAATGTGAAAGATATACATAATGGAATTTTATTCAGCCATAATGAAAATCATGACATCTTCATAAAAAATGATAGAACTGCAAATTATTCTGTGTAAGCAAAATAAACCAGATTCTGAAAGACAAATATGGTTTTCTCTCATGTGGAAAGTAAAGTGTGTGTGTGTGTGTGAAGTAAGGAGACATGAAGACATGAGAAGGGGAAAATACCTTACTGGTTAAGGGTTAAGATAAACAATGGAGGAAAGAGAAAATAGTGAAATACACGAGGCATGAAAGTACAAGGAAAAATTATTTGTGTGGTAGAAAGGCACCAACAAGAGGGAGGTGGGGGAAGCAAAGAGCAGTGGTGAAAATGAGGAATGAATTAGAACAAAGAATAATGACACATAGGTATAAAAATGTAATAATGAAATGTATGCTGAGCAATGGAGGAAGGAGGAGAGGAAAGGAGAGAAGGGGAGAGAGAAGAGGAGAGGGAGAGGAGAAGAGAGCAGAACAAGGGAGAGGAGAAAAAAGGAGTGGAAGGGATGGGAAGGGATGGGAGAGAAAAGAATTGGAGAGGAGGGAAGGGGAGAAGGGAAAAATGAAAAAAGAAGAGGGAGGGAAGGAGATGAGAGGAGGGGGGAGAAGAGGAGAGGAGAGAAGGGGAGGGGAAGAGAGGGTAGTGGGGGCAGGGATGGTTCTGGGGCTCCCTGTTCCCAGAATCGTAAGGATCACAGGTGCTGACTCTGGCCTCCAGTCTCTTCAGAGATGTGTTCCACTCACCTGAGCACTGATGATCATTACCTCAACTAGACATACTGGGGCTCTCACTTAAATACATATTAAAAGAAACAAACTCCACGAACACCTTTATATATTGATCTTCTGCTAAAAGATTGACATTAGAGTGATAAAAATTCAAACAGAACATTAGGCATGGCTGAACTATTTTCATCTGTCAATCTTCCAAACTGCTTTCCAGCCATCTGTCTTTTTCATCTCACCACCTATGGCTGCATCAACCTCACTACCTAATTTGTCTTATTCCTAACTCAAAATGTCTTAGAAATTTCTTTTTTGTTAGACCTCTGATTTGTGCCTCCATGAGATGATCTTCTGCAATGTAGTCTTCCTTTGAACAAGGACTTTACACTCTTCATGGGGGATCTTGCTAGCTCTTCCTGGAAAGTAATTGTATATACCTTCCTACAAAAAGATGATGGTGACTGAAACTAGTAGCTAGGCTTTTGTTTCCAGAGCAGAGCTTTGGTGGCTTAATCCTACCATATGTCAAGAAACAGAACAGGAATGCTCAGTACTTCAGTGAACATTGCAATATCTAGAAGAAAGAAAGAAGCAGACTAAAGAGAGAGAACACGGAAACTAAGAGGGTGGAGAATGTGCCATGGTGTAGCTGCTGCAATGCAATCAGGCACACTAACTCCTGCCCCCGCTACTTTTACTAATTCTTCCACTTGATCCAGACCCTGAAATATACTGAAAAATTGTTGTAAACAAGTCTGTACCAAAGTCATTCTCTAGGCACAATGGAAGCAGATTTTTAAATCCTAAGGGGGATGGTAACAAGCAACTGGAGGGGACAGGAAAACCTTTCCAAAGTGTTTGCATGGAAAACTACACACGTTTATATTATTAAGCAACAACTACATAAGCATACATCATTTCCACCCAATTCTGTCTGTTTGGACATTTTATAATCATCCCTGAATTTTCTCCTTGTCTTAACAAACTCATTCATGCATAAAATAATGACTTAGCTTAGTTTTTTTAAAAAAAAAACAGAATATTTTCCAACATTTTAATGTTCTATACAATGATTTACCCAATTAAAAAAAAATGTACCTTTGTAATTGGATCCAATTTTTAAATACAAATGCCCATGCGATTGTGTGTGACATTCACAAGTGAAGACCACTTGGACACAGGTTCAAGACAACTGAAAGTCTTTATTGGCCAGCTGGCAATTACATTGGTTGTTCAGGATCCTGGTTCCGGATCTCAGTATCTCCATTCTGAGCCTTTCCCAGGATGGTCTTTTAAGCACAAAACCACATTCTTGGTTGACATGCTTCAAATAGCAAGAACAGTTAGCTATTTGAACAGAAGAACTCTGACAGAAGCCAGAAAGCAAGGTTAGTACTTCGCCAGAACTATGAACTTTGGTGGATTAGGTCATTGTTCTTGTCCTGGCAGGCATTGCTGCCTACATCATGGGTTCCAAGGCCTAAAGGATAGTTCTACCGTGACACCAGATGTGCTAATGTCTGGGGCCTTGCAACATCACCAAGCAACTCATCTTCATTTTTACCATCCTTAGTTCTACTTTTTAATATCAGGTTCCAATTTTTTTTTTATTAAAAAAAAAATTTCCGCCTCCTCCCACTCCTCTCCCCCTCCCCCCACTCCCTCTCCAGTCCGAAGAGCAGTCAGGGTTCCCTGCACTGTGGAAAGTCCAAGGTCCTCCCCCGTCCATCTAGGTCTAGGAAGGTGAGCATCCAAACTGGCTAGGCTCCCACAAAACCAGAACATGAAGTAGGATCAAAACCCAGTGCCATTGTCCTTGGCTTCTCATCAGCCCTCATTGTCCGCCGTGTTCAGAGAGTCCGGTTTTATCCCATGCTTTTTCAGTTCCAGTCCAGCTGGCCTTGGTGAGCTCCCAATAGATCAGTCCCTCTGTCTCAGTGGATGGGTGCACCCCTCGCGGTCCTGACTTCCTTGCTCATGTTCTCCCTCCTTCTTCTCCTCATTGGGACCTTGGGAGTTCATTCCGGTGCTCCAATGTGGGTCTCTGTCTCTATCCAATTTTTAATATAATTTTTTTCAATTATTTTTAAATGTGTTCCTAAAGAATATTTTTGAACAAGTTGTCAATATATTGAGATAAATGAATATACACTTACAATCTACATAAAAGAGTTTCCCTTAATAAATCACGGGAACTAAAGCTCCTAGACAAATTCCATTCCTGAGGCTTCTGTCCTGCTACTTTCATTATCAGACGGCTCACCAGCATTGTCATTAATGCCACATAGTCTGACTTAGTGAACAAATCAATTAATATGCAATTTAAATCAGAAGCATGTTTAAAATTATTTGGGAGTGTTCTATAGTAATTGGGATTTTTTTAAAAAGTCTAAGTACATAATCCATTATTTCCATATGTGCATTTGTAAAAAGGAATTGATTGTTGCTGACAATAATGAGTTTTCAGGAGCAAAAGCTACATTTCTCTCATCCAGTATCCCTCTCTGCAAGCTGCAGATAATATTATCTGCAGAGTTTGATGATATATATATATCCTTGGGGTGGAAAATCACTCTGTCTAAAGGGTTTCTCTTGAGTTGTTTTTTTTTTTTTTTTTTTGATTTATCATGTCAAACTCTCAATACTAGTACACACACAGAGTAACCATTTCCCCTTCCTTCCTCACTGCTTTTGTGAATGGAGCAACACATTTGTAGGTCCTCCACTCATCACTTTCTCCAAGACCTGCAGAGAGATGCATCCACCAGAACCTCCAGTGGCCATGCATTGCCAGGATGAAGATGAAAGCAGAGGACTTTACTTAGAAGGTGCTTGCCATTGTCAGCAGTTAACAGCCTGAGTCTTTTTACAGCAGTTATCTCTATATCCTCATTGCCAGGGATACCTATTTAGATTCCTACCTCCTTATTAGTGTGGTTTCCCAGTCATGTAGACTTCAATATAAGTAACAATTTTCTCTTAGGGTAAAATTTTCATTTAGTTAATTTTTCTGAGGGAAAATAGTTATTTTAGGTGTTAATTGTTACTTGGGAGTAGTTCAAGCCAGTAGCTCTAATACAGAAACACACAAGCACAGGTCTTTGTGAATAATAGTGGTTTATTTTACATTCTGGTAGCCATAGACTGTAGGAGCATTTGACAAGTCTAGGTGTTGGTGATAGGTGCAGAGACAGGAGAATTTCATTCATCTAAAACAGTAGCGATGATTTTATTCAAAACAGAGGGTAAAGGAAGAGTTTCCACTTAACCCTCTCAATGTAGCCCTGGTTGCCTCACAAAATATTATGAAATCAAAGTAACCTATAAAACAAAATGAGACATAAAAGGATTGTATTATAACATGAGGGCCTGCTTGTTGAGGTTTCTGTCCTCTCACCAGGTCCCACAGTCATTTGACCCCCCCAAAAAATCACACAGTGGTCTATATTAATGATAAACTGATTGGCCCATAAGCTCAGGCTTCTTATTAACTCTTATAATTTATATTAACCCATTATACTTATCTATGTTAGCCACATGGCTTGGTACCTTTTCCAGCAGGGCAGATCACATCTTCCTTCTTGGCAGGACTGTAGAGGAATGGACTTTCCTCTTCCCTGAATTCTCCTGGTTCTCATTGCCCCACCTCTACTTCCTGTCTGGTTGTCCTGCCTACACTTTTTGCCTGGCTACTGGCCAATCAGTGTTTATTTAAAACATAATTAACAGAATACAGAGTTGTCCCGCACCATTATATTTTTTAATAACCAATGCATTACAGTTGTCAAAATCTACTTCACTGGACAGTAGCAGAAAAAATAGTCTATGTGACTGTTAAAGACGACACAATGGTTGTGTTGCTGACAATAATCCCCTTTATTACTACTAACTCTTAGCTGCCTATGACAAAACACTAGGCAAGATAACATGAAGAGACTACACTGGATGGGGCTGGAGAGTCCTTCTTTACTTAGAAATCAAGATACAGCTGAGAAAATGTTCTCTGTGTTTGGAGTTTCTTATGGTGCTGAAAGCCACTGCAGCCACTTTCAACAGTGAAGGTGAAGGACAAGATCAAGGGCCAGTGCTCTGAGGGTGGAAGGACAGACAGTTGTCAAGATCTGCACTCCTAACATCTTTACTGAATGACTTGGTTGTCTGACCTTGAAACCACTTTATCTCAAGTCTTCCACTTAAGGGAGGTAATAAACATCATTGTTCTTTGAGCTATTATTTGTTGAAAGCATCTTATCTGCAGACAAGGTCCTCCACTCAGTGTCTTCCTAAAACACCACTTTTCTGGAGGAAAAAATAATGACCTACACCATGTAAAAGAAACGAAAGCACAAGCTGAACCAAGCAGAACACCATCACACCCTTGCTTTCTGGCTAACACTGATAATTATGTTTGTCCTTGTGATGATCTATGAGAAAACAGTGGTGTTCCATCCTGTGTCCTGTGCATCTATAGTAAGTATCTGTTGTAGGAGGCTGCCTGTTTGTTCCCTGCTGCCCAGACTCCTGAAATAACCACCCAGAAACCGTGATGAATTAATTCACTGCTTAACCTATTAGCTTAAGTGTATTGCTAGTTTCTTACATTTTAATTTTACCTATTTCTGTTAATTTGTGTATCACCACATGGCTGTGGCTTACCAGCAAGTTTCCTTCCTGTGTCTGTCCCCTGCAGTAGCTACATGGTTTCTCCTGACTCCGCCTTCTTTTTCCCAGGATTCAGTTTAGTTTTCCCTGCCTAGCTCTACTCTGCCCTATCAAAAGCCAAGCCAAATTCTTTATTCATTAACCAATAAAAGCAACACGTATACAGAAGGACTTCCTACACCAGGCATCCATTTGCAGAACAAATTCACATGCACAAACCACATGGTGATAAAAACCATGGCTCTGCATTTCAGGAGTTCATGATATGAGTGATGGTCTACCTCTTTCTGGTTACACAATTTAGAGAAACAGCAAAATCCCCCCAAGCTTTAGCTTCACTTCAGTTCAGCACTTCCTTTTCTGGGCTAATACTAGAATGATGAGCAAATTTGTCTGCTGACTCTACAGCACATAATAACACTTCAAAAACATTGCACCAAAAAAAAAAAAACATGTAAGAAGTATACAAAGACCAATAATACAAAGAAATGAGTCTAGATTTTCAATTTATTAAAAAAACAGCAACCTATAAAGCATGTGCAAGTCTCTTCTTAATGTGCTGACTTGGGGACTGACCCAAAGGTAAACTAGATCTGGATTGTCTAGTAGATCAAATTTCAGAATCTGCCACATTAATTTATGTTGATATTGGGCGGGTTTACATTCCCACCAATAGTATATAAGGGTTCCCTTTTGTCTACATCCTCAACAGAATATATTGTCCTTTGTTTTTTTGACTGCTGACATTCTGAATGAGGTAAGATGTTACATTATTGTGATAATCATGATGATGGTGTTCTTTTTATTTTTTTGTTTTTATTTATTTTATATCCCAAACACAGTCTCCCAGCCCTGCTCCTCTATTCCCAGTCCCTCCTCCTTCTTTCTCTCTGCCCACCCCATCCACTCCTCCATTTTTATTCAGAAGGAGGCAGGCCGCCGTGGATACAAAACATGACATATAGTAAGACTAAGTAACTCGCCTTGTGTTAAGGCTGGGCAAGATAACCCAGGAAAAGGAATAGTGTCTCAAAAGAGTCAGAGACAGCCCCTGTACCCACTGTTAGAAATTCCACAGAAGACCAAACTACACAGCTGTGGCATGTGTAGAGGGCCTAGGTTGGCCCCATGCAGGCTCTCTGGATATTGGTCCAGTCTGTGAGCTTCTACGAGCCCAAGTTAGCTAATTCTGTGGGTTTTTTTGTGATGTCCTTGACTCCTCTGGCTTCAACAATCCTTCCTCCCTCTCTTCAACAGGATTCCCAGAGCTAGGTGCAATGTTTGACTGAGGATCTCTGTGTCTCTTTCTACCAGTTGCTGGATGAAGCCTCTCTGATGACTATTGGACTAGGCACAAATCTATGAGTATAACAGATTACCAATAGACAATCACTACATTAACTTTTTTTCTTTTCACCAGTTGTGTTTGGTTCTATCTTAGGTCTCTGGGCCATCCAGCCTCTGTGTCATGACACTCCAGGTAGATTTTTACTAGCACAAACAAACTTAATTAAACAAGGGACATTCAGATAACAGTATGCTGGCTTTGTTTACAGGTTATACAATTCCTCATGAAAATAGTTTATAGTGCACCTGAAGCCATTTAGTATGTGAAACACACAAATTAAGGGGCCTGAGTTCTAGTTCACTCAGAAAGGCTAAATAAGAGCTTCCTCTTAAACCAGGCAGTGGTGGTACATGCCTTTAATCCCAGCATTTTGGAGGCAGAGGAAGGTGGATCTCTGTGAGATCCAGCCTGGTCTACAGAGCAAGTTCCAGGACAGGCTCCAAAGCTACACAGAGAAATCCTGTCTCAAAGAAAACAGCAACAACAAAGAACAAAACAAAAAAAGCTTTCTTTTAAATTCACTGGGCAGCCTTTGGTTGCCTCTCAAAACAAGGGTAAATATTATGAAGTCGAATTACTTTTTATAACAAAAATGAGAAGAGGAATACATTTCTAATAATACTCTTTTAAAAATTAATAAACTTTTAGACATAAAAATAGCATTTTTAATTGTTAAAGTCTATATCAAGGTTACACGTTGCTGACAATAAAAATGTAAGCAGGCAAAAGCAAATTTTTAAAGAAGAGTCTGGTTATAATTTTAGTTTAATTTCAATTTTTCTTGCTCACCTCAACTCATTCAACAAACATTTACTTGGTATCTGTCTGATGATAGTCTACACAGTGTCCAGACAGTACAGGGGAATGAAACATGATCCCACCTCTAGGGCTCATAGTCCTCAAAAAAATGCTCTTTGACAGGATATGGTCCTGTTGCTAGAGAAGGTGCTTAGGACAGTGAATTTGAATAGTCAACAGCACAGTATCTCCATTCCACCAATAATGACACCAAAATAATTGCTCTCATTAGTGATTATATCTATGATATGAAAATGAACACTACCAAATGAATAGGTAATTAATTCCCCGGTCCTTAGCAGCATCTGATGCCTGAGTCTACGGCATTTTTGCCAAACCCCTGAAGCGAGTATCGCACATCCTGCAGCACCTGGTTTCACGTCTTTCTTAGAGCAAGCATTTGGTGAGGCTTGAGTGCCATCAGCAGGCACTCAAACAGCACATTGGCTTCTTTCTGTAGGCAGGTCGCACAGACACAGCTGGTTTAAACAAAGGACTGTCATCTTCATACTCCTCTTACTAAACAATTACCTTGGTATTTTAATTTGTTGGCTTTGAATCTCTTCATTTTTTTCTTAATTGAAGGGTTAAATCAGCCTTCCAGATTGATCAGGAAAATGAAATCAACTGACACAAATTTCCTATAAATTGACATGGATTTCCTGGCAAATAACAGGCACTCAATAACTACTACTGCCTTTTTCTTTGTCTTTGTTCCTCTCTAACATGGCAGAGATTTTTCAGTTAATACATAAAAAGGAAAACATAACTCAGAATGAACAGCCTGCTTCAGTTGCTGTTAATATTTCACGTCAAACATATTAAGTGTAGGTGGATTTATTCTCCATTCCATATTTACCTTAATTATGGGATTGAAAATTATTTTAGAAATAAGAAGAAATTATTTTGTTGAAGGAATTATTGCACATGCAAATAGAACTGACAGTTCTGTTACTAGAATAAGCATCTTTTTATAGGACTTAAACTGAGTTTTCCATAACTCTGAACCTAAGAATGAATATTAATTAAAGAAAATCTTATTAAGTTACTGCTGTACCTCTATGCTTGAGGAATGCTAAATCTGAAGCCGTTTTACCCTTTTCCTAGAATACAGGTGCAGACTGAGGACCTAACAGAAGTGATAGTACCTATGTGTGACTGGTTACATCCACTGGGGTCCACTGGAGTTAAGATTTGTTGTTATGGAATTACTGCTCCATGGGGCTACCCCAAATTCCAGAAGACAGAGGGTATAATCCATCAACGGAGGAAACATACATACACACATACTCACATACATGAATACACACATTGGATTAGTGTTCCTGGCCAACAGCATTACCTTACAAAAATACTTCTTTATTCTTATGGGGCTTCAGTTATTTATTTATCTTTGAAAAACTTATACACAAATACAGTGTGTCTTCATCTTATCCACCATCACTACCTCTCTAGAACTCATCCAGGCCCCCTTGTTAGAAATAAAGGATAATCTTATTGTCACTCAGAAGAACCCAGGCACAAAGCAAAAGTAGCTCAGCAAGGCTTTGTTAACAAAGGTGGGGGGTGCTCTGAGGCCCAAACCCAGCTAGCAATCACCTGGACAGGAAGATCACAGGGTTTAAAGGTATCACAGGTGTGTGCCTTTCCCCCCACTGGCTGAAGTGTGACCTCACAGTGTCTGTGACTGCCTCCCCCCCCACTGGCTGAAGTGTGACCTCACAGTGTCTGTGACTGTGGGATTTTAAAAGAATCTGTGTGAGGGCAGGGGAGGAAAATGAAGGAGCCACTGAAGCCTCTTGAGTTCTGAGGAAGCAGCTGGGACTTTGGGTAAACAGAAGTTTTCATGGGTGTTAAAACAACTGTAGAAAGGTTTTCAAGATGGGGGATATAGAGATTTTAATTCCTTGTAAATAGAGGTTTGATGATGTTTGACAGAAAAGGTAGCATTCAGTGCTCCTTCCATACCCATCTTCATACCAGTTTCACGTCTCCTTTTCTTTTTTTTTTAACTTTGACTATATGAATTTTATTTATTTTTTTTATTAAAGATTTCTGCCTTCTCCCCGCCACCACCTCCCATTTCCCTCCCCCTCCCCCACCTAGTCCCCCTCCCTCATCATCCCTAAGAGTAATCCGGGTTCCCTGCCCTGTGGGAAGTCCAAGGACCACCCACCTCCATCCAGGTCTAGTAAGGTGAGCATCCAAACTGCCTAGTATGAGCAGTAGGATCAAAAACCCATTGCCATTGTTCTTGAGTTCTCAGTAGTCCTCATTGTCCATTATGTTCAGCAAGTCCGGTTTTATCCCATGCTTTTTCAGACCCAGGCCAGCTGGCCTTGGTGAGTTCCTGATAGAACATCCCCATTGTCTCAGTGTTTGTAATAGCCAGAACATGGAAACAACCTAGATGCCCTTCAATGGAAGAATGGATGAAGAAAGTATGGAATATATACATATTAGAGTACTACTCAGCAGTAAAAAAAATGACTTCCTGAATTTTGCAAGCAAATGGACAGAAATAGAAAACACTATGCTGAGTGAGGTGAGCCAGACCCAAAAAGAGGAACATGGGATGTACTCACTCATATTTGGTTTCTAGCCATGAACAGGGGACGTTGAGCCTATTATGAGTGATCCTAGAGAAGCTAATTAAGAAGGTGAACCCAAAGAAAAACATTTAGGCGATGAAAGAAGACAGAGACAAAGACCCACATTGGAGCACCGGACTGAAATCTCAAGGTCCAAATCAAGAGCAGGAGACAGAGCACGAGCAAGGAACCCCAGGACCGCGAGGGGTGCACCCACACACTGAGACATCTCCTTTTCTTAATCCATTGTGTTCGATTAGTGCCCACTAGAGCCCATATTCCCAAAAATGATGCTTCACCCCCCAGCAGTCACCAAGTGCCAACAGATTGTCAGCTAACAGTGCCGTCTCAGGAGTCCCTCCCAACTCCAGGCTGGAATTCTTAACTGGTGTGATTGTGTGCAATTCCTACACGATGAACCAGAACAACTGAGTCCATGTGTGCAACAACTGTGTTACATCCAGGTGACAGTAATCCATAGCAGTCATCTACATCCCCTGCTCTTACACCCTTTCTGTCTCCTCTTTGAAATGTTCCCCAAGCATGGGGATTGGTATCGATATAGAACTAAAAGAATATACAAGCATAAGAGATTTACTTTGATAATTGTTTCCCTTAATAATGGAGGCCAAGAAGCCCCATGATCTGCTGTCTGAAAACTGGAGGACAGCAAAGCCATTGCTATAATTCGGTCCAAGGCAGACCTGAGAACTGAGGACTGTTGGCTGTTTCTGAATCTCTTGGCTCTTCTGTCCCAGCTTTCAGTGGACTGGATGATGGCCACCAACACTGAGAAGACCAGACTGCATCTTCTTAACTCAGTCTTCTGGACACAGCCTCACAGATACACTCTGACACAGCTTACCAGCTATCTATGAATCCCTTTGCATCACCAAGTTGTTATAAAATTAACCATCATATCTACTTTTCCAACCAAATCTCATTTTGTGATTTTGTTTTCTTTCTGGGGATTTCTAAAACAATACTGTCTAAAGAGCCCGCCATGTGCCTGGAGTTAAGAAACCTGACTAAATAAAAATTGATTGCAAACACCATTTAAGTCCATTGACACATTTTGTGACAAGACTTTCCAGACGGAAGAAACTGTACTGATCTGCTTTCTGGTATTTATTCTTTATTTCCTGAATCATTCCAGCAGCGTTCCATCTTATCCGCCTACCTTCCTCCCAGGTAACTTCTTGGGCTGTTCATATTTTTGTCTCTGTAGTTAACCTGTAGACTCTTTATGGACAAAAAATTGCACTTCCTCTGGTCTACTATGGCAACTACAATCCAGTAAGAATTGGCCAGTGGGATGAGTACCATTTACCAGTCATATGGGACATCTTCTGGTCACCTCTCATGCACAAAGAACAAGAGTGGGAAGACATCTTAGAGACATGGAGAAAAAGTTCTTGAGTCCTTTGCAAGGAAGTTTTTAAAACTTAAGCATCATTGTCTCTGGGTTTCACTAAAAGCTGTGTGGCAGCCAGAAGAATCAATTGTTTGTGTCTTTTCAGGGAAAGCATAAAATCTTGGAGGAAAAAAAATGTTTTGCAAAATAAAATAAAATAAAAGGTAATGTGTTTTAGCCAAGCCAATTCCCTGATCTTTGCATATTAGCTCTGTGTGTGTGTGTCTGTGTGTGTGTCTGTGACTAATAATGAATGGCTCTCTGTGCATTTCAGTTTGACCAACATGTTTTGCTTGTGTTTTTTTTTTTTTTTTGGCCAGGAGATCTGCTAGAAATTAATTACAAATGAAGATAAATAAAGGCCATTATTCAAATTCAGCCTAGCGATAAGCAGGTCATGTTAATATAATAATTACCAAAAAAAAGCATGCACACTGTTCTGAGTTGGGAGGAAGTTGTCTGCAGGACTCACAGCCTAACATGGGCTCTGATGAGCAGATGGTGTGAGTCACTCCAAGAATGGAGAGCAACCAGCATGAGCACAGGCGCGGGATCAGGAAAGGGCATCTGGGGCACAGAAAAGCAAGATATTTTCGATTAACAGAAGGAAAGACGATAGTTGATAGACATGGTATGGAAGTCAGAGGCAGAAGTATGGTTTCGGGGCTATTCTGACCTAAGAAGGTTTGGCTTGTTTTAAAAATGAGGTAACAAGGTTATATTAGCATTTTCAATAAGCCACTCTGACAAGGTAGAGAACATTAGGAAGTGATCTCTGCAATTGCAGAAGCAGATAGGCAGACGCTGAGGTTGAACAGAAGCCAGGGTACAGAAATAGTTAAGAAAACTCAGGAGAAGCTGGTGACAGCCTGGAGGAGACAACGGCAGGATGGCCGGATCCAGCAATGTCACAGATACGTCATTGGATTTGAACAGAACAGTGAGCTTCAGAGTCAGGGAGTGAAGCAGCCTTGGCCAAGAGTCAGGAAATTCACACATGCTGCCGTGAGCATGTTAATTTAAAGGCTGTGTGGGCAAAATGTCCAGACAGAAGATTTGCAGCATGCGCAGCAACCTGGCACAGGAGAAAAAATTATAGAGCAATTGCCGAATAAGCCTTAAGTTGTAAATTGTCAGAAATGGATCAAATTGGAAGCATGGTGTGTTCGTTTGTGTGAATGTGGTCTCTTGCATGCAGTGTTCGGAAGTATTTTAAATCCATTTTATATTTCCAGTATTAGATGTTTTACATAAAAATCTCAACTCATGAACCTTCTTGAAAAATTAAGAGCTCAAAACATTGGCCGTATCTTCCTAATGTCACTTGTAGAACCAAGCACCTGCTGTCCACCTCCCTGAAGTCTGGCCTTGACTTTTGCTTGCTCTCTGCTAAGGTCAGGATCATCTGCTATTTATTCCCATTAGAGCTACAAGGAAAATATTCACAGCATTTATATTCCATAAAACATTAGTATCAAAACAAGGCATTGTGGCATTTTTAATCCAAGAATTTTGTAGGCAGAAACAGAGTGCTGTGAGTTTGAGGTCTGCCTGGTACACATAACAAATTCCAGGACAGTCAGAACTAAACAGAGAGCATCTGTATCGAAATAAAATGTTAGCATCAATGTCTTTGCGTTTGGTCCCTAATCCCTGTAGTAGGAGTTTTATTTCCTATTTTAGACTCTGAATTTTATGATAAAAATCAAATGTGCACTGTTTTTATGTGGTTACTATATGGAAAGAGACAGGCATAAATTACAAAACATTACATAATTAGAATTTAATAAAAATGTGTTACATGAGGAAAGGGCTGCTTGTTTGTCCCAGCCGCTCGGCTATCTTACACCCGAAATAACCACACAGAAACTATATCAAAACACTGCTTGGCCATTAGCTCTAACTTCTTATTGGAAAATTCTTACATATTAATTTAACCCATCTCCATTAATCTGTGTATCATCACGTGGCTTATCGGAGATTCTAACCAGTGTCCATCTCAGGCAGAGAAAGGATCCATGGCTTCTCTGACTCTACCCTTCTTCCCAGCATTCAGTTCTGTTTTCTCTGGCTATCTAAGTTCTGCCCTATCAACTAGGTCAAGGAAGTTTCTTTATTCATTAACCAATGAAAGCAACACACAAACAGAAGGAACTCCTACACCAAAAATCTATCTTGTATTACCATCTATCATTTATAAGTTAGCATCAATATTTAGATCATATATTTTGATTAATTCATCCACATTCAAATAACTCTTCAGCTTAGTGAATCTAACAAAAGATAAACAGTAGAAACCACCACAATATAAGTTAATAATTGCCAACAGTGTCAATGGTTAAGGGTCTGGAAGATCTGGTTTTAGGCATGCTCTTTCTGTTTCACCTTGAGAAAATAGGACCATGTATGGCATTTGATAAAATTTAATATTTACATTTAACTGAGGAATGATCTCATAACTTGTACCCAACTACACATACTTATAAGATTCAGTATCTCATTCGAGGCCAGCCTGGTCTACAAGAGCTAGTTCCAGGACAGGAACCAAAAAGCTATGAAGAAACCCTGTCTCAAAAATTAAAAAAAATTAAAAAAAAAAAGATTCAGTATCTACTCCTGAAACAGAAAATTTGAGTACATTAAAATCCATGGAGCTTTAAGAAACTACTTTTGTCAAACTGACCAATTTGTACTTCCCTGTATTATTTTCTTTTCACTTTATCCTTAAAGACATATAATTTGGGAAAGACTCAAAAAAAAAAAAAAAAACCTACTCAAGGAAATTGAAAAAAAAATAGTGCACATCTTCTCCCCCACTTAGTGACTGTCTAGTGTCCAATTCTAGAGGTGGCAAAAAAGACTAAGACTAAAACAATGCTCCCAGAACACAAAGACCTGCTGAATTGTCACACATTAGTCAAGCTGCTTCTGAGACCTCACTGTGACATGTTTTGGCGTTTTGCTATTTGCATTTTTTGCATTTCCCTCCTTATTAGTGTAGTGATTTACCATGTTTGCTGGTTACTGCTCTAGGAAAGAATATATTTTCAAATCTTTTCAAAGACATATTTAAATTACACATTCAATTTTTCCCCAAGACAAAGAAAAATCAAATGATAATCATATTACTCATTTGGGATGAAGACACTGAAAGAAAATAGATTGTGATTTAGAAATAAAATACACTCTGTGATAGTTTGCACCTTTGTGATAAGATATTGATTGAATACTAACTTGAGGAGGAAAAGATTTATTTAATCTTACAATTTACAATCCGCCAATGAAAGCAACCAAGGTGAACTCAAGCAGGCCAGGAACCTGGAAACAGGAACTGAAGCAGCATCTAGAGGAATTCTGCCTATTGGTTCGCTCTCCATAGCTTATTCAGCCTGTTTCTTCTACAGCACAGGACCACCTAGCCTTACAATGTTTGTTTCTACGTACACTATTTACTTCAGTTACAGAAACTGTGGTGGCTGCTCTTAATTTCAGCTTGACTCTATCTAGAATGAACTACAACCCAGAAATGAAGGACACACCTGAGAAAGATTTTCTCCTTGGTTTGAAGTGGGAGAATCCACAGCTAGTTCAGACCTTGAAGCAGAAGATACACCTCTGATACAGATCTTGAATCAATCAGGCACACCTTTAGTCTGGGCCATACCTTCTGCTGGAACCCTATATAAGGACTTGGAAGGATGGTTTGCTTTTGATTTTGGCCCACTTTCTCTCACCTTTCTAGCGCATCCATTTCTTCCCTGGCATTGGCACCTACTTCTACTTCCACTTCTTCAGGATCCCAGCATATACAGAGAACCAAATGAGACACCAAGTCTTGTCTGAACAACTACTAGATTCTTGAACTTTCTGTTCACAGCCAGTCATTGTTAGATTAGTTGGACTGCAGCATGTAATTCCTTTCAATACATTTACTTTATATATAGAGAGAGAAAGAGATTCATTCCACAAGTTCTGTAACTCTAGAGAACCCTGACTAGTACAGTAACCCAAGATTTAAGAAGATAGTAATCAGAACTGTGGAGCTGGTACCATGGGGAAGAGCACTTGCCTCAAAAGTATGAGCCTCTGTGTTTGGATCCTCACTATGGATATGAAAAATTAAGCATGGACAGGCATGCCCATAGCCCCAGCATGAGGGGTGGGGGTGGAGAAAGAAAATCACCAGGGCTCTCCAACTCCTTCCAATTCAGTGACTGAGCCTGTCTGGGAGAATAGGGTAGAGAATGAAAACAGGACACCTGAAGGTCCCCTCTGACCTTGGCATGCATGCACAGGTGCTGGGCCTGCAGACACAGAAACACACAAACATATACCACACACATAGTTCACTAACCTCAAATCCTTGCTAGCTATAGACTTTGTCTTTGCTGCAGTTTCTCATGCACTAATGACATTTGACAGAAGTGACACACATGTAAGACATGTGTGTCATAAGCAAGGCAGTGAGAAGATGATGGCCTTGTGTTTGTGACTTCATCTATGGAGAAAGAACAGTGTTCCAACAGAAGAAACTCATATTTGATTCATCTGGAGTCCACAGCCATGTGTGTCTTGCTCAAACACAACTCCATTCTCTATAAGGAATAACAAACAATAAAATGTATCAAACGGCACCCATTCTAATAAAGCTGAAAGGCACCTACTACATTTTAGAACACTTGTCTATTGTGCCTCTCCTAAAGCTGGCAACATTAGAACTAATACTACCAGCTGTGATGAGAGCAATCTTGTCACTCAAAACCATAATTGTAAGGAAGAAAATAACTTAAAATGTAAATTGTCACTGCATTAGCCAACACATTTACATGTCTGCTCAGACCAGTAAATTGCCGTAAAAGCCCATTTTAGTTTTAAAGGCCAAAAAGTGAAATAATTAGGTTGTTTTTAACTCTTTTGGACAAACACATTTATTTTACTGCAACGTTCTTTTAGCACTGAAGAACAAACTGAGACAGAAGTATTCAGCCTTGAATGGCAGCTTGTTAACCAGGCAGAGAAGAGCTGGGTGAGTTTCCAGCCTTCTGTAACTGAAGTGAGCATCAGGCCAGCCAGACTGGAAGCAGCACCCACGAAAACAGAGCAAGCTGCTGACTGATACAACTGCCCAGGCTTAGCTTAACTTAATTTAAACTCTTGCTTGTGTCTCCTTAACTCAGAAATTAGTTCCTTCCTGTAAAAATCAAATGAATTTAGAAAGTAGGACAGGCTGCGCTGTCTGCAGCAGTGATGGTTTCAACACTGCGCAATTCGTTGCAAGCCTGCTCTGTTCACCTCAAATTTCACGAGCATTGTAACCTCCTTCTCAGCTTTTTAAAATAAGAGAAAAGGAAACACAACTGAAGACTTTCTCTTTTAATTTCAAAACCACATTCCCTGAGGTGGGACTCAATCCTGACTTGCATAATTATGCCCCGGCTGATCCAGAATGTGGGAATGCTGTGTAGACAGCAAAACTCTCACCTTCGCCTCACCTGACTCTGCCCGGGGAAAGAAAGAGACCATGCTCTCCAGAAGCCTTCACAGCCTTTCTCTCTGTGTACTGAGTGCATATTCAGTCTATGTGACAAACACCTAAACCATTAAGAAGTACATATTGATGAGAACATTCAAAATGCCATCTGAAAGTAAAGAAAAATGTTACTCTTGTTTTGAAGCCATTATTTGAGGCTGTGAATAATTATGTCATTAGAAATACATCTGTCTGGATTGTTTTCTTCCCTGCAATAAATTATTTAAATGAACATTGTCTCTGGCATAATTTTTCTAAACTTTGACTCAAAGAGCAAAGAATTTGGCAGTCCTTAACCTTCATCTGCCATCACTGGACAGTCTAGACCTAAGATGGCTGAGATACTTCCTGCACACGTATTTTCTTTACTCTGATCATTCTGCCAGTTTGTAGGAAAATGTCATCTTCCACTGTATTAGCACTATAATAACCTTTTCTTGCATTCCAAGTGAATGTACATAGTGATAAATAATGTCAGGCTTAATTTTCTGATATTTTACCCTGAATTAAGAGAAAAACAAAGTGTAAAATGCTTTGCCCCACTTTCTTCTAGCATAGAAATTTTGAGAGTGGATGTGAACTTTATAAGCGGTAAGGAGGCCACCTGCAAACTTACAGCAGCAGAAACTGAGGCACAAAGAAAGACAGGGACTTCCCCTGGCTCTTTCTCACGTGTCACAGTGTTAGCAAACTTGGACTCTACCCTAGTAAGATAGTGCCTTTCACTGTCCACCATTGCTGCTTTGTTCTTCAATACCAAAAGTTTTTATCCATTTGCTCAAAATAGCCTGTGTATTGATGAAAAACAAACCAATAGCCTGCTCAATACTACTTCAGTCCTAACACAGCAACGATGTTGTCAGGAAATAGTTTCTTCACATCAAAAAATGAAAACCAGGACTTGGGATGTGGAGGGGAGATGTTCTTGAAAGCAATTACTCTGCTTCATCTTCTAGACAAGAATGGCAAATTGGTCTTTTCTATTGTTCTTCGGCAGCACTGAGCCCACTTCTTCTGAGTCTCCTCATTTCAGGGGAGAACTTAACCCTCTACACAGTCCTGTGGAGCTGCTGGTCACTGAGGACTATGGGCACTGGCAAAGTCTCTGCCTCATCTGCTGCATCTCTCCACTTCTCTGGCTCACCAGCACATACACACCATCAGGTAAAAATTCCTTTTCTGTGCCAGTTTCTCCCTTACCAGCTTTCTGTGAATTAAGAAATGCTCCAATTTACTCTGGACAATCTGATGTTTCTTCGGGTTCCCAAGAATCAAATCTGTAAATCTTTCCGCTTCAAGAAATACTCCACCTCCTCACGAATTTCTCATCAGTTTGCTGCTTTTCCCAGCACAGACGCTGTGCTCTGACCCTTTAGCTGATTTACCTTTGCACTCTGCTTCTTTCCCATTTTGCAATATGGTTTTATTGGAGTCATGTTACAGCACAGGCTTGAAGGCTTGTCATTCATCACCTCTGAGTGGCTCTGGGTTGAGACTATGCCATCTCCCAACTCCGTGACTTGACTTGTGATATAATGACCGTGGATCCCATGGTTGAAGAAAGCCCAGAGTACAACCAAGTAATTTAGACCCACAGAATTTTCTTCATATGGGAGAGGAAGCCAACAAGTAAACTAACTGAAGGCTGGCACCAGTAGACTGTGTCCAGTGTAGGAGGTCTCTAGTCAGGCACCATCTCTGGTAGGAAAATGCATAAACCAATCAAACAGATATCTGGAGCCTGGGGGCTAGAGAGATGACTAGCGCATAGAGTTTGCTGTACCACCTCCACCTATATGAGGATCCCCAGCACTCATGTAGAGAGTCTAGTATGTGCCTTTAAGCTTATGCCTATCAGCCCAGTGCTGGGAAGGGGAGGACAGGAAGGTCTCCAGGGCTTTCTGGGCAGTCACCCTAGCTGAGTCGGTGTAATGCACATTCAGCCTGTCTCAAGAAATAATGTAGATATCTACAGTGGAAAGCCATCCAACATCAACCTCTGGCTTACATATGTGCGTGTGCATGCCACACACACCCAGGCGGGGGTGATTGGGGAGGGGAGTGGCAGACAGGGAAGGAGAGAGAGTCAAGGTTTGGAGAGAACTAGGCATAGCCAGATGAGGTTTTGGTTTTTATTGCTGATGTTGTTGTTTTGTTTTTGTCTGTCTGTCTGTCTGTCTGTCTGTCTGTCTGTCTGTCTGTATGTCAGTCAGTCTCTTTCAATAGTGTTTTCAAGCAAAATAAAATATAATAAGATAAACCAAAACCATCACATTAATGTAGGACAAGGCAAACCAACAGAAGGGAAGAAGCCCAAGAGAAGGCACACAAATGACACACCTACCCACTCATACACTCAGGAGTTCCTTGAAAGTACTAAACTGAAAACGATAACAAATACACAGAGGACCTGGCGCAGACCTGTGCAGGCCTGGTGCATGCTGCTTCAGTCTCTGGGAGTTCATGTGAGATTTCCCATGTTGACTGAGAGGGCCTTGAACTTCGGGTCTCCTCCATCCCCTCTGACTCCCATTCTTATCCCACCTCCTCTTCTGCAGGATTCCCTAAGCTCTGAGGGGAGGTATTTGATAAAGATCTCATTTAGAGTTGTGTGTTTTAAAGTCAGTCTCTCTCTCTCTGTTTCTCTCTGACTCTCTGTCTCTCTTTGTGTCTCTCTCTGTCTCTGTCTCTCTCTCCATAATTTCTGCATGTGGATCTATGTATTTGTTTCCATCTACTACATTTCTGATGATAACTGAAAATGTCACTGATCTGTGAATATATGTATACACATATATTATTAGGGATTATTTTATGGGCTAAATAAAATAATTAGACCAGTAGTATTTGGTTTTACCCTAGTCTATAATTCTTGATCACCCAGGCAGTGTCTCTTATGTTTTCCATTTTGTGGAGTAGGCCTTAAGACAAATGACATTGGTGAATTACTCCCACAAGTTCTGTGCCACCATTGCCCAATCATATTGTAGCTCAAAGGGTTTGTGACTGGATTAGTATTTACAGTTCTCTTTTGGTAGAATGAAGAGTACATTCCTGTACCAAAGACACTAGAATATGGGGGGGTGAAGGTTTTATGGAGGCACCAGCTCTACCTCTCCATGTTCAGTGACTTGTGGGCATATTGTCTTCAGCAATGAAGCCTTGCTGTCAACTTGTGGAGAGCAAGCTATTGTCTTGGCAATAGCATGGGTTGGTTGAGGATTTCTATGGGACCACTTTGGTCAACAACTCAATTGAGTGTAACCTCTATCACAGTACTGGAAGTTTTGTTTGATGACAAGAGATGGCCAGTGGGGGGTTGCTTTCTCTCATTATTAAGAAATCTCATTAGGATCATCTTCATACATTTTAAGAAGCTTCCATTGCACTAAGTTTCTCTCAAAAGTCCCACTTTTTCAAAACCTTCCCTCAACACAATCTTCTCTCCCTTCCTCACCTGACCCTCCCATTTCCTTCCCCCTGCCAGCCTCCATCTACCCGTAAACTCTATTCTATTTCCCCCTCCAAGGGAGACCTATGTGTTTCCACCTATTCTTTTCCTCTATGCCTAACCACTCTGAGTCTACAGATAATACTTTGATTAATTTTCAGTCAATACCTAATATCCACATATAAGTGAATATATCTTTTTTTTCTGGGGCTGACTTACCTCACTCAGGATGATTTTTTTTAAATAGCCAATCATTTGCCTGCATATTTCATGAGGTATTTTTTTAAGTGGCTAAGTAAAAAATACATTGTGCAAATGTACCACATTTTCTTTATTCATTCTTCTGTTGAGAGACATGTAGGTTGCTTCCAATTTCTGGCTATATTCAATACAGCAACAACAAACAAGGCTGAGTAAGTGTCCTTGTGGTAGGATGGAGCATCCTTTGAGTATACGCCCAAGAGAGCTATAGCTAGATATTCAAGTAGATTGATTTCCATCTTTCTGAGGAAATACAACACTGATTTTCAATGGTTGTACAAATCTGTGCTCACACCAGTAATGGAGGAGTGTTCCCCTTGATCCACATCTTCACCATTGAGTGTTGATCGTAGCCACTTAGACAGGTGTTAGATTAAACTTCAAATTAAGTTTTTTTGATTTGTATTTCCATGATGGCTAAGGAAGTTGAACATTTTTTAGTGTTTCTCAGCCATTTATGTTTTCTCTATTGAGAATTCTGTCTAGATCTCTACCCTATTTTTAATTGGATTATTGGTTTTTGATACCTATTTTCTTGAAATTTTTATATATGAGTTCTCTGTCTCATATGGAGTTGGTAAAGATATTTTGTCCTTCTGTAGGCTGCTACATTGACTAAATGATGAGTTCTTTGCCTTACAGAAGCTTTTCAATGTCATGAGGTTCCAAATGTTAATTGTTGACCTTAATGTCTGTGCTAATGGCGTTCTGTTCTGAAAGTCTTCTTCTGTACCAATGAGTTCAAGGCTATTCCCCACTTTCTTTTCTATCAGGTTCAATATATCTGGTCTTATGCTGAGATCTTTGATCCACTTTGAGTTGAGTTTGTTCAGGGTGATAAGTACGAATCTATTTGCATTCTTCTACATGTAGACATTCAGTTTACCAGAAGCATTTGTTGAAGATGGTGTCTTTTTTCCCAGTGTGTATTTCTGGTTTCTTTATCAAAAATACAGTGTCCATGGATGTGTGGAGTTATGTCTCGGTCTTCAACTCAATTCCATTGATCAGCGTGTCTGCTTTTGTCCCAATCCCATGCAGCTTTTATTCCCATACCTTCTAAGTACAAACTGAAACTGGAGGTGGTGAGACCTCCAGCAGTTCCTTATTATTTATTATTATTTTAGCTATTATGGTTTGTTGTGTTTGCATGTGAAGCTAAAGATTTTCCTTTCAAGATCTGTAAAGAATTGTGCTGGAATTTTGGTGGGAATTGCATTGAATCTGTAGATTGTTTTCAGTAGGATGGCCATTTTTACTATATTAAATCTACCTTTCCATGAGCCTAAGAGATCTTTCCTTCTTATGCTATTTTCTTTTTCTTTCTTCAAATACTTGAAGTTTTTAATCATACAAGTCTTTTACTTTCTTGGTTAGAGTTACTCCAACATATTATATCAGGCTATTGAGAAAATGTTGTTTCCCTGATTTCTGTCTCAGCCCAGTTGTCATTTGTATGTAGGAGGGCTACTGATTTTTGTGAGTTAATTTTGTATACAACTACTTTGCTGAAAGTGTTTATTTGATGTAGGAGTTCCCTGGCGGAAAGTTTATGGTCACTTATATATACTATCATTTCATCTTCAAATGTAATGATCTTCTCCTCGAACCTTCTTTCCCACAATTCATCTCATTATTCCAGCCTCCCAGGTATCATACTCTGGGAGCATAACAGCCAAGCACACCAAGGAAAAGCCTCCACAGAAAATTTCCTAGTAGGCCATACACAGACCTCACACTCTCCTAAAGTCCAGGAAGGAGGCAAGTGCCAAGAAAGAAAACACTCAGCCAAAAGACACAAAACCAGATATCAACACCTAGACCTAAAATCACCCCAATCCCAGATGCCTAGATTCCAGCATAAAAACAAAATCAATAATAGCCTGGACAATATTTCCACTAGAGCCCAGCAACTCTACCACAGAAAGCCCATAGCTGAATATTCCACCATAGCTGAAGCCCAAACAAGAGACCTTCAAACAGTAGATGATAGAGAGTCTTTGCTGGAGTTGGCTCCAGCAGGTCAGAGAAACCGGAGGGAGGATGTTGAGTTGATGGCTACACAAAGACAGAGGAAACTTATCCAAAGGAGCGAAACTTGACTCTTTCTTTTTTTTTTTTTACTTTTCTCTTAACCCTTTTAAACCACTCAAGACAAAAATCTCTATGCAAGAAGGAAATCTGCTCACAACCACAAGTTAACATCTTTACACCAAAAGAAATCACATTATAATCACAGTTACATGTTTTCATTAGAAGCACACATGTAAATATTTTCCTCTATATTAATTTTTCTACCATAACATATTCTCCTCAGAGCAATGATTTTTTTTTATTATTGACCAACACAGTTTCAAGCAAGTCAAGTGTATTCCTGCCAGTTCCTTTGTACTGGCAGGCCACGGTTTGGTGTCTCAGTGTAGCAGATTCCTAGCCTATTTCTACTCTACAAAACCTTACTCAAGGGGTAGGCTAACCATCTATTTTTCTTTTCTCTTTACACACAATAGGGCCATTTTTTCCTTTTCACAATTTTGTTTTTTCAAAGCATACACTGAAACCTGTGAATAATTCTGTAAGTTACATAACCAAGGAGCTCAGACCTAACTCTGGGTGTGGGTTCCTAATTGTTTCTTTGATCATCAATATGTTTTTCCACAAGCAGAATTCATAGTTCTATACTACAAGTAACTTCTGTGTTTTCATTTTCCATCCTCTGCAAATCTCCCATCTCTAAGCATCATTGCTCTGTAAAAGTCATCTTCATTATGATCTACATGTATATTGCCTAGTGAGGAGTGGAATTTCCTATGAAATAATCACTTGATACTAGATAGAGTTAAATTCTTCCACATAATAATCACACCATGACAAATACAGTAAGAACACCATAGCATAGATAAGAAATAGCAGAAGCAAGAGGCATTCTGGAGGCAACCCCCAAGGGCTTTGCCTCTTCGGAGCGCACTAACCATAGCTTTGCTATTCAGTCGCTCTCTGTAAGATCCATGGCTGAGTGCAGCTCCTCCAACATGGCCACCAACAGTCTTTAAAGATGAACTGAGTAAATCTTTTAAAGAGATCCAGGAAAGCACAAACAGTGCAAGAAAATGAATAAAAGTGTTCAAGACCTAAAGATGAAAGCAGAATTGATAAAGAAAACCCAATCTGAGGGAATGCTGAAAATGAAAAATTTGGGAATTCATACAAGATCTACAGAGGCAAGCCTCACCAACAGAATAACAAGAGATGGAAAAAAAAGAATATTAGGTTTGAAGATAAAACAGAAATAATGGATGTGCCAGGAAAATAAAATTTTAAATCTAAAACCTCCTGGCGCAAAATGTCCAGGAAATCAGAAGAAGAAGAAGAAGAAGAAGAAGAAGAAGAAGAAGAAGAAGAAGAAGAAGAAGAAGAAGAAGAAGAAGAAGAAGAAGAAGAAGAAGAAGAAGAAGGAAGAGGAGGAGGAGGAGGAGGAGGAGGAGGAGGAAGAGGAGGAAGAAGAAGAAGAAGAAGAAGAAGAAGAAGAAGAAGAAGAAGAAGAAGAAGAAGAAGAAGAAGAAGAAGAAGAAGAAGAAGAAGAAGAAGAGAAAAAAACTAAGAATCATAGGAATAGGGAAAGGGAAAAAAAAAAAAAACAGCTCAAAGGCCCAGAAAATATTTTCAGCAAAATCAGAGAAGAAAATTTTCCTAACCTGACCTACAGAAAAGCAAGCCTATAAAGATACAAAAAGCTTATAGAATAACAAATGGACTGGATAAGAAAAGAGAGTCCCCTTGGCACCTAATAAGAAAAACACTAAACATACAAAACAAAGGAAGAATAGTAAAAGCTGCAAGGGAAAAAGGCCAAGTAACATTTAAAGGCAGACATGTCAGAATTTCACCCAAATTCTCAATAGAGACTCTAAAACAAGGAGGGCCTGGACATATGTGCTGTGGTCTCTAAGAGACCACAGATGCCAGTTCAGACTACTATAGTCAGTAAAACTTTCAACTACCATAGAAAAAAAAAGTTATTCCATGGTAAAGTCCAATTTAAATATCTATCCACAAATTCAGCCCTATGGAAGATGCTAGAATATTTTGTGTAATGTGTTTTTAAGATGAGAAAAAGCTGATGTGCAAAGCAATCTTCCCTAAAATTCCACCTGTGTGGATTGTAGCAGGCAAAAATAAAGTAATGATCAATGAAATCATGCACAGAAAGCACTCGAGACCCTCTAAGACCCTGCCTGATAAGAAGGAAAAATTCTGTGCTTCCCAGACAAGGGAGTGGGAAGAATACACTTCAAGACTGAAGGACATCACCTTCCCTCCTCTTTTTCCCACTTCAGTTGCCATTTTATACTGTTCTAAGATGCAAATTGGATGCATTTTTTGTTTTAACAAATTAAAACATAAAATGTCATGTGTGTTTCATATGTTAAAACAATACTTTCACAATAAACCTATTTTGTATATTTAAACCTAAGTTTTTTCTTAAGCACTGTATATTCATATATAATTTTATTGATTAGATATTTAAATTTATTTCAAATGTGTCACTAAACTAAATGTCACTAAACTTATTTCAAATGTGACATAAAAAAATGGAGCCCAGAAATAAATCCATGCATTTATAGTCCTTTTACTGTCTGCAAAAGTTCCTTGAACACATAACAAGAAAAGGGAGTTTTTTCCGTAATAGTTGAATAGTCACATGTAGAAGAATAAAATTAAGTGTTGCCTTACACTTTCTACAAAAGTCACCTTTAAAAGTGCTAAAGCTACAAAAGGCAGAATAGGCTAAAAAGTTCACTGATTTTGGTCATGGTAATAATCTTTTGTGTATGACCACCAAAATACAGGACACAAAAACAAAACTAAACAAATAGGATTGCTTCACTCCTGCAAGTTAAAAGACACAAAGCACTATCAAGTAAAAATATGGAAAAGAAAATATTTGTGAACCATACATTTTGTTAATATCCAAAAACATATAAGGAAATCACACAATTCAATAGCAAGGAAAAATGTCAATTTTAAAATCAGGAAAAGGACTTGAAAAGCTAATTCTCCATGGAAACGTAGCAGTGGCCATCAAATATATTGGGAAAATATTTATCATTAATTAGTAGTCATCAAAGAAATGCACACCAAAGCACAATGAAGAGTTAGCTCACAGACATCACAGCAGCTAGAATTACAGACATATAGTAGTGTAGGAGAAGGTAGAAGGAAGAAGAATCCTTGTACTTTGTGGCTGGGAATTAATTAACACTGTTGTGAAAAGCAGTGCTGTGATTCTCTGAAAACTAAAAAGAGAACTACCAGCGATTCCACTCTTGAATGTATATCCAAGAGGCATCTGAACCACAAATTTCACTTTAGTATGATTCACAATAACTTAGAAGAGAACAAACCCAACCAGTAAGTGATGGATGGATAAAGAAAGTGTGGTATACATACACAATGAAATAGTATTACACCTCAAAAGAAAAAAAAAGAAAAGACAATGCAGCTGAGTTTGGGCAACAACATTATGTTAAGTGAAATAGAAAATGACAAAAAAGGGCCAATAAGGTTGATCAGTAAGTAAAGCTGCTTACTGCACAGGCAATAACCAGGTTCAAGATCCAGAATCCACACAAGGACAGAAGCAGAGAACCACCTTCACAACTTTGTCCCTTGAATGATTTCTGCACAAACACTATGGCATGGTACACACACACAGAGAGAGAGAGAGAGAGAGAGAAAGAGAGAGAGAGAGAGAGAGAGAGAGAGAGAGAGAGAGAGAGAGAGAGAGAACAATAATAACAATAATAATTTTAAATACAAAAAGCATATGCTCTCACTTATATACAGAATCTAACAAAGCTAACTCCATGAAAGTATGAGTAGAACAGTGACTACCAGAGATCAGGAGTGATGAAAGTTGTGGGTCAAGGCACATTTGTGTTAGACAGGGGAAATAAATTCAAGAGATCTACTGTACAGCACTGTATCCACATATTGAAACTTGCTGAAATAGTAGACTTTGCTATTGCTAGTAATTCTTTGAGAATTCCATGTAACATATTTTGATCTTATTTATCCTTCCCCCCAATACCTCCACTCCCTCCTTTTCTATCCACCCAACTTGTGTCCTCATTTGTTTTAAACCTATCAAGTCAAATTTGTGCTGCCCATACATTGTTGGGAGCAGGACCATCAACTGGAGCATGCTCAACACAGCGGGGACCACATGCAAAAAAAAAAAAAAAACTTTGACTCTCCTTTTTCTAGCTGCTATCAATTGTCAAATACTACTAAGCTAAGAGTAAGACTTCATGCCCATCTACCCCCTCCATGGTGGGATTCTGTCTGTACTGAGCTTTCACGAGTCTTGTGCTGCTATCTCAACCCCTGAGTTCATCTGCACAGCTTCCCTGTTGTGTCCAGAAAATACTGTCCCCTCAAAATCATTCACCATCTCTGGCTCTTACCATCTATCTTTCTGGCCCCTCCTTTGTGGCAACTCCTGAGCATTGAAAGAAGGGGCCTATGGTATAGATGTCCCATTTAGGGATGAGTACTCTGCCATCTCTTACTACCTGTACTTTGACCAGTTGCTGGTCTCTGACAGATCAGAGACCATAAATATAGCCAGAACTCCAGTCTCATTTGGGTGGCAACCTCCTGCTAAACCAGAGGCCATCTAGGTCATCAGAAGTCTAGTACCCAATGTTGTTAGAGACTCTCTACTTTACCATAGGCCTGGATATCCAGAAGTCCAGAAAGGAAATAGAAGCCAAGGAAGAAAACACCAGTCCAACAACAAATGACAAATCCAGAAATTGGTAACTAGACCTATGATCACTCCAAATCCAGATGCCAAAATCTAAGTGTGAGAACAAAAACAATAACATCCAGAGCAATATGACAACACTAGAGGCTAGCCATCCCACTACAGCAAAGCCTGAATATTCTAATACAGCATGAGCATAAGAAAGCAACCTGAAAACCAACTTTATGAAGATGATAGAAGTCCTTAAAGAGGAAATAACTAAATACCTTAAAGAAATTGAGGAAATTAATAAATCTCTTAAAGAATGTCAAGTAAGCCAAAAAAGGTCAATAGAAATGAATAAAACTGCTCATGACCCAAAAATTAAAAGAAAAGCAATAAAGTAAACATTAACTGAGGAAATTCCAGAAATGGAGAATCTAGTAAGTGAAGGGGAACTGCAGATGCAAGCATCACCAAAAGAATACAAGAAAGTTCCTGAACAGAACGCCAATCATGAAGACACTTAGATCAACAGTGAGTAAATCGGACTTCATGAACCTGAAAAGCTTCTGTAAGGCAAAGGACACTGTCAATAGGACAGAAAAGCAGCCTACAAAATAGGAAAAGATCTTTACCAGCACTACATCTGACAGAGTACTCATTTCTAAAATATATAAAGAACTCAAGAAACTAGATATTAACAAACCAAATCATTCAATTAAAAAAAATGGGGTCCAGATCTAAACAGGGAATTCTCAACAAAGAAGCACAAATGACCAAGAAACACTTAAAGAAATGTTCAATATCCTTAGCCATTAGGGAAATGCAAATCAGAAGGACTCTGATATTCCATTTTACACCTGTCAGAATGGCTAAGATCAAAACCACAAATGACAGTTCATGTTGGAGAGGTTGTGGAACAAAGGGAACACTGCTCCATTGCTGGTAGGAGCAACTACTTTGAAAATCAATGTGGTGGCAGTTTCTCAGAAAATTTGGAAATGAACTACCTTAAGACTCAACTATCCCACTCTTGAGCATGTACTCAAAGGATACTCAATCATACCAACAAGGATATTTGCTCAACTATGTTCATAGTAGCTTTATTCAAAATAGTGAGAACCTGAAAACAATCCGGATATCCCTCAAGTAAAGAATGGATAAAGAAAATGTATACATTTACACATCGGAGGGTTACTCAGCTGTTAAAAACAATGACACTATGAAATTTGCAGGTGAATAGATGGAACTAGAAAAACATCATCCTGACTGAGGTAACCCAGACCTAGAAAGACGACCATGGTATGTAATAACTTATAAGTGGATATGAGTTATAAACTAAAGGATAACCGTGCTATAATCCACAGACCCAGAGAGGCTAGATAACAATGGTTCAAGAGGGATGCTCAGATCTCCTTAGGAAGGGGAAATAGAAGAGATTTCCTGGGTGAATTGGGAGCTGGTGGGGAACAGAACATGAGGAATTGGGTGGGGAGGAATGGAACAGGAGAGTACTAAAAGAGACAACTGGAAAGTGGGGGCATAGAGGGGGGTAAAGTAGAAAACTGATGAAAGGGAAATTCTGAGAAATCTACAGGGATGACCCAGCTAAGACTCTGAGCAATATGTAACCCAAACTGGCCATCTCCTGCAGCCAGATCAGACTTCCAGTGGAGGGAGTGGTACACCAAATCGGCCACATAATCTTCGTCCTACAGTCTGACTGCCTATGGGATGTGCTGAGGTTAAGGTGGCAAGGAAATTGTAGTAGTGGCCAACCAATGATTTCTCCAGCTTCAGACCCAGGCTGTGAGAATGATCCCACCCAAGACACTGCTTAGATCACCAAAATCAGAGGCTGAATGACCCAAAGACCTAGGATAGAACCAAACATGATGGGGAAAAAAGTCATTAAAATAATGCCTAGTGATATTCTGCTATAGTTATAGATTGGTGCCTAGTCCAATAGTCATCAAAGAAGCTTCATCCAACAACTGATGGAAACAGATAAAGAGGCCCACAGCCAAACATTGGACTGAGCTCAGGAATCCTGCTGAAGAGAGGGAGGAAAAAATGCAGGAGAATATGGGACAAGGACATCAAAAGAAAAGCCACAGAATCAACTCTGGGCTCATAGGAGTTCACAGAGAATGAATTGACAACCAGGAAGCCTGCATGGACCTGACCTAGGCCATCTGCATATATTTGACAGTTTGGTTTTCTTGTGACACTTCTAACAGTGGGAACAGGGGATATCTCCAAATCTTCTACTGACTTTAAGGCCCTTATTCCTCATACTGAGTTGCCTTGCCCAGCCTTAATATAAGGGGAGGTGCTTATTCCTACTACAACTTGATATGCCATGCTTTATTGATATACATGGGTAGTCTTCCTTTTTCTGAATAAAATGGAGGAAGGAGGGATGGGGGAACAGGGAGGGGTAGGACTGGAAGGAGAGGAGGGTAAACTGTGGTCTGGATATCCAAAAAATAATAATAAATATCAGTTCACATTTCAAAATTTTTAAGTCACAGTGGAAATATCTGTGAAGTAATTTCATATTTTATTTTATAAACCCCAGACATTATTGTTCAAAAACATATTATTAATTCGCTTTATATTGGTACACTTGCTTTACTGGATCAAGTACTAACAATACAAAAATATAACTAGGTTAAAATGCTTTGAGAAAAAATATGAGGCAAGCTCTACCATGTTTCTCCTGTTGTAGTCTAGAAGGATCCACGTTCAGATATGCATGCATAAAAGAGGATTCAGTGGCCTGTCTCCCAGGAGATCTCAGAAGCCCTAGCAATATGGAATCTGACCTTACCTTCATTATGTCTGCAAAACTGAAAACTACTTGTGACTCATACTCTCAAACTCACAAATAAATGAGTGCTTATCCAACCGCAAGCATTCACAAGAGACATTTCCATTCCACTGAACAGGATAGAATGGCCGTCTATGTGTAACACTTGAGGTATTTCCTGCCTTTGGCCTGCTAATAGAGTTTAGCATCTACAGATAATACCAGTAGAGTTTTGACCCATAGTATAGGAAACTCAAGTAAGAGATCAATTTGGCTAGGTATTATTCTCTTCTTTCCTCCCTCTGAAATTGCCTCCAGCTGGCTAAGACTCTACACATGTCCATGGCTCTTATACACATGACCCCCATTCCAGATTCTGATAACTTGTTCAGACCTTGGGCTCTTTAAGTTGTGTGGTGAAAACTTCAACTCAGACACCTCCTCAGTTCTACATCATTTTAATACCCTGCTCATACCTTCAAAATTGAACTCTAAAAAATGCATCTCCTTGACTGATCCTTATTTGAATGTACCATCTATATCTATTAGTATCCTGACTGACAGACAAAAGAAGGTAACTAATCTCAAGAGACATGTAAGCAGAGGCTGTTCATTCGTTCCTGGCAGCCCAGACCAGAAATAATCACTCAGAGATTATAACAATTAAATCACTGCTTGGCCAATCACTTAAACATATTACTAGCTAGCTCTTATATCTTAAATTAGCCCATTTCTATTAATTTGTGTATCTCTACATGGCTGTGGCTTACCAGGAAAAGTTTCAGCATCTATCTCCTTCAGCAGCTACATGGCTTCTCCCTGGCTCTTCCTTCTTTCTCCCAGCCTTCAGTTTAGTTTCCCGCCTAGCTCTATTCTGCCTTATCACAGGCCAAATCAGCTTCTTTATTCATTAACCAATAAAAGTACACATATACAGAATGACTTCCCACATCAGAGACACATGACCACTCTAAGACAATAGAAATGACCAGACCCCAAAACAATGTCTCCAATATGTTTCCCACATGAACACTGTAGTCCTTATTTCTATGTCTCTGATCCAGTTCAGTATATTTCTCCACACAGGTGGGGACTCCCCTCTCTTTGATCTTTGCAGGTCTCCTTCTCTATCCCAGACTTGTTTGTAATGTCTTACTTTTCTAATACTGAATCATTTTCCCCAGGTTTGACTTTCTAATATTTCACATATTATTCTACACTAGCTGTTTCTGAACTCTACTTGTATATCTAAACTCGTGAGTTTGCTGTCACAGGCAATTGGTCACTTTAAATGTAATATATATTTTGTTAGTTTAAGACAAAATTATTAATATTTTTCTTTTAGGGTTTAAAAGAATGATGAAATTTTTCATACATAATACAATCAAGGGCATGAAGCCTGAATAACTCATTCAAAAGCAAATGAAATAAGCCTTTTTCTGGCAGAGGTTGAAGTATAAAGAAAAATCCTGGTGATTAAGCACCAAGACTGGGAAGATATTTGCTTCACAAATAGAGCCCACAGAGAGAAAAGCACATGCCTAGTTGGAAGAGGAATTTTTCCTATACCTGCTGTTTCAGTAATTATTGCTCAGTGAATCAAGTCTGTTCACAAAAAGCTTAAACTTGTCCTTTTGTCTGTGAGTCTTTGTTCTTAGCTGAGCCATCTCTCCAAACCCAAAAATGTTAAAGCATACATTATTCAGGCATGTACAAAGAACTGGAGGGAAAATTTAGAATTCATGTAGCTGAGTTTCTCTTACATAACTTCTTGCTTACAGCGTAACACATACGTTTATGAGTGTGAATCATGCCATTTATACTGCAGGATTATGAAATAGTTCTAATACAAGTTGAGAACCATCTCTTCAGTGAGTTCTACTTTCTTAATATTTGTTTTTCTTTGTGTAGTTAAAAGGACCGCTTACCTCCTCAGGCATTACTACATCCTTACTATTGAAGATTATCTTGCATTCCATTAGAGGAACTGCCTGATTCCTAGTAAACCAGGACCCTAGTAGGGGCCTGCTCATTTCTCCAGTCCTGTCCAAGGGCCTGCTCATCCCTTCAGGCTTGACCAAGGGCCTGTTCTTTCCTCCAGTCCTGTCCAAGGGCCTGCTCATCCCTTCAGGCTTGACCAAGGGCCTGTTCTTTCCTCCAGTCCTGTCCAAGGACCTGCTCTTTCCTCCAGTCTTGACATTCTTAAAGAAATGTGGAGCATTTTGTTCTGGCCTGCCTCTTGTGCCTGCTTCCTCTTTAAAATTATAGAAACATAACATGAAAACATTCACTAGCAATTTGGAGACTAAATGACCTAAACGTGCCTGACTCTCTTAGCCTGGTTGCTTATACACCAGTACACAATAACTCAATGTACAAACAAAACTGAAAAGTCTTGTATACGTAAGTCATTCTACAACCACAGGAATGTTAAATACTTCAGCAGAAAGCAACAGAATATTGTTGCATCTCTTTCTCTCTTTTACTTTTTGGAGGAGCCACAAGAATGGTATTAGTGACATGTTGGAGAAAAAACAGTCTCTACTGAATAGGGCAGTTATTTCACCGCATTAAGATTTATTCTGCTTGGGGTAAAGTTAAGATTAAAGAGATGATGTCACTAATAACATACAGGCTCATAAAACACTAAGCAATTATTGTGACCTTAATATGGAACTTAGAGTTCAGGATATCAATATTGCTTCATAATGGCCTCATGGTCATTTAAATTGGCTTGTAGTTTGTCGTATTTCTATTTTCTGGTTTCATCTAAGCCACCTTGAACTTAGATTGTTCAGAAGAGTTTTTATTTCTTTGCTAACAGTGTATTTGAGAATTTCATGGGGTTCAAAGGAGAATGACAACGAATTACACAAAATACCAAAACCAGTCACCCAATTTCTAGTTTGTTCAGAACGTCCACAGTGAGTGAAGGATCACTGTACACAATCAGCCAGCATGAAGAGAAGACAGTATCCTGGAACAATATTTGTTAAGTATCAAGACTTGCTGTTGAGGGCTGGGTTGACCCAAGGCTCTCCCTGAGGCCCTGATGTGTAGAGAAGTAGTGTAGCTTCCTGTCTAAAACCGGGGCTATGTTTGCAGAGCCAGAGCTGGTTCCTGGTCAGGTCATGGTCATTGGGGTAGGGTACTGGGTCCTGAGAACTCAACTCCTCGACCCTAAGGGGCTGTGTGTATGAGTCTCAAGACTATTGTGTGTCTAGTTCTTGATGCCCTTGAGATTCCCTGTGTTCCCCTTGTGCAACATTGTTTGATTAGCCTCCTGCTGACTGTGTGCCATTGTATGATAGTTTCTGCTGACTTTGTCCCACTTTTCTCCTGGAAATAGCACATTAAAAGCTGTTCTTCTTAATAAGCTTGCTTAGCAAAAGACATAGCTTGCGCCAGATCTCCCAAACCCCAGCTTTCCTATCTTTTTTTTTGTATTTTCAAATTTGTGTGTGAGAGAGCATATGTGCATGAGAGTGGTGTGTGCGTGTGGGTGGGTGTGAGTGGGTGTGGGGGGGGGTGTTAGCCGGGGTGGGGGCACGCCTACACATGCCACAGTGCACCTGTGGCAGTCAGAGGATAGCTTGTGGGAGGTTCTTTCCTTCCACTGTGTAGGTTCTGGGGCTCAAACTCAGGTCATCTGGCTTGGTAATAAGTATTTTAATCACTGAGCCATCTCAGTGGTTCAGGAAGTTTTCTTAACTACCCAGTTCTCAGCCTCTAATCTGTAAACTGAGGCTAATAACACTGAAGTCTTCATTATGACTTGCTTAGGTAAATAAAGTAACACATATAAAATGCTTAATATAAAGTTAATTCACTTACAAGTATCTCTATCCACAAGATCAAGATTAAATAATAATATTGTGTAATGTAATAATGGAGGAAAGAACATTAGCACATCTACTCTATATTAGTATAAATATTACAAAAGAAATTATAGTTTCATCTTTTATGCTTGAAGACATTGTCTATCCCTATACATTAACTAGCTTAGAATTGTTCTCCATATTAACCATTTTTGAGAATGTATTTATTAATTTATTTTTATGTGCAGCAGTGTTCTGTGTGCCTCTGTACTATGTTTAAGCCTAGTATCTGCAGTCCAGAGAAGGTGTCAGTGGGTGCTGGGAAAACAGGTCCTCTGCAAGTGTGGTACCTACTCCTCACCACTGAGTCATTGCCCCACCCCCCATTTTTCTTTAATTTTTAATACCTGAAAACATAAAAGCTAAACATGATTGTGTGATGTTTTAACATGTATAATGTTTAATTTCGGTTAAATAAATCTCAAATAGTTATCATTTTATAGTGAATACATTAAAAATACTGTCTCATAGCTTTTTGAATATACAGTTCCTTATCCTTATCTATAGTCAACTTTCTAGGCAATGGTAGACTAGAACTTGTTACAATAACCTACTTTCACTGGTTCTCCCTCCCCACTACTCTCTTAAGTCTCTGGTAATCACCCTCTTACTCTCAACATCTATGACATCATCTTTTTCAGATCCACTCATAAGTAAGATCCTGCAATCCTTGCCATTCTCTGCCTGGCTCGCCCCATTATGCATCATGATCAACAGGTGTACCCATGTCACAAATGACATGTGTGGACATTTGAGTGAGGAACTCCCTCCATTGTCCTGGGTATTTGAACACTTGGACCTCAGTTGGTGGCACTGCTTCAGCCGTGCTAGAGGAAGTAAGTCACAGTTGGTGGACTTTGAGAGCTTAAGATCTCATCCTAGCAGACTTTGCTCTCTATGTTTGGTGCTTGAAGTTCAAAATGTGAGTTGCTACTTTCTGCTCTGTCGCTGTGCCTGCTTGCCACCGGAGTGGTGATGGACTCTTACTCCTCTGCAACTCTAAGTCCAAATAAACCCTTCCTGTAAGTTGCCTTTAATTATGGCATTGTTATCACAGCCACAGAAAATAACTAAAATAGCAGGATTGCAGTCATTTTATGACCAAATAATACTATGTTTTCTGACTTACTATACATAACAAAAAGTGACCTTTTATTTCCTCCATGCTGTTAAAATTAACAATTCCATTATCTCTCGGCTAAAAAGCATTCCACTATGCATATGTGCCACATTTTTATCCACTCACCATTTGATGGAGCCTCAGATCATTTCCAATTCTTGTCTACTATAAATAGTACATCAGTGAGTGTAAGGGTGCCAGTGTCTCCTTGACAATCTGATTTCAGTTTCCTTGGAAATATACCTAGCACAGAGATGGATGAATAAATTTCATTAATCTGAAATGAAATGTCAAGTGTCTCCAGACAATCCATTTTCTATCCCTTGGACTCAACTTATCTATGGGATGAAATAGTTGAACTAGATTGTATGTTTCAATTCAAAGTTTCAGTAACACAGAACTTCAGAACAAGCTATGCAGGAAATGCCCTCCAGTCCTCAACCCAAACTATTTAACGTGTTGCTGATTTGCTATAGGGATGGCTAGGCTGCTGGAACAAGATGCCCAAAATACAATGACTTGAATAAGATTCAAAAGTTCTTTTCTCTCTTCAGGGACTGTCCAGCTCCTCCAGGCTCTAAGAGTCTGCTTTGGCTCAGAGACCAGCAGCAGCTATGTGTTTGTTCTCTGCCAGCCCCTGTGACTCTGCTTCTAAGATGAGCTCTCTCCTCACATTTTCTGCAGAAATTTATGCTTTTCCAAATCCTGAAATAAAAATGGCTAAAAAGAAAACAATGAAAATGTCATAATTTTTCCATGGGAATAAAAGGCTAGAAAGGAAAAGTGGTAGCTATTAATTAGCCATTGCCTGTGGTGACTACGTGTTTCTGGATCTGCCTGCTTGTAAGTTATTTCTGGAAAGAAAACATTATATATCCAATATACTTTAAACAAGTCTTATGAACGATATTACACAAAATAAGTTTTGGACACTAAACAAGCTTTTAAATTGGCAATTTCAATTCATGCTTTAATAGAGGCTGTTAACCTTGCTGGGGAAGCTGAATGTTACATTATTTGAAAACTACTCAAATCATGTTGGGTACCATTTTCCATATTTGAATACTCCTTACAGGCTAAAGCTCTTTATAAATATTTTGAGAAATGAAATACAAAGAGAAAAATGTAGGAATGTTGTGGGATGCCTCAACTCAAAATAAAAAAAAATGATCTAAAATCTAAATTGGAAAAAGCAATTCAGATTTTCATGAAAAACCCAAAACCAGGGCAAAGAGGCCTAATATTTTCATCTCTGAAAAATAAGCTGAGCTTAGGTGAAGCCATATCATCCAATAACCAATCAACCAGCTCTTCTGAAAACACTTTGAGAAGTCAAGGTCAACACTCCTGAGAGGCAAAGTTTCTAGGCTTCATTACTTGTTAGGAAACTAAAGAGCAAAACAACAACATGGGGCATGTAATAAGGTCTGAATATTAACACCATTTCTGATGGCCATCTTTCCAATTTTAGATATTTGTGACCACATCACTTGCCTTTTAATAATTTGATTTGGGGAATCATAGTCCTATCTTTTCTCTTTTTACCATTTTTTATTTTTATATGGTGTTGGTGAATATGCATATATTATCATGGGTGTGTAACTGAAACAGATGAAGCAAGCTTAGAGTTGAGAATCTGTAACTCTCTACCATCTTCATTAAAGCAGGAGTTGTCAGTTAAACCAAGAGTTCCCCAATACGGCTTGCTCTGGGGATCCCCTGAGTGATGGTGTGAATGAGAAGTCCCTCATAGGCTCATGTATTTGAATGTTCTGTTCCAGTTGGAGGACTGAGAAGAAAGGATTAGGAGGGGTGGCCTTGCTGAAAGAGGAATGTCTCTGGGGATGGGCTTTGAGGTTTCCAAAATCCAAGCTAGAGCAAATCTTTTCTCTCTGCCTCCAGTATAAGAATAAAGATGTAGCTCTCAGCTACTGCTTACTGCCATGCCTGCCTGCCTGCTGTTCTGCTTCCTGCTGTGCATGGACTCACCCTCTAAAACAGTGAGCAAACCCCCAATTAAATGCTTTCTTTATGCATTGTGTTGTCATAGTGTCTCTGCATAGCAATAGAACTTTAACTAAGACACCCTATCTTCACTTTTCAGGATTTTTAAGCAGGTTGTTATGCTCACGGAGCCTTGATGTTTATCTCTGAAGATTTCAACTCCAGTACTCACACTTGTGAGACAGGGTTTAACTGCTAGGTCATCTCCCAAGCTTGTATGTTTCTATCTCTTAATATTGTATGTTATCTATTGTAGATAACTACATAACTAGAAAGTTATGCTTATATGCCACTGAATTTGTATTTTATGTGTTACTGAAATATATAATTTTTGCCATTGTGTCTTGACTCATAATAATAATAAACTAGGTATGAGCTCAAGCCAGAACCAGTATCCCTCTCTTCCTGTTGCCTACAGATCTGAATGTAGAACCCTTGGCTACCCCTCCAGCACCATGTCTTCCTCTGTGTTACCATGATTCCTGTTATGCTGACAATGGATTAAACATTTGAAACTGTAAGTCAGCCCCAATTAAATGCCTTCCTTATTAATAGTTGTCATGATCATGGTATCTCTTCACAGCAACAAAACACTGAAAAACACAGAAATTAGTTCACAGGTTATTGCTGTGATTGACTTGGCTAATGCTTTTGTTTGGAAGAATATGGAATATTTTGGAACTTTGACCTAGAAAAGAGATTGTACATTTTAAGTTGGGCTTAATGGATAATCCTATATGGAAGACAGTGTTTCTGAGGGTGACTTAAAGTATGGGGGCCTGGCTCAATCAGTTTCAGAAGAGAAGAATATTAGTAAGTGGCCTACAGATCAAACTTGTGATATATTGGTGAAGACTATGACTGTTTTCTGACCTTTTCAAAAAATAATTTGCCTGGGTCTTAATTGAAGAGTTTTGAATATCACCATTGTCAAAGGAGACTCAACACAGCCTAGTATTGACTATATCAAGTGGTTATTAATGGATGATGTTGTGTAGATCTATAATAAAGAAGAGTAAGCTGAGCAAGGAAATATACAAAATGTACAGTTTGTAGAGAAAAAGGGCACTAGGAAGTGTAATAGAGCTAAATCCTGTGTTTAAAAAGATATTCAGATTAAAGAAAAGCCTGATGTTAAGTGGAATAAAGGAAGTGGTGACCTCAGTGCAAGCTTCCAACTTGTGAGCAGGAACTAAGGAAAAGCTGAGAGTCAGGTGTGGTGGAGCACACCTTTAATCCCAGTACCAAGGAGGGCATAGCCTCGCAGATATCAGAGTTCAGGGTCAGCCAGGTCTAGAGATTGAATTTCAGCACAGCCATGCTTAGATAGTGAAGGAAACTAAAACAAACAAACAAACAAAAAACTAGTAAAAAAAAAAAAAAAAAAAAAAAAAAAGAAGAATTTATTTAAATAAAGGGCCCATGTTCTAGCCCTAGAAAACAGAAGAAATTTGTAGCTTCGACCATGTGGTTCTGATTTTAGAATAAAGAATAAAAGAAAGGGGTTGTGGACTCTCCCTTCACAACTAAGGAAAGTTGCTGAAGTCAGGCATGTGTCAGGGGTGTCCGTGCATGAAGGTTCAAAGAGGCCTTTGTGTGAAACTGTGAAAGTGAAGCCCAGATTTCCCTGGAGATCCCAAGATGCTGGAGATACAAGAATCATGAGATAGATACCTGCCAAGAAGAGCTACTAACAGGGAGTGAAATAAGCCCAAGAGAAAGAAGTGTGTTGCAGTAAGGAAAGCTAAAACAATTTCGAGATCTGAAGAGCTCTTCCACATCAGACATCTAGATGAAGAATTTAGAGTTTGCCCAGATGATTTATAGACTTGTTTTGGTCCAATATTTTCTCCCAATGCTTCCTTTTGGAATGGTAATGTATATCCTGTGCCATTATATGTTGGAAGAGATATGCTTTTCGATTTGGATTTTACAGGAGATTACAGTTAAGAGATTGTTATTAGTCTAAGAAGAGTCTTTGAACATTGGACTTTTAAATAAGTTTGAGACTATAATAGACCATGGGGACTTTTGAAGTTGGACTGAATGCATTTTGCATTGTGATATGAAGGCCATGGAGTGGAATGTGGTAGTTTGATAAAACCGGACTTGCTGAACATAATGGACAATGAGGACTACTGAGAACTCAAGAACAATGGCAATGGGTTTTTGATCCTACTGCACGTACTGGCTTCGTGGGAGCCTAGGCAGTTTAGATGTTCACCTTACTAGATCTGGATGGAGGTGGGTGGTCCTTGGACTTCCCACAGGGCAGGGAACCCGGATTATGCTTAGGGATGATGAGGGAGGGGGACTTCATGGGGGAGGGGGAGGGAAATGGGAGGTGGTGGCAAGGAGAAGGCAGAAATCTTTAATAAATAAATAAACAATAAAAAGAAAAAAAAAGAAAAAATAAATAAATGCTTGGTCACCAGGGAGTGGCACTGTTAGGAGGTGTGGCCTTGTTGAAGGAAGTGTTTTGCTAGACTGGGCTTTACAGTTTCAAATGATCAAGCCAGGCCTTTGTCTGTCTTTTTCCACTGCCTGCCAATCGAGATGTAGAACTCTCAACCATCTCCTCAACACCACATCTGCCTTTGTGCCACCATGCTTGCCACCACGCTGATAATGGACTAAACCTTAGAATCTGTAAGCAAATCCCAATTAAATGCTTTCTTATTAAGAGTTGCTATGATCATGGGGTCTCTTCACAGAAACAGAATACTGACTAAGGCAATCATTAAAGATATTTAATATATGTAAAATGTGATTTCTTTTTAACTACAGAATAGGGTTAGTTAAGTGGGTAAAGTACTTGTGCAATCACATAGGCCTGGGTTTGGATCTTTAAACCCCTGTAAAGGTCTGCATAGGAGCATCTGTCTCTAATCCCAGTGCTTCTGTGGCAGGGTAGGAATCAGATAGGAAAACACTTGAAAGTTTATGAACCAGCAAGCCTGCCACACATAGACACAAACAAGGAAATCTGTCCTAATAAACAAAGTGGAAGGGAACACCGACACCCAAGGTTGTCCTTTGTCCTCCATATGTGCATCATGGCTCACTCACACATGGACACACACTCACACACAGAAACACACACATAGCACAAAGAATTCTGGTTGAATAATTTTAAAAATAAAATAATAATTAAGATACAGAATTACAGGAATTTTGACCTGACTTCTCATCCTGCATCAGGATCATTAACATCCATGGAAAAATTGAAAACATCTTCTATGGTCCACATTTCTTAGTTGAAGTAGATAGGTTACTGCCCCCAGATTATAGCTTGGCAATAAGCGGAAAGATAAAATGGTCAAGAAAAGCAATTTCTTTGAACCACACAGAACAGAAATCACACACATACTCATCTCTCAATATTATTTAAGATAAAACTTGGTCTAGTTGTTACTCACACTACCTCGAGCTAGGCTGCAGTGAGCCTAGCAAGAGAGGAAGGGTAGAGGTGAAAATACAGAAGTTACCTACAATATCTAGTGTTTTATCCTTAAGCTCTTACTTTCAAAAGTAAGTTACCCATATGGCCACATTTCTGAATAAACCTGATCTCCTCAAAAATAAGATTAAGTAGTTATTTACTGCAAGAAGATGTTTCTCTAATGAAGGTTGGGTAATGAACTGGTCTATGGGTATCACAATATGCTACTAAGGGATGTTTTAATACTATGTCCATTTGGCAGAATAATAATAGTAGGTTTCCCCATAAGGACCTGGCCTTGTTGACAGTGTCAGGTATGGGTTTCGTACCTTGTGGAATGGGTCTTAAGTACAACCAAAGAATGATTGGTTACTCACATAACATTCATGCCGTTATTGTACCAGTGATCATGTCTTGCAAGAAAGGCCATTGTTGTAGTTCACAGGGTTTATATCATGGTGGGATTGATTGAAGGGGAACACACCAGATGAAGGGGAATGTGAATAAAGTAATCCCACATTATCTCCAACTAGGGTATAATAGGTGGTTTTTACTTAAAAGGAAACTCACAGATCACAATGGGGAACAGGAATGGAATCCAGCATCCAAGTGTGAGAGCAGGGAGAGACAGAGCATGAGAGCAGCAGGTGTGCACCTTTGGTACCCAAAGCCATACCCAACCTGGTCCAGCCTCTCAAAGGCTATTGACTGAAGGAGGTTCCCCATCATATCCCCCTTTTGTCTAAATATGTTCTCAATGAAATTTTTAAGTTATCAAAAGAAGCCATAAAAGAAACTAATACCTAAAGTATGAAAATAAATGAATGTTTCCGACCTTTAAAAAGGAAGTTAAAGTAACAATAAGTTTTTAATACAATCAAATATTATGTTCTTAAATATACAGCAGGACAAGCTGTTTCTTTGTTTTTAAACACAGTAAAAAAAAATTGAGGGAGCAAGTGAGCTTGAGGAGCAAAATAATTCATATTTTTGAACACATAAAATATTTAGGGACAGGTAGTATCAAGATCATGACTGTAATACCAAAGAGAGTGGATTCAGATAGAAATAAATCACAAGAAGGCCACTGACATTCTCAGGTTGATAGTTTGGCATGAAAACCGTGGCCTAAAGTAGGGATAAGCTCTTGGTTGTTTTATGGAAGAATGAAACTAGATTTCTGACTCTAAACTTGTGGGGAGGGGAGATGAACTCAGTGTGGATCAAAGACATGTAGCTTGATAGTAGAGTCAAAAAACATAAAAAAAAAGTTTCAAATTCTAGGCATAAACAAAAATTTCTTCACAAAATGGAAAGGTTATTAAATAATAAGAACTGACGAGCAGAGTACATGGAGTTTAAGTTTCAGACCACCAAAGAGAATGGTCAACAGTGAGAATGGACAAAGCCTCTGCAAACTACCCATATGATGTGGGGTTTCCCTCAGTATGCTGTGAATAAAGTTAATAAAGAATCTTTTTTGACCCATGACAAAGCAAAATACAGCAAGATGGGAAATCCAAGCAGAGACAGAGGAGGAAAGAAGACCAAGTCAGAGAGATGCCATGTAGCTTCCAAAGAAGAAAGATGTCAGAAACTTACTGGTAAACCACAGCCTCTTGGTAAAACATAGATTAATAAAAATGGGATAATTTAGTATGTAGGTGCTAATTAGGAGTAGACCCGAGCCACTGGCCAAACAGTGTTGTAATTTATATAGTTTGGTGTTTATTCAAGTCTGGGTGTCTGGGAAACAGAAGCATGGTCTCAGTTTACACCTATCTTGCAGGGGATTAATATATAGAACATATAAAGAACTCAAAATCTTAAACACCAAACGCCTACCTCTTACCCTTACTTCGGGCTACTAAAAATCTTTACTGAAGACAATTGAACTCAGAGTAAAATACTCCTTTATATTTTAGCTTACCCAAATGATAATTAATACATTCCCCCACAAGAAAAGAAACAAAATATTCACAGTGGCTGCTTGATACCAATTTCCTACTGTGCTTATCTCAGTAAAAAGTTTTTTAAAAATTCTTTAAGCTTAGCCAAGAAAAATCTCTCCTTGAGTATTATGTTAGCTTCCTTTCTCGTTGTCTTGGCTGAGCTCCTCTGTGTATCACGTACTATGCATGTACTGATAATGAGTTCTTCTCTCTGTTACAAATCCTCTTGAATGCTGGCCAGGTACCTGCCACTTCATTGGTTTCTAAAAAGCAGAGAACTCCAGGAAATACCACTGGCTTCATTTTTTCACCCAGAAATACTGAGAGAACACAATGTCATGTCCTCTGCATCTTTCTGGGTTTTTGTGTGTACTCAGCTACTGAAAGGATCTTTTCATAACACTTAAGCAAAATGAGAAAACATGTCCTCTTGCGATTTGTGTGTTAGTTATCTTTCTTGATGCTGTAAGAAAATACCTGATGAGAAGCAATTTAAGGAAGGAAGGGTTTAGCTCACAGTCTGAGGGTGCAATCCTTCATGGCAACAGAAACTTGAGACACCTGATCATTGCATTGCCAATGAGAAACAGAGAAAATAATGCCTGTGTTTAGCTGTCATTCTCCTTTGCAGTCAGTCTAGGACCCCAGATCATGGCATAGTGCTGCCCACGTTCAGGATGGGTCTTCCAATCTCAACCAATCCTTCATAGTCAGCCCCAGAAGCTAACAAAATAACACCTCACAGACATGCACAGAGGTTTGTCCTCGGTGAGTCTAGATCCTGTCAGATCCATAACCAGTTTTAACTATGACAAACAAAGATGTGGAGAAGCAGATACCTTTTATGAGTTACTGGTAAATATCATTTTATCAAACTAGTTGCTTCCTGCATGAATTCTGTCTTTAAAGCATGCTTTTATGTTGGCATTGAATAAACAACTCTGTTCAATATAAAAAGGATATTTGCCAGGTCTACATGAAATATGCGTGCAGTTTTTTCTTACCTTTATTTTTGTACCTCTAAATCAGGATGGTATGCTTTTGTAAAACTATACTGAGGTTATATCAGTAAATGCTCTCATGTGTCCAGTACTTCCCATATCTCCATAACTAGTAATTAACTCCCTATCCATAATTCAGCTTTGATAGTATGGCCACTCTTGTCAGAATGCTTCATTCAGTGTTTGCTGCATTCAGAAATAAGTACTTCAGTGGGAAGCAACACAGAAATTGAAAAAAGCTAAGTGTGCTATATGTTCAAGCCGAAAAAATATTGACCATATTTTCTGATGTTGCGGTACTCCCTTTACTTTCTGCCCTTTGAGAGCTGTTGTGGAGGCCAAATGTCTGCATTAAGTCTATGCTCATGTGGTTGTATTTGGAGCATATTAGCCCCATTTAGCCTTCAAAAAAGACTAGTCACATGTGTCACACCGATTCATTATTTAATGAGAAAAATAATGATTCTAAAATGCTTTACAGAGGAACCTGGGGCGGGGGGGGAGCTTTTGTTTCATTCCCAGAGCTATCTCCAGGTGATATCTCACTGGTCACTTAACCCCTCTAGACCATGGTCCTTTACATGACAAGCTCACATGGGATGACTCACCCCTCACTACAAGATTCTAGAACAGCGGTTCTTAGACTTCTTAATGCTGCACCCCTTTAATACAGCTCCTCATACTGTGGTGATCCGCAACCCTAAAATTATTTTGTTGCTGTTCTATAACTATAAATTTGCTACTATGGACCATAATATAAATATCTGATATACAAGATCTCTGATAAGTGATTCCTGTGGGAAGGGTTGTTTGGCTCCCAAAGGAATCGTGACCCACAGGTTGAGAACTACTGTTTTAGATGGAAAGACCCTTTACCAAACAACCAAGTTAAACAGTAGCTATTACAGGAGCAATCTATCTGAGTGCTGAATGCATGGATCTGAAGTCTGAGGTGAGGGCCAGCTTGAGGATCTGGAAAAGATCTCTCATGATCATATGGAAAAGATGAGATCTTTCTTTTTTTTTTTTTTTTTTTTTTTTTGGTTTTTCGAGACAGGGTTTCTCTGTGGTTTTGGAGCCTGTCCTGGAACTAGCTCTTGTAGACCAGGCTGGTCTCGAACTCACAGAGATCCGCCTGCCTCTGCCTCCCAAGTGCTGGGATTAAAGGCGTGCGCCACCACCGCCCGGCTGAGATCTTTCTTATATACTGCAGAACTCATCACCATATGGAAGCGATGGGATCTTACACACTGCAGAGTGGGAGGGAGGATTCCATAGGCAGTTATGTGAAACACTTAGCACCTCACTTTCAGCTAATAAGTCATCCACAACCAGTACCGAATAGCTCATAACCCAGTAAATATTTCATATTTATAGGAAAATAGTTCCAGGCTCAGGTGCCACACTAAGTTTTTATATTTCAAAATAATTATTACAGAAGTGTTGATAGGACCACAATCTAGCCAGATCCTTGAAGACAGGTGAAGGGGAGAAGAGAGGGAAAGTCCAGAGGCTGACTCCCTTCTTTAAACTGCTGGAAGACTGTGAATGATCTATACAAAACTCTCATAACTTGGCACCCATTAAATGGCTCTTGGGCCATTGGTGTGTACTGTAAAATGTTAGTAATTTAAGGTGAGCATCCAAACTACCTGGGCTCCCACAAAGCCATTACGTGCAATAGGATCAAGAACCCATTGCCATTGTTCTTCAGTTCTCAGTAGTCCTCATTGTCCATTATGTTCAGCGAGACCGGTTTTGTCCCATGCTTTTTCAGTCCCCGGCCAGCTGGCCTTGGTGAGTTCCCGATAGAACATCCCCATTGCCTCAGTGTGTGGGTGCACCCCTCGCAGTCCTGAGTTCCTTGCTCGTGCTCACTCTCCTTCTGTTCCTCCTTTGGATCGTGAGACTTCAGTCCAGTGCTCCAATGTTGGTCTCTGTCTCTGTCTTCTTTCATCGCCTGATGAAGGTTAATATTCAGGAGGATACTTATATGTTTTTCTTTGGGTTCACCTTCTTATTTAGCTTCTCTAGAATCACGAATTATAATCTCAATGTCCTTTATTTATGGCTAGAAACCAAATATGAGTGAATACATCCCATGTTCCTCTTTTTGGGTCTGGCTTACCTCACTCAGGATAGTGTTTTCAATTTCCGTCCATTTGTATGCAAAATTCAAGAAGTCATTGTTTTTTACTGCTGAGTAGTACTCTAATATGTATATATTCCATACTTTCTTCATCCATTCTTCCATTGAAGGACATCTAGGTTGTTTCCAGGTTCTGGCTATTACAAACAATGCTGCTATGAACATAGTTGAGCATATACTTTTGTTGTATGTTTGGGCATCTCTTGGGTATATTCCCAATAGTGGTATTGCTGGGTCGAGAGGTAGGTTGAACCCGACTTTCCTGAGTTTGGATGCTCACCTTAATAGACCTGGATGGAGGTGGGTGGTCCTTGGACCTCCCACAGGGCAGAGAAACCTGCTTGCTCTTTGGGCTGAGGAGGAAGGAAGACTTGATTGGGGGAGGGGGAGGGAATGGGAGGTGGTGGCGGGGAAGAGGCAGAAATCTTTAATAATTAAATAAATTAATTAATAAAAAAATAAAATAAAAATAAAAATAAATAAAAAATAAAATTTCAGCTTGTCTAGAAAAAAAATGTTAGTAATTTAAAAACATTGTCTTGACTAGCAGGAACTAATTACGTTTGCAAGGCGTATGCTCAAATGCTCTGGGTTTCTTTTGCTTCATTTAAATTTTACATGCCATCACTGGCCAGAAGGAGTTCCATATAAAGAGGGATAATACGGAGCTGTCAGAGGCCTGAAGCAGTGAGTCACAAAGGAACAGTTATATTTGATTCCTTTTTCTAACCACTCCCCAGAGAAACTTCATTCAAATAATTTGGTCTTATGCAGGGCTTGGAAACTTAGAGAGGAAAGTGGATAAAAAGAAATCTTAAAGAAAAGTTTAAGATTTATTAGGATTGGTGGAAAGTAAAGAAATAGTTCTATTTTTGTTACAAATATTGCAAGCCAATTTCTGTTTCCTGGACTTAATACTTGTGGTTTGCCCAACACAGCCATTTCATATTTGTTGTAGAAGCAAATTTTTTCAACTTCTGGTGATAGAGTAGGATTGAAATAATAACCTAGCTTTGCAATACAGGTTAATGTTGACCTTAGATATAAAAACATATTTTCTATAATGACAATCATGCTCTCCTCCCTTGCTTTTAAAATCAGTTCCAAATATTGCCTACAATGTAATCCCTGCTGCAAATGATTTTATACATTGAAAGCTCTCCTCTGACTCCATAGTACCTTGAAAGTCAAAATGAAGGGTCTTGCCTGATTGGTGAATACCATATGGCGTGTTTCTATGGGGAACTGGGCCGCATAGTTTCTGCAGCTCACATTTAGTCTTCTGTCCTGCTCCTTCTACCTGTCAATTATTTCCTTCTCCTTAGACCCTTCCCTTCGGCCCTCTCTGTACTCAGCTCAAAAGGCACTTCCTTCCAAACTGCTCTTTTCAAACTGTCTCTAAACTTACATATTTCAAATATATTTCCTGACAAAGAATCTCATCAATAAATTTCCATGAGTATACCCTCATGGTTCTTCAGGACTTTTAAATTTGATAGAAAGCATGAAAAGATAGTTCTTGAGTTAACCTTCTTCATGTCTCTCATTTCTGAGCAAGCTACCTCCCTTTTGGTTTAATTGAAACATAGGGTCACCCGTAGTAGCAGTAAGCCAACAGATATTTGTTGAGACAGGTCCTATTTTTAGGCATCAAAGTCCCTGATTTCTTAGAGCTTGCCTTATAAGAAGAAGAAAATAAACATATAAACAATGACTCCAGAAAGAAGAAGAAAAAAGCTGGTTTTCAGTGGCGGTGGCATTGTGACTGCCCATGACAGATTCACAAGATTTTAAGCAACACCACCCCCTTAAGAACCATTCTGTAAAAGTGAGACATCCTAGATGTCTTCTCACAGATCTGTTATTGCCTCACAGCCCTCCCATTCATTTCACAGAAACCCCTTCCCAGCTACATCCTGTTCAATCACAGAGCACAGTCAGTGGGCCGCATGATGCTATTCCATTGCCACCTGGTGAAAGTCCTCCTCTTGTATTCTAGTCTCAACCTGAGATCTGATTTCTCCCTAGCTGAAACCTAAAATTTATGGCAACTGTTCATTCACTCTCACTGACCTTGGCTTACAGTGGAAGCTAATATAGTCCCAGAGGCCGTCAAAGAAGATCGTGCAAGAGAGTATCAGCAGCAAATGTGAGAACTTCCGAAATAACAGTGCTTTTCCATTATCAATGGGGTTAGCTTCTACAGGTTGAGTTATCTAAGGCCAACTACTGTTCAAAAATATTAAATAGAAAATTTCAAAAGTATAAAAACAGGTTAGGAAAGTGTCTTTCTTAGAAGCATGGCTAAATCCTATGCAAGAGTAATGATGCTGGCAGGTCAGGTAGGCCTAAGAATAGCTATCAGGTGCTTCTCTAAGTGAAAAACTGAAAGCTCTCAGCTTATGAGAAAATTATATACTAACGTTAATAAGATCTACAGCGTAGTAAGATATTTTGAGAAATGCTACATTCACATTTTTATACTTTCTTGATTTCATTGCTAGTCACTATTTATCTTTTACAGAACTTAATCAATAAACTAAACTTTATCCTATATATGTATTATTGGAAAATCATGGCATGTATAGGTGCTAGGATCACCTGCAGTTTCAGGTGAGCCGCTAGAGCTCTTGGAATGCACTCTTGAGGAAATGACAGATGTGTTCATCAGATTTCAGCACTGTGATAAAAATGCCTGAAAAAAAAATACTTAATGAAAAAGAAATCTTACTGACAGATAGAAATTTCAGTCCTTTGTCATTTGACTCCATACCTGGCAGGCTTTCTGAAAGGCAGATCATCACACTGGAAAGTACAGAGTGAGGCAGAGCTGATCACTCCTAGTGGCCAGGAAGTCAAGGGGTGAGGTAGGAACCCAGAGACAAAATATATCCTTCAGAGACTTAACTCTATGAATTATTCCATAACCACTAGGAGCCTCTTCAGCCACAAAGTCACCAGTGCATTACTCTATGGATAGAATCAAAGTTTTCAGCATTCAGTCACCTCAATTTCCTCACCAACTGGCAAGCAAACCTTCAAAACATTAGCTTTGGGAAAAATGTTTCAGCAAACCATAGCAGGAGATGGGCTTTTATTGTTTGATCCCTACCAAAGAAAACTTAACAGAAGAGTAGTCTCTGTGTATTTCCCCCTGTTTCTTAGGATACAATATTTCAACAGACAATAAAACAATTTCAGGAATTTTGACACTACAAATACTTTCAGACCTATAAATATCAAAGTAAGATCTATAGAGCTTAGGATCATTGTGTGAAGAGGATTTTGTTACATTTTTAAATTGCTATTTAAAATTGACATAGTTTTAGATTTTCTCCAGTAAAATATGAAATAAGAAATATGATATTGCTTTAAAAGATGATTGAGTAATCAAAATCTATTAATAATCAAATAAAATTTTGCTATTACTATGAAAAGTTAAATGTAACCAAAACAGTTACTGTCTTGAAATTACAAAAGACTGTAAATTAACTATTTAAAATTTCATATTCCCACGTATATTTATTACATTTTAAGATTTGGGGGAAAATTATTTCTAACAGATTAACATTCTACGAGAGTCCTCAAGTAAAACTCAGTTTTAATTATGAATCAAATATTAAAGGCACAGTTTGTCTCTTTTTGAGAGGGTACAGGTAGAATCTTCTACTCTGGGAGATCTGTAGTGCATCTCAAGGAGACCATTAAGATAGGAAGTTGCTCTGTTTTCTTCAGAAATACAGAAAATGTTTAAATGTATTCTTTTAAAACTTATTTGTTAATTATTTCTGTGTGAATTTCAATGACTTTTTCATATATCCCATTCCCTAACTCCTCTTAGATCCACCCTACCTCCTTTTTCACCCAACTTTAGGATCTCTCTCTCTCTCTCTCTCTCTCTCTCTCTCTCTCTCTCTCTCTCTCTCTCCACAGTTTGACATGACCAACTGCTCTTGGGTATGAGATTGGGCTTACCCTAGAGTGTGGTTGATATGCCAGAGGCCACTCATTAAAGAAAACTGAGTCTGAAATTTCCAAAGCTATAAAATGCCAATAGCTTCTCAGATAAGGACAGAATTGTGTCTGTCTTCACTCCATGCTGAGATTTTGTCTGACCTGAGCTTTCACAGGTGTGCACGCTGTCCCAAAGGACATACTTGCTCTTCTGCATTTATTGTTCCCCTCTTCACAACAGCTAGTTTAGTAAATGGCGACAACCTAGATGTATGTCCATCAGTGGAAGAACAGATAATGAAAACATGGTATATTTGCAGCATCGAATATTATTCAGTTGTTAATAAAAGTTAAATTTGGAGGTAAATGTACAGAAATGGAAAAAATCATTCTGAACGAGGTAACCCAGCAAAGAAAGACAAATACTACATACTTTTTCTCATGTGTGGATGTTAGCTTTATAGCATTAGAAATGTGTTTTATTTGGAATACTTAAAGCAATTTGGAAATAATGGACTCTATCTTAGACACTGTTCTATCGCTCTGAGGAGACACCACGACCTAGGCAACTCTTATAAAAGCAATCATTTATTGTGGGCTGGCTTATAGATTCAGAGCTTAGTATCATGGCAGAGAACATGGTGGCTGCAAGTATGGACCTGGAGAAGTAGCTGAGCATTCTACATCCACATCCACAGGCAGTAAGAAGAGATGGCCACATACCCTGGATTGGGCCTTTGAAACCTCAAACCTCAAGCCCAGTGACACACTTCCTCCAAAAAGGCCACACCTACTCCAACGAGGCCACATTTCCTAATCCTTCCCAAGTACCACCACACCCTGGTGACTAAAAATTCAAATATATGAGCCTATGGGAGCCATTCTTATTCAAACCACCACACGATCTTTCGTGCAAGGGGAAATAGAATATAGTGTTATGGAGGAGAATGGAGGAAAATTAGAATGGGAAGGATAAAATGGAGAGGGGAAGCGGATGCCAGGATAGAGGAGGGAATGCTGGGAAGGATTATTTAACACTAAAAATCTTTTATAAAAGCCACATAGAAACTACTACTGCATAGGATTCCTAAAACATATGCCTGTATACAAACAGTAAAGCTTAAGAGTACTTATCCAATAATGGGGAGAGAATACCCCAACTAGATTCCACACACTACCAAATAAAAACTCCAAAGCAAGGTAGTGGTTATTTCTTTTTGAGCCAGTGATATCCTATAGATCCCAAGCATTATAGGCTATTGCCATTGCTGCCTCCAAAACTTGATGGTTAAGACCCTATACTGATGCATATACCATATACTTGAGTCATAAACATAAAGAAATAAAATGAATTTTATTCAATATTCATTTGAGCACTTTATAACAGCATATAAGATATGAATTGTACCCTACCACTTTTCAGCTTTTATATTGGTTATGTCATTATACCCTACAGCAACCATTTTTATTATTACATTTGATTTCATCACAAGACACTGAAGTCACCAATCAGGTGACTTAGCTCAACCTGTTCTGTTGTCAGATAGGTTCCGTGTGACTCTGAGATTACAAGTGGCATCACAGGCTGATCTGGTGGATAACTGCAGTCAGTAAACAGGGTGCCAGGAAACCATCTAGACATTCACAGTGATCACCTGGAAGCTGAACAAGCGGCTCAGATGTGAGTCTGTGCTCACAAAGGAGCAAAGACCAGGGTCCTCACCACCTGGCCTCCATGCTACAACCAGCCGGTCCCTAGTCACAGCAGAGACACTGGACCTGGTCTGGTTGGTGAGGAAGGTCATTCGTGGAGAAGCTTACATCTGCCTTTTAGCAATAGGAGAGGAAGAACCTAATAGGAAGAAAGGAGTTTTTCTTCCTTAGAGTCTTCGGCTTCTGTGCAGAACAATATCTCATGTTATCTCCTTTACTATATATATATACTATTCATATATACGTATATATATATATATTCCTATATATTCCTACATAGTATTCATATATATGAAACAAGATAAGAAGCAAGTCAATAGCTAGAGAGATGGCTAAGTGGTAAAGTGCTTGCTGTACAAACATGAGACTTGAGTTTGGATCCCCATCACTTATGTGAAAGCCAGACAAGTGCATGTGTGAACTTGAAGAGTCCCAATCATTTTCTTATGAGGCATATTAAGATACCAGCTTGAAAAGTAAGAAATTCATTGGCAAATTACATTAGAAAAGAATAAGTAAATCCAAGAATAAGCGCAGAGTTGCTCCGTTTGAAATGTAAAGATGCCTTAAAATATTATTTTCTAGGAATTTGGGGATTAGTAAGTAAAAAGAATATTTAATTGTTTTATTGCTTTTCTTTTTACTTAAAGTGTTTCCTTTTTACTATGAAAATTTCCAAAGATACATAGAAGATAAGAAATAAGCATAGTAAATCACCACAAAAACCCATTCTCCCATAATAATCTCTTCCAGCAATGTTTTCCCATAACCTACTCAAATGTTCCAAGTCTCAGGCTATTAATATAATTCTAAATTTTGCTACAAGTTAATTCAAATCTTCCTAACATATTTGCTTAATATTAGCTAATATTACCTTAAAACTTCACAGTAATTACTTAATGTCCACTAATATCTAGTAACTCTTTCAACTAGCTACTATGTTTTCAGTTTGCTTAAGTATAATATATGAGTTAACTAATTTGATTCTGCCATTATACATTGAATGCATTTCAAAACATGCAATATGTGGTAAGTGTGTGTGTGTGTGTGTTAAAACTAGATGAAATTTTAATTAAATAAAATAAAAGCAAAAATAAGATTCCAGGAGGTTCTACATACTATGGCTAGTTGATAACATCACTGTAATTCAGATTTCTACTCTATTTTTCCTTCTTGAAGTGCATTTATTAAACTAACCATAGAGTTTCCAGTGAGACCTTGGTGACTATTTGCTGTATGCTCACCATTCAGACAGATCCAAAGATAATTGTACACTGTGGACCTGTGCTTGCAGAATGTTGATCAAAACTTTCTTTCACAAATGCAAAGTAAGACAATTAGGTACCTAGTCATGCTTGGATAGCTTTGTCTGAATAAACCTTTACATTCCCCATGAAGGACACAGGACTTTATTGTAAACTGTACTCCATGGGAGAAGATATGGGTTTAGAGATGGTCTTTAATTTGTTGGACTGTATCTCACATCAACCTTGGTACAAGAATTGAACATGCATCCTTCTGTGTACACATCCCTGGCTACCAGGGTGAACTGTTCTTCACTCTCCTGCCTGTCCCTGCCCTGCCATGGCCTGTCTTAACCCTACCTTACTCTTGATAATTGTCTGCTCCAGACCCAATGACAGAAACAATGAGCACTTCTTGGCTAACTTGTATGAGCCTTCACATAATCTATTCCTACTCATGCAGTTATTTCAACAGCTTTAGCATATTGTAGTGACCAGCAATGTGTTTTTTCAAGGCTCCACAGTAAAGTATATCCTGAGACATAGTAAGCTTTCCCATAAGAAGGAAAAGGAGTGGAGTGGAACAGAATCTCTCCCTATAACACAGGATGACACTGAATCCACAATCCTCCCGCATCAGCTCCCAAGGACAAGAATTACAGATGTGAGCAGCCAGGATGGAACACAAGCTTCATAATCACACTCTACTCCTGGGAGTACTGGAATGCAAGGGCAAGGTGAGCTGTGCTGCGGGAATGAGGCAGCACATCACTGTAACACTGCAATAGTCCTAGTATACTACAATAGGTCACTATTCGGCTTTTTGATGTCCAGCGTTCCTTTCTCTAACTCTCTATTCTCTGCTCCAGAAACCATGTTCTTTAAAGTCAAAACTTTAAATTCTTGAAAGTCACACATTTGGAATTCAAAATTGCAGGTCAGAAGGAAGTCACAGAAATAGATGGAAGCCTAGCTTCCATTGAGAGTAAAAGGAAAGCTAGGTGACTCTTTTCTGAAGAACAAGTCTGTTCTTAGAGTAGACAGGCCCATGGGAAAGTACTTTTTACTTGCTCTGCCCATATCAAATTCCAGCTTTAAATAACAATATACAATTCATAGATCCATATGAAGTACAGTGATGTATCAATGAAGACCTACGCAACTTCACAGGCAAACATCCAGAGCTGCCATGAACTCATGTGCAGCAGATAAAGCAAAGAAATACCCCAAAGGGACTTAGGATAAGGGACCCCTGGTCCAATCTATCTACAGGGTGACTCCATTCAGATGTCATTGACAACTCTGAATGGGCCAGCATGGCACAATAAGACTTGGACTTCCAGGGAAATCAGCCAAAGCATAGCAGGCCGACTGAAGCACTGGCTGTGGGCAGAATCCTACTTGTCCCATGTAAGAGCCATCAGGGTATTATCCAGTCTGGAAAAAGAGTGGCAATAAAGACTCTTGGCATCCTACTCTGCAGACATCATTCCTACCCATTCCTTGTTCACATGGGTTGGTGTGTGGGGGGAAAGTATGTCCCTGGAGAAGCTGAAGAAAGCTGATTTTTCTCCATGGTGACATATTCCCCATTGCATTGCTATATGCTTAAGCAGATGTTCAATTACCATGAATTTAAAATCCTCGTGTGCAAATGGAGATGGTAATATATGCCTCCAAGAACCGCTGTAAAGATACAGTGAACTAATTTGGGTGTGTATCTTGTTTACAGGAGGCAATGAAAATGCTAAAAGGTGTTATAAATATTTTTCTTCTAATTACTTACTAACTGTGCATTGGGCATTAAGTATAGAGATCACGAAAAAGAAAAAAAAGGAATAGCAGTTTTTCTTAATAAAGAATTTTTCATGCAACTGGGAAAAACATAGCTATGAATAACACATGAGGGCTTCTAAGCGGGAAAGTGAATGGAAATGTTTTAAGAAGGCAGGGAAAGGATGCTTAAGGACTGCTGGATTTAAACATATTGGGAGGTTTTCCAAGAGCAGAGGGATTTTTGACTCACTTGACTCATCAAGGACTGGGAGGTGAACGGCAGAGAACAAAGGAGCCCTCCATCCCAGAAGGCCTGGATCTTCACATCAGTTTACAAATGATAGGCATGGCTTTTTTAATAAAAAAAAAAAATGCAAATCTCAACACCACCAACACAGCTTTATTATTTTTTTCTATTGTAACAATAGCCAGAAACATACCCAACAGACTCATTGCCATCCTGAAGGCTACTTTGCAGGCTACAAATAAACTCGGTAATAACCTCACTAACATGGATCATTCAGAACAAAGTTCTGCTGGTTTTCACACTTAACAAGGGAAATGCCAGGAGTTTCCTAACTGGATCAGGATGTAAATATATCCACAATGAGCTTACTAAAGTTCATAACTTCAGTGTAAAATGATGCCAGGGCAGCCAGTAGAGGTGGAAATATCAGAGGCATCAGCTGCTTGTCAGCATGAAGCAAACACAAGGCTACTCGGGTGGCATTAAGTGGAGGATTTGGAATAAGCAAGATGACATCCACTTAGAACCTGCCATTCGTTCCCTGCACAGATCACAGAGATGTAGGTCCCACTGTGAAACCACCCCACTGGAGGACCAATGACATTCCTCTAAGGGCCCCCGACACTGGCTACTCAGTGCTCTGCACAGTGATATACTATTGGACTTTCAATATTGGGTTCAAGGGGTGAGGCTAATTGAAGCTTTTCCCAGTTCCACTGCATTAAGATTCCTACCAGAGTCAAAGGCTACCGTATTTCTGTTGCACAAATGTTCCCACAGAGCCAATATCATGCTGTCAGCACAGTGGCACTGAACACAAAGATGAGGAGAGACAAGCGCTGTGTTCTTGGAATGCCAACACAGACTCAAAACTCTGGAAATTTCCGGTTCTCCTCCCCCATTTCACTGCACTCTCATTCTCTCTACCCCAGTTTCTCCTCACAGCTCCTTTTTTTAGGGCATTTTGCTTCTACTGATGTTTTGTGTGATTGAAAATGGGCCATTCCCAAACAGCAGGGAGCATTCCACCTGGCTAGAGTTTCCTTGCCACCTCTAATTAATCCAAGCAGCTCTCTCTATGTTAGTGGGTTACATGGGAAACTTTCTGCTGTTGGAATCAGGCATGGCCACAGTGGTGACATATTCCCAGATGTTCTTCATATTTTAAGTCCTGACTGCCATGAGAGTTTGCTGGTCATTTCCCTCCTACAAAGATGATGAGACAGAAGATAAAATCTGGTAGAGAGCAGAGTGTGCCCATTAGAAGTTAGTTATGGCAGTCTTGAGCACTGGATCTTTTCACTTTAAGTGTGTACAAACAAATACTACTTCTGTTCATAGGATATGCAGACCCTTGTCTCCAGCCATCACTGATTGGAAAGATCTCCAAGGCCCTGTGGAGTCCATGGAGTTCCTTGATATCTCAAAATGCTGTTCAGAGGCCTCTGAGGTTTTGCATTTGCATAAGAGTTACCTGTTCCAAGAGAGGGCTTTGACAGGGAAGGCACTATGTCCTTTTAGAAGGAAATGGGTCTGGCCGGATATGGACACTGCTTTGTATGCCTCAGCCTGCCTTTTACAAAATAAGAAATTACATGGCATGTGGGAAACATTCCAATGTTGGTATCAGATGGTTATAGTGGCCTTGGACTGTTCACTCAACTGGTGTGGTGTCACCAAGACCCTCTGTTTGCTCCCTGCATTTTATGTACGTAGGACCAAAGAGGATGGGGGTAGTGAGGTTGTGAGGGACATAGGAAGAATTGATAATCAGTGTTGCTCCACAAAAATGCAATTAGCCCACAAGTACCATTTGTTTTTATTTTTGTCATAGACACGTTTTAAAATAGATAGGGAAATAAATTTTAATATTTCTTTTAATCCAATTTACTATGTCAATATAGAAAAATGCATTAATGTAGAAAATTGCATCCTTTCTTGTATCAAGTTCTTACACTGCATATTTAGCACTTAAAGATCTTCTCAATTTGGAGTTGTCATGCCTAAGGAGCCATAGGTGCTGTATAACTACTGTTCTGGACAACACAGGAAGAGTGACTGGACTGTCTCAGTCTCCTGATGGAGTGAAAGCAGGACAAGGTACCTTGGTCCAACTGATTGAAAACCAAAGGCAGAAGAGTGTGTTGACACAGTATAGCTGGGAACTAATGATGGCTTTTGCCATCATTAGTCATCACGTGGACTGCTGGACCAGAAATGCAGATCCAAGGTTGTTCAGAGGTTTTACTCAGCATTTCTAGTATTGCACTAAAGGAATTATTTCCTAGATGTGTTTATCCCATGTGGCAAGCATTCCTGGAAATGCTAGGAAGGAGCGGGGGTGAATGTGTCACCCAGGCAGCTTTCTATAGAACTAATTACTTGGAGTGAACTGAACAAGAACAAGCCAATCTGACAAAACATTCAACACAGTATGTATCCTCTAACAATGATCAAGACAAAGTGCCTAATTAATGACATTCTTTTTCATTCCTAACAAGTAAGAACGAAGCTTCTAGGGTGGCACCAGCTTCATTTCTTTATGTACTATGAATTAAGTGTGTGGTTTCTACATCTGTAGACTCTTACTGTCAAGTTCTGAATGGTAACCAACAGCATTGGCAATAGCCAGCAATGTTTGTGGGTCTATAGGACATCCCAGCCAACAACTCCAAAAGAAGTAACCCATTCCTGGCACTGGGATTTTAATTGATACCCAATGGTGTCAAATGTGGGCATCATTACCACATAGCAGGTAATTCCATTTATAATCTTTCAGTCCCATCCTTTTGCCTATGAATTTAGTTTTTCTCAACAACAGAGGTGGAAGGGGAGGACTGTGTGTTTTAGGAAGCTTCTAAAGTAGTCAATTTCCAAACAGCTTTTTGAAAATCTCTTTACCATTATTCCTCTCTCTAGTTCCTCATTTGCCCTGCTGTCCCCTCTCCCACCCCATTAAAAAGTTATTTTCCTCTAATCTTTTATATCAGTGCATTCTTTTCCCCTCCCTTGAAATCTCCCTCTCATAGCCCCTTACTAATTTTCTTACTTTTGTGTATATACCAAATGAAATGCAAATATCTGAACATGCAAGGCTATCCACCAAAGGGACAAAGCGTAAGACATTTTCTTTCTGGGTCTGGCCTACCTCACTAAGAATGATTGCTTTAATTTCCATCCTTTTACCTAAAAATCTCATTTTTCTGAATGGCTGAATAGTATTCCATTGTGAAAGTGTTCCACATTTTCATTATCCAGTCATTAGTTATTGACATCTAAGTTGTTTCCATTTCCTGGCTATTGTGGCTAAATCATTAATGAACATGGATGAGCACATAGCTCTACTGTAATCGATATATGATGTATAATAATACATTGAGATACATGGTCTATTAAAATATAACATCTAAGAAAAGATAAAGAAGAAAGAAGAACAACCCTAAAAGTAGGTTTCCCAAAGAAAGTTTTGTTTTGTTTTATTTTATTGACTAAAAACAGTATATTATCTTCTCTGGTTTACAAATAAAGGCATCAAATGGAGCCAGTATTAGCAAGAGAAAGGACAGACTGATTTTAAATACCTGATCCTACTGATAAACAACTAGGTAAAGTTGACAAAACCAGCCTGAGTTTTAGAATCCTCATCTATAAATTCAAACTATAGGAATACACACACACGTGTGTGTATTTATGTATGCATATTATACATTCACACACACACATACGTGTGTGTGTGTCCAGTACATTCATTTTATTTAACAATTTAATAAGTGTCTACTAAGTGCAGTATTATTATCAATATTATTGGTTGGATATTAAGTATATGTAAGACATTGTTCTTGTTTTGAGTTTAGCAGGAAAAAACATATTAGTGATATTTACAAAGCACTGTGACTATCATCACAAGTATATGGTAGATTATATATAATAAAGAACTAGAATACCATAGTTCTGGTTGTAAATCAAATTTGTGTCATTTTCCTAGCGTATGTCCTTGCATGACCCACCAAAGCACTCTGAGATTCTGTACCAGATAATATACTATCAAATCACCTGTGAAGAGAGGACTTTGCCATGAAAGGCACTATGCATTTTTAGAAAGGAATAGTCAGTCTAGTGTGGCAGATGTCTTTAGGAGCCTAACTTTCCTTTTACAGTGCAAGCAACATACCAAATCATTTATCTTTATACTATGAGAGGTGAGTTTTTGATAATGAAAGCCCTACTCCACAGCTGTGAAGGCAGAGATATGGGGCACTTTAAAGAAATCTCACATTGGCTCAGAAGTGAGAGATAGACAGTTATTTATTTAGGGAGAAAAACTTACAAATCAGGATTCTCTGCTTGAAAGGTGAGTGGAGATGACATCCAAACAATCCAAACAATCAAAATGGGAACCAGGGGGGAGGAGAGAAGGGGCCTGACCTACTCTGGCATCCAGGTAAATAGTCTATGAGGACACACCCCAGTAGGTGGGTAAACCTTCCTGTAGCACCTCCCCTTTTTGTTTAAATAAGAGAGTTCTAAACCTAATACAAAATTATATACAATAAGAACAAATATCCTATTTTAACTAGCTTAAGTCTTGTATAATAAATAACTTGGCCAAGTCATGAGAGGAAAGTCACTACATTTATCTAGTCTTTAACCCTGTTGAAGATCCGAGAAGAGAAATAATGTTATTTGAGTGAGTAGGAAGTGCAATCAAGCAACTTCCAAAACATGCAACAAATGGCAGAGACAACCGGCTACCTGGTCAATCACCCAAAGTCTCATTTACAATATTAAGGCAACCAACTTTGGCTAAGGCCTAGAATAACAGACAGATTATTTTCAAAAGCAAGAAATTTTTCAAAACTGTTTTACCCTGTCTTGGCAAGATTTGACAGTCCTGTTTATCTGTTTCCAGATACTATGTGTTTTGTCAGTAGTTAAGGTATGAGCAGTTTCTTGCCCAAAGACCAGTTTTGCCAAGAAGAAAACATGCTCCAAGTGGAGTGTCTTCGGTGCTCAACATTCTCTTGGGAATAAATCGGTGTTGGCCAGGAGCAATTGTGTCTCGTTTTAACCAAACTCTAAGTTATTTAAATGCAATTTTTTACAGCTCTTTGAAGTGGTTGAAGATTATCTATCTATGCAGAATATAATCTCTATGTATCTAAAGAACCTGATTAGTTTAATTATAAGTATGACAAACATAGATGACTATTGATCTATAATTCTTAATACCTATATAACTTAAAGACTAAGGCAATAAGCAACTGTGCAATAAATGAGGACAATGACCTCCAAATGTAAACAATGTATAAATATCTTGATCAGAGGTAGAAATATATATTGCAATATGGTAAATATATATGTCAATATATAAAAATGTTTTAAGCAGAGGTAGAACATGCATGCATACAAAATTCAATATTATTTAACTTTGTATCAATATACAAGAATATATACCAATGCAATTGTCTATGAATAACAACTCATAAACTAATCTATTATCCCCTTCAACTTTCCCCCTTTCTTTTTTACAAAAAGAACCTTGAGCTTATAAAATTTTTCCCCCAACCCTCAACCGTACACCAATTATAATCAACCCCTAAATGATGTCCCTAATCTTGAGGACAAACTTTGCTGGGAGAGGGGATGTTGTTTTCTAGAATTACTTTTAGCTGTCATGAGGGCAACGTTCTTTCTAGGGGATCCTATAAAAGTAAAATGATGGTTAAGTTTTAAGATTAATGTCTGGTAAGATCGCAAATAGTCTCTGAGTATTTTGTGGAGGTCTGACCAGAACATTGTAAAAGATGTGCATTATTTCAGCTAATCAAGTTGGAACTATTTTGTGTAGCTGATACCCAAAACCGGTCTTGTAGTAGCACTATCAGTATCATGATGTCATATTAACCGGGTAGAGTTGTTGTTGTGGGGCCCCATCTTTTTTCTAGAAATTTTAAAGATTATTGTAGAAAAATTTATTGTTGATTGTGGAAAACTTAAGCATTATTTATATAGACATACATATGCAATGAAACGTATGATAAAGACAGAAATAGATATGAAGAAAAGTAAAGATGATTTTTAAATTTTTTTCTGTCTCATATCATGGAGGAAATCCATAAATTCATTAGGTCATATTTAAAAAACCTATACTAAACAAGATAGGAAACTTAAAAGAAATGGACAATTTTCTGAATAAATATCACTTACCATTAAATCAAGACAAGATATGCAAATTAAGTAGCCCTATAATTGCTAAAGAAATAGAAACAGTCATCAAAAGTCTTCCAACCAAAGAAAGCCAGGACTGGATGGTTTCACAGAATTCTACAAGATTTTCAAAGAAGAAATATACCAATACTCCTCAAATTGTTCCACACAATAGAAACATAAGGAACATTGCCAAACTCTTTTTATGAGGCTAAAATTACCACACAAAGACATTACTAAGAAAGAGAATTACAGACCAATCTCACTCGTGAACAATGATGCAAAAATATTCAAAATACTAGCAAACTGAATCCAAAAGCAAGTCAGAAAAATCATTTACCATGATCAAGTAGGCTTCAGCCCAGAAATGGAGGGATGGTACAACATATGAAAATCAATCAATGTAATCCACCACATAAATAAACTGAAAGAAAAAAACATATGATCATCTCATTAGACACTGGAAAAGCCTTCAACAAAAGGCCCAGATATCAATCCAAACACCTATGAACACCTGATTTTCAACAAAAAAGCAAAAAATATAAAATGGGAAAAAGCAAACATATTCAACAAGTGATACTGGCATAACTGGATATCAACAGGTAGAAGAATGAAAATATATCCAGATGTATCGCCATGCAGAAAATTCAAGTCCAAATGGATCAAAGACTGCAACATAAAGAGGACCATACTGAACCTCATAGAAGAGAAATCAGGATATACACTTGAACACATTCACACAGGAGACCATTTCCTAAATATAACCCCAGTAGCACAAAGACTAAGAGAAACAATTAATAAATGGGACCTCCTGAACCTGAGAAGTTTCTGTAAAGCAAAGAACATGGACAACAAGACAAAATGGCAGCCTACAGAATGAGAAAATATCTTCACCACTCCCACATCAGACAGAGGACTGATCTCCAAAATATACAAAGAACTCAAGAAATTGGTCATCAAAAGAACAAATAATCTAATTTAAAAAATGGGGTACAGACCTAAACAAAAAGCTCTCTACATAGTAATCTAAAATGACTGAAAGACACTTAAGGAAATGCACAATGCCCTTAGTCATCAGAGAAATACAAATCAAAACAACTCTGAGATTCCATCTTATACCTGTATGAATGGCCAAGATCAAAAACACTGATGGAAACTTATGCTGTTGGGGGCTAAAGGGAACACTCCTCTGTTGCTGATGGGGGTACAAAGTGGTACAGCCACTTTGGATATCAGTATGGCGTTCTCTCAGAAATTTAGGAAACAACCTACCTCAAGACCCAACAATACCACTCTTGGGTATATATCCAAAGAATGCTCTTTTTTAACACAAGGACATGTGCTCAGCTATGTTCTTAGCTGCATTGTTTGCCATAGCCAGAACCTGAAAACAACCTAAATGCCCCTTGACCAGAGTATAGCTAAGGAAAAGGTGATACATTTACACAATGGCATACTACAACAATAGAAAAAAAATAATGACATCTGGAAATTTGTGGGCAAATGAATGAATCTAGGAAACATTTGTTTGAGTGAGGTAACCCAGATCCAGAAAGACAAATATCATATTTACTCATTCATAAGTGACTTTTAGAAATAAAGAAAAAAACAGCCTAATTCATAATCCCAGAGAACCTAGACAATAATGATGACCCTAAGGGAGACACACATAGGAAGTAGAAAAAGACAAGATCTCCTGAATAAATTTGGGAGCATGGGAGAGAGTAGAAGGGGAGGGGAAAGGAAAGGAGTGGAGAAAAATATATTGCTCAATTTTAAAAAAGGAATTATAAGGAATAAGAAGATAACATGGGCAAATAGATCTGGGAGTATATTTTAAGAATTTTTAAATCAAGAAATTGGAAGACCATAGAAAATGTTTAAAAACTGAAGGAAAGTGTATTTTCAGGAAACACATTAATAGTGATGCTCCAAGAGAAATAACCATAGAACAGAGTCCTCTGAGTAGAAAGACAAGAGGAGACCCTAGGTGACAAGAGCAATGCCAGCTGCCACAGCTCACTTTTAAAAATGGAAAAGTTTCCAAAAGAATGTAATCATACTACTTCTGATAAAATGTAGTGAGTTCTGAACTCTCAATTGATCATGAGGCATCTGGAACTTTATAAAAGAAAACATAACTGTGTTCATCTCATATAAATAATCAGGTATCTGCTAAAATGAAAGCTCCTACTCTGGGCTTTTTTCTCCTGAAGCTCAAATGAAAAGCCTAACTTAAAAATAATTTGAGAAGATGGTGGGAAAACAAGATCATAATCAGAACATAACCACTCACTCTCCAGGGGCTCTGCCCCTTCTCTCCCCACCTCCACCAATGGACTAATGATGAAGAGAAATTAAGGCTGGTCATTCGTGGGACATCTATCCAGAGCTAGGACTGATTCATACCTTTTGCAAAGGTTGAAAGGACTCTCAGCCAGAAGAGTTGGCAGCCCTTAAGATGAACGAGACAGCTCACAGATGGCTGTGTCAGGCATGTTACCTGGCCATTTCACAAGAGAAAAGACTTTTAAGAGGCCCATCTGCATGTTACTGTCAACACTTCAGAGGAAACATCTTTCTCTATTTACAGCCCATAAAATACAGCCAAATATTTCAGGAGCCAGGTGAAAGGTCTGCACACCTTTGTAACATCACACTGAAATTGTTTTATAAAGGAATTTCTCACCTCAGAGAATGAAGATGTGGCAGACTCTCATACAAACCATGAAGGCAGTGGCAGTTCAAAACCTTACTAAAACCCATCACACATATAGAGGCTGTTCATATTTTTACCTTATTCAAAATTTGTTTTCTTGAGAAAAAATGTTTGTACTGAAGATCAAATGTGTGGTAGCTGTATCATTTGGTGCCTAATGGATTTCTCAACCACTGTTCTTGAAAAGGGAGTACTTATCTTTCCAACTTCCTCACTTATCCATTGGGACCCCAATACCCTGAGCAACGAATTCAAAAATCATCTTTCACTTATAGTCAAATTCTAAAATGTTACTAGAGTCACCTAAGTGCACCTCTGAGATTCAAAAGACCTATGCTAAGATTTCCTACCAAACTAGAATGTTTTAGGCAAGTGATATTAACAGCAGGCTAGGATGACCTTGTAGTGGATGCTATCGTTCAAAGAAAAACTGCTTCCCATCCTCTCCCTTTCCTGAGATATGTCTGAAGCGTGAGTGACTTACAGAAAATTCATTTATGTTATTAATCTGCCTTTAGATAGCCTTAAACTTTTTCTCCTTAATCACAATAGTATCTTTTTTCAACACTTATACTCAAATTGCTGTGTGTGTATTGTGTAATGTCCTTCTCTGAGAATCCCAATAAAGCTTGATACAAGTCATGACAGCAGAATTTCTACCTAGATCCTAATCTAAATAGAAATACTTCTAAAATCTAACCAGTATGAATAATGGCTATAGGATTTTGATATGCATATTCTTCAGCAGATCAAGGTGATTCCTTTCTTTAAGACTAAACCCTTTGATTCCTATTCACTAAAATGTTTTATCATTAATGAGTTTTGGAAAGCCAAATGTTATTTTTGCAATTATTGATCATAGTCAGGAACTATGAAGGATGTGACATTTCATTCTACCTGCAGCATGTCTAGTCAGCCTCCCACCATTTCAGGGATGTTGGCAGAAGATGTGAGATTCTGAGGTCAGAGTGAAGAGATTAATTTCCCTTGCCCAGCAAAGCAGATTGAAAGTAATACATTTGTACAGTCTTTCTTGTCTACAAGTCCCAAAGAGAACAAACAAATTGCCTGCAGAGGTGATCAGTTGCATTACAAGAAAGGAGTCCTGGGATTAGAGAACACAAATCCTATCATGGAGAAGGAGCAAGTGAGCCTTCTGTTCTAGGAGATACTCTCCTCACTGTAGCACACGTGAACCAGCCTTTGCCTTCAGCTAAATACTTTGTCTTCATTGTGCAAGACTCTCTACCATAACAATAACTTGAGAAGATAGGCATGAGCAAATGTCAATCATTGACTCTACTTGTGGGACACACAGAAATTAAAATTGAGCCTTAAAAGTTTGTGTTCAACAGGTGCATAACATCAATAAATTTTCAGTAGTTGGAAACTCTTTGGATAATTCTGTCTTATTACGATGGAAATTTTATGATTTTTATTTTGTGTTTTGCATCTATGATGAAAACAATGTATATAATTTATATTTTATATTGTTTGTCCAATTTTGACATTATAGCTTTAGATAACCTTTATTCTTCTAGCTATTAAATTAATTTATATATATATAATAAATTTCTGTTCTTTTAAAGAACAAAACCTTTTACATTTCTTTACTTCATGGATAGGCATATGTGTATATAACATGTGTGGGGGTTTGCAAGTGCCACAGTCCATGTATGGAGGTCAGAGTAAAATTTATGGAACTCAGTTTTCTCCTTTCACCTTATGGGCTCCAGGTATCCAATCTGGGTCATCAGGCTTTGATAGAGATATGAATAATTTGCATTGATATGAATCTTGGTTTACTGATACTAATTTAAGGCCAATCTTGTTATATGTTTTTCTGCTCTTGATTAAGGTATTGTGATTGTGTAGCTCATTTAAAATGTAATGTATAAATAGGAAATGTAGGTTGTTAACAGATAATCATCAATAATAGTCAAGTTTGTAGTCATGTTATTTAGATTTTCTAGATATATAGAGCTATATTTCAGTTAGATAGGTATTCTTCATATCTTTCAAAGACTAAAGAATATGACATTTAAAATGTTCTTAAAATTTAGTACTTTTCATGACAATGAGACTCATCTGTTCCTGGCAGCACCAATCTACTTCAAGAGGAAGATGGGCATCGAAGAGGATCCTTATGGAGTTGTTAGCCATTTGGGCAAGAAACTGCTCTTACCTGGACTGTTGCATAAACTTGACACAAAGAACCCACAGAGAGAGGACTGTTGAACTTGCCTAAAGGTGAGATGAACCTTCGGGGTTCCTGATTCATGAAAGAATCTGCGAGACATTCTGCAGGACACAAAAGAAAGTGACTGAACTGTTTTTGAAATTTCCTGCTTCATGGAAAAGTCTTCTGGATACTATGGGCCTGTAGATTGAAGATGGATGCCTCAACAGTACAGAAGAACTTTGGGTGACTGTCCAGGCAGCGATGTCTCTGTCATTTCTAGAGTTTTGGAAGTTGCTTACTTCTTGTTTACTTAGGTAATATATTCTTCTGGAGTCTTTGATGGAGTTGAAGAATGGTTAGTTATAGTTATAGTTTTTCTTTGTTATGATAAAAGACAAAATAGATATAAATATTCTAACTGTAATTTTTGCTTGATAACTGTTTTGTTATATGTAATTTTACTATGTTAAAGTGAAAGCCTTTCTTTTTTGTTTAAACAGAAAAGGGGGAAATGGTGTAGAAGGTTCTTCTCTATTTGTGTTGCTTTCATTGGTTGAATAAAAAAGCTGCCTTGGCCTTTTGATAGGGCAGCCCTTAGGTGGGTGGAGTAGACAGAACAGAATTCTGGGAGAAAGAAGGCAGGCAGAGAGCTGCCCACCATGAAGCTACCAAGTCAGACATGCTGAATCTTTCCCGATAAGCCACAGCCTCGTGGTGACATACAGATTATTAGAAATGGGTTGAATCAAGATGTGAGTGTTAGCCAATAAGAGGCTAGAGCTAATGGACCAGGCAGCAATTTAATTAATACAGATCTCCATGTGATTATTTTGGGGGCTAAGCTAGCCGGGTGGCGGGAGGCAACCTACCACTCTTCTTACTACAAGGCTTCTTCTATACAATTTACATTTTTCACCAATAACATATAAAATTCCTTTTCTCCTTGGTAACCATGTAAAAGCAGAGGACAACTTGAAGAACTTGGTTCCCTCCTTCCACCATGTGGGTCCCAGGGATCAAACTTAAGTCATTAGACTTGGCCTCATGTCCTCTTACTGAGCCATCTTACCAATCCTCATCAGTGTTTTGGTTGACATCATCCTGATGATTTGGGATGATGAAATTTTTTCATGTATGTGCTGGCTGCTTGTATTATTCTTTTGAGAGATGTCTATGTAGCTCTACTGCCCAATTTTAAATGGAGGTTTTTTTTTACTATTTTTTAATTTTATTTATTTATTTATTTTTGGTGTTCCTTGTTTCATGGATAGAGATTATTGTCAGGTTTATAGTTTACATGCATTTCTCTGATTCTGTAGACTGTTTCTAATTCTGTTGTTTGTTTCCTTTGCAGGGCAGAATATTTTTATTTATAGAATCCTTTTTTCTCTTTTTTTGCTTTGTTTCCTTTGTTTGGTGGATAATTTTCAAAAATTCCTGGGCCGATACAGATCCATGAGACATTTATTGGGTGTTGTCTTCTGTAATTTTCATAGTTCCATGTTTTAAATTCAAATATTTAATACATTTTATGTTATTTTGTGACTCTTGTGTCTAATAATTTCATTTTTTGTATGTGTATACCTAATTTTTACAGCAAAAATAATGACATCTGGAAGTTTTGGGACAAATGACTGGATCTAGAAACATCACATTTCCAGTAATTAAAGTGGCGGGCTATGTTCCGCCACCCGGCTAGCTTTACCCGAAATAATTACACGGAAACTGTATTCTTTTCAACACTGCCTGGCCCATTAGTTCCAGCCTCTTATTGGCTAGCTCTTACATATTGTTCTAGCCCATTTCTAATATCTATGTAGCACCATGAGCTGGCTTACCAGGAAAGATCTTAACCTGCGTCTGTCTGGAGTGGGAGAATCATGGCGACTCACTGACTCAGCTTCTTTCTCCCAGCATTCTGTTCTGTTTACTCCACTCACCTAAGGGCTGGCCTATCAAATGGGCCTAGGCAGTTTCTTATGAAAGCAACAGATAGAAAGATGACCCTCCTCCATCACATATTGAGTGAGGCAACCCAGACCCAGAAAAACAAATATCATATGTACTCACTCATAAGTGGCTTTTAGACATAAAACAAAGAAAAAACAGCCTACAATTCACAATCCCAGAGAACATAGATGACAATGAAGACCCTAAGAAAGACATACATGGATCTAATCTACATGGGAAGCAGAAAAAGACAAGATCTCCTGAGTAAATTTGGAGCATGAGGACCATGGGAGAGGGTTGAGGGGAGAGGAAGGAAGGTGAGCAGAGAAAAATTTATAGCTTAGTAAAATCAATAAAAAAAATGAAGTAATGGAATGGAATAGGAAGCCTATAAATTAAAATGCACACAGCTATGGACAACTAATTTTTGACAGAAGTGCTAAGAATATGTATCATAGAAACTCTTAGTAAAGATTGTGGTACAAATTAGTAATACGCATACAAAAAATTGAAATTATTAGACACAAGAGTCACAAAAATAACACAAAATGTATTAAATATTTAAATATAAAACATGAAACTATGAAAATTACAGGAGAAAACACTCAATAAATGTCTCATGTAACTGTATTGGTCAAGGAATTATTGAAAATTATCCACTAATACTTCTCAAATTGTTCAACAAAGTAAAAACAGAAGGAACACTGTCAAGCTCTATTATGAGGTTACAATTACCCTGATACTCAAGCCACATAAAGACATTACTAAGAAATAGAATTACATATGTTAGATTTTTTTGCTACACTATGTTGTTTTGATAGCTACAGCTTTCTAATGGACTTTGAATGCAGGTAGTGTATTGATTGCTGCTTTCAACTTTTTGCTTATGATGGTTTGGGCTATTCAGGGATTTTTCTATTTCCAAATAATTTTACATTTTTTTCTAGTTCTGTTGTCATTGGTATTTTGAGAAGGACTGCATTAAATCTACAGATCATTTTGATAGTGAGAACATTTCAACAGTCTGCTTCTCCCAGTCTTCACACATGAGATGTTTTGTGTTTTTTTGTGTGTGTTCTTTGATTTCCTTCATTCACTGTTTGTAGTATTCATTGTAGAGTTATTTTACCTTTTTTATACTTTGCGAATGCTAGGCAGGCAATATTACATTTATTATTTGTATATATTCAGCCATCTTTTAATCCATGGAATGACTTCTCCTTGATCACAGTGAATAGCTTTTTTTATGTTTTATAATTAGGCCACATTTAATTAGATTCTCAGTCCTGCATTAAACCAGGCATAGCACTGTGCTCCTATAATCCCAACACTGGTGAGGTAGAGGCAAGAGGATGAGAAGGTCTAGGTCATCCCAGGCTACACAGGAGGTTTGTTGCAAGCCTGAGTTATCTCAAATAAATAAATAAGAAGCTTTTTGCTTCTGAACCTAATTTCCATTTCATCTGTTTTTGATTTGCTCTACATTTCTTTCCTTCTAATAACTTTGGATTTCTTTGTTCTTCTGTCTCTCTTTGCTTGCAGTACAGTGATAGGCTGCTTACTGGAGATCTTGCAGGATTTTTTGTTTTGTTTTTTGTTGAATTTGACATGGGTATTGGTTGCTATAAACCTTTCCTCTTATGAACTGTGTTAGATGCTTTTCTAAAGCTGTGATAAGACACCATGACCAAAGCAACTTGCAAAAGAAAAACATTTCACTGGGTTTATGGTTGCAGAAGGTCACCGGCAATGATGAGCAAAAGAAAAGAATTGCATCAGCTAACTACAGCTGCAGGTGAGAGCTTACATCTTGATCCTTAAGCAGAGAGCACACTGGGAATGGCAAGAATATTTTGGAACCTTAAAACCCACCCCAAGTGACAAATCTCCTCCTCCAAGGCCATACCCCCTCTAATAAAGACACATCTCCTAGTTCTTCTCAAACTGGGGACCAAGAATTAAAGCAGATGAGCCTATGGGGGGCATTCTCCCTCAAAACACCACACAAGCACACACGCTTTATATGTTATGTTTTGATTTGCATTTTTTCCAATAAATGTTGATGTGGGAATCCCCTCAGTGTGTTGTGATTACCACTAATAAATAAAGAAATTGCTTTGGACCTATAACAGGGTAGAATCTAGCTAGGCAGGGAAAACTAAGCTGAATGCTGGGAGAAAGAAGGGGGAGTAAGAGAAAATCTATGGAGCCACGGCCAGAGTCACACATGCCGAAACTTTGCCGGTAAGCCACTGCCACGTGGCAATACACAGATCAATAGAAATGGGTTAAATTAATGTGTAAGAGTTAGCCAATAAGAAGCTAAAGACAGTGATTTAATTAATACAGTTTCTGTGTTATTATTTTGGGGCTAAGCAGCTTGGAACAAACAAGCAGCCTCCTCCAACAAAATGTTTAGATTTCCTTCATAAATTCTTATCTCATTTGTTATTCAAAAGTAAGTTTTTACATGTTCCTGTATTTGTATAGTGTCTAGTGGTTTTCTTGCTGTTGACTAGAAAGTATTATTGCACCATGGTTGGAAAGATGCTAATGTGGCCCAATTATTAAATGGTTGACATTCATATTGAGAACTGTCATATGATCTATCCTGCAGAATTTTTCATGTGTAGATGAAAAATGGACATTCTGAAGCTGTTGGGTAGAATCTATAGTTACCAAGAGGTCAATTGGACTATGATGCAATCTCTCCTTCTCTCTCTCTCTTTCTCTCTCTCTCTCTCTCTCTCTCTCTCTCTCTCTCTCTCTCTCTCCCCCTCCCTCCCTCCCTCTCTCTCTCTCTCTCTCTCTCTCTCTCATTCTCTCTCTCTCTGTGTTTTTTTTAAATATCCTATATTTTTCTTCTGCTTGACTGATCCTCCCACTGATGATTTCTATTATACTTTAATTTTCTTCAGCATATTTTTCAGCTTAATATTTTCTGTTTGATATTTGTCTATTCCCTCTATTGTTTTGCTTAATTTTCTGTGGTACAGAACTGAATTGCTACTCTATGTTTTCTTAAAGCTTGCTAAATTTTCCTAAAACCACTATTTTGATTTTTTTCTGGTGGGGAAGGCTCATAACAATGGAGAACTCATCCATACTGGTCTCACTGGAAGACTCACCCACAGTGGTGAAAAGCTCATTGGTTTCTTCACTTCATTGTTTCTATTCTGTGAATTCTTGGTTTCCTGATAATTCCCAATGCTTGTGTAAGTGACATTGCCTGGGCATTAATAAATTCAACACTAATATATTTATTCCAGTCCTTACAATCTGACTCTGTGCCTTGCTTTCCAGAAGGTGTAAGCAAGCTGCTTTGCTCTACAACTGCAATTACTTCTAAAATCTCAGCACTAGATGGTGCCCAGAGTCCAGGGTTTTAACCAATGCCTTGTTAATGCTTTATCAGTGTTTAAGCAGTGGATGGCAATCAAGTCTAACTTTGTCCTAAATTCCAGTTGTTGGGCTGTTCGGAATTGTCTTAATTAGGATTTTATTGCTGTAATAAAACACCATGACCCAAAGCAGCTTGAAGAAAAATGGTTTATCTTAAAGTTTTTAAGTCACACCCCATCACTGAGGAAAGTCAGGGCAGAAACTGGAGGCAAGAACTGAAGGAGAGACCATGGAGGAATGCTGTTTACTGGCTTGCTCCTCATGGCTTGCTCTGCCTGCTTTCTTATAGAGCCCAGGACCATCTGCCCAGAAGTGGCACCACCCTCGGTGAGCTGGTTCTGCCCAGATCAATCATTAATAGAAATAAAATGAAATACAAGGGTACTACATATTTGTCTATAGGAAAATCTATTGAAAATATTTCATTCAATATATTTTGATAATATTTCCCCTACCTGAATTAATTCCTCCCAGATCCTCCTCACATTCCTACCCACCTAACTTTATGTTCTTCCTCCATCTTAAAAAAAATGGAGCAAACAAAAATAAAAACCAACCAAATAAAAAATAAACACATGCACAAATGGAAATTAAAATAAAGAAGCAAAAGATCAATAAGACAAAAAAAAATGCCCAAACAAAGAAAATAAGGGAAAAAAATCCTTGGAAAGAGGCTTACCCTGATGTGTGGTCAATATACCAAGTGAGACTTCATTGGGGGAAAAAGAAACAACTTTTCTTTGTCAGTTGGCATAAATTGCAGATATCTGCTTGATTGTAGATATGAGTCCATGTCTATTTTCCTGTCTCAATACTGAGACCCTGTCTGGATTGAACCTTTCAGGCCTTGTGAATACTACCAGTGTCTGTGAGATGTCCATCAATGTTGTTGTGTCTAGAAAACTGTGTCTCCTTAGAGTCATACATCACCTTTGATTCTTCCAATATTTCTGCCTTCTCTTCTACATAGATCCCTGAGCCTAGACGAGAAGGCTTTGATGAAGACACCCTGTTTAGCATTGAGTGCTCCAAACAGTGTCCAGTTATAGGTCTCTGTGTTAGTTGTTATCCACAGCAAAAGTAAGCTGCTCTGATAAGGGTTAAGTGAGGTACTCCTGGGTATAGCAGAAGTTATTTTGCTGCTATATTCCTTTATATAATACTAATGTCAGTTTTGCCCATGGGCTCATTGCCTGTCTAGTCTCATGTTCTTGCTACTTTAATAGTGCCAGGTTCCATTTCATGGAAAGGGCCTTAAATCCAATTAAAAAGTGTTTGATTGCTCCTACAACATTTGTGCAACTATTACACCAGTATATCTTAGAGGCAGGTCACAGTGTTTATAGCTTAGGGGATATCAATGATTACCTTTCTCCCCCAGTAGCATGTAGAGTACCTTCCAGTACCACAAACACTAGTCATAGGTGTGAAGTTGCTTGTTAGGCACCAGCTTGCCTTCTCTCTGTTCAGTGAGATATATAAGTGTTGTCTTCAGCAACAGTGACTTACCATTAAGTTGTGAGAATAACCTACAGGAAAATATCATGAGGAATTTTTTCAATTGAAAGTCCTTTTGCCAAATGACTCTAGTTGTGTCAACTTGACATAAAGCTACCCATCCCAAGAATGACCCAAGGAAGTAATCTAAAATGGATAGCTGATATAACCTGTTGAATCTGATTTTGTTGCTTGTGTGTGTAGCATGAGGGCCAGCTTGTTGGGGTTTATGTCCTGCCCAGTTCCCACAGCCGGTAAGCCCCCAAAGAAAATCACACAGAGAATACACATTAGGATATAAACTGATTGGCCCATTAGCTCAGGCTTCGTATTAGCTCTTATGACTTATATTAGCCTCGGTTTTTTTTTTCAGCGGTGCAGGTCATATCTTGTTTCTTCCATGGTCTGGGCAGGACTGGGAGAAATGGGCTTTCTTCTTCCCAGCATTCTCCTGTTCTTATTGCCCCAACTCTACTTCCTGTCTGGTTTTCCCACCTATCCTTCCTGCCTGGTTACCAACCAATTAATGTTTATTTAAAATGTAATTGACAGAATATAGACAATTCTCCCACACCATGTGTATATATGGTTGGTTTCAGGGCTGACCACTTTGTATTAGAACAATCCATAAGGGGCCTCATCCCTGGGTGAGGCTAAATTTCCTTCTCCCAGCAGTCAGTAGTTAAAAGTAGTATCTTGTCTAGGGGTGGGATCTCATGAAATTTTCTCCCTTCCATTTTAGGACTTTAATGACATATTCTTCCGGTCTTGTTGAAGCAGCCATTTCTAGGAGAAACTGTTTCATAGCAGACATCCTAGTATTCGGGCTCTTATAGTCTTTCCTCCACATCTGCAATAATGTTCCCAAAGCCAGAGATGCAGGAGCTGTGATGTAGATGTATCCCTCAAGACCAGGTAGGCTGTATTTATATGTGTGGAGTATGTGTATGTGCATGGGGGGGGGTCAATATCCAACAGTAAATCCAAAGTAAAGTCCTGTGCTAATTACACTCAGTAAATGAAATCTTAATCCATGATAGACTGTTCAAGGTTGGACAGTGTTGATGATAATCACTTGGCCAGGAAGACTGTTGCTAAGCTTGGTCACACCTGAGTCTCACAAAGATCTACACTGTTTGTATGGAAGGATGCCCCAGATATACCCCAATGCTGGCATGATGTCAGTCAAAACTGAATAGGTCCACTGATTGCATGTGTCTCTGTGTGATGGTAGGAAAAGTCCAGAGGCTCCCTATAATTTCAACTATTATATGTCCTCTTCCTTTGGTATTTTACCCTCTTTCCAGGGTAAAAATAATTGTGCTTTATAAGTACTCTGTGGTACTTTGAATGAATGGCCTCTATAGTCTTATATGTTTAAATACGTGGTCCCTAGTTGATGGACCTATTAGGAGATGTGGCCTTTTTGGAGGAGGTGTGGCACCAGAAAGTGGCCATGGGGGTCAGGGTCATTCCCAGTGTGATCTCTACCTTTTGCTTGCAGTTTGAGAGTTGAGTTCTCCGCTATGTCTGCCACCATGTCTTTGCTCTACCACCATAGACTTTAACCCTCTGGAACCATAAGTCATACTAAACAGTTAATATACTTTTCTTTGGTCATGGGTTTTAGTCTAGTATTAGAAAAGTAACTAATATATATCCTGTAATTCAACTTTTAAAACACAAGTTTAATCAATGAACATTTATTGTGATTATTGCAATGCTGATATTTTCTTGGACTTCTTTCATCACATAATTTGTACTTATATTTTTATTTCATTGTTCTCTATATATTTTAATTTCTGTTGAGAAGCTATCTTTATAATTCTTACTTTCTCTGTTGTTACACTTTAGTGTACACTGCTGTTACTTCAGTGACTCTCTTTAGCATATCAAGATTAAAACTTAACCACAAAATTTTCTCAGAAAACCTGTAGTTAATATTTTATTCATAGTTTTTAATATGACTACAGTGCACTTTAGTACTTTGAAACTTCATATCTTGTAGGGTTTATTTTTGGGGGTGGGGGCAAAGACTACGTGACTGAATTTAAAATTACAGTGTCTCAGGCAGGCTGCCCTCCCACTCTGTGGACAGCTTAGATCCACACCTCCTTCAGAGTTTCCCTGGGCTCAGCAGAGGAAGGGTGAGCATCCTCCTGGAAAGATCTTGTTTTTATTGTTTCCTTGTTAAACAAAGAAAACATCTTGAGGCACTAATGGTGTCGTGGTCAAAAAAGTGCTTACTGCTCTTGCAGAGGACCTGAGCTCCATTCCCCACACTCTGGAAGGCTCACAGCCACCTGTAATTCCAACTGCAGAAGGATTTGATGCCTCTGCTTCTGCAGGAACCTGCACTCTCACATGTGCATATCCTGCTCCCCACCACACCATTTAAAATAATAAAAGTAGGGATATGGAGGTGGCTCAGCAGCTAAGTCACCATTCTTGCAGAAGACCTGGTTTTCGTTCCCATCACTCACATGACTGCTTACAACTCAGGAGGGTCCCATATCTGCTTCTAACCTTTACAAATGCCAAGCACGTGCACAGTGTACTACATACATGAAAACAAAACAATCACACCACTCATACACATAAAATAAATCTAAAAACAATAAACCTTATTTAAAAAGAAAGCATTTATAGCTCATAAAGTTTGCCAGCTTTTTTACTTACCTGTGTTCAGCATGTTTTCTAGATTCTCATCATGTTTCCAGCCATGCCAGCCTAAATAAAGCTAACCTTCCTCTTCCTTTTGCATCTATTTTTTCTTAACAAAAAAAGCTTTTAGTGACTACAATTTCCTTTACATTCTGTGGTATAGGAGGTCCTTCTGTCTATGTTTTGCTTTATTTGGATAATAAAGAAACTGCCTTTGCCTGGTGATAGGGCAAAACTTAGATAGGCAAGGTGAAATGGACTGAATGCTGGGAAAAAGTAGGGTGGAGTCAGAGGAACACCTAGGAGCTACCAGAGACAGCTTCTGGGAATTTTACCTGGTAAGCTACTGCCACATGATGATACACAGATTACTAGAAATGGGTTAAATTAAGATGTAAGAGTTAGCCAATAAGATACTAGAGCTAATGGGCCAAGCAGTGATTTAATTAATACAGTATGATTATTTTGGGTGTAAGCTAACTGGATGACTGGGAAGAACAAGCAGTCCCTTACTACAATTACGTAGTTCTTAATTTCTCTTAACTTGCTTCCATCCATGTGTATTTTACATATAATTGATTTATTTTTCCTCAGTCCTTTTAAGAGATATCATTTCCCTGGATTGTAAGGATGCTATTGTTCTAATTATTTCTTTACAACTAATTTGTGCATTTTCCCTGATAACTTTTAAGTGTTTCATTTATTCCTCTTTATATAGTTCTGTTAATTTTCCAAAAGAGAATTTATTTTTATTTATACAGTTTTATATTGAGTTTACATCTATTCTATGGTTGATAATCTTAAATTGGAGAAATGTTAGTAACAATTATCTCCCATTATGGTGGTTTGAATGAAAATGACCCCCATGTGATCATGTGTTTAAATGGTTTGTCACCAGGGAGGGAAACATCTGGAAATGATTAGGATGTGTGGCCTCTTTGGAAGACATGTGTCACTGGGTCAAATAACCCCTCAGCCCCCACCCACTCTCTGCCTGCTATCTAAAGACTGGGATAAAAAGCTCTCTACTGCCGCAGTACCATGCCTGTCTGCTTCATACCATTGTAATTATGGACTAACCCTCTAAAACTGTAAGTAAGCCTCCAGTTAAATGCTTTCTCTTCTAAGAGTTGCTGTGGTTGTGGTGTCTCTTCACAGCAATAGAGCTGAAACGAAGACGCCCATGTATGTGTTCTATGATATTTCTTCTATCCTCTCTGCCTCCCTTGGTAACACCTACATTGAATGATGGAGCATCTACCTTAGTCTCTCATGTTTCATAAGTACCCTTTCAAATATATTCTCCTGTCTGTGTTGAATGACCAAGGCCATTCTATTCTGCTTCCTGTTAACTATTCTAAAATCTGTCTAGTGTGTTGCAGTTTTATTTCATGTTCCACATTTTTATTTTTAAAATACTTGACTATATCATTTTCATATCTACCATTATGGTATTTTATTGCAGTACAGATGTGTAAACTTTTCATTATTGGCACAATCATTTTAAGGGTTTTTCAGACTTCTAAGATCTAAACACAAGCTCCTTGGTCACATGACTCAGTGATCCATGTTCTGACTGTCTGATTTATGTCCATTTCAATTTTGGCATCTTTCATAGCATTGAACCTTTTGTAAGTTTTAGAATTTTTGTTTGTGGGTTAGTTTTAAGTGGAGGATTATTTTTCTTACTCTTTCTTCTCTTGGTCTCCTGCCTTTCTGTCTAGAGGGATGACCTGCTCAGCCAACACAGAACCAGTTCTAATGATAGTAAATGTTGTATATATGCAATGTTAATATGCAGTGTACTTCATTTATATCAAAGTCACTTCCTTTTGTGTCATGTGAAGCTGCCAGGTACTCCTTGGACTTTTCCTTAGGAAATAATAATTTCTTTTTACAATTGATTTTCCCCAATTGCTTTCCAAGAAAGGGGGTGCTTCATGAGTGACAGAACCTGAGACATCATATGACCCAACATTAAGAAAAACACCCAATAAAAAGGCAATATTCATCAAATTAGTAATGGATGAAATAGCAAACATTTGTGTCACTATGTGATGTGTCTGATAGTGTTGCTATTGTCCAATGTTGAAAATGAAAAGAGCAACTTTCCCAGATGCTAGATGCTTATTTAAGTTCTAGTTCAATTATTGCTTCTATTGTTCTGAAACATTTCATACTAGGTAGGTCTGATGGGCCAGTAGATGGAAATCTGGTAGGGAGATATCTTACTCAGATTGGTGTAATTATTATGATGACTGTAGATCAATATACTCATGATTATTACTCCCTTTGAGTCCCAACGATGATGTGCTTCACAAAGGCTTATTTTATTTCTTTGTGAAAAGAAGTAACTAAAATTAGTTCCAAGTCATCCTGAGCTTTACAACATGGAAGATTTTTCCACAAACTGATATTCTGTTAACATTTCTGAAAATCCTGGAGTCATTTAAACCTCTCACAAGTGGTTCTTGAAACACATATTTCATTTTATCTTGGTAGCTCAGTGAAGGTCCTATGGGAATCATTTGTCAAAATGTAGAAAAATATACATGTTTCCCTCTACCATCAGCAAAACTTTTGTTTTGTTTTCAGTAACAATTTTTATATGATGTCTATGCTACATGTTTTTTAAAGATGAAGGTTTTTTTTTACCCACATGCTTTTAAAGAAATAAATATCACCATACCTTTAGGTACCATTTTATAATCCCTAAAAGTCATTGGCATAGCATTAAAGTAACACCCAAAATCTAAACATCTTTCTCATAGTTCAATGTATCTTTTAATGTTCATCAGAAAAGCTCCTACATTACACATGGTACTTATTAACACAGGAACCAACAACTGGTCAAGGTAGAGAGAGTAAGAGACTGTGAAGTGTTCAGCCCTAAACAGGACATTCATATCGCATCCTGCTCCTCCCAAGATTCAGGTACCATCGCAGAACATGGGTTAGAAAGAGTGTAAGAGTGGCGGGTGACTGCAAATGTGTCCTCCATACACAGCAGGGAAGCTGCACCTGGAAATCACATGGTTAATATGACACCATGCACAAGACTGTGCAAGCTCAAGCCAGACCAAATCACAGCATGGAGGGGGAGGTGGGCAAAAGCTGAGGAACTTTTGGCAATTTATAGCTGCTAGGAGAGGAAGAGTCGGTTTTCTTTAATGACGTAGGCCCTGTAAAGTTGACCAGATTCCAGTGGATGGCCATGCATCCAAGAATATATGTGCAGCACAGATTGGACTTGATGGCCGTTTTTTAAATAACACACAATTGGGTGGGCAGGTGCTGTGGGAACTCCTTCAGCTTTTGAGATGCTTCCCCACTTTGGGTGTGGTCTTAGGTGCTATATATGCAGAGGTAGGGGAGTGGGCAAGCCCCTCAGCAGCTGGATCCAGTTCCTGTTCCCCACTCAGGCAGAGGACTGCTGATCTGTGAGTCTACCCCTAAGTAAAGAAACCTTTATTATACTCCATTCTGGACTAGAGTGGGACTGTTTTATTATAATCTGCAACATCTGGTGAGCAGGGTAGAGCACGAATCACGGGGTAGGAGGGCGTGAAGCAGGTACCCGTGCCCATGGGAACTCCTTCAGGCAATGGCCTTTGAGGTGCTGGCCCACTTTGGGCATGATCTTGGGTACTACATATGTAGACGTAGAGCATGGGCAAGCCCCTTCGCTATTGTATTCGGTTCCTGTTCCCTGCTCATGTAGAGGACTGCTGATCTGTGAGTCTACCTCTAAATAAAAAAATTATTATACTCCATTCTGTTCTAGCGTGGGACTATTTTATTGTAATCGGCAACAGGCAGGGAATTAGGGAGTGGATTTGGAAGGAGTTGACCGGGAGGTGAATATGAGCAAATACGCTGTACAAAATTTTCAAAAAAACTAATGCAAACATCAGTACAATGTTCAAATGCTTATGTTGTCCCCTTCTGTCTTGTCTTCTGTAATTCTCCTTGCCCCAAGGGAAATCTTAGCATGCTTTTCTCTACCACAGCAGTCCCCTAGCAACCGTGTCTGTCATATACATAGCCAAGCTTTTATCTGACAGTTCTCTCCCCCAAGAATGCCCTTGCTCAGTCTCTGAACTAATCCATTCATTCTTCATATTTCAGCTCTCTACAGAAAATAGTCTTTGCCACTTACATCTGGGTTAGATGCTTTCCTTGGCTTTCAAAACATTCAAGGCATGTGTTAGGCCACGCATCCCTCATTCCAAGGTGCAAGTTTCTGTAGACTTACTCATTTGTCAATGGAAATCTCCTTGAAGGGGTTAGTATATCTCACTTACATCTCAGTTTCTACTGCTATGCACACACACATACACACACACTCTTGTGTGCATCAGACACACACATACACAATAAATTGGCAACTACAAAAATGGGAATAGATGTTTTGCATCATGTGTTTATTAATTTTACAGAAATATTACATTTGATAAATACCTTGCCTAAGACTATGATTCTAATAAATCTGGCTTTAAATACAGGGCACAATAGCTATCTTCGGGGGTGTCTTCATTGCCAAATAAAGTAGAATATGGTCTAGATTGTCTTTAACTCCCTCTGTGTTCTAAAAAGTATTTAATAATTGTCACAAAACCTGAATTTTGAAAATTCCTCCTCTTGAGAAAAGGTACCAAGTCACATGGCTACATAGATAAGAATTATGGGTCAATTTAACTGGTAAGAGCTAATTATTAATAAGCCTGAACAATAGGCCAAACCATTTATAATTAATATAAGTCTCTGTGTGTTTATTTAAGACTAAATGGCTATGGGACCAGGAGGGACAGAAATTTCTGTCTACAACTATGTTCAACAAAAAAATCACTCAGTCTAACCCATGGCAGTGAAAGCATCCTTGACAACAGGGACTAGTTGTGATAATATGAATTGATGGTGGCAGATACAGAAATTTGTTCTACATTCCTTCTAAGCCAAATAAAATGAGCATATGTCGCAAATAAATTTTATGCATTTCTGGGAAGTTACTTATAGGAGCGTGAGGGAGGGAGGAATGAAGGGAGAGAGAGAGTGAGCAAGAGAGAGAGCAAGTGAGAGAAAGAGAGAGAGGAGACAGAGACAGTAAGACAGAGTTAGCTTTCAAAAGTTTAATCAGTTACTGAGCATCTAATAATCTGTTCAGTACTATTGAAATAAATTTTGCTATGGTTTTAAACCCTCAGTATACCTGTCAACATTTGTGGGTCCTATGTTTAAGATTTTGTAAATGAATAGAATCTATAACTACACTATTTATAAGAAAATTTTATAATTTTTTTTAAAAAATAAAATCAATAGTAAAGATAGTTGCTACTCAATTAAGCATGTATTGAGTGCCAGGAACTTCAGTAAGAACACGTGCTGATCATTTACCAGCTCATCAACCAAATAAAGTGTTACCCATCCCATTCACATGCGATATAAATATTGTGGCTTAAAGATTATATTTACATCTGCTATATAATGAGCTGAAGCTTTGAACAGATAGATCTCATTCCACAGCTCATATCACAGACTGCTGTATTGCTTTAGTACATAGTGAAGTGCTTAGCAAACACTTTTGCATGGATCAACCAACTGTAGAAGTAACTGTGTTTACCTGAAGACACTGAAACAGCTCACAGAACGGAGGCTTACAGACACTACTCCCGATCTGACAGTGTGCAGCACTTTATTAAAAGAGCGTACTTTAAGATTTAATCACATTACTTTCACCCCAGTGACCAGTGCAACCCTGAATGTTAAATTAGGCTTCTAGTTTTATAAGTAATCATTCTTTTTCATTAAAATCCAGTGAAGCAGACAATGAGGATAATTGCTGTAGAATCATCTTAATTAAAAATTTTAGCTTCTAATTAAGAGTCTTTGTTTATCTCATCGGGAAACAGTTAGAATCCATGACAGGGCTGCCCTGTTCATTAAATTTTTAGCCTTTTTTTTTTTGAGGTTGGACACAGCACATTATACCCTTGCTTGTATGAGCATTTGGGTTTACATGTGTGCATACACTTCCATATGAAAAGAGTGAAGGGCAAAAAAAAAAAAAAAAAACCCCAATGGAAAGTCTCGCTGAAACTTTTGATACACTATTTGTGTCTCAACTAATTATGAAATGTTCGAAGTGAATTGTTTATATGTTGATTGCTAGCACAAAGTCTAATTATATTCGCATCTGAACAAAACTCCCTTGAAGCTTTCACAAGTCTAGAATTTAAGCAGACAGCTGAATGGTCACCCAAGTCTCTGCAGAAATAATTATGATTTTCCAAAACTCCCATTTCTGGAGCTATTTTATCACCATAAGAATCGTGTGTGCGGATCCTTAGAAACACATCCCAGCCCTCTTGGAGCAGATGAAAAATCTATTCATTCAACTGGCAAATACAGTCATAATGTCTTGTCCCTGGGGAATGCCAGCCTCATTGCCCATGGCAGCTGCACCACAGCCTTCAGATGGCAATGAAATGTAATTTGTAAGCAAATGTTGTCATGAGAGTTAAGTCACTATTCTTTGCCTTGACAGTGAGAAACTATGTACCTGTGCCACACCTCAACTAAGGGACAGTGAAAACCATCACACTTAAAGACTTTGTGTTGCTCCAAACCTAACTCATGGATCTGAATGAAGCCTTCAAATGTGATCAGAAGCAGAAAGGAGGGCAGTGAGCTCCAGCAGAGAGATAGGGGTGGATTTCTGTTAGGAAACCCGAGGGAAGGCATAGAATTGGGAGTATGGAGTGAAAGGGATTAAGAATACTGGGAAAATATAATTTATCAACAGAACTGACTTAAAGATGATTTAAATGTTATGCATAAAACAACAGGTCCCATGTAGCAATATTGCAAGCCAGATGGCTTCTATCAGCTGTATCAGTGACCAGCATGGTATACCACACAAACAGCTAAGAGTAATTTGAAGTAAGAGATAATGGAGGTTAGGCATGGAGTTGAAGCTACCTGCTGTAGCAGGTTTTCAGACCCCTTCTAAAAAGTCAAGATGCAGAAATTTGAGGAAGAAACCGTTACCCTCTCACCCTCAATAACAAGCTGTTTAGCTCTCCCTGTACCACATTGCCAACTCAAGGACAGTGAGGCCCTTATCCCTTTAGGTCTTCGCTTTGTACAATAATTGTGGGAGTGAGCTTTAATGTTCATCATCATGATGTTGAATCTTGAAAAGCATTTGAAAGGGAAAGGTTTAGGAAGAATAAAAATCATCTCATGATACTAATAAGTTGTTCTCAGGATGGAAGTACTAAAGGTGGAAAAGAGTCATAGTGTAATATGCCACCACCAAGCTACTGGGCACATGTGTACATACGCATGCCAAGTTCCAACCTATAAAATGCCCTCTTTAACCAGAGCATGAATTAAAGGTGCACATGGTTGGAGTTGCACACAAATGCCCACTTTTAAAATGAAGTCAAAGGTACTTTTTCTTCTGGGAACAATCTGAACATATTTCAGATGTTTTTTTTTTCTTCCAGAAAACAGCAAACACAGCCTAATACATATTTCAAAATATAAACTGATATCTTTTACAGTGCTGGGTACTATAGCATGGTTCACTGTTATGACCAAAACTTTGACTATATCTCTCCTGTAAATTGTGACTGGAATAATCAATTCAGCTATGTTTCCAACTGACAGAAAAGATGAGGTGATAAGGGGAACATTATGAGTTTTGCAAAATTGTCAGTGTTGGTGCTGTAGCATAACAAATATAACCATGGGGGTATATCATAGATGAGCAGACTTATGGCAGAGAAGCTGGTGAATGGAGAGCCTTCAGAGGCCAAGGACTCTGCTTCCCCTGTGCTGTCTGTGACATGTATGATGCATTATACTGCGAGAAGTGTCCAGCCGCCAGGGTTAATTGTCTTATAAATTGTTTTGGTAGCGGAATAGTAATGGTTTGAAAAGTGGGTTATTAAATAAAAAAGAACAAGGGACGTACATGAAAAAGATTCAGTTAGATGTTAAAGACTTCTCTTCTAACTCAACCACTATGGAGAGATGATGAAGGCAGCATTGAAGCTGTGTGTCTTGAGTATATACTGTGTCCCAGACCCTGTAATCATATACATTCTTCTTCAATATATGATACATATTCCTATGAGGAAGTTATTGTTATTATTTTTACAGCAAAGAAATTGAATTTCAGAACAGAGAAACAACTTGCCTAAATGTAAGGACAAGACCATAAATTTAACTCAGCTGTCTTCAATTTAAAATTCATATTCTTAACCACTTTGCTCTATATGAAGTCTGCTATTCAGAGCATCCTATAGAATAAGAATTTCAGTTCTTCTGGAATGCAAATTATGATTTCCTATATCGATGCTTTTTAAGGTGAGGGTTTATTTTCAAAAACAGGGAGCACTTATTTCTATTTTTATTCACATGGCCTTCCCAAGTTCTATCACTGGACTGACTCTCACTAATATGAATTAAAATGACACCTTTTTAATAACCTCAAAATAAAGTATCTTGGGGTAATACTAACCAAACAAGTGAAAGATTTATGTGATAACTTGAAGTCATTGAAGAACATATCAAAAGATGGAAACCTCTCCCATACTCATGGATTGATAGAATGGAGTAAAAACAGTAATCCTGCCAAAAGTAATCTACAGATTCAATGCCATCTTCCCCCAAATCACAGTACAATTCTTCATAGATCTTAAAAAATTTTACAGATTAATATGGAAACAAAAAACTAAAATAATAATAAATGAATTATTAATAAATAAGAAAATAACTGCAGTCTTAAAATGAGCGTTGTATTGGCAGAAAAACAGACATGTTGATCAATGGAATAAAGTTAAAGACCCAGTCATAAATCAAAACACTTATCAATACCTGATTTTTTTAATAAAGCCAGAAATACAGTGGGAAAAAATAGTATCTTCAACAATGGCCCTAGTCAAATTGGATGTCTGCATGTAGAAAATGCAAATAGATTCATACTAATCACCCTGCACAAAACTCAAATCCAGGGGATCAAAGACCTCAAAAAAGAGAAGAAAAACTAAACTTGATAAAAGAGAAAATAAGGAGTAACCTTCAAGTCATTGGTACAGGAAGTGTTTCTGAACAGAACAACTTTAGCACAGGCACTAAGATCAACAATTAGTAAATGAGACCTCATTAAACAGAGATGCTTCTGTTAAGCAAAGGACATCATCATTCAGACAAAGCAGCCACCTACAGAATAGGAAAAGATTTTACCAACCACACATCCAATAGAGGCTAATATCCAAAATATATAAAGAACTCAAGAAACCAAAAATCAAGGAAACAAATAACCCAATTTAAAATATGAAGAGCCAATCTAAGCAGAATTTTCAAAAGTAGAAAATCAGATGGTCAAGAAACACTTAAAGAAATGTTCAACATCCTTAACCATCATGGAAATGCAAATCAAACTAACTTTGAGATTTAATTTTGTCAAAATATCTAAGATCAACAAAGTAACAGCTCATTTTGACAAGGATATGGAGTAAGAGGACCACTCCTGCATTGCTGGTGGGTGTGGGGTTTCTTCAGGAAGATGGGAATTAATCTACCTAAAGATCCAGTGGTACCATACTTGGGAATATACTCAAAAGATGCTTCATCCTACCACAGAGACACAAACATATTCATTGCTGCTCTATTCATAATAGCCAGAAATTGGGAACAACCTAGATATCCCTCAATCAAAGAGTGTATAAAGAAAATGTGGTACATATAGACAACTGATGTAATGGCATTTCAAATGTATTTTAATAAATAATGACTGCCTGAAGATCTGAGAGTGAAACAGTCCCACTGGTCAGTCATACAGACCAGATTATAGTAACACACATCTTGAATTTCAGTAGCCACCTTAGTTGGCATAGAAATTGGGTAGTACATGTCTTTAATCCCAGTGGGTCAAAGAAGTCCCATGGGAATCCCCAAACAACCCAGGCTATTGTCAAAACTATTAAAAAAGGGCTGGAGAGATGGCTCAGTGGTTAAGAGCATTGCCTGCTCTTCCAAAGGTCCTGAGTTCAATTCCCAGCAACCACATGGTGGCTCACAACCATCTGTAATGGGGTCTGGTGCCCTCTTCTGGCCTTCAGGCATACACACAGACAACATGTATACATAATAAATAAATTAAAAAAAACTATTAAAAAAATGTTCTATATAAACTGACAGCAAGGTTCAGTTGCTGAAGCAATACCAACATAACTCACTTTTTTTATTTTCTAATTTTTTATTGATTTTATTGAGCATTACATTTTTTTCTGATCCTCTCCCCTTCTCTCCCCTCCCCTCACCTTCAACCCTCTCTCATGGTCCCATTGCTCCCAATTTACCCAGGATATCTTGTCTTTTTCTACTTCCCATGTAGATTATATCCATGTATGTCTCTCATAGGGTCCTCACTGTTGTCTATGTTATCTGGGATTGTGATTTGTAGACTGGTTTTCATTGCTTTATGTTTAAAAACCACTTATGAATGAGTACATATGATAATTGTCTTTCTGGGTCTGGGTTACCTCACTCAATATGATGTTTTCTAGATCCACCCATTTGCCTGAAAATTTCAAGATGCCATTATCTTTTTCTGCTATGTAGTAAGTACTCCATTGTGCAAATATATCACATTTTCCTTATCCATTCTTTGGTCAAGGGGCATTTAGGTGGTTGACAGTCTCTGGCTATGACAAATAATGCTGCTATTAACATAGTTGAGCACATGTCCTTGTGGTATGATTGAGCATCCTTTGGGCATAGACCCATACGTGATATTGCTGGGTCTTGAGGAAGGTTGTTTCCTAATTTTCTGAGAAATTGCCATACAGATATCTAAAGGGGCTGTATCAGCTTGCATTCCAACCAGCAATGGAGGAATGTTCCCTTTACCCCACAACCTCTCCAGCATAAATTGTCATCAGTGTTTTTGATCTTGCCCATTCTTACAAGTGTAAGATGGAATCTCAGAGTTGTTTTGATTTGCATTTCTCTGATGGCTTAGGATGTTGAACATTTTCTTAAGTGTCTTTCAGTCATTTTAGATTCCTCTGTTGAGAGTTCTCTGTTTAGGTCTGTACTCATTTTTATTGGATTATTTGTTCTTTTGATGGTATTATCCACGAAGATCAAGTCAGCTTCATCCCAGAGATGAGGGATGGTTCAACATATGAAAATCTGTCAATGAAATCCACCATATAAGCAAATGAAAGAATAAAAACCACATGATCATCTCATTAGATGCTGAAAAAACTTTCAACAAAATACAATATCCCTTCATGATAAAGGTCTCAGAGAGAGCAGGGATACAAGGAGCATATCTAAACATAATAAAGGCAATATACAGCTGGAGTAGGAGGGCCTTCTGTCTATGTGTTACTTTCATTGGTTAAATAAAGAAGCTGCCTTGGCCTTTTGATAGGCCAGCCCTTAGGTGGGTAGAGTAGACAGAACAGAATTGTGGGAGAAAGAAGGCAATGTGGTAGACGCTATGGCTCTCCTCTCCAAGACAGATGCTGGTTAGTCTCATGCCGGTAAGCCACAGTCAATTGGCCATACAGATTATTAGAAATGATGTGAGAGTTAGCCAATAAGAGGCTAGAACTAATGGGCCAGGCAGTGTTTAAATGAATACAGTTTCCATTTAATTATTTCAGGTTAAGTTAGCTGGGTGGGATGGAACAAGGGGCCCATACTATTTTCCAACATACAGTAAGCCAACAGCCAACATCAAACTAAATGGAAAGAAACTCAAAGCAATCCCACTGAAATCAGGAACAAGACAATGTTGTCTACTCTCTCCATATCTATTCAATATAGTTCTTGAGGTTCTAGCTAGAACAATAAGACACCAAAAGGAGATCAAGGGGATACAAATCAGAAAAGAAGTCAAACACTTACTATTTGCTGATGATATGATAGTTTAAATAAGTGACCCCAAAAATTCTATGAAGTAACTTTTACAACTCATAAACACTTTCAGTAATGTAGCAGGATACAAGATTAACTCAAAAAAATTAATAGCCCTCCTCTACACAACACTAAGAAAAAAAATCAGAGAAACAACACCCTTCACAATAGCCACAAATGGCATAAAATATCTCAGAGTAACTCTAATCAAACAAGTGGAAAGTCTGTATGACAAGAACCTTAAATTTTTGAAGAAAAAAAAATTGAAGAAGACACGAGAAAGTGGAAAGATCTCCCATGCTCTTGGGTAGGTAGAATTAACATAGTAAAAAATGGAGATCTTACCAAAAACAACCTACAGATACAATGTAATGCCCATCAAAATTCCAGGAAATTCTATTCTTCACAGACCTCAAAAGAATGGTACTCAACTTCATATGTAAAAGCAAAAAAAAAAAAAAAAAAAAAAAAAAAAAAAAAAAAACCAAGATGGCCAAAACAATCCTGTACAATAAAGGACCTTCTGGAGGCATCACAATCCCTGATTTAAAATTCAACTGCAGAGCTACAGTACTGAAAACAGCATGGAATTGGCAAAAAGCAGATGGGAGGACCAATAGAACCAAATTAAAGACCCAGATATTAATCTACACACTACAAACACCTGATTTTTGACAAAGAAGCAAAAAACATAAAATGGAAAAAGAAAGCATATTTAACAAATGGTGTTGGCATAACTTGATATCAACATGTAGAAGAATGAAAATAGATCCACATCTATCACCATGCACAAAACTCAAGTCTAGATAAATCAAAGACCTCAACATAAAGCCAACCACACTGAATCTCATAGAAAAGAAAATGGGAAGTACACTTGAACGCATTGGCACAGGAAACTACTTCCTAAATATAACCCCAGTAGCACAGACACTAAGAAAAACAATAAAAAGGACCTCCTGAAACTGAGGAGCTTCTGTAAAGGAAAAAAAATGGTCAACAAGACAAAATACCACCCATTTACCTGCAAAATTCAAGATGTCATTATTTTTTCTGCTGTGTAGTACTCCATTGTGTAAATGTACCACATTTTCCTTATCCATTCCTCAGTTGAAGGGGATTTAGGTTGTTTCCAAGTTCTGGCTATGACAAACAATGCTGCTATGGGACCTCCAAGGGAGGGTTGTTATATTGGGTTTTTGGTTTGTAGTTTGAGAAAGAACTTAAAGTTGGGTGGTTAGAGAGAGAGAGAAGATCTGGAAGGACTTGGGAGAGGGCTTTACCCAATGTGAAGTAAGCTACATTCACAAAACAGTAAGATTATACTAGTGAGTTTATAATCAGTATGAACTCTTTTAATTTCACCAGATATATAGAGAGACAGAGAGCTGGAGAGGGATGATTGTATGGAAGGATGGGTTGATGAGTGGGTTGATAGATGGACAAAAGATAATCAAAAAAAGGGGGACATTTGAACAAATATGCAATTTTCAAGCAAACTTTAGTATTTCTAACTCCTAAAACCTATCTATTCATAGTTTCCACACCCAAAAAAAATTAGTTATTACTGGACAAAATGGACTATATTCAGCTAAAAGAAACAAGTTTGAATTGGCCCCCATAAACTCACAGACAGTGGTTTTATTAGGCCGCATGGCCTTGTTGGGGGAAGTGTGTCACTGTGAAGGTGGGCATTGAGGCTTCCTTTGCTCAAGCTTCTCTGAATGTAGAGTCAGTTCACTTTCTGCTGCCTGCAGATCAAGATATAGGACTCTCACTTACTTTTCCCATACCATGCCTCCCTACAAGCCAACATGCTTCCTTGAAGAGGGATGCTAAAAAGAAATTTCACACTAGCTCAGAATTGAGTATAATAAAGGATTATTTATTTAGGGGTAGACTCACAGATCACAGTCCTCTGCACAAACGGGGAACAGGAATTGAATCCAGCAGCAGGAAGAGAGAGCAAACATGTGCTTTACATCAGCAGTTATAGTATAAGAGCCCATGCCCAAATGGGTAGATTAACTTAAAGGCTACTGGCTTTAGGATTTCCTACAGCACATCCTGCATCATAATGGACTAAACTTCAGAAAATATAAGCTGGCCCCAATTATTTTTTTTCCTTTATAAGAGTTGCCATGGTCATGGTGTCTCTTCACAGCCATAGAAACCCTAAGACAACCACCATGACAAGCTGCTACATTAAAAAGTATGAATTTATTATCTTACAGTTCCAGATATCAGAGACTTAAGATTTTTTTCTTTTTATTTATTTATTTTTATTGAAAATTTCCACCTCCTCCCCTCCTCCCACTTCCCTCCCCTTCGCCCACTCCCTCTCCTCCTCCCTCCCCAGTCCAAGGAGCTGTCAGGGTTCCCTACCCTATGGGAATCCAAGGTCCTCCCTGCTCCCACCAGGTCCAGGAAGGTGAGCATCCAAACAGATTAGGCTCCCACAAAGGCAGTCCATGGAATAGAATCAAAATCCAGTGCCATTGTCCTTGGCTTCTCATCAGCCCTCATTGTCAGCCACATTCAGAGAGTCCAGTTTGATCACATGCTCGTTCAGTCCCAGGCCAGCTGGCCTTGGTGAGCTCCCAATAGATCAGCCTCACTGTCTCAGTGAATGGATGCACCCCTCGCCGTCCTAACTTCCTTGTTCATGTTCTCCCTCCTTCTGCTCCTCATTTGGACCTTGGGAGCTCAGTCCGGTGCTCCAATGTGGGTCTCTGTCTCTATCTCCATCCATTGCCAGATGAAGGTTTTATGCTGATATGCAAGAAAAGTATACAGTGGAAGAAAGAAAGCATCTTCAACAAATGGTGCTGGCCTAACTGGATGTCAACCTGTAGAAGAATGAAAACAGACCCGTATCTATCACCATGCACAAAACTCAAGTCCAAATGGATCAAAGACCTCAAAATCAATCTGAACACACTGAACCTGATAGAAGAGAAAGTGGGAAGTACTCTACAACATATGGGCACAGGAGATCACTTCCTACATATATCCCCAGCAGCACAGACATTAAGGGCAACATTGAATAAATGGGACCTTCTAAAACTGAGAAGCTTCTGTAAAGCAAAGGACACTGTCACTAAAACAGAAAGGCAACCTACTGACTGGGAGAAGATCTTCACCAACCCCGCAACAGACAAAGGTCTGATCTCCAAAATATATAAAGAACTCAAGAAGCTAGACTTTAAAATGCTAATTAACCCAATCAGAATGGCTATTTTATAAGAGGCTTTGGGAACAGGCAGGTGGAGAAAAACCCATTTAGGAAAACCAAAGGGCAGAGACTATCTGTAGCTATGCATGAGGCCAGCATCCATGCCTTCCAAGGGTAATGCCTGGTGACCTGGTTATCCCTCATGAGTCCCTGGCCAAACTCTTCCAGGGACTCTCCAATTTATACAAAAGGTTACATTCTCGCTATGGCGGAGGGTCCTTACATGAAATGGCTCCTGGTATATCATCTACTGCTGCTCCACCACTCAAGAGAAGCATACATCCAGGTTCTCCTTTCTCAAATGCTCTTTTCCCAAGTATACACACAGTTTCCTTGCTCATCTACCTCTGAGCCTCTCAACTCCATTTGTTTTAGAATAGTCTTTTTACTTTTCTCTTGGAATGTACTCAGAATTCTGCATCTTTTCTCTGCCTTCATGTCCCTGCATTGTTCAAAGCCACTGTCATTTCCTTCATGGATTCTTGCAATAGTTAGCAGCCACCTTCTGAGAACAAACAGCTCTGTTCTTTCTCGCTCCATCTTCCTTCACGCTTTCCTGCCTTGCACTTGTCTAATCTCTTCCATGCTCACCTAATGTGCATATGATTTTTCTCATAGCACTCGAACACATCCATTTTGTCCGTTTCATCCTCTATGCTTAGAATACTACATATTAGGTCTTCAGAAACAAATGAATTAGTAACGAAGTGTGTGCCAAGTACCACCAGGCACATGTATACACAATACCTCATTTAACACTCCAACAATTGGAAGAGAGGATGACAATATTGGCTTTTTAGCCATGAAAACAGAGACTATTTCACATCAAAGGAATAATAGAGGCCAGATGTGACCCCATGGTTCCAAACTCAGAACCATAGTCCACTAGCCTCCCCAAGTGCCACTTACACTACTCTGTTATCCAAGTAAATCTAATCCTCACTGAAGAGACAATTCAAAGAATGAGGTCCAGAGAGTAAAACAGAAAGCATGATCTTGACCCTCGTTGGGTAACACCTGTGTGCTTGTTACTGGACTCAAGCCACAAAGTGAGTTTTACAGGAGTAGCTGCAGGGTGTGTCCTCGGGAACCCAATGAAAACAAAAGGAGCTCCTGATACACACAGTAACACTACCAAACATTAATTACTTTGTTAGTTTATCTACAGTTTTGTATCACATTACAACTCGCTGTCTTCCACTTAGCAAAAGGAAGATTAATAAAGGAAGTGGGATTGTAACAGCTTTCTGCTGTCCAATAGGGAGTAAGGGCTTTACCCAATGCTCAGCACCCATTAACTTCAGAGAGACAACCCACAGCCTGGATACACAAGGCAGGACATGACACAAGGGGGAAATAAGTCTGACCCCAGCACAGAAGCCTAGCCTTGCACACACATGTGGGTCTGATGGAGTCTGCTGGTCTAAAAGCAAGGTGGGAGTGGTCTAAATCGGCCTTTACCATCTAAGGATGGTCACACACAAAGCGTGCATTGTGGGCCCTAATGAAAGACATGTGCTGGGGTGGTTCTACACATGGCAGCAGGCTGAAAACTAATGACATGAGACAGTCACGGTGCCTGCACACAGACCCCTGTGAAGGCTCGGGCCTGACTTATAACAGGCAGAGCTAAACCGATTTATCACCAAATTATGCGTCATCTAATAAAGGCTGGTGTGACTCAATCTGCCAGGCAGGACTGCTGACAGTGGGGGAAATGGCCTCCAAATGCCCCCTCTTCCTTGTCCTATGAGCATCTTTAACCCTTCAGTGATTGATGGCCTGCCTGATGTAGAAGTGGAAACTTTACAAACTATCTAAGCTTCTTAGGGGACTTGGACCTTGGGGTTCCTGGAGTTACAGACTTGCAGAGTCAGCCCCATGTCTGCGACTGAGTGTGAAGTAGAAGAAACCCATCCTACCTTGCTTTGCCATTTATATTACATACTAAAAGCAGGTGTTCATTTCACAGGGTCATTTGCAAAGTCATTATCAAAATTCATTCTCATTTCCATAAATATTACTCCTGCAAATTTTAGGTTCTACCAGTAGCTCTACATGTTCAAAGAGAATCGTTCTGATAATGTCACCACTGTCACAGAAATAGAAAAGCCCACGTATTATAGAAAAATATCTCAGTGGAAGTCACTCGTGCATGGCTGAGAATAGACACAGCCATGTCAGGTTATAGGCCCCAGAGACAAATAACCTAGCAAAAACTTAGATGGTAACCAAGGGAATTGGAACAATTTCTAACATTAGACCCATAAAAACCATTTTAGAAAGTCAGAGAACATTGGTAGAGATGTTCTAGGAAATTATGAAATATTCTGTTTTCTTTCTCTTCACAATATCATTTTTTTATGTGAACAAACTTGCTCCCTGTAGAAACCTTTAGATTTCTAGAATCTTATGGACTCTTTTATACTTCATAATATATTTTATAATTCAGTTCAGTGACCACAGGCTATATGAAGACTCAAACATTAGTGGTGTTCTTCTCCTGAGAAGACATGCATTTAATCTTCCTATTGTGGTTCTGCATATCTTTCCTCTTTTCTCCCACCAAAAAATAATGAAAGCATCAAGAATCTCTAAAACATTAGGTAGAGAAAATTGGAAGACCCATTTATAGGCCAGAAAAGCTGTGTCTAATCATCAGGAGGGATATCATGATTTTTTTAAGTTTTATTTTATTTTTTTTCTTAAATTAAACCCACAGAGCCAACTAATCTGCTTTTGGGACCCTTTCCTCCTTCTGGGTTGCCTTGTCCAACCTCAGTGGAAAGGAGGTACCGTCATGGCTGGCTGATATTTATGGGAGGACTGCCCTTTTCTGAATAGAAAGAGGGGGAGTGGATGGCAGGTGGGAAAAAGAGCATGGTGGGGGGAGGGACCCGGAAGAGAGGAGGGAGGAGAAAATATGACTTGGTTGGGAATTAATTAATTAAAGAAAAAATTTAAGAAAATACCTCAAAAGAGAGAGCAACCTAAGCATTTTACACATTTTTTGTTAAATGAGAGATCCAAAAGTCAATTATCTTCAGAGATACTTGACCAATCATAAAAGAGAAAAAGAAAATCTGACTGGTTTCTTATTTTCTTGTTTTCTGAGACAGGGTCTCTCTCTGCAGTCTATGCTGCCCACTGGAACTTAATAAATCTTAACCTGGCCTCCAACTGGCAAGTCTCCTGATTCAGCCCGTGAGTGCTGGGGTTAGAGGCATGCACCACCAGGCCAGACACTGAAATTGATTTCTAAAACTCAGCTTATGTAGAAAGCTGCAGAGCAGAACAAGGTGGATGGAGTCCCCTAGTCCCTGATTGAAAAGCTGATTGCAGCCTCCGCAGTAGATATTTCCTTTGCACAACTTGACTTCAATTCTTCCAGAGCGAACAAAAGTAAATAATGGTGCATACTTCCCCTTACAAAACAGTTGTCTTCAAAGCAATGAGCTAACATTCTCCTGAAGGCTGCGAGTCTTAGAGAAGGCACACCTGTGACCGCTGTAGTTTGCATCTGGAATGTCATCCCTATGCTGCTATTGAGAGGACACAGAAGCTTTAAGGGCTTGGGCTTATTGGGGGAGGTTATGTCATTGGGAGTGCGCCTTAGACATTGACTGTAGAACTCTGACCTTGTCTCTTCCTTTCTGTTCCCACTTACAGCCTCGAGATGGCCAGTTTGGCTACACCTCGCATTCTTGCCGTGGTGTCCTGTCCACCTCCTACCACCAGAGGAGAAAAGTAATAGGTCTGCTCGGTAAGGGCTGAAAGCACCCGAACTGTGAGCCAAATGTCCTGAAAACACAACTCACGCACTTGTTACAGTGACAGAAAGCTGGTTAATTCAATGACCGTTCTCACAGTTCCCGTTCAGAGTCTACAAGTGACCCGGAAGGGATATCAGAGAGAACCATCGTGCTACTGGAACCTGGGGACCGGTAGCAGTCTCTTCCCTGCCACCTTCAGCTCAAGCATGCCACTCCACACTCCACAGGAGATCAATTGGTATGGACTGCGTCAGGTTGTCTAGAAGATTTAGAGAGACAATTGAAAGTTAATGCACAATTTAATTCTCCAGAGGACTTCAGACTCACCTAGAAAATTTGGGTAGTATAGATGTGACAGTCTTTGACTACAACTGTGAGAGAAACAATTTCAGATAGCATTAGGAGTGCCTTAGAGCCACTTCTTATCACCCAAATCACTTTTGAATGAATCTTGACAATGACCAGCCGTGATACATGCTGGGTGGCGTGTCAATAGAAGCACAGAAGCCAGGCATCAACCATGAGTTAATGCCCTTCCAATAGGTGTGATTTAAAGGTAACCCATCGTGGCCTTCAACCACCCATAAAGATCCATTTTCTAAAATATTATTGTTATTTAATTATGAACATGGCAGCAGGCTCCAGGATTTTATGTATGCCCCGAAGCTATCACTGAAATATTTCAGATAGCGTGAACGCGTGTACCTGTGTAAATGCTAATAATAATGCAATGCAGTGCCGAGTAGCGAGTTAAAAGAAAAAAACAGATAAAGCTGGAGTGCGCGTGGGGGCTCTGGTAATTGGAAGAGTCAATGGCTGTATGATTCAAGAAAATAGTCTCCCTCGAGAAGGAGAATGATAGGCCTGCATTTATATAGCAGCTCGCCGACACTAAGCAGGCTTTCCTCTGCATATTATTGGTGCCAGCCCGATGAGGCAGAAAATTGCATCGTGTCATTTAATTTCCCAATCTTTGTTTTCATTGTATTAATCTTTTGGCTTTGCTTCACTTTATAATTTGAAGGCTCAGCAAGAAGCAAACGAAATGGAAATTCAGCTACTTTCAGGCCCAACTTGACGCGATTGGTGCAGTTTCCAAAAGTTTAACTCTATGTAACGCTGTCCACGAATAATAATGGGCTACGTCTGCATACAGGCTTGTTAGCACTCATTAGGAGTGGCCTTAAAGTCTCTGGGAAATGTGCCAAAAGGCTGTCACCAAAACGCCATCTAGAGATGGTTTCAGAAAGAAAAACAGACGCATTTTTGAAACAAAACTGTGATAGTCTTGTTGATAAATAAGGACTGAGACCCTCAAGAACTAACTCCACTTAGTGAATGTTTCATTCATTCTCCCGTTCCCTCCTTTTTCCTTCCTTCCCCCTTTTCTTCCTTCCTTTTTTCCTTCCTTTTTGTTATTCTCATAGGAAAAATAAAAGGAAATAAATCTGAAATGATGTATGGAACTTGGACCCCACTAAGTTGCACAGAAGTTAGTATCTTGCGCTATAAATAAAAAGGCCCTAACAGCTTTCAGGGGCTGACGATGCAGCAGAGAGCTCTGAATTGCCTGAGTTTTTGGAATCAGACCAGCCTAGCCGCATATTCCTGCCAGCTCTACTTACCAACGACATATTTTTTGAGAGGTCGTTTCATCTCCCCACGCCTTGCTCCCTGGTCTGTAAAGCAGGAGTGAATGACAGAACTTTGAGGACAGCAAATGGGGGCTGCCCTGGGCCCAGCACCTAAGGCGCCCTTGGCAGCGCTCACGTGACGCTGCTCTCAGGGCCACTCGCCACTCGTGCTGCTGTCCTGGGAATGACTCAAGGTCCCTTTCTCCTTCCACAATGACTCCGCTGTCACACAGGCTGCATTGTTGAATCCCAAGATTTGGAGACTTTTCCCCCGGCTTGTGTTATTTTTTTCTGATTGTGAGCTTGTCCTGTGTCAGTGGCCTCAGAGCTGGACTATTCCTGCAGCCTGGCTTTTCCGCTACTGAAGGAGTATATCACCAGCCACTTCTCTACAAATATTGGACTATTGATTTTTTTTTCTGTTTGTAAATTCGCCTCAAAGGTGTTTTATAGCGTGTGGCAAACAACAATAAAAAGAGAAATACCATAGAACAGGGAAGACTGAAGAACACACCACGGACACGAGATCATTAGCTTCTCGGATGTCATAATTGCTAAGTCCTTCTTTGAGGCAATATTTGGTAGGCACAATGAGTCCCAGGGGGAAAAAGTCAAGTTAGGGGGAAAGGGAATATATGGAAAAATTCACTGCAATCTTTCAGGCTAAAATCAGGTTCAGTGAAATTCTGATTAGAATTTTCCAGTCCATCATTGATCACCAGTTCTCTATATAGATCTCAACACATTTGACATACCAGCCTTGGAGCAAAGGTTGAGCAGGTGCTGCTGTCTGCATTATAAAGATAAGAAAAACTGAACGGTGTGTGACCTGCCCAAAGCTTTCTCCGTGCCAAACCATGCACAGCACCAACCTTTAACCACTGCTTTTCAGAGGAAAATGTAGTAGCTCAAGCAATAGCTGTAGGGGAGCTGGGGAGATGACTCAGCCACTAAGAAAGAACTCAATCTGATGCCTTGTCTGGGCTTTTACTGGAACGAGGCCCACAAGTGTACATAGGATATATGCAGACAAAGCACCCATACACATAAAAATAAAAAGCACTTGCTGCTCTTGCAGAGAGCCTGGGTCCATCTTGCAGCACCCACAATGCGTTTCAGGGGATCCGGTGATCTCTTCTGGCACTGTGGGTACCGTATGCACATGGTGCACATACATACAGGCAGGCTCAACACACATACACATAAAATAAACATCCATTTCAAGAAGAAAATTAACAGACTTAGTTTCCACACAACTAAACTAATAAAGTTATTAAGAAAAACACTATTTGATTCAATTATCTATTTTTAAAAATTTGTCACTCAGTATGGAAAGATGGCTCAGGAATTAAAAGCGCTGGCTGCTCTTCCAGGGGTCCTGCTTTCAATTCGTAACAGTCACGTGGTGGCTCACAACCATTTGTAATGGAATCTGATGCCCTCTTCTGCATGCAGGCATACATGCAGATAGAACACTCATACATATTAAACAATAAAGTAATTTTTTAAAAAAATTTATCACTCTGCGAAGACATGGGCATGGGATTTTTGCAATGTTAATTTTGTTAACCTTTTAATGAAACACATCTGATATTTTTTATTTTCATTTTAAAAAAACCAAGAAACTCTTTTTTCCCGTTTTCCTTACATTCCTATCATTCTGCTTGGACCAACCAACCCAACATGAGTGAGTTGTAGAAATGATGTTTCTCCTCTCTCAGCTCCCCAGGCTTCCACAAATAGCCACAGAAAGTGCCTAGGCTTCTTGTGCCTTAGATTGCACTTTCCCAAGAGTCCCTGAAAACAATGTCAAACTACCTGAGTTTGCAGCCCTAGTCAGCTCTCAAAATCCTCCTTAAGTTTGTTAGAATACATCCTTTCTCAAAGTGAGTCATCACTGTTATGAAATGAATTGGTCTTATGTAAATGTCACTTTGGGGTTATATTTGTCAAGAAACTCTGCCTCTTGTAGTATCATGTTTGAAATCAGAAGCCGAGTGAGCATCTGTCATACTGTGTGACACGGTATAAATTTATCCAGTCTATTTTCACCCAGCAATAGGAGTGTCTTACAAAGTTAATTGCCTGCACTTGGCACTAACTGACAAGCAAGTTCATAACTGCTGGTTCTGCTGGTTACCATGCACACTGTTCCAAACAGTTCATCATGAGGCTAATTCAGATGAGTCGGGAGCATATGCAAATCATCAGCACAAATAAATTACATATTTAAAATCAAGGCCATTATGAATTCCACAGTTAATGGTTAAAGTTATTCTTTAGATGCTTTTAAAAGTTCTTCATCAAGATTTTTTAACTGTTAAGGTGTCTTTTTATTAGCTCAATCCACTTCCTATTAGTCTTAAAATTTAACAAGACTTCAAGGCAAAGTGGGTCTGGAAGAGGGCTTATTAACCTTCCATCAGGGTAATAAGTCCCATATGGTATAAAGAAACAATCCCAACTTCCAGGAGACAGAAGTCATTATAGTCAATCGAGGGTTAATGTGACTTTTAATTGGAGGGCCATTACTATTTTCAGGACCTATAAAATTGAGAATCCATTTAAACATAATCTGAATGTTCCTTCATTATCCTTCTCTGAAGAAAAGGTGATACCCGTCTCCCTGTAGCCTCGGATTTGTCTCAGGAAATTATGTATACCTCTTCAGGCCTTTTTATAAATAAATAAGACGGTTGTTTACTAAAAATATTCCACTAATTGAAGTAAAATCCTTCATTTAGTTGCTCATTATAAATAAATTTGAACTTTGAATTAAGATAAGTAACTGTGGTATAAAATCTCATATAAATAATCTCATATCAGATACACATTCATTTGAAACGTGATTTTTTTTCCACGATGTAGCACACACCCACACTACACTGACAGCCTGCTCTGAGATGTGTCAGTTCAGAAAGAAAAGACAGAGGTGACAGCACAGTTAATACAGTGAGTTCAGGAGACAACACTGCACAAGAGAATAAAACTTGTCACTTAGAAGGGAAAGGGTGGCAGGGCAAATATCAGCCTGGGCAGACCCAGTCCTGGTCTTACCCAGGACAACTCTGGTCAGGTGATTTCACTTCCAACATTCTAGGTGTGGTCAGAGACATTAAACAAAGTCCCACTGATAGTAAACAAGTAATGATTACCTGAGAGGCGGGGCTTCAGTTCTCAGGTTGAATCCATGCTAAACGGGAAAGAACTACGTAATTAGCGGTGCCTACCATGACGGAGCCTGTAATGTAAATTTATAATCACACATTAAGTAGTTCCAACAGCTTTACACTAACTTGTCAAGGAGTTCCACTTGCTACAGTGGATGCTTCGTTCACAGTAGAATGATATATGCCACTGACTGGAAACACAGACGAGGATGGTAACCACCCTGACAAAAGACAGACTCGTAATACAGAAAACGTATAGTGAAAGTCGGGCAAAGTAGGGCTGAAGACTCCCTGAGTCCATGAGTTTCTAAATGGAAAAGAACCCTGACCCGCTACTCACCCTGGAACACCTCATTCCACATAACAAGCTTTTCCTGGAAATAATTTATTCTCCCCATCTGGTGACATAGCAATATGCATTGCATATAATGAATTGTGAAGACAAGATAATGCAGATTAAAGTATCGCCAACTTCCAGGCAAGAAAACAGATATGTGCTATAATATTAATCAATGTTTAATAAGCACTGCATAACTCTTAGCAAGCAAATGAGAAATGTATTGCTACAGAGAGGTGATGGGATGTTTGTAATGTACAGTTGCTACTGCTACACTGTAGCTATTTAAGAAATCTTAATAGTAAATTGAGTGGGAATATAATACTATAATGGATGTGGAAATGTTCAATCAGGCATTTGTATGAAATATGAAAACATTCAAAGAGAGCAAATACATGTGTAATGGACTTTGATTAGCTGTAACGGTGTATAATGCAACCATCCGTCATAAACAGGGTACGATATTTTGCTTTATTGTATTTATGAAACTGAAAGTGTTGATGAAACTAAGAACCCTTACACAATACAGGTCATGTTGATGAACTTGACTGTCATGATCATTTCCCAATGTTTACCTTTAAAATATACCATTTTATTAGTCAGGTATACGTCAATGAACTTTTATTGTATTTTCACCAATTAAAATCATATCATCACCCTGGAAAATCTTTTCTCATTTACTGAACCTTCTTAACTTTTTTATTGTGCTTAATTTTGTATTTTTATTATGCTTAGTAAGTAGCTTTGTTTGTAACTAATGGTATTTTATTCTTTCATATAAATCATATGATCACTTGTTTCACCACAAAACAAGTAAAGGAAATGGATCAAACTGAACAAAGAATCACTTCTATAGTGAGATATCTTCATGTGGACACACACAAACCACACACACAAATACACACATTCACACACACACACACAGAACACACACAAATACACACATTCACACACACACAGTACACTCTGTACTGGAAAAGAAATTACTTTCTAAAACTAAAGACGATTGTATGGAATCATTGAAACCTCAACTCTCCCTGTACTAGCACAATTCTCAAATCTTTAACACATGCAGATCTCTACACACTAATTCATCCCTTCACAAATACTTCCCACCCCTGCTTAACACCCTTTACTGTTTCATCTCTCCAGCTGCCACTGGGTACACACAAGCACCTGTTGAACCTCTGTAGTAATAGGAGCGGCGGGGCTGCTTCCCGCCACCCAGCTAGCTTTATACCCAAAATAATTACACGGAAACTATATTCTTTTAAACTGCTTGGCCCATTAGTTTCAGCCTCTTTTTGGCTAGCTCTTATATATTGATCTAACCCATTTTTAATATTCTGTGTAGCACCACGAGCTGGCTTACCAGGGAAGATCTTAACCTGCGTCTGTCTGGAGTGGGAGAATCATGGTGACTCCTGACTCAGCTTCTTTCTCCCAACATTTTTGTTTTGTTTACTCCGCCTATCTAAATTTTACCCTATCAGATGGGGGCCACTCTGTAATAATAGGAATGGTGGGCTGCGTCCTGACACCTGGCTAGCTTTACCCAAAATAATTACACGGAAACAGTATTCTTTTGAACACTGCCTGGCTCATTAGTTTTAGCCTCTTATTGGCTAGATCTTACATATTGATCTAACCCATTTTTAATATTTTGTGTAGCACCACGAGCTGGCTTACCAGGAAAGATCTTAACCTGTGTCTGTCTGGAGTGGGAGAATCATGGCGACTGCCTGACTCAGCTTCTTTCTCCCAGCATTCTGTTCTGTCTACTCCACCCACCTAAGGGTTGGCCTATCAAATGGGTCTAAGCAGTTTCTCTATTAATTAACCAATGAAAGCAACAGATTAGAAAGAAATCACTCCCGCAAGAAACCTCCAGAATGTGACAGATTTGACACCCCTCCCCTATCCTCAGCCCATACCTCTGCTCTATTCTCTGAGCTTCAGCAACCCTTGACCTTTTGCTGCCTCAAAACTGAATGTGTGTGGTGTCACATGCCTTTTGTCCCAGCAGTTGGGAGGCAGAGACAGGAGAATCTCTGAGCTTGAGGCCAGCATGGTGTACATTGTGTGTTCCAGGACAGCCAGGGCTATGTAGAGAGACCCTGTCTCAAAAGACAAAAATAATAATAATTTAAAATTTTCATTTCACTTGGTATTGTGGCTCACACCTAGATTGCCCCATGCTCAGAAAGCTGAGACAGAAGGATTGCAAGGCCACCCTGAATTCCATAGTGAGAGCTTACCTAAAACAGTAGCAATGAGCTAAAGTCTATCTTGTTCTGTCTCAGCGCTCTCAACACTCCTCCAGCTCTGTACCGAAGCTCTGGGTCTCTTGAAAGATTATTAAGGCTGCAAAATGGTGAAATGCATAAATGTATCAACTCAGCCTAGTTTTCATACACTGTGTCAAGTGCTAAGAAAGGTGAACAAAGAGGCTAGGGCACCGATATGTCAAATATGCCAAAATTTGTTTATTCAATCTGAATTTAGATTTTAGGAGGGTTGTTTATTTTGTAGTATGAGTGCTGAGTCCAGCTTCACAGTTACCGGTCATGGCAGTGTTCTCAGAACACTACAAGAGAGTTTAAGTATTTGGGTTTTCAGTTTGTCCTGTGTTCCCACTACTAGGTTGCAGCTCAGACCTGTGTTGTTGTTGTTGTTGTTGTTGTTGTTGTTGTTGTTGTTCACTTAGTTCTTCCATGTATGAATTAATGGCTCTGTGTTCTGCTGTTAATATAGGAGTCTGGCTGGGGATCTGGAAAATGACATCCTCTAAAGGTGACTGCTACAAGAGAAGTATCCTTCATTACGCTTGACTTCTGCTTTACAGTGGGGGTGGGGGGAGGATCACAGGAGAAATAGCACACCACAAACAATAAGACTGTAGCCAAGCCTTTCTAGAAAAAAACAGTCAACAAACGACAAATAATGGGGTTTCTTAAAAAATAATGTAAAATAAGAGAATACCAACATACGGCCAGCAATCCCACTACTGGGTATACGGCCAAAAGCAATGGAATGGATGGTGAAGATTTCTGTTCTCACACACCCACTATAACAATGAAATGAAACCAGTGCCTACCCAGCAGCTGGAGGAAATGTGGAAGAAAATGTGCACGCACAGGGGAATACTACCCAGTGACTTAAAAAGATGAGATCTTCTTTGTGACAACAGCAATAGAAATTAAAGCAATATTTTAGAAAAAAATAATCAAAGAAAATAAGAGTAACAACTATTTTATCTTGCTGATGCAGAACTTTAAAATGTTTGTTAGATCTCAGTACAGAATGGAATACCTGTTACTGGAGAGTAGAGAAAATACAAACAGAATGAACAGAGGCTGATGATAAATAAATTTCAATTAGGAAAAATAATTTCTCATGTTCTGTTTATAACAGCAATGCACTATAGATAATAATAATGCAGTATGTTTCAAAAAGCTTTAAAAGAGAAGTTTGAATGTTTGCATGATGAAAAGTGGTAAATGTTTGAGGAAACACAGCTGCCTTCCCTGACTTAAAAATTATACAATGTGTACCTATATTAAAATATGACTTGGTACCTCATAAATATGTACCATATTGTACATCCTTTTTAAATTATATAAGACAGATAGTTATACATAACTATACAAATAGATATATAGACATAGAGATTCAGAAGGAACTGAAAATCCCACAAACTATTGGGAAGGCTGTAAATCTAGAATGGTGGGTTTCAGCCTGTGCATTGAGACCACCATTGAGGGTCAAACAACACTTTCACAGGGGTTGCATATCCGATATCCTGCATATATACATCACAATTCATAACAGTAGCAAAATTACAGTTATGAAACTGCAGTGAGAATTATGTTGGGTGTCACCACAAATGAGGAACCATTTAAAGGGTCACACCATTAGGAAGGTTGAGAACTACCGGGCTAGAAACGGAGACAGGATTTTTGGTTATAGTCCTGGGACAGAATTCACCTTCTATAGTAGACTTCAATTTTTATTCCTAAGACCTCTAACTGATCTGGTGAGACACAACCATTTTATCTAAGACTTATTTACTGAGAAAGTGGACTCATTACAGCCTACAAACACTTGCACAGCAGTATCTAGACTCCTGCTCCAGAGAGAACTGAGCAGGGTAACCTAGGTGAGCTGATCCATAAAATCGCCATCATAAAGGCTCTAGAAGATGCTCTTCTTGAGTTTAAAAGTTCACTGGCTGAAACTTCCATCAAAGGAATATACTTCCCTGCTCTTGGAACTTCGTTGACCAGAGGGACAGCTACTAACCCAGCAGGATTGGGGGGGGGACGATCTTGGTGGCATAGTTTGGTCATGACAGGCCCCCATGTCACAAGAATAACTCTGTGCTTCATAGACCCTTTGCTTCAAAACCTAGAACTCTCACTGTGGGGAAAACACCAAAGGTGATCTCCAGTCTGGGCCAGAGCAAAAAAACATGGGAGCAAGGCCAATGACCCACGGGCACCAGCAGACACCATGAGGAAAAAGAAACCTGTTTCATTTTATATTTTATAAATCTCTAATATTCGGTGGTTTAGTACACAGAAAGGGAACAGCAAGATCTTACTGTTACATGACATGCTGGTGACACCTGCATGGCATTGCAGTCAATCAAATCTGTGATGCCAGCAGTGAGCATGTATTAACTATAGAAAGATTATTCCCACAGGCCAGTCAATCTGTGATAACAACAGTGAGCATCCATTAACTGTAGAGAGAATAGTCTTACCTGGACAGAAACACAGCATGGGCTATGTCACAGGGTTTATGTTTCATAAAGTATCATATAAGAAGAGCTGCTTAACATTTATTTATGCTTTGTTATATGCCAATCTTCGGAGCACAGCAAATGCTAGTGTGGATAGGGCATGATTTTCACTGTGAAAGCTGACAGAGAAAGCTCCATGCTGGCATGCAGAATGATGGGAGTTTACCTTACAGTTCTGGCCATGCCGTTCTGCTGTCAAAACCGTCTAGCGCTTCAAGACTTCATTCATTACTACCTTTCTCGATCGGCTCCTGAGGAAGAGCTTTTCTCTTAAAATCAACGTTTTGGGTCCATCTGCTCTCAAGACTAGAAAAGAGCTTTGTCCAGAGCACACAGGTGAATAAGCACATACCATGAATGCTGTTAGCTCATTGTTCTCTCATCCTCTAAACTCAATAGTGCTATCACCATAGAAACCTCCGGATGGGGCACTCGACAGGCAGGGTGAGGCAAGGCCTTGATTAGACTCTTCTAGAACTATCTGTGTCACTCACTGCCCTGCAAATTGGCTCTTTATAAGTTTAAATCTCTTACTTCTAAAAGGGAGTATGTGGAGCCGGGCGGTGGTGGTGCATGCCATTAATCCCAGCACTCAGGGTGAGGTGGGCAGAAGCAGGCAGATCTCTGTGAGTTCAAGGCCAGCCTTGTCTACAAGACGTAGTTCCAGAACAGGCTTCAAAGCTACACAGAAACCCAGTCTCAAAAAACCAAAAAGCAAAAAACAAAACAAGGAGTATTTTGGATTAAATAGTCTCTCAATCCTTGAAATGCTAAGTTGCACACATATGTACAAATACACACATGTGTACAAGCTCAAGCTCATATACTCTGTTGGGTCCAAAAACTGTGTCCAAAATGTCCTTGACTTTTGGGTTGCCTGGCTGAACACACAATGAGCGTGATCAATTGAAGATCCGTCAAAGACAACAGTTGCAAGGTGGTGTTAATGAAAATCAAATTCTGCTTTCACAGGGGCTTCATGCCACAGTAGATTTTTATTAGCTAGTTGCCATGATTTTGAACTAGAAGATTCTCATATAAAAACAAAAGGTGAAATTGTGGGTAAGTCAATTCAAATACTGTGATCTTGGGAGAGCTGCCCCCACCACTCATTTGTCTTGTAGTTGCGTGGACAGAGTAGAGATGCCCCCATCAACACCTGAGGCTGGTAGGAAAGCTGGTCTTGAGGTCATAAGAGGAGGAGAGCTGTCCCTGTCCCTCATCAACTACAGCACTTGGGAGTGTGGCCCCTACACTTCGTCTAGGCGACACAGTAGAACTGGCCTTGAAGGTTTATGCACGGGAGTAAGTGAAAGTCAGAGACTTGGCCCCATCCCCTTGCTCATAGCTGCAAGGGGTTTACTAGCCAGGGCAATGCTGGAGAGCCCACCGTGATAGCAAAGATTGGGGAGAGCTGGCAAGATGACCGATCCTGGAACCAGGGTTATATGTTTGCCCACCTCAACATCCAACCCATCTGTAACCTGCTGGAGCACAGGGATGCAGTCCTGTGGACCCAGGGTTACAGGATCCCCACAACATGGGGTAGCAACAGGATATACAAGAAGGATTCCAGCATCTATGGTGCAGTAGAGACCAGGGGAGTCTAGATCCAGACTAAAGATTCTTTGCAATGAATGACTACATGTAAAAATATATAAAAGGGGTTTACTGCATGACTCATTGTGCCACACTGCAGCTTCCAGGACAAGATTTTCCTCTTCTTCCTTTTTCCTTTTTTCTTTCTTTCTTTTCTTTCTCTGTTTTTCTCTTAAATTTTATTTTGTTTCTTTTCGAGTGAGAGGGAGACAGTTGGGATCTGGAGGCATGATGTTAAACACAAAGAATAAATAATTTTTTTTAAAAAAAGAGACATGCTTCTATTTTACAGATGAGAACATTTGTTAAGGAGAAGGCAAGGCAATTGCCCAATGCCAAGGACTCCACCAAAAGAAGCATGGCCACTTAAATCCAATGGTTTATTTTGATTTAGGAGTTCCTAAAGAACTCTACTTCTGAGAAGAGACCCTGTGAGATAGGGCAAGGGGAGCAAAGGGTAACAAAGGGAAATGCAATGCTTGAGCCACTCCCCTTTGTCACATGTCAGATTCCCTCATTGATCGTCAGTGATCAGCATGCTTTCACGCTCTCCAAGACGAAACTGTTAAGGCTTTTTCAAGGCAATGTTATTTCTGAGTAATTATAAATGATCGGTGCTTCATTTCAATCGTATTGGCATTCATCATTCACAGACTTCCCTGAGATTGATTGTGAAGAAAACTAATACCATGGATATTTGTTCTCTGTAATGTAAAATTAATAGCAGATGCATTACTGGGAGAAATTTCTTTTTGCTGTTTCCATAGATATTAAACTCCTGGATTCTTCTCTTTGTGTTGCTAACCCACATGCTATGCTGCCTCCCTTGCCCATCTTACTCTCTGTTGCATTTTAAAGTTGTGACTCCTCACTGCCTGTTTAAAACTTGGAAGTAGACTAGCAGTTACTATTGACTGAGCATGGGTTGGTAGCCATGGAAAGGTCTGGCATGGGTTAGTAGCCATGGAGAGGGCTGACAGACACTATCTTGATTAGTCCTCAAGAACAGCTTTCCAAGTCATACTATCATTATTAAAGAAAAACAGAAATATCACCACGAATGACTCAGCCAGTGCCTGATGACACCAATATTCAAAACCATTACTTGATACTGCCTCGCTTGGCTGTCTTCCTTAGATGAGATACTTAGACTTTCTAAACTTGAATTTTCCCATCTGTGAGTAAAATCATAATTACTGAAAGGAGTCTGTAAGATAGAATACGTGAAGTTATTGGTACTGAGTATCTATCAGTACTAGTTTCTATTAATTCCAGATAGTGGGTCATCCCAATGTGCGTACCCTAGTAGCCCTCAGACTCAGCCTGCCTGCATCAGAGGCTCCGTTTCTGCCTCTTCTCTCTGACATCAATTAGCACACATACACTGCCCACACTAGATGACCAACCTAGGCAACTTCTACCTCTAATATGCTCACTTTCCCAGGGGTTACGAGACAAACTGGCCCATTTGTTTGTTTGTTGCTTGCTTGTTGGATAATATCTATAGTCTATCATGCATACTTGTATAGAAGGAGCTCCTTTCTAATCGGCTCACTTTCTTCACCTTATTTAGAACCCTTCATTCAACAACCTTGGTCTTCACATGAAGCCCAAAGATCTCAGCAGAGTACACCCAACTGATTGTTGGGAAGGACTTTGCTTGGAGGGCTTGTTTGGCACTTGGGCTGGACAAGGTCTCACTCTATATACTATCCGAGCCTCACACTTGCTGTGTAGCCCAAGCTAGCCTCAAACTCATAGTTCTCTCCTTCTCGTTCTCCGAAGCTGCTACTGTACCGAAAGACACATTAGACCTTTCAATACCTGATCTTAGTTAAATCTCCAGTGTCACCTCCTACTTCCTCCATTTTCCACAGGAACAAAACTGCTGATGCCGAAACAGAAACCAGTCTGTCCTGGTTTGGATACTGGCAAATGTAGCTCCCAGGAGCCAGTAACACTGTCGCAGTTAACTCTTTCCTGATCTCCTACTGGTTCTCAGTCCCCTTTTGGTCTCCTCTCGCTCCTGAGAACTGGGTCTGACTCCTGTGAGTGGCCCTCCCAGCTTGTTCAGGCCTCGACCTCAGTCGCTAGACAAAGGAGTCTCTCGATTCTCTGCTAGGCCTCAGTTGCCACACCTCAGATTCATAAATTGAGTCTCTACTCTGCCCCGGGCCTCAAAAATTCAGAAAGTGAACTACGTTGTAAAATGAGAAGCGGGCATGCTAATGATGCTGTTACAAATCGGTATACAATTTTAATGCTGAGGACAAAATTACAGGGTTAACCAATAAATCCTTTCCATTTGCATGCAAGAATCATAGAGCCAAGAGTGAATAGGTGCCGCATGGAATTTATTCAGCTGTTCATAGCAACCAGGTTCATCTCGGCGCCTCAGTTTGGGAGCCTTATAATCTGAATATGGGCATCAGCCCCACAGCGTCACACAAATGATGTCCTGGCATTCTAACTAAGAAGGGGTTCAGGGTAGCTTGGAGAACACTTGAATGAAAATAAGACAAATTTTCAGAGTCAATGAGGAATCCTACAAGGTTGAGACATATGAGTTGTGGGTTACAATTGAAGCAGGAAAGCCAAAGAGGCAAGCTCAAACCCTCGGGGGCACTTAAAGCATTGTGAGAAGACCAGGGAATTTCCTGGGAGTCAGTTACAAATCTATCTATAAACTACTTGACAACAAGCGCAGAAGTAAGCAGGCTGTCTTCCTGAAACAGCACAAAATAAAACCAGTGGTGTTCAAGAGAACCAGCCCTACACCAGAATGCATAAAAATAAAAATAAAAGCAACTCACCTGGATGCCTGCAGAAAGAAAAAAACAAGGTAAAATAGAAAAAAAAAAGACTTTTTAATTAATCCAGTTTCACAATGTCATTTTGCATATTTTTCAATAAAGAGCTAAAGCATTTTTTAAGTGTAATTTAAAGAAAATTTGGAGAAATGGGTGGCAGACGCAAACCTCAAATCCACAATACAGGTATATTTTCCATGAGGGCAAGCAGCTCCTCTTTTATTCCTTGCAAACTGTCTACCACTGCAGAGAGGAACAGTACCCCAGTATTCAGCAGAACTAGCTGAACCTGCATGAACAGCTCACACTCAGCCAGTCAAGTGAGACAAGCAAAATGTGAGCATTATAGTCCTGTGGGGCAGAAACAGGTTACCGCCTCAGATCCTGGCAGACAGCTGTGCAGGGGACCACATTGGTATGCAAAGAATCAGAACAACAGCTTCAGAAGAAACATTTCAAGCTTGCAGTTAATACTAAATTGGAAGAGACAGCAAATAATGAGAAACAAAGCAGGCAGATAAAAAGGGGTTTAGATATTTCAAGTACCTACCCAGCTAATAAATGCAAATGAAGTTCGGTCCAGATAAGCACAGAATTATGAGTCTGGAAGCAAAAGAGAAAGGAAGGCTATCTGCCTAATAGAAATGAGCTGCACGGTGTTGGCCGGGAATGGGGTCTGGGGAATTATTGCAAAAGAAATCCTTCAAGTTTCAGCCCACTTTGTTGCAAAGGAGAAGAAACTTGATGAGTTGTATTAAGTCACAATAAGCAACAATCAAGTCACGTTTCTCACTGTGTGGAATGAAACCACAGCAAGGAAAGAAAAGGGGCGGGGGGGGTCTTTCCTTTTCTTTTTTAGTGTGAACTTTGACTCTGTTCAGGACTCTCAGCTCTCTTTTCTGCTTTTCAACCTGAACCACGGGCAATTGTCATCTAGAAACATATTGTAATGTGCCTTCTTTTGCTTTATTGAGAGTCTTTCAAGGGGCCCCAGAATGTGCCCATGAAACAAGAGAGCAGACTCATCACTGGAAAAATTGAAGACACTTCAATTGCAAAGGTTGATTGGTTCCATTCTCCATAGCCACACATTTGATGTGTAGTTTCAAGGCTGAAGACATTCTAACGCATCTTCACAATTTCCAGGGTAATAGAGAGAGCAGTGGTTTCCATGATACTCCTGAGTTTCTGAGCACAGAGTACCCACATGTCAGTCAAGCACATTGACGCCCACCATAGACTCATCCGAGGCAAACAACCCAGGTCAGTTCAGCAGCAGACAGGTGTGACAGGAGCACCTGTGGGCTATTTTGGCACAAACTGATTTCTATAATTCTGTTTTAATTTCATATTTGTTCACAAAACACAAGACAGAATCCCTGGCCTCATTGTTTCTGGTCTCCCAGAGCTGAAACTCTCGTGAGCAGAAAGGCAACAAATAAAAACAGACATGAAATGGTGATCTCAAATAATAGAAAGTGCTAGAAAGATGATAAATGGGGCTCTAGAGAGAAAGCTCCGAGGGGTAGAAGTTAGTGAAGAAAGAGCACACCGAGGAGGTAGCACCTTGGCACTTCTGCGTGTGAATGATGAAGGGCCAGGCCATAAGTCCCACACCAACATGTGACCGTAACATTGATAAATTCAAGGGAATTTTTAACTGTGATTTTCTAAGATCTTATTTTGAACTGATTTTTGAAGAAATTTTAGCCAACCACGTCTTAGAACTGTGTAAATAAAGACAGATTACATCTACTGTGGGGAAAGAATATGAGATGTTTGGGATAGTAAAGAGCAGGCGTAGACCTGAGCAAAGGAAAAGCAATGGGAATCCATACAGAAAGGGATAGCAAGATCCCCTGGACTCAGTCTGACTTCTCCAGTACTCTCACTTTAGATGTGGTATTTTCTTAACTAATGTCTTCTATGGAAACCTTCTATCAACTAGCTGTTTAGTTTTCTCTTACAGTGGTAAAAACTAATATACCCATGATCAGCCTCTAGGGTGACTGTTGGTGATCCTCATCTCCTGAAATCCCATGCAACACCCCCTCCTGAATGTAGTCTGGACCTGGAGACAGATTCCACTAACACAATGCAGAAAGAGTGCAGTCATTTCTGAGATTAAAGTACAAGAGATGGCAACTTCCATCTCACATTCCCACTTATAACTGCTTCTATGGTCAGTCCAAAAGAATTCAGATTCTACCCTTTGAGCCTGTGGAGAAGCCAAGAAATTGAGGCAAGACACGAGGGGAGAACTTTACCCTGTGAGCAAACACATGTAAGTATGGAAGAGGGTCCTCCCCAGCAGCCTTCGGAAAAGACTGCATTTCCAGCCAGCGCTTTGATTACGGCATCATGAGAGAAATTGCATACAACTATCCTGAGGATATTAGCAGTTGGCCATTAAATTTCATTGCATTCTTAGTTACAATCTCGTAATATCACATGGGAAATTAACATACCCAGGAAAGTATCTGTTGTATATGATTTTAATTAATTGCTCTGCCAGTTACACCTTGATGATTTTTTTTAGTTTGGGGTATTGCTAAGCTCAGGGAATCGAAGGATCCACCATACCCTCTCCCCATAGAAAAGAGAAGCACATCCCCAATATCCCAATGACCAGGAGTATTACAACCCGTTCTGCTTGATCCCATGAGGGTTCTAATGATGTCAACGGTCACAGAGGCAAACAAAATATGACAAACTCCCAGCTAATACCAGCAAATAAAATTAAACCAGTTAATATCATTAATATTTCCTAATTCAAATTGAATTCCTGTTACATTAAACATCATTTCTCTAATATAAATTCAAAGCTTGTTTAGGTGTGCCAAGGAGGAGCTATCATCAAACTTCAATCTTTGCTTATCTTTGAAAACCTAAGAAACTTCTCCAAATCCCATACAAGGTTGCTTCTATATGCAATGCTAATCAAAAGAGACAGTCCTTATATAGCACCTGTCACTGGCTATCAGCAACGAGGGGCTACACAGTAGGTCTCCACCACAGCAGCTGTAGTGAGATCAGGCTTTGCAAATTCATGAGGCAGCTCAATACTACAGAAGAACCCAAGATACAAAGACAGAGTCATGCATGTACGCATGTGCACACACACACACACACACACACACACAGCCACACACATAAATTCACACACATACACACACACATATTAATATTAAAAGACTTTGGAAAGTTTTCTTTCCTCACCCCTAGCCTTAAACCTGAAGCCAAGTCAAATAAGGAAAACCTACAAGAAATCTCCTGCCTCTACCTCTTTTCTTCCCCCAACACTGGCCTACAAAAAAAAAAAAAAAAAAAAAAATCAATGCAGGAGCCAACCTCTCATCAACAGTTCTCCTAAATAGGTCTCCATTCCGGGAATAGCTATAGATTTAAGGCCAAACTCTCTGCTGGGACACTGTCGAATGCGAAGTAAGGATGCTTAAATTAGACTCCGGCCCTAACAATCCACCATCACCCTTGCCAGCATCTGCAATTTACCTCCACAAATGAGTTTTATCAGAAGCAATGGAAGAGCATACTTTTCCTGTAAATCTCTCTTTCATATGCCTCATCCACAATTGGTGAAATCTAATTACAATTTAAAGTCCCCTTTGCCAGTTTCAATAACAGTTCAGGTATCTACTTTTAATCTATGCTCACTGGTATCTTCACTTTTACCTTTCTGAGAATCCTTTCAAGATTAACATTTTATATTACTCATTCATATTGAAAACCACAGCATGTCTCCCAGGGAGATATTTATAAATAACATATACTTAATTCTATTTTAATATCAATACAAGTATATAACATTTGCTTTGTAGATAAAAGATGCACGTGACACCTTGTATCTTATTGGAAGTTTCAACAACTAAACCTTCTCCCTCTCTTGAGTCCTGAGTCAATAAGAGCTTTGAAAAGGTAGGACTCCTTTTGTTCTTAGCATCACACATGATAGTGCAGTGCTCCACTGAACCTCGTGCCTGGGTGGTCATGAACAGAGAACATGTGAAACATCCATCATCTCAAGGTGTCACAACTACACGAAGCCCAAGGGAGAACAAAACAGCCGAGCAGGACACAGCGGTGGTCTTTCAAGCTGTGTTCATGCTGCTGAGCTGTTGTCTAAGGTGAACAAGCACAAGGAGTCACAGCATATCCTCTCATAAGGCAATGCAATTCAATCACCTACCATCACACTCTTGTGAAATTACCTTAATTGTCTATCAGATCACTGCCTGTTCTGCTTATACTATCTAAAGATACACACACACACACACACACAGACTTAAGCTTTCACCAATATGAGCTGTATTTTCTATGGTGTGCAAATTTATGTTTACAGGGAAAAGCTTGTGAAGCAGTCAGTGGATTACTGAAAGACAAAAAAGAAATTCCTACAGGAGTTTCTGATTTCTACAGAAGTGAAACTGCATTCACTTTGAAAGAAGTACCCTGTTATTCCATTCAATATACATGCTGGTCAGAAAAATTAGCTAAGATAAAATTTTTTAACATATTGAAAATTATTTCAGTTTCTACACGAACAACCTGGACTGTCCAATTCCTTGGTTGTTCGTTTTTGCAGTGTTAGCTTGTTGGTTTGGGCCATGCTACAGATCAAAGGTAGGGCAGTGTGCATGCAGGCAAGCTCTCTCTCTGTACTAAGACACATCTCTGGGATCCAGGATCCTACACAGAACATTTTACTAAATAACTCTGTATTCCATAAATAAAAAATTATTTTAAAACTTCACTTTCATGGCCAATGAGAAAAGTGCTTGTGGAGAAAGCCTTCTGGCCTGAGTTGCATCTCTAGAGCCCAAATAAAACTGGAGATATTCGGCTCCACAGAGGTGCACTCTGAGTTCAATAGCCTGCCATGGCACATACCACCTCCACACACATCAGATGCACACTGCAATAATAAATAATCTTTAAATGGCTTTCAAGCCTGGAGTAGGATATCTGCGCCAATTTCATAGATTGATAGATGGACTTTGATCATGTAAAATATCACCATCAGCCAAAGCTGCTTGAAAGCAACACACACACAAACCGCTCTACATTGGCATTTCATGTCCTCTGTAAGTCTGAAATTATTTCAAACTAAAGGATTTTAGAACTTTTCTTTAAATTTCAATTTTAGATCAACCAATTGGAGAAGAAACCTCCTAGCATTTTAAAGTCTACTTATAAACGCAGTTAATGAAGAGCAGGTGTTCTCAATTGACTTCTGACATCAAGCCTGTTTCATAGTTCTACAGACCACACTGAGGCAAAGGGACAAGGGTACCACCAGCTTGAGTCCAACATACTTGTATCTCAGTGAGACCATGGCCTTCTTGTATCTCCAAAATCAGTGCCTTTTCAGTGGCAGGAAAACAGGTTAAACAGTTATTTCTAGAATAAATTCTCCCGACTAGTAAGCAGTTTTAAAAACAACATACTGTAAAAACCAGTATTTAGGAAACAAAGCAGACATGGATCTCACTTGTTCATATTCACTACGTACTTGAAAATATTATGTACAGCATCAGGATATGTGTGTGCACATATATGTGTATAGGTAGATGACCCCTGAGAGTTTTGGAGCCTCCATGTTTGGCAGACATGTTATATATTCTCTGAGTAAACAGTGAAATCCCATTATCCCAAAATGTTACAAGGAGAGGCATCCCTTGTTTGTCCCAGCCGCCTGACTAGCTTACACCCAAAAGAACCACACAGAAACTGTATTAATTAAAACACTGCTTGGCCATTAGCTTTAACTTCTTATATGCTAACTCTTACATATTAGTTTAACCCATCTCCATTAATTTGCATATCGCCATGTGGCTGTGACTTACCAGAGATTCTAACTATCTCAGGCGGGGGATCCATGGCTTCTTCCACTCTTCCCTTCTCCCTCCCAGCATTCAGTTCTGTCTTCTCTGCCTACCTTAGTTCTGCCCTATTAGGTCCAAAGCAGTTTCTTTATTCATTAACCAATGAAAGCAACACATGAACAGAAGATCCTCCTACACCACGAAAATGCAATAATATCTCCATGTCTGACCAACGAAGAACTCCAGGCAGCTCAAATCTAAAATAGAAAATGCTCTTCCTAACACAGAGCCTCAGGAGCCCAGGACTAGCTCTGATCTTCAGCACAGAGGTAAATGAAAATGACTCAGATGGAAATCAAGTGGGGGGGAGGGGAGGCAGAAGAAAGAAAGCCAACAGAAAGCATAGCTAAATACTGATGGATACACACATCTTGTGTGCTAGAGATAACCCAGGAGGATTGCATGAGAGCAAGTCTGAACCTTGAGTAACTGCTGACACAATCCAATTAACCAAAAGAGTTCTAAAAATGAAAAGGGTCTGATTCCTACACAAATGAATTGGACCAGAATAAAATAGCACTGAGAATGGGAAGGCATAGAGACACCAAGCAACCACCAAAAAGGAGCAAGCAGAGCTAGAGCATAGACCAGTCCATGATGAATGGTCAGAAAAGAACCATCCACCCCTATCAGAAAGGACCAGAAAGTACTGGGGATGGTTGACATAACCTCTGTTATTTTTTATGAATATTATCTCACTTCAACCAAAATTATAATAATTCACATTTCATAGTATTGAGTTCATCATTTTCAGCTGATACCTTTATCGGATTAAGTTGAGTCCAAGTAACCCTCTACTGTAGGTCTTTGTGGCCACCCAGGTGACCCATTCAAAAGGAACCTTGATGGGTTATTCACAGGGTTGTTTCTTTTGGAGTGAGTGCAGCTTTGCTTGGTAAAAGCTTAGACATAAGAACAGAAGTATACATCTATGGGCACTTCTCTCCTTGTGCAATCCTTGACTTCAGCCTCACTCTGCCGTGCCTCTTCCAAGGCTGAAAGTTCCCCCACGCAGCCATGTTTGCAGGTATTACACACTGAGCATCACTTCTTTAGGCTGACATTTAAAACAGAGTTGTAAATTACCATAATCTCATTTTCCTTCTGCAATCCTTCAAGAAGAGATTACGTATTAACTTTAAAATTCCCTATGTAAAAATCACAAAGACTGTACCCAGTCGATGAAGGACAAAATGAGGACTAAGTTTTTGCAGTAATAAAAGTCATATGTTTTTGAAAACTGTCACATAAATTAAAGCATTCATGTAAACCATTAGTTTTTAAGGCCATCAAGTCAGATAGGTTCCACAATCTCTGCCTGAAGCCCATCACACAGGTCCCCAGAAGTTTTGAGCAGGCACGAAAATCAGATGAGCATTTCGTTCATTTTCTCTTCACATTTCTGACCTGAGGTTAATTGTAACCTTCCAAGAACAGGCTAGGTTTCACTTAACTGGCTTCAAATTAGAGTCCGAAATGACACAAGCAAATGCTTTTAGCTAGAGGTTTGTTTGGTGAATGCATATGAAGTCGTTGAAGCAATTTTTTTTTAATTAAATGGTTTAGTTGAGAAATTTGACCTGCTTTTCAAAGAGAAGGGTAGGCACTAAGAAAATCAAATTGTAGAGGAACTGGGACATTTTTAGTAGATCGTAAGCTCCTTAGGCTGTTTCAGACTAAAACTTATCCTTGACCAAATATCTGCAATTCTTTACAGTCCCTAGAAAAGAATAACCCTTCCAGGAAGGCAACGTAAAGATCTGGGGGAGGCAGTGGTACACACAGAGGACCTGTGTGCTTCAAGGTCTCTCAACAGTACGCACACACAGAGTAGTCAGTCTGCGCCTGACACTGGAAGGCCGGGACAAAGCTGGGCAAAACCAGGAGCCACTTTCCTTCCCAGAACCACACCTCCTAGGAGTCAACCCACAACTAGCTAAGTATTTGGTTTACCCTTCTGAGAGCTACTGAGGAGATTTGGGAGGGTGGAGCCCACACACTCATGTAGGCAGAAAGGCAAGTAAGGAAAGGCAAGTCATTTCCTGAAGTAACAGCAGTCAAGACAGCAAAGAGCGAATGATCCTGCCCTGAAAGAGACAACTTGTCTGTAGTAATGTGCGTCATGGCATCTACTTTCCACAGCAACACTTTCACATAAGGACTAGTTTATAATAGCATTAACTATTCAAGCTAGAAAACGGAAACTCAGACAGGAAAGATTCTCAAGGTTCCAAGCCATGAGGAATCTTCCTTCTTTGGCTAGCCTCCCCCTGAGTGGACTCACGGCAGGGTAGCCACCCTTTCCGCTTTGATGAAGGCTTGCAGGATAAATTACATGAGTGCAGGGGGTGGACCCCAAGAGACTGAGCACACCCCTTTTTCGATAACCTAGAAACCCACTCTGCTGTTCTAGAAACCCAAGTCAAATAGAAGGGTGTCTCACTAACGTACATTGTCAAAGAAACCAGGTAAAACTTATTTCAAGATCTGATATTTCCTTAATAAAAATATTGAGAGGAAAAAAGTAGCGATCACAATCTTTCGTTTATTAAATATTTTCTTCAAGAAAAAAAAACAAATTAATCAGGCCAAATCCACTTCTTCTATTCACTATCATCACTGAAATAAGAATTTTTCTTTGTCCAACCAGGTTTTTAAAATGCAGTATTCAATGGAACTGATAGGTAAGTAAAAACCTTTGGGCTCTTCTTTTCTTCTCATTAAGTTGTCATGACACGTTCATCTCAACAATGCGTCTGTGTTATTAAATCGAAATACAATGTAAAAGATGACCCGAGGCAAGACTCTGGCTTGACTGTGAAAGAGGTGGCTGGGTGGAGGTGCCTTTCCACCCAGCCCGCAGTTCTGGGTCCTGGGAGCTTCCAGACACAATGCGGCTAGCTGCTCTCAGGAAAGGAAAGAGAGCAGGGAGGGGGAAACGATGCTGCAATTTCCTGGTATGTGCTGAGCCTGAGTGATTTCCATTTCAACTGAATATGAAGAATCATGGCCTTGTTTTAAGAGCTTAAGAAAAGAAGACAGTTTGAAACTGGCTGCCTGCTTTCTGCCGCCGCAACTCTGCCGACTGGAATTTGTGAACAGTTGATAATGAAAATGCAGTTCTTTTTGTGTAATCCGGAGCTGTTTATCAGCTATCCAAAGCCTAAATACACAGGTAGTAGCAGATATTTCTGCTCGAAAAAGAAATGTTTCATCTTGTAAAAATAATAATAATAATAATAATAGCATGATTTTTTTTTATATAAAAGCAATTGCATCTCATTTCTTTGCTGGTCATTTTAAAGCAAAAGAAGAGACTGAGGGAGGAGGGGCGAGTGTGTAGGCAGGTTTCATGTCACACAAGGGACACGAATGACGACTCTAGTCTATAATTTGGAGGGCACATACACCTGACATAACTGCACTGAGCTCTTTGCTCCTTTGATAAGAAGATTGCACCAAACAGAAATCTTTCCTTTTCTGTGTTTTTTTTTTTTTTTTTTTTTTTTTTTTTTTTTTTTTTTTTATGGAGGGGAAAGGATTGGCAGTTGGTGCAAAGAGCAATTTAATGCATTGGTTTTTATTTTTCTTTTTGTCTTGTTTGTATTTTTGCTTGGTTGGTTGTTTGCTTGGTTGGTTGGAATTGTTGTTGTTATCGTTATTTTTGCTTTTCTGCAGAATCAGGTCCTCAGTAAAACATTGCCTTTATATGAAGGTGTTAAGCAAGCATTCCTAGTTTTGTAGTGACAAATAATGCACACCAATATAAACATGCAAGCTCTTAAAAAAAAAAACATGTAAAACAAACTGAAAATTGCTTCCCTGTTCACAGACACTCGAATTTATTTCTATTTCCATTTTCCTGGCCTGTGTGCTTTACTCAGAGATATAATCATTGCTTCTCAATGTCAGTGCATCCATCTTTGATTGAATCAGTGACGAATATGGAGTTATTTCATAGTAAACAGAGCGTGCATGCCCAGACTGCAAAACACCTGTGACTACTTCTCAGAATCCAGCAGCATTATATTTCCATTTCCATGTGTCTTACAACCAAATGGTAGAATGCTAAAGAGACGGGGAGGAAATGCCATTTCAGCCCAGGGCTTCCCTTCATGGGGTCCGTCCAGATCAGCCTTGGCACCGTGTAAATGGGAAGAGGAAAGCACATAAATCATAGGTTTTTTCCTCCTGCTTACAGGTCCTTACGGGGATTTCGTTCGTTCTCTAACCCCAGTGAGCTTCAGACAGGCGGAGTTCTGCTGCCCGCATCCAGTCATGCAAATAGCAGACCATTCCAGCCGCTTACCTTGAGATTCTCTGGGGAAATACTTGCTCCCTGAACTCATACTGACCAATTCTATGAAACTTCGACAGGCACTGAATGGAGGTGGGGTGCGCTCCTTCTCAGGGTCCTTGTCAAGCTTCTGTAAGACAGTTCCCTTAAATGACATCACACGGCCTGGACACCAAGTGAGCACTTATGACTGTGTATATACTGACAGGGTACGGGCCGCTGGTGGAGAGGTGGAGGCAGGTAGACAGATGGAAGGGAATCTAACTTAACGCCCTGCTAGAACGTGCTGTCTGTCCTCGCCCCTCTGTCTGTGGTTGCCAGTGCATCTGTTCGAAATCTAAGTCAGTGGTTAGGCTGGACATGCATTCTTGTACCACAAAGTGGACTATGACCCTAAGGAGAACCTAGGCCAGAGACAGAGTGTGTAAGACAGGAGTGAGGCTGGAGGTCAAGCTTTCCTGTGGGCTTCTCAGACCCACTCCCACCTCGCCAGAGCAGAAAGGCACTCTGTCACCCAAGGAACAAAACCACAGCTTAGTTCTGCCATAGCTGCTGCCTCCTTGCCACCTGGTCAAGGAAACCTGTCTCTGTGGGAGGAGCAGCCCTGTAGTACTTACTCACAGATCCCCTGACAGAGCATCCATCCATCCTTCCATCCATCCATCCATCCACCAATCCGTCCATCCACCCGTCCGTCCATCCATCCATCCATCCATCTTCATGTTGTTTGTGTCTGCTTTACACCCCAAACTGTTGCATGGCACCTTTTGTGGGTATTAGTAAATCTACCTCTAGGTTATAGAATAGATTATGGGTCAGCTCCAGCCCCTGTCACTGCCTAGGACGTTCATTGCTTAGTCTTACTCCCTCCCCACCATCATGATTGCTTTCTTTGAATTTGATAGTGGGCATCTACACTATCACAGTGACTTTGATAAACACACAATCTCACTCCATGGGACTCCAACACTTACTAAGTTTGTACTACATGGCACTGCTTTGTCAGACACTCGGGGCCAGAAGAGCGGTGGCCAGTGCCAGCAAGCCAGCAAGGTGGAGACAGATGTGACCTGGATTAAACACAATGGGATATAATTGCTGAAATGCAGACATGAACAAATTGTGGAAATGCAGAGCTGTTTATAATTAATTTCTGCCATTTTCTGTTTAAGGTGACACACAAAATCTCCACAGAGTTTATGGCAAAGCACAATAAAAATTGGATAGCCTTTTCATTAGCTACTTTCTTCAGATGCTGGCTTTTTACCTCTTCACCTCACCGCTTGCCTCCCAATTCTGCACTCACTTATTATGGAAATGTTTCCTCTCATTATCCAGAAATGTTGTCATAGACATTTCTGCTCCAGGGGATGCTTGGGAACCTCTTTAGCAGATAATATGATTGACCTTTTACATTGAGGCAACCACTTATGCTGGGCACAAATCTCAGGAATTCTGATCACTTAGAAAAGATACAACCTCTATCTATTTTGTACGTCTATGCAGTACATAAAGCCCAGAAAATGGCTCTTCATGAGAGTCCACTGTAGCCAAGGGGTGAAAGATAATGTGTATCATCATGCCTGTCATGTCAAATCAATTTTTTAAGCTCTCAAAGAACACAACAGCCATATAAAACTCTTCAGAGGCAGGGTCAACACTATGGGAACAAAAGAGCTGTCTGAAGGGGTTACTTATGTATCTATATTAGATCCTGTGACCTGCCTGATTGGGAGGAGTATCTTCTTTGGTGAACAGGCTACTTGGTTCTTAGCAGGGAGGGATGAGCCCCTGCTTACGTGTTCCAACTGACAGAATGACATCATTCATCTCTTCATCTACATTCTACCTCAGAGCTTTTTACCTTTCTCTAATTCAGTATGCCTTATTGTCCTTCTTCCTCTTTGTCTGGCTGACTGGTCCCTGGCTTCTCCCTGTCATCTATTTTCTTTCTTTTTTCAAGCCTAAATTTCTCCTCTTACTTACTCTCCTTGCCTGGAAGCTCTGCCTCTACAGGCACAGGGATCCAAATAGAACCAAACACAGCTGGGGGTGGTCAATAAAATGATCCCTAAAGATATATTGCTATACTCATATATTCATGCTTAGTCCAGATGTCATTAGAGGAGTATCATCCAGCAACCATGGAAGCAGATGAAAAGAACCCCAGACAAACATTAGGTAAGCCAAGGGAAGCCCTCAGAAGAGGAGATGATCTTGGGGAGAGGGGAGAAGGGAAGAAGGTCTGGGGGAGTGGTGGAGGGAGAGGAAACTGTAGCCAGGATGTAATGTATGAGAGAAAAATAAAAGTTAAATTTAAAAAGTAGACACCCTGACACCCAATAACGAACTAAAAACAGGCAGACCCCGCAGAATGTTTTAGATTCTATGACTTCAAGTTGTTGTCAAATAGATCAAGTTTTAATTGAAAATTACATATTTTAACTAAAAATCTGGCTAACAAAATTTCAGCTTTTAGATTAAAGATTAAAGATAAAGGTTTAGTAAGAATGATATCTGAAAAGGCTTTCCGTCCAGCCCTTTATATCTGGAGGTATACAGCCCTCCATATCTGTGGGCTCTTTGTCTTTGAGTTCAACCAACTGAGACCAAAAGTATTCGAAGAAAACACTACACCTTCCCTAAACATGTAGAGACATTTTTGTCATTATTACCTGAATAGTACAGTATAAAATCTATTAACAACATTTACAGCTAGAGAGATGGTTCAGAGATTAAGAGCACTGGTTGCTCTTCGGGAGGACCCAGGTTCAATTTCCAGCACCCATATGGCAACTCATAATTGTCTGCAATTCCAGTTCCATTGGATCTCATGCCTCATACAGACACACATGCAAACAAAACACCAATGCATATAAAATAAAAATAAATAAATCATTTAAAAAACATAAAATTTATAATTTTTAGGTATTTACAATAAGTAACCTCACACACAGATTTCAGTGTCCACAGAGGTTCTTGGAACCATGAACACCCATAGAAGCCACAGAATAACTGTAATTCACTTAATCTTCACACAATGCCTAAAACAGGGGATGTTTCCATGCACTTGCAGATGAGAAAATCTGGTCTGAATTGGAATAACTTGCTCAAGCTTGCATCATACCTAAGTAGTTGAATCAAAATTTGGCCTTATACTGCCTAAATCTAGAACACATGCTCCAAACTCGGTAGACAGGTTAGGGAATGTCAGACCACAAGTTGTTTTTTAAACAGGAAGTGAATTTTAGTGCTTCGGGTGGTCCAGGATAAAATACTTCTTGATTAAAAGTGAAGAAGTACAGCTGGGATGTGGCTCAGCAGTAGAGTACTTGCCTGGACATAAAAAGATATAAGCTTATTAGTTTCCAAAATCACTGATTTATTCTAGTCAACTGAAAAACAAAACCTTTCCTACAAAAACCCACATTAAGGAGTGGAAGCAGCAGAAAACGCCTCATCCCAAATCACAGAAAATTTTTCTCTGAAAGTCAGTGTAGAAGACATATGAACCTTATCCTGAAAATTTGCTCTGAGTTCATCCAATTTAGCAAATGCCTCGACCTGAAGCAAATTACTTTCAGAGGAGATTTTTCACAAAAGAAAGCTTTTCATCCTACAGTACGTTCTAGTTATGTTAATAATCTTAAACATGATGATAATTATTAGGGACTATTTCACAAGCTGATTTCTACATTACACAATGGAATAACACAAAATGAGATGTAGTATGAATGCATTTTGTGGAATAAACATTCAAAGTAAGGAAGCTAAGAGAAAATGTAAACGTTTTTTCAATAAACCATTGCTTCAGATAGTGACATGCAGTTTTTTTCCCTTTGTGCTTCTATGTATTCTTAATTTTCTAGAAAAATAAATTATCACTGTAATGAAAAGTGTAATTTTAAAAATTATATATACACAAGAAAATCCTTAGTAACCCAGTTTTTGTCTCTACACTCAGTTCTTTGAAGGAACAATTTACCAACTAGCTAAGAAAACTCTTTGAGGCACTTGCCAGGTGTAAGCATACCATTATGAGACCTTCTAGACTGTTACAGACAGCCACTAATCCAGAACAATAAAGAAAAGCAGGCACTCTTTCTTAAAGGGAAACAATTTTATTTAATTAAAAAGAAATAATAAAATTGGTTTAGACTACACTTGAGTCCTGGCTCAAATAAATACTTCAGCAAATTAATCTTTGTGAGCCTTGCTCTTCCCAAGTGTGAAAGCTGTTGCGAGGATTTCATTCAATAGCCAAAATCAACCTGCTTAAGAGACGGCAGCCCCAACCATCTGACTACCACCATGTGAGTTCCTTGCACCCTTTGTGTCTCTTCAGTCTGATACAGCACCTATAGGTGACAGGGAACACACAGGAACCTCATTGCTGATGCACCGAAGAGCTAGTGATTCCGAACTGAGAGACAAGAGGAGCACTTCCATACCAGCATTTCTTGACCTTTCTTGCCAAAATAAAATAATTCTGGTTCTTAAGAAACATTTGACTCTCTGAAGAGAATGAAGAATTTTAAGTTCATTTTTCACAATCTGTTACAGTCACTCCCTTGACTGTTTTCTTTCTGTCTGATTCTCTTTTCATCTGATTTCCATTTTTTCTATGCTTCTGTCCTGTAGTATTTGGATGTCTGGGGATGGCAAGCTAATCTAAGAGACACAGAAAATGCTAATCATTATTGTAAAGCTGGAAGACACATTGGACACAATTTGATCCATGGCATGTCAAACTATGTCACTATGTCAAGGAATATGTCAAGGAAAATGTTCTTCCCTTGGTTTACGGATGTAGGAACGATGAGATTCCAACCAGCCACATTCTCAGGCGCCCTTCTCTCCGCAAACATCTGCATCTCTGCTTCCAATACTAACCTTGGAGTTTTCATTAATGGCAATTCTTCATAAATTAGATATATATGTGATGTTTCTGCAACCTCTACATTGCTTGTCTATTATCAGTGCCAAAACTCTATAAAGTAGGATTAGGCAAGCATGACTGAGATGCTGTAAGATGTGGTTTCTGAGGTCTTTCCATGTTATTGTATTTGTAGAGCTGGCAACTCGTCTCTCCACCTCTTTTAACTTTAGAGTAAATAAGACCCCTAAGAAGTGCCTTGCTGAACACTTTCCACCCCATTGCTCCCCACCACTTACCATCTGAGGCTGAAGCTTCTTACATCTTCTCACTGTATGATAGGCTTTCATTGGACGCTCTATCACTGTAGTAACTGCCACAACCATAGAGGTCCATCTGGATAAACCACATCTCTCTTGGCACAAAGAAATAGCTGTCATTTCATCTTTGTGCACCAGGACCTCTCATGTCTTCTGACTGAGGAATGATATTTAAAAAGTATTAGTGCATATATTGTAAATAGAGCCTTTGGTTGCTGCCAGCTGAACTATTAGGATCTGTGCATTCAGCTCTGAAAAAAAAATTCCTAGATCTCAAGGGTGCATTAGGATGAAAGTGTCGTGGTCATGTGGTCTAATGCACAAGGAGGAAGCATTTTCCATCTTGTAAATATCCACTCCAGATGAGCAAAGTTTAGGTGCCATTGACACAAGGTGTGATTCCTTCCAAAGGACACTTAGAGGGACAAGTTGGCAGCAGAAAGTGTTTTCTAGATTTAGATATGTGACAGCTACTGTTTTCCAAGTGTTTCTGTCTTACGCAATTTCATGTATGAGTTGACAGAATGTTGGCTTTCAAACACAAACAGGTTATTTCTAATATTCATCGCAAAAATCATATCAAATGGTTACAGAGTCTGTCACATTGCATGAACAAAATTAAAAGCAGGATTTAAGTCAGTGTGCTTGACTGACATAAAACAGGTCTCTCTCTCTCTCTCTCTCTCTCTCTCTCTCTCTCTCTCTCTCTCTCTCTCTCTCTCTCGTTCTTTCCTCTCTGCTGGTTGTGATGCTATGGATGAAACCTTGGGGCTTATGATCAAAATGCAAACCTTCTACCAACTAAATTGTAATCTCATCTTGCACACGTCACAGCTGCATGTGACTGTCAATGGACAGACCGTTTGTGGGACTTGGTTCCCTCCAACTTAAGCCCTAAGGATCAAATTCAAGTTGTCAGCCTTGGCAACAAGCCTTTACCCTCGGAGCATTCTGACCAGATCCCAGAATTTCACTAGTAATCAGGGTCAGAGCTGCAGAGAAGCCCTCAATCCCACGAGAGAAAGCAAGGCCAGACCGTCAACAGCAATTCTGAAGACTTCTATGTACTCTGGGAAGTTCCAAGATAAGGTGGAGAACCTTTTCAAAATACAAGGCAAAGTCCAGAGACAGCAGTGTAGAAAATCCTTGTGATGATTTAGATGAAACTTTAGTTTCTACTATGTCAGCATGATGGATTTCTTTAGATTTTACCTATTAATGCCTACAATATTTCTGAGCCAAAAAGAAACTCATTTTAGAGTTCTAGGCATTTGAGAAACAGCATCATTAAACATTTACTGTTTAAGCTTTGAGAGCTGGTCGGCTTTACATTTTTGTGTCCCTAAGATGTACAAGATTATGAAGGTTATAAAGATCTATTTATATTTCTTCAAGCAAGATTTTAAACATTGGAGCTGGAGAGATGGCTCAGTGAATAAATTGTTTAACACACAAACATGAGGACTCTACTGAGTCTGGTCCTCAGAACACATGTTTAAAAAGTAAAAAATAATAGCAAGAATGCTGGCACACACCTGTAATCCTTGTTCTGGGAACGACTCCTGGAGCTGATTGGTCACCTAGTCAAGGTCCTGGATTCCATGTCTCAAAGGTAAGATGGAGAGCAACTAAGAAATACAACCAGTGTTAACCTCTGGCTTTTACAAGCCTTTCTTCCCTCCTCTTCCACCTCCTCATCCTCCTTCTCCCTCCCTTCCTCCCACTCCCCCTCTCTCTCTCTGTCTCCCACCTTCCCTCCCTCCCTCCCTCCCTCAGAAAAAAAGATTTTAAGCATCTTAATTGGACATAATCGGCCACACTAACTTTGTTTATTAATGATTCTAACTTTGTTTTTAATGATTCTAGTCAGTTCCTTCATTTCTATCCTTTAATGATATCAGCCTAGCTGCAAAGCAGGAAAGCAGAGGCCCAGAGATCTAGATCCTACCAGAGCCACACAGCTTCAGGGCACCAACATAATTGGTCTTTGCACTCAAGAGCAGATCGTTCCATGCGGTGCTTTCTCAGCTGAAATGAAGGAAGACCCTAGACAGAATGGATACTTTAAGCCCAGTGCTGTTAATGTTGATGGCTTTCCTTCACCAAAGTAATTAGAACAAAACAGCATACTGAGAATTAGGCTTTGATCTTTGTGGATAAAATTCCTAATTTTAAATGATCCTTCTTAATAAAATGAGAGGAAAAAAGTTGACAGACTAGAATAAGGGAACAGAAAACCTAAAACATACTTATTTGCCTTTGCATAAGTTTGTCCTAGACAGCCATTTAGAGGAAGGTGACCACTGCCTGAAAGAAGTGTTTTCATTAAGATCATCATTTTACATGACTAGAGTATGACATTGATTTTTAAAAAATAAATGACAAACCAAGCTGCTTTTGTTATTGCTTTTAAGTTCTCTACAGACAATGAAAGCCCCAGCCGATTACACCCGAGACAACAGCTACCACATCATCTATCCTTGAGGGTCACTTCCAACGGCCAAGTGCTTAAAGACCCACTACTGACACCCATTGTTGCCACAAATAGTCTTACTGTGGGTAAAACCAGGATCTAGAAACGCATGGTCTGAGATCTTAGAAAAGGTTATAAAATGGTTACTGATGGTTCTTAAACAGTTCCAAGTATCACCAGGTGACATGCCGGGGAAAGGAGCATGAAAGTCACCAGACAAGGACACAGAACAAAAGACCATTCTGGACAAAGCTCTCAGCACTTTCGGGACAAAGACACTGTCCTTCAGCCTCCATCAGTGTCCAGTCCTGACTTGGCCTTCACCTCTTACTAACTGGCGAATCTAAAAATAAAATTAATATAAATATTATAGGAAGATCTGTGAAGCGGTAAAGATATTATACGGGGGTCAATGTAACATGGAAGAGGCATCTCCAAGCACCCCCAGTTTCCTTCATTTCTGGCATGCGGCTTCCATTTCTACTCTGGGTTGTCTGTACTGGCAGCGCCCATCCCATGTGTACAGCAAACATTTTGGACCTGAGCTGAGAGTTACCCTGGCCTGGGATAGAAAGCAGAAGTTCCTTTTCTCACTCCCAGTGCAGGCTCTGACCATCAGAGACAGTGACTTTATCAAGGAAAGTGGTTTAGGACAATGCATTCCTCCACCTTGTGGTCAAAGAGTCCATGGAACAAATTCCATGCACAGACTCCCCTCATAGGGAAGAACACGGCACACCACACACGCTAAGAAGCTGCCTGGTAAGGAAGTGTCTTTAACTGCCTTGCTAGGTATTTTTGTAAATATCAGCGACCAGAGACCCACTATCCCTATCACCATCCATGCAGGAATGATCACCATGCCATATTCAGAAACAAGTGGTGTTAAGGACTTTCCCTGCTTCTGAAGCATGTGTTCTGATCAACTCTGTGCAACAGCGAGTACGTGTGCGTGGCTGTATACCTAGCTGTGAAAATCTTAAACATCAAGACAAGCTAAATTTTGCATGGTTGTGGAAGAAGCCCATCGCTGCATTATTGGTGCCACGCAAATGTGTTTCATAGCAGGAATGGCACAGTGGTGTTTGCTTGATCATAGGTGCTCCACATGCACGTGAATTCAAGACTATGGATAGGCTATGGCTATAGATAGACTATGGTTTTGAATACTCAGTTGTCAACCCCAACTCTATCTCCCATCAAGATTCTCTTCTCTTTCTGATTACACAATATTATAAGAGCAAAAGTGAGTTTTACTTAATTCCAAAATTAAATAAGTCAATGCGAATTTTCAAATATATCTGAGTTTAAAATGTCTCCCCTTTGCAAATAAAGTCACACATTTCTTCATTTATGTAATCATTTAATGATAAGTGTTGAATATTTGAAACTGCATGAACATTAATATAATTAGTATACTGTTTAGCACATTTCTAACCACCTGCTCTTCTGACACTACACTGAGTAGATACTCTCTCCAAGGCCAATCAGGTTCTTCATCTGTGAAGGATGTAGGAAGAACTATGATTGCTATGTAAAGGAAAAATATCATATCAATGTCATCTCCTTACAGCCTGACTTTTCTGGAATGTCTTAATTGTCATATTCATCCCATTGCCTCCTTTAGTGGACTCTCCCTGGTGACTGTTAGTCACCAGATGATGCAAGTCAGATGTCTCTAGTTAATACAATATTCATCTTCTTTCAAATCAGATGTCACTAGCTAATACAACATTCACCTTCTTTCAAGACTTAATTAAATCACCAAGAATGATTAGAGACAGAGTTTTTAAATATTCTAACCATATACCAAAATTCAAAGTATCAGTCATTGATTTTTCTTTTTAAAAGATATTTTTTTAAAAAAAAATTAGTTGCATATATGCGTGTGTCTTGTGTGTTGTATGCTGTAGCACGAATAATAAAAACCAAGAGATAGGTATTGGAGGTCAAGCTGAAGATCATAAAAGTAAAACAACCAAACCACTAGAGAAATCTTACCTCCACTAAGGTTGGGTGACTCCAGACTGAGCCCTGAGCCTCGGTCTCATCTTGTCTTATGTTCCCCTCTAGTTCTGGGATTAAAAGCATGTGACTCCTTAGTACTGGCCTTAAAGGTGTGACCCACCACCACCTAAATCTGTTTCTACACTGATCTGTGTGGCCCAGGGGGGGCTTGAACTCACAGAGATCCGTCTGTTTCTGTCTCCCAAATCCTGGGATTAAAGGTGTGTGCCACCACTGCCTGGCCTCTTCTAGCTTAGTTTTGCCATCTGATTTTTGGGCAAGCTTTATTTATTAAAACATAGATAAAATATCGCTGTAGCATGCCTCAAGTTTGGAGGTGCCAAAAGAGAACATTGGGTCCCCTGGAATTGGAGTCTCAGTTGGTTGTAAGCTTCCTGACATGGATGCTGAGACATGAACTCAGGTCCTCTGGAAGAGTGGCAAGGGTTCTTAAACCATCTAGCCATCAACCCAGGGTACCACATTCTAACCAATCAAATGGAAGGTTACATTAATCATTGTTTACTATACCATAGATATGATGGACAGTGGACATTTTATGTTTAAATAAACTAGCCAAAAACACATATTTAAGATGGCAAATATGGGAGCAGACACATGACTTTTTTTTTTCATTCTGGTAATCTTAATTATAAACTCTAGTTTGGCTCATATGTAAGGGTTCTTATCAGCTCATTTTTGTCCCTATAAAATAATGGAAAATAATTTTGAATTAAAGCATAAAGCTATTTCTGCTCTTTAATCTCAGGTTGAACTGAAAACAGCTAGGAGTTTGAGCTGTAACAGAGAAAACAGAACTTTAGATATAGCTATGCGCAATGGTCTGTACATGCTTCAATTCCATGGAGAATAAGCACGTTTTAATAGCTGAACTTAAGTAAAAATGGAAAGAAATAGATGGAGTTTTTGCTACACAGAACAGCTCTGGTGCAGTAAAAGGGTTTCATTCCACGGTTCTGAATTATTTCCTTCTATAGTGTCTAATTCACGCACGTTTATACCACTATCTTGTGGGTAACTCACTGAGTGGGGTGGTTGATTTGTATGCCAGTTTGGACTTTGCCTCTTGCTGTCCACCTTCGTTCCATTTCTCATTCTCCCTGTTGGGATGCAGGAATTGCATTCCATTACAGAAGAGCCTCCAGACTGGCTTCCTCCTCTCTCCAGCGTGATTAAATTGCCCACATTGTTCCAGTGGCTGCTCCTTCCCCGGAGCACAGTTGGCAAGGCTGTGTTTTGAGAGGCAGTGTTTTAATCTGAGTGCTGGAACAAAGCTTTTAACTACTGGGTACTGGGTAGAGGATCTTGAGGTAAATGCAAGGTCACATTGTTTGTGTTTGCTTTCCCTCAGCAGAAATAAAAAAAAAAAAAAAAAACTTAGAAGAGGATGTTTTGAGGATGTTTTAAGGCAAAAGCTGATAAATGGCCAATCCCTTATTCCTGGCACTTGTAGTTCTTGGTTCTCACATTGTCAGAACTGATCTGCCCAGAGGCAAGGTGAGAAACCATCTATTCCACTCCACAGATAGCACTTGACCTTGTCTAGAGTACAAGGACAGACCCCAGGCAATAAGCTCCATTTTAGGAAAAAGACTCACAAATTTATTTGAGTTAGAAATATTACTTTGCTGCATTGTGCATTTAATTAGTTAGATTCTTTCACGGTTTTAGCCAAAAAAAAAAAAAAAAAAAAAAAAGCTTCATTTTACTCAGGAGACGGAATGATTCTCGAGAAAACAGAACCTTGTGCTATCCTAAATGTGGGATTCATTTGTGAATGCCTCCTGTTGGGCCCAGGACTGATGTTACATAAGGTATTTTGTAAACACTGTTTTCAAACACCAGCTTTCATTTCTTTATCCAACAGGCCTTATCTAGGACCTGTAACATAATAAGATCTGCTTTCCATTGAGCGCTGAAATGTGTCAGAGACAGCCCTCCTCTCAAGGGTCCAGAGTCCAGTGAGCAACTCAGATGAATCAGAGCAGGATCAGGAAGTGCTGGGCTCAGAACCAAATGAGCTGGCTACCATCCAAGCAAACTTTCTGTCTAGGGACATGAATTCAAACTGTGTGCTGACAGATTAGAAGTTTCCAGAAGAGGAAATGTCTTTCAAGGTAGAGAGAAGATGTTTGGTCCAGCAAGAAGCCACATGTTGAAGCAACAGGGTACTGGAGATGGAGGCGTGTCCAGAAATTCTGTGGAGTGTCAAGAGATTAAAATGCTAGCAGGAAATAAAGAAGGGCAGGAAGCAGGCAGAGCAAGGGTCTCCACATTAAGTGCAATGTGTCTACACATTACTGATTCTTTGGAGGGACCCTCATCCCAGCTGACCAGTGTCAACTGTGAATGTAGAACCCAGGACTGCCCTATCAGAATGTTCCATATACCTAAGTCACATGGTAAGTTCAAAGACAAATGGATGGCCCAACCCAGGACAATCATAATCTCCATAAAATTAGTCACCAACTAAGCATCACATATATGACCTGTTGGTTATACCATCCCTGTGTTTAGACAGGCCTTGCACTTAAACATCATATATAAGATGCCTTGGTTATGCCACCCCTGTGTTTAGAAAGATTTGGCACTTGTTTCCACAGTCTATTGCTGCTTTGAAATTCTTATTAATTTTTCCCTGGGAGTTTCATTTGTTTGTTTGTTAAACAAAATCCAGTGGGAAGGCAAGGTAAGCAATGAGCACATCCCATCTGCCATGCAGCTCGCCTGCAGCATCCCAGTGGATACATGCCTTGTGGCAGTTTCAGGAGACTCAGAATAAGAATGAAGAAATCTGTTACATGTAAGCTGGGCATTATGGTGTCAAATGCCAGGCGCTAACACTGAGATATTGAAAGGTAAAAATTTATTTATGGCCAGGCCAAACTTACAGTCTCCCTTGGTAGGAGAATGAAGCAGCCCAGACCAGAGGCAGAAGGGCCCTTTTATAGCAAATGAGTAAGTGATTACATACGTGGAATTCTGTAGTTATTTTTATGATTATGGGAAAACGCACATGTCGTGGATTTATGGTCAGACAGTTAACATTCCATGAAACATTTTATGGTCAGTCAATTCTCAGAACATATCATGAGACCATGGATTTATACAGGAAGAATAAGTCAAAAAAAGAAGTTGACCTCTAGCTAAGGACCTGATTACAGAGGGAAAAAAATACAAATCAAAATCTAACATTGCTTAATTATAAAGAAAATAGAGTCAGCTGTGCCTTAACCCTGGACACCAGAGCCCCAGGAGGTCATGCTTTCTATTTGTCCTGTTTAAGTTTCTGTTGCTGGGTTAATACATGACCACAAGGAACTCGAGGAGAAAAGGATTTATTTTAGCTTCCAGCCTACAATACAGTTCAACTGGAGGGAAACCAGGGCAGGAACTACAGGCAGAAACTGAAGCTGAGACCATGGAGTAGCTTTGTTTACTGGCTTGCTTCTTCTGGCTTGCTCAGCTTCTTTTCTTGGACAGCCCAGTCTCACAAGCCTAAGGATCTTAGCGCCGCAGTGGAATGCTCTCACCAACAGCCGGAACTCAATTCCCAGCATGCACATGGCACCTCACAACTGTCCATCACTCTGGCTCCAGGGGATTCAACATCCCCTTCTGGCCTCTTCAGGCAGCAGGTATGGTCATGGTACACATACATACATTCAGGCCAGCACTCATACACACAAAAAGAAATATTTTTTAATAAACATGACAAGTAAAAGAGAAAGAACACAAAATAAATTCTGTTTCAGTACCTTTAGAACTTTTTCCTTCCTTGTGAACAAGGAGCCCTAAGAATTCTACAGCCGCCCAGACTACCAGAAGACATGCTTGATTGTCTTCTATTTGTCCTGAGGTTTGTAGGGAAATATCATGTGGTTGCATGTGACAGTCTTCCCTGGCCAGATGGATGAAGTTGTCTATTGCAAGAGAAACAGAACCCAAAATACAGAGAAAGCACAGACTAGAAACAGGCCTGGTATTTCTGTGTGACCTCTCTGGTGCGGTGGGGCCCAAATTAATTGCACACCTGTCCCTCCTTGCTACACAAGTAGACAGATTCCTCTTTTCTCTTTCCCTTTTCAGAGAAAGAAGACTTAAACAGTTTGAGTTGGATCCCTGCCTCTTGCCATGGGAGAGTCGGCTAGCATAGCCTGTATACCAAATGTATAAAGACTGATGGTGGAGATTGAGTGGTAATATCTTTACTACATTTGTTTATCTAGGAGTGGAACACATGAGTTCCACAGCATACATAGAGAAATCGGAGAACACTGTGAGAGGGGATTTAGTCCTCTCCTCCGCCATGTGTGTTCCAGGGATTGGGCTCAGGTTGTCAGGCATGCAGCAAGCACCATTATCCTCCAAGCCGTCTGACTGGCACGGCTGTGTGCATGCTGACGTCACAGCCCCAGATGCCGGGCAAACACGTGAGAGGGCAACAGGAAGGGGACCTGTATTTCTGAAATTTATCTTTATATTTTCAATGTATAAAATATTTATTTTATTTTAGAATGTTTGTGGAAGAAAGAACCTTGTTGTGGTGAACGTGCATCCACATCGCCCAGTTTTAAGACACCTGAAGCACTGTGCCCCCGGAAAAGCATCCCAGATTCTAACCCTGCCCATCTTCACCCTTGCCCCAAAGGAACCACTGTCCTGAACATTGTTCCTGCCTTGCCTCAGTTTTTTCTAATTTAGTAATTTTTTTATGATTTTTCTTTATTTTTATTGATTTTTATCAAGCTCTAACATTCTTCTCTGCTCCCTTCCCTGCCTCTCCCCTCCCCTCCAACCATCTCCCAAGGTCCCCATGTTCCCAATTTACTCAGGAGATCTTGTCTTTTTCTACTTCCCATGTAGATTAGATCTATGTCTCTCTTAGGGGTCTCATTGTTGTATAGGTTCTCTTTGATTGTGATTTGTAGGCTGGTTTTCTTTGCTTTTTTTATAAATCTTTTTTTTAATTTTTTAATGATTTTTTTTCTGTGTGGGCATTGGTGTCTTGTCTGTATGTATATCTGTGTGAAAGAGGCAGATCCCACTGAAGTTACAGACAGTTGTGTCACATAGGTGCTGGGAATTGAACCTGGGACCTCTGGAAGAGCAACCACTGAACCATCTTCCCAGCCCCTAATTTAGTACCTTTACTAACCGTAAGGAAGAGTCTGGGGCAGCTCTGAGAACTGGAAAGCAGAAGTCTGAACCCCACTGGTCATTTCTAGGGGGTAATTTGTGTACCCACCAGATCACATTCTAGAAAGTAAGATTCTGCTAAAATATAAACTTGTAAAATGATCTTTTTCTCCACAAATAGATATAATTTTTGTTTCTGTTTAAATTTAAATTACTTGGAGCAAGAGAAAAAAAAATGATGTAAGATGAGCCAGCTGATAAAGCACGAAGATGAGCCTCGGGCCTGCGTTAAAGGCCACCAAATAGTGGATTTGCTCCTGCCTCAGCCGTAATAGCCACGGGGACAGAGAAAGAGACGGCTAGTGGAAGGAGGGGACACAAACCATGTGTCATGCTACCTTGCTTCCTCCCAGTATGCACAAAAGCTATTTGGCACAGAGGACAGTGCCTCAGACCACATATATGACTGTCTTCCCTCACCAAAATTATTTTAAATGAACTTCAGGAGCAAATGAAGCTCTTTGACCCATACCAATCAACCCCTAATTATGGATATTCATGTAGTATATCACTAGTTGTATGTGTGTGAGCACGCACACACGTGCGTGTAAGCAAGCTTCGGTTTACACCTTCATGTCTTAAAATAAGAGCTGACCAGCAAGATGGGTCAGCAGGGAAGGCACTCACCACACAACCCTGGTGAGCTGAACCCCGGGAACCACTGGCACATCTGTCTCTGTAAGAAGACTAGAAGCAGGAACAGCGCCATCCAGAAACACGAGGCCAGCTGGCCTAGAGTATGCGGTGCATCAGAAAGAGCAAGAGAGATTTCCCACCTCAACGGGGTGAAAGCAAAAAAGTGTCCCTGAAAGTTGTCTTCTGACCTCTATGATGACATGTCCATGCCAAAACTCACACACAATAATAAATACAAGTTAAGAAAAATAAAAACATTTAACAGAAATCCTGCTTATATTGTGAGCATCCACACCTTATCCGTTGGCTGTCCTTGCTGTGCTAGCCGCCAATGGCCAGCGGTCTACTTCTCTCTGCTTAGTGTAGCAGAGGGTTCATTGATGCTGTTCTTCCCCTTTTGTGTTTTTAAACTGAGATATATTTACATCACTTCCCCTTCCCATAACCCCCTTCCAGCCCCTGCTATGAACCTGCCCCCTTTTATCCTCTCAGAATCATAGTCTTTTTCTCTGGTTGTCATATATATGTATATATACGTACACATATATAATATAGATTTAATCAGCTGGCCTAGAGCACACAATGCAGCAGAAAGAACAATATATAAATATGACCTGTTCCGTTCATCTAATGTTACTTGTACACATGTGAGTTCAGGGCCAATCACTTGGCATGGGATAACCAACTAGGGGGCACATTCTTGGGAAAGACTATTTCTCCTACTCTGTGTTTCTTAGTTGTCTGTACTTCTTGTTTATTGGTGGGGCCCCATGAGATTTCCCTCCTCTACATTAACACATCTATTGGTGTTATATTTATTCAGGTCTTTGGTATGTATGCGTTTATGTGTTTATTTACTTGCTTAATGTGCACAAGTACTTTGCTCACATTTATGTCTGTACCATGTGCTCCTGGGGTCAAGGAAGATCAGAATAGAGTCTCAGACGCTTTAGATCTGGAGCTGTAGACAGTTATAAATCTCCACTTGTATGCTGGGAATTGAACCAGGATAACAAATGTTCTTAACTGTTGCACCATCTCCCCAGCCCTGCCCAGGTCTTGTTCAGGCAGTTAAACTGTTGAGGCACCGTGGGTGTAGCTTCTGTGTCATTTTTAGAAGACACAGTCCTGCAGCAGATTCCCTGGTCCTCTGGCTCCAGCAGTCTTTCCACTCCTTCTGCTTTCACAGGGTTCTGTAAGCCTTAGGTGCAGGAGTTGTGTTTTAGACGTACCAACTAGGGATGGACATAGCCACTACCACTAGGTCATTGTGTTTTGGCCTGTTTGGGTTTTCTGTAATGATCTCTGACTATTGCAAAGAGAAGTGTAGTTAATGAGGAGTGAGAGCCCCTTTATAGGATGTTTAGATTTCAATTAGGAACTGTACTGGTTTAGTAAACTGGCAGAAATAAGTTCTCTAAGACTCAGACCTCACCAACACTGGTGATTGGCTAGTTTTCCAGGACCAGATACGATTTCCTTCATGTTCTCCTTTTTTTCTTTTTTAAATTAATTTTTATAGTAAATAAAGTTATTTTAGTTTAATATATTTTGACCATAGTTTCCCTTCCCTCATCTCCTCCCAGTCCTCCCCACCCCTACCCTTCTAACTCCACTCATTCTTAAGTAAACAATCGTCCCTTGAAGCCACTAGGAGAAGGGCCCAGGAAGAATGTGCCATTTTTAGGAGAAAACAAGTGGCACTTATTGGCTATGATGATTGTGTACTTTTTATTGGGGTTTACTGCTCCTTTCTTTATAGTTAGGCACCAGCTACTTAAAAAATGAGGACATTTAATTCATTTCTTTAATGAAATAAAGATTAAGAGATGTGATCTGAAAATTGGATTAAACTCTTGAAACTTATTACTAAATAAAATTTTAAATAAACTAGTGAGAAAAATAAAACAAACAGGCAAAGAAAAAGGACAAAGGAAGATAAAGCAGAATGAACAAACAAAACAAGAAAAAAAATTATTTTAAAATGCCCTAACAATGCTATATGAGACAAAAATGTTCATTCTGTGCTGGCAAGCTAGTGCTGGGCATGGGGCCCGCCCTTATGTATGGTCTGTATACCCAGTGAGGCCCTCTTGAAGAACACTTGTGAGTGACTGTTAACTGGAGATAGCTTCTGGATTAGGGATGGGAGTTCATGCCTACTTCTTCCTCTCTGAGCTAGAACCCCATCTGGCTTGGACTTGTCCAGTCCCCATGTTGTGCCTGAAAGACACCATTTTCTGATTATTTGTTATCCATCCCCTTTGGTTCCTACATATAGGCATTTTCTGTGTCCTGCCAGTCAGCTTCCAAATAACCATACTGAGACTTAATATTAGCTATAAATGCTTGGTCAGTAGTTTAGGCTTGTTACCAACTAGCTCTTACAACTGAAATTAACACATATTTATTATCTATGCCCTACCACATGGCTCGCTCACCATGCTTCTCTCTGTGTCCCTGGCAACTCTCATGACTCCACTCTTCTTCCTGTGTTCTTTGTTTGTCCACAAGTCCTGCCTGTCTTCTCCTTGCCTAGCTATTGGCCAGTCAGCTCTTTATTAACCAATGAGTGTGATACATATTTACAGCGTACCAAAAGATTGTTCCACAACACTTACACTCTTTCTGCTTCCTTTTCCACACATTTCCCTGAACCCTGAGGGGAAGGTTTGATGAAGACATTTAAAACTAAGTGTTCTAAGGTCTGTCACTGTTGGCTTTTGTCCAGCTGTGAGTCTCTGTATTTGTTCTCATCTACGGCAGGAGGGAGCTTCTCTGACAGTGGCTGAATAAGTCACTGGTCTATGAGCACAGCAGAATGTCATCAGAGGTCACTTTATTGCTATGTTCCTTTAGCAGAACAGTAGTATCATTTGAGTTTCCCCTAGCTCCATTTCCTTGATGACTTGGAATGTTGAACATTGCTTTAAGTGTTTCTCAGCAATTTCTGTTTTATCTTTTGAGAACTGTCTATTGAGTTATGTACCATATTTTAAAATTAGGTCAGTTTTTTCCTGATTTTTGGATTCTTTATATATTTTGTATATGACCCCTTTATCAAAACTATAATTGTTGATAGTAGGTCATTGCTATTGTCATTGACTATCTCTTTGAGATTAAAAGGCCCTATTTCTGAAGACATAAGACCTGGAGGACTGAGTTGGATCTGACCTGAAAGCCTCCACCCCGAGGACCAGCTTTAACACAAGTTACTATACCAGCTTCCTGAGGAGCTGTTGTTCGAGTGACCTCTCACTCTGAGTCCAGTGGGTTCAGAACTCACGGTAAGATAAAACTAATTAACCCCTTCAGATCCCAATACCTAGCATACCCTTGAATTACATTATTTAGTTATCATTTGCGAGATTACCTTATAAATCATTAAAGTTCCTTTTTGTGAATAAAATTAAGTGGTACAGTTAGTGCCAATTCAAAGAAACAGAAAAAAATAAGTGTGTAGATTTTTACCATGAAAATCAGTGTTCTCCTTAACTCATAAAGTCCTCAATAAAAACGTCACCCTCCCATTTTTTATAAGCCTTGGCCTTCTCAACTATAGATTCTGTACTTATAATGCTCTCGAAATGCCCTGTAGCAGTCTCGGAATACATAAATCAGCAAAACAAATTTACTCATGAACAGCTCAGGGCTTGCTGGCATCAATTAAAAATAAGTGGTGTAAAACAAATTGATGAGGAATAATTTTAATGCAGCATCGTTTCAGCTTACATGCCTCCCATCTCTAAAACTAAGCAGACCTGAACAAACAAACAAAAATTTCCCTAAGAAAGAAACAAACATTTGTTCCATTCAATAAAACAAATTGCTTTTGTGTTATCTGAAGAGGTTCAATCAAACACAAATATTGGCATTGAAACACAACATACGCACACTTTTGCATAAATACTTTAAGGCATCCCTTTGTGTGGTTTAATGGAAATGGGGCTATAGTAGGATAAATAACCGAATTGGAACCTTTGGAAGAGGCGGCCAAATGGAAGGAAAGCTGCTGCTCTGGCTATGGCCTTTACAGGGCTGACTCCTTCAGCTGTTGACAAGAAATACTTGAAAAAGACTGATTTAAACATAACATAAGATGGCTTTTAAAACTCTGAAATATAATTTTCCGCTTTAATCGGCTGTTCCAAGTAAGTAGGGGAAAGCAGTTTCTACATAAACCATCGGGCATTCTTGCTTATCAGTACTTTTAAGGCGCCCTGTCTTATCTCCCACCAGAGCTGGTTTTCTTTTCAGTGGGTCCTGTACAACTGTCCTGAATCTCCCCACATTGCTCAGACCCAGTGTTGTGTCTTCTGATTCACAATGTGACGTCTATTTTACTGAGGTTAACAGCCTCTCTCGTTCCTTTCTCTGCTCCCCCAAATCTTAACTTCGTGCATTTACCCTTTATGTTGAGTCTTTCTGATCCCAGACTAATTCTGAAATTCCTTCTCTTTGTCCATCTCCCTCTCTGCCTGCTCTTCCCTCCTACAAAGATGATCAGAGGGTCTGCTTTTTCTTTTAGTGAAGTACATCAGATCAACATTTAGATCAAACCAAAGCCCCCAATCCTGTGCCTACAGAGGCCAGAGAAGTCAAGCAAATGAATAAAAAGCCAACCACTGTGGACTTGAACTGTGATAGATAATCCACATTACTCTTAAAATAGATGGCCAGTAAAACCTGCTATCATCACTTCTGGTTTATTTTAAGATAAATAAGATTTCTATTAACTTTTCAACTTTTGGGTGTTGAAAATTAAGCTCTTCAACTTTGAACACTTTGTGAGACAATGTGTAGATCTATCAAAGTACCTGTGGGAGGCAGGAGACAGCCTTGCACCTGTCTGCTACTGATGTCTCCCCGTGCTCCGTGTCCAACTCCTAGCTCTGCAACCACAAGTTAAAGAAGGAATGGACCTCAGTGCGAAACTTTGGTCTCATCCCTCTGCTTAGCAACCCTGAACCACCATGCCATCTGACGCAGTGGCTGACAGTGATGGCAGACTCACAGGCCTGAAAGTGGGTTTTTCACTGTTGGTGTTTTCCAAGTTCTCGTCCTCCCTCTGTCCATTCCTTCATCAACTACTTTGCCCTTGTTGTGTAGTTTGTAACACCAAAGCTTTAGTTTTTTCTTCCAGATGTAAACCTTCAAGCTTGTTTACCGTTTCTCAACGTTTGTGCCTTTATTCTGTATTTCTAGTGTCCTGTGAGACATCGCCGCTTCTCTTCTGCTTGCTGCCCAGATCTTGTCCTTCTCCTAATTTCCTGTTATATTTCCATTTCTCCACCTACTGGGGTGTAAAGTTTAGCCTTCTCCTTGGTCCACCCTTCTAGCTTCTCCTTTGTAGCTAATGCTGATTCTTGGCTCACACTTTCTGCTACTGCTTGTGCTTCCCCTTTCTAAATACACGTGCCTGGGCCTAACACCTTGCTGCTTCATCCTTGCCCTGTGGTAACCTCCCTGTTTCTGCTTCTTCCTCTTTTTCACAGCCTGTGATGTGTCTCCTATTCCTAGGACCCTTCCTTGCATGCTACAGGGACAGGCAGACTAAAAGACCTGATGGGTTAGGACACGTCTCTCTTTCACTCAGTCTCTTCAATAAAAGCGTAGGGGTAGGCTGAACATTTCTTCTGCCACGGTTTCTCATTTCCTTTGAGTCAAGGTCTACTGCACAGTCAGGAAACCCCAGGAATGAAAAGATACACTTCTAGCTCCAGCCGAATCTGTAGCGATCATGGCCTCTCTAGGAACTTGGAAAGCCATGCCTCTACCTTGGAAACATGGTTATATATAGTTGCCACCACATGAGTATTTTTCTGCATTCAGTGGCACTGAAGAACTTTTTATTTTCTTATTGAACCTTTTGGCTACTTTTTATATTTGGTATCTCATTCCCAACTTGACTGCCCCACAGGTTTCCAGTAGCTAACAAATAAGTTCCGTACTCCTTGGAGTTGTCATTCGTGGCCATTCCCAGTCCCTCTGGCCTTGTCTTCACTACACTTCTGTTCCCACCTGAGGCTCTGGCCACAGTGGGCTGCTTGTCATATTTACTAATATCGACAAGAAGCTTAGTCACTGAGATTCCCTGTCTAAAAAGATAATTGGGGGTTCACATTGTCCCATCATTAAATTCTTAAAACACAACATGTCTGAGCCCTGAGAATGATGTGCAGTGTTGGACATGATTGTAAGAATTATTTTTTGATGAATTTAATAAGCTTGCCCACTTCTCTCTTTAACATTATGACTGTAATTTTCATGACACATAGCACTTATAAAGTGCTTTGCTTATATTATCTCCTTAATCCTCACAACAATCTTATGAACATTTGTAGATGAAGAAATTGATGCCCAAGAAAATTACTTTGACTTTCCTAAGGTCATGTGGTCCATAAGGAGTACAGATGGTTCTCAACCCCAGATCTGACTTTAAAATCTGATTAGCGTTTTATTACATGGTCGTGCTTCATTTGTGAATATAAATCTCCACATTTATCATCAAAAATCATGGTAAAGTTTGATGAAATAAATGACCTACTTTTAGCATATTCATGCAAAAGCTATGCTCCCTTAATACCATTTTCTTCCAGGACTTTTGTCTCTGTAGTTAAGTATTTTATAAACCTCATATACCAAAGACTATCCACAGACAGAGGAATGACAGCTAGTAAAATAGTACTGAATCAAGCAAAAGTGGTAGTTATGGGGAGGCGGGAAGACGAACAGCATCTCAGCAACTCCTCTCTGCTCAGTGCAGAAAGCTGCTCATCAACTCTGGCCTCTGTGTTGTGATGCCAAACTCAACTGCACCGTTTGCCTTGTCCAGTACCAAAGAGAACCCAGAACCCCCAAGCAGCCTTCCTTATTAAATTACTTACTTGATTGATTGATTCTTATAGGTATACAAGTTTTGTCTTCACATGTGTCTGTGCACCACATGCCTGCCTGGTGCCAGTGTAGCCTAGAAGAGGGTGAGAGATCCCCTAGGACTGGATGGTTATAAGTCAGTCTGTGGGTGTTGGGAATTGAATCCCAGTCCTTGGAAGAAGAGTCAGTGCTCTTAACCACTGTACCATCTCTCCTGCTCCTCCTTCCTTCAACAGTGCCATTTGTCATGAATTCAGACACTAGAAGGAAGAAACAGAGATTTTAAATCCACAACAACTCTGTCTTTTCTCATACAAAGGAAGACAAAGTATGTCCCTGAAAAGTCCTCCACACCCACATGGAATATGGAGCCAAGAATAGTTAAAGAAGAGGAAAGAGAAATGGGACAACCTCCTGCAATATGTCATGACACACTTCAGGGACAGCTCAAATGGTTTAATTTAAAAGAAATCAAATGTGAATACTTTTTATAGGAGAAAACTTCCCTCACTTTGCCTCCAGAGCTTTGACTCAGCTACAGCACCTCTAAGAAATTATCTGAAAAGAGGAAGTGTGAACATACACACAAGCACATACATACACACATGCAAACATACACACAGAGAAGCATCTGTACACACATATACATACATACACATATGTGCATATCCGCGCATACGAATTTGCACACATAGACACGCATGCATATGCAAGCATACACACAAAGAGACATGCATTAACATGCACACACAACATGCACATATGTGTATAGACACTCTCTTCATATAAGGGAGAATAGTGGCTGAGGCTGAGAAGGGTGGTAGGAGGGATTAACAGAGAAAGAGTTGAAATTGATTTAATTTTTATTGTATCATTTTGAAACTTCAGTATTTATCCAGTGAGCACATTAGTTTTTCAAGAAACTAGCACAATGTAAATTGTAGAATCATTTTGATCCATGTTTCATATATACATCCTCTGTCACCAAGAAACTCTTAATTTGAATATATTTGCAAATAAATGCCAGAAGCCTATACAAAGATATTCAAGGCAATATTATAATACAAAAGATTAGATGGACTCTAACTTCTTGTCAGTATAAGAAATGGTCAATGCAAAATTCTATCACTATGAAAGACAAAAATCTCCAAAAACAAAATTGCTTATTCATAGAAAGAGAAAACTGATGCTGACACATGCCTATAATCCCCACACTTGGGCAGAATAATCAAGAATTCAAGGCCAAACAGGGCAATGCAGTGAGATTTTTGTCTAAGAAATCAAAACACTAAGTCCTAATGAGCAACCAAGAGGAACTGCTAGGGAACTCTGTATCGGTGGGTTTTTTACTCTTTGCCCTTTGGGGGTCCCACCACCCAGTTCCAAAATAGTCACATAGGGACTTATTCTTTCTTATGAATGCCCAGACTTAGCTTGGCTTCTTTCTTGACAGTTTTTCTTAGCTTAAATTATCCTGCCTACCTTTTGCCTCTAGACGTTTATCTTTCTCTACTTCTGTATATTTTTTTCTTACCTTCTTATTCCATGCCTGGCTGGGTGGCTGGGTGGCTGGCCCCTGGCATCCTTCTCACCATCTACTTTCTTGCTCCCCCCTTTTCTCTCTTATTCTTTTTAGTCTCTCCCTGTCAGCCCCGCCTATTTTTCTCTCCTGCCTAGCTATTGGCCATTCAGCTCTTTATTAGACCAATTAAGTATTTTAGGCAGGCAAAGTAACACAACTTCACAGAATTAAACAAATGCAACATAAAAGAATGTAATACATCTTTGCATCATTAAACAAATATTCCATAGCATAAAAGAATGTAGCACATCTTTAACATTCCACAACAGTTCTGGAGACTCCCTGACTATCAGTTCATGAGAAGACATCTAGGACCCAATTCATTAAAATGGATCCACGCCTCATACTGTAAAGCTGATTTTAAAAAATTTCAGCCAGGCTGTGGTGGTACACTCCTCTAATCTCAACACCCAGAAGACAGAGGCTGGCAGATCTCTGTGAGTTTGAGGCCAACGTGGTCTACAAAGCAAGTTCCAGGACATCCAGGGCAGTTACACAGGAAACCTTGGCTAAAAATAAATAAATAAATAATAAATAAATAAATAAATAAATAAATAAATAAATTCTAATGTAATGGAGATCATAGGCTCTATGGAGGAATAGAATACAGTCACGCAACTAAATTGACAGATCAACAAACTGCCTTATGAGCTGGATGTGGCAATGCTCACACGTCCACACTTTTTAAGTGTCCATAAGAATGGAGAGATGGACATATGACACACGCATACACATGCCTGTGAACACATGCACACATACTTGGTTTTAGAAGGTGACATAGGGAATGAGGAACAGCAGCTGAAAGTTGTTTTTCCTGAGACATTGGTGATTTGTAGCACAAAGATTTCCCTTCTATAGTATTCTTCACTTTGCTTTTGCATCTTTAGTTCTTATATGCATTAACTTTTTAGCTGAAAATACTTCTTAAAACTCAAGTCTTAGTGTTGTGGGACAATGGGCTTTCATCCTGTCACTTGTTTTATTTTTAATAAAATGCTGGTTGGGCAGTAACCAGGCAGGAAGTAAAGGAGGGGCAACCAGGCAGGAAGTAGAGACAGGGCAACGAGAATTCTGGGAAGAGGGAAGTTTCAGTCTGCAGTCATGATCCAGCCTCAGGGGAAGCAAGATGTGACTGCCTCACGGAAAAAGGTACCCCAAGGCACGTGGATAACTCAGACAAGAATTATGGGCTAATGTAAGTTATAAGAATTAGTTAATAAGAAGCCTAAGCTAATAGGCCAATCAGTTTAAAACTAATGTAGACCTCTGTGTGATTTCTTTGAGACTTAAGGACTGCAGGAACCTGACAGGAAAGAAACCTCAGCCAACACCTTAGGACAGAATAAGAAAAGTTCTCATCTACTCTGACTTTAACAATTTTTGCTTCTCACTCACTAATCAGAGCAATCAAAGGGCTCACAGAGCCCTGCCAGTGGCCATGTCAGAACCGCAGCAGGTGGCATTTGAATTTAGGAGTTCGGCTTACCAGAATGCAAGACACTGGTGGATAAATGCCGGATAGGCAAGGCTCAGGGAGGTTCGGCTCTGGAATGTCTCTTGCTACTGTTGCTTGCCACTGCCTTCTTTCTCTGGTATCTAGTATGGTGTGAATGGGTGTGGAGGGGTCCCCAATGCCTTTAATGCAGTGTAATTATCTCATGGAATTGTACTGTTCTACTGGGTATTTTTACCTATGGGTTATCACAAAAATGATTTCCACTTAAGTCGTAGTGTGGAAAGTGTTGCAGCTGCCCGTGATAAAGCAAGGGCTACAGAGGATAGAAAACAAAGACAAAGAAGTGTCTCACAGTGAGGACTTCGAGTTTCTCTTGGGGAGCCGCATAGACTGTGGATTAGGTTAATGATTAAGAAAAGCAATCAAGTCCCACAGGTTAGCTCAAGTTCTTTCTGATACTGGGAAATGTGCTCAGGGATTCGGTGTGCATCACAGCTAAAACAAAGTTCTAAACAATTGACTTCATGTGACTAGAAAACAAAAAACTGGATGGTTAGCTAAGATAATTGGATGGACTCTAAATACGAAAAGAGAAACTAGCAACTCGGGTTTTTTTTTTCTGACAATTATAAAAACTACTGCCTGTGTAAACAGTTATGGCTGAAAGACTCCTGGTCTGTGAGAAATCTAAAAGATGAATGTTTAGCTGTATGTGAGTTCTTCAGGATAATTTGTTTTTTACCTGTAATACATAAATGTTTAATTGTGGTAGAGAAATAAGAAACATGTTTTTTACTTGTATTATTGTAATCATTCACTTAAAAAATCGAATGCAACCACATTGAAAATTTTATATCCCTTGAAAGATTCTGCAGGAGTATACAAGCTATAAGGAAAAAATTAAAAAAAAAAACAGGAAAGATGGAAAAGGAAGACATCATGAAATAGATAGAAGAAAGACATCAGGAGAGGAAACAGAAGGGAAATATCAGGGTAGAAAAGACTAGAAAAAAAGAATAGAGTTTAACAAGCAACAGAAAGAACAATAAAATGAAAAAGAAGCTTTCATCCCTCAGGAAAACAATCTGTGTGTGTGTGTGTGTGTGTGTGTGTGTGTGTGTGTGTGTGTGTGTGTGTGTTTCTCACCTGCATCTCATTCCCAGTTTCTCTGGCCTGCTGAAGACTGTATTTCTGCAGAGTTCAATGTGCATCAACAATCCAGAAGAGAAAGACAGACAAACGGAGACGACTGACCAGACCGAGAGTGCAGATGATTCCAGAGACACTTGAAATGACTTAGAAACAAGGCAGCAGACATCAAAGTGCTCTTGGAAACTGAGAATATGATTGATAAGACAAAAAGATGATACATCATAGAATCAAACTGAAAACAAAAAAAAATATGGGGGAGAAAAAAGCTTGTTTACAGAGAACAAATCTTCAAGATCTCACACTCATCTCCTAAAGTTTCCAAAAACAAGACCAAAACAAAACAAAAATAATCATGTAAACAATGGAGGAAGGTCTCCTAGAATAACGAAAGATGGAATTTATATCAGGAGCTTCATAACAGCCTTGCAGAAAACTCTTGAACAGATACTCAGGAAATTTAACAACTTTAAAAAGATGAAGGTTCAGAAGAAAAGGTTTCCTCTGTACAAAGGAAACCAACGAAATTACAGATTCTTTTCATGGGATTAAGAGCCAGACTCACACCAGACTTATTAACTGTTACACTAATGAGAGCAGAACAATGACCTGGAGGAAGGAATTTGAAACTTGAAATTCAGTAACAAGGGAGACACAGGTTTCTCCTTGTGACCCTTGTGGTTTATTTATGTTTTTAAAACTTATGATTAATCAGCTGGACAACCTAAAAAGATAAGTGCCTCTCTCTCTCTAGTATCCTCATGTGGTTTATTTATGTTTTTAAAACTTATGATTAGTCAGCTGGACAACCTAAAGAGATTAAAGTTTCTCTCTGGTCTCCATATCCCTCTACTCTTCCTCCACATCTACATTTATGTTCTAGCCGACACCTTTCTCATGTAAAACAGAAAATTCAAAATACATACAAAAATATGCAAAGTATGCAAACTAATTAAACACTGAAATGTTTCTTAACATGTAATAGATACAAAAAAATTAAATCAAGTTGAGTTTTCTACTTAGAATGTTCTCTTCCAACAAGATAAACTCTGTGACATTTAAGGTTGCATCTTCTCTGTAGATCTAAACACATCATTTAGTCTTCAGAGAATAAGATTTACATAGCCCTAATCCTAATATTACAAAGGCTTATGGTCGATGTGATGATGCTGACATTTGGGTACTAGAACTCTGATTCAGTTACCAGACAGAATGTAAATACCCTATATTGTGATGGTTCCTCTCCATTGCAAACTTGACTGGACTTAGAGTTATCTAGGAGACACCGTTCTAGATAGGTTGGTCATGTGCTTCAGAGGTGGTTAGCTGGGGAAGGAAGACTCGCTGTTGAATGCAGGCTGCACCATCCCATGCTCTGGGACTCCAGGCTAACACAAGAGTAGAAAGGAACAGAATAGCCTGACAGACAGCAGTGTCCGTTGCTCTTTCCTGCCTGCAGAGGCAATGTGACTGAGCTGTCTCTGTCCATTTAGGAGGGATTGCATCCATTCATAACCAGAAACCTTTCTTCTCTTACATTGATTCCCTCAGGTGTTTTGTCAAAGGGATAAGAAAACCCACTAATGCAAATTATCTTGACAGTGTGACAGGAATAGTATGGCTGATGACAAGTGGGAGGTGGCTGTAGGAGACCTGGGAAGATGGAAGGCTAATTTTCTCACATCATTAACAGGGAGCTACGATTCCTTCTAATCTTTGAAATGGCAAGAAATGGAACTTGCATTTATAATTGCATGTATAATTCAGTTATGAAGAGCAGTCAGCAAATTAAAATATAAGAACCCAAATGAGTATTGACAGGGCTAGAAAGAAAACATGTACTCATCATTCCCATGACAGTCAACTGGCACTGTTTGCAGAGCTGATAAGCTATTTGAATGAATGTCAGGAGATAGGTTACATAAAAAATTAATTTTTGCTCTTTTTGTTTGTTTGTTTTAGTTTGATTTGATTGGGGTTTTGTTTCATTTTGTTTTGTTTGAGACTGTGTAGCCTTGATTGGCCCAGAACTTATTCTGTAGACAGCCTGGCCTTTTATACATAGAAATCAGCCTGCTCTGATTCTGTCTCTATTTCCTTGAGTTCTAAACCTAAAGGTGTATGTACCACCATGCCAAGAAAAATTAACTTTTAAACTTTTTAAGTGGATTGTTCTGAAAAGTGATAGAAAGATTGGAGAGTAGCAAATGCCACTTTTATGCTACTTATATCTTATTCTGCTTGAATTTTTTTTAACTGTTCCTATTCTTTTAGAATTGAAAAATAAATTTGCTTTCTGTATACTTAGGATGCCTCAAAATCCTAGTTAAGATGTTTAGGTAAATATTGTTATTAATATATAAAAATATTAATAACGAACAATAGCAAATTTTTCAGTTAGGTTTTCTGTGCACTAAAAACTAAATGAATGCTCTTTTTGAATCATCACAAGTGTGATGACAGTACTCTTGCATCCTGCATTTTACATAGGAAGAAACAAAGCCTTAAGTACTAATGATTTCCCGAGATACTACAGCTAATGAGAAACAAAGGGGCTAGGGCTCAACCACAAGTGTGTCCAACTTCAAGTTTACAATCACCAAGCTACTGCCTACACTGACCCAGTAATTTTGAATTTCCAACATGAAATCTATTGTCCCTACAACTATATGAGATGTGACAGAAAGAAGTTCATTTGAAATTAAAACTGGTCCCTTGGACTTAAACAATTTCATATTTATGGTGTGTGTGTGTGTGTGTGTGTGTGTGTGATGTAGAAAACAAAACAATGGTTTTAAGTTTAGAAAGGAAGTCATTTTTTACTCTGGAATTGAAGCCCAAGAATGCTATCAAACACACGGGTATAAATAGAAGTATTTTCAGACATAAAGGGGCAGAGGGTAGTTTCTTCCTTTGTAGCATGCTCAGAAAAGCCACATGAAGAGTGAAGAAGAGCCGTTCTGAGTGACACCTCAGACAGAAGGTTGTCTGCCATCGCTCCCTAAGCAGGCAAACGGAGCTGGCACTCAGTGTTTGCCATGGTCTCTTGTGACCATGAAGAGGTAGATTCTGTTATTTCCAGCCTTCAGTAGAGTTTGGAGAATCCTTCCAGATCACACTGTTGAGGGCTGTGCATGGTGTTGAAGACAGGGTCACAGATTGCTGCCATAGACAACAGTGAGCAGACAGGGATCTGCATCTGAAGAACTCACCATAAATGAGGGGTAGTTTGGGTGTGTTGTAAGTCTTAGTCAAAACTCACCATTCCTACCCTCACAACTATGGTTTTGAATTTTAAGACTGAAAACTATAACTTCAACCTTCCCTTCAAAGACATCCTATATAAAAAGTCAGAAACCATCATGAGGTCTTAAAGTCCAATGAGAATTGACAATTAGCCAATATATCACGTCACATTGTCTGGGTAGTCCGAAGTATTAGATCGTCTATGTTATCGTGGAAAGTCAAGAGTTTATGGACCAAGCCATGCAACATCATTTCAAATAAGAACAGGCAGCATGAATCCCATTCTCTGTCCTCAATGTGCTTTGGTAAGTTATAAATTGTATTTTTATGTTTCAAGAGTCTTTAAGTTCCCCACATTTCTCACAGTTATAGACCCCAAAATCTCCTCCGGAAGTCCACATTTCTGTTTACCAACTTCAAAGGCCCCAGGATAGTACATATTATTAAGATAAGACCAAACACATTATTTTTTCTGAATCCTTTCCATAAACTCCGCAGTCAGATATTGTGTGGAAGGCTCTGTAGTTTAAAATAGAAATTTCCTCTCCGAGATAACCAAAGAAAGATTTGCTAGGAACAAGGTTAACGGCTCTTTTGTGGGTCACAGCACCAAGACGCTTCCGCCTGAGAGCACGGCTGCCTTTTAACCATTGACTGGATCAGCTCCTGTCTCTTCCTTCAGTGGCTGTTAGGGGAATTCACTTGAACACACTGACTTATTAACTTATATACCTATACGTGGGAAATGTATTTGCTACTTCTCCCTACATCCAAGTTAAAATATTTAAATTAAATCAGACATGAGAAAAAACAATGCTACCCTTAAAATTAAAAGCAAACAAAAAAAACATTGTAATTAGCCCAAGTTCCTCCTTTTGCTCCCTCCCTAAAGTAAAGCCTGTCTTGTTTCCATGGAGCTCCCCTCCTGTGTGCTTAATTACCCCAGTGAGGGAGGCTCCACCACTTCCCATCCCATTTTCTTATTCCTACTTCCAAGACACCTCTGGACACAAGTGTGCGGCATAGCTCCCATCCAGTCAACACATCACATATTCATAACATGACTTAACTGGTCTTAACATTTTTCATAAATCGAACTCTAGGATCAATTCATCATGATCATATTTAAATTAGTTCTTATGTTTACTGCACCATTCTACCTGAAGAACGTGATCATATCAATGGCATCTAGTTCCTGGACCCATGAGACTATATGTTTTTACAGTCCTGGAATATGAGAACACAGTGTTTACTGAGAGCCAAACATACCAATTTTGACCAAAGAAACTTTTGCCATGTCCCAAAATTTTAAAATGAAAGAAAGAAGAGAGAGCTTTATATAACTTTCTAATTCCTGTGTTAAATTCCCCACCCAGTTTCCCTAAGAGCACTTCCTGACTGAAGCCTATTTGCTGTGCACAGTTTGGGTTCTTACTTTGTGTTAGCAGTGTTGCCCTGGTCTCACTCATCCTCTAAAGAAGACAGACATAACGTTGAGCTTCATGTAAAAACATTCTATTGAATTCTGAAATCACTCGGTTAATCGCTGAAACATAAAGTGGGAACTCTCATTGAATCTGTAAAACTTCTTCAGCACTCCTGAATCTAAAGCCATGTTTTTCATCAAGCCCACTTCCAAGTGGCTGCCTGTGAGCTAGCTTATCAAGAGCTGTCAGAATCTATCAAATCAGCAGCGGTAACCGGAAGGCCCATGTTAATTGTAAATCATAACAGAGTCAAGGTTAATTACAATTAGATCATAAATGTTTTACTTGAGAACGCTAAGCGTATTTCATCTGGAACATATTAAAATAAAAAGAGAAATGCTTACGTATGGAAGGATACTACAGCTGCCACAGGAATAAGAGACTACTCTGCCGTGTTTCAACATCCCATGTTCATCTCGGAAGTGACAAAATAAGCAATTTGGATGCAAATTCTTTTCAGAGTGTTTTAGTTCTTAAATGGGAAAGTAAAAGCTGCAATCTTCTAAGCATACCTTGGCAATATAATTTGTTTTGTTATTGCTGTTGTTGTTTAATCTAACTTGGAAAAAACAAAGATACCGGCATTTATTTCTGGAGTCTACAGCTAACCATGCCATAACAGGGTCTTACTGATATTTTTTGACCATGCAAAAGCAAACTTCTGGTGGAGCTGAGTGTAGAGTAATCTGCACTGGGTTCTTATTTCTATAATTTTTTAACTCTGAAATTATCACTAAATAAAATGCTCTTTAAATGTTGTTTAATAATTTACCATTATTTTGACCTGAGACATTAGTCCAGCGGTCTAAGGCTTTTTCCGCTCTGAGTGGAGTCAGAAAAGTTACATTTCCTGTTCTGGGAAACAGTCTGTAAGCATGCACAGCCTCAGTTCTCTTCCTGTTTCCCAGTACTGTGCAGTGACATCGTCCCTGTAGAGTGCAGTGACATCATTCCCATAGAGTGCAATGACATCATCCCTGTAGAGTGCAGTGACATCATTCCCATAGAGCGCAATGACATCATCCCTGTAGTGTGCAGTGGCATCATCTCTGTGGGTAGATCTTCCTCTTCTCATAGCTGAGTTTCACATAGAAAAAATATTCAAAACCTCCATGGGGGGAAATCCAGGTTTCATGGGTATTTGAACTTGCACTTGAATACTTTGCTTCTGATTTGGTTTATCAGTTCCTGTCAAATTACTATATAACATTTCTATTGCTATGCTCCTTAATAATAAGCCACAATTAGAAAACTCAGAGATTCTCAGAACTCAAGACTACAGTAGAGATCACTCTATACTGAGAGGAATGGAAAGAGGCAAATCCAAGGTTAGAAAAACAAAGTCATCCTGTATCAGACAACACAGCACTTCTGTCAGCTGCCATGTGGAAACTGGGCATAAGTCACTAGAAAGAGATTCTGATAATAATGGCGACAAAAAGAATGGATTTCTAACTTAGAGTGATATTATATAATTACCCTTAATTTCTCATGTGATAAATTAGCCCCATCATATTGATTCTCACAGGAAGCATGTGAAGCAGGACTTTAGGTATGATTACTAATTTTTACAAGGTATGGCTCATGTATCTATGCGTTAATATATTCAGAAGCAGAGAAAGATACATAAAGAGATGTAAATTAATTGTTTAGATGAAGACACAAGAGTATTCAACTTTTCTGTATATTTTTAAATAGACCACATCACTATATGTCTTCAAAAGTCACAATAGAGCTCCAATACTGTACTAAGGGCTAACTTTTATCACCTCTTCTAATCAATGAAAATTTTCTGGTTTTAATTGGGACCATGACAGATTAAAACAGAAAATTAAAAAGAAAGAAATGGATGTCAGAGACACTTAGCAAAGATTTATAAAATGTCTACCAGACTTCATCAACATCTATGGCCATCATATAATCCTAGCTTTAATGTAGATGTCCTACAAAAGGCAAAAGGATTTTTAAAAAGTATAAAATATTCATAGAGTGGAATGTTATTTAGCAATTAAGAGAAGTGAGCCATCAAGTCACTGAAAAGGAAACAGAATCTTCAATGTATATTGCTGAGCAGATGGAATCAGGGCGGAAGGCTGCATACTGCATGAGTCCAGTGATAAGACACTTGGAAAGCAAATTGAACTTACAGTGACAACGGGGTTCGGGGCTGGTGATCGGGAAGAGCAGAAGCGGTAAACAGGACCAGGAAAGCTGTAGGGGGGTGAAGCTGTTCCAGCTTGTGCTTGTGTAAGTTACTTTACCTGTTGCTATAGACAAAAGCAACTTGGGGATGAAGGATTGTTCCGGCTTGGAGTTCAAGGATATACTCCATAACAGAGGAGAAGTTCTGGTGGCGGAAACTTGAGCTCTTAGTCACCCTTCTCTTCAGCTCAGGTTGCCTGCTGTGGCATGGTGCTGCCACATTCAGGATGGACCTTCCGATTACAGCTAACCTAATCTGTACAACCCCACAGACATGCCCAGAAAATGCTTTCCATAGTGATTCCACAGCCCATTGAAGTGAAATCAAGATTAACTACGATAGTGCTATGATAGTGGGATTGTGCACTTCAAACTGATCAAAGCCCACAGCACGGCTGTAAGGAAAACACTCTATGGATTTCATTAATAGTAACATAACTCACCAATACTGGTTAATTGCTATGAAAATTCCTCAGTAATTCCAGACACCATTAAGGCAAGGAACTCTTGAGTTAGTGAGGAGAGCAAGGACTCAATTGTCTGTTCAACTCATCAGAAACCTAAAACTGCCCCCCAAAATACACTATGGATGTCTTAAATAAGAACTTACTTTGTAACTATTATTAGTTCTTTCAAATGCCAACAAAAGAGATTCTATTGCATAATCATCTGCTGCTCACAGTCAAGTCTTTACCAGCACTAAACTGAAGTCTTATGAATTGCCAATGACTGGTAGATGCCCCACACTAGTGAGCAATAAATTATGGGTAGGCCACGGGCAGGGTTTCAAAAGGTGTGGTCTTCAAGCCACCTGCACTAAAATGATTGGGATGCTTGTTAAAAATCATGCCCCTCCTAAATCAGAGCCCCCAGGGTGCACAATCTGCCTTGTAGCACGTTCCCAGGGCCGTGCTGCACAGCGGTGCAGGAAAGGTACATAAGCGAACGTAAGGCTACTCTTTTATTTTATTGCTTATAAAAGAAGGCAATTAAAAGCATAGCAGGTGCCCAGTAATTAAGAACAGGTTTTGCTTCCTCTCTTTCTTGGAGAATGACAGTCAGTGACTTATTTTGCCATTTAAAGAATTTTAACCAGAAGGAGTAAACTCTCCAGAAGCATTTTCTTACCTAAAGCTCTGCCAAAGAAATGTTGGTGCCTCAGGACAGGAATAGCTGTGGTGAGTGACACTTGGGGCCCTTTTGTGCCTTTTTTTCTAACTGAAGGTTTATCTATCATAGTCTCAGGAAGAACTTGAAGAGAAAGCTTGCTGATGCTTTATGATTAATTATGCTCCCAAACTGAATAAATTTTTTAATAAAATTTCCAGTTGACATTGTCAATTACTGCTTTCCCTACCCAAGAAAATTATTTTTATAAAATAACATTGGTTTGACCTTTCCCAGAATATTAAATTTTGCTGCTTCTATGTCAAAGAAGGTCACCATGTCAGAACTCAGGGCAACCTCACGACAATTTCCTAAAACAATCATCAAGTGTCCTGATCAATTCTATTGTCATTATTTCCTTGTCCTTTGATGGCCTTGGCTATTCATCTTTCAGCTGTGTGGTGTTATTATTACCTCCATTTATCTAGTGGTCAAACTTCAAGAAATGCTAACAACCATCTGAGACACAACACATGTGCTTTTCCAAGGTGGCTTATGGCTCTGCCTACATGTCTTCTACCTACCTGCCCCCATCACTGCTTCAATACTTCTTCCTGCATGGAAAGAACCTAGTATTTGTCATTCACACTCCAGGGTAAAGTGGCTATGATGATTAAATGCATGATGTTGAGCCAGCCTCCAGAGTTCCCGACTCTGTGGTCAAAGAAGGCCACTTGTTTGTTTCCGGCTGCCCAGAACCCTGAAATAATCACACAGAAATTGTATTAATTAAATCATTGCTTGGCCTATTAGCGCTTGGCCTATTAGCTTTAGCTTCTTATTGGCTAGCTCTTACATCTTAATTTAACCAATTTCTATTCATCTGTATATCGCCACATGGCTGTGGCTTACCAGCAAGGTTTGGGCTCATCTGTCCCTGGCAGTAGCTACATGGTTTCTCTCCGACTCCACCTTCTTTCTCCCAGCATTCAGTTTAGTTTCCCCTGCCTATCTCTATTCTGCCCTGAGCAGGCCCAAGACAGTTTCTTTATTAACCAATGGTATTCACAGCATAAAGAGGGGAATTCCACATCACAAAGGGACTTCAGTGATAGAGATTTCTAGGAAATTTTGAGGGGAAGGCTATAGACTGAGAACTGCTGATAGAAAGCCGTTTGGTACCTTCTAGATTTTCTCCAGATAATGTTGTAAGTGGCAGTGTAATTTCTATAACTTCTCTTATCATTTACTAGAGCGAAAATTGTAACCAACCATCCCCAGTTAGTGTAGTAAGACGATACAAATTGGCAGCCTCTTTTGACAGTGGTATAGCCACCATATCAATATTTTTCTTTCTAGAGACTACCAAGATAGCAAAAGTCTCAAGTGACCATGAAAGTGTCGTTTTCTTACTAACCAAATCTGTGCTGGTCAAGTCAGTTGCCTGTCCCTGGCTTAAGCATTCTCCTTAACCTCTGCCTACTGGTCTTGCAGTCTCATCAGACTTGGCCTTGGAACAGTCCCTGAAGGCCAGTCTCCTCCCATCAAGAACTTTAGTCCACCCACCAATGAAAGGGGGCTTTCGGTCATGGGTCCTCCATATTTGGCTCCCAGGGCCCAGGCATCTGTGTATATACTAAGTCAATCCTATAGCTGCCTCCCTGGAGAATTTTGGACATGGACAACTGTAAACCTAGGACCAGGCAGGGAACTAGACAAACTTAAGTCCCCAAGAGAATGGGACATTTTCACATAGAGATCATTAACAATGATCAATGTATCAATCATTAACAAACTGGCACACTCTGGTTTTTTGTTGTTATTCGGACATTTTCCCTAGTAAAGCACCACCCAGGACAATTTCATGTAAGAGCACCTCACTGTGATGGGGGTTTGCGGGAGGGTGAAAGTAAGCAACAGTCAAGGAATTGCAGGGCTTCACCGGCAGAGGGCAGTAAAGTGCAAGAACAGCTTCCCGGATGAGTCTCGGTGTGCTGGTTACTGTGTGTCATGAAGGCGCTACACCTCGTCTGGACTGTTACTATCTATTATCGTTTCCATGTTACAAAGCTCATGATTAGAGTACCAGCAAGCACCACATAAGACAACAGCATACAACTTGCCCCCAAAAGGACGATTCCGGTGGTTTTCTACTGTGTGAACTGACCAGCCATACAAAGCCTCCATTTTATTTACTAGTGAGCTAGAAGAAGGAAAAAAAGATCAACTTGCATGTGGCTATTCAACTTCTCTAATTTTCACTGAGGTCAACAGGTAAAAGGGAAAAAATATAATATATTAAATACTAATTTATAAAAATATATATGTACAAACGTTCATTATTCCCAGGTTGTGAACAAGAGAAACTTCATCTGAAAGGCCACCTCAGCAGTTCACACTGTGGGATACGATGCCCATAAATTCTCTTCGCTTATCACATTGTAGAAAGAGACTTTGGACCTGTCCAGACAGAGGGCTTTCTAGCAGAGCGGTCCATTCAAAGCAGTACCAGTCCCCACTAGGCAATTAATGCTTCTGACTGTTACACCCAGATCCAGGCACTTTAGTGAGGCCTGCCAAAAGAAATATGGAGCCACAGGCAGGGAAAGATTTAAGAGAAAACCCAAGTCTAGAACTATCTTTCTAAAACAATTACTGGAAAATTGCGGAACTGGTTTGCCCCCAGGAAACCTCAAGGAAAATATTACTCTGTGGTGAGTGTCTCTTTCACAGGACTCTCAGGTGCACAGCCAAGTGCTTCAAGAAAGACGTATGCCTGTGTGAGGTTGTGTTGTGTTGAAAGAAGAACAAAATTAAAATCCAACATTAAAAAAAATCACCAATTCTAGTCAAAACTCCAGGACAGAGTTTGAGATGATCTCATTCTAATTTTATTTGATGGACAATTAATTGCAATTGTCATGCACAATTTGTGTTTTAGGACAGCTAATGTTTCTCTTGCCTTCAAGCCCCTGCCAGCACTTCCCCCATCTAAGAATTTTAACTAACAATCTTTTACCTCTCCACCTTGTTCAAACTGATACCTGAGAGCTAATTTACACCTTACTATTTTCAAAAACAATCTCATATAACAGACCAAGAGAGCTACGCCTTTTGAATTAAAAGTCTAAGTTCTAATTTGGGGGTGGGGGGATGTAGAATATGTAAGTGGGAATACTTTAGGGGACATACAAATGAACCAGGATAACTTTTCTATTCTTTATTTTCTCATCATACCTGTGTTGGTTACTTTTAAATCTCAATTTCTTACCCAAAAAGTGGTTTGAAAGCTAATAATTAAAGAAAGAAGGTTCCATGTTCAAAACACACCAGGGGAGGTAACCATGAGGACAAACTTTGTCATACATGCAGGTGCCTAGGTCTCAGAAGAAGTTGAGGATCACCTCAAATTTACAGGAGCAAAAATCTTCAGACTCACTGACCATAGGACCCTTGACTGGAGGGCCACTTACTGGAGGACCCTGACTGGAGGACCTTTTGAAGGAAAACAAGGATATTGCCAGCTCATCATTGTGTGTAACAGAATTGGATCCATCCTGGAACAGCCATATAGTTTCTGAAGTATAGAAGCAAGTTCAGCGAAGTTTTAAAGGTGTAACTGTTAAATATTAGAATTTTAATGCCAATCTATACTTATATCAAAATTAACAGATTTCTTCTGAAAGCTTGCGCTCTCTCGCCACTCATTGATGCTGTACCCGCCTCCAGGAGTGTGAGGATGCTACACTTACCTGCCCAGGGGACAGAGGTGGAGTTACATGAGCCACCCCTTACACTCTGCTTCTCTGCAGTGTGACAAGCCACCTCAGTCTCTGCCAGTGTGGCATCCCCAGAATGATAGAGTACACCCTTGAACTGTGGAATGAACCCTGCCTATGTTGCTTTCATCAGAGTATTTTCTCAGTGCAACAGGCAAAGAAACAGAGACAGGTCCATTGCCTGATTGGTCCTGATTCCCCACCTTACCATGGGGTTCAGCAATGTACCAACAGCATAATCTTCAGTGGAAAATTATGAACTGATGTTGCTGCCATGGCTGGCATGTAGAACTACTGACTGATGTGTCACAGCATAACACCCCTCACACACACACACAATCCTTGAAGAACTTCATAAACTCCTGTACCAACAATACTTTATAACATGGGTCTCTCTGTGGAAGAGGTCAAAGAAAACACTGTGGTGTTATCCTAGAAAGCGATATCGTTCACGAGAAGATGTTGATAGACAGGGCTAGAGAATGGCTTGTGTTTAAGAGCATTTTCTGCTCTTGAGGAGGACCTGAGCCCAGTTCCCAGCACCTACACAGGAGTTCACAGTAATTCCAGTTCCAAAGGATCTGACACCCTCTTTTGGCTTCCTCAGATGCCATGCATCAAATACGTGCATGAAACAAAAGGCTATACACATAAAATAAATGTAAATAAAACATTTTACATGCTGACAGACATAGAAAGAGATGGACTTTCAGTCAGTGAGCAATGAATATGCCTTAAAATAAGAAGCGCATGCACTTGACAGTGAGCAGTGCATGCGCCTGACAGTGAGCAGTGCATGCACCTAACAGTGAGCAGTGCATGCGCCTGACAGTGAGCAGTGCATGCACCTAACAGTGAGCAGTGCATGTGCCTGACAGTGAGCAGTGCATGCACCTAACAGTGAGCAGTGCATGCACATGACAGTGAGCAGTGCATGCATCTGACAGTGAGCAGTGTGCGCACCTGACAATGAGCAATGCATGAGCCTGACAGTGAACAGTGCGTGTCCCTGACAGTGAGCAAGCCATGCATGTCCCTGACAGTGAGCAGTGCATGTGCCTGACAGTGAGCAGTGTGTGCACCTGACAGTGAGCAGTGCATGCACCTGACAGTGAGCAGTGCATGTCCTTGACAGAGAGCGAGCCATGCATGTCCCTGACAGTGAGTAGTGCATGCACCTGACAGTGAGCAGTGCACGTGCTTGACAGTGAGCAGTGCATGCGCCTGACAGTGAGCAGTGCATGTCCCTGACAGTGAGCAGTGCATGTGCCTGACAGTTAGCAGTGCATGTCCCTGACAGTGAGAAGTGCATGCGCCTGACAGTGAGCAGTGCATGTCCCTGACAGTGAGAAGTGCATGCGCCTGACAGTGAGCAGTGCATGTCCCTGACAGTGAGCAGTGCATGTCTTTGACAGAGAGCGAGCCATGCATGTCCCTGACAGTGAGCAGTGCATGTCCCTGACAGTGAGCAGTGCATGTCCCTGACAGTGGGCAGTGCATGTCCCTGAGAGTGAGCAGTGGTGTGCAGAAATCATCTCCACTTGTTCATCTTTGAAAACGTGAGGCTCAAGTTTCCACTTACACTTTCTAGTTAAGCTACAAGCCTTGTACAACATATACCAGTTATTAATAGCAGTACTGGCGTCTTATAAGTGTAGAAAGTAATAAATATATAGATGTTAAGTACACAGAGTCAATGATAGAGAGGGATTTATTTACTCAATTTATGAAATATGACCTTGAAACTCTCATGCAGAAAAACCATTAATCCCAATTTGCAAAGCACATGAAATCAGCAACAGGAATGGTAATGCAGATAAAAGACCACACAAGAAGAATCAGAACGGCTTTTAAAGCAGCACTCGTCAGCTCCTCCTCGTTAAGCCTATTTGAAAAGGTGAGGTATTTTCCTGATCCTAAAAGATTAAAATCACTCACCCCAATCAATCTGGTATTGTATATTGAGATATACTGCCTTCTTCCACAAGCACTAAAAGATTTTCTAAACTCTCAGGTAACCAGAGATGAATTTCTTAATAAAAATTCAATTTGTAAGGTTTCAATATTATTTACTTCTTGATTGTAATTTGCGAGCCTTGCCCAACAACACAGCTACATAACTCCCTCCTCTGGCAGTGGGGGTAAAATTGATTGGTCCTGCTCACTAAATAACACATGAGTTGAACCAATTTTTTTTTCCCTCTCGTCTCTCCTACTGCCTTGCTATTTACTTTCTGTCAAAATAATCCTTGCATGTCAGCCACCAGGTAAAATGTAGATATTTATCTAAGAACTTTCAACTTTGTTTAGTAAATGACTTTATATCTGAGAGTCTTTCTACTCACACAAAATTCACACAGGGAAATAACGTGACTCCGACATGCCTGTTTCACCTTTGTGCGAAACAGCAAACAACAGCAACACATAGCGACACTGATCTTAGCTTCTCACTCAGGCCAGGAATACAGCTTTCTTTGGCACTTCCGGAGCTGGTCCTTGTCTGCACTAATCACCAGGGACTTAGTTATACCCTTAGAGCCAGAACCAGGGGCATCCAGTGTTGTCCCACTATGCTCTTGTGCAATGGGCACACTGGGAGGCCTGGCACTTTGCATTCTGCTGAGTTTCATGGAACTCTGGAAGGACAATGTAAGTCCACATGGATGCTGCGAGAACCTAAGAAAAAAACTCCACTGTGTTCCTCTCCCAATAAGTTCAAGACAAAAATACTCAGGCAGAGTCAGTCTCTTGGGTGAGGGAGCCTTTGCTGGGAATGGGAAGCCAGGCCATATGTGGGTCTGTTGTGGAATTCCCAACAAGCTGTGCCCCTTGAACGACCTCCCCGGCCAAACTGTCAATCATTCAGCCAAACCTCAATGGAGCACAAAATAACAATAAAAAGACCCTCAACTCTTGCCACACAAACTGAAATAAATGCAGGCAGCATCCCTGAGACCAATAACACAGGAACAGTATTTCAAAGCTGAAACCAGTGTTTAATCTCTGGGGAGAGGACAGAGGACACAGAATAAAGAGAACTCTAATTGAAAGTGCCTAGAAGCCTCCAGTCAGTGCTTCGCGCTGACAGCCACCAAGCCTGTGTGGAAATTGGTTGCATAGTCTGCATTTCCTCAGGGCCACATGCTGCGAATCTGGTTGCAATCATAGCTGTTATTAATCAGGGCTTGGGCTGCTGGCATGTAAGTGGTACCAGGACGTACGCTTTCATGTGCAGACACACACATTCTATTGACTTTGCTCTCAAATTCCCACACACTGATCAGCCACATGGACAGAAGACTCTCCAGAGCAGAACTCCCAGGCCACAGCAAGGGCCACAGAGACTGACCAGAGAAAGAGATCACCAAGAACAGATGTTTGGCCATTGCAACTTCAGAGAGGCAGATGACTATGTCAAGAAGCACAAAGCCAAGGCTAATGAGGCTTTGCCCACCAAACACCAGCTCCAAAAGCACAAAGTGCCACGAAGTCGCCTCCTGAAGGAAGACCAACAGGGCTTTCAGCAAACAGCTGTGGTGTCTGCTTAGAGCTCAGGTCTGAAAGCCCGACTGAGAAGCCTTTGACAAGAAATGGCAGGTCAAACTACCTGGGGCGTAGCTACATGCTGGAACACATGCTCAGCATGCCCAAGGCTCTGGGGTCAACTCCCAAAACCAAATAAATAAATTAATTAACATACAACCCAAGCCCAGGATGGGGATCGGTGACTTCCAGAAAGGATAGCTACTCGGGAGTGGCAGGGGACAAACCGCCGGGCTTACCTCTGCCTCCCCCATGCCTGCTAGTTGGCCCAGCAGCACTTACTCTCATTCTGTCTCTGCTGTAACTCCCAGATCAGCAGCTGTAGTGCTCACTTGCCTTTCTCCTCACGTAACTTCAGCCTTTTTCCTCAAACTTTCTAACCTCTATGACTTCTTTAGTATGTGTCATTGGCCATTTCCCAAACTGGGAGGAATCCCAGCTCCAGGCAAAGAAAAAGAAATGAGAAAAGGCCACTATACATTTCTCTTCAATACTTGTTTTACTTTGTGAAACACACACACATACATGAATACACATGTGCATACACACACAGAGGCACCTGCCAAGTGCACATAGAGACACTCATATACCGTAGTTCTAAGCTACCTGGAGAAACTAGTCATTCAGAACTTTCTGGGGGACTGATTCTGTCTAGCCCAGGCCACCCACAGTGTGTACTCATTCCTGGATGTCAGGGTTCTGTACAGCCCCCTTACACTGCAGCTAAGGCATATCACTCACTGTGTAGTGGCTGCAAGCATCATAAATTTATTCTTATGTTTTTGGAGATAAGAAGTCTAAAGTGAGTCTTAGGGGACAAGATATAGCTATTTACCTAGCCTGTTCCTTCGGAAGTTCAGAGGGGAACACATCCCTGCCATTTCTCACGTCCAGAGACAAAGGACTTTCCTTGTTTCATGGTTTCATTAATCCAACCTCCTCTTTCCATTACGGTATCAGTTGTGCCCACCCTGATCTCCTGCCTTTCATAAGGACTTCTATGGCCACATCAGCCCCACCTGAATAACACAGAATATGGTCACGACGATCTCAATTTCCTTAACTCAGTCACAGATGCAAAGTCCCCCTCGCCACTCAACCTTCCCAAGACCCAGAGGTTTGCTCATACCACGTCATCAGCCTTCCACTGTGCTTCCAGATGCCACAAACGCTCATTTGGAAAGTTCATCTGTGCAAGAATGAGGTGATTGAAAAGGAAAACTGCAGGATTGGCAAAACATTGACAAATTCATAGTCAACAAAAGTTATGGCTGAGAACTGCTGGGATTACGGGCAAAGGCACTGTGAAATCTGAGTCCTGCAGGAGAGCCCTTCATAACCAAAGTGATAGGAAATTAGCAAGGAAATAGCAGCTGGGCAAGGCTATCTAAATTCCACCTGATTAGGGACATAGGAAAAATGATGACTCCCTCAGAGTTTTGCACATAATGCGAAAACTTAAAATGTACAATCACAAATTTGTGTCCAAACATCTTTTCACCAGAAATGAGTTGACCTTGAGTCACTCAATCCAATCTTCATTCTGCAATAATGTTAATTTATTCCCAAACAAAATTTTATTGTCCTGACTTCTGGATTTGATTTTAAAAATAACCAATTCTTAAAAATATTTTATTATTTTCTATAAACTTTGGCCCTGTGCTAAGTGAATTCTTTTGCAGTGCATATTTTCTGGCAAAAATTAGTCCCAGGAAAGATGAGGAGTGACGGTAAGCCTCCAGTAAAGACCAAAGTGGATGGTAAAGGCACAGCTCTCAGAGATGGCAGAGCACATGCCACCCTAGATAGAGCCCCTTTCCCGTGTGGCCCAAACATCTTCCCCACAAATGAGCCTTCTACCCAAAACTTTACCTGTAGAAGGAACGCACCAGTCTGGAAAACTTACTTCTGCTTCTTTTTACAAAAAAAGAAATGTATATGTTCACTGTACACAGCGACTGACTTTATTATTCAATTTTCATACATGAATGGTCCTTTATATTGTGCTTTCATTCATGTTTATGGTCCCCTTTACTCAATTTTCATACATGTATATAGCCTACTTTGGTCAGACTCATGCAGCTGGCTTGTGTCCTTCCTCCAAAATCATCCTCTTCCATTTTTTTGTTCCTTGCCTTGTTTTCTTTTAGGAAGATCGGGGTTTAGATCTTCTTAAATGAGAGAGATAGCATGTGGCGCTCGCCTTTCTGAGTCTGGACGACATTCGGTTCACGACATTCAGTTCACACGATGGTGTCCAGTTCTTCCCACCTTCCCGAAAGCTACATGACTTTGTGGCTAATTTTAATTGAATAAAACAGCATTGTGCATGAACAGAAGGTTTTCTTTATTCACTTACTTGTGGTGAACATCTAAGCTCGTTACCTAGCTTGGCTATTGTGAACAGTGCCCCAGTAAACATGGATGTGCAAGCATCTCGGTCGGGTTCTGACTGCAGGAGTCTCCCCATGAGCAGTGAATCTGGGTCATATGGTACGCTGTTTTTAGGTTTACTTCTGGAACCTCCACTCGGATTTCCATAGGGCTGCTCCCTGACAAATTTGACAACACAAAGTGATCTCAGATATCTCCCATTATCAAACAGGAGCATCATCAAACGCTTTCTCTGCAGGGGGACTATTGACTGACAACGGTTTTGAAGCCCTAACCAAATTTTTGCATTGAAAATTTTATCATAATCTCACAGCGAAGACGGGAAACTGAGGCCTTTCTAGGACCAAAGCCTAGGCTATTTTAACTCCACCTTACTTCTTTATAGCATCGCATTCCGTCACAAGTGTGACTCTGGTGTCCAGGTCTTTCCTTGTCATAAAGTCATAGATGAAATTGGCCTTATTTGCAGACAGTGACGGACATAGAAGACCAAGGATGTATTCAAAAACAACTGGGCTCACATCATCTCCAAGACCAGTCAGCCTTGAGAATGAGGTATGTTTATGACCTCTTAGGTGAGCTATTGCTGCTGTAAGACTGGATTCACAGTTGACTCATACAGCAGTTAAATTTGAGTAAACTCAGTCTAACATCTCCTTGATTAACTAGCAATGTCTTACATAAGGGTATCCATTCCTTTCCCGCTGTGTTGGTTTTGTTGCTGTAACACGTGACAGAATCAGAGAAGAGCTGATTTCTTTGTCTCGTGGTATCTGAGGTTTGGAGCCGTGTCATTTGCCTCTGCTGCTTCTGATCTCACGCACAGTGACACTGAGAAGCATGACAAGGACACAGGGCAGAACAGACGAGTTTATCTCAGGAATGGAAGAAGGAGACAAGAGGAACTGCCAAAGGTTCACCTCCAGTTACCTATTTCTTCCAGTTCAGCCCCACCTCCTAGTTCCACCGCATCCAAATAATACTACAAATTATGACCCCATCTGTGGATTGACCTAGGGATGAGGTCAGAGCTCTTGAGATTCAATTGCTTTTTAGTGATTGGAGCTACCAGTTGGGGATCAAGCCTCCAATGTTTCATAGCCCTTTAAGCCATAATGCTGGCCCAAAAAAGACACCAACAATAACGAAGTTTTGGGAAGAAATAAGTTAATTCTAGTTAATATGGAAAAGTAAAATGTAAGAATAATCAAGAATAGCCAAAGAAAAAAGTTTAATAAGATGATAAGGCCAACCAGAGTGGAAGGGATAACTAGAAAGCTTCACTAGTTAAAAAACAAAACAAAACCAAAAAAAAAAAAAAAAAAACCATGGTATCACACCAAAGGGGAGAGAAACAGTGCAGCGTGGGCTGGAAGCAACACAGACACATCCAGATTCAAGAAAATGTGTTTTTCTAAGTTGGTAGTTAGAGATGGCTGCCCAGTAAAAGTTGTCAAGACAATTAAGAAGCCATCCAGGGAGAAATACTTTCTACTTCTTATAAAATAAATCATGTGTAGATAAATGGCATCAACATACAAAATGAAATCATCAAATGTGCTAAAAGAAAACACTGGAAAAATTTTCACAATAGCAGATTAAGATGCTTGAGAAACTTCTCTAAAGCTACAGATTTAAGATCATGTTTTATATATGTATGTGTGTGTATATATATATATATATATATATTCCAACAAATAAATTTGAAAAAATAACAACAAAGGAAAAGCATTAACTCGTGGGAGCTGAAATACAAATGGCTTTCTAACATTTTGAAGGGAGTCCACCTTATATATACTTAATAGGATAAAGGACAAAGGAAGCATGTTTTAGTTGTTTAACATGCCTACATAATAATTAAGCAACAGAAGTTGAGGGCAGGGCTCTTTTCAAACAAACCTTAAAATATTGGTGCAGAACGCATGTGACTTACAGTTGCCATCCCTACTGCAAGGAATAACAAAACATTTTGTATTGAAATTCAGTCAGGAAGAGCCCAGTGTCGTCAAATGCACAGTAAGTTTGTGGGGTTGGCGAACCTACTTTTAGTTTCCAGTTCCCTGTTTAAAGAGTTTTGATCTTGAAAAACACACTGATATTTTGATCTTCTGATTTTTCTACTGTCAATAAGAACAAATGCAACATACAGTCCCTTGTAGTCATGTGACCACAAGTCCTATGCAAATACAAAATAGACATAAACAAACTAGTTACTACATATTTTGTAAGAAATTAGATATTCGGTAGCCTGCATATAGGAACACTATTGGGCAAATTGTAATGAAGGCTAAATGACAATGAGGATTTGCTAGAGCCCTTGGCTACAGATGCAAAGATGCTCAGGGTACCCATGTAGAGGGCACTGTTCACACATGTCCAAAGAAATGGGGGTGGGGAAAAGAGCGTTTTTTTCTATTCAGCTTGAACCCCAATCAAGAAATTCTTTCTCTTTGAAGACTCTAATGAATTCATCTCCTCCCTCCCCCCCCGCAGATGCTGAGCAAAAAAAGAAAAGACCTGGAAGAAACTGGTCAGAGAGCAGGATTCAGTGGCAGAGGAAGCCCTGACAACCTATTTTCAGACTGAGTGGGAAGCATTTCATCAATGAATTTGAAAGTCATAAAGACATGTTGCTAAGATCTAACTTTGGCCTCAAATTAAAACTGATTTTAAAACCTCCATATAAGATGACTAATAATTCTAACATAGCTACAGCAATTTCGAAGACTGCACCAAATGGTAGCCACATTTTTCATTTTTGAGGAAACTTCTGTGCCAATTTCCACAGTTGCTATACCAATTTGCAATTCCACCAGCAAAGTTGTGATTTTTCTCTTTCCCCACATACGGTCTCGTATTTGTTACTATCTTTTGTTTCCTTTAGGGAGTGGGCTGGGAGAAGATTTCCAAACAGGGTTTCACATAGTATAAGCTGACTTCAAAAATCTCCTGCTCACTGGGGGTTTGCGCCTCCTGAAGGGCATGGGTGACAGGTGTGTGCCGCCATGCCCAATACTTGTTTGTTTGCTTGGTGCTAGCCAAGGTTGTGGTGAAATCTCAAGACAGCTTGAATTTGTACTTCCCTGGTGGTTAAGGACATTTTTTTCATTTGTTTGTTGATGATTTGTATGTCTTCGTTTGAGAGCCGTTTCATCTTTTGCCCATCATCCATTGAGAGTTTCGTATTTAGCATAAAGAACTATTTACAGATTCTACAACTAACCCTCCAGATGTGTTACTGTCTCTTAGTTCTGGTAACAGCTACCTTTGCTATGTAGCCACTTTTAAATTTCATGTCATTCTATTGACTTATCTCTGATTGTATTTTCAGAAAGTCCTATGCCCTCATCTTAACAGATAACCTATGTCTTCCTTTATCATTTTTATGTCAGGGCTTACATTAAGGCTTTTGATCGATTTTGGATTATTCTTTTTTACAGGATAAAGATAGGAAATAGCTTAACTCTTCAGCAGGGACAGCTAGTTATCCCAAAAATATTCGCTAAAGAGTCTATATTTCTTCAAGGGTATGTTTTGGTTTCGTTGTTTTACTTCTTGTTTTTCTTTCTTTGTCAAAGAGTAGCTTGTGTTGCCATATAGGCTTGTTTCTGAGAACATCGTTCTATTGCACTGGCCTCTGTGTTTCTGTGCCAGCACAATGCAGAATTTATTAATGCAGCTCTAGTATAATTGGAAATCAGGTAACTCTGATGCCATCAGCATGGTTCTTTCTACCTATGACTGCTTTGGATAATTGGGGTTTTTTTATACTTCCATGGAAATTTATAGTTTTTTATAATTCTATGAAGAACAGAATTCATATTTAGATGAAAACTGAATTGAATCTATAGATCGCTTTTGTGTTATACCTGTTTTTGCAAAAGTAATTCTGCCAATCCACAAGCATGGACGGTCTTTCCATCTTCTAGTGTCTTCTCTTTCTTTCTTCAGTGCCCGAAAGTGAAGCATTTCATCTCCTTGGTTAGATTTAGTCTTAGGTATTTGAGGGGTTGTTTCACTCTGTTTTTTGTTTTATATTTACTAATGGTTTGCCTGTTTTATTTGTTGTTTGAAGCTATTGTGAATAGAATTTTTTTCTTGGTATTTTTCATGCCAAGTTTGTTTTTGGTGTACAGAGAAACATGGTTTATATATGTCCCAGATCAGTGTTGTAGGTGGGGTGGGTGACAGACAGCAGGAAGGTTTTTTTTTAATATAGTCAGTTAGTCTATGTTTTTTTAATTGGCACATTGAGATGATTTGCCTTTAGTCTTATTATTGAAAGGCATTTGTTAACTCCTGTAATTTTGCTGTTTTTCTGGTTGATTGAATTATTGTTTTTCATTTTTCCCCTATTGGATTTGCAGTTTTGTGGGTTTTCTGTGGAATATCTTTCTTAGCTCTCCTTTGTCTACCTGGTCTTCTCGTGATGCTACTCTTTCCTGTGTTCTTGGTATCAGTAGTCTTCCTTCCTTCCTTCTCTGTGTGTAGGATTCCTTTAAGCTTCTTCCATACCGGGTTGGTGGTCATGAATTCCTCGTCTGTGCTTTTTTAAAACTGCCTTTATTTCTACTGATTTTGAAAGGCACTTTGGGGGATAAGCAATCTTGGTTGGCAGCTATTTGCTTTCAGGACTTGAAATATATTATTCCAGGCGTTCCTGGCCGTGAGGGATTCTCTTGAGAGTTCTGATGCTGTTCTGACATACTTCTTTTTAAATGAGTTGCCATTTTTCTTTTATAACTTTTAATAATATTTCTTTGTTTTATACATTAACTGCAATGTGCTATGAAGAAATTCTCTGATCATGTCTGTTTGGGGGCAATAAATGCTTCTTGTTATTGTATATACATTTCTTTCACCAGATTTTAGAAATTTTCTGCTGTAACTTTATTGAATAGGTTTTCTATGCCTTTTGCATTTATCTCAATTCCTTCTTATTTGCATTTACTTATCTGTGTGTAGGTACACAAATGCCCCAGCATGCATGTGGAAGTCAGAGGACAATTTAGCAGTGTTAGTTTTCTCCTCCTACCATGTAAATCTACTTCTACAAATCAAATTCAGATCATCAGTCTCGGCAGCAAACACCTTTACCTGCTGAGCATCAGGTAAGCCCTTTCTACTACCACACGGAATCTCAGGTTTTGTCTCAATCACATCTCAAAGATCTTATAATTCATAGGTTACTTACTTCTTTTCTTTACTGATGTTTAAGTAAAGTATTTTCTCAGCATGGGTCCTTCACTCCTGATAGTCTTTCTTCTGTATGGTTAATTCTTCTGATATTTTTTCTCTGTGTTTTTATTTGAATTATTAAATTTTAAAATTCCAACACTTAAGTTTGGATTTCCCTTTATAATCTTCATTTCCTTGCTAACTAGAAAAATGTTCATGTTGCCAAATCTCTAATCCACAATGCTGACTCCTTCATCCATGCTACTTTTTCATCTGTGGAACTGACTCTTTCATCCACTCCATTTGCTTGTTAGTATTTCTTCTGAAATCACTGCTAGTTTTTACAGGTAAATTTTGGTTCTTTATCATTTATCCATGTTTATACTTTTAATTCAGTAATTAAGAAAGAGGGGTGGGGCTTGTTGCCTTGCTTTTTTGCATTTCTTGAATTTCTGTATTACAATTTGTCCGTGTGTTGGTGCAGATATATCTTTCATTTTCATTTGGAGATTTTTACTGGAGTTCATTTCTCAATAGTACTCAGAGAGGAAAAAATTAACTTTTTTATGTGTATGGGTGTTTTGCCAGCATATATGTCTATGCACCACGTATGTACCTGGTGCCCGTGAACAACTGAACCTGGTCCCCTTGAAGGACAGAAGAGGACATCCAGTCTTCTAAAAATGGAATTACCAAGGGTTTCAAACCACCATATGGGTGCTGGGAACAATAGCAAGTGCTCTTAACTCCTGAGCCATCTCTCTAGCCCCCAAAAGGGACTTCTGCTTCCCCTCTCCTGCTGTGGAATCCCGTGGCTAGAACTCTGTTGTCCAGTTGTCCTTCTGTCTCCTTGCACTTTCACTGTCCTGTGACTCCCGACGTGGCCCCTCATATTTCCCACTCTGTCTGGATTCTATTCTTTGTTTTCCTGTCTCTTCTCATGCACTGTGTTACATGGAGTTAGCTATCAACCCACCATTTCACCATGAAGTCCTATAATACGACTTCAATAAAGAAAACAGAAGCAGGCAAAAATAGATATAAAACCTTCACTTGGAGCATTCCATTTTCTCTGTTAGCTATTAAAAGAGAAAAGGATAATTTAAGAGAGCTGCCGGGCCTGGCACCCAAGAAACAAGCAAATCCAGATGAGTTGCTTTCTGGGGTAGAGCCTGAAGCCGGAACCAATAGAGCAGTATTGTGTCAATTCAAAGAGCTACATAGAAGTAAAAAGAGTGAGGAAAATCCTTATCTATTATCTAACTCTCCTCCGTCTATTTGTCTCTCAAATGTTCGTGCCGCTGAATCCTTCAGCAGGTCTAACCTCTGATGGAGTTTGCAGGGTTATGGAATCAAGGCCACTTAGCTGGAGGGGTCCTCCCAAGTGAAACTTTCTACCTTCACCAGATGGTGAAGAGTGGGAGTAACAATAGGAGTTTGGGCAAATGCAATGACTTTGTAAAGTTAACATCTGCTTTGGGCTGGCTATGACTTTCCTCTACTCCGTGTGCTATGGGTACCATCCCACAGGATGCTCACCACCATGCTCTGAAGGAGGGAATCACATCCCTGCTTTAAATGTTACTTCCTCTTAAGGGAAGTCAGTAACTGGGTTACAAAAACACAGAGCAGAAAGGGGAGTCCTCTCTACACTGACAAATCCAAAGCCCTGCTTTTGAACCACTGAACACACATTGCCTCTGAGAACTCCCTCTCTAGGAGAAGGCCTTCTTAAAGAGAATTCTTACCCTCAAGTACCATCACCCAGTTTTGAATTATATATGTAAAAACCAGTGGTTCTCAGTCTTGCTAATGCTGCAACCCTTTAATACAGTTTCTCAAGTTGTGGTGACGCCCCCAACATAAAATTATTTTTGTTGCTACTTCGTAACTATCATTTTCTGTTGTTTTGAATTGTACTGTAAATATTTGTGTTTTGTGGTGCTCTTAGGCACTATGGAAGGGTCATTCTAACCCCAGAGAGGTCACAACCCATACGTTGAGAACCACTAGTATATACATATATATGTATGCAATAACGGTGAGAACAGATGCGGGATGTGTGGGAGGATTGAAGATAAGAAAGGAAAGGGAGTGATGCTACAATTAAAATCTAAAAAAAAAAAGAACAAAAATAAAAACAAGGGAAGGGAGAAAGAAGAAATATTTAACGTTACAGTTTGGAGATGCAGGAAGCCCATGTCATCATAAGCTTCGTGAGATTGTTCTATGGCCTGCAGTGGCTCCCTCGGGAAGTGCCACTCAGATTAACCACAGCAAAAGGTTTGGCAGTGTCCAGGCGGAACATCTCTGGAAAGACACAGGCTTCTCCTGGGACTACCTGGGAATGTCTTTATGTGTCTTCGGATGTGACTGTCATTCGGTCCACTTCAACTGGACGTACAAATCAGAGCCATCTAAATAAATCTGGTCAGCTGCACAGTTCAGATGGAGCCCTATCTCATTATGAAGCTGGTGTGGAACAACACAGAACCTAAGCTTTTCCTGAGTCTTTGGCTTGCATCCGTATGTTCTTTCTGTTTGGTTTGCTTCGGGTTTTGTTTATTAAGCTTTATTTTGTTGTTGCTTTTACCACTTTCAGAGCCAATTTTGCTGCTGACTTCTAAGGTTAGCAACATCGCCCCCTCAGACATCTCTCCTCTGCCTCCTAGATGAGATCTTTCGCTATCTCCTCCCAATCATGATTTTTTGCTTATTGTGTAAATTGTATTTATCACTCTAAAGAACCTTGGACCATCTTGACTACTCTCCTTTACGTGGATTCTGAAATGCATCGATTTCTGCGGCTATAGCCCCAGCTATCAGCTCATTGTCTGTCAGTTCCAGTTTACTCGGACGTCCCTGTATAAAACCCAGCTGTCTGAAAACTAGCTCACTAATAAGAGAGCAAGGGGGGATAAAGGGCAGTGAAGCGTTCATGTGTTGACACTTACCATCCGCTCATAGTTCCATGCAACACACTTCTCTTGGAAGGACCCTGCCACCACGGCCTCTCACTGCCATGGCCAGGAAAGCCCCTGGATGCTCCTACTCCTCTATAAGCAAGCAAACTTGTTGATTATTGTAATCACATTCACAGCATCCTGCTATTGCTGTCCCTACCCCAAGTATGTCCCACAGCAAAGATAAGTAAGCTGCAGTTTCAAATAAAACAAAGAAATATTTATTTCCAAATGGGTACAAGACCACCAGCTCGGGAAGTAAAACTAAAGTACTGGGTAGACTTCTTAATCAGACAGACATTGTGTTAGACCAGGCATAGTAGCACAGACCTTTAATTCTAGCACTCAGGGAGGCAGAAGTTGTCAGCTCTCTATTTGAAGTCAGCCTGGTCTACAGAGTGAGTTCTAAGACAGCCAGGGGTACATGGAAAAACAAGTTGTGGTGGACAGTATTTAATTTCTCTTCAGTGGTAGTTTCTCCTCTACAAAAGGTAACGTCCTTTAAAGCTCAGAAGAAAACATCTCTTCAGCGGCTAGAAGCATCTCTGTGACAAGAGTGCTCTTGCTGAGAAAGAAGAAGGGACAGGCATGGAGGCTTTGTAGGAAGGGCTGGCATGGAGGCTTTGTAGGAAGGACTGGCATGGAGGCTTTGTAGGAAGGGCTGGCATGGAGGCTTTGTAGGAAGGACTGGCATGGAGGCTTTGTAGGAAGGGCTGGCATGGAGGCTTTGTAGGAAGGACTGGCATGGAGGCTTTGTAGGAAGGGCAGGCATGGAGGCTTTGTAGGAAGGACTGGCATGGAGGCTTTGTAGGAAGGGCAGGCATGGAGGCTTTGTAGGAAGGACTGGCATGGAGGCTTTGTAGGAAGGGCTGGCATGGTAGCTTTATTGAAAGGACTGGCATGGTGGCTTTTTAGGAAGGGTAGTTTGTGGGGTTTTTTGAAGAATTTTTTATTGTTTTTATTGAGCTATACATTTTTCTCCCCTCCAAGGAAGGGTTTAGTTTTGTGTTTTTGGTTTTGGTTTTGGTTTTTCGAGACAAGGTTTCTCTGTGTAGTCCTGGATGTTCTGGAACTCACTCTGTAGACCAGGCTGGCCTCCAACTCACAGAGATCTGCCTGCCTCTGCCTCCCTGAGTGCTGGAATTAAAGGCGTGCACTACCGCTGCCTGGATGGGTTTAGTCTTAACAGTTACACATGCATGTATATTTTTAAAATTTATCTTGGGTTTTATTTCGTGTGTATGAATAGCTCGCCTGCTTTTGTATGTGTGCCATGTGTGTGCCTGGTGCCCAGCGAGGTCTGAAGAGGGTGCTGGCTTCCCTGGAACTGGAACTACATATTGTGAGCCACTGTCTGAGTGCTGGGACCCAGGCTCATCCCCTGCAAGAGCAGCAAGTGATCTTAACTGCTGGTCCCTTCTTCATGTCACACACACCATAAATGGTGGACTGGAGCTGCGCACCTTGTTATGAGAACACTCTACCCCCGCAGTCCTCCGCAGCTGTCCCTCTGTCCCACGCCACAGTTACACAAACTTCTTGATTATTTTGCTTACACTTTCCTGGGTTCCTGCCTTCTTGGATTAAGGAAACTTTTGATCCACATTCTAACTGATTTCTTCAATTTTATCTTTGTTGAAATGAAATTCAAAGACTGATTGTGTTCTTAGTCAACAATAAAACTAGATTCTTCTCACAATAACACAGATCCCTAAACTAGCATTGTATCCAAACCAGCAGAAATGGAGAAATCATGCATGCATGCTTCTGTCTGTCTGTCCCAAATAAATACCCTAAGTAATGGAGTCAGAAGGATTAGGTCAGACCTGGGGCTTCCCTTTCTAGAACTGCAGGTATGAAGCACTGAAAGTCATCAGATCCCTGTGTTTGGATTTGGATGAAGTGTGTCTTATTTGTTCATAGCTTTAACACTTGGAGGTGCTGCTGTGGTGTTATCTAGATTTAATTTAATAAAACTTTATCATCTGCCTTCCAAGACACCTAACATTACATAAATGTCCTGGAAAAAGATCGAAGACAGCCCTTATGACTTTGGACCTAAAATACGGTGAAATAAAGATCACACAAGGGTGTTCATGTTTTTGTTTGTTTGTTTTTTAGTGACTTAGGGCATTTTAGAGTCTTGTTACATCTTGCAATAATCACTGTGGATATGGGCTACTGGTCTCTAGGGGCTTCTTCAGAGAAGGCTGGCTGAGCTCTGTAAGCTAGAAAACACGGCAGACAAGACGCTGAGCTCCTGTCACTCTGTTTAGTTTAGAACGTGAAGATGTCTGTCAGACTAACTCACACCAGAGTTCCTGCGCCACAGTTCTAGGGGACACATCTGCTCTTTCCTGGGGCACCTGTGCTCTGCTCATTTTCGCCTCCTGTCTAACCTGGTGGCGCATGAGGTGCACACTCAGTAGGTGGACAGACCCTGAGGAATGTGATGGCGGGGTTTATTTAGTCTATCCTCTCTTTCTTTGTATTTCTTTTTTTTTTTTTGGTTTTTTTTTCGAGACAAGGTTTCTCTGTGGTTTTGGAGCCTGTCCTGGAACTAGCTCTTGTAGACCAGGCTGGTCTCGAACTCACAGAGATCCGCCTGCCTCTGCCTCCCGAGTGCTGGGATTAAAGGCGTGCGCCACCACCGCCCGGCTTCTTTGTATTTCTTTAGTGAAGAAAGAGACAAAGTTGCTAGTGAGGACACTATCAGCACATGGATGCTATGAACTTTTGTTCACAGAGAGAATGGTGCCATTGCTGCAGCAGCAAGAGCAGCTATGAGTGTGAGCAAAGGGTTAACATCAAGCCGTGGCTGAGGCAGGACTGCCTGAGAATGACCTTGTGTCCCATATCCCTGTTTCCTTGGAAACAGTGAAGCAAGACAAATGGGGAACAGTTTTCTCTCGCTCCTTATTGTGTGAAACAAAAACCTGAATTAGGGGATCTGAGAGCTGGCATACATGCCTCAGAACTGATGAAAACCATACATGAAGCTGATGAGGAATGGACTGGGGCCTCTCTATCACAAGGTTGCCCCCACACACCTTGGCTCTCCTACTTGGCCGTGTTTAGGTGGGGGATAAAACAGGCTATTTCTGGGGTAGCTACAGGGTCATCCCATGATGGGATATTGTTATGTCTCCATGCTGCGGCTGCAGCCTGTGTCCTTTAGAAAGTCAATGGGAGCAGGGTTAGATTAGAGCCTGTATGAGCTGAGTGTAACTAGTGCACATAATCCACAACCACAGCTGAGCTGCTCCACATGGCAGCCCTATCAATCTTACAAAGAGAACAGAAAGTTGAGAAAGAAAGAAAAAGGGGGGGGGGTAGAATCTGCCATCTCTCCAAGGATGGAAAATAAAATGTTTGTAAATGTACAAGGGTGTTGTGCCCCTCAGGCAAAACTCCAACAAGGCAGCACATTTGATGGTCGCATTCTGGCAGTTGGATGGAGGGGATTAAAATTAATCCAAGAGGCTCTGTCTGGAGTGGGCAGTGAACAATTTAAACTGCATCTCCTAAGAAAGGCCATTTGGGAAAGGAAGTGCAAAAGAGAAAAGGCAGGATGAGGGTAATTGCATGACTAGGGAAAGGTCAAAGGGGCATATTCACCAAAGGTCCCACTGGACCAGTGGAGCAAGAGGGAGGAAAATCAGATGCATGCTCACTGAAATTAATAGCCCTTTCAAGTTTTCCTCTCTGCCAAATCCTGTGGGGTGGAAATCATTTCTAGCCTCTTCCTTTCTGAGTGAACGTTCAGCCACTTAAAGCTGCTTGGCCCAGGAGTTTGCTGTGTGCTTTAAGACAAGGGGAGAGCTTTACCAGAGCCTAGCGTTCCCTGCAGGCTTGTGTGGGTAGCATCAAACAAGCAGAGTGCAAGCAAGATAATGGGACAGGAAGAGGTCAGCTGGGGGAGGACAGAACCTCCCGAGGCACCTGAGGACTCTGGACTCTGCCCACCAGCTTGATGATTTTCAAAGTCAGTCTTTACAACATATTTTAGAATATTGAGAGCCCATGGTGAACAAATCAAATCGTTCCTCAATTTCTCTGACATCAGTAACTCCATGATAGTTACAAAGAGAAGTGCACCACGGGTCTTTTTCTCCTTATTTTTCAAGTATAAACAATCTCCAGTGGTTCACTTCTAAGAATAATGGTAACTGGACAGTTTCACAGCTACACCAACATAAAACTAAGGAAGATTTCTTGGAAATTCTGTATCTTCCCCCAAAACATCCTAGACACAGAATATTTAAAGTAGTCTTTACATACTAGTGTTATTTTAAGTAAGTTGATTGTGTTCCTAGAGCCTTTTCAGTATTTAAGCCTTTTGCAAAAGTTGCTTATCTTTCTCAACAACCCCATGATATGTTAAAGCTCATATTCCATAACCATTCAGTTCACTTAGAAATAGAAAGCAATTTTGTAATAACGAGAATACAGAAAGCTGCTAAATGACCTTGAGCAACAACCTGTAGTCTAATTTCTGACAAAATTTTTAATTACAGAACTTAGTAGAATCCATGCAAAATACTTTTTTCAGTTCATTTCTGCAAAAATCCAGTCAGTTAAAAAGAAGCAAGAGCTGTTAAAGATATCTTTTTCTCACTGTAATTCTGTAGCCCCGCAATTAGCCTGTGTCCTATTCATGGTATAATTCAAGCTTTTAAAAGCGCCCGGCCACTGCTGTGAGGCCATTGGGTAAGAAACTCTTCCTTAGACAGATCGAAAGTTTAAACATTCACACAGCCCAGGAGAAGTTCAAAAAACCTTCAATTCCAGAAATATAATACTTTAATATCCTGAATTAAATCCAAAACCAAAATGTGGACTCTATCCAGCGTGTTTCTAACAGTTCAGTCTTCTCTACAGTTTGTTTCGGAATCTAGACTGTGGGGGTTTTACCCTGCTGAAGTAATCTGCAGATTTGCTTCCAATTCCTCTGGAAGTGCCCACTTCTATAGTTGGGAAAGGAAATTAATGACTTCTGTAAAGGATAGAAAAAGTATTTATAATGGGACTTAAGGACAGGAGGTTTGCAATTAAAAATACTTTTTAAACACTTCACCTAAACCCAACCAAACCGAAGTGTCAGCACGATTCTATTCATTAATTTTGACATGATTTACTGCACATAATCCCCTTAACTCCCAAGCTGACCTCCGCAGCACTCAAACTTCCTGTGGGATCAAAAGGAATAATAAGAAACATGCTCCCACTGTAAACTAAGCAAGGGTGGGACTGTGTGCAGGCTGGTCCTCGTGTTGTCAAATAGACGTGCACACAGTGAAGCCTTGGGAGTCACAAAAGAAATGCCTGGAGACCTCTCCTGCTGACGAACAGACAACTCAGCAGCTTCAAGCGGGTTTTTTCCCCTCTGGAGCCAATCCACTTGCAGGGTAGGCTGATAAAGCAGTATTAATCTCCTGCTTTATATCAAATCTCTGTCACTGGGCTCCATTAATCTCCCCCCCTGTTATCAAGTGTCTCCGTGGCAGGAAATTATATTTCTAAATTGAATTTTGTTCTGTTTCGATGTAGTAAGAAATATTTTCCAGACTGCTAATAAGACACATAAAGATTGTGACTGAGACAATGCTGTTACACAAATAAAAGCTATAAATTCGGGGCACCTTCATTCACTAGCCAGCATAATAGCAAAATAGAAAGCATTGATTACCTGGAAAGAGTAATCAAATAAAAGATTTTAAATGAAAAGTGGAGTAGCAGATGGTTAACTTTTTAATTTACCTTTTTATAGCAAATTCCCATAAAGGTAAAAAGAAAAAAAAATCAATCCGACGAGTCTCCTGCTGCTAATAAAACACATATTGATTCTTAGCACATATGCTCACTCTACAAAATGCTCCACCATGACGGCGCTGCAGGAAATGGAGGCAGATACTGTTTATGAGCACTTCAGAGGAAACAATTCTACAGGAAAGAGGTGTCTTTGGGTTAGATTTACTACGAAAGAGCGAAAACGTATGACCACAGCAATAAAGAGTCTTCATCTATGGGCAGAGAGCCATGTGCCATGGACTGGAGCTATTCAGCTAAGGGCAGCTGAGGCTCTGGAAAACACCTCCAGAACAATGCTCTCCTTTTTTGTTGGAGAAACAGTGATCTGGATAAAGTATGCTTTATTTTTGCATTGATAAAATTTCTTATATTCTCCTCCTTTAGCATAGGTCTTGGTTCTCCGACATTAGTAATTTGGAAAAAGTCTCTTCAAAGTGTTATTGAAAGAGCAGGGTCCCTGCCATCCATTTAAAACTTCTACTCAGAGAAACATTGCACAAAAGGCATTTTTATTTTTTTATTTTTAAATCTTTTTAAATTTTTTTAAAGAAACTTTTTGATTATACATACCCAATCCAAGTTCCTACTCCCTCCCCCTCCCATCCCCTCCACCCACCCTACCCATCCCACCTCCCATCCACTACCCAGAGAGGGCAAGACACACTGCCCTAGGGAAGGTCCAAGGTCCTCCCCACTATAACTAGGCTGAGAAAGGTATCCATCCAATGAGAACAGGCTCCCAAATGGCCAGCACAAGCAGCAGGGATAAATCCTGGTGCCAATTCCAGTGGCCCCTGAGTCTGCCCCAGCCATACAATGTCGACCACATTCAGAGAGACTAGTTCCGCCCATGCTTGTTCCTTCCCAATCCGGCTAGTGTTGGTGAGCTCTCATTAGCTCCAGCAAATGGTTTCAGTGGATGGACCCATCATGGTCTTGACCTCTTTGCTCATACTGTCACTCCTCCCACTCTTCAACCCGACCTTGGGAGCTCAATCCAGGCCTCCCCTGCAGGTCTCTGCCCCATCTCCAGCAGATGCTAGAAGAAAGTTCTATGGTGATATTTAAGATATTTATCAGTCTGACCACAGGGCAGGGCCAGTTCTGGAACCCTTTCCTCTATTGCTTAGAGTCTTAGCTGTGGTCATCCTTGTGGATTCCTGGGAATTTCTCTAGAGCCAGGTTTCTTGCTAACCCCATAATGGCTCTCTCAATCAAAATATCTCTTTCCTTGCTCTCATCTCTGTCCTTCCTCCATCTCAACTCTCCCATTCCCTAAAGTTCTCCTCGCCCCTCTCCTTATCCCCTCCTCTTCTGCTTCTACCCTCCCAACTCCCCCCACCCAACTTTGTTCCCAACTTTTGTTCCCAACTTTGTCAGGTGATCTTGTCTATTTCAACTTTCCAGGTGAGTCTATCTATGTTTTTCTTAGGGTTCGCCTTATTACTTAGCTTCTCTAGGATCTTGATATCCTTTGTTTATGGATAGTATCCACTTATGAGTGAGTACATACCATATTCATCTTTTTGGGTCTGGGTTATCTCACTCAGGATAGTGTTTTCTAGTTCCATCCATTTAATGCAAAATTCAAGATGTTGTTGTAGTTTACCACTGAATAGTACTCTAATGTGTAAATGTGCCACGTTTTCTCTATCCATTCTTTGGTTGAGGGGCATCTAGGTTGTTTCCAGGTTCTGGCTATTAAAAATAATGTTGCTATGGATTTAGTTAAACAAAGTCTTTGTAGTATGATTGAGCATCTACAAAAGATACTTTTCTTTGTGCATCAAAGCAAAAAACTTGGAGAACACATAATTAATGCTGCCTAGGTACTAAGGACACTCAGAGAATAGGTAGGACTTGACAAATACATAGAGTCAGGGAAAGAAGTCTTCAGACAGAGCTGAGTGAACACCTGCTTGCCTTCCCTGCTGTGACCTGAGATCTTCACCTGTGCCTCCTGAGAGTTGTAATTAAAGGCGTGTACCATCACTGCCCAAAAGGTCAAGGCACAGCCTTTCATTTCACATTCTAAACATTCCAGACCAGGCATTAGAATGGTAGACAGAAACTACAGCCTGTCATCGCCACCAAGTTAAGCACTCTGAAGTTCCAGTACATTATACTCCTAAATGATATTTATAAAGGGGTAAAAGAATAATAATAATTTGAAGTTATATTTACAAAAATAAAACTAATGCCTTGATGGATTTTTATGAAGATGTTCAAAATGATAAATAAATAAATAAATAAATAAATAAATAAATAAATAAATAAATAAATATTATCACTGTACAGCACAGTGGAACAAAGTAAGGGATGCTCAGAAGGGGATAAAGGTGCCTTCTTGAGATAACTGACTGTAAGTGGGAAAGGAAGTCAGGAACAAGCATAGCCAGGAGGTGGTGGTACATGCTTTTAATCTCAGCACTTGGAAGGCAGAGACAGGTGGATCTCTGTGAGTCCAAGGACAAAGAAAGCCTGTCTCAAAAAACCACCACAGCAAAAAAGACCTTAGCACAGTAGAGAATCTACTGTACCCCAGAGTAAAGGCTATAGGTCTCATGTGTTAGGGGCAACCAATCAAGAATGTTTGAAATCTATAGGCCTTTGGGGTTTTTGTTTTGTTTTGTTTGTTTGTTTTCTGAGACAGGGATTCTCTCTGTAGCCCTGGCTATCCTGGATCTTGCTCTATAGACCAAATTGACCTCAAACTCACAAGGATCCTCCTGCCTTAAAAAAAAAGGCTTATTTTTTATGACTATTTTTAACACCGTTCTGACTAGAGAACAGACAATAAAATGCTTCTGGGAGAAATGGTAGCAAAAGAGAATGTCAATCACGCTTTCCTTCATGATGCAATTTGACAAAGTATCTTGTATAAACACGACACCAGGTGCCTAGCCTCTAGATTCATTTTTTTTAGGAAATACCAGCCATCTTATCCAGTATGTCGTACACATTGTGGCTTTACGCCAGGCTCTCTTCACCTCCTGAAGGTCCGGTGATGTCCCACGTGGAATTCAACTGTGGTTCTGAAATCGGTTCACACAAGTCTCTGTTTAAAGCTGAGTGCATCGCCTTCAACATTGCTGCATATATAAAATACACTTACAGCAACTAATATCAAAACTGTCTCATAGTCACCTACTGGTGTATTACACGTGTAACTCAATTGCTGTTAGCTAAGAGGGTGCTGTGAGAGCTCCTTATAGCTCACTGGCTCCTCACGTTTAAAAACCCAAATGGGCTGGGCTGGTCTCTTAAAGGGTATTGGCTGAAGAAGCCCATTTGGGCATGGTCTCTTAAAGGCTATTGGCTGAAGGAGCTCCCTCAACAAGAGGAGAAAATGCTAAATTACCTAACGGAAGTTATAAACAAGGTGCAAAAGCACTTCCATCCTGAGATTTTTAAATGATGTTGCCTGTAGCTCCATCTTCAGCCATCTTGCAAGTCACATATTTTAAGGTTTTCGTGTTTACTACTGTCTGGTCCCTTCAGAAAAGGCTCTTCTGAGACAGACAGACACACACACACACACACACACATACACACACACACACACATACACACACACACACACACACACCTCCAAAAAATACCATTGAGTTTGTTTTGTCCACCATCTGCTGCTGGGCGAGAGGCCTGCCCTTGAGTGTGGTTTGTAAAACCAGAAACTCCATTGGAGGAAACTCATTTTTACTTCGTAAGTTGTTGTAAAGGGAAATAGCTTCTTGGTTAGGAGTGGGAGATCATGTCACCTCCCCATCTCAGCACAGGAACCACATCTGGCTTAGTTCTGTGTAGGCCTTGTTTATGGTGCCTCCAATCTCTGGGAGTTCATATGTGTGTCAGTCTGATTGTGTCTGGGAGATGCCAGGTCCCATGGAAACCGAGGAGAAACCTCACTCAGCAACTGGGGCTCTTCCCAGCACTTCTCACCCCACCCACCCCACCCTAAACCTCTCCAGTCCAGGAAATGGGCATTGCTTCCCTACCCATAGTTTCTGATTTCTATATGAACCTGCTATTTCAACCATGCACTCTCTTGATTCTCTGTTCCTCTCTTGATCCACTTACCCCCTCCTCCTCTCTCTCTCTCTCTCTCTCTCTCTCTCTCTCTCTCTCTCTTTCTCTCTTGCTCTTCTCCTCTCTTTCTCTTCTCTCCAGTCTGGACCCTTCCAGCTGCCTCTGTCTGTAATTTCCCTCCTATCTACATAAAACCCTTCTCCTCAACCATAACAGCCATACCTAGAAGTGGTTATGTTCATATTTTCATTTGGAAGGCATGGTTTCCTAGGTGTCTTCCATCCACACTGGCTTGTATATTATGGTTTCATCAATTCCACTGGGTGAAAATAATACCAATACCACAATTTTTGAGCCAAATTTGAAGTAAGTTTTAATAAATAATTGGCAGGACAATGAACATTGGCAAGGTCCATATCCTGGATTCTCAGAGTATGGTGCCAAATGACACTAATCAGAGACACAAAGGCAAACCTCACAAGACTATGTATGTACTTCCCTCCTCCATCCAGTTAGGAGCAAGCACACATACTTCCTGCTTTCATACTTCTCACCTACATGTGATCAAGCACATCCCATGGAGCAGGTGCAACCAAGTTTGTCTACAGAAACTAAAACATGTGGCAGGTTATTGTACATGAACAACAGCCCCAGTATTCCAGGAAATTATCTGTCCTTGAGCAAGTGGAGCTTACAAGTTAGAGGCATTTCTGTCTTATAGATCTCTTAAGCACAGTAATTGAAGCTTTAAACATAATTTTAGCCATGACAGCTTCCAATTTTGTGTTTCTATGGGTTTTCTGCATTGATGTATGTGTCTATGCTTTTTCTTCTTTCTCTCTGTCTCTCTTGTTTCTGTCTCTCTGTCTCACTCTCTCCTCTCTCTCTCTCTCTCTCTCTCTCTCTCTCTCTCTCTCTCTCTCTCTCTCTCTCCTTGTGCTGTTCTAGTATGATTAGCTTGTTTTCTAAAGAGAGAGATAAAGAAGGTGTGAGAAAAGATGGGTAGGGAGGTGAAGAGGAACTGGGATGAGACAGGGAAGGAAAACAGTGAACAGAATATAATATGCAAAAAATCAATGAAAAAAAGACTTCAGAGAAAAGGAAAATATTGAAATGTCATCTGTACTTAAGTAACTTTTCCTTGAGGTTATTAGTTATAATTTTATTTCTTCTGTTTAATTTTAATGTGTACGTGTGTGTGTGTGTGTGTGTGTATAAAATAACTTTTTAAACAGAAGTTTCTGTGTTGGTAAAATGTGTTCATACACCAAATTTGTTAGTTCAATCTAGTTATATCTCTCATCCTGCAATGTCTACGGATGAAAAACAAGTGTTAGGAACCAGCCCTGCTTTGCCTTTCCCTGCTGCTCGCCCCACTCCAGAGCATCAGGATGAGGGCAGAGGCTTCATTCTTTTGCTGTAAGACAGCTTCCCCAGGAAGGAAATCTTAAATAAGAATATAACTAGGAAACTGCAGGCCATGCCAGTGATACATACAGAGCTAAAAAATACTCAGGAAGCAAATGTTCAGCTAGCGTTCTCTCTCTCTCTCTCTCTCTCTCTCTCTCTCTCTCTCTCTCTCTCTCTCTCTCTAACAAAGAAACAAAATTTTGAGACCAGCCAAGGAAAAAGAGAAAAAGTTCACAAGGAACGCTATCTTTATCCAAAAAGGGGTGGGGGGGGGGGCTATTCTGGGATTTGAAAGTGTGGGATCTTCAGTCACTTCCAAGTATGACTTCAAATACTAAGAGGGCTACCATCAATAAAATGGTGCCAGGCACTGCCTGGGCATGCTTCGCACAAATTACCAGGATGCTCTTTAATGAAAACCTCACTCTTAAATGGCACTAATCTATAACACTTGAGCTGAATAAACTTGAGGTTTGATTTTAGAGTGTCTCATTCTAGCTGAGGAGGAGGAACAATTACCAAAGTAACATGGAGTGACTTTGAAGATTCAATTCTATAGACCCCTGATTCATCTAAGTTCAGCCCTTACAGATCATTGTCTCGTCACGTTTAAAAACCTAAAAGAAGGCTGGGCAGTACATCTTTAATCTCAGAGCTAGAGAAGCAGAGGCAGGTGAATCTCTATTAGTTGAAGGCCAGTCCAGTCTACAGAGCGAGTTCCAGGACAGCTAGGGCTGTTTCTCTTAGGGAAAAAAAAAATCATAAAGGAAGTTTACTCCCAAAGGTTCTTAATACCCATCTGGTTACAAGGAGCTAATAATTGAATTAACGATCAAATCTAGTAGCTTTTTTCTTGTCTTCCAATCTAGGCCAACCTAGAGTCTTCTAGACTCCCACTAACTAATCTGCAGCATCTGTAGCCAGCCTGAAGCAATCTAAAGGCAAAGCAAGACATGAATAAACATTGTCCTGAGACCTAACTGAGCTGAGTGTTTGAACTTATTTCTGCCACATAAAAAAGATCACAAACTTCAAACAAATATCCAGTTGTCAATCTCTTTTAGGTGAGGTGGGTTTGCTTTTGTTTGTGCACTAGAAGATACAGCCATACCAAATCCCCATTCCCTCCTGGCACAATTGATTGACACAGGCCCAATCCATAGGCTAGGTCACTCTAAACCCCTTCCAGGACAAAGTTCTGAGCATCTAAAATAACTGCACTGAGTTTGTTGTGAACTCTGAACTCAAATAGCATCTGAATTTCTGCACCAGAAACAGAATATCTCTTCAAAGCCAACAGAGTTCCTGAATTGTGATATTTAAAATGATTGCGGTGGAGTTTCATGGGATACACAAAAGATATCAAGCAAACCATCAGAAATGGAGCGTGAAAAAATTTCTCAACTGACCCCTAATTAGGTTTCAGAATATAAGATAAAAATGCATCCTGATGTACAAAGGATCTTACCTTATGGTAGAGAGGAAAGAGGGAGGCATATACAAGGGGACAAAGAAACAAGGAAAAGCATCTCCTGGATTTGTTTGTTATTGTTTTCTAAACCCTGTGTTGAAGCAAGGTCAACATATGTGTCTTGTAGAAGAAAAAAATAATGTTGAAAACTAAAAACAAAAAAACAAGAAAAAGGAAAGTCATATTTACCAAATTCAAGAATCAAAGGAGAATATCATTAGCAATGTTACAGAAATAAAAAAGATTGTAGAGAACACTATGAAGACACTACACTAATAAATTAGATAACTGAGGTAAAGTAGACAGAAAACTCCACCACCACAAGAAGAAACAGAAAACCTAAACAGATAAACAGAGAAATGCAGCTCAGGAATAGAATTCTCGCCTCACATGCAGTCGCTACAGTGAACAGTGAAGCCTCACATGCAGTCCCTGCAGTGAACAGTGAAGCCTCACATGCAGTCCCTACAGTGAACAGTGAAGCCTCACATGCAATTCCTACAGTGAACAGTGAAGACATTCTTAACAAAATATGTCAGAAACACTCATTTCAATTATAAATCTTGTTTCTTCAACTGGTCACATGACCATAGGAGATATTTATAACTACCTTCATCTAGAAATCATTCTGCATTTCCTCTGCCTTCAGCAATCACTTTACCATAACTTGGCTTTTTTTCCCCAGAGGAGAGACCCACACCTTCATTTCTGAAAGATATGTGCCCTTTGTCAGGATTTCTGCCCGCCTCGATTATGTTGTTATAGTCTCCATTGATTTTAAATACAGGACATGCTAGCACTAAGAGATACCCCTAAAGGATTCCCTGCACTCCAGACATAAACCTTCTTACCTCCACTTTAGGAAGTAATCTAATTTCCCCCTTTGTAATCTGAATTAATCATTCCCCCAACACCATTATTCCTTTAGTAACTTGTTGACTTAAGGGTATCAAAGGCTCCAAGTAGGCAGGAATGAGAGTTTCCAGTTCAATGGAACATTTATTGTGGCTCCTGACAGAAGAACTCCTCCCTCTGAAACCAAAACTTCTAGGCCATCAGAATTTAAGATCACGGGAATATGAATCATAAATTTTCCTAGTGGATTGCTAGGAGTGATGGATAATGAGTGGAACTATTCCTTTTCTATCCCTTCATTCCTGAACCCATGGATCCTGGTGATGGGAGAAACCATACTATATATTGGATCCTAATTCAAAGCATATACTGCGTTTTGGAGAACCTTGCCATAGCCCTCCAGGCTGCTGACGCTTTGTTGGTGCTGTAACTATATCTTTAAGAGGTCATTCTGTCTTTCTGTCAGGTGAGCTTCCTCAGGATGGTGGGGAACATGATAAGATTCCACAATCATGGGTCCACTGTTGTGCTTCTCTGCCCATGAAAGGAGTTCCTTGATCAGAAGGCATACTATGTGGAATACCATGATGGTGCATAAGGCATTCTGTGCACTCTGTAATTTCTATAAGTCCACAGATGGTAAAATTGACAGAAGCATTACACGTAGGAAAATAAATTCATAACCAAAGTAAGTATGAACTCCAGTAAGGACAAAGCATTGTTCTTTCCATGGAGGAAGTGGTCTACTTGCCATCAATCAGTTCGCTGGCTGGTCACCCCAGTGAAAAATGCCATATCTAGGGCTCAGTGTTGGTCTCTGCCGCTGGCAGATCTGACAGTCAACAGTAGCTGTAGCAAAATCAGCCGTGGTGAGTGGAAGTCCATGTTGTTGAGCCCACACATAATCTCCATCTCTGACACCATGGCCACTTTGATCATGGGCCCACTGGGAAATGACAGGAATGGCTAGGGAGAGGGGCTGGCTGTCTACAGAATGGCTCATCCTATCTACTTGATTACTGACTGCTTCCCCTGCTGAAATTACCATTTTATGAGCATTTACACTGGCACAAGTATCTTCACATTCTTTGCCCATTTGGAGAGAGAGAGAGAGAGAGAGAGAGAGAGAGAGAGAGAGAGAGAGAGAGAGAGAGAGAGATCCACATACTTCTTCCCCAGATGTCTTTCTCATCTATTTTCCCATCATGTTCTTTCTAACTCCCTGGTCCTGAACACTAAGTGGTGTGGGACTTAGAAAGATTCTCAGCCCTTTTTGATCAAGGAAGGAGACAGAGGGAGGGAGGGAGGGAGGGAGGGAGGGAGGGAGGGAGAGAGAGAGAGAGAGAGAGAGAGAGAGAGAGAGAGAGAGAGAGAGAGAGAGAGATCGCTTCTCCACCACTTTTCTGATCATTTAGGTTTCTGTGTTTTCATTGATAAAGAATAATTAGATAAATGCTTCATCTAGTGTCCAACGCAGGGAACAAGACCATGAGACAGTCACTTGCTGATTGCTTTGCAGCCACCAGAACCACTTGACTGGCTTTCCCTCCCTCCCTCCAGGCCCTCTATGCAAGTCTGGGTTCTCCTGTTACAGCCTCTCTATAGCAGCCTCCTCCAGATGCCTTCCTGAGCCCCAAACATTGCTGTAGTTAGCCACCACTAGTCAGCTCTGTCATTGAGGTGGCCCCACGCCCTTGTTTCCCTCTACATGGGCTTCATCCACACATCACCCTGTGTCTGCTTTTCAGGCAGCTGGCTACTATCACCACGGGCTTCTCCTGGACCCCCTCCTTGGACCATTGCCATGTAAGATTGGCTGCCTTGACACCTATTTGGGCTTTTACTGCTGCTGCCATATTCATGTACTCTCTGCTCTCAGCTACAAGCAAGCAGTTACCCTCAGCCAGGCTGTACACCATTCATTCTCTCTGCCCAGCCACGTGGCTTAGTGACTGCCAGTCTCACACCTCACTGTTATCATCAGCAGATCTAGTGGGACACATGGGGATTCTTAAAGAGAGATTTAAGTCTCTGTGTGGTTCTACAATACATAGTTTGAAAATGGAAAAACTAAATGAAGGAATAATCAACTTAGCCAGGATTGACATAATGTTGATAGTAATCATTATCAGTTTGGTAAGTCATGTTTTATCCCTTTAAAAAAGATTTAGTATTGATGCCAAATAAAAAAAATTGACTGATAAGATACAATCCTTAGAAAGACCTGTTGTGAGTGGCCGCTTGTTCATTTCTGGCTGCCCAGAATCACAAAATAACCACTCAGAAACTATATTATTTAAATCACTGCATGGCCAATCTCTTAAGTGCATTGCTAGCTAGCTCATATCTTTGGTGAACCCATTTCTATTAATCTGTGTATTGCCACATGGCTGTGGCTTACCAGGTGAAGTTCTGTCTAGTGACTGTCTCCAGCAGAGCTACATGGCTTCTCTCTAACTCCATCTTCTTTCTCCCAGCATTTAGTTTAGCTTTCCCTGACTAGATCTGTTCTGCCATTTAGACCCAAAGCAGTTTCTTTATTAATCAATGACCTACTAATGAAATTAAGAAAAATATTAACACAGAGACAGAGGAGTTTGGAGTAGAACCTACCACACCCTTGCATTGTGAAACTGAAGAGGAGCAGCCCAAGGTTATTAGAAAACCAACCTTAATTTATCCAGTTACCATTCAAGAATGATCACCAGACAATATGCACTCCCAAGGCTATTCAGAAGTTATCTGGGATCCTGTAGAAATGTTAGATTTGAAGATATTTAAAGAAGCAGTGGTTTCATATAGTATGCATTCCCCTTTTGTGAAGTAGATGTTAAAATCATAGGCAACTTTGAACAGAATTATTCCATAAGACTGGAAAGATTCAGGTGCAACAATATTGAAAGCTGACCCTCAGTTACAATGGAAAACATGGTGAAGAGAGAAATCTAGAGTCATAGAACAATGAAGTAAGGTCAGAGGTATTGAAATTTCTGAAGATCAACTTCTCAGTAACAGCCAGTATGCTGATGAGCAAAGACAGATTAGAATTAATGATCATACCTTGACTCTTATCATATAACTGCTTTGAATGCTTAGGACAGGTTGAAGAATCAGGAAAGAAGACTGAGTGATTTACTAAAGTTATACAAAGCCCAAAGAAGCCTTCACTGATTTTTCAAAGATTGACTTCAGCTATATATAGAATGATATCAGATTCAGAAATTAGACAAATATTGAGTCTTTGGCTTTTGAAAACACTAATTCAGAATGCAAAAGGGTGATTAGGTCTCTAAAGACAAACTCTACTGTGCATTGATGAAAGGATATGTGGTATTTACAGCTGATATTGGGTCACCATCTTAGCTAAGATGGTGCAGCCTTGTAGATTACTCCAGCCAGGACCACAGATAAGTCCTGTACTTTCCCACCACACTAAGACTGGACAACAGCAAGCTCTTCCAGGATCGACCATTATCTCAATTTTCTCTGGGTCCTCTAAAAATGCCATCATCCTGAGTCAATAGGAAGTAATTTTAAGAACATAACACCCACAATCCCAAGAGGTGGGGTGGGTGTTTTTGGTCATTAGGTGAGTTATGGATGTTTGTCATCATTTGGGGGTTGGCTGCAAATTGCTACTGGTCAAGGAAAGGGAAGAAACCTGGCAAGGGAGGTTAGATTAAAGAATCTCTTTCTAAAAAGAAAAAGTGTGTGTGGGGGGGGGGGGATATAGTAATGATGGCATAAAAGGGTAGATTACTGAATCTGCTTTCAACTAAAAAGCAGCTATTAATCTCAAATATTTTATATTGATATGGAGTTTTGTATATTGACACAAAGTTAGGGTTATAATGTTAGAAATTACTCCATATATGTTTCAACTCTTCTTTAAGATATTTTTGTATATTGATACAAATTAATGGTTATTTTGTTATACCATATGTATGTTTCTACTTTTGTTTAAGCTATTGTACCTATGTAGCTCATTTTAAAATGTAATGCATAATTTAAAAATACAGCTTAGTAGTTAGTCATCCATAATAATTAAACTTGTAGTCATGTTAGATATGTTTTCAAGGTTAAACAGAGAAATATTTTAGATAGATAGTTGGTCTTCAAACACTTCAGAGACTTAGAAAATATGGCATTTAAGGTGCTTTTATAACCTAAGGCTTTTCATGCCAGTGAGACATGTCTCTTCTTGGCAACACTAATTTACTTCCATTATGGACATCAAAGAACCTCCATATGGAATTTGCTTTTATTGTAGCAAACTTAGGCACTGGGCAAGAAAGTGTCCTTGCTTCTACTGGTGTGGCACAGTGATCTGTATTCTGTCAATTATATTTTAAATAAACGCTGATTGGCCAGTAGCCAGGTAGGAAGTATAGGTGGGACAACCAGACAGAAAGTAGAGGCGGGTCAATAAGAACAGGAGAATTCTGGGAAGAGGATGCAGTCTTGCCCCCACCACAGAAGAAGCAAGATATGACTGCCTTGATGAAAAAGATACTGAGCCATGTGGCTAATACAGATAACAATAAGGGGCTAATATAAGTTGTAAGAGTTAATATGAAGTCATTGCTCAATTCATTTTAAGAGGCCACAGTAACCCTGATACAGCAGAAAATGGAAAGATCTCCAATACTCATGGATCAGTAGGATTAGCACAGTGAAAATGGCCATCCTAGCAAAAAAAAAAAAAAAAAGCAATATACAGATTTAATATAATCCCCATCAAAATTTCAAAAACAATTCTTGAAAGGACATTTTCCACCTTCATATGGAAACACAAAAATAGTAGGATAAATAAAGCAATTCGGAAAAATAAAAGAACTAACACCATCCCCAACTTCAAGCTATACTACAAAACCATAGTAACAAAAACCACATAGTTTTTATTGGCATCAAAACAGACATATTTATCAGTGAAACATAATTGAAAACCCAGACATAAATCCACATACCTGTGGACACCTGGGTTTTTTTTAATAAAGAAACAAGAAATACACTAGGAAAAAAGGGAACATCTTCAACAAAAGGCGCTGGTCAAACTGGATGTCTGCAAATAGAACCTATCCTGTACAAACCCAGCTCAAAATGAATCAAAGACCTCAACATAATACCAGAAATTCTGAACCTGATAGAAAACTTTGAATTCATTGGCACAGGAAAGGACTTTCTTAACAGAACACCATTAACACAGGCACTAAGATCAACAATTAATAAATGGTACTTCATGAAACTGAAAATCTTCCCTATAGTAAAGAACACTTTTTGAGTTTGTTTTGGCTCTTTGGTCTTTGTACTACTTTGACTTTTTTTTTTGGGGGGGGTGCCACACAGCTCCCAAATAAATTGCACACAAAGAGTTATTTTTAGTTATGAATGTCTGGCCTTAGCTTTGCTTATTTCTCACCAGTTTTCCTAAATTTGAATTATCCTGACTACCTTTTGCCTCTGGGTTTTTCCCTTTTCTTATTTCTATATGTCATAATTTCACTCTTACTGTGAGGTAGGCTTGGTAACTGGGTGACTGGGTGAGTTGGTGGCTAGCCCCTGATGTCCTCCTCTCCTTGTTCACTTCTACTTCCCCTCCTCCTCATTTCTCCTTCTATTTATACTCTCTGACTGCTAACCCCACCTATTCTTTCCCCTGTCTCACTATTGGCCATTTAGCTCTTTATTAGCACATCAGGTGTTTTAGACAGGCAAAGAATCACAGCTTCAAGAGTTAAACAAATTCAGCATAAGCAAAAGTAACACATCTTTACGTCATTAAACAAATGTTCCAGAGCATAAACAAATGTAACAGATCTTAAAATGAAATTTTACAGCAGAACACTCATTTGAACAAGCTGGCAGCTTACAGAATGGAAGAATATTTTTACCATTCCATATCCAATAGAAGACTAATATCTAAAACATATGAAGAATTCAAGAAACTAGATATCAAGAAAACAAACTGGAAGCTTCCATATTAAACCTAGAATTTCCACTCAGAGGGATCATATCAATAAACTCAACCTGACCCAGTTTTATGTTCCTTCCACCATTATCCCACAACCTTAACAATCCAATCACACAGTTATTTCCCAGACTTCTACTTGAATGGATTAGTAACTCACTAAGCTCTAAAGAGTAGTGTTGCACACCTCCTCATGGACTATGATGTTTTACCTCCACTCTAGGAGCTTATTTTGCCTTATAGTTATAGGTACGGGTACAATTATTGGTGACCCCAGGGAATAGAAATTGTCTTAGTTAGAGTTTCTTTTGCTGTAAAGAGACACCAAGACGACAGCAATTCTTATAAAGAAAACATTTAATTGGGTGACTTACAGTTCAGAGGTTTAGTGCATTGTTATCATTGCAGGACAAGGGGGCATGTAGACAGACAAGATGCCAAAAAGGAACTGAGAGTGGAAAGGGAGCTACAGAAAGTAGTCTGAGATATTGGTCATAGCTTGAGAATATATGAGATTTCAAAAGCCCCTCCTCCACAGAATGCACTTCTTCCAACAAAGCCGCATCTACCCCAACAAAGCCACATCTCCCAATAGTTCAATGCCCTATCAGCTTATGGGGGCCAATTACATTCAAACTACTGCAGAAGTATTGTTATCTGACATCTCCTTCAGAGAAAGTCCCTGCTGATTTAGCAGACAATAAAGAGTGTGTGTGTGTGTATGTGTGTGTGGCATGTATATATGTATCTGTATATATAGGGATTTTATTAGAATTGATGACAGACTGTGAACCAACTTGTTCGATAACGACTGCTGAAGGACACTGAGAGTCTCAGATGGTCTTCAGTATATGCCAGAATCCTGAAGTAGGCTCTAATGCCAAAGAAGGAATGGACTTGCCAGAGAGAGCAAGCAGGCAAAGAGAGCAAACTCTCTTCTTCCATATCCTTTATATAGGTTACCAGCAGAAAGTGTGACCCAGATTAAAGACAGATATTCCTATCTCAATAGATATAGATTAAAAATGGATCTTCCCACCACACATGATTTCGGTTAAAAAAAAAATCCCTCACAATGTGTCCAGCCACTTAGATTTTAGTTAATTCTAGATGTAGTCAAAGTGACAGCTACGAAATGCCACCAAAGAAAACACCTACCATTGAGTCACATGCCTGGGTCATAATGCTATAAAACTCAGAACACATACGTATAAATCTTTGTGCTGAGGAGACAGTTCAATCAGTAAAGTGTTTGTCAAGCAAGCATCAGCACCAGAGGTCAATGCCCTAGGATCCAGGTAAAAGCTGAGGCATGGCAGCATGCATTTTGTCATCCCAGGGCTGGAGAGGTGGAGACAGAAGGATCCCGGGGCTCACTGGCCAGCCAGTCTAGCCATCCAAAAGAAAGATCCAGGTTCAATGAGACATGCTGTCTCAAAAAATAAGGAGAAAAGCACCCAAGGTTGGCCTCTGACCTCTACATGCACACACAGTCTTGCATATGTAGCTTCACATACATGTACATATACCCAAGAACACATACATACAAACACATAATAAAATAAATTTGTTACTTTGGATCAGACAGTGGTCTCTGATCCATGGTACCAAAATAAAATTGTAAGCCACAAAAGGAAAACAAAGACAAATTGAACTATATAAGGTATTAAAATTTCTGTCCTACTCCACAGGAAAAGAAGAAATAGTTTAAGATTATATATATGATAAAGAGACTAAGGCACATGGAGACGATGTTGAATTCAGTAAAGATATACAACCCAATTTAAAAATGAGCTAAGGATTTGAGTGACATTTCTCCAAACAAAGATAGATACAGGGCTACTACACATATGAAAAATGCTTAATCAAAAGTGTCATCACTAGTGGAATAAAATTAAAGCACAACAAGATAATATTTTATAACCACTGGGATAGCTGTGACTGAAAAGATGGGTTATAATAAGTGATCATAAAAAATGTGAACAAATTAGAATCCTCATACATTTCTGTCAGGGATGTAAACTAGTGTAGCTCATTGGCAAACAGGAAATTACTCAAAAATTTAGATACAGAGTTAGCATACAACCAAAAATCATATGTCTGAAAGAAATTAAAAAATTCTCCATACTAAAACTTGTACATGAATGTTCATACACTGTTATTCTCAAGACAAAAAGTGCTGTAGCTGGTGAGTAACTATATAAAATGTGCCACATCCTAGTAATAGATGGTTATTCAGTAAGAAAAGTGAATCACTGAAATTGGATCCAGTTGGATGGCTTTTGAAAACATGTCAACAAAATCAGTCTTGAAAGACTATCTACTATATGATCCTCATCTGGTGCTCAGAATAAGATAATCTGTAAAGGAATAAACTGGATTAGTGGCTGTCTACAGTGGAAGGAATGATGACTGGTGGGCACCGAGGCTTCTTTGGATGATGAAACTATTCTAACATTAGAGCTCTTGATGTTTGCAAACTTCTGTGATGGATGTGGTATCCCTTCTCTCTGTGTAAGGATAATGTGTACCACACTCTTCTCAATTAACACTAGATACCCAATGCTTTCTGTAGCCTGGGTCTCTAAGGAGCATGCTCGTAGGAAACCTTTTAGTCCTAAGGGAAAAGCAAAACCCATCTGACCAGGCTTTTATCCTCTACTTTTATTATCCCTGCCAAAAGATCAAGAAATCTGAATACAAAGAGAAGCTGTGACAAAACTAAGGGTACTTTTGAGAACATGTCATTTTTTTATTTTTTTATTGAAAAAAAAATTTATACCTCCTCCCAGCCTCCCATTTCCCTCCCCTTCCCTCCACTCCTCTCCCCCTCCTCTCACTCCTCTCCCCCTCCCTCTCCAGTCCAAAAAGCTGTCAGGGTTCCCTGCCCTGTGGGAAGTCCAAGGTCCTCCCGCCCTCCATTCAGGTCTAGGAAGGTGAGCATCCAGACTGGTTAGCTCCCACAAAGCCAGTACGTGCAGTAGGATCAAAACCCAGTGGCGATGGATGGAGATAGAGACAGAGACCCACATTGGAGCACCAGACTGAGCTCCCAAGGTCCAAATGAGGAGCAGAAGGAGGGAGAACATGAGCAAGGAAGTCAGGACCGCGAGGGGTGCACCCACCCACTGAGACAGTGGAGCTGATCTATTGGGAGCTCACCAAGGCCAGCTGGACTGGGACTGAAAAAGCATGGGATAAAACCAGACTCTCTGAACATGGCGGACAATGAGGGGTGATAAGAACATGTCATTTGTTACACTAGTTCCAAGTCTGTACTGTTTGCTGTGTGTCACAGGTAGATGTCAGCTTGTGTTTCTCAGCTTCCAGTCTGCCTCCAGCTCACAAAGTCTGCACATGTAATTTAAGTCATTAAGTTTGGTGCTGGAAGTTTTAAGTCAACTTGACACAAGCTAGAGTCATTGGAGAGGAGGGAACCTCAGTTGAGAAATGTCTTAATCAGAAGCGGGTCTATAAGGCATTTTCTTGATTAGTGATGGGCAAGGGAGGGCCCAGATCGTTGTGGGTGGGACCATGCTTGGACTGGTGATTCTGGGTTCTGTAAGAAAGCAGCCTGAAGGCTGTAGAGACGGCTCAGTGGTTAAGAGCGCTGACTGTTCTTCCAGAGGTCCTGAGTTCAATTCCCAGCAACCACATGGTGGCTCACAACCATCTGTAATAAGATTTGGTGTCCTCTTCTGGCCTGTAGGCATATATGCAGGCAGAACACTGTATATACAATAAATAAATAATTTTTAAAAAGAAAAGAAAGGGAAAAAAGAAAATGTTTTAATTAAAAAAAAACAGAAAGCGAGACCAGCCTGGTCTACAAGAGCTAGTTCCAGGACAGGCTCCAAAACCACAGAGAAACCCTGTCTCAAAAAACCCAAAAAAAAAAAAAAAAAAAAAAAACAGAAAGAAAGCAGCCTGAGCAAGCCATGGGAAGTAAACCAGTAGGCAGCACTCCTCTAGGGTCTCTGCATCAGCTCCTGCCTCTAGGATCCTGCCCTATTTGGATTCCTATCCTGATTTCCTTCCATGATGGACTGCGATGTAGAACTGTAAGTCAAACAACTGCTTTCCCTCTCCCAGAAACTTGCTTTTGTTCATGGTGTTTTGTCAGAACAATATAAACTAATACAAGTTTAAATTTCACTTAATTCAGATGTTTTCCTTGGCCTTGGGGATTTAGATTTTGAACACTGCTATTTGAGCTCTGTCGGTGCTACTGTTTCCTTATTAAATCCCTGAATCCATTCATAAAGAGGAAGGGGAAGATACCTATATACCACAATACCTTTCATTGTATTTCATTGTTCATATCAGAAGACCAATCCTTTCTGCCCCAAACTAACATGGTCAATGTTACATGAATACAAAGCAGTCATATCACAAACGTTGTAACTACTTAGCACAATGGATCAAAGTTGTTATTAACGACATTATTCTGTTTCCTCTTCGCACCGTCCACACTGGCTTTTATTTGTCATCCTTTCTCTAGTATAGATCCTCCATCTAGCTATTACAAAACCATACCCCTGGATCTCGCTAAGTCAGTTTTCTCTCCACTACATTCGATGTGATTTTCACATCAAGGTGTTTCTACAGACCGGATAGAGTTAGAGTTCAGCGTCTTCTAGCCAAAGTGTTTAAATTTGACTAGACAGCAGCAATTGCTTTTTAATCTAAGCAAACTGATCTGTCAAAGGCAATCAACTCAAGGAAGTTATTCCAGGAGGATCCTAATGATCCCGACGAATCTCACTGCCCTGTGTGAAACTCAACCACTGAACTCCTGACATAGCATGTCACAAGCACTTAGAGGAGTCACTACATACAGCTGAACTCTGTGTTGACACTCACTCTCTAGCCTCTCATGCGTACATTAAAGATCACCGCAGTCGGCTGAAGAAGAAGCGCTCTGCTGTGTGTGGTGGTGTCAATTTGTGTTCAATGATGTTATAGCAACCAAGCCTCACATTTGCACCGGCCTGTCAACACAAGTGCTGACTCTAGTCTCCCGATTCCTCTAGAAGCGAGAGTCTAGATAGGCGCAGGGGGTTGTTTTCTGTTAAAATCACTTCCAATCATTTACACCAGGATCACCAACATCTTAGTAACATCTGTACCAATTTAGAACTTTATAGTAACCAGAAGTTTCTAAGTGTGTTATCTTGTTTATTCAAGCATAGAGAAGTCAGCTGATAGTAACATCATCTATGGACAAACTGAGAAACGGAGAGTCAACCACTTCAAGCTTAGTCTTCCTGGTGCTTTGGGCTGTGTTATTGGGGCTTTTGCTCTAATATTACCACCACTGGATTGTGGCTTGGACATTTGTCACCTCCAGAACTTAACCCTTTCTCTTCAGCTGCAATAGTGCTGGGAAGTAGAGCCTACAAAGAGGTTTTGAGAATATGAAGTCTCTGTCTTGGTGACAACATCAATGCCACAGTGAAGAAGTGTTCAGGAAGACTGGAGAGATGGCTTAGTAGTTGGGGATCCAACACCCTCTTCTAACCCTCCAGGTACACGCATGTGGACATACCCACATGAAGACACAAACATATGCAAATCATTTTAGAATCATTTACTAAAATTAAACATTTGGGGCTATTAAACAAGATTAAATTAACTTTAAAGGTTACTTTCTTATACACTCTTTTTATCTTTTAACAAATGTAATTTATAGAATAAAGAATATGGTCATTTGTAGAATTTGTATAACATTGTCATTAAATTATAAAAATTCTGTTCAACTTTTTAGCATTAAAGAAAATAAAAATTAAAAATAAAGAGATACCATTTTATACGAGTCATAGTGAAAGGCTTTTTTACACCCAATGATCTTAAATATTAGTTAAGAATCTAGAAAAAGAATCCGGAACTGCACTTCTTTGTATACTGCTAGAAAGAACACTGATTGATATCACCATTTTGAAAAGCAATCGGGATCCTTAAAGTTGAACCTACACTTTCCCTATAACTCAGAAAATTCACTCCAAATGGCCCAGCTCATATGCAACTGGATAATCTCTGTAGCAATGCTGTTTTAATAAGAGAAGCAGAAGTAATCTAAATGTCTAACAAAAGATAACCTTCCTTTCTGCATGTGTGGTATTTCCCTGAGAAATACAGCATATGAATGAATGACACACCTTATATGTCATTGTACATAAAGATTTCATCAATTTTTTTCTAGAATTCTTTCTATAATAGTCATAACAGAAAATGCTCAAAATAATAGTTGTCAAGCATCCTCATTACAGTTCAGTATATTCTGTTTTCTAATATTTGCTGTTCTGATATGGAGTCTAATTTTTAATTTTAAATATGTCTTTTTTATTTGCATCTTATAATAGATTCCTTTAGCCAGTTAGCAATCTCCCTCTACAGAATGCCTAATTTTATCCTGTGTCCATTGGCTGTTGGGATTCCTATCTTCTTGTTGTTGATACACACGCTTTGTTTACAATAGTATGATATGATTATAATATAATAATATAACGCAATATTGCTGCATTTTATAGATATCTTTGCTCAGTGTGTCTGTTAACTCGTTTATGTTGTTATTTAAATGGTGCACAGACATACCTGTAGGCAAAACACCCACACACATAAAAAATAAAAGGGAAAAGGGCCAATTACAATATTGAGAATAGGGAGCAACTAGAATTCGTGCGTATCCATCAGCGTTCAGTCACTATGACAAAACACCCGAGGGTGTGGGGGGCGCAGATGTCCTACCACCCATAATTCCAGCACTCTGGAGGCCAAGCCATGAGAATACTGAATTTGAGGTCAGCCTGGGATACACAGTGAATTCGGTTGTGCTCTGTCTGAATGAAGCCTTAGAGCCCTGGGACATCACAAGACCCTCTTGGCCACAGTTTCACTTGGGAAAACCAAGTCCTCAAGGACGGCGTGGTGCACACACCAGGGCCAGCTTCTTGTGGGCCTTTTGCTTTTGGAGCTGGCTGAGACTGACTTCTCCAAGCAGTAGAAGCAGTATGCTTCCCACTGACGATTTCTCCAATGTACACGCTAGCCAGACTTGGATTTTCAGGAATGATTTCATTCGAAGAGCAGGAACAAAAATTCTGTCCGGTTTGGGACAACCACCAACTTCAGTTTCCTTATTGGAGCTGCACCTGGTCTGATTTCGAGCCCACCCTAGAGTTGCACAATGATCTGCCCTGCGGAGCGCCAGCTTATCAACTTAGGAAGAGCAAATTATACTTTTAAAAAGTAAAGTCCACCTAGATAAATTACAGCCCAGGAACAAAACCATAAAACTTTCTCAGCTCAGTTCACAGGGGGGAATATCCACAAAGTCTGGACAGGAACAGACCCAATTAATAGGGGCTCATGCTTTGGGGAACGGAACACGCTGGCGTGTTCTCTTCAAAGTCTCCAGGGCACCTTTATTTCTATATGTCCCCCTTTTCATTCTAAAATGCATTTACTTCAAGATTAATCCGGTCCAAAGTGTTTCAAATTTATTCAGCAGTATGTGACATTTTATTAAGGGTTGGTGAAACTGGCTGTTCTTGAGTTTCGTTATCCTAAGGAGTCAACACCCCCTTTATTGACACTCATTTCTTGGCATACACGGTGCCGTCTGATGTCCAGCCTTTGAAAAGCAGCTTAGTGTGACACTTTGGCGAGGATTTCTCAGCCAGACTCTTTGAGTTTAAGTTCCAGCTTTGCCCCTGATGTGTGACTTTAATGAATTTGATCAGTATGTACCTCAGTTTCTCATCTATAATACGGGTGTTTAAAGATGTCAGTCACATAAACCAACACACCCAGGGACACCTGATGTTTAATGCAGTGTAACACAAATAATAAAAACCCAGAGAGAGATATTAGGGTTCAACCTGAAGATCAGAAAAGCAAAGCAGCAAGCCACTGGAACCTCTTACCTCTATGAAATCTTCAGACTGAAAGAGAGCTATTCCTCTCTCATCCCACCTTATATTCCTCCCTAGTGCTGGTATTAAAGGTGTGCACCACCACCGCCCCACCTCTATGGCTAACTAGTGTGGCTGCTGGGATTAAAGGTGTGTGCTACCACTGCCTGGCCTGTATGGCTGACTCGTGTGACCGTTTTGCCTTCTGATCTTCACACAAGCCTTATTTATTAAAATACAAATGAAATATCACTACAAAACACAAGGCAGAAATACACACTGGAAAAAAGAAAGCATCTTCATCAACTGGTGCTGGCCTAACTGGTAGTCTGCATGTAGAAGAATCCAAATAGATCCATATTTATCACCTTGCATCAAACTCAACTCCAAGTGGATCAAAGACGTCAACATAAAACCAACCCTTACCCTGACAGAAGAGAAAGTGGGAAATAGCCTGGAACGCATTGGTACAGGACATGACTTTCTGAACAGAACACAGATCGCTCAGGTACTAAGATTAATAAATGGGACTCATGAAACTGAAAGCTTCTGCGTGACAAAGGACACTGTCAGTAGAACAAAGTGGCAGGCTATAAAATTGGAAAATATTTTATCAACTCCACATCTGATAGAGTGCTAATATTAAAAATATATAAAGAACTCAAGAAAGTAGATATCAAAAAAGTCAAATGATTCAATTTAAAATGTGATATAGATCTCAACAGAGAATTCTCAATACAGGGAACTCAAATGGCCTAGAAACACTTAAACAAGTGGTCACCGTCCTTAGCCATCACGGAAATGGAAATGAAAACTACTTTGACATTTCATCTTATACCTATAAAAATGGCTAAGATCAATAACACAAGTAACAGTTTAAACTGATGAGGATATGGAGTAAGGGGAACACTCCTCCATTGCTGGTGAAGTACAAACTTGTACAGCCACTCTGAAAATCAGTATGATGGTCCCTTAGAAAGACAGAAATCAATCTACCTCAAGATCCAGCTATACCACTCTTTGACATGTACCAAAAGGACACATCATCCTACCACAGGGACACTTATTCAGTCATGTTCATTTCTCCTTTGTTCAAAATAGCTGGTTGTTAGAAGCAACGTAGAGTTCCTCAACAGAAGAATGGATAAACAAAATGTGTTACACTTGCACAATGAAACATTATGCGGCTCTTTTTTTTAAATGACATCATTAAATGTGCAGTCAAACAAATGGAGCTAGAAAAAAATCCTTTTGAATGAGGTAACCCAGACCCAGAAAGACAAATATATATTCACTTATATTATGAGGCTAACTATTAAATAAATGATAATCATGCCACAATCCATAGACCCAGAGAGGTTAGGCATACAGGATGGCACGGTGGGGAGACACATGGATCTCCCTGGGAGGGATAAATGGAATATATTTTATGGGTGGAAAAGGGAATGAGAATGGGAAGATTAGGTGCGAAGCGGGAAGGACAATGGGGTAGAGGGGGGGAATGAGGGAGAGAGACACACAAATTTGAAGAGCACTTGAAAGGTGGTGTGGAGACCTAGTGCACTGAGAACTTCCTATGATTTATAAAGGTGATCCTAATGAAACCTCCACATAAAGAGGGAGACAGAACCCCTACTAGCCTTCTCTTATCATCAAATAAAGTGTCCAGTGCTGGGACTGGGTTTGATACAGTTGAGTTGTTGACTGAAAGGGTCCCATGAAAATCCCCAAACAGCTCAGGCCGTTGCCAAGAAAACAGGCTGCTCTCCACAAACGGAAAACACGGCCCCATTGCTGAAGACAGTATCCACAGAACTCACTGAGTATGGATAGAGGCTGAGCTGGTGCCTGCACCAAATCTTTACCCCATGTTCTAGTGTCTATGACATGGAGAGTACTCTGCAGGCTTCCAAAAGAGAAAACTAAACATCAACACAACCATAAAACCTTTGATCTACAATCTATCCTGTCTGAAAGATGTGCTAAGACAATGGTGTCACAAACCTTGTGGGAGTAACCTACTGATGTATGGCTTGACTTAAAGCCCACTGGGTGACCAAGAACCAGAGTCTAGATAGCTCAGAGACATGGGGTAAAACCAAATACTAATGGTTGTAAAACTACATCCGTTCCATCCGTGCTCTACTTGCTACATGCTACAAGAGCAAGGGTGAAAATTTAAAAACACACAAACACAGAGACAGACAGACCGACGGGGCCATGGGGACATCCTTGAGACAAGAATGCCAACAATGCCCACTTTATTGTGCTCAGGGGCAGCTTATATAGGGATCTGGCCACGTCCCAGCTCTCAGGATTTTTCAACTGCAGATTCATCAGAACCCACCACTCCCCTGCCATCAGGGTCTCATGCTCAGAGCAGCTGTAGGATGCTCAAAGCAGAGGAAAACAAGTTGTTTACAAGAAATGCTGGGTCTGGTGATCCGCAGTCACAACAACTGGTGGGTTTTTTTTTTTTTAATGACTTCTAGGGATATTCTGCTGTAGTCATAAATTGATGCCTTTCAGCCATCATCAGAGAGGCTTCCTCCTGCAGCAGATGGGAACAAATAGAGACCACAGCAAGACATTATCTCATCCCTTTCTAAACTTTGACTCACACAGCTATAAATGAGATGTCTCTATCGAATTCCTCCCCTTAGAGCTCCGGAAATTCTACAGAAGAAAAGGCAGAATGAGTGAGAGAGACAGAGGAGATGGAGAACATCAGAACAAAGCCCCCTAAATCAACTGAGCAAAACACATAAGAACTCACAGAGGCTGAGGCAGCAATCACAGAGGCAGCAATCACAGGGTCTACACAGGTCTGCGCCAGGTCCTCTGCATATATACTATAGCTTTCAGTTTAGTGCTATTATGGGACTCTTGAATGTGTGAATGAGTGGGTCTCTATTCTCTTGGGGTTGTTTTCCACCTTTTGGTTTGCTTTGTCTAACTTCAGTGTGAAGGTTTCATTTTATATTATTATATTTTATTTTATTGTGTTTTGTTGTTATCTCCTAGAAGACCATTCTTTTGAGATGAGAGGCAGAATGAAATAGTTTTAGATAGGAGAGGAGAAGGAAAAGTACTGGGAGGAGTAGATGGAGGGGAAACTGTATTTAGATGATACTGTATGATAAAAAAAATCTGTTTAATAAAAGGAAGAATAAATGATTTCCAGCAAGGAGGTAGATGAGATAACTCAGCAGGTAAAGGTGTTTCCAGCCAAGCCTGAAGACTTAAAGCCTGAAGATCCATCCTAGGGACTAGCAGTGGAGAAGGAGAAAACTGATTCCTCCAAATTGTCCTCAGATCTCCACTGGCATGCTATGATACATGACACACACATGCACACTTGAACAAGCATACACACAAACACACACATATACACAATACACACAGAGAAAATAAATATAAATAAATAAATGGAAGTGAAAATCATGCATTAAAAATGCTTCCATCGCTGTAGATTATTGAAGTAAACCCCCAACCCTACACACAAGGGACTTGTCCACATCCTAACCCTAGACTTTTCAGAAAGTGGCTAATATGCTGACCTTGAGGTGGAGGGAGAGTAGTGTATTATCTGAGCAGATCAAATGTGATCATACATTCCTTCAATGTGGAAGAGAGAGACAGGAGAAATAATGGATGTGACAATCAACTGGTATTATTGTTGGTTTTGAGGATCTAAGGGAACCATGAGCCAAGAAATGCAAGAAACTTCCATAAGCTAAAAAGCTGGAAAATAATCCATTCCTTAAAGGAGCACAGCCTTGGTGACCCTTTGATTTTAATCAAGTTATCCCCATCTCATACTTCTGAACCCCAAAGCCAATGAGATCATGAATGTGTGTTATTTCAACTACTACATGCATGGTGATTTCTTACTGCAGTAATAAGAAATTCAAGTAATATGCAATTCTCGTTTTGCATTTCCATTACAAACTGACATAGAAGGTTACTGTTACGGTTTGAATGTCAAATGCTCCCCTACCCTGTAGTAATGCTTCAACGCTTGGTCCATCACTGATGAAGCTGTATAAAGGTGCTCTATACACTCTACGTGGGAGTGCTTAACCAGAAGAAGTAGACAGCTGGAGGTCAGGGCATGGAGTATATATCTTGGCCTACTTCCTGCCCTGGCTCTACTTCATGATCCGCCTAGATGAGTGCAGGTAGCTTCATAGTCACGTCAGCACAGTCCTGAGCCTCCTCCCCCTCCATGACTGACAGTGATCTCTCAAACCATAAGCCTAAATAAATCTTCCACCCAAAAATTGCCTCGTGTGTGTGTGTGTGTGTGTGTGTGCATGTAAGCCTGACCACAGCAAAGGCTTTGCCTGGGAGTCTCTGTTGGAAAAAGTTCCCTCCCCACAGCAGTTTGAGCACTGTGAATGCACTGCTGATTTTGAAAGGAGCTGCAGTCCCAAACCAGGAAGTCTGGCCAGCTGTACAAGCATTGTCTTTCCCAGTCTAGGCACTTTCACCACCCCTGATCTTATAACCTGAGGCCCTGGACAGAGTGCTTCGGGTGCATCTGCCAATGCATCCTCATGAAGAAGTCAAAGAAAAACTTTGAAAACTTAGCCCCTTATAAATCCATTTCTGGACACACCATGAATGAAGGCTATGCATCTGATTTAGCTCAAAAGAACACAAATGACCATTGGCAGGACTGCTGTGTACAATACCCCAGCGAGCATCTGAACGCTTCAAGCAGCTAGTCTGAAGAGTGAGTCCATCCTAGTGCCTACGTTAATGTACCCTCTGCCTGTGCACAATTGCAGTGGGGAAGTGGAACTGAGGAAGCCAACGCCATCTCCTTCACTCTTAGTGTCTTGCTTATACCATCCCAGTATGTGACTATAGGCTAAACACTTTAATTCCAGCTTTTTTGTCAGGTACTCTAACTCCAGATAGTTGAGCTTTCTTCCTTGATTCTGTTGTGATCCTGGCAACAGCTGACTATAAAACTGGTACTGAAGTCACCTACATATGTACTACTGGCTTGACACTGTGCTCTTTTGTGTTCAGTTGTAGTCTACGGACTCATCATGCCAGCTTAGGCACAAGTTGAATTAACTAACTATATGCTGGTCAGGGAAATCAAAATTTTATGTGAGCTAGATAGGGGTTATCTAAACTATTAGCTTCTCTTGGCCACATTGGATAAAGAATTGGCATAGGGCTGGAGAGATGGCTCTGGAAGAGCAGTCAGTGCTCTTCCAGAGGACAGGGTTCAAGTCTCAGCCCCCACATGGCAACTCGCACCTGTTTATAATCAAGGAGACCTAATGTTCTCTTTTGGCCAGCATGAGCACTGCATGCATGCATGCCTCTGGATACATGCAGTCAAATAACTCATACATATAAAAGAAATAAATGCACCATCTTTTAAGATAAGTAAATAAAAAGAATTGTCTTGAACCATACATTAAGTATATAAACATCAACAAAAATTGATGAGTAAAAACAAACAAACCAAGATCTGTGTGTAATTTTTGTGATAGTTACCACCACAGATAAGAAGAAAAAGTTTTCACATAATAATTCTAATTACACAGGGCCGTGTTAGAGTCTTTTTAAATTGTGGACCAGGTCCCAAGTATCACTAATAAAGAAAATGAAAATTATTATAAAGGAAAATGGGTCACAGGTCATGGAGAAGAAACTGGTACTGAACAGAATGCTTCCTCCCTCCTGGAAGCTTTTATTGTACTGGAGGATGCTAAGTACGTAAGCAGGCTGCTGGGGATGGTGAGAAGTCATCAACAGTTCCCCCTCTGAGAACCTTGTCAGCTATAACCATGACCAATGTGTAAAGATCACACCCTGAATACAAACAATACTAGCACATATGTCAGGGGTAACCAGCCACTTTCTGATTGCAGCTAAGGTCCACTCCACAGCACAGTCTGGTGGTCTAAGTCTGGCCAAGACCCCATGGTTGGGGAGCTCAGAGGCCCCAGGAATGAACCTACTACTATTATTTTTGCTAATTGGACACAGGATCAAACTGCGCTCTAGCTTTCTATCACTTTATACCCATAGATTAGGGAAGTTCTCACAACTCCTTAGAAAAATTCCTTGTGAAGCAGTGACTGGTGGCTAACACAATAACTCACAACAGGTCAAGGGTAAAAGCAGATCTATATCACATCCCTCACCCCTGAGTTTCAGGGACCATTACAGAAGAGGAGGTAGGAAGACTGTGGGACCAGAGTGACTATACCATTAATAAAAATGACTCCCCTTCTGCTATTGAGCATTAGTATCGGTAGGTCTTCGGGAAGGGGCAGAATCTCATGAGCTCCACTCCTGTCCATGATGGGATGCTGACTGGCCCCATATTGTGTAGGTCTTATTACACTGATACATGTCTACACCCGGTGCACAGCTTTAGACACTGCTTGAAATGAAAATTACCAATCACAGTCCCTAAACCAGTGTTAAATACACAGGAAGCACTGAAGAGAATTTACTGGATTGATTTGAGAGGTAACTGCATTTAATTCCCCCTAGGACCACCGCCCTCCACTTCTGTCCACTAGACTCAGTCTTCTCATACAAGCATACACCAACAGTCGTCAGATACTCAATTCAGGGTCATGTTGCTTTGAAACAACGGATGTCACTGGGCACTGGTGACACATGCCTTTAATGCCAGCACTTGGGAGAAAGAAGCAGGCAGATCTCTGGACTCAAGGTCAGCCTGGTGAGTTCCAGGACAGTCAGTACTACACAGAAAAACCCTGTCTCAAAAAATAAAAAAATAAAATAAAAAGAAACATTGGAAGTGTGTTGAAGGTACAATACACTTCCAAATACCAGGTATGCTTAAAAATGAACATTTTTATAATGATAATAAAGGCTAATGACTAGCCATGATATACGACCTGACAATACATTTGTTCCTTCTCTTTTGGAGATGATAGAATACCCACCCTGTGTGCTGTTGCGTAGTGGGACGGAAGAAACCTAGTTCTATTAATCAGGCCTAACTACCGCTGATGGAGTTACAGCCTCTCAACAGGCTTGTTGTACATAGCTGCTAACAAGCTGCAGGTGCTTTTGTAAAAGTCCTTTTATAAAGCAGCTCTGTCAGAAAGAGACAACGTGGCGCAAGGGAACACCTGCTGCACTAAGAATTTAAAAGTCTGGGCTTCAAACTCCAGCTTGCAGCAACTGTATTTGAAACCCTAAGCAAGCCACTACTTGTCTGGCTCCAATTTTCTCATTTTTAAAATCAAAGGCCTCACTATAAACTGGAGTGGTCCCATTTAGCAGCAGAACAGCAGGCCAGCAATCACAACCTGATCCTAATGCCGACAAGATTACCAGTAACAGTCTCACAGAAATCGTCCCACATTAAAAATAGCTTCTACCACAGACACTGGAAATTCTCTTACTACTGTGTTGCCCAGTAGCTGTGAAAGCACACAGACAGGAACGTGTTTCATATGAGAAAAAAAATTATTATTAAAACAAGAGTGCCTTTAATCATGCCGAAAATAGATAAACATTTAATATTGGCAAACGGGTGCTGATAAAGACAAGTGTATACACACTGTCCAACTGGCAAAATGTTGGGTTCAAAGACTTAAGAAGCCATTTCTGGAAACACCATTAATGGAGGTGGGGCTTCACATTTGGCTCACAAGAGAACAAATGGCCCGTAATGTAATGTTGTTAACTAGAGTTAACAACAGGGTAACTGAAACCATGAAAAGTGATGACTCATCAGTGGAGAGCACTTGCTGGCTTCTCTTCCAGAGGACCTGGGTTCAATTCCCAGCACCCACATGGTGCCTCACAACCATCTCTAACCCCAGTCCCACGGGAATCTGAATGTTCTCTTACGGCATGTGAGGACACTAGAATGTATTGGTGCATGGATATAAATGGAAGCAAGTAAAATAAGTATATATATATATGTGTGTGTGTGTGTGTGTGTGTGTATTTTATTATTTTTTATTGAAAAAAATTTCTGTCTGCTCCCCGCTCCCATTTCCCTCTCTCTCCTCCCACCTCTCCCCCTCCCCCACTTCTCTCCCCCTCCCCCCACTCCTTTCCCCTTCCCTCTCCAGTCTGAAGAGCAGTCAGGGTTCCCTGCCCTGTGGGAAGTCCAAGGTCCTCCCCCTCCATCCAGGTCTAGGAAGGTGAGCATCCAAACAGCCTAGGCTCCCACAAAGCCAGAACATGCAGTAGGATCAAAACCCAGAGCCATTGTCCTTGGCTTCTCATCAGCCCTCATTGTCCGCCATGTTCAGAGAGTTCGGTTTTATCCCATGCTTTTTCAGTCCCAGTCCAGCTGGCCTTGGTGAGCTCCCAATATATCAGTGGGTGGATGCACCCCTCGCAGTCCTGAGTTCCTTGCTTATGTTCTCCCTCCTTCTGTTCCTCATTTGGACCTTGGGAGCTCAGTCCAGTGCTCCAGTGTGGGTCTCTGTCTCTATCTCCATCCATCGCCAGATGAAGGTTGTATGGTGATATGCAAGATATTCATCAGTATGGTTATAGGATAGGGCTATTTCAGGTTCCCTCTCCTCAGCTGCCCAAGGAGTAAAATAAGTATTTTAAGGCAAAAATATATTTTTCCATTGGCAAATACATTATGTTACATATGGAAATAAAATGACCATGGATAGCTTATACTTAAACTGTATGAGGCTCCAGGTTTGATTCTCATCACCATCAAACAAAAACTAACATAATAGAATTCGACTAGGAGAATAGAAGTCTCCACATGAGGAAAGAAGTCCTATCCTAATTGTTCCTATAAATTACCAAACATATATTTACAAAATGATAGCATGTCGTATAGATAGCTAAAAGAAAAATCAATTCCAAAGGAAGTGGAGAGACAGCTCAGTAGTTAAGAGCACTGGCTGCTTTTCTAGAGGACTCATACTCAGTTACTAGAACCTACATAGTGGCTCACCACCATCTGTAATTCGAGGCCCAGAAGATCCAAGGCTGTCTTTTGGCTACTGCAGGCACCAGGCACACACATTGTGCATAGACATATATGCAGGCAAAATACCCACACACTAAATGACATTTTTCAAAATTACTTCCTAAGTTTCCGGTATAAGTTAAGATTATCAAGAACTCTATTTAATATTTGGGAATTAACTGATAGGCAATAAAAGTAAGGCATTTTTACAAATCTATGGGTTTGTTGTAAAATTTTGTCCTGAAATAATGTGTACATGTGAAGTCAAAGAACTTAATCATAAAAGATATGCAATTTGAATGAACTCTGTAAGACCAACCCAAGTCAAATTACCCAAGATAAACTGTTGAATAAACCCTCCCATGTACCTGAACTGAATAACATTTGCATTTAAGATATACATCGACTATTAATCCAGGCTCCTTGACTGTGAGAACAACTGGCTGACCCTTCCTGCGCCCTGGAAGTGTCCATCATTAGCTCCTCACTCTCGACTCAGCATGGAAGAGATAAAATAGTCCAAACTGTAAACAAGGAAAAATTAATACAGGTGCGTGACTTCTAAAATGGCCAGTACTTGGTCTGTTAAACCTATAATCTTGGGCAGACAATAATTAAGTAAATTTCTACCCTTGTAGGTTGTTTTACCTTTAGTGCACATTTTGTGATTATCTAGCAACTTCCTTGTGCAAGAAGCTTCATGCTGCAACAGCAGCAGAAGAGTTATTTAGAATTATCCTCAGGGGACATTCTTGGAGAACCATGATAGAGTTATTTCACTGTTATAACACAGCTAATTATTACAAATATAATGTCTCTGGGAAATGCTCACTCACCTGGTGTCTTAGTTGGGGTTTCTATAGCTGTGAAGAGACACCATGACCATGGCAACTCTTAAAGGAAAGTATTTGATTGGGGCTAGCTTACAGTTCAGAGGTTTAGTACATTATTGTCATGGTGTGTGAGGACCCAGATGTGAACCTTTTCCACCCTGACTGGAGGTCAAAGTTTAAGCTTATTTTTGTTCTCTTAAAATTGTTGACAACAGATGCGGCTACAAACAAAAGATCCTGACTTAGGGTGTGGTTAATTAGTATTCTGGGTATAGAGGTAGATCCACTCCAGCAGGACCAAACATCAGAGAATCCAAATCTATTCCTTATATGTTAATGACTTCTGTTACCTCTCCCACCCCTTTTAGAGTAAGGTATATAAGCATGTAGAAAATAAATGCAGATTCAGGGATTCAGTAATTCACTGAAAGTTCCTCCTGATGCTGTTCTATGTTTCTGTGTCTTACTTCTCTTAAGTCTCTGTTTCCTTTTGTTTAATAATTCTAACCCTCACACTCCTACCCTGGAACATAAGAGTTTCATCAAAGCTGGTCTTCAATGATGGTGGAGTGCAGGCAGACAATATGCTGGAGAAGCTGAGCATTCTACATCTTGACCCTCAGTCAGCAGAAGCAACTGTGTGTCACATTGGACATAGCCTGAGCATATATGAGACCTCAAAGCTCAAAGCCTTCCCCAGCAGAGGCACAAATCCACATCTCCTAATAGTGCCATTCCCTATGGGCCAAGCATTTAAACATATGAAGTCTATGGGAACCATACCTACTCAAACCATACCTGGAGTGCCCAAACCAGAGGCAATGCAGACAAACACAGAGACAGAGACAGACAGACAGACAGACAGACACACACACACACACACACACACACACTATCCCTGTAGACAACATGAGTTGACACCTATCTACACTGAACCAAGACTCCAGATTGAGATGGCTCAGTGGTTAAAAATGCTCACTTTAAAAGCTGACAACCTGAGTTTGACCCCCCAGATTGCACAAGAGGACAGAACCAATTCCCAAAAGTTGTCTTCTGATCTCTGCATATGCACATGTGTACGTACATGCACATCATTCATATAGACACAACCAATAAAAATTAATTTTTGTTTTTTGTTTTTGTTTTGTTTTTCAAGACAGGGTTTCTAGAGGCTTTTTATAGGACTTATTGCAGAAAGTGGACAGCTATCTTCCACTGAGAGACTGATTAATTCCCTGGGTATACTATGGGCCAAGCCAATGTGGGTTCACACGGCACTGACATGTCCCCTGAGCTTAGCCAGGGACATGACCATGCACTGCTCACACAGTAGAGGGGTCATGTCCATCTCTAAATCATCCCTTCGCTGGTCTTGCAAAGTGTTATTGGTCTTCAACCTTGGCAAGTCTGCCGGCTGTTAATTAGACCAGAAGCCAAGGTATTTATTATCCACCCTTGTGGGCACTGTTCTTTCCACTACTATCAAGAGGGAGCTGCAGTTTTTCTTGGTTACTTTGTATGTAGTGCTGTCTGCAGGGTAGTCTAAGGTGTCTCTTTCCTGAAATGGGTACAGGCTTTTTAGGAATCATTTCTGCCCACTGTTGGAACCATGAGAGAGGCAATATCTAGAACCTGCCAAGGGCTTGATTGTCCTGACAGCCCAATTCTTTCCTCTCACCTAGTCATCCAGGCTCTCTCCCATGCAGCTGCAAGCACTCTTACATACTTTCATAGCATTCCCAAACTGACCATTTCATCTCTAATATTCTGTAAGATCTGTTTTTACCATGACACCATTACAGCCTGTATAGACTGAACTGATTCAGATACCATTCAACTGTCTCTGTTAATGCTTCACTTGCTCTCGTTAGGTAAGCTTTAGTCTTTTAGGATTATTCTCTATATTCGTCCCCTGAACTGTACTCTCTCAACATCTTAGCTGTTTGCATTCACTGACTGCTGAATGACCTCACTTCATCGACATCAGCAAGAACACTATTCAACTGATAACTGAGTATGATGTTCCCTTACTCAATTCCTGTGATCCTGACTTGTAAATTCCACACTAAGACCAAATAAATTCATTTATGATGGTGACACAAAGAAATCAATACCTCAAATTTTGGTCAATCTCTCAAAATAGAGAGCTAAGAGGCAGAAATGATTAGACTTCATTCAGCTTGTACCCCACATAATCTGCACCCTAATTCCATACAGACAACAGCATCCCAGTTTAAGCGCTCACCCCTACAGCAGAGCAGCAGGAGAGCTGTGGTCAACTGTGGGCAGCCAGATGCTTAAACGACCCTACACAGCAATTGGGAGCAAAGGAAAGGTGCTTCTCCATCGTTTCTGGTTCCAACTGCTGGACTATGTGCTGGTACTGAGAACTGCTGGATTCTAGAACCACAAATAAGTCAGTTACAGTCTCAAAAACTAGGTCTGTTGTAACATTTCAACAAGATAGTAGCCTTTTCTGTAATTAGAAAAAATAAAGCATTTGAATCTGAATTTTAGAGCTCTTCTAGGTTTAAGAAATTTCTTTTTAAGTGTATTATTTTCTTATATTCAAAAATAAAATAGGACCCCAAATGATACATTTTGTGTGTATTTTGGGTTTTAATTTGCTACTTTCAATATGTGTCTCTCCCTCAAACATCACTGCCCAAATACACTGGCTGCTCACATGAGAACTGTGATGCCACCAGGTCTGATATTTGCCCCCAGTGTCAGAGTTCTAGACGTCAGAAACACCTCCGCCAGCATATCCGTATGTGTGTTCCTGGAATCCCCCCTTTAAGTCAGGTTACTCATGCTCCAACTGGGCCAGTGTGTCTTGTCCAAAATGCCCATTCAGTGCTCTCTATCAGACAGATACCACCTAAGCATAGCATTTTAACCATATAAGCAAATTTAAGAAAATATTACATAAATAAATTACAATCTGCACATTCTATTTTTTCAAATGTCTCATCAAGCTTAGATCAAACAATAAAAAGAAATATGATAAATATATTTCGATTTTATTTTCGTTATAAATTAAGGCATAAGAAAAACTGAGACCACACACTATATAAACATGAAACTGAGCACAGAAAGATGCAACAATTCATATGGTATAAGCTTTAATATATAAATTAGATGTCACTTTATTCATCGTTAGTCAAGCCAGTCTAAATTCAACATCATTTATCAAAATACTAAAAAGCTAATCATCAACAAAAAATAAAACCCATTGCAATATAGGTATAGTGTGGGAAAATACATATTTGTGGCTTTACACAATCTATATTAATCCATTCTATACAATAGTTTTCCAAAATATAAATGGTTCTTTACATGCACTAGAACATACCCACTGGATGTCCTCATATAATATACAGAAAATACCCTTTAAACAAGACAGGTTCACAGCAAAAGTGGAATGTAGAGAAAGATTTTTGCCTTAACACAGTTTTGGATAAGATTAAAACAAACTTTAAAAGAAAGGTTTCTACTTACAATGGTCATGTTTAAAAGTAAAGTCTACTATGATTTTATATATTCTAATTGTAACCCAAACAGAGAAAACAAAGCAGGGAAAAGAAAGTTAAAGTAGAAAACCCAATCCGTTATGAATTTTAAACAGGAGCTCCGCCTGTGGCTGCATTGAGGCTGCTTCTCAGTCGACAGTTCCCCAAATGACTCCTGCCACTCTGGCTCGCGCATCAGCAGTCAGGTGAGTTCTCCAGGAGCCATCACACCATTGTATAACCATAGCTGCCACAATGTAGTGCCACCAGCAGTCTGTCCTTGAGTATTTCTTTACTTGGGTATTCGGGTAACTTGAGCATATTGATGCTTTAAAAAAAAAAAAAAAAAAAAGACCATCATTAAACAGAATCTCAGAAATTTCTTGTTTTACCTAGCAGTAAAAACACTGCTCATAATTAACATAAAACCACTCTCTCAAATTTGCATTGAAATTGGAAAGCCCTGAAGTGGTATTTAAAAAGGAAGGGAAAAACTGCTGCAGTGCAGTTCCTCTCAGAATGCAAATGTAGGGCATGAAAATAAACTTCCAGCTTAAAATAAGTAACCGGGTACTATACATGAAAGTGACATTGCAACTGAGCCACCATTTTAACTTCAGTGAAACTCAAGTTTTAGGTGTGTGCCTCCCTCCCAAATGTTCCCTTCTAAAACAGAAGCAAAACTAAGTAACCACTGATTCATTTGTAGTTCCAGAATTCTGAGGAGAGATTATGGGTGAACTTTTCTTTCATTACAGAATTACAGCATACCACATATGGCAGGCAGCCAGGGTTCCCGTAGTTTTGCCACCGTTGTTGCCAGCATCAGACCCTCCTCTCATCCCATCTCCTTTCCAGTGGAAGTCACTAAGACCCTAGACCTTCATTCTACCAGGAACCAAAGCCAACACATGTGGCAGAGACCCAGGTAAGTATAGACCTTGCCCCTGATCAAAGAAGCCTCTTTTCAAAGCAGAGACCAGTACAGAAAGCCACCAGTCAAAATGCAGAGAACAACTGACTGTGGGGTACATTTAACTACACAATTCCTGCACCTAAGATTCAGGGAACATCAAAGAAGAGGGGGTAGAAAGATTGTAAGAGACAGGGGAACCATGAAATGTGCTTAAATATTGTGACATATAGCTATAAGAATAAAGAAGCTTGTCATGAATCTCAACAACATGGCTGCCTAAACAAGACCTGAACAATTTTAACAACAGTTAGCATCCCAAGTAGATGGTGGAAATCTCTACCCCTAGATGAAGAGCTACAAGCAAATAACAACTGCTGAGATGGAAAATTCGTCTTCCTTGGGGATGCACTCCCTGGTTGGATTTCTAGGAAACCCTATGTTGATAGAGGCTGCTGGTTCATTTCTCGGACACCCAAACCCAAAATAATTATACAGAAACTATATTAATTACATCACTGCTTGGCCAATAGCTTAGGCTTCTTATTAAGTAATTCTTACATCTTAAATTAACCCATAATTCTTATCTGTATTAGCCACGTAGCTTGGCACCTTTTATCAGTGAGGCATTCTCATCTTGCTTCCTCTGCATCTGGTTAGTAACTACAGACTGAGCCTTTCCTCTTCCCAGAATTCTCCTATTCTGGTCATCCCGCCTATACTTCCTGCTGGGTACTTGCCAATCAGTGTTTTATTAAACCAATACAAGTGACAAACCTTTACAGGGTACAAGACCATTGTCCCACAGCACCCCCCCCCCTTTTTTCTTTTCAAAACAAGAACTCTGATTCTAATCTCTTTTGTTTACCTTTTTTCCTGACCATTATACATAACAACTTGTAACCAATACCCTAAACAAAGTCAAACATCCATAATCCATTTTTTTAGGGGAATGTGGGCATAGTTTTCTAGGCTATTTCCTAGTGATTAGGGATGCTGATAATCTTATGGGGACCTAAAGAAAATTTAGGATTATGGTCAAGTCCTGACTGGAATATTCTGTGAGGCTTGATCATCTCAGCAAACAGTCTTGAGGCTGTTCTGGAAGTAGAACTCAAAGGAAACTCCAACAGAGATCCTCTGGAATTTTGGATCATCTGAGCCATTCACTCCAATCAGAAATTTTTCAAGGGGTCTTCCTTGATCAAACCTGATATTTCTTAACCCAGAACAAATCCACAGCCTCTCATTTCCTATGGAAACAAAAGAAAAACCTCTTCTCCAAAGTAACATATCTTTTGACTTAAAGTCAAGGCATTTTCAAAATTTATGTTGGATTAATCCACCAGCATTTTTAATCAAATTATTTTAGCAGTTGTTGTTCCTTCCTCAGCCACCAAACAATTCAAAGACAACACAATAAATAACATTTAGTATCCAGATTCTCTGTGCATTTTCCATCTTTACATAGCTTTATTTTAAACTCTATTTCTTTTATTTTTATTTTTCATTTTTCATTTTTTTTGAGACAGGGTTTCTCTGTTTATCTTTGGCTGTCCTGGAACTCACTCTGTAGACCAGGCTGTCCTTGAACTCACAGAGATTCAACTGTCTCTGCCTCCCAAGTGCTGGGATTAAAGGTGTGTGCCACCACAACCCTAGAAACATATATAAAATCAATACTGTACAGACCCAGTAGGCTGTAGTTTTCTGTTTATTCATGTACATGTGTATCCAACAACATTAAAGACGCTCCATGAATTTGGGAGGGTAGAGGGAGTATATGGGAGGAATAGGATGTAGAGGAAGGGGGAAATTATGTATTTTATATTCTAATAAAAATATACCTTCTCAAGAATAATGGTATCATAACAAAGCAATGGAATGTAACTACTGAAGACTTTAGTTATTTCTTTTTCCTCTATTATAGTAAAATATACAAAAATTTAATATTTGAACCACCAGAAAGGAGAAACAGCAATTACTTTTGATCATTTAAAATTAATAAAAAAATATTTTATAATTCATTTAAATGTTAGTTTAACTTACCATGTGCTGGAAGTTGGTAGCAGATTTGGAGTATATGGCACAGCAGCAATTGTGAAGTTCTGCAAACCACTTCCACCCATAATATTGGCAAAACCACCATGCGGGACCCTGGAACTAAGAGTTTATAACATCAGCTGTGACCATGAAAGCAAATGTTTCTGACAGACACATGTTAAGGTCGATATTAGGGCAAGAGTATATCCAACTCTAAAACAATGACAGAACAGCATTTTTTATTCTGAAAACTTCCAACTCATTCTTGTCTGTTACTTCATGATTAGTTAGTAATCATCCAAGAAGAAAGTTCTCTATGCTTCCATCAGGTAAACTATACTTTTAACTGGCTATATGACGTGTTTACGACAACAGGCTGGCTAGTTTTGTGTCAATTTCACACAACAAGAGTCATTTTGGAAAGAAGAATCTCACTTAGGAAAATGACCCCACCATACTGGTCTATATATAGGCAAGCCTGTGGTGCAATTTTCTTGTCTGATAATTAATGTGGGAGGGTGTACCTCACCTTGAACAGTGCTACCCCTTGGCATTCCAGGTAGAGGGTGCTGTAAGAAGGCAAGCTAAGCAAGCAGTTCCAGGGCCTTGACATCAGCTCCTGCCTCTAGGTTCCTGCACTGACTTCTTCAGTGATAGACTCTAACATGGAAGTGGAGGCAAAATAAACCCTTTCCTCTCAAGTTGCTTAAGAACATGGTGATATATCACAGCAAGAGAAACCCTAAGACAGAAAGTTTGTTTTGCGTACCTCCCTATTAAATTAGGACTCTCAAACATGTCCTATTTTACGTTTGTATCAGTGGCATTCATATCCTTGGGATTAAAACTGTCTGGAAACTCACAGCTGTTGAATGTTTGCTGAATAAAAGGACTGTGGTTGTTTGGATGTGGAATGTCCTCCAGAAACTCATGTGTTGAATACTTGGTCCCCAGCTGGTGTGACTGTTTGGAGTGCAGTGGATCTTTAAGGCAGTGGTTATTAACCTACGGGTCACAGGGGTCACCTAAGACCATCCGAAAACATGTCTATTTATATTACAATTCATAACAGGAGCAAAATTACAGTTATAAAGTAGCAATGATATGGTTGGGGTCACCAATAAATGAGGAAGTGTATTAAGGGGTCACAGCAGTAGGAAGGTTGAGAGCCATTGCTTTAGGAGGTAGAGCCTCGCTGGGAAACCAGGTCCTACTTCCTGTTCCTGTCGTAGTAACTTTTCTGCTTTCTGCCATGCATATCTTCCTCACCATGATGGACTGTCTCCCTCCTGGAACAGTGGGATGAGTCCTTTCTCCTTACATGTTGTAATCTAGGGATTTTCTTCTTTGTGACAAACACCGAGGCACAAAGCATTTTTCCTGTATTGGCATTCATCTTTCCAGATATGGAGAAGAGCAAACATACAATGTCTATGGTACACGCGTGTGATCACCCTGGGCATGTGTGTGTCGAGGTGAATTCGGGCATCTCCTCTATTCTTTGCCACCTTATGTTCTGAGACAATGTCTCTCACTGAACCTGAAGTTCATCACTTGCTCTACATGGTTGCCACTGCCCACTGGTACTAGGGTTCTGTGTGTGCTATCACACCCAGCTGTCACACGGGTCCTCAGGATCCATACTCAGGTGCTCACACCTGTACAGCAAGTAGTCTACACGAATCATATTTCCTATCCTCAAATATTATTTTTTTAACTACTGTGTAAAAAATTTGGGACCACAAGAAAGCTAAAATTTAATGTATAATACACCAACTAAAATTTTTAATTCTGGGTATACAGCTATAGAAAGTATAATTACAACTTTTCAAGTTTTATGCATTTCAAAATAAATTATTATTTCAAATATTCTGTATGTGTCATGATTAAACAATTTAATCTGGAGGGGAAATGTATTGCTGTAAGCTGGGGATGTAGCCAATGGAAGTGTACTTGCTCAGAAGATACAAGACTGTTAAGCCTTAGCACCACAAAAAAATAATTGGAAAAAAACTGACTCAATTATAGTAACATGCTATAATACCCCTAGAATAAATCAGAATATTGATACACATTTAATGTATAAATACTAAATGTGTACTTTTTCGCTTCTAATTGTTATCATACAAAGTAAATGGGCTTCATTATAATATTTTCATACACATCTCATTATACTTTGTTCTTATTCACCTTCCCCATAGTTCTTTTTCCCTCTGCTCCCCTCCTCCTTGCTGGTCCCCTTCTTTCGCCAATAGTGCTTCCTCCCATTCCACGTCACATACACACTTCGTTGCCTTCTCCTGTTTCCCTTCTCACCTCCTTGCAGACCTCCACTCCCTCCCACGCTCCTCTTCACTGTCATGGCCATCATACATACATGCTTATACATAATTTAAATCCAAGTTTTGCATGAGAGAAGCCATGTGATATTTCCTTTCTGACTCTGATTATTCTTTCTTTGTAGCTGAATAAAATGTTATTTTACATACACAAATTTTTTTCAAATTATTTTTAATGGACATCTAGGATGAGCCGAACATGACCAAACTTAGAAGGTTTTCTGATACACAATCATAGCATGCAGGTGGCTGTGCGTGCTGCCTGAGTCCTTGCTGTTCAGCAGCATAAGACATAAGGCAAAAGAAACTTAAGTTCAAGAAAAGTCTGGGCCACATGTTACCAATGCAATTCAGTACAATCTAAAAAAAAAAAATGTTTATTGGCAATAGCCAAAACAATCCTGGGAGGAGCATGAAGACACACAGTTTGATTTTAAATTTATCATAGAAGTATAGTCATAAGAGTTATGACACATATATAGACCAATAAAATAACCCAGAAATATGCTCCTCCAATTATCAAGTAGTCATTTTTGAAAAGAATGCCAAGAACATGCAATAGGCATGCAGGAGACCACTGTTTAAGTCTCAGAACTGTACATAACCAGGTACAGTGGCTGAAATCCCAGTTCTCGGAATCAGGAAGTCCAAGGTTATTATTACCTACACCGTGAGTTCAAATGTAACCTGGTCTCCTTGAAAACCTATCTCAATATCCCCTCTCACCCTTCAAAAATCTTCAATGGGGAAAAGTGTGCACTCAACAAGGTGTGTTGGGACAGCTGGATTATTTGCTGTAATAATTTTAGTTGAAGTTAGACTATTATTTATACCTCATTGAAAAATTAGCTAAAGACAGATTAAAGACTATAAAAAAACATGATTAGAAAATACAGAGGAACATCCGCTGGGAGTAGGAGCAGGTAAGGACTGATACTCACAATCCCTAAAGAATGCCTAACAACAAAACCCAGATAAGATACACACATGGGCTAATGAACCCAATAAAAAAATGGGGCACTGATCTGAACAGAGAATTCTCAACAGAAGAAATTCAAATGGCCAAAAGACACCTAAGGTCATGCTCAACCTCCTTAGCGATAAGGGAAATGCAAATTAAAACAACTTTGAGATACCATCTTACACCTGTCAGAATGGCTAAAATCAAGAACACCAATGATAGCCTTTGCTGGAGAGGTTGTGGAGAAAGAGGCACACTCATTCATTGCTGGTGGGAATGCAAACTTGTGCAACCACTTTGGAAATCAGTGTGGCGATTTCTCAGGAAATTTGGGATCAACCTACCCCAAGATCCAGTAATACCACTATTGGGAATATACCCAAGAGATGCCACATCAAATGACAAAAGTATCTGTTCAACTATGTTCATAGCAGCATTGTTTGTAATAGCCAAAACCTGGAAACAACCTAGATGCCCTTCAATGGAGGAATGGATGAAGAAAGTGTGGAATATATACATATTAGAGTACTACTCAGCAGTAAAAAACAATGACTTCTCGAATTTTGCGTGCAAATGGATGGAAATAGAAAACACTATCCTGAGTGAGGTATCCCAGACTCAAAAAGAGGAACATGGGATGTACTCACTCATAATCGGTTTCTAGCCATAAAATAAAAGACATTAAGCATATAATGTGTGATCCTATAGAAGCTAAATAAGAAAGTGAACCCAAAGAAAATCATATAGTCATCCGCATGGAGAGGGGGAAGTAGACAAGATTCCAGGGCAAAAACTGGGAACTTGCGGGTGAGGTGGCATGGGGCAAAGGGGAAATGGGATGAGAAATATGAGAAGGGGAGGATGGGAGGAGCTCGGAGGATTGGGATGGTTGGGATATAGGAAGGATGGATACGGGAGCAGCCAAGTATATATCCTATCTAAGGGAGCCATCTTAGGGTTGGCAAGAGACTTGACTCTTGAGGGGTTCGCAGGTGTCCAGGAATATGTCCCCAGCTGGTACCTTGGGCAACTAAGGAGAGGGAACCTGAAATGACCCTATCCTATACTGATGAATATCTTGCATATCACCTTAGAACCTTCATCTGGCGATGGATCGAGGTAGAGTCTCAATTTGGAGCAACGGTCTGAGCTCTTAAGGTCCAAATGAGGAGCAGAAGGAGGGAGAACATGAGCAAAAAATCAGGACCACGAGGGATGCACCCACCCACTGTGACAGTGGAACTGATTTATTGGGAGCCCACCAAGGCCAGCTGGTCTGGGACTGAATAAGCATGGGTTGATTCCAGACTCTCTGAGCATGGCGGTCAATGAAGACTGATGAGAAGCCAAGGACAATGGCACTAGGTTTCGATCCTAATACATGAACTGGCTTTGTGGGAGCTTAGCCTGTTTGGATGCTCACCTTTCTGGACGTAGATAGAAGGACCTTGGTCTTCCCGCAGGGCAGGGAATTTGGACTGCTCTTCAGTATCGAGAGGGAGGGGGAATGGAGTGGGGGGAGGAGAAGAGGAGTGGGGATAGGGGGAGGGAAGTGGGGGGAGGGCAATATTTGGGAGGAGGGGAGGGAAATGGGAAATGGGGAGCAGGTGGAAATTTTAATTAAAAAAGAATAAAAATAAATAAATAAGTAAAAAAAAAAAAAGATACACACATGGCCAGTTTAGCACGAGAGAAATTCAGCATCATTAATCTTTAGGGAGATGGAAATCCAAGCTCAGTTCACACTCAATAAGGTGATCATGTACATTTTAAACAAAGTATTAGTAAAAATGGGGAGAACTAGCCAGTGACAACAGTTCAGAGCCTGTAAGAAATAATACAAGTCCTCAAAATTATACACAGAAGCACAGAGGTGGGGATGGAACTCAGCTGGTAGGGTGCTTGTTTAGCATGTGTAAAGCTCTGAGTTAGATCCAGAACTACAGAAAACTAAGCATGAGGTGCATGCCTGCATTCACAGCACTCAAGAGGTAGAGACAGGAAGATCAAGACTTCATGGTCGCCACCCTTGGATACACTGGATCAACAGTTTTTAATAGGCAAACTTTCAGTTCAGGACCAGAAGAAAAGAACCAGGAGAGGAACAGTAGTTATAAGTATAAATAATGTACTTAATGAGAAAAGTACACACCTAAAAGCAGCTGATATAGTCATTTTTATTGTGCATTTTATAATTCACACACAAACTCTGGAAAATGTGCATAAGGATGTTCTATTCCAAGTCAGCAATAGGGAAAATGGCTTACTAATGTTAAAGAATTCCTAAACATTTCCAGTTTTCATTTCTAGCTGGGAAGTAGATCGATTGCTATTAAATGCCATAGTGATGAAATCTCTATGCTTCTTTACTAAACAAAGAAGTACTGAAAGACTCCTGGGCCAAGGCTGGTGGCGCAGGCCTGTTACCACAGTTACTCTAGAGGCTAAGGCTTGAGCTAGAAGGAGCTCAAGAGCAGCCTGGGTAACTTGGCAAGACTCTACTTTAAAAAGTAAAGACTGTCAGCCAGGCAAATGGGACACACCTTTAATCCCAGCACTCAGGAGGCAGATGGATCTCTGTGAGTTTGAGGCCAGTCTGGTCTACATAGTGAGTTCTAGACCAACCAAGACTATATAGAGAGACTCTGTCTCAAAAACAAAACAACAAAACCAGAGACTCTCTAGTTGGGAACTGACTGGCCACGGTGGCCACGCTGGACTGGAAATCAATCGGGCAGATGATGTTCACTCTCCTTACTGCCCCCACTTCCAATTCCCCAGTCTTACCCAACCCCACAGCAGACCACCTGCAGGGGCTGTCCTCTCTGACTCCACTCCTGGGGAACTCAGTCCTGTGGACCCTACTAGCACCTCCTTCTAGCCCATTCTTTTCCACCAGCCCCAATGGCTAAAAAAATCATGCTACCAGGAACCTTCAGTGCCAACACCTGGCAGGAAATCAAAAGGACTCCTTACCATCTAACTCACAACCGCCACACTATCCTAAAATGTAAAGAGGGCAACAGAAAACAGGACCAAAACACCCACCCCCAAAAAGCCAAGACCAAATATCAACAGCTAGAATTACAATTATCCCAAATCCAGGTGCCTAGACACCAATATAAAAACACAATTAGTAACAGGCAGGGCAGTATGTCTCAACCAGAACCCAGCAACCCTACAACATTTGGACCTGAGGATTGTAAGGAAGCACAAGACAAGGACTTTAAAATAGGTATTATGAATATGTTCAAGGACCTGAAAAGGGAAATAAAAAAACCCTTAATGAAGTCTAAGATAACACAAACAGAATGAAATGATGAAAACAGCTCAGGACACGAAGGTAGAAATAGAATCACTAAAGAAAACCCAAACTGAGGGGAAAGTGAAAAGGAAAAAATTAGGAAGTCAAACAAAAATGTCACTTTATCAAGACAAAAGGAAAAAATAAGTGCTCTCACTATCCTTACATAAATTGTACCATGGCATTTCAATACCTGAATAAAAACTCCAAGGTCCTTTACACAACTAAACTATGAAAGACAAATTAAACAAAAAGCAGGCTAAAGATGCAGCTCAATGCAAGGCTGCCTTGCACTCAGCAGTGAGTCCTGAGGTCATTCACGGGCATAAATGCATAAATGAGTATGAGAAGACCTCCCACGAGGAGTACTAATCAAATTGAGGGCTAAAATCAATAAAACAGAAACAAAGAAAACAATAAAAGAGTCAATGAAAAATAGAGTAGGTTTTTTGAGAAAATTAACAAGATAGATAAAACCTTTATCCAAACCAGATGGTTTTCAGTTCAGAATTCTACCAGAATTTCAAAGAGCTAATACCAATACTCCTCATACAACAGAAACAGAAAAAACATTGCCAAATTCTTTTTATGAGGCTACAGGTACCGATACCCAAACCACACAAAGAGGCAAGAAAGAAAGAAAATTACAGACCAATCTCCCTCATGAACATTGATACAAAAATACTCAATAAAATACTGGCAAACTGAATCCAAGAACACATCCAAAAAAATAAAAAATAAATCTACCATGATCAGCTAGGCTTTATACCAGAGATGCAGAGATGGTTCAACATATAAAAATTTGTCAAGGTAACCGACCATATAAACAAACTGAAAGAAAGAAAAAAAAAAACAAAAAACCATGATCATCTCTTTAGATGCTGAAAAGCCTTCGACAAAATTCCACACCCCTTCATGATAAAGGTCTTGGAGAGATCAAGGACAAAAGTAATATACTTAAACATAATAAAAGCAATATACAGCAAGCGGGAGAAAATCAAAGTGGTTCCACTAAAATTAGGAACAGGACAAGATTCTCCACTCTCTCCATAGAAGACTGTCCACCACAATATAGAACTTGAAGTTCTGGCTAGAGCAGTAAGACAATAAAAGGAGATCACAGGGATACAAATAGGAAAAGGAAAAAAGTCAAACTTCTTCTATTTGCAGATGATACAATAGTATAAGTGACCCCCAAAATTCTACCAGGAAACTCCTGCAGTTGATAAACACCTTCAGTGAATTGGCTGGATACAAAATTAACTACAAAAAAAATAAATCAGTAGTCCTCCTCTATACAAGTTATAAACAGGCTGAGAAAGAAATCAGGAAAACAACATCTTTTACAATAGCCACAAATAACATAAAACATCTTGGGGTGACTCAAACAAGTGAAAGGCACGTATGACAAGAACTTCAGGTCTTTGAAGAGAAAGAAACTGAAGAAGATAACAGAAAATGGAAAGATTTCCTATGGTTATGGCTCAGTAGGACTAACAGTAAAAATAGTAATCTTACCAATGCAATCCCCATCAAAATTCCAACACAATTCTTAACAGACCTTGAAAAGAAAAATACTCAACTTCAAATGGAAAAACGAAAAACCCAGGATAGCAAAACCTATCCTGTACAATAAAGGAACTTCCAGAGGTATCACCATCCCTGACTTCAAGCTCTCCTATAGAGTTATAGTAATAAAAACAGCAGGGTATTGGCATAAAAACAGACAAATGTATCAATGGAATCTAAATGAAGACCCTGATATTAATCCACAAACCTAGGAACACCTGATTTTTTAAAAAGAAGCCAAAATCATACAGTGGAAAAAAGAAAGCATTTTCAACAAATGGTGCTGACATAATTGGATTTCAGCATGTAGAAGAATGCAAATAGATAGAGCCATATCTATCGCCCTGTACAAAACTCAAGTCCAAGTGGATCAAAGAACCTGATAGAAGAAGAGAAAGGGGAAAGTAATCTTGAATGCATTGGCACAGGAGGTAACTTCCTGAATATAACATCAGTATCACAGACACTGGGATTGACAAGTAATAAAAGGGACCTCCTGAAACTGAAAAGCTTCTGTAAGGCAAAGGTCACTGTCAAAAAGACAAAACAACAGCCTACAGAATGGGAAAAGATCTTCATCAACCTGACATATGACAGAGGGCTGATTTCCAAAATGTATAAAGAACTCAAGAAACTAGATATCAAAACACAAAATAATTCATTTTTTAAAGGGGGGGGTAAAGATCTAAACAGAGAATTCTCAACAGAATGGTCAATCACTTAAAGAATTGTTTGTCGGGCAGTGATGGTGCACGCCTTCAATCCCAGCACAAAGGGAGGCAGAGGCAGGGGGATCTCCTTGAGTTTGAGGCCAGCCTGGTCTACAGAGTGTGTTCCAGGACAGCCAAAGCTACACAAAGAAACCCTGTCTTGAAAAAATAAATAAGTAAATAAATAAATAAATAAATAAATAAATAAATAAATAAATAAAAACAGAAATGAAACTAAAGAACTGTTCAACATTCTTAGCCATCAGGGAAATACAAATCAAAATGACTTAATCAAAACAAATGACAGCCTATGTTGGAGAGGATGTAGAGCACAAGGGAAACACACCTCTGTGAGAGTGCAAACTTGCACAGCCACTTTGGAAATCAATTTGGTAGCTTCTTAGAAAATCAATCAATATACCTCAGGACCCAGAGTAATACCACTCTTGGTTGGGCATATACCCAAAGGATGCTCAATCATACCACAGGGACACTTGCTCAACTATGCTCATAAAAGCATTATTTGTAATAGCTAGAACCTGGAAACAACCTACATGGCCCTCAACAGAGGGATGGCTAAAGAAAACATTTACACAATGGAGTATCACTCAGCAGTAAAAACAATAACATCATGACATTTGCAAGCAAATAGACGGCACTAAAAACCATTCTGAATGAGGTGGTCCAGACCTAGAAAGACAAAGATGGTATAGAGTCACTTGTAAGTGGATATTAGGTGTAAAGGTCAACCAGGCTACAATCCACAGCTCCAGAGAGGTTACATGGAGAGTCCAAAGAGGGAAGCATGAATTTCCCTGGGAAGGGGAAATAGAAGAGATTTCCTCAGTAAACTGGGGATGGGAGTGGAAAGAGGGGAGGACGGGAGACTGGGAGGATGGGAACATGAGGGATCAGGTTGGAATGGTGAGGGTGAGACAGACGGGAGAGTAATGAAAGAGATGTCTTTATAGGGGGCATTTAGGGGCTAGGGAGAAATCTGAAAAAGAATAATTAATAAAATTAAAATTTTTAAAAGGGGGGAATATAAAAATTAAACAGCTAATAAAAAATGTAGATGAGGGTGGGGAGGTGGCTCAATTGATAAAGTGCTTGCTGCGTAACCATGAGGACCAAAGTCCAGATTCTCAGCATTCACATAGCAGCAGGGCACAGTGGCCCTGCTGCAATCCTGGTACTGCGGAACTCCTGAACTCACTGCCCGGCAGTGGCCCTGGGCTCACTGAGAAAGCACACACAAAGAACGAGGGGAAGAACAGTAAAAGAGGCTGCCTTCTGATCTCCACACACGCATGCTGGTGAGATGGGTGTCCGTACAAGTAAGTGCACACAACACACACACATATCTACACTACACGTATATAAGTACTTTATTCTCAGTACTTATATGAGAATAAAGTACTTATATAAAGTACTGATAATAAAGGATACCAACATAAATATTAGCTAGTTATCTTTAGGGACTGAGATTAGAGGTGACCAGGTTGTTTATTTTTTTCTGTTTTGTTATCTGTATAAATTATCTAACCTTAAATATAATGCTTGTTTTAATTATTCATATCTCTGAATATTTCGTAGCACCTCAAGAGGCAAAAAAAAAATTAACAAAGCTTTCTTTCCTATCTTTAGTCTATAATCTGTCAAAAGTCATGTCTTACTAATTTAATAAAACCCAATGACAGAATGACTCCAACTACTTTCAAAAGAGCGTGAAAAAGATGGATCAGCGTGGCTACCTTTGGATGGTGAGGTTACCTAGTGGGAACTTCATTTTTTTTTTCATGTTCTCCATTTTTCAAATTGTCTAAAATAGTTGTATAGTACTTTTAAAATAATAATGGTCTTTTTAAAAAATACATATATACTATATAGATTCACACTTATGCTGGTTGTTTGGGTTTTTTTCAATTTTACACAACATTGAATCATCTATAAAGAGGGAACTACAAATAAGAAAATGCCTCTACCAAACTGGCCTGTAGGCAAGTCTGTGGGGTATTTTCTTGATTATTGATTGATGTGGTAAAGCATAGCCCCCTGTGGGGGTAGGACGGCAGTACTGGGTTGTACAGGAAAGCAGTCTGAGAGAGCCATGTGAAGTAAGCCAATATGCAGCAACCACTCCATAGCCTCTGCATCAGCTCCTGTCTCCAGATTCATGCCCTCTTTTAGTTCCCGTACTTGCTTCCTTCAGTGATGGACTACAACGTAGAAATATAAGCCAAATAAACCTTTCCTCCCCAACTGCTTCCGGGGCATGGTATTTTGTCACATATAAACAGAAATCTAGTTCATTCTATAATCAGGTTTTATTAAATTAGTAAAATACAAACTAAGACAGTGTATATGAGAGAGATTATGTGTATATTCAAGTGTGACCACACAAATGAATGCCTTTATTATCAAACCAATCAAAAACATAAAGTATATTAAAAATTCAAGTTTCTGAAATATATTAAAGATTTAGCAGTACTATAAATGTTTTCTATTTTCAATACATAAACAATCATTTGTTTAATACCTAAAGTATGGACAGAGAGGCAAGAAACAAATTCAGAGTACTGATTATTCAGTTTGGTTGTTTTTCTCTGTGATTACTCTCTTGGTCATACAATAAATTTTCTCAGTGTTATCATAAAAGCACTTCTTACCTGCCAGTAACAAACTGCAAGAGAAGAACTCGCTCTTCTTGAGTGATGTCTTCCACAACTTCCCAGAACCACTGCCAAGAATAACCACAATTCAGCTCACATTTCAGAGCAAATGGAGACTTATTAGAAACAGAGACCATGCAATATTCATAAAGCGCATTTCATTTTCTGAAACTCATTTATCAAAGATGATTTCACACAAGATTTTCATATGCAATATCCCCCAAAGAAGAATTTATGCAAAATCTTTATTTTGTTAATGGATGTGGATTCCCATCCAATAGAACTGAAGAGCTTACAAAATTAAAGGGCAAACTTAACTTCATTCTAAGCTCCAGAGGGGAGTTACCTGAATGACTGGATCTTCTCTTTCATAGCCACTTGTGTATTCTGTATTTTTAATCCAATCATTCACATCAATTTCTGGCATGCCAGAAAGCAGTAGCTCCTTCGGGAAAGAGGAAAAATATTTCATTAATCTTCTTTGGGGGAAAAAAAGTCATCCCATTTAAATAGTAAGTTTGCCTTAATTAGAAACTAATCCCATATAAAGCTGGTTTATTTCTGTGACAGTTCCTACATGTCATCAATAATAAGCACTACATAAGGAAGAATCCTCCATGGCTATATTTCAAATGTGACATGAGGGGATGGACCCACTTTGATACAATCTAAAACATAAAAAGAATGATAGCTTGTATATTTACAGCAAATATATACAACCAAAATTTCTGTGTACATCAAAGTGGCAAATATTCCCTCTAGTTCACTTTATTTTGATTTTAGTATTCTTTACAAATATGTTAAATTCCACCAGATCATTTTCTCGACATGAAAGTGACACTAAAAGCCTGAATATTAAGCAAATGAAAAGTTTATCAATAAATAATCTTTTTTATTTAAAGGATTTAGGCTCATATGAATTTTATTTTGGAGTAATTCAGATCGTTTGAAGTCAATGCTCCCCAAGGTAATTAAAAAAAAAAATCAGCATTTTCTAGTGACTTTGTTTGCAGTGGATCATAGGCACGGATCAAAGGGGCCTTGTATGTACTAGGCAAGCACTCAACCACGAAGCAACATTCTCAGTCCTAAGTATCTGATTGGCTTTTTCCCAAGATCATCAAACATACAAATCTACATCATATAACTAAAGTTATATCAAGAAAGTAAGTGTTGCAAGGGGAAAGGGAACCAGGAGAGCATCTGTGTATCTGAACTGCCCATGTTTCACAGCACAAAACCACACAGTGAGGGAGGGAATGACTTCACAGTGACAACTCACAATAACTAGGGCGCATATGCTCTAGCAAAGCTAACCCAAGGCTACGTGTGAGACCTTGAGGAGTTTTGAATTCTATTCAGTAGGTCAGTAAGAGTCTCCCTTTTCCATGCTTTCCGTATGAAACTGGATTTTCTTCATACACTTCAACCAAATAATGACGTGCAGCTAATCATAGCATAAGCAGATATGAGAATCTAATGGTATATTTAGTCAGGCATCACAAATTTATAAAAATAGGGACACTTTTCTCACTATTTTTGTGCTGTTCTTGGAATAGTTTTCATTTCTAAATGTTACTTATGTTAACATAATTAATAAAGCACTTCTCAATTCTAATTTAATCTCAAATGCAGCAACTATCCACTGGAATAATAGCCCTCTTCTGTAAGAGATCAATCACCCCAAGACCATATGATTTCGAACTGTTGGTGCGTATCTGCAGTACTCTTTGTCAGCTGCAGGAGTGGCTCTTTTTAGCGCTCCTGACACACTCTAGGCTCCTCTCTGCAGACTGGCTCTGTTCCTTACTATCTTCAGTGAAGAGCTTGGCCACTGAGAAGCAGGTCGGCCCACAAGTAAGGAGATCTCTGTTCTTGTCTTACTTTGGCACTATCGTTTTATAGTAACCCCAACTCTAAACTGTAACTGGTGCCACAGAGCATCTGCTTGGCAATTCACTCTCACAAAGGGCCCTGCTCTACAATTCTTCCCCCTGCCTCTTTTGACAGTAGCCATAACAAAGGCTTCCGACCACTGCCAGAACTTTATGCTGTATAAATACTGCTGCAACCATCCCTTTATTAAGATTTCTTTACTTGAACCACCTGAGAAAACTTGGTTCCCTGCTAGACTAACACAGATCTGCAAAAGAACATGGGGATGAATTTTACATGTTTCTTACAATTCATGAGTTTAATCATCTTCCCTTTCAAACTAAAGATAAGCTTTTATTATCATTATTCTTTCATAATTATGAATAAAATTTCAAAACAATTATGAAATTATGAAATAATTATTGCAACTGTACTCTTAAAAAATTGGAAATCTTTTATATCACATTTGTTATAATTTAAGGAGAGAAAAAACACCTTTTTTTTTGAGACAGAGTCTCACTGTATATACCAGACTGATCTGAAAATCACAAAAATCCACTGGCCTCTTGTCTCCATGCAAGAATTAAAGGCAGCATGGGGTTTGTTTTTTGTTTTGTTTTTACACACTTAGTAAGCATTGGTTACTTATCTTATTGTCAGAACACTGTCCAAGAAGGGAGCTATGTATAGAGATTTCTTCAAGCCCACAGATTTGTTCTTGGCATGTATTTTCATGTCCTTCCCAGGTATTAGCAGAAAGGAGTGATTTTTACTTCAGACTGTCCGTTACAACTGGCTATTGTTAATTTGTTTATATGCCTCTACAGAAAAGTTTTTTGCTGGGCTGGAGAGATGGCTCAATGGTTAAGAGCATTGCCTGCTCTTCCAAAGGTCCTGAGTTCAATTCCCAGCAACCACATGGTGGCTCACAACCATCTGTAAAGAGGTCTGGCGCCCTCTTCTGGCCTTCAGGCATACACACAGACAGAATATTGTATAATAAATAAATATAAAATAAAAAAAAAGAGAAAAGTTTTTTGCTGCATGTGGCTTGTCCATGCAAACTGCCCACCACATGTGAGCTGTGATTGCACCCTTGACTCATGTGACCCCTCTTAACCAGAATACAAATTGCTTGATGCTCTGAATAAAGTTGGCAATTGCATGAGACTTTATCCACCTTGTTTATGGTCTCCATTCTCCCAGGTCCCACCACCTCTATAGTGATGGCATTTAATGATTTACTTATTTTTTAATTTCTTATAACAAACTAAAGAAAAAGTTAAGGTGACAATAAATAAAAATTCACAAGAAAAAGTACATATAGTAAAAAATACTGTAAGTTTCAATTAATTTATTTCTTTTTTTAAATTTGAGACTTTTTGAGGGTTTTTTTTTTTTTTTGCAGTGGGAGAGGGAGTAAGGGGGATGGGATGAGACAGGGTCTTAGAGTGTAGTCCGAGCTAATCTTAAACTAAGATCTGCTTGCCTCTGTCCTGAGTGTAGGGATAAAAAGGCATGTACCACCACACCTAGGCAATAGTGTATTTTTAATACAATAAAAGAATTAAACATTTTAAGATACAACAAAGTGGCCTATACCTGTAATCCTAGCTCTTTGGAGGTGGCAGCACGATGATTTAGAAGTTCAAAGACATCCTCAGCCAAGCAAGTTAAAGGCCAGCATGGGCTACATGAAACCCTGTCTTCAAGCACAAATAAACTAAAAATGTGTGTGAATACTCATAGATGCACAAACAAATGTTACAACTAGATGTCATCTACAAATTATAGAGGCTACACTAGTAAGACATGCGTTACAGAAATTAGATTGCCTAGAATTCCCATGACTTGGTGTTTGGATATTCTGGTATTATAGATGGAGCACAATATGGGAAGACAACCACTCAGACATTTGGCATGAGTCTTCTAAGTGGAACTGTGTTACCTATGCTTCAATCTGACAATCATCTCCTTACTGGGACCTCCACCCACAGAGACTGACGATAGCACACTGTAGCCACTATATGCCTTCTCCTCACTAAAATACAGAATCAAATCTGGATCCTTAAGTAGGTACACAAGAGTGTAAAAACTTTCCTTTCTTGGTGTAGCAGAGGCCTGCTCTATGATAATAACTCCATGTACACAGAACATATGCACATACTCTCATAAAGAGAAACTACACTCTTTATAGTATGACTAGTTAAAATAGTAAACTGTAAAGACCCTGTCAATATGTAAGAGTGTAAAGACAAAAGGAAACTGACATAATAAAATACTATTCAGTGAATTATCATTATGTGCAACAATATGTATGATTCTCACAAAAAGGGGGGGCTGAGGTGTTTGTTTGTTTCATTTATTTTCAAAATAGGTAAACCTGCCAAACCCAACATAACAAGCAACATTTGGGTACACTTGGCCAAAGTCTCAAGAAAATAAGATGGGGAAATGGGTATTGGGAGGTAGCAGAAAAGCAATGGACATTCCAAACAGCTAGAAGAGAAGGCACACTCAGGGCAACAGCAACAAGAAAAGATGGAAAATTCTTCCCTTGGGGCTAGGTTCTTAGCTCTCCTGTCAACAAAGCAAAAGCACACCAGAAGCATGACAACACAGATCAACAGGAGTACAGAACACATGTTCAAACACTGACTGACACACAGACATTCTCCTCAGCAGTCCACTGAACTTAGTCTCTAAGATAGGTCATATATTAGGACACAAAGCAAAACACAACAAATACATACAAAACTAAATTAACTTCTTGCATTCTATTTGAACACAATAGAATAAAGCAGCAAGGGAAACTATACAAATTCAGGGAGATTAAATGACATACTACTAAATAATTAATGACTCATTAAAGAAATCAAGAAAAAAAACTTTCTAGAATTCAAGGAAAATGAACAGGCAGCACACCAAAACCTACAGGATAAAATGAAAGATGAGATGTTCACAGCTATAAATACCTGCACTTAAAACAGAAATTTGGAGAGACAGCTGAGCAGGTAAAAGCACCTGCCACCACACCTCATGACCTGATTAGATCCCAGAAGCCCACATGGCCAAAGAAGAGAATCAACTATCACAAGTTGTCTTCTGACCTCTACATGTACCCACATGCATGCCATAGCAAGCTCATAGACACACAGACAGGCAAACACATACACACATAATTTTTAAAGTTAAAAATAATAAAAAAAAAACAGGTCTCAAATCATGGCAGATATTACCGAAATAGAAACTTTAAAAATACAAGAAATCAATGAAACAAAGAGCTGATTCTTGGAAAATATAAACAAAATTAAAATCTTTTGGCAAAACTAAGATTCAAGCTTATAAAATCAGAGAGGAAATAAAAGTCATTATAACAGTTACCAATAAAATCCATAAAATCGTAGACACTGCTAGTATTCAAGCATCTGTACTGGTCTGACCTTGTGGTTGATAGGACACATCCTCAGCTGTAGCCACTAAGAGCACCGCCTATGCACATTCACTATGTTCCCTTTTAAAAGAGCCCTGCCCACCTCCCACCTCTCTCTCTCTCTCTCCCTCTATCTGTTTGACCCTTTTTTCTTCTCTCCTGCTACTCCTGTCCCCAGAGACCAGTCTCCCCTTTGCCCACTCACTTTCCCCCAATAAAAAACCTCTCCACCTGAGCTCTGTCACATGGCGTCTTTTTCTCGAGTACCTCTTTTTAAAATTGCAGACATACCTTAAAAACGTATTACACTAAATTGGATAATCTAGAAGAAATAGAGAAATTTCTAGACACATGACTTACCAAAGTTAAAACAAATGAGATAAAGAATTTAAAAAATCTATAGCAAGCAATAATATGAAAAAAATAATTAAAAATCACCCAAGGAAAAAAATGTCAAGCCTAGATGGATTCTCTGCAGAATTCTCCCATGTTGTAAAGATCTAACACCTTGTCCAGTTATTCCACTGCAAAGGCCCTAATTTTGGCCCAATCTGTTTTTATGTCTTTCCTTCCTAGTCTGCCAAGATGTGAACAAGCATCCTTAACAGCGCTACTGCCACAGCCAGGAGCTTGCTCTGTGCCTTCCCCACCATAATGAAATACACACACACACACACACACACACATACACACCTTCAAACCACGAACAATTACACCTACACCCTTCCTTCCTTAAGCTTCTCTCTGTCAGACACTCGTCACAGCAATAAGAGAAGTAACTACTACAGCAGCTATGCTCTTTAAAATACTGTGCAGGGCTGGAGAGATGGTTCAGTGGTTAAGAGCACTGGATGCTCTTCCAGAGGACCTAGTTTCAATTCCCAGAACCCACATGGTCACACACAACTGTTTGGAACTCCAGTTCCAAGGTATCTGGTATGCTCACACAGACATGCATGTAGGCAAAACACAAATACACATAAAATACTGTGTCTTTTTAAGGTTTTAGACAATTCAGAGTTTGAAAGTAATTTATTAACAACAAAAGAAAACAGACACAATTTAGACATAAATAATACAAAGTGTAAATTCTATTAGGTCACAGTAGAAGGCAGGCAAACCAAAGAACAAAACAAAATACCCATTGAGGACTTGAGCAAAAAAAGGAAACCACAAAGCGGGTAGAAATGAAGGATTTTAAAATTATATATATGCAATGGTAAACACATAAACATTAAAATTAAAATGCACACATTTTAATAAGAAAGTAGAGAAGATACACAAATACAATAAGAAAAGTTCAATTTTACAATTTCAGAAGTGATGTGGACTCCATCGCTTCTGGAAAGACAGGCCTTCCACATCTTTCATGTCAAAGACATTAAAAACTTATTTCATTTTTCTCTTTATCCTACCTTACCACAACTCACATTAAAGAACTGTTAATATTGTTATTCAGCTTAAGTGAAGCAAAACCACATATCTGCTTACAAATTTTCTAAGCATATATTCTAAACAATAATGCTTCATTAAATAAACCCCAATCAGTACTCCGAAATTACTTCTGCTTTCATTTTCTCCGGTTTGGGGATAAAACTCCTTTCTTGTATGTTAGGCAAGGGTTCTACCAGTAGGTTGGATCCTTACCCCTCATAGTATTTCTGAATTACATTAAATGAAGTAGTGCTCTACCATAACAAGAAAAAAACATGTTCTTCCTTACCAATTCATACTCATCAAACAGTTGTATGAGGGACGGTGGGATGAACATATGAAAACCTTGTAAAAAAGCATTGATCTGAGGCTGAATGGCTCTTGTCATTCGAAGTTCAGTAACAAGCTGGACATACTCCGCCTATAAAAAAGGGTTTTGTATGAACACATTTTAAATTTCATAGTTAAGCCAGTACTGATACAGCTGTTTTTCATGTAAAAGACAAAGGTTTAGAATTAACTTGGCACCAATACTCACCCCTTAGCAAGCCAGGAAACACATTCACTAGCCATCATCAGGCCCAAACCTTTGCAACTATCTCCTGCATCCCATGCATAAGCACTCTCAGTCTGGCTCTGCTGTAGCAACTCCACTGTAGCACAACAACAGATTATTGTATATGTCATCCCCATTCCTGTCTGCACCCTGACCTGCTGTTCTCCACCCCCCGCCACAGGGGACTGAGATGTACAGATTACATATATTAAAGTCATATTGCTCTTCTCCTTACTGACTTCCTGGAAGTTGAAAATAAAATCCAAATATACTTCTAGTTTTTAAGGCCAATCTTGACTCTACCTTGGTGCTAACAGCACCCCATTTCACTCCTGTTTTCTTGGGCTTATGGCTATTCCTCAAAGGCAACCTGCTTAGGTCTCAGTGTCTTTATACTTCCAGTTCTTTGGAGGAAAATATCTCACTGGAATGCTGCATCTCTAAAATCAAAGGGTTTCTTTACCAGCACATATTCCAAGATGCAAAAAGAAAGGAGCTGCTACCTTATGTTCAATAACAGGCAAAAACAAATGCATATATCTATCAAATACATTTTATGCATACTTTGAATCTGGCTAATTTTACTGTAGCCAATCCAATTCTCAGTTAAAACAGCTTATTTAAAACTGTGCAAGTGGCCCACGCCTTTAATTCCAGCAGTTCAGAGGCAGAGGAAGGTAGACATCTGAGTTCAAGATCAGCTTGGCGTACAGCACAAGTTCCAGGACAGCCAGGGATGTACAGAGAAGCCCTGCCTTGAAAAACCAAAACCAAAATTAAACAAACAAAAAAGCTTACTTTATCTACTTTTTAATTTTTTTTTACTTTCATTTTCTTTTTCTTTTGAAATAAGTCTCATCATGTAGCTTAGGAATATCTTACACTTAGAGTCCTCCTGCTTCAATTTCCTAAACATTAGAATTATACTGAATTTTATCTTAAGGAACATTTTTCCTCATAGGAAGTAAGCTCACTTAAAATTCAGCAAGTAATAAAAAATGTGTTTGGCACAGAATTATCATGTGTACATAAAATCTATCAAATGTTAGATCTTTTTTTTTTTTTAATGCTTCTAAGTCAGACTCCATTGAGTTAAAAACAACAGCACAAAGCTCCACATATTTCTCACCCGCCAGGATGAGGAAAGCCTGCTGTGATGATGACTGCGGACCACTGGGAGGAGGGACCTAACTGAGAATGTCTCCAACAGGTAGGTAAGTCTGAGGGGCACTTCCTTGATTAGCGACTGATGTGGGAAGGTCCAGCCAACTGTGAGAGGAGTCACTCCTGGGCTACTGGTCCTGGGTTGTAGAAGAGGCAGGCTGAGCAAGCGGTGGGGAACAAGCCAGTAAACAGCCTTCCTCTGTGGTTTCTACATCAGCTGCTGCCTCCAGCATCCTGCTCTGTTTGTCTTCTATAACAGCCCACGATAAAAGGCAGATGGCCCTTTCCTCCCCAAGTCGCTTTGGTTTGTCCCTCAGCAGCAGCCAGCAAACTGAGATGCCTGCTTCTCTTTCCTTCTACTGTTCTGGCACTAGTCTCATACTGTTTTGTTAAGGCCTGAGCCAGAATGTTACATACAAGTGCACACTAGGAATTCTCCATAGCTCTGAAACTACAGACCAATCACCTTTTAGTGTATGTCTGCTCTCACTAAAACTTTTCACGGAATTATGAACACTTTCCAGACCCATTCAATATTTATACCATTAATAAGCTTAAGGTACAGGAACGCTGAAGAAAAGGAGGTAGAAAAAGTCTATGAGTCAGAGAGAACCAAGGATACCAGGAGAACAAGATCCTTTAAATCAACTGAGCAAAGCTCAGAGGAACTCACAGAGACTGAAACGGCATGCACAGGGCCTGCGCAGGTCTGCACCAGATCCTCCATGTACGTATTCTAGCTTTCAGTGTAGTATATTCATGGGATTCCTGAGTGAGAAAACGAGTGGGCCTCTGATTCTTGGGCCTATTCTTGGGGCTCTTTTCCTTCTGTTGGTTTGCCTTGTCCAAATTCAATGTAATGGTTTTTGTTTTATCTTAATTTATTATGTTTTTTCAGTAGATTTTTTTATTACTTTATAAATAATACTAATCAAAATTTCCACTTCCTCCCTTCTTCCCACTTCCTTCCCTCTCCCCTACTCACCTTCCCTCCTCCCCCTCCAGTCCTAAGAGAGGGCAGGGTACCCATCCAGGCTTAGGAAGGTATGCATCCAAACAGAATAGGATTCCAAACAGCCAGTACATGCAGTAGAGACAAATCCCAGTGCCATTATCATTGGCTTCTCAGTCTGCCCCCATTGTCAGCCACTTTCAGAGGGTCCAGTTTGATCCCATGCTATCATGTTCTGTTATTTCTTAGAAGCCTGTTCTTTTCTAATGAGAGACAGAAAGGGAGGAACTTGCTGTGCAAATATGAAGACCTGATCCCAGCACTCAGGTGAAGAAGCCGAGCCTGGCCTCACACAGGTCTGTAACCCACAGTACTGCGGGGGAGTCAGACAGAAGGATCACTGGGGCTAGCTCCTGGTTCAGTAGGAGACCCTGTCTCGGGGACTAGGACATCCACACACACATACTCCACACACATACATGTACATACACAGTATCTATCCACACATACACCAAAAATCTTAATGGGAAGCATTCTGCACTGCTCAGCTGAACTCAACCTATTTTAGCTGTATTCCACATCTATCAGAATAGTACATAGTCCTACTATCTCCACATATTGTCTTTAAATTAATTCTTGCAATTATACTTCTCTCTCTTCACATTTTCTTCTATTCCTCCTAATATGGTTTTCCACATTTACTTCAGTATCTAGACCATAATTACCAGATGTTGATTTGTGAATATCAGCTTTCTTCATATCCTAATTTTCACACTAAAGTCAAATGAGTTTTGGTTATTATTTTTCTGTAGAATAAGATGCTAGCACCACTAATTCTTATGACTTAACTAATAGAAACTGCATTGATTAAAAAACCCCAACTGCTTCTAATTTTTTTCCTTACCTCTTTATAAGGAGTACATCTTCAAATAAAATAGCAAACATCAACATTTCTTAACAACTATTACTTCAAAGACCCACTACTACTGCACACTAACATTCCAGCTGGAACTCAGGAGCCTCCTGTCTTTCCCTTGTGAATGTTAGTATCAATTTTAAGACAAGGGAACTAGATGTGCTACATTTTAAAGATTTTATATCTTAGTCAGATGTCACAGCATACACCTGCAATGCTAGCACTGAAGAGAGGCTGGGGCATGAGGACTATCACAGCTTGAGACCAACCTGGTCCCCACACAGAGTTCAAGGCTAGTCTATAATACATCAGAAGATTCTAAGTGAATGAGAACAGTTCCCATAGGCTCATATATTTCAATGTTTGTTCTGCAGTTGGTGGACTATTTAGAAAGGATTAGGAGGTGTTGTCTTGTTGAAGAAGTGTGTCACTGGGGATAGGCCTTGAGGTTTCAAAAGTCCAAGCTATTCCCAGCTTACACACACAGAGACACAAATGCACGATCGTGTGCACACACACATACACAGTTTCTCTCTTTCTCTCCCTCCCCTTCAACTGCAGATCAGGTTGCAGTTATTACTCCAGTCCAATGTCTGCCTGTCTGATGCCATGATCTCTGCAATGATGATCATGGACTCTAACCCTTTGAAACTGAAAACCAGGTACCAATTAAATGTTTTCTTTTATAAATTGCCTTGGTCGTGTATCTCTTCATAGCAACAAAAAAGAAACTAAGACACTATCTCAAAAACAAGGAGAGAATTATTAACATACTAATGGCTGATTAATGTTATTAACAGCTACTACCAATCCTGATCATTACAAAACTCTGTAATCAACAAATACCTTATTACCATGGTATTCCAACTTTATATGAAACCACAATGAGTGGTCCCCCTCAAAATGAACATATTATCATTTATAATTATTTATCTATCACTTTCCTTTTGCTCTAGCTTTCAAAAGACATAAAAATAAAATCACTAATAAAACAAACATTTTTAAAATCTAAACAAAAGTCATGTTAGAATGGAAGGGGCTGCTAGGAGGGGCACATAAACAGAGCGAAAGAGCACAGAGTTGATGAAAGGCTCTTTCCACTTCGTCATGTTACATGTATCTGAAAGGAGTGGGGGTCTACTCACCAGATACAGTATTCATTTAGAATCATGTTTCATGTTTACAGTTTTTTGCTGACATGCAATCACTGAGTTAACAAAGATTTTATGATTTCAACACTCTGAATTGAGTATAGATGTTCAGGGCAAACTCAAACAGTAAATGTCATGCAAGGCAGACAACCCTACAGTTAGAGAGGGCTCGGAGGATGGAAGCACGTAGAGTGCAAGCCTGACAGCCTGAGCTCAATCTCTGGAACGCACACAACGCTGGAAGGAGAGAACCACTCCACAGCTGTCCTCTAACCTCCACACATGCCCCATGGCAGGTGTACATTCCTACAGGTACATCACATACACAATTGTAAAAGATAACTCGATTCGGGAAATAACCAGGCTAGCTAAAAGGTAAACAATTACATTTTTATTTATTATAAGGGGAAGACTCACAAAACCAGAATGAGAAGTCCAAGCTCAACTGTACAGCGAGGGCACCACAGAGAGAGAGAGAGCAACCTGGGCTGTGCACCCCTTTTCTCCAGGTCCCAGAAAGCCACACCCTAACTTGGTCCCACCTCTTAAAGATAATTGGTTAACAAGGCTTCCCCATCACACAATAATAAGTTTAATTTTTCATTCACTAAGCTCATATACATTTAAAAACATAAGCAGATTACTACTTTCTTTTTTTTATATTTCTATTTACAATTTAACAGGACTTGACTCATTATATTTTTTAAAAAATTGAGTTCTTCAACTCAATTACTGTTTCACACAGGATGAAGGCCACTGGACTTGAACTTCTGAGGTCTAGGCTTTGGCACCACATTGCCATTCATTCTTCCTTTTTTTTTTTTTTTCTTTTTCTTTTTTCAAGGAAACCAAATCTTCAATATATGGAAAACTCAGTGCCACCTGAGGCCAGGGTCACCAGACCAGGTGCAAGGTCAGCCAGTATATGATGAGGGGCTGAAAGGCAGCCACTCCCAGGGTCAGGTAGAGCTGGAGACACTGCTGAGGGGCTAGGCCCCCATGACATCCAGAACCCAAGTGTGGTCCACATGGGATGCACAATAAAGTACATGAGCGCAGATGATGTCCAGGCCAGGGCCACACAGCAGCCATAGCTATGGAAGAGCAACAGTATAAGCATACTAAGGATTACCTCCACATGTAACCACTACAGGCCAAGACATGAAAGGTACTCAGTTCACTGCATACAGTCGCCAGGTGCAGGTCCAGAAGCAGGACCAGTACCACCAGTAACACCCATACCAGTGCTATGCTTGCACAAAGGCCCAACACCTCTGGGGAGAACTGCTATGGGATGATTTGATTGCACTGTGACACTCTGGGACTGTTAAATAAATAACAGTTACATAAAGTTTACCTTGAATCAAGGGGGCAGAGCCTGTGATTAGCTGACCTGAACTAGTTACAGAGAAGTCAGCAATTTGGACAGAGAAAAAACACAGGAAGCGAAGGGTGGGGACTACAGTTTGAGCTCTCTTGGCTCTGGGAGGAGGGAAGAGATATGTCTCTTGTAGTATCTCCAGCCAAAAACCAAGGTCAGCTAGTTGCTACTTAATCTCTCTATGTAGCAGATTTTCACCCTAGTCTTTCACTCCCAAGTCTTATTGACAGAACAAAAGAGACTTAATTTAAACCTACATATTGCGAGCTCGGCAGAGTAGTGGCTGGAGAACTGAAAGCCCTGCCAAGCTACAGTCTAAGTGGCTAGCGGGGTGTTAACTTCAGGCCCCACCTGAAGATGATAATTCAAATAGCAGTAGATTCATGTGCAGCTGCTAAGCTGACAGAAAAACAGAGAACTTTTTCTGAATGTCCAGTGTCATCCCAGCCAACAGCACATATGTGATGACATAGAATCAGGAGCATTGACGTCTTTCTGTGAGGGCAGAAACACATCATGACTGTATTGCATTTTCTAGTTCTGATATGTATAGCTGGAGACAAATAAACTTAGCTTCTTGGTTACATGGGCTGTGTCCACAGGAGAAAAAAGAAACAAAACAAAACAAAACAAAAAAAAAAACTAGAGTTTGTTCACAGACACAAAAGTGTGCAACTCTTGGTACACTATCTCCTTTCCTTGAGTTGCTATAGAGCTGCCACAGGCCACAGCTATATGCAGCCATTGGGTCTCCAGACATGTGGTTGACACTGAAGACTACATCAGCTCCTAGGCTGAGTATCCTCCTGGTAGGCTGGAATAGCGACCACGCATATCATCAAAGAGTGGAAGAGGAGCTGGAGCTGCCCTGGTCCTGTGCTTGGAACCGTGGTCTCCAAATCCTGAGTTCACCAAGACAGACACTCTACTCAAGGGCTAGCTGCATGAGTCGGGGGTTCGAACACTACTGAAAAAGCTTCTCTTGCCCAGCACTGACTGAAATTACCCAATCGCCCAACACACCCCAGAACTGGCTGCCTGGGGCTGCCATATTCATGGCTTTAGGCTTCTATGTCCTTATGTATAAAGTCACTTGGAAGACTAAAAATATCTGTAAGTTTGAGTGAATAAAATCTCTGCTCCCAATTTTATTTCCAATAACTAAACTTGATCGTTTTGTGTAAGTATAAAATATAAAGTCTAAAGTTTTCAATTCACAATTATGTAAAACTAAGAACATATTTTATAAACCACTATCTAAAACAATTTTTGCCTTTTTCACTTAACAAAAATGTTAATAAGATACTCTATCATTATCCCAATTTAATAGAATAGAATATTAAAGTCAATGAGTTTTAAAATGTGACCATGATTGACAAAGAAAAATTCCTTGCTCAATGCAAGGAATGTGATGTTTCCCCTCAAGTTGTAGCCAAGCATACCGTTGAGACCTGTTTTCAGTACAAGCTATTGAAATTGCTCTTGATTTGATGTAAGCCTCTATAGCTGAAGACAAGGCAAACATTCATCATTGGGCATGGAGAAATCAACATGGTACTAACCAGGAAGCTTCCTTCTTGCTAGTTAGCTTTCACAGAACTAGTAGGTGCTAAGTAGAAGGTGCTCCTGGGAGGTAAGAGCCATCAATAGTCTATCTCAGCCCTGAACCCTGTGGGCTGTAATAACGACCAACATGACAAGATCTGCTAATGGGTACAAGACTAGCTCATATGTCAGGGGTAGCCAACCACTTCCTGACTGTAGTTAATTAAGGTCCACTCCACAGTACAGCCTCGTGCTGTAAGTCTAGCAGAGGACCCATGGTTGGGGAGCTCAGAAGCCCCAGGAGTGAACCTACTACTATTATTTTGCTAAATGAACACAGGATCACACTTCCCTCTAACTCTGTAACACTCTCTAGCCATTGTGCAGTTCTTACCCGTCGTCAGGTAAGTTTCCTGGATCAGTGGCTGGTGGTCAAAGGCAGAGAATCAGTGTAAGTGGGGTGCTCAGCCAAAAATGGGACATCTACAGCCACCCCTCCCCAAGGCTCGGGGTCACTAGGAGGCAGAAAGGCTGTGAGAGCCAGCAGTCAGGGACCTGTGTCTTCTGAACACGACAGGACTGCCGTAGTCAGGAACTCACAGGAGGCTGTCCAGTGCAGATGGGAAGACATTTGTGAGGCACCGCGCAAGTTGACAGCTTCTGGGGTTGGGGGAATGTGGGAACAATCAGGTTTCTTTAAGGGTACAGCTCCTGACAGGTGTGCCACACACCACTAGATGGCCCACACAGTGAAGTAAAGGAGGGAATAGCTGGCAAAAAATTATTCTTAGTGGGTTATTAAAAAAAATCGTGGAGGGAAAGGAGGTGGGAGTGGATCTTAAAGAAATACGAATGGAGATATGACCTAAATACACTGCATAAAAACCTCAAAGAGTAAAGATACTTTTAAAAAATGTGCCTACGTCTTCGGGCCTTTAAAAAATATTTCACATTTTACTAAATCTACAATTTACAAAATTTCAACAGACATTGTGCTGCTGGTATTGTGTGTCAACTTGACACAAACTAGAGTCATCAGAGAGGAAGGAGCCTCAGTTGAGGAAATACCTCCAGGAGACCCAGCTGCCTTAGTGATCAATGCGAGAGGGCACAGCCCATGGTAGGTGAGGCCATCTCTGGGCTGCTGGTCCTGTGTTCTATAAGAAAGCAGGCTGAGCAAGCCATGACAAACAAGCCAGTAAGCAGCACTCCTCCATGGCACCTGCATCAGCTGCTGGCTTCAAACTCCTGCCCTGTTTGAATTCCTGTCCTGACTTCTTTCAGTGACAAACAGCAATGTGGAAGTATAAGCCAAAAAACCCTTTCCTCCCCAACCTGCTTTTTGGTCATGGTATTTCACTGCAGCAATAGAAACACTAAGACAGAAATATACAGCAATACGAAATTGCAGTATACTAAATATCAATATTTAAGTCAAATTTAAAACAAATGTTATATATATATGATATAATAAAACAATTAAATTATGTATGTATGTGTTAATATATATAAAATCAAAAGGTAGGATTTACTGGAACATGAAAACACATACGAAGTTTAGATTTCTTTTCTGTGTTAAAACACTTAAATCTGGTACAGATTGGTTCTGTGAGTAAACTGTTTGCTACACAAGTTTAGGAACCTGAGTTCAGATCTCTCAGATCCATGTGAAAGCCAAGAAAGGAGCTGTGCTTCTGTAACCCCAACCTTGGGGGGCGGGGGGACATCCATGGGTGACTCACAGGGAATCACTGGCCCAACAGTGTAGCCAAAATGGTGAGCTTCAGATTCCCTGGGAGATACTGTCTCAAAAAAATAAGGCAGAAGAAACAAAAACAGTGTTGAATCAATTACTCAGACACAGAGAGAATAAAAGTGGATATCCTCTCGGCTACCCCTTGCTTTTTGATCTTCCATAGGTCACTGCAGGCCTGCCATGTAACGTCTGCCAACAAGTGAGGAAGTCAACACACACCCACGGAGCTTACCGTCCACTTCACACATTAAGCCACTCACTTTCTCACTTAACAATGGACTCTAGAAAGCATTATATAGACATATGGCACATAATAACTGATGTGTAGGAAAGTCGCTTCTCAGATCACACCACTTCTGTGGAGAACTCCTTTACATGCAGCTGCACCCACGCAAGTATTCCCCAGGTATAAGTCTCTAAAATAATTGTCACACCAAAGTACACAGTTACACTAAGTGTCAATAAATACTGTTTAAATACCCCTACCCATAAAGGTAAAAAAGCAACTGTTAGTAGAACAGCCCATTGTCACCTGCCCTCCAAATGCATAGGCACTGGAGACATGCCTGCTCACGCCATGTTTACACCACATACATACGTTCAAATAAAACTGCCTTAATATCTAGCCTTTAAAATATACAATAGTTATTACTGCACATACTACCATCGTTTAGTTTATATTTCCAATTTTTTTTTTGGTTTTCCGAGACAAAGTTTCTCTGTAGCATTGCAGTCTGTCCTGGAACTAGCTCTTGTAGACCAGGCTGGCCTCGAACTCACAGAGATCCGCCTTCCTCTGCCTCCCAAGTGCTGGGATTAAAGGCTTGAGCCACTACCACTGACCCAATCAAATTTTTTTAAATGTAGACACTTAACTTCCACAATCAATTAAATAGTGTTCTAGACTGCCTTGCTAACCATATCATCATAGTACCAGACCAAAACTAACTCGAATCTTCAATGTGATAGTTTGGTTAACTTAAGTACTTTCATCTTCTAGCAATGACAAAGTGCATTTTTCTAGCAAATCCTGGAATAATGTAGAGAAACTGACAATCAGGACCATTTTAAGAATAACTGAAGTGAAAATCTGAATACTCACTTTGTTATTTTGCGTCACAAGAATACTTCCACCCCCAGGCTTCAAAGGCACCTCTTCCATTGCTCCAAACACGTCGGTCTCAACAGAAAACGTCAGCTCTAGACCCAGGTCACTAATATCATTATCTAAAATCCACTGCAAATTTTTGGCATATTCTGGATCAATAGATGCTACATCTTGGTAATTTACAGGAATACCTAAAAAAAATTGCAAGAACAGCAGTTACATGCTTCTGACTTTCCTTTACCTATTTAGTGGTAAAATGCTGCCCTCTACAGATACTCTGCAAAACAGCAAAGTATAATCAAATTTGCAGCATGTTTTAAATGGATGCTCATTTCTAAATTTAGAAGTCCATTAAATGAGGCTGCTGTTCCGTCTACATCTCTACAATGCAGTCTTTCTTTGAAAGAGCTATTTAGGAAACTGTGATAGGCTTCAGAATTAACAATTACTTTAGGTACACGCAAATAAAAATGGACACTTTGTACAAACACATATACACTAAAACGGTAGTCATAAAAGTCTAAAGGTGCTCCTTCTTAAAAGAAAGACATTTTTCTCTTCCTCTAGCCCCCAGATACCTTAAGAATGTATGGCCTCTAACCAGAATAGCAATTATTTCAATAAAAATGGTAGTACGCTTATTATCAGGTCTCTCTAAAATCTGCAAAACATCAATGTAAACATCTACAGAAATAATAAGAAACCCATACCAAGAATGTGCTTGTAGAAAGACCGTGTGAAGTAAATATTGACCAACTGCCTGTGATTTAAAGCTAATCCCAAGATCTGTCCAGCAAACCGGAAATAGTTCAAGTGATCAGGATTCACATAGGAGTTGCTATTGGGCTGAAAAGTCGTTCCTATTGAAATAAATACAAAGTAGTAAGATGTATATGCACTAGAACAATTCAATGCAGGTAAAATTTATCCACATGTAACCCAAAGGCCATGGTTACATTATGTAGTTCTTTGTAGAACACATAAACAAACAGTAGAATTGGAGTATAAAAGATAAACATTAATTCATACTTCTCAGGATAATCTGTGTATAGAGAGAAAGTTATAAAAACACTTCTGACATATCGAGAGATCCTGGTAAAACACAACAAAAGGTCATATACATATACAATACACATTTTTCTAGGTACTATGGCAGTAGTTATTCAGCTATGAACTCGGGCAGACATTGCCTCATTCATCTATATATGCCCAGTACTCACTAGAGTTTGCATGTAAGGCTACAAAATATGACAAAAATAACCACTCTTTAGTATTAGACCTAATCACTGAATGTGATTCCTTAGGAATCAGAAAATCTGCTACACCCAAAATTCATCCAATTCTTTCAAAAGGCAAATAAGTTTAAACAACTACTACTAAGCGAAAGTAAAAACAGCAAGGGTATGATTATTGCTAAAAGCTATGTAACAGTGTTATTTATTCCTATGAACTATATGGAATAGACAAATTTTTTAAAAGTCACAATAAATTAGTGTTACTTGAGGCTAGAGGGAGCTGAATCAAAGACACAGAGTCTCCCCTTGAGTTGATGGGAAAGTTCTGGAATTAGGAGTGGTGGCAACTATATAGCATAGCAAATGTACTTAATGCTAGCACACAATCTACTTTCAAATGGCTTCAATGGTGAATTTTGTATTTTACCAAAACAATAAAAAACAACTAGTACAATGACAAAATCTAAAGCCACATCTTGACTTTATCTCTCCTTCAATACATTTTCTGGCCATTAACACGGATTACAAATTCATTCATTCATCTAGTAAAATATACACGGAGTTGATGCTTTACACTACTATTGCTGGCAACAAGACTAAAACAGACTAGCTAATAAAACTAATGAAATAGAAGCAACGAAAAGTGGACAAGTAGGAAAAAGTGAAATGTCTAGTCACTCAAAATACTTGTCTTGACAGTTCACTTGGAGTTTTCATAGATCTTTGATTTTCCAGTGCAACACTGGACGAAACTGCTGTAACCACTATACAGGTGCTAAGCAGCAAATTTGGAAACTTGTGGCTGAATGATTCAATAGGCATGTGAAACATATCATTCACTCTGAACTGCCTCTCACGGTGACCTATTGCAAGGCAAGATTAATAGCCACAAAGATTTCAAAAATAAACATAACCATAATTCTAAAAAATATGCTGAAAATAAACATACTGTTTACTTTTTTAAGTAGTAATGCTTTGGATTATAGATGTACCAGCGAAGACTTTGGTGACTCTACTTTCTTCTCCTAGCTCTGCATATTCCTTCGCTAACAAGTTTCTAAGAAAACTGGATTCTTTAAAAGAAAATTTAAAAAAAAGTATGTAGGCAAAAATCTCCAAACATAATTTTTTACTTGAACAAAACATTAAAAGCTTGTGTTAAACTTAAATCCAAATATATCTGTGACCCCGCCAGCTTCTTAGTTTCAGTATTAAAAACTGTTTAACTAGGATGGAGAGATACTCAGTGGTAAGGCACTCTTCCAGAAGACCAGAGTGCAGTTCTCAGCACTCATACCTGGTAGCTCACAACTGCCTGGAATTCCAGCTCCAGGGAAATCTGGTGTCTCTTGCACCCATAATAATCTGCATTTGCACACATATTCACAATTAAAAATAATTCTTAAAAATCCAGAAAATTTTAAGTTGAGTGGTGGTGGCACACACCTTTTATCCCAGCACTCAGGAGGCAGGAACAAAAGCATCTCTGTGAGTTTGAGGCCAGCCTGGTCTACAGAGCGAGTTGCAGGATAGCCAGGGCTAAACAGAAAAACCTGACTCAAAAAACAAAACCAAAACACAAAATCTAAAAAAAAAAAAAAATATTTAAAATATGACTATTTTTTCAAACAAATAAGTTTACTGAAATATTTTTAAGAAATAGTGAACATTTTTCAAGATAGAAATCCTATTGGAAAAGAAAGTATTTCAAAAATAAAAGTAAGAACATTTTTTTTTTTTTTTTTTTTTTTTGGATTTTTCGAGACAGGGTTTCTCCGTAGCTTTTGGTTCCTGTCCTGGAACTAGCTCTTGTAGACCAGGCTGGCCTCGAACTCACAGAGATCAGCCTGCCTCTGCCTCCCGAGTGCTGGGATTAAAGGCGTGCGCCACCACCGCCCGGCAGAACATTTTTACTAATATTTACTTCCCACTCTCCTTGTGCTGGGGACTGACCTGTGTTTTCATGTATCACGTAACCAAATTCATATTCTAAAACACAGATTAACATCATGATTTAAAAAAAAAAAATGTTTGAGGTTCAGAAAGGTTATACTCCTGGCCCAATGTTCACAGGAAAAAAAGCGAGTCAGGATTCACATCTACTATCATTGCAGAGGCCAAACTCTTAACTACTAAACTACACTGTGTCTCTATCTTAATTTGATAGGAAAATAAATTTTGTTTTTTACAATACTACATACATTAGGTCTATCTAAACATTCCCTACATCAAGAATTCTTAAATCCCAAATGTAATTCCTTCATAACAACCATACCTAAAAACAGGGAATATATAAACACTATGACGACCAAAAGACTTACATGAATTACAAAATGAACAGATTAAAATCTTAGTCTGTATGATTATACATAACTCTGCTCTCATATCAGTTAGGAAGTACATCTATGCTGACTCTAGCTTTAAAAACTAGGCCTACACAATTAAACTTCTTGTTTTACTGAACTCGTCATAAAAATCACCAACACCAAATTCACCAAACTGACATCACAGCAAACAATCAGAGACAGGTTACAGAGTCGAAGCAGGCAGTTCCACATCCCTAAGTAATTTCCACTGCTCCAAGTGTGTCAGAGATACTGTTGAACAAAAGCATGCCTACAGACTTCTGCCTTCCCCATAACCCATCCCTGGTGTCTTCCTCAACTCTTCTCATTAAACAGGCACTTGCTGCTACTTTGGTTGAAGAAGTTATAAATAGTAAGACATTCTCTTCTTTCAAAAGTACAAATACTGGGGAAAGAATATTTTCAAGAGAAATAAGCAAACATATAAAGCATTTGAAAATCTCAATCCCATCTTCACTTCAAATATGTCTTTATTAAGTTAGCTTGCTCTCAGATATTCTTCTCAAAACGAGTTAGTAGCCATTAGCATTTAGTTTACAGTATTAAATTATATCTTTATATAGGTTACAAGAACCATCTCCACAAACAGTGCTTCATCTTATTATATGGTTAAGTACATGCTTTTTATTTTTAGTTATGTGCCTAGCCTTTGATGGCTGAGCCATCTCTTCAGTCCAAGTGCAATGTTTTTTAGCTGCCTGATTTTGATTTCTTCAAATGACTAAAAATAAAGCCAGTATGAATAAATGAATTAATATGGAACAACCTAAAAACTGGCCTAGAGTTTCATGATCAATAGACTTTACAACTTGGAAATGCAAATAGGGTTACCAAATTTATTATTCCAAATAAAGACTTTTTAAAGTACATCTACTATCATTTTATAAAAGAAAATGTCAACTAAAAGTAATAATACCGTAACAAAAAACCTTAAATTGATTAAATTTTAATGTTCTAAAGAGAAGTTTTCAGGGTCTTGAGACAATCATTTGGAAACTGTAGAAGAGAAAGCTCTGTAAGGACAAAACTCCAAACTTCAGCTTTCTCTTGTGGCATCTCATCCACCAAGACAACAGGGCTATTAAAAGAATCGAAGACAAAATGCAGTCACAGAAAGGTCTAGACTACACAACTTACCATCTGCTGACTGGGTAAACAGGGCATAATCAGGATTGACTATCTCATTAGACAGAATATCAAACCACTCACGCACAACACCTTGACCCTAAATTCAAGAAAATAAAATTTAGTAACAACAGAAATATATTGTACTTAGACATATTCTCATAAATAATAACAAAATTTAAATTAAATTCAATTACTGTATTTATCAGGTCAATATTAAACTCTGTAAGTATGCTATGACATTTTATATACCCACCATGCCTTCCTCTCCATGAAATCGTACAGCAATCCCCTGCTTTAGTTTTGCACAATTTGCTTTTGATACAATTTCACAGCTACTCCTAAAAATAGAATCTAAATATGTAGCATTGGTTAATTTTAACATATTAAAACTTATAATAACGACTATGTTATGGCTTATCCATTTATGAGTTTCTTTGTGAAACATACCTCTGTGAACCAGGAGAATATCATTTTCATTCACTGGCCTGTGCACCATGTCTGAGTCTGGCAGTCCTGAGTGCAAATGTTCATAGAACCATTCACAGCGATCTTTAAATGGCTACCCCAAAAAATGACAGTAAAAATACGTTATCACTATTTAAAACACCTAATTACCAGATCAAAAAAATGCAATCATTAATGTTCTAACTTTTCAATAAATAATCACAGAGAAGTGATCTTAATTAAAATACCTTGTCTAATGTACTTTTAATTCCTATTTTCAACAAAAACTCATAAATTACATCAAAGAACTTAATATCAGATATGTAGGATACTCTAAATCTTTTAAGTCAAATAATGCTTATATGAATGCATTTTCACACCCAGTAAAATTATACTGTTTCATTTAATTTTTTAAATACTGAACTTTCGAGCTTGAGATATAACTCAGTAGTTAAGAGCATACAGTTCTTGTAGAGAACCTGAGTTAGATCCCCAAAATCCCTACCAGACAGCTCACAAATGCCTGTTGCTCCAACCTTAAGGGACTCAATGTCCTCTTCTGGCTTCCACAGGAACCTGTACTCACATGCGCATGACAACACACACACATATACACATAAATAAACTATTTTTAAACTAATCTTTTATGCCTAGTTCATTCTTATTTCTTTTCTTAGGAATTGAGGCAATAGATAAAATTTTATTTATTATCTTTCAGCCTCTCCTCTCTTTACCCTAAAAACATAAAGAACTCTTGAAAATTTTACTATACTCAATCATCTGTCATGAAAAACAAACTCAAATAATCCCTAATTTTTATGATTAATCAGAAATTGATTAATCTAGTATATGCAGATGCTGCAGGTCATTTGAGTACATAAGAGTAGTCAAAATTAATTTCAGATGAAAACTGCTTGACATACCTAAAAAATTGAGTTAATACAGAATATATATGTACACAATACCAAGTTCTCAACAGGGACAAGCAAAGCCACTAACAACAAAAATTAATCAAAGGATGAGGACAGAGGCTTTGCAGGATCACAGTTCGAACTATGACTTAAAGTTGGGTAGAACTTGCTCAGAACACAGGAAAACAGGCACATCAATTTAAGGGAGACAAAGAGAAAAACACATAAGGTGACACTGGGTCCCTTTGGAAGATGCAGCAGAGGTACCGGCATCACTGGAATGGGAAAGTGAACTGAGCAGATAATTAGCAGGAGTGAGATGATCGAGTACAGGAGATACTTCAGTCTGGAACCCTATTTCATTCTGCCTATGCACACATATCCCTTCTGAAACTGCTCTTGACAGCCTAGTTCATCTGCACACAGTATGCATACACACTTCTCTCCAAACAATGCATAAGAAACCTCAGAACCACCTCAAAATCCCTCCTGGATTGGACTATGTGTACTCCAGTATGGACTTCTACTCAGGTGCACTCGTAATGCATCCAGTACTGACAATACCCAAAGGAGGACATTTTTCCAGCAAGTTTCAAGACACCACAAAATCTCATCATTTCAGTTATACTAAATATTGTAGGGGTAGCCCCAGCCAATCACCTTGCTTGTAGGGCGGGGTCGCCTGAGGATATGTTTTACTAATAAATATTGCTGGTGTGCTCTCCCCCGCCCCTTCTGCTTTCCTGTTCTCCGCTGGAACCACGGGTTCTGTGAGTTTTTCCCTAATTAAAGCTGAATATATTCTTATAATTTCTGTCTGCCTTCATTTACGCCGTTACAATTTGGCGCCCAACGTGGGGCTCTTTGCCTCCGCCCATGTGCGGCCCGAGGGCGCAAGCTTGATCTTTCCCAGCCTTTAGTTAGCTGTTTTCCTTTGTTATGATAAAAGATAAAATAGATGTAAATATTGTAACTGTAATTCTTGCTTGATAACTGTTTTGTTATATGTAATTTTGCTATGTTAAAGTGAAAGCCTTTCCTTTTTGTTTAAACAGAAAAAGGGGAAATGATGGAGGAAGGTCATTGGTTAATTAATAAAGAAACTGCTTGGCCTCATAGGTTAGAACATAGGTGGGTAGAGTAAACAGAAAAGAATGCTGGGAAGAAGGGAAGTGAGCTGAGACTCCATAGCTCTCCTCTCTGAGGCAGACACGATGAAGCTCCAACCCAGGATGGACGTAGGCTAGAATCTTCCTGGTAAGTGCATCTCGTGGTGCTACACACATTAATAGAAATGGGCCAAGCAGTGTTTAAATGAATACAGTTTGCGTGTTGTTATTTCGGGGCATAAGCTAGCCAGGCGGCCAGGAGCCGGGCGGCAGGAACACAGCCTGCAGCTCCTTCAACAAAATATTGGGTTTCAAGATAAACTAAAATGTTAGTTTGTGAGCTAAATATTTTTTGGGTAACACACATGTATTTTATGTATGTGTTACTATGTGAACATCTGTGTATATAACCACTATTATATCAGTGAAATGTACAATATACTTGAAGTTTTCTTTTTCATATTTTTTTTTATCAACTTGACACATGCTAGGGTCACTTCAGAGGAGGGACTTAACTGAGACAATGCCTCAATAAGATCTGGCTATAGCAGACCTGTAGGCCATTTTCTTTTTTTTTTGTTTGTTTTTGTTTTGTTTTGTTTTGTTTTGTTTTTCGAGACAGGGTTTCTTGTGGTTTTAGAGCCTGTCCTGGAACTAGCTCTTGTAGACCAGGCTGGTCTCGAACTCACAGAGATCCACCTGCCTCTGCCTCCCGAGTGCTGGGATTAAAGGCGTGCGCCACCACCGCCCGGCTGTAGGCCATTTTCTTAATTAGTGTCGATGGAATAGGGCCCAGCCCGTTGTGGATGGTGCCACCCCTAGGCTAGTAGTCCTAAATTCTATAAGAAAAATTCTGAGGAAGCCATGAGGAACAAGACAGTAAGCAACATCCCTCCATGGCCTCTGCATCCGCTGCTGCCTCCAGGTTCCTGCCCTGCTTGAGTTCCTGTCCTGGCTTTCTTCAGTGGTAAACAGCGATGTGGAAGTGGAAGTGGAAGAATAAGTTCTTACCTCTCCAACTTGTTTTATCACAGCAAAAGCAACCCCAACTAAGACCCTTCCTTTCTTAAGTTGCTTCCTGTCAGGGTATTTTCTTGCAACAATAGGAAAAGTAACAATTAATAATACTAACTACCTTTACTAAAGGACAGCCAACTTCTTCCATTTGTGCTTTCCAGGTGACCAGTGGTTAAAGAGGAAGAATATGTTTATATTTCTGTACAAATACTTTTTCTTCCTTTTTTGGTTTTTTGAGACAGGGTTTCTCTGTGTAACAGCCATAGCTGTCCTAGAACTAGCTCTGTTGATCAGGCTGGCCTTGAACTCACAGAGATTCACCAGCCTCTTTCACGTGTGTGCTGGGATTGCACCACCACCACCCAATCTGCGCAAATACTATTAAGGAGAGGTACTGAAATGTGTGTGTGTGTGTGTGTGTGTGTGTGTGTGTGTGTGTGTGTATGAGAGAGAGAGAGAGAGAGAGAGAGAGAGAGAGGGAGGGAGGGAGGGAGGGAGGGAGGGAGGGGGAGGGAGGGAGAGGGAGAGGGAGAGAGAGAGAGAGAGAGAGAGAGAGAGAGAGAGAGAGAGAGAGGATTATATGTTGGCAGGATTATCTTATTTTCCTGGTACAAAGTTACTCCTATGAGAGCCAAAATTACATTTTAAGTTTTAATTGCTATGACTAAGAGATCCCTGAAACAAAAGTGCCTCTTATCTGCAAGTCCCTTGCCCAAGGACAGACAGTTCCTGAAATCCTGGAGGCTATTATTCATGGGAGATAACAAGCCACACGTTTTTCACTCCTATAACAAGTTTGTTTGGCCCATCTGCACCAGATGGGCTTGATCACCTGTGGGCTGGAGGTTCACCTGAAGGAAATACATCAGGACATAGGCTTGCTCCTATTTGAATGGAGGCTGGAGAAACTTCAGATGTACGCTTGCCCCTGACTGGATCTGATGATGTATTTCCCCAATGGGAACTACTTAAGCTGCTGAAAACCCTGATTTGGGGCCATCTTCTGGAAGCCCAGAGATGGGCCTGGCCAGAGCACCCACCTGGCCAGTATCTGATTAAAGCATGCTCCAGATTTGGCTTTCAATGTGATAGTGGTCTTATTCTCGACTGGTGGGATTAACAAACAGTCCAGCAAACAAGTAAGACTTTAACCTCCCAATCAAAGCTCAATAGCATATGATCAAAATCTACCTTTCAAAACGAATTTCTGCTGCAGTCAGCACCGTGTTTCAAATGCTGCCCTATTTTCATGCACTGATCCTCACCGTGGCCACAATGTTCACCCTTTTTCACTCAAAACTTCACACACTGTCCAAGTTTTTCAGAGCCACTTAAAAATCTCTTTCCTTTTTTGAAATCTCCCCTCAATACAACACCCAAAGAAATCTCTCTTAAAAGAGCCTAGTAACATGATAATTACTAACTTATAGATACATTTATTATCTTCCCTGTTATATTTAGTTACAATTCTCTTTGAGGGTCTGAAAAGACAGCTTAGTGATTAAGATCACTGGCTCCTCTTCTCTATAAGACCTCAGTTTGATCAGCCACGTGTTGGCTAATGCTGTCCTTTAATTCCAGCCCCAGAGACTCCCTCTGGCCTCCAGGTATGCTGTATTCATGTGTTCTACACACACGCAGGCAAAAACACTCACCAAAATTATTTTTAAAGCCCCTTTGAAAGCAAAAGGAGCTTAAAGTAAAATTACTAAACAGAATTCAGAATCTGAAAATTAATTTCAGAGAGCTAGAGAAATGGTTTAGAGGAGCAGGGGTTCAATTCCCAGCACCCACATGCAGTCTGTGACTCCAGTCTAAAGGATCTAATATCTGCTTCTGCTCTCCACAGGACCAGGCACCACACAATCCATAGACATACAGGCATGCAAAATACCCATATGCACAAAAATAATAAAATAACATTTCTTTTAAAAATAACAATTTTAGCCAGGCAGTGGTGGTGTTTGCCTTTAATCTCAGCACTAGGGAGACAGCCTGACCTACAGAGTAAGCTTTGAGACAGCCAGGACTATTACACAGAGAAACCCTATCTAGACAAAGCAAAAAGCAAAAACAAAACAAAACAAAAAAAACTGAATTTTAAAATTAAAAAAAATTATAAGTAATTTTACAAAAGAAAAATATTTTATTTCATTATATTAACAATAAGATAAAGAAAATCTATACCTGTGCTTTTATGATATGCATGAACCTTGACATCAACTCAGGACACTCAAGAAGAAAGTGAAAATGGTCAAATATAATTTTGGGATTTCTAAAAGAAAAAAGGAACAATAATCATCATTGAGTGAAATGCAAATTCAGATATAAAATGGTGAAGTAGAAGGAAAGAACGTATTTGTTTCTACTTGCTATAATTTTGTTAATGAGCACATTTTAAATAGTAACAAAGTTAATTTCTTTTCTGTTTAAATGAATATGTATAAGTAGAGAAAAGGATTGCCAAGATAGTCTAAGAATCCCAGAAAGCCTTACCTATTCACAAAGCATTTTAGCACTTCATCATGTTTGCAGACAAATTCAATGAAACGAGGAGAAGTCATTCTGGGTGTGGAAGGGAAAAAGCAATCAGGATGTACAAAGTTGGCAATACAATTATCTAAATTCAATAAATACATATTAAGTGGGACTAGCTCCTAGAGCAAAAGTAAGAACTTAGATACACATCTTCCTTATCAACTGAGGACCTTGTCAATATGTACAATGGAATAACACAGGAAACTTGTTATTAACAAATGACAGAAACAAGTGACTTCTAGAAACTAAAATTTTCTGCAGCTCTTTACATAGTAGCATTCACAAATTTACATAAAAATAAATGTATGTACTTCCAAAAATTTAAATATTTTTACTAGGCTTGTATTAGTGCAATGAGTATCCTAAAACAAAATAAGAATAGAGCCTAAAAAACCAAAAAATTACATTTGCTTTCACTGAAACTACAAAATTATTGCAGCTTTTCTTCATCTACCAAAGGAAAATAGTATTAAGTCAAAACTTTCTTACCCTGGAGGCATCTGACAGGAGCAGCACATGTAAAAAGCTTGAATGACAGCGCTTAACCGGTTGGCTGTCATAGCAACAACATCCTGACAGTCTGCACTGGCTTCCTGACTCCCCGCAAGCACATCTGACTTGGACTCCCCTGTTCCCACGGACAGGTGTTCACAGCTCCCAGGGCCTGAAGGTTCAAATGGTGAAATGGAAGCAGCACCTTGATCCTGGCCTTTTTGTTTCAGTAAAATAGAAGTGATATCCGTTGAGTCCTTTTTGTTTTTCATTAATTCTGTGGCTATTAAAACTAGCCATTCATCTAATGAGTGCCAAAGCAATTCCAAAGGCTAAAAAGAAAAGAAAGGGGCTTTTTAAGTAGCATTCTTAAGTTCATGATGTTTTAAAGACAAAAACTAAAACCTTACATCCAGATAGAGAGGATCAGAAATTTATTCCAGATACTTTTATATTCCTACATCTATATGACTTGGGGAGCTTAAAAGTAATAAAAGTACACATATGTTAAATAAATTAAACTTGTATGTATATTATTCCTTAAAAAAAGGAAAATAAAATCTAACAAAGATTTGTAAGCAATCATTCATTTTCAAATACATATTTTAAGCTACTTATTACTTTCATAACCCCTTAACATTTATTATCATGGTGTCAACAACTCTCAAACAAAAGTATTATTTAAATTTAAAAATCTGAAAATTTAAAAGAACTAATGAACCATTCACAGTGCTTCTTGAAAAGTATTCCTACATTTTTATCATTTATAATATGAAATTATAAAGTGGGATATACTACAGATGTCTATATATTAAAATATCCACTTCTAGTAATTAGTAATTTTTAGAATTATCCTGTAACTTTAGTGTGGTGTGTGTATGCACCATGTATATGCAGTTCCCAGTGAAGCCAGAAGAGGTCATCGGATCCCCTGGGACTAGACTCACCTCACAGATGATTGTTAACCACCATATGGGTGCTGGAAATTGAACCTGAATCTCCTGCTCTTAACTGCTGAGTCATCTCTCTAGCCCCAATAACCAGTAATTTTTAAGACAAGAAATATAATGACTGAACTATCAAGAAGGACAGAAGGATGGCTCAGCAAATTAAGCCACTTGCCACCAAGCCTGACAACATGCATTCAATCTCTAGGACACATATGAAGGAGAGATCTGACTCTGAAGGCTGTCTTCTGATCTCTACACACAAACCTTAACACACACACGGATACATGCACATATGTGTGAATATACAATAAAAAAATGTAATCAAATTTTAAAATGTGTGTTCAACATTAAAGGAAAAAAGGACAGACTAGAATATTGTGGGAATTTCCCCACCGTCAGCAATCAAACCTAGGACCTCAAGCACACTAAGCATACCCCATACTATTCTGCATCTCCACCTAGTCCTTAGCAAATTATTACTGTTCTTGTTCTCCTTTGTCTAAATTTTAAAACAGAGTCCTAGGATAGCTTCAAACTACAAACATAACCAAGACAACCTTGAACTCCAGGTCCTCCTCCATTCACTTCTCAAGTGCCTGAGATTAAGGCAAAAAGGAGCTGGAGATAAACTGAATCTTACTTCTAAATACCAAATATTCCTGCTGAGGAGAGTGAATGCCTTTCTTTGAGATAATTATATATACATTTTATTGTTTAAACCATGTCATCACAGAACAAATACCAGAGGTGAAATATAAATGACCTATAACAATTAGTTTATAAAGTGCACAAAAATACACATTCCCAACTACTGGAAGGGAGTACAGGGTAACAGCCCGTCATAGCATACATGATGTTAAATACTCCTATTATGAATTAGCTGTAGCCAGGTGATGGTGGCACATGCCTGCATTTAATCCCAGCACTCAGGAAGCAGAGGCAGGTGGATCTCTGTGAGTTCCAAGCAAGGAACTATGGAGTGAGTTCCAGGAGAGCCAGGACTACACAGAGAAGCCCTGTCTAAAAAACAATTAGCTGTCTTTCTCCAAGTGAACATTTAATCTTACTTTGAACACTGAATAATTACAGATACTACAAAGTGGACCGAGCATTTAAGAAAGACCTACCCTTAAAAAGCCTCACCTAAAAAGTAACAACTAAGTCATCTTGACTTCGGGAAAGAGACTAAACAGCCATATTTCCAATCTCAGAAAATGTTTAAACAGCCTGTTCTGCCAAGAAAAGCTTCACAATATCTATTAATAACAATACCCTCACCACAACTCCTTTCTTGCTTTTATTCAGCTTTCTGTAAGCTGAGAAATTTACTTACTGAATTTGCAAATAATTAACTCATTCCTATTTTTTTACATTAAACAAAAAATCAAAATTAAGTTATAAGAACTGCACTGAACAAAAGCCTAATTCACTGACTCAATAAATACTATACTCCAGGTACGAAAGAAACCTAAGTATTTTCTTTTTAATGAAATTAATTTTACCTTCAATAAAGCTGAAATGAGTACCCTCTCACCTAGAAGGCTGGGTTTCCAACACTTAGCCTTATAGTTGGAAGATTTGGGATCCCCAATGATTAAGAAAGAACCAGCTGACACAAACATGAAACTGTCACTGAAAATATCTTAGGGTTCTCATCACAATCCAAGAGCTTTTATTCATGATCAAACATCAAACTACCTATATAGTCTCATTATGTCAGAAAATACTTAATTTTCCTGCAGAACGGAACTTCTGAGTGGAAAAACAGGGATCTGTCAAGTGCTGCAAGAAAAGAAAAGGGTAACCGGCCTCTAATCAAATGATCATGGCAAAAATATTAAAAGAAAAAACTAGAATTTTTTTTTAATGGAAGAAAAAATAAAATAATTTGGTGCTTTTCTATTTTTGTTATTCTTTCCCCCTTTGTATCATCTTACTGTATTTAGGTCATACACACAATAAAGCCAAATCCCATCCCAGACAGGACTTTACCTAAGGAATTATCTAAAAAGAGAAGTCACTTGTTAGTCACAAGAGTGAACACTGTGGAAATAATGACTCTCCAACTATAATAAATCACAAGTAAAGTACTGGACTGAGTGATGCTCTGTGGTACACCACCTGTCTCGTAGCATAGTGAAGTAAGTGAACTACTGCATCCCATAGCTACGGGGCTTGCAACACTTACTTATGGATAATAAAATAAACTGGATACAAAGTGTATATACCAGCTGCTACTGAAAACGATGAGCTGGGGCTATTGAGCTAGCTCAGCAGGTAAGAGCACTGGCAGAGGTAAAGAGGATTCAGGTTTAGTTCCCAGCACCCACATGGTGACTCAGACATCTGCAACCCCAGTTCCAGAGGATCCAACACCCTCTACTGCACTCTGTATGTGCCAGGTATGTGTGTGGTACACAGACATATGTGCAGACAAAACATCCATACATATAAAAAAATTTTTTAAAGAAAAAAATTAATCCATGATAACAAGAATATCAAGCATTATCAAAATAACTGCTCACCTTATAAACTGAGAATTCACAACCACAAAATTACATTTCTACATACACAATAGTGATATGACATAATCACGTGATTCACAAACAACTTTAAAGTATACACTAAGAATATTACACATTATATATGACATATACATAACTCTAGGCTTAACGGGAAACTTTTTTTAAATCTCAAGATAGGCTGAAGTGAAATCGAGATCTGATAGGAAAACTAACTTAATGAATATCATAGCACTTTCAAATCCTGTTATCAAATAGATAACGTCAAATGCTACAACCAAAAAAATGGCTTCTAAGAATCTTTTTCTAAGTTGCAATTCTATGAAACTATTAAAAGTCGCAACTTACTATTCATAGGAAGAGAGGGGAACAACAACACATAAGAAACCTAACTCTTCCCTACGCTCACTGGTCCAACAACAAAAATAAAATTCTCTCTCAACTATTGCAAAGTTGCTAGACACTGAAAGAATGGTGAAGTGTTAAGATTAACTTAAAGGCCTTCAAAATGAATCAGATAACTACTAAAGGCCTAGAAACACACTCAGTCCTAACGGAAGGTCACTGCTTAATCCTAACAATGAAGTGACATGCCAGGGTATACAATTAAAGAGACTGCAAGTAGGAATCAATTGCTGCCTTAGTCAGAATTTAGTTTCCAGTCTAACACTACAGCGAATCAGCAATTCCAAGGTTACAACTTGACAACCCCACAATGAATGTCATAAGAAGTTGGATAGCAACATACAGTTTATACTTTATCTTTACACACAAGAAATTACATGATTTCCCATCACTCAAAGATGCCAAAGTTCATTCATAGCTGTAAAAAGACTAACAGAAACTTTAATAGTCAATACTTAATTTCTACATGTGGTGTTTTGAAGGAAAATGGCGCCCAAGGGGAGTGGTAGAAGAGGAGTTGTGCCCTTGTTGGAGGAAGTGTTATCACTGTGGGAACAACTTTGGGATCACTACTGCTCAGGCCTCTAACACTGTGACTTTTAGTCGACTTCCTGTTGCCTTTAAAATGTAGGAATCTTGGCTATTTTTCCTGTACCACTTCTGCCTGCAATCACCATATGTATCACCAGCATGATGATAATTGACTGGACCTCTGAAACTGTAAGCGAGCCATTCTAATTAAATGTCTTACTTTATAAAAAGTTACTACGGTCATGGTGTCTCTTTACAGTAAAAAAAAGCCCAACTAAGACACTTATCAACCACACTTCAGGACAGGCCCCGTGACCAGGAGGAGTTGATCAACAATCAACAAACTTCGCTACGCTTTTGTTTTGGGGGGGTAGGGGACCTTTTTGGTTTTGTTCTATAATGTTTTGTCTTATTCATTTATTGATTTCATTTGAGAAAGAGGGAGAAGACGGAGGAAGAAATAAGATAATGAACATAAGGTTGGTGACTAGGGAGGTGGGGGATCTGGGATACATGATCAAAACATTGTATGAAAAAATATTTAAAAAAATATTAAACAATCAGTATATAGAACAATGATAGGGCACTTGCCTAAACTATGAGGTGCTGAGTTCATTTCCCACTACAGCAAAATAAAAATACAAGGAAAGAAAGCCCATAAATATGACAAAACACAAAGTCTGGATTTCATTAAACAAAAAAAAAAATCATGTCATCTAGCATATATGAGGTCATGTATCCAAAACAGAGACAAGGTGGGAAACAACATCTTCAGCATACTTTTTACAGCTGAACCTGTACTGTGTAGAAAACTAGCATTAAACCAAGTATTATGTATATGATTACAAAGTCAATTAGCAAGAGAAACTCAGATTTCAAGAATAATGAAAAAAATTAATACTGAGAACAATGATGATTGCCTATACCTACAATGATTTTCTTTTTATCATTACACAAGAGTAGAAAGAGAAATCAGGGGTAGAAACTGTCCTAACACAGTGAGCCATGCCAGAATATAGTAGGAACTCCAAAGGATATGATGTGAAGCAACTCACTTAACACAGCACTGACAAAAGAGCATATCATTCACTTGGGTTGGTATGTTACAGAAATAGTAAACTGTTGATCCTAACTAAAGGAAGCAGCACATGGAAAGTCAATCTGAATGAAAAAATGCTTATTTCCTTCTTCCAGAAGGTGGCACAAGAGAGGGGGGTAAAGAAAAAAAAACAAATATGTAAAAAGGAACAACTATGTATAGACCAAAATTATATTTTCTGTTCTGATTTCAAAAAGTAGGAAGGAGGAAACGTACAGATAGATACTTAGACATTCCTCTCTACGGCTATCACACCCAGTCTTAGCACTCAAGAGTACAGATTTGGCCAGCAAGATGGCTCAGGAGGTAAAATGTTTGCTTCATAAGCTCAATGCCCAGAACCCACAGCAAGGTGGAAACAAAAGAGTTGCCTTTTGATTTCCACAAGGATGCATTCAAATACACACATTATCCAACAATAATACACAAATAATTTTATGAAGTATCAAAACACCTGAAAACCACTTATCTAAGTATGTCAAAATTTCATGTAAGACAGATCAGAATTATTTAACACATAACATTAATTCAGACTTGTTTTATAAACAGTAAACCTTTTCAAGTAGTGATACACCATAAAAAAAAATTATTACTATTTGGAGCAATAACCTAAAGACTTGCAAGAATTCTGTCTTCATGAACCTCAAAAGTAAATTTTATAACACAGAAACCTCTTAAGAAAGATTACCACTGCCAGGCGGTGGTGGCAAACGCCTTTGATGCCAGAACTTGGAAGGCAGAGGCAGATGGATCTCTGTGAGTTCAAGGCCAGCCTGATTTACAAGAGCTAGTTCCAGGACAGGCTTTAAAGCTACAGGAAAACACTGTTTCAAAAAAATCAAAAGAAAAAAAAAAAAAAAAGACTAGCCTTAAAAATCATAATAAATAAAAGAAAGGCATGGAGTATAACTCATAGGTAGAATACTGCTGTGCACAAGACATGCTTTTTATGCATTTTTGTTGTTGTTACTACTTGTTTATTTTTTTTGATGTGCTGAGGATCAAATCCATAATCTTTTCTAAATTTATATAAGAAATTAATAACAATATAGGCAGTTAATTCATAAACTTATAATTTGACATGGGTAACAACAATGACATGTATGCTTGAATTAGAAAAGACAGCCTAGGGGGCTGGAGAGATGGCTCAGAAGTTAAAGCACTGGCTGTTCTTCCAGAGGTCCTCAGTTCAATTCCCAACAACCACAATGGTGGCTCACATCCATCTACGGTGGAACTTGATGCCCTTTTCTGGCATAAAGGCATACATACAGATAAAGCACTCATATATAAAATAAATAAATCTTTTTTTTTTATTCTTTTTTACTTAAAATTTCCAACTGCTCCCCGTTTCCCATTTCCCTCCCCCTCCTCCCACATATTGCCCCCTCCCCCCGCTCCCCTCCCCCTATCCCCACTCCACTTCTCCTCCCCCTAGTCCACTCCCCCTCCCTCTCGATACTGAAGAGCAGTCCAAATTCCCTGCTCTACATGAAGACCAAGGTCCTCCCACTTCTATCTAGGTCCAGGAAGGTGAGCATCCAAACAGGCTACGCTCCCACAAAGCCAGTTCATGTATTAGGATCGAAACCTAGTGCCATTGTCCTTGGCTTCTCATCAGCCTTCATTGTCCGCCTTGTTCAGAGAGTCCAGTTTCAACCCATGCTTATTCAGTCCCAGTCCAGCTGGCCTTGGAGAGCTCCCAATAGATCAGTTCCACTGTCACAGTGGGTGGGTGCACCCCTCGTGGTCCTGATTTCCTTGCTCATGTTCTCCCTCCTTCTGCTCCTCATTTGGACCTTGATGCCCTTTTCTGGCATAAAGGCATACATACAGATAAAGCACTCATATATAAAATAAATAAATCTTTTAAAAAAAATAAAAAGAAAGGCAGCCAAAGTAATGTAAAGTATTTTTTAAAAAATCCCAAATACAACTGCAGAGATGGCTCGGTGGTTAAGACCACTGACTGCTCTTCCAGAAGAGCCAGGTTTAGTTCCCAGCACCAACATGGCAACTCAGATGTTTCAAGAGATACAACACCTTCAAAAAGACATACATGCAGGCAAAACATCATAAATAAATAAATCATTAAAAAAAAAACCCAAACACTCTTTGTTAAAGTGATCCCAGAAATTGTTAACAGAACTATTAAGAAAAAGTAGTGAAGTTAAAGAGATTGCTCAGAGGTTAAGAGCGCTGGCTGGCTGCTCTTCCAGAGGTCCTGAGTTCAATTCCCATGTTATGTTCAACCATGTTGGCTCACAACCATCTATAATGAGATCTGGTGCCCTCTTCTGGCCTGCAGGAACACATGCAGGCAGAACACTGTATCCATAATAAATAAACAAATCTTTTTTTTAAGTAGCATTTCTTCTAAAATACATAACAGACACAAACACACAGCATATACATAATAAAACTGAACAAAACCAGATTATTTTATCTTCTAGTAAGACACTTTAAAAATCATGGCTTATATTATGCATTTAAAACTCATCATTTGAGCAAGATCTGGTGGCTATAATTTGTAATCCCAGCTACTTGGGAGGGCATATGATGGAGAGGTCAAGACCTGCCTGAGCTACAGAACAAGGACCAGATTAGTCTGATCAGCTTAATAAGGTCCTGTCTCCAAGTCAAAAGTAAACATAAGCTAGGATTAACTCTGTAAGTCACATGCTTGCACCACACGTAGATGGTCATTGCTTCAATATCTAATACCACACAAAATAAAAAGCAAATCTGAAATTCAGTACACGTACTTTGGTACTAAATATCTCTATCCTTAAAAACACTAATAGGATCAATATATGTGTAAGAAAAATATAAAAACCTTACCAATGAAATCCTGTTCATTAAACTGAGATGAGAAGAAAAGTATGTGACCAAGTTATGAAGCAAACACATCCTGTCCTTGAGGTTTTCATTACCGAATGCATGCTGTGTTAGAGTCATCTCTTTTACATCTCCCTTCCTAACAACTACTTCTCTGACCTTCAACACCTGGCTTCTTGGAGTTTTATTCCCATTGTAGCCCATATCGATTCCATTACTGGGAGATGAGGGGCCAATTCGAAAGACATGACAAAATATCCTCACAATCCTTAGAAGGCTCTTCATCTGAGCATCATAATTGCTAGACAAACTGAAAAATGAAAAAGTTAAAACATAAAAGATTAGGTGGAGTCAAACACAATCATCTTCAAATACATATCTGAAAGCAGATTTGGCCCACTAGCCATCTGTTTCATGAATTATCTGTGGTAAGATAATTTCCTACCATTCTAGGAAACAGAAGGGTTTGCGGAACAAAAATACATTAATATGTATTAATATATACTATTAAATATAGTGTTACAAATAAGTAGATTTCTAATCATTTAGCACCCAGAATATAACCAAAAATCGTAGCATAAACTATGAAGAAAATGACCCCCACAGAACAGATGGAATCTTTGGATACAAACTTTAAGGCAAACTGTTCACTTCTAGAACTATATTTATAAATTCAACCAATTGTTTACAACTCTGAAAATACTTCCAAGAGAAGCAATAGTATAAATACTATATTCTAGGTCAATGCACAATACAACCATCTTAACTCAGTGGTTGAAGCCTCATCATTCTATCCACACCCCTGTATTCCTTCAGAATAGCAGTAATGAAATATTCACATGAGACGTTCACAAATTGTATGTTAATATTACCAATCATCTGCATCAGGGTCTAACCTATATAATGAATTGTTTTATAACTATATAAACACCGTATATATCATCCACCATAAAAATCAAAGACCAATTCAGCAAATATGAAAACATACTGAATATCACAGTAAGACTGTGTTCTGAAAGTGGATTTATTTTGAAATATATAACACCAGTCATCTTCTATAACTACTGTGCAAAAAAAAAAGCAAAAGGTTACATAACTTTTGAGCAGAAGAGAATGCTTTTGTACAAATTTACTCATCAAGTTTACTGTCTTCGCAGTGTATATTTAGTCCAGTTCTTTCTAACACCGACTTTTAAAAAATGGAATAAAAGCCAGGCGGTGGTGGCGCACGCCTTTAATCCCAGCACTCGGGAGGCAGAGGCGGGCGGATCTCTGGGAGTTCGAGGCCAGCCTGGTCTACAAGAGCTAGTTCCGGGACAGGAACCAAAGCTACAGAGAAACCCTGTCTCGAAAAACCAAAAAAAAAAAAAAAAAAAGGAAAAAAAGGAATAAAATTTCAGCTAAACTATAAATTCAATATAGGGAGACAGATCATCTGTTTTATTCATAATCAGCTAACAGTTGGCCTGGTAAACAGCAGGTACTCAAAAATATGCAACAGATGTACTGGTAACAATGAAGGGAGCGCCAAAAAGTTCACTGCTGAGATTACAATTAGTAACAGTGTGTCTGAACTTATGGGCTTATATCTAAACCTGGCTGACCTCAAAACTCACAGACCATGTTTTTGGGGGCTTTTTGTTTTTTTAAAAAAAATATGATTTTAATAGTCATAAATTATAGCTCATTATAATAAAGGAGCTGAAAAGAAATAACTATATATGCTTTTTATTCAGAATTTCATATATGCATATAATATGCTTTTTGATCAAATACAGCCCCTATTCATCCCCCTCCACCTTTTTTTGTACTATGTTTTATTTAGCCTGTCTTAAATCTTAGATTTCAACAAATACATGAATTAGTGGAAATAACTTAAAAAAAGTGAGAGGAGTACATTATGGAAATCTTAGCTTCAATGACTCTTACAGATAAAGAATCTAAATGTGATTCCAAAAGAGTATGGAAAGCAAATGAGGAAAAGCAAACAAACGAGATGGTGATACTGGTCATATGAATTAGCAGAAGGCCTTTCCAGTGAAGAGCAGAGGAGCACAGGCTGTAGCCAGGAATAAGTAGCTCCCAAATGTATTCCCACTCCTGACCATGAAACAGGATAACAAGTTCAAAGCCAGCCTGGGCTACACAACAAGACCCTCTCTAGAAAAATAAGGCAGGCGTTAGGGCAGAAAGACTTTCATCTTAGGTACACAAAACGTCCCCAGGAAGAATGGAACATTAATAGCAGTAAACCTTACAATGTAGCTTTATATTCATATCTTTTATAGACTCTGCATGATGCTGGAAAGAGAAAGGTTCAGCAGCAACTATGGAAATGAAAGGTTATCACAAACTGTCACTGTTGAAATGATTAGTGACAGTGAAATGCATAGAAAAATACATCCAAACTAGAAGAGGGTCAAATCATACGCTAAAACCACACTAAGTACTTGGTAATAGCTGCCCATTCTCCTAACTGGACTGGCTAATCACATACAGAGAAATACAGCATATACGTAAGTTACAAATAAAACTCAAGTAATATAAAGCTTAATTCCTTAGATGTAGCGATTGTGGTGAGCCCACAAGTATTACACAGTAAATATAAAGTTGATGGCTCCATTGGACTATCCACGAGAAATGTATACGGACACTCTACCTGGAGAACCATTTTTGTAGAGCTGAGGACGTCTGTCCTTTGGATAAGTCACTGTCAATTCTGTAAAAATCTTGTGAAATCATAGCATTTCTCCCTTCTATAATACCCCAACAGTGTATAAATCGACTTTTCCTGTAGGGCAACTGGATACCTCCCCCCACACCATGAAGTCATGGTGTGAAAGGATTCAGTCATGTCCTCATTCTCATAGCCAAAATCTACATAAAAATAGTCCCTCACAAACTTTCTTTAGTGACAGAAGTCACTGAAAGAAAGGAGTCTCATACAGGAGGTAACATGTGTGCTCTAACAGCAGACTGGGAAGGTATAATGTACTGGTCTTCTGCTCTGACTTAACAGGCTACTAATAATTCTGTATTTACCTTTCAACTTGGTTTCAACTAACATAAGATCATAGCCCAGGAAATTAACTGTTTATACAGGGAAAAGGCCTGAGTAGCTAAAACTAGCTTCAGAGAGAAAAATTCTCACCTGGGCACCCTGCTGGAGTTAAAAGTAGGGTCCCTAGAAGAGATGCCTTTTATCTCAACCAGCTAGATGATAAAGCAAATCAAGCCCACAGGTTAGTATAGCTACCAACAATATGTTCCCAACCGAGGGGAAATTCATAGCCACGCCCCCTCTGAGACATAAGGTGCCTACTTGCCACATTCACCGGTTTCTTGTGACTCTGTGAAAATGCATGCTTGATACTATTGTTACCACCTGTGGGATTGCTAACTTGTCTGTATGCCTATATAAACTGAAAGTTTTATGGAGATCACCTCTTACCTTTTTTACCCCTTTATGCCTGATGTCCTTATGCCCTCTTTTAAGCCCTTATCCCTTGCCCTTATGATTGCCCTATCCCTTAACCTTATGCTTTGCCCTTTTTACCCTTATGCCTGATGCCTTGCCCTTCTGCCTTATGATGTTTTGCCCTTACCCTTATGCTTCTTCCTTTCCCTTCTTTTATCTTCCCCCTAGAAACTTGCAGGCAAAACGTGCCTAAGTCAGTCAGTTTGTTCTACCCCTGAGACCCTGTTCCCAAGTCAGTTTTTGCTTGTTGTAGAAGTCCAATTCTGAAACCTGAGAGAGTGGTACTCAGTAGCTCCCAACAAGCAATGAGTTATTAAAACCATATTATCTTCTAAGAAGAATAAAGACCTGAACTAGAGAGAAGGAAAGCACAGGGGAAAAAAAAAAAAACTTGATAATGAATCATGAAGGAATACTGAAAGGTTAAACAGTGGATGTACCCAATTTTATAAGTCAGAGATTCACTTTCCTGAACTATTTTCTCATGTAGCCCAAACTGGTCACAAACTATGTAGCTGAGGATTATCTTGAATTCCTGGTCCTCCAATTTCCAGCTCCCAACTGCCTGGACCAAGAGGAAGTATGACCACACCCAAAATATGGATTAAATTCCATACACATATGCCAAAATTCACATTAACGTGCTCTGGGTTTCTTTAAAAAGTCTCTTGACTACTAAGGGCTGAGCAGTTAGGCAGCCTTTTTAAACAAAACAAAAACCAGTCAGTGTATGTGGTATGAAAGAGGTGCCCCCTAGTCTCAGTGCTGGAATGCTTGGTCTGACACTGGAGGCACTCGGGGAAGCTCAGGAGGTGTGGTCTTGTTGGAGGAGATTATGTTACTGCCCTGGAGGGGGCTCTGAGAGTCTAAGAGTGTGCACCATTTAGAGCCTGCCCTCTGCTTCCTGCTTTCCAGTCAAGAGGTGAGCCCTCATCTGCTGCTGGCTGCCATGCTTTCCTGCCATGATGAACTCTGTAACCTTAAGCTAAATAAGTCCTTCTCTGAGTTGCCAAAGACATGAATTTTATCATAGTTTAGAAAAGTAAACTAATACAGTAAGTCAGTAAAAATTTTTAACACCTCACCAATGACAGACAGTATCTAATTATTCAGGAGATGAAACAGACAGACACTACTACGTACTGATTTACAGAAATGCTCACCTAAGCAGTTTATGACCATTTGTTGTAGCCACTTCAGCAAGGCTTGTCAGAATCTTTAGGTACTGGCTTTCACTCTGCTGAGACAAATGCTCCAGAACTTGCCGTAACTGGTTTTATATCAATTTAAAAAAAAAAAGTGATTACACAGTAAGTGATCCATTAAATTCTATCAAAATGTACACACATATTAGTTTTATAAATGCCTTGAAGCCAGCTAACTAAAGTCAAGAACTTTACAGTTATTTTGCTTTACATAAACTTAAGAGTCAATATAGAAAAAGATGACAATATCTTCAAAATTATCCAGTTAAAGAGATACATACACATAGGAAATCAAGTATGTGTGTGGAAATTTAATTCTAAACTTCTAATGTTTATGAAGGTTTCCAACTCTGCAACTTTTCTAAGACTATTCCTACTGAAAATACTGAGCTTGGGGCTGGGGATGTAGCTCAGCAGGACAATGCAGGTGAGCCCTGGGTTCCCGCCCTGGGACCACAAAACAACAGGAAAAGGAGCTCAGTGAACAGTGGTCACCAGACACTACATTTCTTTCCTCTCTCCATGAGCAAGAAACCAAACAGCCAGCCAGATGATTCAGAGGGCCAAATATCAGACAAGATCCATTACTATATACAGTTACACTTCAATATTCCTGGTGACCAATTCCAATTTGTCCCTAAGTACCCAAAACCTGTAGATGCTCAAGGACTCTATGTAAGAAGACAGAGCAAGTGAATGTATTCAATGCATATTCTCTTATAAACTTAAAATCAGCTTCACATAACTTATCCTGCCTAATAAAATATAAGTGCTATGTAAATAGTTATACTATATTTTTTAGGGAATAATGACAAAAGGTGTGTCCATGTTCAATTATAGTATTTTTAATCAACAATTGGTTGATTTGGGGCTGCAGAATCCCCATATACCAAGGGCTAACTATAATTCATAGCTTCATAATGTACAACAAACTCAATTTACTAAAACAATCATGACAACAGAATTATTATTATTCATTTACAACCTATTAGCAAGCTTATGCTACCATGTTTTCCCGAAGGTCTTCATTCTGTGTCATTTGAACAATAGTCTGGAAAAGCCTCGGGTGATACTGAATTAATACTTCACAAGTCTCTCCATATCCACCCTGAAAACAAGATTAATGATTATTCGGGTTTAAAAACAAAGAGACTTTTAAATATCATAGTTTTTGCAGGCTAAACATTTGTACTCTCATTTATGAAAAACATAATTTAATAATTTATAATTTCTATGATAAATGGTCTCAGGATAATATATTAAAAACATACCTGTACACATAAATCTAGAGGGGTTACTCCATTTTTATCTGGTAAATATTTTGCTCCTCGTAATAGAAGAATCTGTGCAGTATCTCTCTGACCATGACTGTATAGAAATAGAACCAAATTAAAAATCTAAGTTTTTAATCTAACTTTTCTCCATAAATTAGATCCTAGTATCCTCTAGAGGCACATCACTTCACAGCAATAAAGACTACACAGATTTTACAGAAATGGGAACAAATCTAAAACAAGCTCATTTCAAATGAATGGTACAGTATAAAAAAATAATTTATAACCAATTTGAATTAAACATTCATACTGTCCTGCTACAAATCTAGTGCCAATCATTCTGTTGATAACTTATGGCAATAGTAACTACCTTCCTTGATATGTGCACCAATTGACCAGAACTAACATAAGAATAATATCTAGGGAGCTGGAGAGATGGCTCAGCAGGAAGCTACTCTTCCAGAGGAAAAATCTGAAAATTGAAATTTATGCCCTGGCAATGCTAAAGCATGCATTGTCAGTCCACATATGGCGGTTCCATTGAACTTTTCCATATTGAGTCTCATGGTCTAAGTTGATGAGGATGACTGACCAGGCCTCTTCCTCAGGAGGGAACCATAACTGGTATAGCCATACATTCAGGCAAAACACCAACATACATAAAAAAAATAGTTTTTAAATAATAGTATCCACATTATACCAGAAAAAAAACAACAACAACAGTAGATCAGTTTTTTCAAAACAACAGTAATTAGCCTTATTATTGATGTTTAACAAGAGTAGTCTCTCACTCTGTAGTCCAGGCTGGCCCCAAACTCAGGGCAATTCTGTCTCAGTTTCCCAGCTGTGATATAACAAGCCTCAAGCAAAAGGCTCAGAAGTCTTTCTTCATCAGGCACCAGGGTTATTAATCTGGTGGTGCCAGCCAAAATATCAGACAGCTATTATAACAGTGGTTAATTCACTGTCCTATGCTAGGCTGCTCCTTGTCATGCCCAAAAATAAAACTAAAGAGTAACCAAGGTAAACTCAATACATGTCAGAAGAGAGCGGTACCTGCAGAAACTAAAGAGTAACCAAGGTAAACTCAATACATGTCAGAAGAGAGCGGTACCTGCAGAAACTAAGGAGTAACCAAGGTAAACTCAATACATGTCAGAGGGGAGCGGTACCTGCAGAAACTAAGGAGTAACCAAGGTAAACTCAATACATGTCAGAAGAGAGCGGTACCTGCAGAAACTAAGGAGTAACCAAGGTAAACTCAATACATGTCAGAGGGGAGCGGTACCTGTAGAAACTAAGGAGTAACCAAGGTAAACTCAATACATGTCAGAGGGGAGTGGCACCTGCAGAATAATCTGAGTTTATAAAAACAAACTATCCAATTTCAAGAACTCTCACAAGTGCTTAATGTCCACGTGTTCAATCTTTCCAACTGACAAATTTTAATTTTTTTACATTTATTTATTTTATATATATGTTTCCCCTGCATGGATATATTTGCCCTATGTATATGTCTTGTGCCCTCAGAGGTCAAGAGGAAGTCAGATCCTTGGAACTGGAGCTACAGATGGCTATTTGTCCCCAGGTTGAGTGCTAAGAAAGGAACATTGGTCCTCTGCAAGAACTTAATTGCTCTTAATTGCTGTGCCATCTCTCCAGCCCCTGAACCGTCAATAACTAAATAGTAGGCTTGTTCAATAGTACCAAGATGGTAGTCAGCTTATAACATGTACACATCACATTCTATAAATTATACTGTAAGCTTTAACTTAGTATTTCATACTCTCGATAAATAAGCACTAAAGAATGAATGATAGGGAATAACAAGTAGAAACCTAACACAACTTCCTAGAATACCTCAGGTGATCAATATTATCTAGTCCTCGGTCTCCAAGGATGTAACTGTGACTGCATTACCCTAAAAGCTGTCCCTGTACTTGAGCTCCTCGGCAACGAACTGCAACCTAACAATAAATAAGCAAATAAGAGTGCGTTGCTCATAACAAATACTCAGACATGACAGGGTGTGTGTGTGTGTGTGTGTGTGTGTGTGTGTGTGTGCTCATCCACGCTTCCTAGTTCTTACATAACTCCTTGTTATATCTTAAATAAGTAGAAAAGTAAGGTTATTGTACTAAGTTTTCTGGCCTTGATTCTTGAAGTAGCTTTGGAACAATCAACTCAGAGGCAATCTTTGTTAGAATGTTGAGACCAAAACCTCTCTAGTACTTTCCTGCCCCTTCTCAATATCCCTTGTTTCACTCAAGCAAACTTCCCTAAGTGACTCACAGAAACTTCTCTAACATGTTTTTGCTCTACCTGTGTAAGGATCCGAGAGAGGATCACCTTTTCAGAAGGTGCCCTGCCTGTTACCTAAGAGAAAGGAATGCTGCCCAAAAGGCCATGAAGACTCTGAACAGAAACACCCTGCTGGGTTTGACACTCCGTCCTATTAAGTCATACCCCTTTTGGTCCAATAACAATTCTAAACAATTGTCCATGTTTCAATCATGCCAACAAAATGAAGTTAAAAAACAAAACTGGGTCTTGGAGAACTTCCGATTAGCTGAGAAGAGCCAGCGTTCACGTACTGTGACCAAGACATCCCAGCTCCCCAGGACAATGCATCTCAATTCTTCAAGACAAAAAGCGCCTACATTTGAGAGCCTTTTAGACCTTGCCCAACAGGTCTCTGTGTCTGGTGCTTACTTGTAACCCTTAAATACCCTTCCTAATCTAATAACGGTGGCACAGTATTTCCCTGAGTTCTATGAGCCACTCTAGGAAATTAGACCCAAGGAGGGAGTCCAAGGAAGCCCAGCTGGCAGTCGTTCAGAAACTGCAGAGGATGAGACTTGCTCCAAGTACCTAAAGTGCAGAGATTCAACTAGAACTGAGCCCACAACTTGTAGGAACAGGCACTGTTCCTCAGTAGATGGTGTAAAAACTGACTTAGAAGACGTTCAACTGATGGCCACTGCATAAGCAAATGCTGGCTCCCTGGTAAGAAGGAAACTCCTCATCCGTATGGTGAGTGGGACAAAATGAGGGTTTTACTCCTATGTTCACAGATTAAGATTCAGCCAATCATAGGCAGCCAATCCATCAAATCATGCTCAAATAAGCCCGAAGCACTGCTGCCACCACTCAGGCCATCATTCACATTTAGCCTAAGAGCTCACTGTTCAGACACTGCTAGCACAGAGCTCTCTGAACCATTTCTGGTTTGAGTACTATCCAGTGTATGAAGTGCTTGCTCTCTGTGCAAATCAACTGTGCTTAATCTAATCTGTCTAAAGTATCTTTTGAAAAGGTTCACCCACTGTTTCAAGAGCAAATGCAATTGCTCAAGACCAACAGTTAAATAGTAGATACATCCATCTGTTTGTTTCATAAAGCCTCCACATAAACATTATTTGTCGCATACAGCAAAACCAATTATTAGCATGAGGGCTGGAGAGACAGTTTAGTGGTTAAGAGTATCTTGAGCTCAACTCCCAGCACACCCATGTCAGATGGTTCACAATGCCTGGAACTCCAACACTAGGGTTATCCAATGCCTATGGCACCTGTGGGTACTAGCACTCAGATGCTATACACACACACACACACACACACACACACACAGAGAGACAGAGACAGAGACAGACACACACACACACACACACACACACATAAAAAAAGGGGGGCTGGAGAGATGGCTCAGTGGTTAAGAGCACTGGCTGCTCTTCCAGAGGTCCTGAGTTCAAGTCCCAGCAACCACATGGTGGCTCACAACCATCTGTATGAGATCTGGTGCCCACCTCTGGCGTGTGGACATACATGGAGGCAGAATGTTGTATACATAATAAATAAATAATTAAAAAAAAAAAGTATAATAAGTCCTGGGGCTGCAGAGATGGCTCAGCAGTTAAGAGTATTTGCTACTCTTGTAAAAGACCAAGGTTTGGTTCCCAAGACCCACAGGGTAGTACACAGCCATCTGTTTCTCGAGTTCCAGAGAATCTAATGCCCTCTTCTGACCCATGTGAGTGCCAGGCACTCACACGATATAAAGACACACATGCCGGCAAAATACACTTTTTTTTAATACTGCTTGGCCTATTAGTTCTAACTTCTTTTTTATTTATTTATTTATTAAAGATTTCTGCCTCCTCCCCACCACCGCCTCCCATTTCCCTCCCCCTCCCCCAATCAAGTCCCCCTCCCTTGTCAGCCTGAAGAGCAATCAGGATTCCCTACCCTGTGGGAAGTCTTTTTACATCTTTTTGTAAAGAAAATTATGAAAATAAATTTTTTTTAAAAAAAATAATATTTAACACAAAGAAAACAAAATGCCAGCACAACATTTCGAGAAAGCTGGCTCTCTGAAACTACCTGAAGCTCACACCTCCAATGGAGGGACAGTCCATTTCAAAACTAGATTAAAAACAAGACGCAGTTGTTTACAGCATACAAACTGTGAAGAGCACAATTAGTGCCCAATGCCACTTACGTAAAACTGCAGCATTTTACAACTAACCTACAGAGTCACAGAGTTGTGAAGAGTTACAGAGACAGGGTCTCACTCTGTGCCCTCCATGGACTGGAGCATGCTTTGTAGACCAGGATAGCCTTGGAAGTTCCGCTTTCCTCTGCCTCCTGATTGCCAAAACTAAAAACCAGCACCATCATGCTCAGCTAAGATTTTTTTTAATTGTCAACTGTTTTTAATAGTCAACTTTAAAACTACATCCACCCAGTTTTATAATTATATACTCTAAAATACACAGAAACACACAGAATGATATGTAATACCTTATAGCTAAGATACAAATGGAGTAAAATCCTCAGTGGGGAAACTACACTGTATTTTGAGTTACCCAACCCCCATCCCAGAAGCTGATATTTTGAACAGTTGACTATATTTTAGCATTATTTGGGCCCACAAAGAATTTTTAATCCAAATAACTAGGGAAGCTTACTGAACAGGCAATTATTCTTTATAAAAATTATGGCTAGTTTTATAAATACATAATATTTTTTATTAATTCTGATAATTTCATACTTATCCTACTCCTAAATCTTTCCAGAGCTTTCCTTGCAATTTCTTGCCTTTTTCTTTTTTAATTGTCAATAACCCACTGACTTTGACGTGGGTCACCCATTTATTCTGGGTGTGGGGCTGTCCAGTGCAGAGTCGTCAACCAAGCAGGGGCCACATCGTTAAAGAAAACTAATGTACTCTCACTCTCTCCCTAGACAGACTCATTTTTATACTGATTGGGACAATACTCTTTACAAGGATATGACAGTGTAGTTTTCAAAACCCTTCAGCTTTCTACCTTTGGGCTCTTTCAATCTTAATGTCTAAGAACGCCCACCAGAGTGTATAATAATGGGAACGCTTATGAACAGAAACTAGATTTACTATTCCATAAGTTTTTAGATTTAAATTTAAAGGTTATTTTACATACTATTCTGATTCTGAGTTCTCTAACTAAAAAGAATTGTTGACAGGAGTTACACTCTATGCTCTGAAACTTATACCTTTGTAACTCCACAAAGATCTCTAAAACGCCATCAACAGCTTACCACCTTATCTATATATACTCCAATTTACCTTATCTTTCCTAATAAAAGTTATCTGTAAATAGAGAAAATACCTGAGAACGTAGAAGCCACAGTACAATTAAAAGCATACCTTCACGGTTGCAGAGATGGCTCAGTGAGTTAGGAGTGCATGTTGGGCAAGCATGAGGAACTGATTTCAAATCCCCAGCACCTATGTAAACAGCCAGGCATGCAGACCTATAACCCTAGTACTTTTTGAGAAGCAGAGAAAGGAGAATCATTTGAGTTTATTAAACACTTAACATTCTCCTCTGACAGTAGCTCACACACACAGTCAGGTGCCACCACACAGTTTAGTGCCTCGTGTATCATTCTCTACAATGACAAACTCCTTTTTCATTTCATGTCTTATCTTTTTTCAAAGAGATCCAATGCTTGCTAAATGAAAACTTAATAGCCATCTTGGTTCATGCCCATAATGCTGAGCATTTGGCTGAGGTGGAAGGACTCTCATGAGTTCCAGGTCAGACCTGGCCATGTTCAGTGAGTTCCAAACCAGCCTCAATTACAACACCCTGTCTTTAAAATAAAAATTAAGAATGGCTTAGCATGGCAAAAGGTGCCTGGGTTCAATTCCCAGTACCACACACAACTGAGTTTTAAAAATAATCTTTGATATAAATACAGTAAAAGATTAAATACTTTTAAAGCAATCTTTTAACAATGTTCTTATATTCAGACTAGCTATATGAATATTCCAGTTCCACATAATAATATTGTATTAACTATCTTAAATTCATCGTTTTGTATGTAACCAGAGGGATTCACTCACAAACACCCACTAAACATCTAAGCACAAAATACTGTACAAGCATCAGACAGAAAGAGGTAAAAAGAAATACTCTTTTTGCTTTCACTGAAGTTGAGATAGACTACAAACAGTAAATAAGTAGGCATAAATTACAAAATGCTATGAAAGCAATACTATGAAATTGTAACAGACAATTAATTGAGATCTATTTAAAGCGGCCATAACTATGCTTCTAAAAAGCAAGTTAAAGTCAGGTATCCTGGAAATTTTATTTTATTTTTTTTTTTTTTTGGTCAACGTGACACAAATTAGAATTCTTGGAGATGAGGAACCCCAAGAAAAATGCCTCTATCAAAATATGCTGTAGGAAAGTCTATAGGGCATCTTCTTAAAATAATAATTGATACAAGAGGCTGAACTGTACTACAGTACACTGTAGGCAGTACCACCCTGGGGTGGCAGTCCTAAGTGGCATATGAAAGCAGGCTGAGTAAGCCATGAAGAACAAGTCAGTAAGCGGTGCTCTTCCACATTCTCTGCATCAATCTCCAGATTCCTGTCTTCAATTCTTGCTTTGGCTTTCCTCAATGTACTTGTGACCCAGCATATGTAAGCCAAATAAACCCTTTCTTTCCCAAATTGCTTTTGGTCAGTGTTTTATCACAGCAACAAAAAACACAATAAGATACCAGATTTGGCAATACATGTCTATAGTCTAAGCAAGCACAAGGGAGGCAGACAAAAGGATCACAAGGTTGAGCCCAGCTTGGATCACACTCCTAACTCAAAAATGCAGGCTGGAGGGGGAATCAAGTAACAGTTAAAGCAGTAGCATGAAGGAAGAAGCCATACAAAACGGCTAGTAAAAGACAACAGGAAAATATCATGCAGAAAAACACAGTGGACACTTGCACTCAGAGAACTCCAAGAGAACCAGCATGGCCAAAGTACAGTGGGCGGAGCCGAGTTAAGTCTCACCGGCCAAAAGAATGCAGGTTTTATCTGAAATGCAACAAAGAAGCACTGAGAAGTTCTAATGTGGCAAGAACTTACTCTTCTTTCCCCAAAGAGGTCGCTCTGCTGAGAAAGACATTACTAAAGGGAAGTAAAAGTGGAGTCAAGGAGACTAGGTAGACTGCTCGGTACTCTAGGAGAGAGGTAGCAACAGGAAAGTAGCTTAAAGAGAGTCTAGAGATGCAAAGCATGCTTTGAGGGCAGACTTTAAAGAGCTTGCTTTAAGAATAGGTTCCAAGTTCAGAGTCAGAGAGTACTAAAAAATAATGACCCGATTTCTGCGTTGAATAAGTAGGAGAATAAGGGGCACAAGAAAGACATGAAGAAAAAAATAAGATGCTATATGCTGGACATCTGATGATTTTATAATAATGTAATTAGCCTGTGAACAATTAAATTGGGAGCTTCAAAGGAATGTCTAGTCAAAAAATAAGCATCCAAGATAAAATAGGGGAAAATATTTAAGTAAATGTGCTGGAGAAATGACTCAGCAGTTAAAAGCACTGGCTGCTCTTCCTGAGGAACCAGGTTCAATTTCCAGCATCTACAACGATGTGTCACAACAGTCTGTAACTCCAGTTCCAGAGGATCTAACACACTCTTCTGGCCTCTAAGGACACTGCATGTACATGGTATACAATCAGACATGCATACAGTCAAAACACCCATACACATAAAAATAATAAACAAAATGTTCAAAATTTTTAATTTATATATTATATAAGATATATATATATATGGCATAACATTATACCAGAAACTCAAGCTAGTATCTTTCATAAATTCATATCATCATGGAATTAGCTATCAGTCAATCAATCAAATCATAAGAACAAGAGACTAGTGAACTCAGATGTGAACTAGAAAACAAAACCCAAAAAGCTCTTGTATGTAGAAGCCCCCTGAATATAACAGCTTCACTAAGTTTTACAATTCACATAATTTAAATAAAAAAATCATACACATACAGGTCATTCTTACATACTTAGGGGAGAGAGAGAGAGTGTTTGTGTGTGTGTGTTTGTGTGTGTGTGTGTATAACAACAATCAAAAAATAAGCCATTAATTTTAAGAGAGGACAAGTAGGGTTGCATGGGAGAGAGTGGAGTGAAGGACGGGAAGGAGAGAAATAATATGACTACAATTTAAAAAAATACATATCACTACAGTGCTTTGTAAACTGCCCCAAATAAAGAGGGATGAAGAGAAAGCTCAGCAGTCACAAGTATGCACTGCTCCTGCAGAGGACCTGAGTGCAGTTTCCAGGAGAGCAGGCCAGTGACAATCGCCTCTAGCTCAAGCTCCAGTTTCAGTTTCTATCTGAAACCCTCTTCTGGCCTCCACAGGCACCTATAATACGTGTAAGAACCCACAACGGACACATACATAATTAAAATTGATAAAATCAAAATTAATAGATGATCTGTATCAGTCTGATCAAGATAATATCAGAGACACCAATTGAAACAAGAAAAGGCACATCTTTCTGTTAAAAATAAACTTGTAGTAAAATGGTGATAAAGAGATGGTTCAGCACATAAGCATGCTTGCTGCTCTTGCAAAGGATGCAGGTTCAATTCACAGCATCCCTGTAGCAGCTAGCAACCATCTGTGACTCCAGTTCAAGGAGATCAGACACCCTTTTCTAGGCTACACAGACAACAGGCATGCATGTTGTGTACATGCAGGCAAAACATCCATACACACAAAATAAAAATAATTTTTAAATGATATAAAAAAATAGGATACGAAATTTTTAGAGTCACTATAAAAATCTAAAATGAATGATTATTACAATTAACTATAATCAGCCATCCACACCTATGGGTTCCATATTGACAGACTGAAAACACAGACTGAAAATACAACTGTTGTACCTGTACTAAATATGCACGTACTTTATCTCTGTACTGAATATGTACACACTTCATTGCTTATCACTACTCAAACAATACGGCACAACTATCTGCACAGTGTTTATAGTAGATGTAAGTAATACAGAGATAAACTGCAGGATGATTACATATAAATACTTTGGGATTTTATATCAGGGAATTTATATTATATTTGGCTATCTATCAGGGAGAAGGTTGATCTAGAACCAATCCCCAAGGATACCAAGGGACAACCATAGGACTACAGAGCAAAAAGAACCATTACAGTAGCTTTCTGCACTGTTACTAACTGCAAACTACCTTTGTGTGACAGATTACAAATATATATATATAGGGATATGTATATGGAACAAGTGTGTGTATATAATTACTATATTACTCCTCAGCATTTGTTGTGTGTTGTTGATGTTTTGGTCGGCTTTTTCATTGCCCTGATGCTTGGGATGAAAGAACAGCCTTGTGCATGCTAGGCAAGTTCTCTAAAAGTCCTTTAAGAAGTTAAGAAACAAATGACCAAGTCAAGAAAAATAACCAAGACAGTAGCAAAAAAAAACAGAATACATAACATATACCAATCATATTCAACAGTTTTTCCCAAAGGAACAGACCTAGGTACTTAATAAGATATGGAATTCACTGGATTACTGCTGTGTCCTAAAACTGAAGTATTCAAGTAAATAAAACAGCCCCAATGATAAAATAAAAGCACTGGCAATTAATTGAAATGCTGATCAAAATGGCTCAAATTTATAATCTCAGCATTACAGAAGCTGGGGGAAGAGAACCTAAAGTTGGAGGCCAGCCATCAGCTACATTGTGAGTTCTAAACCCTGTCCTACAGAGTAAGATTGTAACTCAAAATAGCAATAATGATATAAATAGAAAATGCTTTCTCTCCTGCAATTAAGTAACAGAATATTTATCATACTAAATAAAAGCAAAGCATTTGTAGGAAAACAAGAGTTTGAGAAAACATACACAAATATTTATGTGTGAAAATATAGTTGAAACACAACATTCATTAAGGGAAGCATGTCTGAAAATACAAAATATCGTACCTGCAAGCAAAGTACAATGGAGTGGCTCCTGATACATTCGGCCTGTTAATATCAGCACCACTGTCTAGCAAGCACTGCACTGTCTGGGAGGAAAAAGGTTAAAAGTAAAGCCACAGAAGTCAAACAAAAGACACAATTATTAGAACTTTAATCCACATAAGGAGAATTTTTCCCACAGTTTGAAGCTTTAAAAAGAAAATGAGTGTACAAACTCATGATGTAGGATGGTGAATAAGTCCAACTATAAAAAGCTCAATGACACTCAGGTACTCCACAGTCTACGTGGAACTGTCGATGTGACACAAAGTGTGCCTGCCTGGGGGCCCTCGATCAGAGGACAGTCAACAGTCACATGACTACTCATGTGACTCAAAATGTGACTAGTGAAACCAAGGAAATGAATTTTTATTTGTAATTATTTAAGGTTGCAAAACGATATATAAGGCTAGCAAACAAGACACCTTTAAATATCTAAATTTTAAAACTAAACATTTTACTTCTTGCGGGGAAATGCACACAGTGCTGTAATTCTCCCAAAGCCAGAGTATAACTGTTGTACAACATGTTAAAAGCTAAGAAGCCCTTTTCCAATCAACAAAAGTCCACGCTGGCTCAAATTCTCTGAAACTCAATCATATGTACCCTCTCCCATATAGTCATCTGACTTCTACCAAGAGAAAGTGAGTTCACATAAAATCATAAAAATACACATCTGAGATTCAGGACAGAACAAAGCCCACCTGAAAAACCTCAAAAATAATGTTTTCTAGTTTTATTCCTATGGTCCTCATTTGAGTTTCTCCTAGAAAAACAAAATGAAGAAAGCATATAAAAACATTAAAAAGAAAACAGCTTTGGAATTAAAAATTTTCAGTATTACTTCTAAACTGACCACACATGTTGGTGCTCTAAACCCTAGTACTATGTCAATAACAAAATCACAGTGTACACCTACACAAGAGAAAGAAGAAGAGGACAAGAGCACACTGAGCAAGTCAGTCAGTCCTCCTCTGAGAGCATTTCACAATGCCAGGAAATACTTTGATTTTCACGATTAGGAAGAGAGGATGCTACTGGTTAGCTAGTGAGCAATCAGGAACATAGAAAAACATTCCATCATGTGCTAGACAGCACTCACCAAAAAAAAAAAAAAAAAAAAAAGAGTCCAAAATATGGATAGTGTCACTAGACACCTTGGTATACAGCTAAACCAGGCACTAATAAATTCATTCCTCATACAATGTCTCTTAGTGTCTGACCATTAAATATGAATGGACAGACAATATTTAAAATACAGTTAAAGCAAAGATCTAACCTGGGGATAAAAGGCAAATCAAAGCAAAACTCAGAAAAAAATATAGACAACCACAAAAAAGGAACCACAAAAAAGAATTTAAAAAGTTAACTGGGCAGAGTGGTACATGTCTATAACCTCAACTCTCAAGAGGCTAACAGGAGTATCCCAAGGTGGGGCTGGCCTGGGCTACAAAGCAAGTTGGAGGTTAGCCTGAACTATACAGCAAAACCCTGTCTGAAAGAACAGGATGGATGGAAGGAGAGAGGGAAAAGAAGAGGGGAAGAGAAGATAAACTAAAAAGGAAGAAAAGGGTATTTTAACCATAGAACAAGGGTAGGAACCTGGGGGGAAAATATTTAGAAAATAAGAAAATGTACAATTTTACAGAAGAAATAACAATCCAACTAACGTTTAGAAAAATGATGTTTGGGACATCGACAGGAAAGAAAAAGGAAATAAACAGAAAACAAGATGAGAAAACCGGTGAATTGATACAAAGACTAGAAGGGCCTGGTACTACACAGACATCCAGTGTGCATCACACATAGCCAGAGCTAAACAGGACCAAGTACCCAGTCTAAACAAAGCAATGCCAATGTGAAATGTCTAGTAAAAGGTATGTAAAATCTCAGCGAGAACCTGAAATCTGACTAATACTAAATTTCATAAATGTAACATTGGAATTTAAGCAATTTTTTAAAGCCTTCAAGGTTTTTAAATTATTTCAAGCATATAAATCTCTAGTCATTCATGTTATTATTCAAATATATGGTCAAAATGTACTTATCTATATAATATTTCCTCATTCCTAAAATACTTCTTCCTCAAAGGAATTAGAAATTAGAACCCCCCCCAAAAAAAGAAATTAAAAAAGCAGATAATATAGAAATCAAAATAAAAGAAATTGAACACAAAGGCATTAAAAATGATCTAGATTAGGAAAAACAGAACTGGCAGGTTATCTAACAAATCTGTTTGTAAACAACAGCACTGTGACATTACAAGGTGATGTAAGGGGGAACTGCTGATCCACACAGAGAAAACTGAGAAACTGGGGCTCTCAGGTTCAAGTCTGACGACCTGAGCTCAGTGCCCAGGATCTACTGGGGACTAGAGATAAAGGACTCCACAATCTTCTCTTTGGATTTCAACATGCACACCCACAGCACATGATACAACATACCACACAGACACACACACACAGTCAATGACTAACTTCAAGAGTGTTGACTACTCAATTCAATGAGATGCCTTTATCAAACCCTCCCCTTAGAGTTCGGGAAAAGATGTAAAACGACTGTAAGCGCCAAGGTGATGGAAAACACCAAGGAAAGAGTCTTCCTGACACAACAGGACTGATGCACATATAAACTCAGACTAGCAGCATTACAGGGGCCTGCACAGGTTCAAGCCAGATTTGCTCCCAACGAGAGGGGGAATGGATGTAAGCTCCTATCCCTAGCCCAAAAGGTATCTCCTATCAACAACTGCATGCCAAAGAAAATTTAGTGTTCTCCAAAGAAGTCTCACTGGGGATATTAAGCACTTAAGGCCCCATGCCTAGTAAGAGATGGCCAACAAAGAAAAAACTCATGATATTTTTATAGACTTTTAATCCCACATTTCTTTTTGGGGGCATTTTTTGCCTTACTGAGTTTTTGCTTATACATTACAGTTTCCAATTCTGTGTTTTTATGGATTTTGCTTGTGTGGATATACGTATGCCTATATTTCTTGTATTTCTGTTGTCATTCTTCAATTGTTTTGCTTATTTTCTAAAAAGAAAGAATATGGAGTCGGGTGGGTGGGGAGGTGGGAAGGGTCTGGGAGGAGCTAGGAGAGGGAAACCCTGATCAGAATAAGTTGTAAGAAAACAAACTCAAAAAAAAAAAAAAGGTATATATATTTAAAGTGTTTACAACTTGACTCATTAGCCAAAAAAAAAACTTAACATATATAAATTAAATTGCCTAAAGAAAATGTATAAATTCATAAAGAAACAATTAATATACAAGTGTCAAAAACTGAAAAACAGTCATAGCAACTTATTATTTGGAGACATACACTAAAGAGAAGCTTAAAACTTGAATTTCACCTCTTCAGGTGATCTTGGTTTAAAGGAAAGATGATTTAATGAACTGCCATGTTTTCTTTAAAAGATTTTGGTAAAAGACTTAAAGATAGAGTAGTCATATATTAGTGCCTGAATTTACTTATATCCCAACACGAATTCTAAAATCTAAATAGTGGAGCTCACTTGTAGTTTGTTGTTGTTGCTTTTGAAAGCAAGCAAACATAACTTAAGGGGAAATGAGAATGCCCGGTCTTAAGAGGGGCTCAAGGGAGGAATGCAATTAGAGGAGGGACTGCTTTGTTTTGCTTTAGATGGGCTTAGTTATATTCAAGGCCCTAGATTCAATTTTCAGCAGCAAACACAAAAGATTGTAATACGGTATTTCCTATGTTTTATATTTAGATAAGTAGGACTCGGATAATGGCTAAGTGGGTAATCAAGATGACGTGAGTTTGAATCCCCAGCACCCACGTAAAAGTAGGTTATGGCCATACATGCCTATAACCTATAAACCAAGGATGAAGTAAGTGGATCCCTGGAGGTCACTGGCCACCCAGCCCAACTGAACTGGTAGAGCTTTGCCCTCAATGAAAACACTCTGCCCCATAGAACTAAGGTACAAAGCAGTAAGAGATGGCTTTACCTGACACCTGCTCTGCCCTCCACATGAGTCTGCATGAGTATACATAAGCATGCACATCTGAGTCCTGTTTTTCAAGATAAGGCTTATGTGGGCACTTTGATCAAAGCTTCACCGTTCAAGATTTCTACCCCAACAGCTGCATTTGATCTTAAAGCAGGAGTGAGACAGACAGCAGTTACAGCCACTGATTATAGAACTTATAGACAACGAACTTAGTCTCCCAGAAGATTGAGGAATGATGAAAGCAAGTACAGAGAAAACACAGGTCCAGGGGCTACAGACATAGCATAGCGGTTAAGACTAAGGGCTGCTTTTCTAGAGAACCCAGGTTCCATTCCCAGCACCAACATTGCAGTTACAACAAACTCCAAACCCAGTCCAAAGGAGTTGATGCCCTCTTAGTATACCAGGCATACATATATACATGAAAAATGCCCATATGGAAAGAGAAGGTTCACATGTACCTCAAACCTAACAACTCAAAAGCTAAGATATTAAAATATACTATTTGTTTATATACATTACTGTTAAAACAATACAATGGTATAATAATATGAATAACTTTAACATGTGCCCAGACACTATACTAAGTACCTATCAATTCATTTAATAACTCCACTTCTGTAAGATATTCTGAATCCCAGAAAGGTAATTTATGTTCTATCACACAATAAAAACAGAGATTAAAACCTAAGACCAAGGGCTAGAGAGATGGCTCAGCAGTTAAGAGCATTGCCTGCTCTTCCAAAGTCCTGAGTTCATTTCCAGCAACCACATGGTGGCTCACAACCATCTGTAATGAGGTCTAGTGCCCTCTTCTGGCGTGCAGGTATATACACAGACAGAATATTGTATACATAATAAATAAATAAATCTTTAAAAAATTTTTAAAAAACTATTATCATCAAAATAATTATCCTATTTTCCAGGAAGTAAAAATTCACACTTTTTTTTATAAATTCATTATTACTCCCTAGTTTTATCTTCATAAACTACATTAATTACAGAATGTGCTATTTATTTGTAAATGTCAACTTTTTATCTTCATAAACTACATTAATTACAGAATGTGCTATTTATTTGTAAATGTCAACTTGCCATAACTTAGAATGACCTAGAGTCACAAAAGACTTTTTATCACGTTGGTCTGTGGAAATGTCTGTGAGGGACTGTCTGAAATGCTAGTCTATTCAGAAAGACTCACCCTGAATACTCAAGACACCATTTCATAGGCTGGGCCCTGAACTGTAGAAGAGTAAGGAAAGCTGGCTGAGTAACAAACAAGTTGAACTGGCGCACTTCCCTCTGCTCTTGACAGCAGAGACAGTGTGAGCTGATGTCTCTGGCTCCTGCTGCTATGACCTCCCTGAAGTAATGAAGATAGCCTGGACTCACAGGCTGAACGAACCACTTGCTCCTTTCAGCTACTTTTGGTCAGGACATATCATCTCAGTCATGTAAGTTAAAAAAGAGCATGCCGACGTACTAATCCTCCCCAGTGTCTATGAAGCAGTCAACTAGTGCTGAACAGTCACTTATTTTATTTTTAAATGGTTCTTAAACCATATACTTTTTCAGTGCTTCTGCATTTTCATTTATACTGCAGAGCTTACAGGATAAAATTATTTATTTATAGACTAACATATTCTTAAGTGGCTAAACTTCAAGGAAATCAAAGAAAAAAAGCAAGACTTATAAATTGTCAATGTTCCTATCATATCCTCGTATAACCTACAGCCATTAAAAATTCATTCCTTTCTTATGTACTTGCCATATTCTTGTATGTTCTAAAAGACATTGATAAAACACATTGATGAAGGTATTGGCAACTGCTTATCCCAGCTTTTTTCTTTTCCATCAGGGTACGTATTTTCCTTCCTTATTTAACAAAATTACACTAATTAATATTCTCAATATGGACTGAAGAGATGGCTCAGTGGTTAAGAACATTTGCTGCTCTTCAAAAGGACCTAAATTCACTTTGCAGCACCCGCGCCAAGCAGCTATGCAACTATTAAAGGAGATAAGTTTTAAGCATTCACTTGTAGGTAAATGTTGCCTACAAAAAGACAGGGGGAAACTACTCATTCTAACAAAAAGGAAAAAATGATTGATAAGAATATGAATGTAAAAATATTCCTTTACTAATTCCTATAGCATTAAAGTGATTGAAAGGTCATCAACCACTAATCTTTTTTATTGTTTGCTGATCTTTTTCATGAAAGCTCTTAAAACATGAATGGGAATGACAGCTAAAACTCAATCAACTATTAATTCCGTACCATAATAGAAACAAAAGCAAGAAAGTAACAGGTAATCACAAGATTTCTTCAACCCTGTTCTGGACCAAGTGTAAAGAAAGGGATCTAAGTACTCCCCACAACAGAGGCACCTCATAGCTCTCCCATCACCTTCCTGTTGAGCCCTCATGGGGAGGTGAGCCTTCCAGAAGCCCTTATCATGCCTAATTAACAAACAAGTGACTCCCAGATAATTCAGTGACAATAGTCAATGATAAAGCAAAAGGCTTAACTGCAACAGCAAACTCTTTTCTTCCTAACAAAGTATTCTCATGATCTAGAAGTGAAATATCAAGAAAAATAAAACCTACAAAAAATTACAGAGGTATCTGCTGCCCAGCCTTACCAACATGCCAAGACTGTAAACAGTCTTGAAAATACTAAAAGTTAACACATTTCCAACTATGTAAATATGCTAGTGTGTATATAATAGACAAAACTCAGGTGGAGTGATTACTTAATCAATACATCAGAGGTCTTGAAGCAAGGCTACTTAAAAATTTTCAGTCAATAAGGAACAACATAATTGACAAAAATAAATTTCTGATTCAAGTTTTGAACCTCTAAATATTTTCAAAAACTAAGATTTTTAAGCAGATAAAATTAATCAGATATAATTATTTGTAGAAATAGAGATACCACTGCCAGTCAGTGGTGGCAAGTGCCTTTAATCCCAGGACTGACGAGGCAGAAGTAGGCAGATCTCTGGATTCAAAGCCAGTCTGATTTACAAAGTGGGTTCTTAGACAGTCAGGGCTGAAAATTAGAAAAGCAAAACAGCCAAGTCACTAGAGAGCTCTTATCTCTATGAAATATTCAGATTGAAAGAGAGTGAGTTCCTATCTCATCCTGCCTTATATTCCTCTCTAGTGCTGGGATTAAAAGTATGCACCACCAGCAGCAAGCTTCTATGGCTAACTAGTGTGGCAACTGGGACTAAAGGTGTGTGCCACCACTGCATGCCTCTATAGCTGACTAGTGTGGCTGTTTAGAGTTCTAATCTTCAGGCAAGCTTTATTTATTTATTAAAATACAAATGAAATATCACGACTTTTCCCCATTTTTGTCTAAAATACAAAAGACTATAACTAATGTAAGAAAAACTGTATATAGTAAGTACAATAACTATATACAATATATACAGGCAATAAATACATCAATACTATCTAGTCCATTTGCATTTGGCAAATTCAGAGAAAATACTCTGTTATGTATCCTATCTTGGTGAGTCCAAAGTCATGTACCTAATTTACTTTCTAACATAACTGCTTTCTGCTTCAGGTAAACAGGGAAAACTATAACTTTCTAGTCTTCAACTCTTTCAGAGACCCAAGAATGAAATAATATTAACGGAGTAAGCAGGAAGTGCAAGCAAACGACTTTCAAAAAAAATGTGAGAAATGACAGAAACAGCTATCTCTCTGGACAGTCACCCATGGTTCCTCTGCAACATTAGGGCAACATTAGGGCATACATCTTCGGCCTACAGGCCTAGCATATCTGACAGACATTTCTGTGAGGCGGGATATTCAGAAGGACTGTCCCTCTTTGTCTTGACAATGTTTGGCAGTCACTTTCTTTTGTGTCTTGCTTGTCCAATTAGGATAGTATATTGTCAGCAGTCAAGACAGAGGCATTTTCTTGCCCAGTGGCTTACTTTTGCTACAAGAAAAACACTATATGAAGTTTCCTCAATGACCTTTTCTTCTCTGGAATAGATTGGTGCTGCCAGGAGCAGACATGCCTTACTGTCCAAAAAGAAGAAGAAGAAAAAAAAAAACCTTTGCTATGCTATTAAAATATATTAATAAATGTTGTATTCTGTAGAAAATAACATGTCTAAAACATATCTTTGTTTGATCTTGAAAACCCACCTAATATGAGAAGCTTAATTATAATAAGTTATTAACAACTAATCTGCATTTCCTTATTATCCTAAACAGTAATAAAACTTTCAAGGACTAGAAATTTGTATTACATTGTTAAATGGCTTGTATAGTACAATACCTTGAACAAGAATAGAAATATATGTACAGTATATGCTAAAAAAATTAACCTCAAATTTGAATCAATATATAAAATTTGTATATAATATAGAAAAGTCCAATCCAATGTAAAACATTGAAAACTAGTAGTTGCTTTTAAAAAGTAAGACTCAAAAATCTACCTTTTTATCTTATCATATCTATATCCTCCCTTTTTTCTTTTCAGAGTAATTCAGTAAGCTACCCTTTTATCTTATCATATCTATATTCCCTACCTTAAAAACAAGAACCTTTAATCTAATATCCCTTGTTTAGCTTTTTTTCTGACCATAGCCAATAACAACTTGGCCAATAATAACCAATCCCCTGAACAATGACAAATATCCATAATCCACCGAATAACAAAATAACCACACTCCCCACCTCTTGGGAATGTGGGCATCCTATTCTTAAATTTACATCCTACTGTCTGGGGATGATGGTATCTGTAGGGGATCTTAAAGAGAAAAATTGGGGCTAACTATCAAGTACTGGGAAAGGTAGCTGTATCATTTGTTGTCCAGTCTCTGCATAACGGGAAAGTGCAGGGTTTGTTTCAAGTCCTGGCTAGAGTTGTCTGTTGGTCTGTATATCACATCAGCTTGTAACCTCAAAATTATTCTGAGCAGTTTGTAGTTCAATGCTGATATTTAGGTAGTGTTTTCCAGCTTAGTTGTGTTATCATATTCTGGGAGGAATCGTTATTGTGGGGCCCCATCCTCCTTATGGAGACTTCAAAGGTCACTGTTAGGCATTCTCATGGTTGACTGCAGAAAACTGATAGAGACTCAAGCCAGTTTCTGTTGTTGCCCCTTTGGACTGAGGACCAAACCCAAGATTTTGTGCCTACCCACTGGCTTATGCCCCAACCTCAGGCCTAAATGCTTAATCATGAAAAAAATCTGTTTTCCACGTCTTTTACCTTTTAGAAAAGTAGCATAAATCTGAAAAGGCATTTCTTGTCAAAAAGGCAAGAATACATATTTATTTGTATACTCCACAAAGCTTCTGAGTTCTTTGGCATTTGTTCAAAGTGTTTTCATGAACTCCTGAGATTTACTCTAAAATAAAATTCAAGGGCAAATTTCACTGAATTATTATTATTATTATTATTATTTTGTTTTCTTCAATTTGAAGTAGCTAGTAAGATTTTTCAGAGATCTTTTAATACAGTTTCTTTCCCTAAAAAGTTTTATATTTTGTTCTATAAATACATATACACTAGCCAGATGTGGGTGGCACACACATTTAATCCAGCACTGGAGAGGCAGAGGAAGAGGCAGGTGGATCCCTGTTAGCTTGAGGCCAACCTGGTCTACAAAACAAGTTCCAGGATAGTCAGGTCTATTACAGAGAGAAACTCTGTCTTGAAAAAACAAAAAGGCCATTTTAACTCACCACCCAAGAAAATCCACAGGAAGTTACAGAGCACTTCAGACTCAATGACCTCAGGTTCACTATGAATCCTCTGAGGATTCAATCATTCTATGACTATGAGGAATTCTCCATTATTTTATAATGCTTGCTTTAGGATGTAAACCATATGGGATACTATTATACCATCTAATTTTCAATAACTTTATAAGGCAATTCTAAATTTTTAATATAATCTCCAAGTATATTTTAAACCAAGGTTTTCTTACTAACCCTTGTTTCTACACTAGCTTCAAACAATTGAAGTCAGCTTCTCTGAGTTTCTTCCAATTATAACACCAGGGGTTCCTAAGCAAATATAAGATAAGTCTTAGTAAGTGACATTCTGCTCATCTGGTAGGTTCTTTTTCCTATCCCTTGAAAGCTATAAGTGATTCATTTTCTAATATGCAGTAGTTCCTCTAAAACGCAGCCCACTGGGACTGGGCACACAGCTCAGGCAATGAGTCTCTGGGTTTGAGCTCTGGTAACATAAAGGGAGGGGGGAAAAAAGCTGAGTCACTTAAATCAAGATACTTCATTTTTTTCACATGTCATATTTTTTAAAACCAATAATATTGATGGGAGAATGAGAGAAATGATGAACTAGTGAAAAGAAACACTGCTTGAAAATGCTTAGATATTTTTCTGACGATCAAAACAAAAAAATCTACAGATGAACAAAGGTATTCAGAAGACATTCCAAGAAAGAAAAAAGAAGATCTTCCATCTCTTTTCCCAGGCCCTTGTTATACACAAGCTAACCTCAGCCTCACCACCTTAAAGAATGCCAGTATCCTGTTAAAAACAGAAAGGTGTGTGACACAGCTTGTAATCCTAGCTCCTGGGACCCACGGACAGGCAAATCACTGGGCTCAGAGGTCAGTCAGCCTAACCTACTCAATGATACTTCAGGCCAATGAAAGACCCTAACTCCAAGTAAAAGAAAGCAGGATGGTATGACACTCAAGGTTGTGCACACTCATGCACGCACACACAAAAACAGAAATCTAGATCCCAATATTGTCTCCCAACAAAAGACATAAGACTGAGAGTTGGCACAAAATAAATCAACAGATTGTGACCTGGGCACAGTAGTCATGCCTGCATCCAAGCACTCAAAAGACAAACTAAAGATTGTAAGTCCAAGATCAGCTTGATCTACATAGGGAGCTCCCTACCTGCCAGGGCTACATAGTGAGTCCATCTCATAAAATAAAATGAAATAAATGAAAGTATGGACCTATAAGAAGATGTACAAATAAGCTTTTTCTTTTAGTAGTGACTTATTTTCAGCTTATCTTGGTATGATTATGGCTAGTTAGCAAGACATTGCATTCATCATCGAGGTTAAATGTGAAAGAAAAATCTTAACATAAATGGAACAGTAAAGACAGTAAAACAGAAAATCTAAAACTGCAAGCTCTCTGTCTTTTTATATAAAGCAGCAGTTTCCTAATGAAAAAGCTATTTTTAATTAAATGTCTAGACAACAACAGCAGGAAGGTTAACATCACAGAAAAAATGCAGGGTTACAGAAATCTGCAGAAAGTTACTTCCACCAGGTGGAGAAAACAGAAACAGGATAACACAGCTGGAAATCTTACAAAGCAGTATCAATATTCACCTTACTCACTGATTTCATAATTCACACTTAATAATAAAAAATGGAAAAGGTACTTGTTAAAGCTGACTAAACATAATTGCTTAAAATACATGTAAAGTTACAGTTTTATTATGTAAAGGTATAGAATCAGAAATAAAATCAAAATTATAACTATTTTGAGCAAAGGCAAAAAGCACTATTTTCTATTGCCTCTGCCCAGACAGAATGTTAGTCAGAAGGCCATACAAAATAGAAAACAGTATTTTCCTATAATGCTGCATATTCCCAAATATGCAAAATGGAAAACTTCTCGAGTTCAAGATTTTAATACAAATACATGCACTTCGTTTACCATCTTCATGGAGGAATTTACCGTTTTGTGCCCATTCTGGCAGGCTACATGTAGTGCTGTCTGCCCCATTGCATCCTCAACATCCACGTCACTGACATGTTGCACAAGGTCATGCAGGAGTTCTGTCCGTCCATTCACAGCCAGCCAGTGTATCTGTGAAGCCATTTCATTATTAGCATTTGTGCAGTGGAGTTTCCTTAAAAGTCAGTACATACAAATACTATTTCTCTGTTGAGCACAATATTCAAGAACATTGTAAAAAATTTTTTTCCTGTTTTTAAATGAGAAAAACAAATGCATCAAGACATTAGCTATACCATGAAGTACTACAAACTCGAGAACTGAAGGATTCAAAAAAGTATCCTCAGCTTAGATCACCAAATACTCTGCTTTGTGGATGACACTAGCCTCTCAACACAGCTGCTGCTAGAGAAAACAGGTTAGTATTCTTTCTTTTCCAGAAGCAAATGGATATGCAAATAAAACATACTTCCTGTAGTTATGAACAGCAAATATATCCTGTGCTAATAATAAAATACATAGGAATAATTTTTAAAAGAACTATAAAATACCTATAATACCACTAAAAGACAATGTTATATTTCCAATTAGGAAGAATGGAGGAAGCTAGGGAACAAACCTGTAACCGCAGCACCAGTAGGAAGGGGCAGAAGATGAGGAAATCAAAACCAACCTTAGCCACACAGTAAATTACAAGAAACCCAGTGTCTGGAACATATCTTTAATCGCAGCGCTGGGAAAGGAGAGGCTAACAGATCTGAGTTCCAGGCCAGCATGGTCTACACAGTGATTTCCAAGACAGCCCCGATTTCCAGAGAAAGTTTGTCTCAAAAGAGGAAAGAAAGAAATCCTGTCTCAAAAAGAATTGTTCCCGTTTGTGCTTGCTGCTGCTGTAATAAAATGATGGCCTAAACCAACTTGCAGTGGAAGGGGTTATTTGGCTTACAGTTCCACATCACAGTCCACCACTGAAGGAAGTCAGAACAGGAACCCAAGCAGAAACCTGGAGGCAGGAACTCATCCCAGACCATAGATGAATACTGCTTACTGGCCTGCTTCCCCTGGCTTGCTCATCTACCTTTCTATACAGCCCAGTCCTACCTACTCAGGGACATTACCATCCACAGTGAGCTGAGCCCTCCACATCAATCACTAATCAAGAAAATGCTGGACCTCATCAATACACAAAGAAACAAAGGCAACTAAGGAAAACTGGAAGCAGCAGAGGTGGTCTTCCCCAGAGAAGAGCACAGAAATAAGCTGTCCAATGCCAAATAATCAGCCCTAAAACATGCACACAAGTAACACTCCAGGGACTGAACAGGTGTGTGTGTGTGTCTGTGTGTGTGTGTATATATGTATGTGCGTGCGCATGTATGTGTGTATATTCTTTAGACACTGTACTCAATATACACATAATTATTTTATTTTAATCTTTTAAGAAAAAGAGAAGAAACAAAATGTCTCCTCTGGCATGCCCACAGTCCAATCTGATGGAGGCAAATCCTCAAATGAGGGACTTTCTTGCCAGGTGATTAGGATTTGTGTCAAGTTGACAGAAATTAACAATATGGTTCATATGTTCATATTAAACTCCTGCTTGGAATATATATATATATATATATATATATATATATATATATATATATATATATATATATATTCCAAGTTCAACACTCAGAACTAAATCGGGGTGCGAAGCAGACAATTTCAGACTGGGTGTTTTATACAGTTTTCACTTGACTTTTTTCCATTACAAACTTTAGGATATACTCCGCTGTCTTCAAAGTGCAAACTGATTACACATCTATCAGCTTTAACACAAATGCACTAAAATAGCAGTAAAAGAGCAGTTTTGAAGGAACCTGCCCATCAAGACAAGGGAGAAATGATGGAGGAAGGTCATTGGTTAATTAAAAAAGAAACTGCTTGGCCCTCATAGGTTAGAACATAAGTGGGTGGAGTAAACAGAACAGATGCTGGGAGGAAGAGGAAGTGAGCTCAGATGCAGGGCAGCTCCTCTCAGAGACAGACACAATGCAGCTCATCGCCAGGGCAAATGAGATGAAGCTCTGACCCAGGATGGATGTAGGCTAGAATCTTCCCGGTAAGCGCACCTTGGGGTGCTACACACATTATTAGAAATGGGCTAGTCCAGGTGCGAGAGTTAGCCGAGAAGAGGCTAGATATAATGGGCCACGCAGTGTTTAAAAGAATACAGTTTGTGTGTTGTTATTTCAGGGCATAAGCTAGTCAGGCGACCAGGAGCTGGGGCGGCAGGAACACAGCCCGCAGCTCCTCACTACAGAGAAACACAAGTTTTGGAAGCTGGAAAGCATGTATTACATTTTATCTTGTCAGATAATATTTATTGTCATGTCAGAACAAAAAAAACGAATCCTAAGTAAGAGCAAAAGCTAAGTAAGAAGGTATGTGAGGGGACTGGAGAGGTAGCTCAGTGGTTAAATCACATAATGCTTCTGCAGAGCAACTGAGTTCAGTTCTGAGCACCCACACGGTGGCTCGCAAGCATTGAAAATCTAGTTCCAATGGATCTAATGCCTTTTTCTATTCTCCAGAAGGGACCAGACATACTAGCAGACAGAACATTAATACAGATACAATAAAAATAAAGAGATAAGAGAACCCCTAAAAGGCTCCAGAATTGGTAGTTAAGCAGCATGGGCCTCCTGAGGTAGAAGACAAAACATACTTCACATCACAAACACATCAGCTGAAAATTTGTCCAAGACAACTTCGGACTCTCAGATCCCTACCACTTACCAACCTGACAAGGACAGAAAAAGCTCTTCACTTGCTGTGACAGCTCCAGACCATGAGTTTTGTCCCAAAACCAAGAAGAAAAGACAGGTGTGGTGGTAGACATTTGTGAACCCAGCACCCCTATGGGAGTCAGAGACAGGAAAATCTGGAAGCTCACAAAGCAGCAGAAATAGGAAAGGCCCTCTCCGCTGGACCAGGATCTATCCCTAGTACAAGAACTGGCTTTTTGAAGCTTATTTCCTTGCTCAGCCTAGACACAGGAAAGAGGGCCTGGTTCATGCCTCAAAGTGGTGATGGGACAGACTTTTCATTGACTCCCCATTTGAGGCCATACCCTCTCTAAGGAGCAGATGGGGTGGGGTGATGAAAAGGTGGGGGTAGTGGGATGAGGGAAGGGAAGGAGAACTGGGATTGATATGTAAAACTATAAAGTAAAATTTAAAAATGAAAGAAAGAAATCAAAGGCCTAATGAGTAAGTTTAATGTAGTATCAATCATACCAAGTACTTCTGTAGGCACAAACCAAAACAACTAATGCAATCTTCATACACACACACACACACACACACACACGGGAAGAATTACTCTTCTAATATTAAGACTTACTACATACAGTAATAGTAATAACATACCTACATTAATAAAAAATCAAAGCTGTGTGGTACAGGTAGAGAAGCACAGGCATTGAAAAAAGAATCATAATAATAATAATCCTAATAAGAATCAAGGCTGTGTGGTATGGGCAGAGAAGCATATGCATATATCAACACAACTAATACACAGCCTACAAAGGACTATACAAATATACCCAGATGAATTTCTGAGGAAGACACAAAATCAATTTCATGAAGAAATAAACGCATACAGTGTTTGTCTGTCTGCCTGTTTGTGTGTGAGACAAGATTTCTCTGTGCAGTCCTGACCCCGCCTGGAACTCACCCAGTAAACCATGCTGGCCTTGAACTCAGAGATAAGACTCCCACTCTGCCCCTGGAGTGCACAATTAAAAGTGTGTGCCACCACACCCAGCTATAAATACACAGATGAATTATGGATAGACTATAACCATTCAACAACCAGTACTACTGGAACAGAACATTCACTCACAGACAAAAATATTGAGCCTCAACCCAAGCTTCATAATTCTTAAAAATATTAAATGAAACTTCAGATGTAGAAAAAGTACAACTACTAATACTTTCAGGGAGAAAAAACCTTCAATATTTAGGGCTAGGCAAAGAATTTCTAAAATTGCTATCAAAAGCATGATGTATAAATTGAAAAGCCTGTCGAAATTAAAATCTTTTACTCCTCCTGTGACCCAGTGTAATGTCACACACCTGTCACTCAGTACCTGGGAGGCTGAGGCAAGAATATGCTGAGTTTTAGGGCAGTCTGAACTACATGACAACTCACAACTGTCTCTAACTCCAGTTACAGGGGATTCAATGCCCTCTTCTGACCTTAGTGAACCGTTGCATGCATGTGGTACACAGACAAACATGGCAAGCATGCAAGCAAAATACCCATACACATAAAACTGGCAAGGATACAACCTCTATAGCCAACAGTTAGATAGTGTGCTTTTTAAAAGCAAGCATGGAACCCAGTATCTTCATTCCTAAGCATTTATTCTAAGGAAATATAACCTATACATTACCATATGTTTCTGTCAGCTTTACTGATAATATCCAAAAACCCAAAGGACTCCAGTGTCTTTTAACAGATTAGAAGGTTGAAGGGCAGCATAGATACGATGCAATTCTATCCAGCATTATAAAGGAACAAACTTGATATACACAACAGCCAAATGAATATCCAGGGAATAAACCCAAAATGAGCCAAGCCTGAAAGCGTCAATACAGTAGAATCTGTTAATTAACATCCTTGGAATGGCAGAATTGTAGAAACGAGGCATGATGAATGGTTGCCAAAGGCTGAGCATGGTGAGAGAAGGAGATGGAAAAGGAGGTGAAGAAAGAGTAACACAAAAATATTTATGGTACTATAAATCTTGAAACCATGATTGTGGTAATAATCACATGAACACACAGCCATAGTACCACACAGAACTCAGTTCATATGAACACATGCAAATGAAACTGGAGAAGCCTCAGTCAGATGGACTGAATCAACACCCTCGTCACAGGACCATATTATAGTTTTATAAAATGTCCAGGAAAACTGGTGGAAATGTGACAGGATCTCTACAGAACCTGCAGTCTACAATTAACTCAGTATTTTAAAGGTAATTATCAACCATAGAACAAAATGCTAAGCAAGGGAAAAAAGTAACTACAGCAAATTCTTAGCACAGATATGCATTGTGCTAAATATGCACTAAAATTACACTGACTGTATTGGGAGGACATGAAAAATGTGCTTATAAATGAAGAAATGAATGGGAAAATGGAAAAATAGATTTATCTCCAAATGTTAAGTGGTGATGTCTAAAACCAAAATGATCACTACCATGCATTGTTCAAATATAGAGACACATACACAGCTTCCAAATCTACTGAAAGAGAAAAGAATTTCCTAAGGAGATAGGAGGCTTAGACTGGGAATTTAAAAAAGAAAAGGCAAAAAAAAATAAAAAAATTAAAAAAAAAATAAAAAAGAAAAGGCCAAGAGGCCTTCCTTATGAGAAGCCTTGCAAAAAAAATCGTTTTAGGTAGATGCATCACTATTTTTTTAAATAAAAGACTTTAAAGTTTTTCTATTCTATCTTCCTTAAAGTTCAAGAATGAAGAAAATTTTGCAGACACAAAATTATGCAATTAAAATATAATAGCTATCAACATTTTAGCTTGCCTCAAGTTACCGTCCTAAAGAAAGGTCTATGTCAGTTCTAAGGTATTATAACTTTATGGCGCATATCCCATCTCTAAGCATTCTGAATTCTGAATGCAAGATTACCTTATGAGTGATGCTAATATAGACAAATATGGATTTTTCACAGGAATTAGATTTTTTTCATGATCAGGCCCACTTCTATACTAAGCCACTAACAGAACACTTCAAATCTCAGGGAAGCTTTCTCTTACGACATACATTTTAAAAAAAGATGTAATAAAAGCCAGGTATGATAGGACACACTTGAAATCCCAGCACACAGGAGCAGAAACACATTCTGCTATGTCTTCACTACATGATCTCATTATTTTCTCTCTACTTCAAAAATAAATAATACTCAAATAAATTGTAATCACTTGATTAAAATTGTGATTTTTAATAATCCCTTTAGCAGTACCATTTCCCAGTATGTAAATCAAAAGTATGCTAACTTATTTTTGCATGGAAAATGATAACAGCAAAATGGATTTTGAAAACTAATGGTTTAAATACAATAAAGCAAACCTGAAAGGATATGGATGCTAATAGTGGTTATCTGTGTACAGAGTGTCTAGAGTGAACTCTCATTCCCTTTGTTACCTAAAGCCATAATGGAAAATAGCTCTTGTATAATGAGTTGGCAAAATACTTTGATTGTTTGTTTATTTGTTTGTTTGCTTTGTTTTTGGTTTCTTGAAACAGCATTTCTCTGCAATCCTGGCTATCCTGGAACTCACTACGTGGACCAGATTGGCCTCAAACTCGAAATCACAGAGCTCCAACTGCTTCTGCCTCCCAAGTGCTGGAATTAAGGGTGTGTGAGACCATGCCCAGGCCAGCTGGTAATACACTTCAAAAGAAAATCTCCCCTAAAAGTCCGTGACAAAAACAACAGGAATAAGGCTTCAAAGTGAATGAAAGTTATAAATCTAAAGACAAGATGAACATGGTAAATACTACCTTTCTTAATAAACTCACTGGATACGTCACAAGAACTTTACAGAAGTAACTTGTACAAACACTTGTACTGTAATTTGCACTAACAGCACATTCACCATTATTTTCCAGAGTATTTTTTTAAATCTCAGATGAAACTGATACCACGTACTGCTGTAAGGCCTTCATTATTACAAATGTTGACGTCCGCACTGTACTCCAGTAATTTACTCATGCATTTCTTCTGTCTGAAAAGAAAAGAAGACAGTAATGGATAACTAAGACGGGAAACATACAAATCAACTGTAATACTACATACAACCAGTATTAGATTACAACAACCAGTATTAGATGATATGTCCAGCCACAACTTTACTATAGCTCCAATATGTAAGTGAATACTACTTAAATAAAAGAGAAAACTGTTTCTATGACCCAATTGACAGCTTAAAGGAAAACTACAATCCATTTTTCATTTCACTTGGACAAATTATCATCCAAACTTCTGAGGAATTTCTAGCCTTGACTAAATAAAAGAAATTATTAGAAATGTCTAGTTTTGGCTAACCAAATGGAGTAACAATCTTCATCTGAAATATAAGAAGATACACAATGGACAAGGAAAAATACTATACTGTTGTATCCCTACTTTCGTGATTGTAAAATGTTTAAAATACTAAAACAGATTGTAAGCAAAAAAACAGGCTGGATATATAACACGGTGGTGAAGCATTTGCTTAGCATGTTTGAAACCCTGGGTTTGATCCCCAGTAAGATGAAAAAACATCATCGGAGGATTGGCAAAACACATATATATGTACCCCTTTCTACCCACAGATCCGCTTGCCTCTGCCTCCCAAGTGCTGGGATTAAAGGCGTGCGCCACCACCGCCCGGCTCTACCCACAATTTTTAAAAATTATGTTATGTAGTAAATATATCTAACATACAATGTATCATCTTAACCATTTTTGTTTGATGAATTACTGATTCTTTGAGACAGGGTCTCAATACACAGCCCTGACTGGATGGCCTGGAATTCACTCTGTAGCCAGTCTGGTCTCCAACTCAGAGATCTGCTGCCTCTACCTCCTAAGTACTAAGACTAAAGGCATGCCCAGTTCATCTTAACCATTCTTAAGGGTACAGATCTATATGGTGTTTTAATTATCATAATGTCTTCTAAGATTGAAAACTATTCTGTTATCTGTATATACTAAACTTTTCTCATCCACTCATCAGTTGACAGGCACTTGGCTACTCCACATCTGACCATTATACACAATGTTGACATACATATAATGACAAAAATTTTTGGACTTTGTTTTCGATTGAGTATTTCTGGACATGAAAAGGCTAGATCACACAGCAACTCCCCTTTTGAATTTCGGAGGCTCTGTCACACTGTCCTTCACAGCAGCTTTACCTAATCTTACACCGCCACCTACATGGGCTCCAATTTCTCCACGGCCTGGCCAACGTCCTGTTTCACCATTTTATGGTGGAGCTGGTACGATGTTTTGCTTTATGGTGTGTTTTTTGACAGTCACCGTTTTATAATGGAGATGGTAACTCATTAGTTCTCCATTTTCCAACTACTGATGTAAGCATCTTCTCATGTACTCAATGAACTTTGTGTGGCCTTGAATATGTACCTATTCAAATAAGTCTTCTGTGCTTCTGAACTACCTACCCACTTCATTTTATAACTTAATCCAATCCTAGTTACTATCTAATATTTATCTTAAATTCACCTTTATTAATAATACCTGCTGAAGATTTCTGTGAGCCACACACTTTCTAAAGATTCATTTTCTACTGGTATCCCTCTGGCAATTTACTTAGGAGACAGACAGATAACTAACATATATTCAGCACTGAACTGAGGAGCTATGCTATAACCTGTGACATGAAGCTATTTATAATCTAATTGAATAAGTCATAATATAGTACATCATGTATGTATTATATGATGGATACAGTATTATCATATAGTACTATACCAAGCACAATCAATATACGGCATACAGAGTACATAACAGATTTACTCAACTAGTTCAACAACTTCTTCTGTCATGTTTAATCATGTTAGTGGTAACATAGCCAGTTATACAGAAAATCTTACTAAAACTTTATCAATTATTAAGAAACATTCAACCTGAGAGTAAATAGCTAGCACAGTAAAACCACTTTTTTGTTTTTTTTTTTGTTTTGTTTTTGTTTTTTTTTTTTTTTTTGATTTTTCGAGACAGGGTTTCTCTGTGGCTTTGGAGCCTGTCCTGGAACTAGCTCTGTAGACCAGGCTGGTCTCGAACTCACAGAGATCCGCCTGCCTCTGCCTCCCAAGTGCTGGGATTAAAGGCGTGCGCCACCACCGCCCGGCTCACTTTTTTGTTTTGACTTTTGCTCTTGAAACAAAGTTAAATATTATTTAAAAATCTGCGTTATACTCAAAGAAATGGAAAATAAAGCTATGAATAAATGTTCAAGTTTACATTTATTCTTACTTACAAATTTTGTCTAAAACATTGTTAATGAACATCTGAAAGTGCGACGGTGTCTTCTCTATATAACATTCCATATATAACATCTGCTGTGTGATGGTGTCTTCTCTATATAACATTCCATATATAACATCTGCTGTGTGACGGTGTCTTCTCTATATAACATTCCATATATAACATCTGCTGTGTGATGGTGTCTTCCATATATAACAAGGAAGCTACATCTAGGACCTATCAACAATATGACTGCCTAAATAAGACAATGTGCACGGGAAATTCCACAGTGTCACCCCAGATGAAGAGCTACAGGTGGTCAATGCCTGCTGAGAGAGAACCAGTCTCCCAAAGAGATGAGTTCCCACAAAGACCACAAGTGGTCAGCATTGAATAAACATGCATACATTAAAGCAAAATAAACTCAGTAAACCTACTGAGTTTGCTCACAAAACTTCGTTAGAGCCCAATCCAGGACTAGTTACTATTATATACATGTATGTATATATTACATATACATATATTCATACATACAACAATAATAATTAAGAGATCATGAATTTATTAAGGGAACAGGAGGAATTGGAGGGGAAAGAGAAGGGATGGGAATGATGAACATATAGTGTTCATGTACGAAATTCTCAAAATAATAAAATTGTTGTGGGATAATTTTTTTCACACACTATCAAGATGGGTACCTGCCAAAGCACCTTCTGATTGCTTTAATAAAGAGCTAAACAGCCAATATCTAGCAAGAGAGGATAGGAGGGACTTCCCAACAAAGATATGAACTCTGGGAAGAAATCAGAGGGGCGGAGATCCACCAGGGAGATGCAAAGGAAGTTGGATGTATACTATATTGAGGAGAGGTAACGAGCCATGTGACAAAGCACAGATTAACATAAATGGGTCAATTTGTTATGCGAGCTAGTTGAGAACAAGTCTAAGCTAAAGTCAAGCTTTCATAATTAATAAGTTTCTGTGCCATTATCTGGTAGCTGGTGTTCCAAAGAAAGTCCAACTACGGTTATTAAATTTAAAAAGTTCTGTCCCAAATGTACACTTATGACTATGTCCATCCAGATGGCACAAAGCAGACCATTGGCACAGCTTCCAAACAAGCCGTCAGGTGGAAATGGGCCAGGGAAACAGATCTGAGAAAGCATGTAAGGCAGGCTGGTTGAAGAAAAGTAACAACCTCTAATGTTCTCCCTTTCAAACACAAATCACAGAATGTACAGGGCAAGATGACAAAAATTTATTGTGCCTTTCTTATTTAATAACCACTATCACTACTTTCCAGTCTCTGTCAAAACAACCAAACAACGGAGCAGCTCTTTTGCTAAGATTTACAGCTAAAATACTGATGCAAGTTTGCTCTTTATGAACTCATAATTTACCCTCCAAATACTCTTAAAATCGTGTTTCAAACCTGACTAATCTGTAACCTACAGATAAATGATAATTTCAAAGTCTTTCCTTTTAATATTTCATATAATTGGGAGTAGGCTGGATCTCCTACATAAAGAAACGACAATTTTCCTGCGCATATACTTCAACAATTATAGGAAGCTTCTAGTGGTCTAAATGACACAGGGTGCTAAAACAGATTAATAGGACTCTTATTAGAAAGGAGATTTGGGCATGATGGCTCTCACCTACAATCCTGCCACTTAGGAGGCTGAAGCAAGAGAACTGCTGAAAAGTCAAGCCAGCCTGACTCTACAAAAAGACTTTGTGTTTAAATGGCAACACTAATGGCGACAGAAGAAATAGGAAGCAGGCCAACAGGCATATACTATCCATTTCACAGCAACAGTTGACAACGCAAAAGAAAGCAAAACAAACCAGCCAAAAAGACAAAATTCTTACATGATTTATACTTCAACATGGACAAATTTAACTGCAATTATAGTATAAAGCTATTTCTGAAAATATAAGTGCCTCCAGAAGAGCGTATGAATACTCAGTCATTTATCAGCCACTTAGTAAGCACTTCCATATTAAACAAGGCAGCCATTCAATAAGAAATAAAAGTTAAGATATTTACTGAATGTCACGGTATTCTTGGTAGACATAGAGAGTCTGCACCTTCTCATCTTGCTGATTGCTAAGTGAATTATGTATTATCTGCCCTACTTCTGAACCTTCAAAATGTTAACTTTTTCAATTACTATTGACAAGAATGATTAAAAGTACTTTGCATGTTCTACTTAAAAGGGCTTTATCTCAGAAGAACTATACGTAACAGTCTTGTGGAACACCAAGACCATCCTGTCTTTCAAGCCTGACACCTATTCCTTGATCCTCACACATTGTGTCTAAGAGAACTTTTTCATCCCTCCCATGCACCAAGCTATCCTTTCCTTTGTAGCTATTGAAAAATATTCTAAGATATATGACCATTCAAAAAAGATCTCTGTCATTATCCTTCCAATATAACTAATGTATCTAAAAGGTAATAAATAATTTATGACTTTGGATGTGACATATTACAATATATAGTTGTCTAATTGGTACTTTTGTTACCTATCAAAAAGATACACAATCAGAGGGTGCTAGAGAGATGACTCAGAGGTTAAGAGCAATGGCTACTCATCAAAAGGTTGTGAGTTCAATTCCCAGCAACCACATGATGGCTCACAGCCATCTATAATGATATCTGGTGCCTTTTTCTGGGCAGAACACTCTATACACAATAAATTAAAAAAAAAAAGTGGTGCATAGAAATAACGTGCAAGCAAAAAAAAAAAAAACCACACCCATATAAAAAGGTACACAATCAAATTGGCTCATTCATGACATGGGGCATGAATAGACTTTAGACCAAATAGTATACCTTTTCCTTATCTGACCTTGATATAACTATGGTTCACATCATCTTGGTTCAATATACATAAACTTATATAAAAAAACTTTGGCCTCAAGTTAATAATATGGACAATATCATCTCCATAGCCGTTTCACATATGTAGCTATGTCAACTGTATAAAATTCCTGTTCAGAAAATAAAAATATCTGTAAGATTAATTAAAACATACACAATAAAGCCAGGTGGTGGTGGCACACGCCTTTAATCCCAGCACTCAGGAGGCAGAGGCAGGCGGATCTCTGTGAGTTCGAGGCCAGCCTGGTCTACAAGAGCTAGTTCCAGGACAGGAACCAAAAGCTACGGAGAAACCCTGTCTCGAAAATCAAAAAAAAAAAAAAAAAAAAAAAAAAAAAAAAAAAAAAAAACACACTAGGAAGTATACTGACAGAGAAAATTTACAATGTCTGAAAAAGACTTATAAATCTAAACTCATCAAGCAAGGATTGCTGGGGAACAATCTTTTTATACACTATGTGTTGTAATAAGAGCGGCGGGGCTGCGTCCCCGGCACCCGGCTGCCCGCATGGCTTTACCCAAAATAATTACACGGAAACTGTATTCTTTTAAACACTGCTTGGCCCATTAGCTCCAGCCTTTTATTGGCTAGCTCTTACATATTGATCTAACCCATTTCTAATATTCTGTGTAGCACCATGAGCTAGCTTACCAGGAAAGATCTTAACCTGCGTCTGTCTGGAGCGAGAGAATCATGGCGACTCACTGACTCAGCTTCTTTCTCCCAGCATTCTGTTCTGTTTACTCCACCCACCTAAGGGTTGGCCTATCAAATGGGCCAGGGCAGTTTTCTTTATTAATTAACCAATGAAAGCAACAGATTAGAAAGAAATCACTCCCACATCAACTATGAATATGTATTACTCACATTTGTTAATAAAAAGCTGACAGGTCAGTAGCTGGGCAGGAAGTTAGGTAGGAAAGCCAAATTGAGAATGATGGGAAAAAGAAGGGTGGAGTCAGAGGAGATGCCAGCCAGCTGCCGAGCAAGCAGGACATACATACAGAAAATGAGGTAACAAGTCATAAGCCACATGACAAAGCAAAAATAGAAATATGGATTAATTTAAGTGTAAGAGTTAGCTAGAAACAAGCCTAAGCTATCAGCCGAGTATTTGTAATTCATACTCAGTCCCTGAGTGGGTTATTTGTGACTTGGTAGTCAGGAAACATCCATTTACAAAGGCCTAGATCAAAAACTGCTTGTTTTCATTTTAAATTTTATTTCCATCATTTTAGTATCATTCTTTAATCCAACAGAATTATAATAAACAAATAAATACCAGTGTGTTCTAAATTGTTTTCTATTGCTGTGTTAAAATGTTGATCAGCTTTGGGATGAAAGGGTTTATTTGAATTACATGTCTCAGTAACAATCAATCACTGAGGGAAGTCCAAGAAGGAACTCAGGGCAGGAACTGAAACAGAGACTATGGAGGAATGTTTCTTCTTCTTCTTCTTCTTTTTTTTTTTTTTATTAAAAATTTCCACCTCCTCCCTCCTCACATTTCTATCCCCCTTCCCCCACTCCCATCCAAAGAGCAGTCCAGGTTCCCTGCCCTGTGGGAAGTCTAAGGTTGGAAGAGTGCTTCTTATACAACCCAGGATCACCTGCCCAGCACTACCCATGGTGGGGTGGATCCTCCTGCAGTCATCATTAATCAAAAAAATGTCACACAAACTTGCCTACAGGCCAATCTGTTTGAAGCATTTTCTCAATTGAAGTTCTCTTCTTTCCAAATGACTCTAGCTGTCAAGTTGACAAGGAACTAACCAGCACATGGGATAAAGGCAAAGAGACATAACACCTACTGAACTACATGGCAGAAAAAGACAAGAAAACACATGCATAGTAGGGCTTAAAATAGCACACAATTGCAATGATATTAGCCAGTAATGATCAGAACATTATCAGGAAGAGGCCAACAAGGTGCATCTTTAAGATTTCACATTTTGGAAATACTAGTAGTGTGTTAGTTCTCACAGCTATGATGGTTAATTCCAACTGTCAACTTGAAGGCGTCTAAAGTCAGCTGAGAAGCTGCTAGGCATGCTTTCAGGGATTATCTTGATTCATTAATTGTGGTGGAAGCCCTGCACCATCTGCGACTGAAATCCTGCCTCCATGCCTATGGATGTGAGGTGAATAGATCCTTCCAGCTGCCACCACCCTGACTTCCATACCATGATAAACTAAAACCCCAAGCTGCTGGGAGCAAAACAAACCCTTTCTCCCTTAAAGTGCTTTTGCCCAAGCACTTTATTAGGGCAACAAGAAAAGCAACTAAGACAACAGCTAAATGAGAAACAGGTGGGGACAGAACTCAGCGGCTGGACAATCTTCAGCAGTGTCAGCAAGTAAATAAATAAAATGAAGACTAGCTTTATTATTGAAAACTACCCTTCACAAAAAGATTACTCTTAAACAATTCATTCTCCAAGAACTATAAACTGCATAATATATTAATAATTTATTTCCACTAATAAAAATAAATAGTTTTACAAATAAGCCAAGGAGAATGGAAAGATTAACAGGGAAAGAGACAAGAAAAACACCAAACAGACTGTCCATATAGCCAAGTAATAATAAATTTCCATTTACGAGATAAAAACTATCAGAGGAAAATTCAATAAATTATTAAATTTCAAAGAGAAAAGGTAAATCTAGAAATAAGGCTTGGCGGTGGTGGTGCACGCCTTTAAACCCAGCAATATAGGGAGGCAGAAACAGGCGGATCCCTGTGCATTCAAGGCCAGTCTGGTCTACAAGAGCTAGTTGCAGGACAGACTCCAAAGCTACAGAGAAACACTGTCTTGAAAAACCAAAAAAGACAGACAGACAGACAGACAGACAGACAGACAGACAGACAGACAGACAGGAAGAAGGAACCAATAGTTATAATCATTTTTGAATTTTCTTCAAGACAAATGCAGGGAAGAAGAAAATCAAAAGCGAGTTCCTTCTATTTTCATTAGGAGTGATGGTGCACCATTAGAAACAGGAAGCTTACCCATTTCTAGCAGCCAGATGGAGGGGTGTACAGCCTGAAATATCTTGATAGTTAGGATTTGCTCCTTTCTTTAACAGAAGAACCAGGCATTCCACGGATCCACAGCTAAAACAATATTAAAAGACAGTTCAGATACATTCAACAAACAGCAGTTCTAGACAAAATTTATAAACAAAATCAAACACATTTTTAAGGTCCCAATTCACTCATAACAAATATTATCCTCTACCTTCAAGATGTTACATTCTACTGTGAGTAAAAGTTCAAATAAAGAAAACAAACCATTAGTTCTGAAAGAAACTATACAATAATCTTGACTTTCTGGGAGCTAGTTAATCATGAACAATTAGTTTCAAGGCTGCCACCTAAATCCTGAAAGGTTAGTCAGCACCAGGTCGTGGATAAAAACAATACTCCCATCCCGGTAAGAAGAACAAAACTGCCGAGTCCACAGGCATCCACCACGCCCTTTTATCCCTTACAATGGTAAGGCAAAGGAAATGTTGGTGAATGCACTCTACACACATCTAGATAATCCCTATGCCTCACCTAAAATAAGTTATGATCACACAAACATGCGACATGAATTCCACATCACAGCTAACAATTTACAGAGCGAATACACAGCACGCCAAGAGCTAAAGAAGACAAAGCACCCTTTGCTGCCAGCTGCTGTTAGGACAGATTCAAGGCTAACATCCCGTTCTAGACCAGAGTTAGTGACAAATATCGCAGGCTTACTTTGCTGCAATGTGGAGCAAGCTTCTCTTCACACGTCCAAACGCATAATTGACATCAAATTTTGAATTTGACAGGAGTTCAGAAACGGACCTATATCCCCCAGAAATGATAAAAAGAGGAGCTGGTATGTAAATAATAAAAACATTTTAAAACATATTAAAACGAGTTAAGAGCTCTTTGCCAACAGTTGTTAATTCCAACAGTTCTCTAGGCACAGAATGGGAGTTAACACGACAAAGGAAAAGCCTGAGAGCACCAACCAAAAACAGTTGCACACTTACCTGTGCTGATCAGCCATAACCATTGGCATTAATGTGTAAACAGCAGTTTCATTATCTGAGTAAAAAATAAACAGAAAAAGAATTAAAGCTATCTCTTACTTTTGCAACAAATGACACAAATGATTACAGTTTTCCAGCTGCATGTAAACAGCAAAGATCGGAGAAAGCAAGACCAGTGGAGAAGCAAACTACAGATTTCATGCCACAGAATTCCCCTCTCTCTTGTGCCTGTGCCTTCCACACTGTCCAAGAAAAACTTAGCTTGCCCACATTCTAAAGAGTAAATCGCTGAGCTCTTAAGGTCCAAATGAGGAGCAGAAGGAGGGGGAACATGAGCAAGGAAATCAGGACCACGAGGGGTGCACCCACCCACTGTGACAGTGGAACTGATCTATTGGGAGCTCATCAAGGCCAGCTGGACTGGGACTGAATAAGCATGGGTTGAAACTGGACTCGCTGAACAAGGCGGACAATGAAGGCTGATGAGAAGCCAAGGACAATGGCACTAGGTTTCGATCCTAATACATGAACTGGCTTTGTGGGAGCGTAGCCTGTTTGGATGCTCACCTTCCTGGACCTAGATAGAAGTGGGAGGACCTTGGTCTTCATGTAGAGCAGGGAATTTGGACTGCTCTTCAGTATCGAGAGGGAGGGGGAGTGGACTAGGGGGAGGAGAAGTGGAGTGGGGATAGGGGGAGGGGAGCGGGGGGAGGGGGCAATATGTGGGAGGAGGGGGAGGGGAGCAGTTGGAAATTTTAAGTAAAAAAGAATAAAAAAAAAAAAAAAAAAAAGAGTAAATCGGAGATCTAGTATCTCCTGTAACCTGAGCAAGTGACATTTTATTTCCAATGAGTTTTTTTCAACACGTTTTACTGTAAGTAGGCATAGTCTGGGAAAATTTTAAGAAATTTAGGACATTTTAGCACTCCAATTTTAAATACTAGGGTATTAAAAGATATATATGTGCTAAAAATAATTTTTAAATGTTAAATGTATGGCAGATACGGTGTCTCTACCCATCATCACAGTATACAGCGAGCTCCAGGCCAGCCTGGGCTACAGAGTGAAACCTTTTCTCTCAAAAAACAAAACAAAAGCCAAAAGAGGGGGAAAGAAGATTTGAAGAGACAGGAGTAGGGGGGACAAAAGAACAGAGGGGTGAAAATAAAAGGAGGGATGCTGGGAAAGACTCGCTTAAGCAGGAGAAAGGGCAGGGAGATGGGGGAGAGGGGAGAGGAGGAGGGCCAACCAAAACCAAATATGTGTAAAAATGAAAAAAAACTAAGGTAAAACCCGAACAAAGTGGAAAGGCGGCTCAGGGTTAAACAACAGTGGTCGCTCTGGATAGAAGCAGAGTTCGGATCCTGGTACCCACACCAGACAGCTCACAGCTACCTCTAATTAGCTCCAAGTGATCTGACCTCTGCTTCTGTCCCTCAAGGCCACTCGAACACACTTATGCACACAATCACACACTGTCACAGATGCACAAAAATAAACAAAAACTTTACTAAGGAAGAAACCTTAAATATATATTTATTGCAAGTTGAGCAGTGGTGGCACACACTTAATCCCAGCACTTGAGAGGCAGAGGCTGGCGGAGCTGTCAGTTCGAGGCCAGCCTGGTTTATAGAGGGAGTTACAGGACAGCCAGGGCTACACAGAGAAACACTGTCTCAAAAAAAATATTTTTTTCAAAGAGAGTGTGTGTGTATATATACATGTGTATGTGTGTATGTGTGGGTGTGCTTATTGCTTTATATACTTAAGACATTCATATCTTTATAGCAAAAATGGGACTCAAAAGTTAAAAATCAGCATCTACGGGGCAGGGAAGATGACTCAGTAGGCAAAAGCAGCAGCTGTACAAGCATGAGTTTCTGAGTTCTGAGCCCCAACACCCACATAAAATAAAAGTGTGCCTGGAACCCTCAGCACTGTCAAACATACAGAGTTGCTGGGGCTTGTTGTCCAGTCTTGTCTCCACATCCAATGGGAGGCTCTATCTCACAGAAATAAGGTGGAACACAAGAGGAAGGCAGCCACTATCCTCCTCTGGACTCTGTGAACATGTCATACACATATATACATGCACCACACACACAGTCAGTTTCTGACATGCTATACTACATTTATGTTAGTTTTCAGTTAGTGTTTTGAGCTTATTTTTATACATTACTAATGGTATCGTATTAGAGATTTTACTTAGTCTTTAAAATACTGAGGCTTATACCAAAATATCTTCCAAAAATTACAATGGAAAGAGAATAAATTTATAATAACCCAGCAACTACCACTTTAATGGATTGATAACATGTGGTATCATTAGAAATAACTGCTACGATCCAGAGGAGGGCATATTCCCCAAAATGGGCAACCTCAATCTGATCCCGAGAAGACATCTAACAAATCCAAGTGTTGCCACAAATGCATGACCAGTCCTCCTTAAAACTATGAAAAGAAGCCATAAAGAATGATCGAGCTGGGGAAGACTAAAGAATCCTAATAAATGTGGTGTAGTATCCTGGAGTACATGCTAAAACAGAGGACAATGGAGGGCAAGCTAACATTCTAGGGTAGAGTTCATACTAGTATTATGAAAATTGTAATTTCTTAGATTTGACAACTGTACTATAGTAGCCCAAGATGTTGATAGAAAAACTGGACTTTCTGTAAGCCTAATACAGCCAAAAATGATTTTTGTTTATGATACTTTTTTTTCTTATTGTGATTAAAAACAAACATGCAACATTACTCATTTTCAAGCATGGTTGTAACCACAGATTTTAAACTTTTTCTAGAAGTTTCTAGAGACATTAAGTCTTTTTGTCTGTTGAGACAGGGTTTCTCTACATAGCCCTGGCTGTCCTGGAACTCTCTATGTACAGCAGGCTAGCCCAAAACTCAAGAGATCTTCCAGTCTCAGCCTCCCAAGTGCTGGGACAAAAGGAATGCACCCACCCTGAGACATTAGATCTTGAGAGATGAACCAAACATGATGTCCTATGACTACTGGCTTCAACAAACCAACCTGAGCTGAGTGATGGCAGCGGTAGACTGCTTACACAGTGCAAGAAAGACCCTGTGAGCACTAGCACACATCTGTGAAAGGGAGAAAGAATAAGCATGCACGGGCTCTCTGAGAACAATTAAAAATAAATAGAAAGACTGCTTAACTCTATTGATGCTAATAATGGCATTTCGACTGTGTTTTAAAATTATGTATTTAGAAATATAGGACTGAATCATATGTATTTAGAATATAGGACTGAATCATATATAGGGAATGTAGAAATTTACTACTATTACATTATTTTACTATTTGTGAGTATATACATGAAAACAAATTATTCATCAACATTCACAAGTTCAATATGCAGATATAATTCTCTCACTGTAAAAATAATACTTTAGTAGCCAAAACATATTCTGTCTTTGGGGGGTGTGGATGAGACTGGGTCCCAACAGACTGGCCTTGAACTCTATGTAGCCACAGCTGGCCTCCTGCCTTCACCAAAGGCAGCACTTTGAACACCACATACAGGAGATGTTTTTTATCATGCTCTCTTATAAAGCAGACATTACGATCCCTCGTTTACCCCTAAAATCCAGCCATGCAATGTTGGCATTTAAGTGACTGATTCCAGAGCTCCAAAAGTATGTATTCCATAAGAGTCAGTGTTCTGGCTACACAATACCCAGAAGGTCTACAATACAATTCCATTCTTGCCGGGCGGTGGTGGCGCACGCCTTTAATCCCAGCACTTGGGAGGCAGAGGCAGGCGGATCTCTGTGAGTTCGAGACCAGCCTGGTCTACAAGAGCTAGTTCCAGGACAGGCTCCAAAACCACAGAGAAACCCTGTCTCGAAAAACCAATTCCATTCTTAATATATGCACTATATTTGAGTTATTTTATTCATTTCTTTAAAATGCAGATTGAGTCTCAGTAAACTATTCTCACTAATTTCCAGCCAATCATCATCAGAAGCTGAAAATAAGTCTCCACTGACATCATGGCATTCTTTCTACAGTATACAGTCTGTGCTTCTAAACCACAACAATTCCAATCAAGTAACTTTGTAATAGTCATAAACAGGCAATACCTGTATTTGTGAATCTCAATGTTTTAATCATGAAAATACAAGCCTGGCATGGTGGCACATACCTGTAATTTCAGCATTTGGGAAGCTGAGTCAAGAGGATTGCCTTGAATTTGAAGCCGACCTTTGAGTACCAGACTTGTCAAGGCTTACACACTAACTCTAGCAGTGTGGCAGTTTCTCAAGAAAACAAAATAAAATACACAACTTAAGTGCATCAAATTTCATATGATATCATATTTCATATGATATTCATAAATTTTTATTTATATTAAAATTTAGGTGCAGATCTTATATTTTAAGTCATATCCAACCTTAAAAAGATACAGACCATAGCCAGGCGTGATAGCTCACTCTTTTAATCCCATTCAGCCTTGAGGAGGCAGAAGCAGGTAGATCTCTGTTGAGTTTAATATAAATAAAATCTTAATATAATTAATGCAAACCTTCCAATGCTCACTAATAAGCTGAGGACTGAGATCCTTTCACAGCTCTTGCTTTGGTCAGAAGTCACAACGGGACTTCATTTGCGTGCTCCAGCAATGATCATAAAAAGGAAAGCAGTGTCGTTTTAAAGCTAGCAGTTCTCCTGACCATGGTTCAAATATATAGCTAAAATGCATTCAAAGTCTATTTTATTGAACAAACTACCTTCACTGTAAAGCTGTGTAATCTAGTGCTCTCCACAGAGCGCAATATACCTGAGCCTTCCAAAGTTCACTGTGCAGCCACATCGCTGACATAATTCTTTGCCTTCCCTCTTTTCCTCTCAGAAAACTTTGTGAGTCCTACATGGGATGACAACAATGTGCTCTCCATCACTTAGTAGTAATGTCAGGTACCTCTCAGTATCCAAGTCAGTAAACCAAGTTTCTATATATTAGTGCTGTGCAGCAAAGTTAATTTTAGCGTGAAAGCTGGTTAGAAAAATCCGACTTTAACAACTTGTTCTAATTATAATTAGACACTTATGGACTGCTAAATTCTAACGTGAAAATAATGATTATTTCTTAAATTAAGAAAGATTTTAGCGCTTCTGTTCAGCTTTTTATTACCTGTGTGTTTGTGTGTGCACGCACATACATTTGTGTTCCAAAGCACACCACTGATTCATCTCACCCATCCCTGATTGGCCTTAAAAGGCAACCACAATTGGTATATTTAGAATGGCCGGGGTCCACAGAAAGCAGGGTTTACAAGGGCTCACAGAGACTGAGCCACAAACATGGACCCTGTATGGGTCTGAACTAGGTCCTCCTCATATACCTTATTATTGTACAGCTTGGTGTTCTTGTGGGACTCACAGCAGTGGGGGTGAGGCTGTCTCTAACTCTTTTGCCTATGCTTGCGACCCTTCTCCTGCTACTGGGTCACCCACCTTTAATATTAGGGTTTGTGCAGTCTTACTGTATCTCATTAGGTCATGTTCAGTGGATAGCCCTGAGTCAAGGCCTGCTCTCTCTCTCTCTTTTTTTTTTTTTTTTTTTTTTTGGTTGTTTTGTTTTGTTTTTTGAAGGGAAACAGAGGAGAAAAAAAATCTAGGAGGGGAGGTGAGGGAAGGTCTGAGAAGAATGGAGGGAGGTAAAACTACAGTCACGATGTAATGTATGAAACAAGAATAAAAGTTATTTTTAAAAAATAATAGCCACAAATAATATAAAATATCTTGGGTTAATGCTAACCAAGCAAGTGAAAGATCTGCATGATAAAAGCTTCAAGGCTTTGAAGAAAGAAATTGCAGAAGATATAAGAATACGGAAAGACCTCCCACGCTCATGGATCAGTAGGATTAACAGCAAAATGGCCATCCTACCAAAAGCAATCTACAGATTCAACACAATTACCATCAAAATTCCAACACCATTCTTTATAGATTAAGAAAGAACAATACTCAACTTCATATGGAAAAACAAAAAACCAAGGATAGCTAAAACAATCCTGTACAATAAAAGAACTCTGGAGGTATCACCATCCCTGAGTTCAAGCTGTACTACAGTGCTATAGTAATAAAAACTGCATAACATTGGCATAAAAAGACTGGTTGATCAATGGAATCAAATCGAAGACACAGACATAAGTCCACACACCTATGGACACCTGATTTTTGACAAAGAAACCAGAAATAAAATATGGAAAAAATAAAGCATCTTCAACAAATGGTGCTGATCTAACTAGATGTCAGCATGCAGAAGAGCATAAATATATCCATTAACTATCATCCTACATAAAACTCAAGTCCAAATGGATAGAAGACCTCAACATAAATCCAGATGCACTAAAACTGATAGAAGAGAAAGTGGGGAATAGCCTTGAACTCATTGGCACAGGAGACAACTTGCTAGACAGAATACCAATAGCACAGGCACTAAGATCAACAATCAAAAAATTGAACTTCATGAAAATTAAAAGTTCTGTAAGGCAAAGGATACCATCAACAGAACAAAACAGCAGTCTACAGAATGGAAAAAGATTTTTACCAACCCCAAACAAAAAGCTAATATCCGAAATATATAAAGCACTCAAGAAACTAAACATCAAAAAAAAAACAACAACTTTAAAATGGCATACAGATCTAAACAGAGAATTCTCAACAGAGGAATCTCAAATGGCAGAGGAGCGTTTGAAGAAATGTTCAACATCCTTAGTCATCACAGAAATGTAAATCAAAACAACTCTGAGATTCCACCTGTCAGAATGGCTAAAATCAAAAACACAAGTGACAGTTCATGCTTGAGAGGATGTGGAGCAAGAGGAACACTCCTCCATTGCTCATGGTAGTGCAAACTTGTACAACCACTTTGAAAATGAGCATGTGGTTTCTCAGAAAATTGAGAATCGATCTACCTCAAGCCAGCTATACCACTCCTGGGCATGTACCCAAAGGATGCTCAAGAATACTTGCTCTACGCTCATAGCAGCTTTATTCGTAATAACCAGAAGCTGCAAACAACCCAAATGTACCTCAACTGAACAATGTGACACATTTACACAATGGAGTATTACTCAGCTGCTAGTAACAATGGCACCATGAAATTTGCCAGTGAATGGATGGAACACAGAAAAATAATCCTGGACAAGGTAATCCAGACCCAGAAGGACAAACATGGCATATACTCACTTGTAAATGGGTATTAGCTGTAAAGGACAATCATGCTACAATCCACAGACCCATGGAGGGTACAAGGGGGACATATGGATCTCCCTGGGAAAGGGAGACAGAAGAGATATTGAAGGTGGAGGGGGTTTGGGAGGGGGACAAGAACTTGAGGGATCAGGTAGAGAGGGAACAGAGGGAGCGAGTACTAGGAGAGACAACTGGAATTGGTGGGGCATATCGGGGACAATGGAAACTACAGAATGTTTGAAGGTAACCGCTGCTAATGAAGAATATCCTAGCAATGAGAGACATGAAGCCTGAACTGGCCATCTCCTGTGACCAGGCAAGACTACCAGCGGAGGGACTAGGACACCCACCCTGCCATACAACCTTCAACCTACAATTTATCTTGCCTACAAGATGTGCTGGGGTAAAGGTGATGCAGAAATTATGGGCGTGGCCAATGACTGGTTCAGCTGGAGACCCATGCCACAAGAGGGAACCCATGCTTGTCACTGCCAGTAGGGCCAGGTCCCAGAGGCTGAGTGGCCCAGAGACCTAGGATAGAACCAATAATACTAGAGGGAAAAGAAGTCAATGTAATGATGCCTAATGATATTTTCCTATACTCATAGACTGGTGCCTCACCCACTTATCAAACAACTGATAGAATCAGGTGCAGAGACCCACAGCCAAACATTAGGCAAAACTCAGGGAAAGGAGGAGGAAGGATTCTAGGAGCCAGAAGGGTAAAGGACATCAAAAGAAAACCCACAGACTAAATTAACCTGAGAACATAGGGGTTCACAGAGACTGAGCCAATAACCAGGGAGCCTGCATGGGACTGACCTAGGCCCTCCACGTATATGTTCAGTTGTGTAGCTTGTTCGTCTTGTGGGACCCTAACAGTGGGAACAGGTGCTGTCTCTGGGACCCTTTTCCTCATACTGGATTGCCCAGGCCAGCCTTAATAGGAGGGGAGGTGCCTAGTCCTACTGAAACTTGATATGCCATGTTTGGTTGATATCCATAGGAGGCCTGCCCTTTCCTGAACAGAAATCTAGGAGGAGTGGATGGGAGCTGGGATGGTGGGGAGAAACAAAGAGAAGGGAGAGGGGAAACTGCAGTTGGGATGTAAATAATAACAATTATTATTATAAATATTTTCTCAATTAAAAAAGTAGAATGCCCTAGATATGATCTACCTGAAGGGCCAAACTAAGAGAGTTCAAAGACTCATTCAAGACTGAAAGACAAATATAAAGGAACAAAATGAACAATTTCATTGTAATCAAATGAAGATATGTAATCAGAGAAGATGTAAGCAATAGGCCAGTCTTACAAGGGGAAACACTTTATTTTTAATTGTAATATTCAAGTTTCCCAGCATTCAGACTCCTGACTAGAAGTTCTCAAAGAATAGGTTAAGAAATGAATAATTAAAGTCTTTAAAATGTTGATTATATAATTAAATTCTGCTCATCTTCTGGAATAAACCCTATGGAAGCAGAAGACTAAGTGTTAAATACAAAGCTGTTCCTCATATAGTCAGCAAAAAAAAATGCAAGTTTTATTTCATACATCTACCAAATTCTGCCGAATTCAATAAACATATTTATGGGCACACATCTGTGATGCTTTCTAAATGCAAAACAAAATACTGTATGCAATATGTAAAGAAAAAGCTAACATTATTATTACTGAGAGTGGAGTGGCAGATTTTTCTTTATTTTTGTTATCAAACTTTTCTACAATGAAAATATAAAATGAATGAAATCTATGCCCTGGCAATGCTGAAGCATGCATGGGCAGCCCGTATATGACGGTTTTGTTGAACTTGTCCATATTGGGTTTCATGGTCTAAGTTGATGAGGACGAGGACTACTGACCAGGTCTCTTCCTCAAGAGGGCACCAGATCTAATTACAGAGGGTTGTGAGCCACCACGCAGTTGCTGGGAATAGAACTCAGGTCCTTTGGAAGAGCAGGCAGTGCTCTTAATCACTGAGCCATCTCTCCAGCTCCAATGAAAATATACTAATTTTTAAAACCAGAAAATATTATCAGAGCCTTCTGTACCATATTTACGCAAAATACTGGATGCAAGTTAGCAATACAAATAGCAATGTCAATAAACAGCACACACAGCCTTCTTTAGCGGTCATCAACTGGATGACATCAGAAAATAAGGGAGGACAGCCCTCAGTGAAGATTCACAGGTGGACGTAGAATAAAAGTGGAGGCTGAAGTTTACTTCCTAAAATTAGGACTAGTCTAAATCAATGCTTCATTCTAGCAAAGTAACAAATACAAAATTACTTTTGAGAAAGAGTTGCCAGGAACTTTCTCTACTCAGAATCACAGAGAATAAAACTTTTCAAGAAAATTATCCTCAAATTCGCCAACTCCACATTTCTTTCACTCTCCGTAGCTAACTGAAACAAAGTTTTGGGGGAAATGGAATAAAACAAACTAAGCAGGGAACGGTAGGCGAATGCCTGGAATTCCCAATACTTGCAAGGCTGAGGCAGCAGGCTCCCAAATTTGCAGTCAGCCTGGGCTACGAACATCTCCCACTGCCCCTAAAACAGTCTGACTTCATAAGGCAGCAAAAAAATAAAAAAATAAAAATCCCCCACGACTCCACCCAACCCCAACTCTTTTATTGGGAGTTTTCCAAAGCTAAAGTCCGGAACAGTTCTTTTTATTCCTCTGTTGAATTCACCCCAGTTCTCACCCAGCCCACTCAACACGTACGTCTCCATGACTAAAAGATGAACCGATGGAATGCCTACTAAACCAACAGTGCTTCGGAAATACCTGGCTGGTGTCTGACAGCCTTGGTCTACTGCCAAAACAAGAGCGACGCCCCGTATTTAAATAAAAAAAAAAAAAAATTACTAGCCGGCCTATCTCATCTGCAGCTTAAGAAAACCCGGGCGCGTCCCCAGCCGCGCCCGCCGCAGGCGCGCCACCGCACCCCTTCCCGGCGCGGGTGGAGTGGGACCCAACTCCAGCAAGCCGCCGCGCACCGCCCACGCCCCCGCGCGCCCGCGGTCGACCACCGCCGCCCGCCCCGCAAAGTGCAGAGCGCGTCCTCGGGGCGCCTCACCCTCCGGCAGCTCCACGGTGCGCGCGCGCCGCAGCGAGCGCGTCAGTCGGTTGAGCTGCTCCATCGCTCTCTCCATCCTCAGCGCGGCCTCCGCGAAGCCCCCGCCGCGCCCGCGGCCTCCGCGCCCCGCGCCCTACATCCCGACCCTGGCCGGGCCCGTGGGCGAAGGCGCGAGCTCGCGGCGGCCGGCGCTCGGGAACGCTAGGGTGCTACGCCGAGTCGGTCCGCCGCACCGACGGCAGCCAGCTAGACTGCGTCGGGGGTGGGCAGCGGCCGCCGCCTCCGCTCGCTCGCGGCTTTCCTTCCGCGGCCCCGCTTCCCTCCTGGGCTCGCGCGGCCTTCTGGGAACTGTAGTTCCGGGCTGGCTGGCCACACACCCCGGTGGAGCCCCGCCCCTGAGGTCGCTGACCCGCGATCTGAAAGATCAGGCAAGTGCAGAACATAGAAAGACTTTCTGGGCTTTCTCAATCCGCTGTCGTTCTTCCCTGCAAAGTTGTACAAGAGCTTTCTCCCTCAGTTCTAACACACCCCAATAAAGCAGATTAGAGAAGTACCTTATTTGTTTCGCTTGCTGAGCACATTTCTGAGAACATAGACATGGCGCTATCCTATGCCTTGTTGTAGATCCCTGTTCTTAGCACAGGATATGACGCCAACTTCAAACTCTGCAGAAGATGTGAATGGCAAAAAAGGAAACAAAAAATGTTTATTTGGTAAAATGCAGTCTCAGGTCCTATGACAGGTTCCAATGAGAACTACGAAGACTTTGACTTCATGAGTATACCAAATCATAGAAATGTTCAAGCAGGGCATGGTAACACATACAGGCAATTCCAGCACTCGGGAAGCAGAAGCAGATGGATCGTAAGTGTGAGATTAGCCTGAACTACACGATGTTTTGAGATGGAGGCGGTATGTTTTTTTTTGAGCCCATTACACATAACCCAGGTTAGCCTTGATCTTGATATATAGCTGAAATGGCAACATTCCTGCCTCCACCTGCCAGGCGCTAGAATCCCAGGTGCTCAACACCAGGCCTGGCAGACACAAAAACCTAAAAAAAAAAAACCTTAAAAAATTTAAGATGGCTTTAAGGCTTTAAAATGGAAGAAAGATGGCTCTGCAGTTAAAGGCAGAGGCTACTCTACCAGAGAACCAAATTTGCTTCCCATATGGCCCCACACAGTTATTAAGTATATCCGGTTCCAGGAGATCTGATGCTCTATTCTGGCCTCCTCCTCAGGCACTGCATGCAAAAGCTGCAGAGACGTACACGCAGGCATTTAAAAAAGAGGTTCAGAGAGCAGAAAGATAGGTCAGTGATTAAGAGCATGTACTGCTCTTCCAGGGTATGGTTCCCAGCATCTACTCCTGGCACCTCAAAAGCTCATTCTAATCCAGTACCAGGAAATGCCCACGCCCCTACACAGATTTCTTAATCAGAAAGGGGCTAAAGAGATGGCTCAGCAATTAAGAGCAGGTTTCTTTTCCAATGCCTACCATGCTTAGTCTAGTCCCAGGGAATCACATGATCTCTTCTGGCCTCTGAAGGTGTTGCATGCATATTGTACACTTAGAAGCAGGCAGAGCACTCACACATACAATAAAATTAATAAATAAAAAAATTCAAAGTGGCAAAATTTTGAGCATCTGAAGCTTGAGTCAGCCCAGTCTGTGGAGAAAATAAGAACGGCTAAAATGGCAGAAGACGGAAACTCGAGGTGGAAGCCTTTCTCCTCTCTGTTACCAGGGCCAAGGGGTTTGAAGTAAGCCTGACACAAAGGAACCGATTTGTCACCTTTCTCTCAAAGAGGCCAGCCGTCCCTGCAATGAGCTCATCTGTGTAAGCGCAGATCTTGCCTGCCCACCTCATATATAAAGAAAAATTACTTCTCTGACTTTTGCTGAGCTCAAGTGTAGGATGTAAAGAGGAAGAAGGTGACTGGCATGGGTGTCCTTTCCAAAGGCACTTCTAAATCAGTTTCAACCTATAACTAATGTCATTCATGACAAATCTTCACCATCTTCACTTAACATGTTGGTTTAGGAGAGAGAAAACCTGTCTATCAAGAAGTTTGGAAAATCCAAAGTTTCAAAAGAAGGACAAAGACAATAGGCCAACCAGGGTGGTGCTCAAATTTTTCAATCTCAGCCCAAGTGAAATGCTCTGGCTCTGTTTGTCCTCCTTCCATCACTTAAAATATCAGCTTCTTGTGGTGGGGTGACAGACCTGCATGCAGTAGATCATTAGCCTAGCACTCTGGCCTCAGTCCTCCTCATCACACACACACACACACGCACACACCCCAAAAGGAAAGGAGAGAAGGCTCAATAGGTAAGAACCCTTGCAGAAGACCGGGATTCAGTTCCCAGCATCCACATGGTGGCTCACAATCATCTATAACTCTAATTCCAGGAGACCCAGCACACTATGGGGACCAGACACACAGGCAGTGTACATACATGCATACATGCAAGATAAATATATAGCATAAAAGTGATTTATACATAAATAGATTGATTGATAAAAGGAAAGCGTGTTTTGGTACCAGGTGTGAGAGCATGGCCCCCGTATGAACACAGAGGCTCCAGGCTAGTCTGGGCACCACAGTGAAAGCTGTCTCAAAGAAAAGGGGTAAGTGGAAAGGATTTCACTGTTACATGAAAGTTAGTCCCTCAGCAATTATCAACAACAAGATAACAATAGTTCCCTGGGTTTCTCGTAGATCACTGCCAAAGTCCTCTGAACATTAGGCCCAGACCTAGAGTGTGTGAGTAGGGATAGACACAAGCCAAGTTCACTTTAAGCAGTGTGCTCCAAATTGGTCGCTGTTTATTATAGCACTGAGTCATATAGGAAGAATCTTACAGAATTGTAGATTGGTAGTTCTAAATTCTACAATATAGAGCAGTCTCCCCAACAGCTCTGTTTGGAGCATATGAACAGTATTGCAATAGGCACATCTTTATCCAGTTGAGATTCCAAAACTGATAGGAAGGCTCTGTAATCTGCGCAGTTCAAAGCAGTAAATACTGCCTAATGAAGTTATTACATACTACATGCACACTACACACATACTACATACATGTGTCTGGCACACTGAATTTTAAATTCATAATTAAATAAGAAATTTAAGACAATAAAGAAAGAAATAAAGAAGATATCATAAGATGGAAAGATCTCCTGAGCTCATGGTTCAGTAAGATTAATGTAGTGAAAATGGCCATCCAGCCAAAATCAAGCTACATAGTCAATATAATCCCCCTTCAAAATTCCAACAAAATCACTTAGAAACTGAAAAAATAATATTTAACTTCACATATTAACACAAAAGCACAAGAGTCCTAAAGCAATCCTTAATCATAAAAGAACTGATAGCAGTATCACCAGCTCCCATTTCGAGTTGTATTACAGAGCTATAGTAATAAAAACATCGTGGTGTTGACACAAAAACAGAAGTATTGACCAATGGAATCAAACTGAAGATCCAGACATAAGTTCACAGAGCAATGGACAACTGACTTTTGTATAAATATAGTGATATTTTATTTGTATTTTAATACAAATATTAAAGGTCTGAAGGTCCGAGAGCAAAGTTAAGCCACTAGAGGCTGGGAATGAGGCATACACTTTTAATCCCAAGACTCAGGAGACAAAAGCAGATAGATCTCCGTGTCAAGATTACCCTGGGCTACACAAGAACAATCCAGAAACAAATCCAGGTGGTGGTGGCCCAACCTTTAATCCACGTGTTTGGGAGTCATACACCTTTAGTCCCAAGACTAGGGAGGTGGATGCAGGAGCGATATGGCTGGGCAGAGAGAGTAATATATAAAGAGGAAGAGACAGGAACTCACTGGAGTGTGGAGTCTGAGGATTCACGGAGGCAGGATCTTGCCCTTTCGTTCTGAAGATTTGGTAGAGGTAAAAGATCTCTCTAGTGATTGGCTGCTTTGCTTTTCTGTTCTTCAGCATGAACCCCAATAAATATGTCTGAGTTTTTATTATTTTACTACATCTGGTGTCTAATGCTTGGGGTACAAATTAAGAAAAAAGCCACTTGCCTGTGGCTTTACAATCACGGGCATAGGCTGGAGTTACATGAAGCCAGAGTCACTTTACATTTGCCATTCCTTTCTCATAAAGATAAGCCTGAGGACTTCCAGTTTAGTGATACAAACCTTTGGTTCTTTCTTTCCTCCACTAGAACTGCTGGACTCACCAGTGAATATGTGCTAGCTCCTCTGTATCTTGTGGCTTGTAAGCATGTATTCTAAGAGCCTTGGTCTGGAGCCCAGGGAAACTATTCTATATTCATGAGGTAAATGTGCTGTCATCTGAGTACTGTTTTTACACACTCATATTGGTGCACGTTTACATTAAATCACTTAATCACTGTGGTGGTTTGAGTGAGAATTTCCCCCACAGACTTAGATCATTTGATACTTGGTCCTAGTTGGCAGCGCTGTTTGAGGACACTTAGGAGGAAGTGTGGTGTGGTCTTGGAGGAAATAGGTGACCAAGCATGGGCTTTCAGGTTTCAAAGCCATATGTCATTCTCAGTTTGTTCTTTCTGCTTCCTGCTTTCAGTTCAAGATGCAAGCCTTTAGCTTCCCTTTCCCACCACCTTAGACTCTCCACCATCATGTACTCTGACCCTCTGGAACTGTAAGGCCAAATAAACCCTTCCAGACCAGATATGGGGGCTCGTGCCTTTAATTTCAGTAGTCAAAAACAGAGACAGGTGGATCTCTGTGAGTACAAGACCAGCCTGGTCTACATAGCAAATTCCAGGACAGCCTAAGCTACGTAGTGAGACCCTGTCTCAAAACAAAATAGATAGATAGATAGATAGATAGATAGATAGATAGATAGATAGATAGATAGATAGATAATTATTCCTTCTGTAAGATCCTTCTATAATTGCCTTAGTTGTGTTTTATTGCATAAATAGAAAACTAATTAATATAGTCACTATTTCAGAATAGTGTATAAAAACAAGCAACCAAAGGTAGACGAAATCAAGAGATTAAAGACAGAAATGGACAAATTCAGCATTGCATTAAATGTTGTTTATTCCCAGGCAGTGGTGGCACATACCTTTAACCCCAGCACTTGGGAGGCAAAGGCTGTTGAATCTCTGTGAGTTCGAGGCCAACCTTGTGTACAGAGTGAGTTCCAGAACAGTAAGGACTGTTTCACAGAGAAACCCTATCTCAAAAACAAACAAATGAACAAGCAAACAAGCAAACAAACCCACTTTTTTTGGGGGGAGGGGACTATTGGTGTCAGAATACCTAGAATGGTAGCAACAGAGGAGAATCCCAGGACCATAAGATAAGATGGTTGAACTCCTAAAACAGAAGTGGGCCAACCAGAATATACCCGAGCTTCCTAAAAACTATTAACACATAAAGACATCAGTTAAGAAAGAGCCTGAGGGGGCTGGAGAAACTGTTCAGTGGTTAAGCAGTTAATGGTCTGCTTTTCCAGAGGACCTGGGCTCAATTCTCAGCACCACATTGCCGCTCACAACTGTCTGTAACTCCAATCCAAGGGATCTGACTCTCTCTCACAGACATACATGTAGGCAAAACACCAATGTACATAGAATCAAAATAAATATAAATTTTTAAAAATGATAAAAGCCTGAGAGAGTACAGAATGTTTGCAGAGGTGTGAAATCCCAGTACTTTGAGGCTCAGTCAGGATTAATTAATCCAGGTCAACCTGGGATTAGAGAGAAGCTGTGTATAAAATGGGGGTGGGCATGCAGAACTAGAGAGGGAAAGAAGAGATCAAGAGGTTGGTGATGTGGCTCAGTGGCAGAGGACTTGCCAAGCAGGTACCAGGCCCTAAGTTCCATTTCCAGCACTGCCAAAAAAAGAAAATGAAAAAAACAGAGCAATTGTTTTTTAAAATGAAGAGAAAGGAAAGCAGTCTGTGTGAGTGGTCAGGACTAGTCACCAGCTGGCTTAACCATGTTGTTTATCCTGGGGGCTTTAAAAGAAGGCCAGGGTCACCTTGTAATCCAAACAGCCATTAAAACAAAGATGACTACAGTTTATTCAAGCTGGATTCCTACAATCATTAATGAAAAATGTTTTTTTTCTCATTTTCTTCAAGATAAAGGTAGTAAGAAAAGTGAAGTTTTCAGGTCCCAGAGCAGAGGACCGTAGGACTAGAGAGAGGCATGGTCATCCTACTGCTGAACTGGCATAAAACTGCAGTCCTTGCAAATTCCCTGGCAAGCTTTACTGGTTTTTTAAGCCGTGTAATAATGCATTGATATAAAAAAGTATAAAGGAAAAAAGATCTCCCAATAGAAGAGAAGAGGACAATTGTCACTTGTCAATGAGGAAGCAATAGTGGGAACTTGTCCTCAAAGGACACCTCACATGCAGATAATGTAACAACGGGAGGCAAAATTTATAAATACAGAAGCATATAGTTAGAAACGCAGGTATTTTCTTATTATTACTTTCATATACCAGCAAATAAGTAAGAGGCACAGTATGTGTCTATCTGTAACAGGTGGATATTGGAGTTAGTGGAAAAAGAAGAGCATATGAATCTGTTATTTAATCAAGTAAATCTAGAGATCTGCTGAGATTATGTATAAGTTAGGTTAGGCCATGCATTTAAAAATCAGTTTATGTGGGCCGGGCGGTGGTGGCGCATGCCTTTAATCCCAGCACTCGGGAGGCAGAGGCAGGCGGATCTCTGGGAGTTCGAGGCCAGCCTGGTCTACAAGAGCTAGTTCCAGGACAGGAACCAAAGCTACAGAGAAACCCTGTCTCAAAAAACCAAAAAAAAAAAAAAAAAAAGAAAAATCAGTTTATGCTATACTTGCCCTGTTATACAGGCAAAATCCACTTCTTGAGCATTGTCTCAGACCAAATACATAGCTGTATTTAAGCATGCCAGATACAGATCTATAGATAGATAAGCAGACAAGATATTTACATGTATATGAATGAGCCTGGTGATTACCAGGTGATCAAGATGAACGGGGCAAGGGTGTGTGCAAGGGAAAAGCAGCAATAAAGAACAGAGAAAGCAAAACCGGAGAGGGAAGTGGCCATGTGGTTCCCACTGAACCAAGCTGCTCAAAAATTTTTTCTTTGGAAAAAGTAACTGCTGGAAGGTAGGAAAAGGGATAAAGCAGGCAAAGAACTGAGCTCGTTCCAGTGTTCAGAAGGGAGAACAAGTAAGGTCCTGTTCTTAAGGCTCTGAAGCAAATCCCCACTGGCATGAGCAGCTCTAAAGTTCAAGGGGGAAAGCCAGGCCTTACCAGTTTGAAGAATCTTCTAGGGGTCCAAACACAGCCAAAAGAATGATGCATGGTGTACAATGCCTTGGAGAACTGTGAGAGAGACTCCAGGAGAAAAGGAAGGGGAATTTTGTTCCCTGGATTGTTCTTGGATGTGACACTGTGCCTCCTATTTTAAACATTTACATTGAATTTATAAGACATGTTTATTTTTGTTGGATGTCAGAACATGACTATAAAACCCAATTCTGTCACTGTACCTTGAATCTGGATATGGCTCTTCTGCCTTTCTTCCATGCTTCCCCAAGTATAATCTATAGTTCATACCAGGCGATTGTGTTAGATTGATCTGCCTGAGAAAGTTCTGCAAAAGAACTGCTCTGTTAATGATGTGGGATTCCCCTCTATATGCTGTGAATACCATTAGTTAATAATAATAATAATAATAATAATAATAATAATAATAATAATAATAATAATAAAAAAAACTGTTTTGAGTCTATAGTAGAGCAGGGCAGAACAGAGCTAGGCAGAGGGGAAACTAAACTGAATGCTGGGAGAAAGAAGGGCGGAGTCAGGGAGAAGCCATGTAGCCCCGCTGGAGACAGACGCCCAAACTTTACCTGGTAAGCCACAGCCTTGTGGTGATACATAGATTAATGAAGACAGGTTAAATTAAGATGTAAGAGTTAGCCAATAAGAAGTTAGAGCTAATAGGCCAAGCAGTGCTTTAAATAATATAGTTTCTGTATGATTATTTTGGGTCTGAGCTGCTGGGCAGCTGGGAAACAAACAAGCGACCTCTTACAACATGCTAATATTTAGAATATGCTTGCTGACATTTTTTTCTGAACTCAAACAACCTTTCTTGGATCACTGTTTTTCTTTGCTAGGTTTTTGTATAAAAGTACACTGAACCTGAAGTAATATTGTCCACAGCATTAGACTGTAGTCTTCCCCATTCATTCAGGTTCTCGGATCACAGGTCCAGCGGACAAGATCTGCACGGGTCAGCAAAAGTCAACACTAGGAAGTAAGGAAATTCTGGAAAGAATAAACTCAACCAGGAAAGCCCTAACATTTGTGTTGTTGTTTATTTTGTTTAGGTTTTTGGAGACAAGGTCTTGCCATATAACCTTGGCTTGTCTGAAACTCTCTATGCAATGAAAATCTGCCCATATTTTTGGCTGGTCCACAAGCTACATACATGGGTCAGATGCCAAACAAGACTTAGGCAAAAAGAAGAAAGAGCTAAACATGGTTGGTTGTTGTGTGCTTGAATTGTCTTCAATAAAGGAACACTGGTGCAGTTTTCAGTAGCCTTAGCAACCTAATGAAATCACAAATTTCCTCTCTGCTCATCAACTTGGGTGTCCCTTCACTGAGAACATTTTTTTGTGGATAGTATCAGCATCTTTCTTAACCCCTGACTTTTATACATACATCAATGTAAGCATTGAAACTCAGGGGCCACAAAAACAGCTGATATGTCCTGAACATGGTTATCATTCCCAGTACAAAGAGACCAGGGGGTCTTGGGTAGGAAACAGAAGATTGGGTCAAAGACACATTGACCTAAGTTCATCTAAGTGTGCCCTTAGCTCGTATACCAGAACTAAAGACTGCTTCCCCTGCCTGGCCCATACACATGCTGGGAGGGGAAGAGTCCCATCAGCATCTGGCCAGGGCTTAGGGTACAAATTCTAGCAACAAGGGCTCATTCTTCCCTCTTGTATCCCTTTCTTTCTCATAGAAAGAGCCTGTCTCCAGTGTAGACATGGGGTGACAAAGCTTTTGGAACTAAAAACACTCCCTGACACTTAATTTGAACTGAGATATCTCAGAACTTTTAATCAAATGTTTGTTTTTTCAGCTCCCAGGACTTTGACTTGGGATTGACCTTGCTCTCATGGTGTCCAGGGTCATAAGTGTCTTTGATTGTTACTCCTAGAGTTGCATAATTTACTTATTTTTCTTTAGCCTTTGCCCAATTTCTCTTTATTAGAAAAGACTTTGCTTTTTTTTTAAATTGTAGTAAAATTCACATAAACCATATTTTCCCCCTTAGACATTTTCATCATGTAATATAACTGTGAATATAAGGTTATTGGCAATTAGGATGTCCGCACATAATGTGCCTTTTGAATATGCTCAGTTTATTGACACAAAAAGTCCTTTCAATACCATGCTGTTATAATGATGGCACACACCTTTAATCCCAGCACTCAGAAGACAGAGGTAGGCACATCTCTGAGTTCAAGGCCAGCCTACTCTATAGAGTGAGTTCCAGGACAGCCAGGGCAACACTGTAAGACCCTATCTAGAAAAACAAAAGACAGAACAAAACAAAACAATTTTATAGTTAAAAGATCCCTCCCCAACACTCACACATGTGGAACAGTAGACGGGAAATGAATGCTGCAGGCTTCCGTTGGGGAATCCTCTCTCATGAAGGCGCTTCAAGAGTGAGCTCAACTCATGTCCCTCTGGAAGTGCTTCTGTGGCAGGTCAGGAGGACAACAGGAAGGATACCACTGTTGGAAGTTCCAGAAGGTTCTTGAGTGCTCCAGACACTTTATAGTGCTGACAGGCAGGCATGTGTGAACTCAACAATGGTGCCAGAAACTCATTAGTCACTGGAGCCAAGGTTATACACAGTGGCCAGTCTCAAAGTCCCTTTAGCTATGGGGATCAGCACAGAGACTCGAGGTGCCTGTGTCTCAAGAGCACTGCTGTGCAATCCTGGCATTGCCTCCAGATTTCCACTTTGGTCTTTTGTTTTTGTTGTACCAGGGGACATCAGCTTTACACAATCTGGGTTTATAACTTAGGGTTGGTTCACTAACATCTCAGAGCCACCTTGGGATTTTATTAGAGCCTGCCTTAGGCTTGGCTCATATTGGAGCTGCTTTGTGACTGGCTCCTTACCTTGTAAACATTACATTATTCCAAATCACACAAAGTGGTCTCTTATGTTCTTAACAATAACCCTACTAAGGGCCTTCACAGTATTGTAAAACTGCCACCACTGTACATCTCTAGGTCCCCACTCCTCCAGAATTCTCTTTTCTTGAAAATTTAAATCTCTAGGTAGTTGGGTTGTAGTAAGAATTCTAATTGATCTTAATAAATAAAACCTGGAGTCAGATATTAGGGAATGAAAGCTGAAGGATCAGGGATGCAGTGTGATCAGCCACTAGAAAGACCTGTTACCTTTACCAATCCTCAGATCGAAGGGGTGATCCTGTCCTCAGACTACCTCCTCACACTGCATCCTCAGACTGTGAAGGCCATTCTCAGATTGCATCCTCAGATTGCATTGAGCTCCCTGTCTCCTCCTGCCTTGCATTCCTCTCTCCGCCCAGCCATATCACTCCTGTCTCCACCTCCCCAGTGCTGAGATTAAAGGCACGGGATCCCAAGTGCTGGGATCACCTTTGAATGAGCTCTGTTTCACTTTTAGACAGATTCTTTCTCATATAGGCCAGGGTGCCTTAAACTAACAGAGATCTCAGCCTCTGTCTCCCAAACCCTGGTATTCAAGGTGTGTGCCACCATTCCCTGACCTCTAGTGGCTTAGCTCTGCACTCTGATCTTCAGGCAAGCTTTATTTGTTAAAAACACAAACAAAATATCACTACCTTTCCCCCTTTTGTCTAAATAGAAAAAGAAGGCCATAACTAATATGAGAAAAACTATATACAATAAGTACAATGACTATATATAGCATATACAGGCAATAAGTATATCAACAATGTCTAATCCATTTACATTTAACAAATTCAGAGAAAATACTCCATTATCCATCCTATCTCAGTGATTCCAAAGTGTTGTTCATAATTTACTTTCTATCCTAATTTGCATTACTGTCTAAAACTATCTTTTGATATCTTTCAACCTTATACACTTTACATCTCTTTAATGAGTTTCTTTTCAAAGTCTAGTAAACAAGAAAGACTACAGTTTGAACTATAAAGTCTTCGACTCTCTCAGAGATGCAAAAAGGAAATATTAACTGAGTAAGAAGGAAGTGTAAGTAAGTGACTTCCAAAAAATGTGAGAAATGACAGAAACAGCTGACTGCCTGGATAGTCACCCAAGGTTCCTCCACAATGTTGGGGCATCCATATTGGTTCTACAGGCCTAGAATGTTTGACAGACATTTCTATAAAGCAGAATTTTTGAAGGACTGTCCCGCCTTGTCTGGGCAAGGTTTTGTAGTCACTTTTTTTACTGTTCTGCTTGTCCAATTTGGACGGCATACTGTCAGCAGTTGAAGCAAGGGCAATTTCTTACCCAGTGGCTTACTTTTGCCACAGAGAAAGCAAACTCCATATGGAGTTTCTTTGATACTCATCATGTTCTCTGAAGAAGATTGGTGCTGCCAATCTAAAATACCCTAAATGCCATATCATGTAGATCTAGCTATCGAAAATGTCTGTTTGACCTTGGAACATACCTAATATGACTATAAATTTGATTGTAATAGGTGACTAATTACTAAAATGCATTTCCTTATTATCTTACATTGTTGAATAATAAGTTTGAAGAACTAGAAATTTACATTACATTGTTAAATGAGCTGCATAGGTACAATAACTTTGACAAGAGTAGAAATGTGTATACAGTATATTCTAACAAAATTCATCTTAAACTTATATCAATATACAAAATTTGTATGCAATATACAAAAGTCCAAACCAATGTAAAATATTAAAATTAGTAGTAGCTTTTTAAAAGTATTTCAATTGTCTACCCTTTAATCCTATCATATCTATATCTTCTCTTTTTTCTTTTTAGAGTAGATTCAATAATCTACCCTTCAGCCTACAGTTCTATAGTATCCAGCAAACTTTTTCATGAAGCAGAAAATTTGAAGATCTTTCCTTGCAATGGCAAAGCCCACCAGTTGCTTTCTTCAGTGTTCTTCAGAATATTTGGCAGTTTCTGCTGTGAATGGGGAAACCTGAAAGACCATTCCATCTTTTGGAAAGTTTGGCAATCACTTTTCTGTGGGTCCTGCGTGTCCAGTTCATACAGCATACCATCAAGCAATCCAGGCAAGAGCAGCTTCTAACAAACTCCATAAGGAGCCTTTTTGATACCCATCATCTTCTTGAGGTAGATTGGTGCTGCCAGATGTATCTTATTGTCATGAAAAGTCTAAGTTTTTAAAAATTTAAATGCCATATTCTTAGTCTTTGAAGTACTGTAGATTATCTATCTAACTGAAATATATTTCTGTAAATCTAGAAATCTTAACTAGCATGACTAATAGCTTGACTATTATAAATGGCCATCTATTAATCCATAATTTTAATTATACATTTTTAAATGAGATACACAAATATAATATCTGTCGGTGTCATGCTCTTAAATTTACTTTCTGCTATCTGGGGCAATAACACCTTTGGTGGGAATATCCCAAAAAGAAAATTTTGGGTTAATTGTCAAGTCCTGGGAGAGGTAGCTGTATCATTTGTTTTCATCTCTGCCTGGTGTAAAAGTGCAGGGCTTGTCTCAAGTCCTGGGTAGAGTAATCTATGAGGCTGGATCATCTCAGTTACCCACTTCGAAATAGTTCTGTCTGTGGAGGTTGTAGTCCAAAGCAAATCTTTAGGTTGTGTTGTTTTTGGTTTTTGTTTTGTTTTGTTTTTTACCTTAGTGGTGTTATTGTTGTCCTAATGGAATTGTCACTGTGGGGTCCCATCAACTTTTTAGAGACTTCAGAGATTGCATTTGGTCAAATTATTTCTTTTCTTTGTAATTTTTTCCAGTACTTCTCCATTTTTCATTGGATGCTTATTTGTCCAAAAGTCTTTAAATTCTTCAAGATGGTTGCTTTTATTTTCCTGGCAAGACAAAACAAAAAAATGAAACAAACAAACAAAAAAACAACCTTCTGCAGTCCAAATTTTGGGGAGGTTCTATTTTAGGTTAGATTAGATTAAGCAGCCATGGTGCTTGATGAACTATCATCAATTCTAATTAAGGTCTCCCTTGTTCAGATCTAATATTTATCAATTTTGATGGTATGTAACACAAATAATAAAAAACCCAAGACAGATATTGGGGTTCAACATAAAGATCAGAAAATCAGAGCAGCCAATAGAGAGCTCTTACCTCTAAGAAATCCTCAGACAGAAAGAGCACTAGTTTCTGTCTAATCCTGGCATATATTCTTCTCTAGTGCTGAGATTAAAGGTGTGAGCCACCACCACCTAAATCTGTTTCTGCATTGATCTTGTGTAGCCCAGGGTGACCTTGAACTCACAGAGAACTATCTGCCTCTGACATCAAAATCCTGGGATTAAGGGTGTGTGACACCACTGCCTGGCCTCTAGTGGCTTAGATTTACCTTCTGGTTGTTATTCAGGCAAGCTTTATTCATAAAACAGATAAAATACCACCATATTTTCCATTTTTGGCCAAAATTTTAAAAATAAAATTAAAAAGGCTATGATTAATATGAGAGTAACTATATGTAATAAGTATAATAACTATATGCAATATATACAGTCAATAAACACATCAACAATGTCTTGTCCATTTGAATTTGACAAATTCAGAAAAAATACTACATATATATCCTCTCTTGGTGAGTCCAGGGGTGTGTGTCTTATTTATTTTCTACTATAACTTGTATTACCATCCAAAATTATCTTTTGAATTCTCTCAAACTTCTGTACTTTACATTTTTTTAGTGAAGTTCTTTTCTGAGTCTTGTAAACAATGAAAACTATAACTATTTAGTCTTCAGCTACCTCAGAAGGAGGTAATAGTATTAACTGAGTAAGTAGAAAGTGCAAGCAAGTGAATTCCAAACATTGTGCAAAAAGACAGAAACATTTGGCTGCCTGGAGAGTCACCCAAAGTTCCTCTGCAATATTGGGGCATCCATCTTCAATCTACAGTCCTAGAATATCTGACAGACTTTTCTATGATGCAGAATTTTTGAAGGACTGTCCCGTCTTGTCTGGGGAAGGTTTGGCAGTCACTCTTTTTTGTTTCCTGCTTGTTTGATTATGAAAGCATACTGTCAGCAGTTGAGACAAGGACAATTTCTTGTTCAATGGCTTACTTTTGCCACAGAGAAAGCAAACTGCATGTGGGGTTTCTTTGACGTCCACCATCTTCTCTGAAGTAGATTGGTACTACCAGGAGCAGACATGTCTTCTTGTCATAAAAAAGAAAAAAAGAACCTATGCTATTAAAACACATTAAATGCCATATTCTGTAGATCTCTGAAGTGTTTGACCTTGGATACTTAATGTGGCTACAAGTTCGATTATAATAGGTGATTGACCACTGAACTGTATTTCCTATTATCCTAAACAGTACGTTATAATTTTCAAGGACCAGAGATTTGCATTACATGAGTTGTATAGGTACAATAACTTTAACAAGAGTAGAAATGTGTGTACAGTATGTTCTAAGGAAATTCATCTCAAATTTGTATCAATATACAAAATTTGTATATATACCAAATATACCAAAGTCTAATCCAATGTAAAACATTGAAAACTAGTAGTTGTTTTTTAAAAGTAGATTCAATAATCTGCTTTTTATATATCTATTTATTTATTAAAGATTTCTGCCTCCTCCATGCCACCGCCTCCCATATCCCTCCCCCTCCCCCAATCAAGTCCCCCTCCCTCGTCAGCCCTAAGAGCAATCAGGGTTCCCTGTCCTGTGGGAAGTCCAAGGATCTCCCACCTCCATCCAGGTCTAGTAAGGTGAGCATCCAAACTACCTAGGCTCCCACAAAGCCAGTACGTGAAGTAGGATCAAAAACCCATTGCCATTGTTCTTGAGTTTTCAGTAGTCCTCATTGTCCGCTATGTTCAGCGAGTCTGGTTTTATCCCATGCTTTTTCAGACCCTGGCCTAGATGCCCTTCAATGGAAGAATGGATGAAGAAAGTATGGAATATATACATATTAGAGTACTACTCAGCAGTAAAAAACAATGACTTCTTGAATTTTGCATGCAAATGGACGGAAATTGAAAACACTATCCTGAGTGAGTTAAGCCAGACCCAAAAAGAGGAACATGGGATGTACTCACTCATATTTGGTTTTTAGCCATAAATAAAGGACATTGAGCCTATAATTCGTGATCCTAGAGAAGCTAAATAAGAAGGTGAACCCAAGGTAAAACATATAGGCATCCTCCTGAATATTAACCTGCATCAGGCGATGAAAGGAGACAGAGACAGAGACCCACATTGGAGCACCAGACTGAAATCTCATGTTCCAAATCAGGAGCAGAAGGAGAGAGAGCACGAGCAAGGAACTCAGGACCGCGAGGGGTGCACCCACACACTGAGACAATGGGGATGTTCTATCGGAATAATCTGCTTTTTATCTTCTCGTATCTATATCCTCCCTTTTTCTTTTTAAAACAAGATCCTTGAATATATTTTTGTCTAGCTTTTTTTCCTGACCATTACCAATAACAACTTATAACAAACTACCGTAAACAATGACAAATATCCATAACCCACTAAATGACCAAAAAGCACCCATCCCACCTCTTGGAAATGTGGGCATCCTATTTTTAAATTGACTTTATGGGGGTGACAGCATCTTTAGGTGATCCTGAAAAGGAAAAAAATGGGTTAATTGTCAAGTTCTAGGGGAGGTAGTTGTATCATTTGTTGTCCAGTATCTGCATAATGGGAAATTGCTGGGCTTGTCTCAAGTCCTGGCTAGAGTAGGATGTTAGGCTGGATCATCTCAGCCAGCCACCTCAAAACTGCTCTGAGGAGCTTGTAATCCAAAGCCAATCTTTGGTAGTGTTTTTCAGCTTAGTGCTGTTATCATAGTCCTGGAGGAATCGTCATTGTGGAGCCACATCCTTCTTATGGAGACTTCAAACGTTATTATTAGGCATGTTCATGGTTCACTGAAGAAAACTAATAGAGACTCAAACCCAAAATCATGTACAGAAAACTAGACGAAACCTTTTTCTAGAATGTTGAAATAAGAGCTGCAGGGCTGCATCCCCGGCACCCAGCCGCCCGCATGGCTAGCTTATGCCCCGAAATAATTACACGGAAACTGTATTTTTTTGAACACTGTCTAGCCCATTAGTTCCAGCCTCTTATTAGCTAGCTCTTACATATTGATCTAACCTATTTTTAATATTTTGTGTAGCACCATGAGCTAGCTTACCAGGAAAGATCTTAACCTGCGTCTGTCTGGAGTGGGAGAATCATGGCGACTCACTGACTCGGCTTCTTTCTCCCAGCATTCTGTTCTGTTTATTCCACCCACCTAAGGGTTGGCCTATCAAATGGGCCTAGGCAGTTTCTTTATTAATTAACCAATGAAAGCAACAAATTAATACAAGACCCATCTCCATCATTTTCTCTTTTTCTGTTTAAACAAAAAAGAAAGGCTTTTATTTTAACATAGTAAGATTACATATAGCAAAACAGTTATCAAGCAAGAATTACAGTCACAATATTTATATTTATTTTATCTTTTATCATAACTAAGGAAAACTATAACTATAACTAACCATTTTTTAACTCCATCAAAGACTCCAGAAGGATATAATATTACCTAAGCAAACAAGAGATTCAAAACTCTAGAAATGACAGAGACATCTCACTGCCTGTACAGTCACCCAAAGTTTCTCTGTACCATTGGGGCATCCATCTTTGGCCTTTAGGCCCATAGTATCCAGCAGACATTTTTATGAAGCAGGAAATTCTAAAGCAGTTTACTCATTTTTTTTTGCTGTGTCCTGCAGAATGTCTCCTAGACTCTTTCATAGGTCAGGAACCCCGAAAGACCATCTCACCTTTAGGCAAGTTTAGTAGTCCTCTCTGTGGGTTCTTTGTGTTCAGTTTATGTATCAGTCCAGGCAATAGCAGTTTTATGGCTATAAAACTCCATAAGGAGCCTCTTTGATGCCCATCTTCCTCTTGAAGTAGATTGGTGTTGTCAGGAGCAGACGTGTCTCATTGTCATGAAAAGCCCCAAGTTATTAAAATATTTTAAATGCCATATTTTACAGTCTTTGAAAGATATGAAGAATGCCTATCTAAAATATATCTATGTACATCTAGAAAATCTAAATAACATGACTACAAGCTTGACTATTATTGATGATTATCCATTAACAACCTATATACGTTACATTTTTAAATGAACTACACAATACCTTAATTAATATCAGAAATACATATACATATAACAAAAAGAAGCCGAGTCAGTGAGTCGCCATGATTCTCCCACTCCAGACAGATGCAGGTTAAGATCTTTCCTGGTAAGCTAGCTCATGGTGCTACACAAAATATTAAAAATAGGTTAGATCAATATGTAAGAGCTAGCTAATAAGAGGCTGGAACTAATGGGCTAGACAGTTTTTTATTAATTAACCAATGAAAACAACAAATTAATACAAGACCCATCTCCATCACTAGAAGCAGTACTCTATGTGATTATTAATATCATGACAAAAAGTTATATATATATATATATATATATATATATATATATATATATATCTTGTAACTTGAGAAAAGCTATTAAATGGTAAATATAAAATCAAAGGATTATGAGATTGGTAGCAATAAAATACTCCTTAAATATTTGTTTTCTTCTGTCTCATAGTAGGTGGCTCTTCTGACATGAGACATAGATTTTGAATTGCACTTTAATAAGCATGTTTGTGTTTAAAGAAGGAGAGAGCCACACTCTAGCTCCAAAGCCAGTTTTAATCTTTAGTTTGACTGGAACTACAAAAAAAAAAAAAAACCTGCTTGTATTATATACCTATAAAGAATAATAGAAACAAACATTTGGGAAGATTTCTGAAATTTTATCCTGTTTGAAATGTGATATACCAATAAATCAATTTACTCTTTTTCTTGAGACTCTTTTTGAATGATTACCCTTTTTCTTCAAATGTCTCATTTGTCCAGTGGTCTTCAGATTCCTTAGCTGGATACCTTTATTCTTCTGAGAAGATAGAAACAAACCCTTCTCCAACCCTAATTTTGGGGAGATTCTCTTTTTGGCAAGTTATAACTGATCAAATGAAAAGCATTTGATAGTTTTATAGGTTAGTTTAGATTAAATGGCCGCACTGTTTGATGAACTATTATCTCTTCTAATTAAGAGGTATCTCTTGTTCAAATCAAATCTTTATCAACTATAGTTGTCTCCATACGTTTTCTTTCCTGTGAACACAAAAACAAAGCACCTTCCCCAATGTAACACTTATCCTGGTAACCATTATGAGGTCAAGACATTGTTAAAGTATATCAGCTGATTTAATTCCATAGTGTTTTCTACTATCCAATGTCACTTTACAGATGTTGTTCCTTTCTCATTAACATTTAAAAAATTAAAAGTTAATAAAATATTATGTAATCTATTTTATCATTGCTTTATGCTTATTTAACATATCCTTTTGGGTTCAGTTTGATCTTTCTTTAACTGCCTGGCATATAGGGTTATGTGGTATATCTGTAATATGCTTCATATTATAATAAACAAAAAATGTTTAATTTTTCTTAGAGGCATATTCTGGGGCATTGTCTGTCTTTATTTGTAAAGGTATATATTTGAATCAGATAATAATATGTCACCCATGTAATGGTAAACTATAGATTGAAGAAATTGCTTACATATCATTTCTAATGGCTGTCATATAAAATATTGGCACAGGTGGGCTATTTAATATTCCCTGTGGGAGAATCTTTCTACAAAAGATTGATATATTTTAGCACGGTGAGAATTGTTATACTTAGGCACTGTAAAGGTGGATCTTTCTCTGTCTTCTTCTTGTAATTGTATAGTGAAGAAACAATCTTTTAAGTCAGTAATTGTAAGAGGTCATCCCTTAGGCAATAGAGAAGGTAAAAGAATGCCAGACTGTAGAGAGTCCATTGACTGAATCACCTTATTAACAGCTCCTAAATCTGTTACCATTCTCAATTTTTCAGAGATCTTTTTAACAGCAAATACAGGAGAATTCCAAAACTAGTTGATCCTTCAATGTGCTGAGCATCTAGTTTCTCCTGTACTAGTTGTTCTAAAGCCTTCAGGCAGTTTCTCTTGTTAAAGGCCATTGCTTAACCCATGCAGGTTTTTCTGTCAACCATTCTAAACGTAGGGGTGTGGATACCTTGATTTCAAAATTTGAGTTTAAGGACATGTTACTTTGGAAAAGAGGTTCTGCATTGGTTTACAGAGGATGGGAACCTGTGGGTTCCTTCCAGACTAATGTGGTTTGGTGGAACAAGATCACCCAAAAGGTCTCCATGAACCCTAAAAATACTTTGCCCAATAAACAGCAGGAAGCAGTTTGGAGGAAACAATGCCCAAATTCCAAAACTGGTTGTTTATAAATGTTTGTTTTTATTTAAGGGGGTTGATTATCAGTGGTTAAGGGTCACAACCAATCTCTTTCTAAAAAAAGGATATGATAAAGAAATGAATACCTTACACTGGTATGGACTTTGGTTTATTGATACAAATTTAAGGTCAATATTGTTATATGTATATTTCTACTCTTGTTTAAGGTATTATGATAATACATCTCATTTAAGAATGGAATGTATAATTAAAATTACAGACTAATAAATAGTCATTTATAATAGTCAAACTTGTAGTCACATCAGTTAGATTTTCTAGATATACAGAGATATATTTCAGTTTGATAATTGTCAACACTTCAAAGACTTACAGAATATGGCATTTAAAATGTTTTAAACACTTAGATTTTGTCAGGTGGTAGTGTCACATGCCTTTAATCTCAGCATTTGGGAGGCATAAGCTGGTACATCTCTGTGAGTTCAAGGTCAACATGGTCTACAAGAGCTAGTTTCAGAAGAGGCTACAGAGAGACAAAAAATGACTTTTCTTGACACTGAGACATGCCTGCTTTTGGTATCACTAATTGCTTCAGGAAGGTTGATGGATATTGAAGAAACTTGCTATGGAATTTGCCTTCAATGTGACCAGGCTAGTCATTTGGGCAAAAATTGTTCTTGCCTGGACTTCTTGATGATATGCTGTAGAAACTGAATATACAGGACCTACAGAAAAAATGACTGCTGAACTTGCCAAAAGAATGTGATACAGTCCTTCAAGGTTGCTGCTTCATGAAAAAATCTGGAAGGCATTCTGCAGGATACAGAATAAAGTGACTGACAAATTGTCAATATAATTAAAACAGTCTTTCCAATTTCCTGCTTCATGGAAAAGTCTTCCAGATAATATGGGCTTGTAGGCTGAAGATGGAAGCCCCAACATTACAGAAGAACTTAGTATATGTCTGTCCAGGCAGAGAGATGTCTCTGACAATTCTAGAGTTTGGAAGTTGCTTACAATGCACTTCCTGCTTACTTAGGTATCATTATATCCTCTGGGGTCCTTGATGATATTGAAGACTAATAGGTATATTTATTGTTTTCCTTAGTTATGATAAAAGATAAATTATATATAAAATTTTAGATTTAAAAAGATAAAATAGATAATAAAATAGTTTCCTTAATTTTGCCAGATACATATAGACTAAATATTGTAACTGTAATTATTACTTGATACCTATTTTGTTATATGTGATTTTACAACATTAAAGTTAAAACCTTCCTTTTTATTTAGACTGAAAATGGGAGAAGATGTGGGATTCCCTTCTGTAAGCTATGAATTATGCTTTATTACCATTGGTTAATAAAGAAGCTGCTTTGACCTATTGCAGGGAAGAATATAGCTAAGTGGGAAAACTAAACTGAATGCAGAAAGAAAGAAGGTGGATTCAGGAAGACACCATGTAGCTGCCCATGAAGCAAGATGTGAGGTAACAAACCACTGGCCTTGTGGTGAAATATAATATAATGGAAATGGGTTAATTTAAGATGTAAGAGCTAGCTAGGAATATACCTGAGCCATTGGCTAAACAGTGTTGTAATTAATATAGTTTTGTGTGATTATTTCAGTCTGTGTGACTAGAAAATGAAAGCACAGTCTCCATTACAAGGGTAGAGAGAAACAGACTAAGGTTTCCAAACAACCAACTTTAATTTATCCAATCACCTTACAGAAACAGGCAAATGACAGATATCCCCAAGACTGTGCAAGAGTTAAATGGACACTTGTGAAAATATTAGATTTAAGGAGATTCAAGAAAGTGATAGTACATATGGCATGCATTCACCTTTTGTGAAGCATATGTTATACTCATGGTCAACTTGTAATAGAATTATCCCTAGAAAGTAGAAAGACTTGGTTAAAGTAGTCTGGAGTCTTATCCTCAATTACAGTGGATGGTCTGGTTGAAAGAAGAGGCTAAGACCATTGAAGAATGAAGTATGGATAGAGGCATGAAAATCTCCCAAGACCAACTTCTTGGAAAGGGAGATTATGCTGATGTACAAAGACAATCTCTGTATGGGGATCACATCATGAATTTATGCCAAGCAACAGCTTTGAATGCTTGGGACAGAAGTGAAGAAGTGGGAAAGAAAATTGAGTTATTTACTAAGGTTATACGGGGCCCAAAGGAAGCTTTCGTGGAACTCTTACATAGACTGACTTCAGCAGTAAATAAAATGATACCAGATTCAGAAGCTTAAAAAATAATAATTGAGTCTCTACCTTTTGAAAAATATAATACACAATGCTGTAGAAGGAACGGTGGGCCTGCTTTTCATCCCACCCGGCTCCCGCTTGGTTAGATTTACACCTGAAATAACAACACACAAATTGTATTAATTAAACACTGCCTGGCCCATTATCTCTAGCCTCTTCTTGCTAACTTTCATATCTTGCTTAACCCATATTTAGTAATCTGTATAGCACCACAAGGTGGTGTCTTACTGGGAACCATTCAGCATGTCTGACCTGTGTCCATCTTGGGCTGGAGCTTCATCGCATCTGCCTTGGAGAGGAGCAGCATGACATCTGAGCTCACTTCCATTCTTCCCAGCATTCTGTTCTTTCTACTCCACCCACCTAAGGGCTGGCCTATCAAATGGGCCAAGGCAGTTTCTTTATTAACCAATGAAATCAACAGATTGACATATGACCTTCCCACATCACAATGCTAAATGGTAATTAGGCAGTTAAAGGCAAAATCAGCACCCTTAGAGGAATGGATCTGAGATACAAACAATATTAAATCTCATGGACATGATGATGCATGGATAGAAAACGTGATTTCCAGAGGTTTGAAAAAAAATCAAAATGTCAAGTAATTCAATTATGGCAAACATGGTCACCTAAAAAGGGATTGTAAACAGGGCATTTCTAGAAACAATGTTTTTGTCTAAGCATAATTAAACTGGAATGCCTCTCCCTTCTGGATTATGCAGAAGGTGTGGCAAAGGCAGGCATCGGACCAATGAATGTAGGTTAACAAGTAACACTTTTTCATCTGGAAACTCCTTGAGGGACTCCTCACAGCCCCCATACCAAATTCAGTTCAGTCATTTCCTGTAACTATGGAAGAAATTCCAATTTAAGAACCTAAAGCCTATAATAAGAAAGCATACTGCTCTGAATGATAGAATAGTTATAGAGAAGAGAACAAAAAAATTCAGGAGAAATCATATAGTAAATATTTTGGCAAACTTCTATTGATGAACAAAGACCAAAATAAAAAAATATGAATTAATGGCATTGTCATTGGCAGCATTGTAGATATAGGTGTGGATTTCACAAAAATTGCACTAGAATCTTGGCATCCAAATCGGCCTCTTCAGAGATAAATGCTCAGCTTTTAGGGATTGGAACTTTACATCAGGTAAAACAGAGCATGAGGTGCATCAAATGTATAGGGCTAGAAGGTCAGAGAGGAAAATTAAAGCCATATGTGGCTAACAGAGCAATGAATTTATAGGGACTTGATTTGTTACAGCAATGAAATACTCAGATTAACATTCTTCCAATCTCATAAACAAATCATAAATTAGCATGTATTTCAGGGGAAAACATTAGAAGGTATTATAGAGTTACCAACAATTCAGGTTGTGTAAGAACAGGGCACATGGTGGATCACAATTGTCTGTATTTCAGGTCCAGGGGATCCTGTAGCACAAGTTTTAATAGGACTTAATAACAAAAGCCCCGAGTCAAATATTAGGGAAAACACTGAGATATCAGAGAGACGAAGGAGCCAAACGAAAACCACCTTATCTACTATACTGCCCAGATGAAAAGAAACTGAATTCCTGTTTCTTCCTGTCTTATCACTTCCTTTCTTCACCCAGCCATATCACTTCCTGTCTGTCTGTAGAGACCTCCAGATCTCTATGTCTATGGTTAATTAGTGGCTAACTTCACCCTCTGATCCTCAAGCAAACTTTATTTGTACAAACAAGCTATCACCACATTTCCCCCTTTTTGTCGAAAAATTAAGAAGGAAGGTTATAACTAAGTAAAACTATATACAATAAATATAGTAACTCTATAAAATATGTACAGGCAATGCCTAGTTTATTAACAATTGATGCATGCTACTGGATCTTCTGGAATTGAAGTTCTTGTTTTCTACAACAAGGTCTCACTATATAATCTTGGCTGGCCTAGAACTCACTATGTAGACCAAGATGGCCTAGGATTCTGGATGCTCCTCATGTCTCAGACTCCTTAGTGCTGGGATTATATGCATGCATCATCATGCCAAGCTTTAAAACTTTATGCTTTCCCAATATACACAAAAGTATAGGGAATATACATCAGGAATCTCTAAGAGCCTGTAACACAGCTTCAGAGACTTTATGACCATAGAGACTTGTTTGCCTAAAACAAAAACTTTACTTACTCTCTTCATGTAACTTCTTTTTAGATCATATTTTTCCAAGATATAGAGGATATTTTGTGCACAGATTCTGATATATCTATTATTCTCAACAATGTTTTATTTAAAATATAGCTGGTCATGGTAATTCAGGACTATACTTCCAACCACTTGGTTTCCTGAAGTGGAAGGATCATTTGAGCACAGAAGTGTGAGTTGTGCCTGACTAACACAGCAAGGCTTTGTCTGGGTTCAGGGGGTGGGGACATTTTTAATTGCCTTTAGGTTCTCCATAATTCACAACTATAAAGATTCAGTGCAAGTGGTGCTGGAGAGAGTGCTCAGTGGTTAAGATCAGTATTTGTTCTAAGAGAGGAGATAGGTTTGATTCCCAGCAACCATATGTCAGTTAACAACCATATGTAACTCAGTTACCCATAGACCCACATGCAGACACACATATGCATACACATAATTAAAATTATAATAATAAATTATATCTTTCTAAAAATTCTCTGAAAGGCTACCATTATGGCTAAGAGTACTGGCTTCTCTGGCAGAGGATCTGGGTTCAGTTTCCAGCACCCCATATGGTGGCTAATATTGTCTGCAATTTCATTTCCAGAGGATTGGACACCTTCTTCTGGCCTGTGCAGGAGTTTTCAGTGTGTAAAGTTCAGTAATTCAGAGCTAGAGAGAAAGCATAGTATTAAGTGCACTAGCTATTCTTGTAGAGGACTCAGGTTCAATTCTTAGAACCCACATGGTGCCTCACATCTGTCTCTAACTCCAGTTCCAGGAGATCTGATCCTTTCTTTTGGCTTCTGCAGACACCAGACAAGCATATGGTACACAGACATACATTAGGGTAAACCACCCATACATAAAAAGTAAATAATAAATAATAAATCTAACATTTTTAATAAATAAAGGTGACTAGGAAAGAAAACTTTGAGGAAAATGAGCTCAAAGTTATCTGCATTCAATATTTTCTTTCAAGTTTTGATTAAACTCAGGAGGCAGCAGTAGGCTGAGTTCACTATTTCAATGTCCGCCCATAGCATCCTTACTGATGTGTTCTAGATTTAAAATGGTGTTTGTATACTATGTGTGTAAGAGTGGGGCTGGAAGGCCTTGACCATGAATTGGACTGTAGAATGAGATGAAAGGGATGCAAACATTTCAAAGCAAATGTAGCCAACACACCAACCAAATCCGTGATGGCAGGGAGTGGTGATTCAGAACCATGGACAGAGACACGTGCAGGAACAGGCCTCCTGAACCATCCTCCTTAGTAGTAACACAGTAGGGAAGGCATCTGTTACTGTGTGTAGCAGTGACTGGAGCCAAAGCATTGGCACAGGGAGAAAGTTACCTGTAAAGACCAATATGGCACTCAGATAGAAGAATGATAAAGGATGTAAGGGAAAAGACCATTTAAATGTGAGCACAAAACAAACAATGAGCATGCCATTAGCCGAGTCTGGATAAAGCAGAAAAGGGAAGGCAATCCAAACTGAGAATGAAAAGCACCACTTTCATGGAAAGGGTCAAGCAAGCAGTTCCTCATATAGTGCTTAGATGGGAAGGTTTTCTTTCTTTATGGCTGAATTCAGCTTAAATTGGTTTAAATCCCCAAGAACACAATGCATGCCATGACAATGAGACCAAGGTTGAAGGTTGCTCCTGTGTGGACAAAAACAGATTTTCAGGGATCCTGTATGTGAACAGGACTGGACAGATGTTACTGAATATACCAGTGGCCTCAGCCCTCAGAATCCCTTTGGTCTTGACATATGAAAACAGGTATCTTAATTCACTATCAATTCTTTTGCACTATTCCAGAGGAGATAAAGAAAAAAAATGAAGCCAAGTGTGGTGGCACAGGCCTACATATGCAACACTTAGGAAGTCAGGAGACTCATAAGTTCAAGGCCAGCCTGGGCTGTGGAATATATAATGGGATCCCATGTCAAAAATTAATTTTTAAATGGTAGAGGGAAGGAAATAAACAAATGGCTCAGTCGTGGAGACTCATTCTGCTAGAAGATTTGAATTCAGTGTCCAGCACTCATATCTGGTTGTTCACAACCACTTGTAACTCCAGCCTCTTCTGGTCTCTACCATTCTGCATACATCTGGCATACACTCACACATACAGAATAAATAGAAACAAAACAAAAATTGCTATTTGAAATGTGGAAAGATCAAGGGTAGAAACACTGATGTGTGATGCAAGGCTATTTCTCTACTCTCTTCTTAGCTATTTCCCTTCATTTCTTTTTTAGCCTCTCAAGAGTCATCTAAAGAGAATTCTAATTGCATGTGAGAACACTCCAAAGAAACAAGACAAGAGTTTTGTGACCTGTTTCTTCACAACACAGAATTGTTCTTGGAATGTATTTTCATGCCCCTGCCCCGCCCTGCCAGATATTGCAGATAGAAATGAGTTTATTTCAGATTACTCATTATTGCTTGCTGTTGTTATTCAATTAAATGTTTAAATTATCCTTTTTTACCTTTGTGAAAAATATGTTTTTACCACATGTGGCATGTCCTTGTGATTGCATCCAACTTGAACTCACAAGAACTTTACTTATGTGATCTCTCTTAACCCTCAGAGGACAAATTGTCTCAGGCTCTGAATGAAGTTGGCTCTAACATAAGATTTTAGCCTCCTTCATTTACTGGTCCCACTTTCTCAGATCCCATCACCTTTAGATTGATGACAGAAAAATATCATCTCTTATTCAGGACAAGAAGGTAATCTACACAATCTTGTACATGTGAGTGAAATAAACATTTTTAGAAGAAACAATGCAAGAGCACAGTGTGTACAGTCATTAACACCAGTCAAGTGTGGTAGTGTGCTTGTTTAATCTCAGCACTTGGAAGGTAAGGAAGAAGCAAGAGAGTCGTGAGTTGTGCTATGGGCCACAGGGTTATACAATGAAAATACAGTGAATAAATCTCTAAGCTAACTCGCGGGAGTATTCCAGTCAAGGAAACACAACATGCAAAGATTTGGGCATACCTGCCTTTTGAATAATCGCTGTCTTTTCAGTAAAACACTTGTGAAGGCATAGTGCTCCCCTTTTTCCATAGTAGGATTAATCCTAAAAACCTCAGCAGTGTATTAATCAATTATTGGTCAGAACTCCCTCATGTACTTGATGACTTTTCATTTAACTGTATAATCTTGATATATAGAATATATACTGGGTGCTTTGAATTCTGGAAAAGGCCCATGAAAAAGTAAATGTTTCTCATTTGGGCATCAGCAGCATGTACAATGAAATGTCTCTCTGTACTTAACTCATTCACAGTCAAAAAATTCAAAAACAAACCACAATAATATACATAATCCAGACTCTCTGTGTATATTCCATCTATACATGGCTTATTTTTCGCCCCATAATCTATGACTGTCTGTACTCTGTCTCTTTAAAGACTTTATTTTAATTTTTAAAAAACCATATACTTCTTTTTTTTAACTCTTTATACTCATTTTCTTCTCTCTCCCAAGCATATGTACATTTTTTTCCACACACTGTAACCCATTTAGAGGTCTTTTTCATCTGAATTTTTCCTTATTGTGTATCTGAAATATTTTTCTGACAAAATGTATTTTGAAATGGTAAGCAATGTGGGCACTGTGGCCCTGGTCTCTACCTCTCCCAGACTTTCAATATGGTAGAAGTACCTTACCACCAGCTTTGGGACCACTTGGCAGGAACCCTGCTAACCACGTCAACTCTGGTATACAGTTGGCTCATGCTGCTACCAACTAGCTTGCATCAAGCAGTCCACAAACTCCATTCAAGTGCTTGCACTCCTGAAAGAACCAGAGCTGTTTGTGCAACTAGCATGAACCAGGAAGCCTTCTTAAAGGAATCATGCAGTTTTTGCTGCTAATGCTGAATCAGGAAGCCTTTTCTTAAATGAATTGTGCCTCTGCTTGTTTCTACCAAACAGAATCCACCTGAGAAAATGCTGCTACCATTAAACCATGCTTAACTCTGGGCTTTTTTATGTCTGGAATTCCTTCCCAAGCTCTCTCAGGTTTTCTGTGAATGTAGCTGGCCCACATGGCATGCCATTTTGTAGATGGAAACTTCTCTTTCATCCTCAGCTGCTCAGACCTGAAAATCACACAGAAACTATATTATTTGCAATACTGTTTGGCCAATAGCTTAAGTGTATTTTTCAGCTAGTTCTAACATCTTAAATTAACCCATTTGTATCACCACATAGATGTGGCTTATGGAGTAAAGTTCCATTAGTTGTCTATCTCTGGTGGGGCTCTATGTTTTCCCCTGGCTCTGCCTACTTTCTCCCAGAATTCAGTTTAGTTTTCCCACCTAGCTCTATTCTTCCCTAGCATAGGCCAAATAAGCTTCTTTATTCATTAACCAATAAAAGCAAAGCATATGCAAAAGGACTTCCCACACCAGCCATCCATTTACCTCTCCCATGTGATGCTGGTTGCCATAGTTACCACGAACTGTGTTCCCTGCCACCATGGGAATGGAAGTACTTAGAGACTGCCCATCACTGCCACATTTTTCTTTCCTTTTTTTCTACATTTACCAACTGCAAACTTCAAGCTTAACTAACCACGCAAATGTAGTTTACACACAAACTCCCTTTCCCCCTCTTAGAAATAATAGCCCCTCCCTTTATTTACTCTTCAGATATGCCCATGCACTTCATAGTCACGTCCCCTATGCGACATATATAAGCTAACAGGTGCCTGCCTTGTCAGCCTTATCTGATTTCTTGGCCCTGTAAAATGTATGCCTGGTATCCTTGCTATTGACAAAGAATTGTTAATTGTGTTTGTGTAGGCATATAAACTAGAAACCTTGTAGGATTGGGAAGAACATTGAGAGAGAACATCAAAAATAGAGAAAGCATTGGAGAGAACATTGGAAGAATAAAGAGGCATGAGAAAGAAACATGTATAAGCTGATTCATTCACCCTCAGACCCTTTTAGTCAGTTTTCACTTGCTGTGAGTGTTCCTTATGGATACTGAGAGGTTTAAGGGGTTGACACCCCAATTAACCTTGATAGTGAGTTGGGGGCCAGTGTGATCTATGTAGTGAGTTCCAGGCCAGCTAGAGCTGTATCGTGAGACCCTGTCTCAAAAAAATAGCAACTTTTTGTCAGAGATTGAGAATTAAGAAATTGTAAAGTCAGAGTTCATCAAGTTAGCAAAGATATGCAATGTGAGACCACATACCAACTTCATTTTTCAGCATTACTGACATGTGTCATAAAAATAAATGATGTGGTACTATTATAAGACTCCATGGGCCTTTGCAATGGATCTGTTAACCATCTGAGCCATTTTGCCAACCCTTTATTGTTTTTGTTACTGTTTTATGGGCTAGAATTGAATCCAAGACTTCTCATATGTCAGACAAACACTTTAAGATACAACCCTCAGTCCTGTTGTTGTTTTTTAACAGTAATTAAAAAAACAAAACCCTAGTCATTAATGTATAATTTCTTTGAAAATAGGCATTAGCTAAAATTATCCCCTAAGACCTACTTTGCTGACTCCTGCAAAGAAAAAAGTATAGATTAAAATTGGAATTACTTAGCACAAAGAAGTGTTGGTCTAAGAGCCTATCACTAGAACCAGGGCTACAACAAGCTTTCTAAAGGCAAAGTACCCCCTTCTCTTGAAGGAACTGTATGGTCTTATTATATATATTTGTACTGACAAGTAGAGTTCTTTTCTCCATTGGTGAAGATGGACATTTATTGAGTATAATAAAGGGTTATTTATTTAGGGGTAGACCCACAGATCACAGTCCTCTGCACAAAGGGGGAGCAGGAACTGAATCCAGCAGTTGGAAAAGGCAATGGTGTGGGACGTCCTTCTGTATGTGTATATACATATGTATATTCCAGGTGTGTCAATAATCTTAGAGAATAGAGACACTACAGAGAGATTATGGTAATGACTTGGAAGGATGAACAAATAGGCCAGTCAGATCCTGTTTCATATATATTCTATTAGTCTGTATCTTTTCTTTTGGTGAATTGATACCATTGATATTGAGATATATCAATGACCAACCATAGTTGCTGTTGTTGTTGGTGGTGGTGGTGGTAGTGTATGTGTATGTTTACATATGTGTGTCTGTGTGTGTGTGTTTGTGCTCCCCTTCTTTTAATTTTGCTGGTCTGAGATTATTTATTCCCTTTGTTCTCATGGGTGTAATTAAATTCCTTGGGTTAAAGTTTTCCTTCTAGCACCTTCTTTGGGGCTGTATTTAGAGATAGATACTGTTTAAATTTAACTTTATCATAGAATATCTTTTTATCAATCTATTGTTATCAGAAGTTTTGCTAGGTACAGTAGTCTGGCTAGCATCTATAGTTTCTTAGAATCTGCAGCACATCTCTCCAGGTTCTTCTGGCTTTTAGAGTCTCCATTGAGAAATCAGGTGTAATACTAATAGATCTGCCTTTATATGTTACTTTGACTTTTCCCATTTCAGCTGTTAATATTCTTTCTGTAAATTTAGTGTTTTGATTATTATGTGCCAAAGGGAATTTCTTTTCTGGTCCAATCTATTTGGTGTTCTGTATGCTTCCTGTAAACATAATAAAGGCAATTTACAGCAAGCCTATAGCCAACATCAAATTAAATGGAGAGAAACGCAAAGCAATTCCACTAAAATCAGGAACAAAGACGAGGTTGTCCACTTTCTTCATATCTATTCAATGTAATAATTGAAGTCTTAACTAGAGCAATAAGAAAACTGAAGGAGATCAAGGGGGTGTAAATTGGAAAGAAGTAAAGGTATTTGTAGATGATATGAGAGTGACCCTAAGATGACCCATACATGACTCTTAAAATTCCACCATGGAACTCCAACAGCTGATAAACACTTTCAGTGAAGTGGCAGGATACAAGGTTAACTAAAAAAAAAAAATCAGTAACCCTCCTAGAAACAAATGACAAATAGAATAAGAGAGAAATCAGGGAAACAACACCTTTCACAATAGCCTAAAATAATATAAAATACCTTCGTTTCACTCTAACCAAGCAAGTGAAGACCTGCATGATTAAAAACATCAAGTCTTTGAAGAAAGAAATTGGAGAAGATATAAGACAGTCTCCCATTCTCATGGGTCTGTAGGATTAACATAGCAAAAATGTCAATCTTACCAAAATCAATCTACAGATTCAATGCAGTCCCCATTAAAATCCCAACATAACTCTTTACAAACCTTGAAAGAACAATATTCAATGTCATATGGAAAAACAAAGAACCCAGATAGATAAAACAATCATATACAATAAAAGAACTTATGACAGTATCATCATCCTTGAGTTCAAGCTATACTACAGAGCTATAGTAATAAAAACTAAGTGGTATTAGCATTAAAGTCAGACAGGTGAATGAATGGAATCAAATCAAAGACCCATATGTAAATCCCCACACCCATGGACACCTGATTTTCAACAAAGAATCCAAAATTATACAATGAAAAAAAGAAAGTATCTTCAACAAATGATGCTGGTCTTACTGAATGTCTACATGTAGAAGAATGCAAATTGATTCATATCTATCACCTTGCACAAAACTCAAGTCCAAGTAGATAAAAGACCTGAGCATAAAACCAGATACACTAAGCCTGATAGAAGAAAAAGTGGGGAATAGCCTTGAACACATTATCACAGCAGCTAATATTGTGGTAATGAGACAACCTCCTGAATAGAACACTAGTAGAGCAGACAAATAACTGACAATTCATAAATGGGACTTCACAAAGCTGGTTCTGTAAGGCAAAGGACACTGTCAATAGGACAAAATGACAGGCTACAGAATGGGAAAAGATCTTCACTAACCCCATATCTGACAAAGGACTGATTTCTAAAATACATAAAGAACTTAGGAAACTATACATCTAAAAATCAAATATTTCAATGAAAATATAGGATACAGAGATAAACAGAGAATTCTCAACAGAAAAATTTCAAATGACCAAGAAACACTTAGAGGAAATGTTCAATGTACTTAGCCATCACAGAAATACAAATCAAAATGACCCTGAGATTCAATCTTACAACTGTCAGAATGGCTTAGATCAAAAGCACAAGTGACAATTCATGCTGGTGAGAATGTGGAACAAGAGGAAAACTACTCGATTGCTGGTGGAAGTAAAAACTTGTATAGCTACTTTGGAAGTCCTATGGCAGTTTCTCAAAAAAATGGGAATTGATATAACTCAAGATCCTCATATACAACTCTTGGGCATATAACCAAAGTAATGTTCCCATACTACCACAAGGACACATGTTGTGGGATTCCCCTCTTATGCTGTGAATACCATTGCTAATGGGAAATGGTACAGTAAGTACTTCTGTATATGTGTTGCTTTTATTTGTTAATGATTGAAGAAGTCGCTTTGGCCTGTGATAGGGCAGAATAGAGGTAGATGGGAAAACTAAACTGAATGCTGGGAGAAAGTAGATGGAATCATTGAGACACCATGTAGCCGACAGAGGAGAAAGGCACTAGCCACCAACAAGAACCTTGCTGGTAGGGCACAAGCCTCGTGGTAAAATATAAAATAATAGAAATGGGTTAATTTGAGATGTAAGAGCTAGCTAGAAATATGCATAAGCTAATAAACCAAGCAATGTTTTAATTCAAAAAAGAACCACACAGCATCTTTAAGAAATAGCAGCTTCCTGGTTTGTGATAGTTGCGTGTACAGCTCTGGCTCCTTCAGGAGGCCAAGTACTTAAACAGGGTCTGTAAACAGTATGCCACAAATTGCTTAATGGTGACACAGACCTGCTGTGACCCTGGATCTGGGGCAGCAAACATGCCTCCGTCATGTTGAACTGGATGGAACAAACAGGCAGACTGCAGAGTTAGTCCTAGTCATGCCCACTTAGCATTTAAAGAAAAAAAAAAAAGCTCTCCTGGTCAAAAAAATATTACAGATAAACACACAATAATCTAGGTGAAAAAGAGCTCTAAATGGGCCATAGTGTGGGATAAATGTACATAGGCTTGGGAAAGATAAGAAAAAGAATATAGACAGTTATAAAAGAAATTAAATGTAGCCGGGCGATGGTGGTGCACGCCTTTAATCCCAGCACTTGGGAGGCAGAGGCAGGCGGATCTCTGGGAGTTCGAGGCCAGCCTGGTCTACAAGAGCTAGTTCCAGGACAGGCTCCAAAACCACAGAGAGAACCCTGTCTCGAAAAACCGAAAAAAAAAAAAAAAAAAAAAAAAAGAAGAAGAAGAAATTAAATGTTTAGAAAAAAACAAATTCTTTAAAGAGACAGAGTACAGACAGTCATAGATAAAAGAAGTAAAGAAAAATAAGCCATATAAAAATAGAATATACACAGAGAGTCTAGATTATGTATATTATTTTGTTTTCTTTGAATTTTTTTGACTGTGAATGAGTTAGGTACAGAAAGACATTTCATTGTACATGCTGCTGAGCTAAACTGATATATATATTAAAGGTAAGTTGACTTCAAAATTTGGGTCTAAGGACATATTGCTTTGGAAAAGAGATTTTACTTTTGTTTATACAGAAGATGAGAACCTGTGGGTTCTTTCGAGGCAAATGTGGTTTGATGAACCAAGGCCCCCCTGAAAGGTCACCATGAACACCCCCTAAAATTACTTTACCCAACAAAAAGCAGGAAGTAGTTTGGAGGGAACCATGCCCAAATTCCCAAAACTATATCTTGTAAATGTTTATTTACATTTAAAGGGGGGCATGCTATAGACATGAATACTTTGCATTGGTATGCATCTTGGTTTATTGATACAAGTTTAAAACCAATTTTGTTATATGCATATTCCTGTTCTTGATTAAGGTATTGAGTTAGTGCAGCTCATTTAAAAATATGATGTATAAGCCGGGCGGTGGTGGCGCACGCCTTTAATCCCAGCACTCGGGAGGCAGAGGCAGGCGGATCTCTGTGAGTTCGAGACCAGCCTGGTCTACAGAGCTAGTTCCAGGACAGGCTCCAAAACCACAGAGAAACCCTGTCTCACAAAACCAAAAAAAAAAAAAAAAAAAAGTATAATTAGGGCACAGTGGGCATACTTCATGGTGTGGGTTCCAGATACCACCAAGTCAAGGTTTGTGGTCTCTCTTTCCTCACCTACATCTCTTTCTTTCAAATGAGCTGCACAGTCTCAGCTCTAGGATGTGGTTCTCTGCAACTACACTTAGAAAGCTCTGGGTGTTACTGCTCACGATCCAGACAGCTGTATCACTGAAGGCTGTGAGCTTCACTATTACACTCTTGCATGAGACCATTCTGAGGGGAGTTACTGGGAATAAAAGTGTGTGTCTCATGGTCTCTCTCTGTGCAAACGTCTCCTGCCTACCACTTCTCTCTGGTAGAATATACGGTTTCAAAGGCCATTGAACTTTTGCAAGTTCATGGAAGGAGAAGCTGTGAAGAATGACAACTGCAAGCAAGCACATTGTCAGACCAGGATAGTTTTGGGTGGAGCACACCTGAAAAATTCGTCCTCACTGGTCCCTGTGGACCCTGAACTGGACCCTGCTGATTGCTGCCATCACTACAAACCATCTGCCTTTGAGGAACTAATGTGCAGTCCAAGGAGAAAGGTTTAATGTAAATAAACATTTAAATAGTTTTTTTAAAAAAAAAAAGAAGAAGAAAGGAAGGAAGGAAGGAAGGAAGAAAATAAAAGAAAAAATCTTGGCTTTATTTCAAGTTTTCAAAATTATTTTCTTAATAAGTATTTGAAATATATAGAGATTTATGTGGAAAAGTGATATTAGCTAAGTCTAGAAATACCTTTTATTTTCCCAGAGACAGGAGGGACATAATTTTAGTAGATGCCTGAGGAACAGGAGTATTAGACACACATACACACACTATAAATATGTATCTAAAAAGCCAAATATATGTATTATATATTCTATATGTGTGGTTTACATATATGTTCGCTATTGTTGACAGTGTCTGACTATGTATTCATGGCTATTCTGATACTCACTATGTAACCCAGGCTGGCCCTGAATTCCTGAAATCAGCCTGCCTCTTCTGATGTTTAAGGTGTGTGCCTCCACTGTTTGCCTTGTTAACTGTGAATTTTTTAATTCACATATTGGTGCCAAATAAGACTTTTTGAATCAATGACTAGCAGCAACCACTAGATGTCAGCACTTAAGAATTATAATTTCACCAATATGCTAACGTTGCTTTAATCCTTTATCAATGTTTAAATCGGCTGGCTGCAGTTTGGGGCGGCCCTACCAGTCCAGCTGCCATCAGGGCCCAGATCCAGTGCTTCGAGTAGGACAACCCCAACACCTACTCTGTCTATGAGCTGCTGGACCTCAAGGAGAAGCTGGTGCCGCAGAACCAGATCAGGGAGTACATCATCGCCAAGGAAGATGGAAACCTGAAGCAGGACTGTGACTGAAGAAGTCTCAGCTATGGTCTGGCATTTATGATGCCTCAGAGACCAGAGGCCTTGATCCGGAACAATGACTCATGACAATGAGTATTTGCATATAGAGCTGTGTGAGAAAAAAAAAAATACACCAGCTATAGCTGGGGTCCAGGTTTAGGTACCACCAAAGGCCCTTCGGATGTCCACAGTCTATGTTGCTTCCTGAAGCCATGGTGATGTCGGCGGGCCGAGCTGCCACCCGGACAGTGTCGAATATCCGAGGTCCATGCTGCTGCCAGGACCGTGTGGAAATCTATGATCAGTGCTCCTGTTGACTATGAAGGTCAAGGAAGCTCTTCTGCAGTGGTGTCCATGATTCTGTAGACTCACAGTTGATAGGAGAGACATAGAAGGCTTCTGTGACAACCCCCAACCCCACCCTCCAAAAAGAAACAACCAAGATAGGAAACGGTCAAAGAGAACTCTTAAAACTGTAATAAGGATGCTGAAGGGTAACTCTCCACAGTAGATGACTTTTGGTGGGGATGAAGGTGTGGAAGGACCTGCTTTTTAAGGTACTGGCCGCCAGAAGTTTGACCATGCTCCAGCCAACATGAATGGACTTTTTTTGTATCATTTTTAGGGGGAGGGAGGACACAAGGGTGAGAGTAGAATTGGAAGGAGTAAGGTTGGTCAGGGTACATTGTGTGAAATTCCCAAATAATCAATAAAAAATTTAAACAAAAGGTCTAAATCAAGCTTATGATTTATGTTTTTTAAAAGGTTAGAAAGAAACATAACTTGAATTTTAGACAGAAATAGAGTAAACACAATACAGTGACAATTATTTTTTGGTTTTGATTTTTATTTGATTTTTGAGACAGGGTCTTGTTATTTACTATGTATCTCTGGATGGCTTGGAACTCACATAAATCCACTTGGTTTTGCTTCCTGAGTGCTGATATTAAAGGTGTGTGTCAGCCTTTAATCCCAGCTTTCAGGAAGCTAGCCTGGTCTATAGAGTGAGTTATGGGACAGCCAGGCCTACACAAAGAAACCCTGTCTAAAAAAATAATAATAATTAAAAATAATAAGGTGTGTGCCACCACATCTGGGTACAACTCCCTTGATAGGGATAAAGATGTTGAACTAGCAACATAGGTCAGTGGGGAAAGTCACTTGCCACCAAGACTGACAGCTTAGAGAGAACCAACTCAGACACGTTGTCTTCTAATTTCCTTATGTGTGACACTGCATGCACACATCCACCAAACACACATAGAATGAACAAATGGAAAAAGAAAGAAAAAGTAAGATCCAATTTTAAGAAAAAGAATTTAAAATCACCATTTTGCCTGCGATCCATCCACTTTGTCACTAAAGATCCAGGGCAAAATATTTTCCATAGGATGATAAGCAGGGTCTTATCATCTGAAAAGCCAAATAAATAGATTCAGAATCTATAATTTGAAATATTCTTCACATCAGCAGAGCAAGATATTCCTCTTCACAAAAGAAAGACATGACCATGCACCGTGTGAGCTATTTCTACAGCTTCTTCCTCTTATGGACAACTGTGCTTGTTTCTCCATTTAAGAAAATGTTTACAGTGTTGTGCATTGAAACTAGGCTGTCCACAGACTTAGGCTCTACCACTAACCATAGCCCCAGCTCTTGTCACTGTTAATCTTTTTCTCCATTCAGGACTTGCTCTACTGCCTCGGCTGGGCTCAAGCACACTTAAGCTTCAGTCTCTCCAGCAGCCTGAAGTGTAGACATGCTGGGCTTTCCATTTTAGATTTCGGTGGTGGAATTACTAAATTCTATACTATTTATTTTGAGATGCTTTCAGCAAAACAAACAGAACCAGTGACAAAATGCCTAAAATATCACCTCTTTCCTCAAACACAAATATCCCTCAGACCTATGGAGAATAGTGATTTGGAGTGAAGGTGTCCACGGGGCGGGATGATGAGCCGGAGGCCGACAGAAATACAAGTCTAATTAGCGGCTTAATGAACCATTAGGAAGCTGTACAATTTGGCTCAGCTGACTGGCATGATTTTCATCAGCATGTCAAAGGAAATAATGGAATTTGCTAAGCCATTAGTTACTTCCACGGTTAGCCAAGTAACCCACAGCTGATTTTCTGGGGCACCCTGAAGCTGTGTTGCTTCAGTTCCTCTACCACTTAGACTCTGTCTTAGAATTACAAAAAATGACTTTTATTCTGATTCTTTTTAGTCTTATTCTGATTTTTAATAAAAAAACGGTAAAAATCACATCATGGGGTTATCCTACTTGTGTGAAGAAAGTATTAATATTGCTTTCTTCTGCTGCCAACATCTTAACTGCCCCAATTTTCGTTTGCGTGTTATATGGCTTTGTCTTAGACTAGCAGGTTTGAATGGTTGTCATTAGCATCAAGATTCCCCTTCAGCACTTGCCACATTTACATTTTGCTTCCTCACAGTAGTCACCAGAATTAAAATTTTGTCTAAACACATTCAATATATATTATGGAGCCCACTGTGTTGTTTCTTTTACTCTCTTAAAGAAAACAAGTTCCTGAAGGTTTTATTTTTCACCTTCTTTCAGAAAAGATGATATGGGTGGAAATGACCAAAATCCATTGTGTACATGAATGAAATTGTCCATGAATTTTTTTTAAAAAAAGGATGATGTAGATGACTTAAGAATGCTTTGTTTTGAGAGAAGGTCCTGCTGACCTCCAGCTACTTCTCTCCCACGTCAGCCTCCCTTATGCTTGGACTAGAGAAGTGTGGTTCCATGCCCAGCTAATGTTATATTTCCTTGTTCAGTACTATATATATAACCAATATTTCAAATCTCTCAAGGCCTGCTAGAGAATGTCCTTTCTTTTTTAGTGTGGTTCCTCCCAAAATAAAATGGCATGGGCCCATCACTCTTTGGTTTGATTGGGTCCAACTATAAACCCTGGAGACTCTGAAGATAAAGTGGGAGAGGCAGACTGGTGAGAGATAGGAAAGAGGCAGAGGAGCACACGGGAAAGAGGAGGAGTGCACAGGAAAGAGGAGGAGGAGCACAGAGGAACGAGGAGGAGGAGCCCATGGGAAAGAGGAGGAGCACACAGAAAAGAGGAGGAGGAGCATACAGGAAAGAGGAGGAAGACTGTATAGGGAGAAGAGGAAGAGCACAAGGGAAAGAGGAAAAGGACCACAGAGGAAAGAAGAGGAGGACACAGGAAAGAGGAGGAAGACTGCATAGGAAAAGGAGGAGGAGCACACAGGAAAGAGGAGGAGAAGCACACAGGAAAGAGGAAAAGGAGCACCATGAGGAGGAGGTGGATAGGCATCAGAAGATCTACCCACCAACAGAGACAACCTACTCATAACTCTGAACCCTTATCTACTAGAAAATATCCTACATGGGCTTATTTCTCCCCAGACTGAATACACTTTGGCCAATACTGCCAGATAGGCCAGGTAGCTCTGGAAAAATAAGATCTCCTGTGTCAATAAACTATAGTCAGGAGGTCACTTGTTTGTTCCTGGCTGCCCAGAACCAAAATAATCACACAGTTACTGTATTAATTACAACACTGCTTAACCTATTAGCTTATGCATATTTATAGCTCACTCTTATCTCTTAAATTAATTCATTTCTATTATTTTATATCTTATCACGAGGCTCATGGCCTACCAGCAAGGTTCTGGCTGACGGCTTGCATCTTTCCCCTCTGGTGGCTCCATGGCAGCTCCTTACTCTGCCTTCAGTTTAGTTTTCCCTGCCTAGCTCTACTCTACCCTATCACAGGCCAGGGCAGTTTCTTTATTCATTAACCAATAAAAGCAATACATATACAGAATGACTTCCCACACCATTTCCCCTTTTCTGTTTAAATAAAAAGAAAGGTTTTTAACTTTAACATAGTAAAATTGCACATAACAAAACAGTTATCAAGCAAGAATTATAGTTACAATATTCATATCTACTCTATCTTTTACTATAACTAAGGAAAACTATAAAAATCAGCTCCATCAAAGACTCCAGGAGGATATAATATTATCTAAGTAAACAGGAAGTGCATTGTAAGCAACTTCCAAAACTATAGAATTGACAGAGACATCTCACTTCCTGGACAGTTACCCAAAGTTCTGAGTCATTGGAGCATTCATCTTCAGCTTACAGGCCCATAGTATCTGGCAGACTTTTCCATGAAGCAGGAAATTTCAAAGACAGTTCTGTCTATACTGGCAGTTTGCCAGTAACTTTCTTCTGTGTCCTGAAGAATGTCTGGCAGACTCTTTTATGAAGCAGGAACCCTGAAGGACTGTCTCACCTTAAGGCAAGTTCAGCAGTCATTTTTCTGTGGGCCCTGCAAGTCCAGTTCATACAGCATAACATCAAGCAGTCCAGGCAAGAACAGTTTCTTGCCCAAATGGCTAACCAACTCCATAAGGAGCCTTTCTGATACCCATCATCCTCTTGAAGTAGATTGGTGCTGCAAGGAGCAGATGTGTCTCATTGTCATGAAAAGTCTTAAATTATTAAAACATTTTAAATGCCACATTCTGAAGGTCTCTGAAAGATTTGAAGAATACCTATCTAACTGAACTATATCTCTGTACATCTAGAAAATCTAACTAACATAACTACAAGTTTGACTATGATAGGTGATTATCTATTAACCTATGTTTCTTAATTATACATTACATTTTAAAATGAGCTGTACAAACATAATATTTTAATCAAGAGCAGAAATACACATGTAACAAAATTGACCTTATATTTGTATCAATAGACCAAGATCCATATCAATGCAAATCTCTATAGCATATCCCCCTTTAAGTGTAAACAAACACTTATAAACAATATTTGGGAATATGGGCATAGTTCTAGTCCTCTCCTAACTGCTTTCTTTTTGTTGGGCAAAGTATTTTGGGGGGTGTTCATGGCAACCTTTCAGGGGGTCTTGGTTCATCAAACCACATTATTCTGGAAAGATTTCACAGGTTCTCATCTCTTTGGAAACAAAAGAAGAACCTCTTTTCCAAAGCAAATATCCCTAGAACCATATTTTGAAGTCAAGACAGCTTTAAGATATATATGCTGGTTTAGTTTAACAGTCTGTACAATGAAATGTCTCTCTGTACTTAGCTCCTTTACAGTCAAACAGCTTCCCGACAACTATAAACTGTATCAGGGAACCATCTCACCTTTGAGACCTGGAGAGAGCTTGTCCTACCTACAGGCATGACAGAGGAAATGCCTTTCATACCTATGAGAGGCAAGTGCAGGAACTCAGGAACCCAACTGATGTCAGAAGAATTGAACAAACCAAAACAGCCCAACGAAGGCTCTGAGAATTAAATTGTCCTTGAAGTTTATGAGCAGACCTGGATGTGCATGTTAAACCTAAAAACATCAATTGCCTGCTAAAATATAATATTTAAACAGGACTCAGAATGTCCTGTAGCTTGAAAGTTCAGCAGACAGAAGAAAAAGTCACAGCTGTGGCTATGACTGGGTGGAAGAGCAAAGTCCCTATCTGCTGAGGCCCCATACTCAACTGGGAAAGGACAGAGAAGGAAAGGTAAACAGGGAAGGGAAGAATGGCAGGAATGATAACACTGTGCTTAAGAGCATTGGCTGCTCTTCCAGAAGTCTCAGGTTCACTTTCCAGCACATGTATGCAGCTCACAATGACCTATAACTCCAATTTCCAGAAGATCTGATGGTCTTCTCTAGCTTCCACAGGCTCCATAGACACACATGACTCACAGACATATACACACAGGCAAAACAAAAGGTTTTTATTGTTGTAGTTGTTATTTTATTTGTTTGGCTTTTGTTTTGTTTTGTTGGAGACAGGGTCTCTTTCTGTAGCCTTGGCCATCCTCAAACTCACTGCCTCTGCCTCCTGAGTGCTAGGATTAAAGGCATGCACCACCACCACCCAGCACACACAGAAATTTTTATTCAAAATTTTCTTTAATTTAAAAATAACTGCTAGGAAAATTGCAACTTAGAGGAACTAAACAATCAAATGACATCAACACAGATAAATTGGATGTTGATGTAGACTTTAGGGTAGCCACGATGATAAAAATATGGCAAAAAGCAATTATGAATTTCCTTGAAATGAATGCAAAGACCAAACAAACAAACAAACAAACAAAAAAACCCTCAGCGTGAAGGCAGATCCAGGCAGATTTGTGTGAATCTGAGGCCAGCCTAGTCTACAGAGTAAGTTCCAGAACAGCAAAGGCTAACTATGTCTCAAAAGGAAGTGGGGGGGGTGAAAATAAAGTAATCAGACTAAACCAAATAAACAAAACCCAAATGAACACACAGACAAGCACACAGCAAGCACCTCACTGGATTAACTCAGAGCAGAGATCACCAGGCAGAATTGCCCTTGATGACAGAAAAACACAGGTAGTCCCTTGAAGAGTAGCAGAAAACAACCCTGTTTGTATTAGCAAGCAAGAACATATCTTTCTTTTTTTTTTAGTTTTATAATAGATTTATTTTTAAAGGGTAAAACACTCAGACAATTTAAATACAAGTCCAACAGAACCGCTGTCAGTCAGTCATGATGCAATCGGGCATTCTTGGAGTCCTCCGGATGAGGAAGAAGGCTCTGGCAATGATAAGATAAGTTGGGTTTCTTTTTAGTGTATAGTCACCGACTCTTAAGTGCCACCTTTAAGGTGCCCAGTGCATTGAAACTAAATATTCTAAGCACAAAACAGTAGAGCTGAAACAACAGCGACTGTCAACTAAGGCTTACACCAGGCAATGATGCCCATCTATGGCCCAGTTTGACTTTCACAAAGCCCTGATAGTCAGTCTTCACTGCCACTTTACATGGGACTAAATTCACAGTTCAGCAACTTGTCCAAGATCATCAGACTCACTGCATAAGGGGTATTACAGCCAATCTGGGTCTCTGTCTCTGAAGCCCACTCTCTTAGTTGGGAGCAACCCTAGGCCATCTCTGCTTCTTGGAGCAGGTAAGGCTGTGCTAGGAGGGTAACAGGGATGGAGGTTCATTTCTGGGTTGTGACATGCAGTATTTGTGTTAAGACTGCTTTTAAGAAGGCTGACCCAGGTGGTGGCACACGCCTTTAATCCCAGCACTCAGGAGGCAGAGACAGGCGGATCTCTGTTGAGTTCATGGCCATCCTGGCCTACAAGAGCTAGTTCCAGGACAGATGCCAAAGCTACAGAGAGACCCTGTCTTAAAAAACCAAAAGAGGGCTGAATCCTGTCCAGGAATGATGCTCCCAAGCCTCTCTTAAAGATCACAGCAAGGGTTAGGGCTTGGATGGCAGATAACCATAAAGGGTCTGTGCTCTCTAACTAATGACAGTCTCTATCAATACTTCCAACTTCTATGAGTCTTGTTTAATCCTATGAGAGAATGTGGTTTAATGTCAGGTTATTTACCTGAAACTTTATTCATATACATCCTTCTTATCTGCAATGTAATCTACAATTTCTTGTGGACACATTAACTTCTCTGCATCTATATCAGGAATTTCAAATCCGAATTCGTCTTCCATGGCCATAATAATCTCCACTTGGTCCAAACTGTCTAAGCCCAGGTCCTTCATAAAATGAGAATTTACTGAGAGCTTTTCTGGGTCAATCTTGTCATAGAGTTTCAAGACATACAGCACTCGGTCCTTAATTCCCTCTAACGTCAAAGGGGGTGCGTCACTGTACTGGCGGCACAAATGTGTGACCCTTCCAGGCACCTGCGTGAGGGCCAGGGCGGACTGCAGAGTCCCGGACCTCCTCCGGGTTCCCTCAGGGCAGACAGTGATGCTGAGTGGCCGGGCCAAGGCCAATGTGGGAAGCCGGGGCAGCGGCGCGAAGGCCGCGGGCAGGCGGCGGACACAGGCGGAAAGGACACAAGCCGCCATGGCTGTGCCAACCCAGAATCAGAACATATCTCTCTATACAGTGAATTCCTTTCTAATACATTAAATCTCATCTCCATCTTCTAGAGAAGTCGGTGGACTTACTTGCCTTTGTTTGATGTAATGTAGTGAATGAGAATGAGGACATGACCACTCCTAGGCTTGGCTGAGGAGAAGGTTTTATAAGGGAGAGAAAAAGCCAGAGGCCTTCTGAAAGAGTCCAGGGCACAGTGGGAAAGTGGTAGATTGAACATAACCAGCAGACCCCAGACAGGACTGTGGGTGGGGCAGGGAGTGAGGAGGGCTGTGTGGAGAGCAGAGAGGAAGAGAAGAGAGAGGGAAGAACCAGGAGAGGGAGAAGAATCAAGGAAGGAACAAGATAGTGAGGAGCCCAAAGGGCTGTGCTACATAGGAAAGACCAGTTGGGGGAAGGGAAGGAAGTTCAGGGGCTGAAAAGGTTTTGGGTGGGGGTGTTGGGCTGGGTGAGAAATTCTGAGAGGAACCAAGACTCTGTAACAGGTACTTGCTATGCTGAGAGATCCCTGTGGCCAGTGTCTGCTTTAATATGTTAGTAGGCACATCAGTTAGCCATTTGACCCTAGTTTCTTTGGTACTAAGCATAGGCCTTGCTGTTATGTTAGTTCCAAAGCTTTGCCCACCAAGTCTTAAGACTCAAAAAGGCGAAGTTTTGTAAGCTTCTCTGAGCTCTTCCTTGGGTATGTTGAAAACCCAGACCACAGGTAGTTGTCGTGTGCGTGTGTGTGTGTTTGGTTTGTGTGTGTGTGTGATAGGGTCTTATGTAGCCCTTCCTGGTTTGGAACTTGCAATGTAGATCGGGCTGGCCTCATATTTTCAGAATTCCTCATGTCTCTATTTCTCCAGTGCTAGGATTACAGGTGTACCACAATGCCCACCCAGACTAGCAGATATTTCTTATGGTTCCTCAGATAAACTAGTGCTTCTTTGTTCCCTCAGGACCCAGAAGCATAGCCTCCAATTTAAAATACGATTATGTAACAGGTCCACAGACCTTGGCAGCTCTGCCAGGTCTTAGTACAACTGACTCCATGATAGAAGTACCATAAAACACAGCGCATACATAGCACCACCTGCCGAAATGAAAACAAAGACCCGATCCATCAAAGTCCAGAGTTCTGAAACTCTCTAAATGTACTAACCTTGATTTTGGGCTTCTGTCTTTCCACTTCTGGCTGACTGTTCTTGTTAGTTGAAGTATGTCAACCCAGGACAAGGCTTTTGTGTTTAAAAGCTCACCTTGAGAAAGGTTCAGGGCTACACTGGGATCCCAAACACCAAGTGTAGTGGTTGAGCAAGCAGCTAATAAAGACTTTTCATTGATTTAAAACCCTGTCTGAGCAGTCTTCTCAGGTGGGTGTGCGACACAGTCATGACAATCCTTGGAACTCCTGTTAGTTCTGTCAAGTTTGGGAAGTTTAAATCTAACTATATAATTCTTAATACTGTAGTTTACTGGTCTTTGTACAAAATGAAAAATATTTTTGTAATGATGAAAGGAATGTCTTTTTAAAGCCTAATCCCACTGCTGTCAGAGTAAATTAAAGTACTTCTCAATGACTTCAGGAAAACCAGAGATCTCCTGCACCTGTTTTGGACCAGTTCATAATTATGTTTTATGGCTTCAATTTGTACATGTACTTTGGGAACAATTTTGATACCTACAGTCTTTGTTTAGCTGTTTCAACTGTTTTGTAACTTTAGGCTTCTAGAGTTTAAACCAGAAGTCTGCTGTTAATTAGACTGAGCTAATTACTTGCATATTCTAATTGCCCTAGCCAGCTATGCCTGAATCCATCCTAATCTCCAAGACTTGAAGTTTGGCAGTTCTTCCACTTGGCAGAAGTTGCTTTCCCAATTTGGAACTTGGCTACTAAGGCCCCTCTCTTCTGACAGGACAATAACAGAGGGAACATTGCAACAAAAAATGAGATCCTAATCACTTCCTCCCTCTGGACTCATGCACTCATTATGACTATTTCACACACACTCACACACACTTGCATGTACACCACCAAGTGAAGTGCTTCCAGTGTTCTAGGCAAGGTATATCCTTTGAGGAAAGGTAATTAGCACTTACCACATTTAATTACCTCCCTCAGTTGAGTCTCATATTTTTAAGGTTTTTCTGACTTTAAATTGTACCTTAAGGAACTATAAATTCTGCATGTTGGTGAAGGAATTATTTACTACTCATCCTTCACTTCCCTGCCTCAATTTCTCCATTTATAAGACTTATATTAATGCCTATATTAGGAGTCTATGATAAGAATCGACTGTGCAGTGCACCTGGGATATGATAAGCCTAAGAAATAATGATGTTGGCAGTTGTTACTATTACTCACGTTTTGAAATAGAATGTTTTCATCTCTTTTACCTATCAAATTCTTCATGGACAGGACAATCTTATTAACTCCTGTGTATCATTTTCAGAGGCTTTACCTGAAGTCAGCTGATGCTGTTTCATGGCTGTTTTCAACACCAGTACTGAAGATTCTTGAATGAAAATGAGGACATGACCACGCCAAGGCATGGTCGAGGGGCAGGGTTTTATTGTAGATGTGCAGGAGAGTCCAGACAGAGGCAACTGAAAGAGTCCAGAGCAAGAGAGTGAGCACGGCCAGCAGACTGAACCAGGCCCTGAGAAGAAAAGAGAGAGGGGAACAGTGAGAGAGGAAGAGAAGAGAGCCACAACAGCAAAGAGGCCAAGGGTGAGCAGAGAGAGAATCACAAGAACACATGACCGAAATGGTAGGTTTATATAGAAATGAGAAGCTGGGGAAAGCCAAGAGAAGCCCGTGGTCTGAGATGTTTAGGGCAGGGCACATTTCTGAGTTAAAGTTAGATTTACATGTCATTTAAAAAAAGAAAGGAAAGGAAAGGAAAGGAAAGGAAAGGAAAGGAAAGGAAAGGAAAGGAAAGGAAAGGAAAGGAGGAGGAAGGAACCCCTGACTTCTGCTGACACTTCATCCTCCCCTACCCTCCCCAACTCCGATGCACACTTGAAGACCGTATGATGTCTTGCACTGGGCACCTCCACTCTTGCCACCCTGCCAAGGATAAGGAGTCCTGTGCACCTCCCCCAGGTAGCACCATCCATTCCTGTGTTGGCCTAAGCCTGGTGCTGCCCAAGGACTAGCAAAAGCCTGGTGAGCCTTCCCCAGATTTCAGAAGATGAACAGTGACAGTCTTGTAACTCTACAGAAGGCTCCTGCCCTCAGATGTCACCAAGTGGAACAGGAGGTTACAGAGATGTCCCTGAGCTTTTGTTTTCTGTAGATCATAATTGAGAGAGTCATGGAGAACTGGCAGTATAGCCTGGAGATCTTCATCACTAATAGTCAAAATAAACTTCTTGAATCATACTATTATTTCCCACTGACTAGCTTACCAGAATTCATTCATATAATTATTTATAGTTCTATGAGGAGAGTTGAATTCCTCAGAAAGGTGGACATGGAAGGGAGGTTGTTATGTTCATATTTTATCTCTCTTTCCATATATTATTACTGGGAGAGGAGACAGAAATCAAGGACAGTGCCCAGAGATATGTACTGCTTGTACATTTATTCTCCCAAGAACAACCCTCCTGTAGAACTAAAGTTAATTTTATTTAGGTTTATATAAATTCTCACTTGATAGACATAATTGCTTTACACACACACACTTTTTTATTAATGCCCTAATATATCATGCTAATATATGTGTAATTTAATGTATATAATCATGCTCTAATATTATATATGCACACACACACACTTCGTACTTTAAATTGTCCTCTAGAAATGTAACTGGAGGCTGACGATCTCTGTTATTGATGGAATTGGCAGGCTTGAAACAATGACTCCAGGTGAGTAGATTGTCCTGGAAATCCAGACCTAGTGACAGGTACTGTGCAGCTCAATGGATTGTTAAGGGAAGATCTAGTTTTCAAGCTAGCTTTTATTGTTTTGTTTTAATCTCTATATCTCAATTCTCTGTCTATATCTTGACTTGCTCAGAAAAGAAAACGGAATGTTGTTTAATGTTTCATCAACTATCACCAGAAATGAGTATCAAACTAGTGTATAGCAAAGGAAGAAGGAAATATGGTGCATATTAAAAGTAAGCAATAAACAAAGAAATAAGGAAAGTCAAATAAATAGGGAAGGAGGATATATTAAAGATATGTGCAGGTAGTACAAACAGCACTAATAACTGTTTCTAGTGTCACTCCTAGAGTCTGCTGAGGCCTGGGGGCTCATGGACATCAGAATGCTGATTTTTTTCCTCTCTGTGGGCTGCCTCTATTTAGATTTTTTTTTTTTAAAGAGGTGGTAATTGGTGTTCTACAACAAATACAGTTACAAGTACCATCAATGATCATTAAGGAATTCTGTTATGGACGGAAGAGAATTAACTTATGAATTAATAATCATCTTCCTAAGGAGAAAGCTCTCGCGTATTTTACAACTGCTGTATAATTCAGCACATTGGTTCTATGGGAGAACCTCGGAGTTTGTGATTAAAGGGAGTCTGAACTGAGGACAAAGAATTGATTAAATGTCTACCTAGATTATTTTGGTGAGATTAATTTATAAAGCACACCTGGAACTATAAATGGAAAGAATTTGTTCACTGCATAGTTTGTTTGTTTGTTGTCTTGTTTTCGAGACGGGGAATTCCTATATAGCCTTTGCTAGTCTGGAATTTACTGTGTAGACTAGACGGGCCTCAAACTCACAGAGATCTGTCTGCCTATGCCTTTTATGTGCTGGGATTAAAGATTAAAAGCATGCATTACCATGCCAAGACTTTGTTGCTAATATTTTTTTAGTTCTATGAAAATTTCATATAATGTATTTAATCATACCCTCCCCACTGCTCCCCAGCCTCTCCCAGACCCCAGATCCCAACTTTCTGTCCTCTCTCTCTCTCTGTTTTTTTTCTCTCTCTCTAATCAAGAGATTAATTTATGCTGATCTTGTTCTCCTAAGTGTGGTACCATCACTAGCACATGGTTGACCTGACTGGGGCCATATCCTTAAGGAAAAAGTATCTTCCCCTCCCCAGAAGGCACAGACTTTCAATAGCTCCTCAGTTAGTGAGAGAAGTTGATGAATTCCTTTCCTATCCATGCTCGAATGTTCCCTGTCTTCATCTTGTTCAGGCAACCACAGTGGCTGTTAGTTCATGAGTGCAGTAGCCTTGTCTTGTCCAGAAGACATCCTTGTACCAGTCCTCCCTGGCCTCCACCTCTTACGTCTTTCCACCCCTCTTCCACAATGAGGCAGTGACACAGATGTCCTGTTTGTGGCCACACTCTCCGGACACTTATTCTCTGTTCTTTGTGAGTTTCTGCATTAACCACTGTCTACTTCACAAAGAAACTTTTCTGATTAGGTCTGAGACTGAGCTTATCTTCAGGCACATGTTTGATCCTATTCACTTCATATGTTTCTTATGAGCTACAAATCAGATAATGTACATAAGTACTAAGAGTGGAGTTTAACATGATTGATATGAATATTCAACAAATACTAGGTTTTTACTTCCCATCCTTTTCTATTTAGGAGTTATTTTCCACTGTATGAAATGGAGCTATGGTAACATTTCATCTCTCTTACTCTTAGATCAATATAAATAAAACCTGGCAACAAGCTATACTTACTTCTGAATAGATCTTCTTGCTGTTTAAATACCTGCAATTGTGAAGCAGAAACATTCAGATCTCCATGAGTATTAGTCTATTCTGATCGACACGGGAAGTTTCAGGCTAGCCAGGGCTATATAGTGAGACCCTGCTCCCTGCTTCAGAAACAAAGAAACAAAATAAAACAATTTTAAAATGCCCCATAATTTGAACTAAAATACCATTGTACTTCAGCACTATCCTTCCATGGCTTAATCCATAGGTCTAGAGGCAGAGACATTCCAGTTACTAAGGTAGAATTTGGGCTGGAGAGATTGCTTACTGCTTTTTCAGAAGACCAAATGCTGTTCCCAGCCCCCACCTCAGGCCTGTGACTCCAGTTACAGAGGATCTGATGCCTTCTTCTGCTTCCATGCTCACCCACATACTCATGGCTGACATAAATAAAAATAAGTACATTAAAAAAGAATGTAACTTAGTTATGTCAAAAAGTAGAATTATGAGAAAATGACTGTAGGTAGGTCATCATGGGAAGTTTTTACCAAAAACTCAAATCAAGAATCTAAAATGGGGGTGCCAGATGTGATAGCACATGCTTTTAATTCCAGCACTCAGGAGACAGAGGCAGTCAGATCTCTCTAAATTTGAGGCTAGCTTGGTCTACATAGGAAGTTCTAGGACAGACAAGGCTACCTAGAAGGAACCTGTTTTAAAAAATCAAAACAAAACGAAAAAACAACAACAACAAAAAACCCAACAACAAAATGCAAACAAAAAACCCAAACAGTGCAGCTATTAATTTATTCAACAACTACTTATTATATATCAAGCCTATAAGAGCAGGAGAAACATCTATTCTCATAGCACTACCTTACTGCAATTGTATGAATGACTCTAGTGATGCTCTTGGGTTAAGTCTTAGATCTCAGTTTTTCAGATATGGGGACATTTTTCTGTCAATTTAAACTTTTGTTTCATTATGCCCTTAAGGAATAGTAGAACTCTCTACTTCCCAAGTATCTTTAAAAACAGAATGTGCAAAGCCAGTGGTCTCCAAGCAGGTGAAATGAGCATCAAAGTCCTTCCCATGAGGAAGAGAAGACAGAATTAAAATTACCCACTGAGCCAACTCCTTGAACCACCTTCTCTTGTGGGTTTGTTGTCTAATTACAGGACCTTGGCACATGTACCAAATGGATCAAAAGGAAATGTGAGGGAGCAATGTGATTTTGTTTAGACCCGGGTTCTTAAAACGGTAACGCAGTGCAAAGGGCTGTGATGAGCTCAGCAGAGTGCATGGTTAGTAGGCACAATACCTAGAATCACTTAGGTTTCCTCTCTGTCACACACAAATGAAGTTAAAAATGAACCATAATTCCCGTAGGAGTTGGAGGTGTATGCAAAAGTTTGATTTGGGATGGAAAGATGATGCAGTGGTTAAGGGTGCTTGTTACTCTTGCAGAGGACCAGTTCCTTGCAGAGTTCAGTTCCCAGTACATGAATGGGAGTTCACACCTGTAACTCAAGTTCCAACATATTTGACACTGTCCTTTGTAAGAAATTTTGTAAGAAACAAACATGCATGTGGTAAATATACACACATACAGGCAAAATATTCATACATATAAAACTAAAACAGTTTTCTCTCTCTCTCTCTGTGTGTGTGTGTGTTTCAGCTCTGTTGGAATATTCAGGGAAGAGGGAGTGGTGAAGATAATGGGTAGGTTTACCGATTCCCTGGCCTGCTCAGCTGGGATGCTCACCGAGAATGTCTGGCAGAGACACATTGCCCTGGCTATTATTGTGTTTTTACACTGGCATCTAGGCATCTGGATTTGGGAGGATTATAGGTCTAGGTGCTGATTTCTGGATTTGTCTTTTTGGGTGGGTGTTTTGTTCTTTGGTTTCTGTTTCCTCTCTGGAGTTTTGGAGAGAGTGCTGTGTGCTTTTTTTGGCCATGTGCTGCTTGGTAGGAAAGTTTCTTTGGACTTAATAGTTGTGGACACTGGTTGTTCCAGGTAAAATGTGTTTCTGGGTATTGGGAGCTGACACTTAGGAATGGGATAGGCTAAGGGTCTAGTAGGGTTTGCAGGAGTGAGGAGAACAGAGCGTTCAACCAGGGTCTGTTTATGTCATCTCCTTGGAATGGGGAAGACAGGAAAGAAGGGTCACCATAGAGGATCTGTGATACTGCTGGGGATGAGACGGGGACTGGGTCTAGAGGAAGAGAAGCAGGACTATCTACATACAGTCTATCTTCTTCCCTGGCGGAAGTGGTCTGTGGGTTAGCAGCAGTGCCTTCTAATGTTGGGGGCTGGGATGTAGTAACAAGTGGGGGAAAGGGAGGTTAGGAGGAGAAGGTCATGGAATCCACGGAGATGTGGGCAGAAGAAGAGCAAGCCTCAGTAGGCGTTCTGTCGCAGGCCTACAGGGAGGAGTTTCAGTGAATATTGAAATTGCCCATGTTTAATTTCCAATTGCTTAAAATACCCCAACCCCAAGAAGTAGGAGTAACAGGATACAAGGAAATGAACAGACCAGTTGAAGGTTGCAGGCTACAGTCATAGCTAAACATTCTGTTGCTAGAACAAAACCAGTCATGTTCATACCCTAGACCAAAACATTCTGTAGGTAAACCACTCCCTGGGTGGAATCCAACGTTATCTCCTTAAGGGAACCGGAACCTTAGTTGGATCCTTAGACTTTTGTTTAAGGTAGAAATATATCTACTTCTCTATTCCTGAAATACAAGGTCTGGATATTAGCCATCCCTGTTGATGAGAACCTTGAGAGAGCAGAACTCTCTAGAATCTAAATCTAGGTGGGACCTTGGTTTGAAGTAGAAGCACAATAACCTTGCAGGAATAGAGGTAAGTTCCAACTCTCTGACCTTTGGTCAAGGTGGAAATATGCTCACATTTTTGGGCTTCCACAACTCTCTGCTGCTTGCTTTCTGGTCAAGACATGAGCTCTCATCTTGCTGTTCCATGTCTGTTGGCTCCCTTTCATAGTGGAATCTTATCCCTCTAGAACTTTACGTCCAAATAAACCCTCCCTTTTCCTTTGGTCATGGTGTTTTATCACTGCAATAGAAAAATAACTAATATACACATACAACAAATTTTCCATAGAGGTAGCATTAGTCATTTAGCATACTTAATTATTTTTACAAAAAATTGAGCATTTTTTAAAAAATTAAAACTATATAACAAGCATATATTGTTTCTACTCTTATGCTCATCTACTCTGATTTCCCACTAGCATCCCAACATGCACACTGTTAGTTTCTCAGAGTGTGTTTATATATAAATATAAACATACATGAATATTCTCATTGTCCCGACTTTCTTCTTACAAAAGTAGCAATGTGGTGTTTGGCATTTGGCTTCCTTTTTTATTTTAATATTTTTTATTTTCGAGACTGGATTTCTCTGGGTAACTCACAGAGACCCACCTGCCTCTGCCTCCATAGTGCTGGGGTTAAAGGTGTGCACCACCACACCCGGATGGCATTCAGCATATTAAACTTAAATAGTCTCTCTTCTTTCCTACTAGGACACAGGAAGGAGATTTTATATCTACTGAGCCAATATACGATTGCTTTAAGGTTTTTGACAATTCAATAGCTAAACACAAGTTTTTTGCTAATTTTTATTTATTTCAGGGTTAAGCAGCCAGAAACCAACAAGTGGCTCTCTCCGCCAACAAATATAGTCAGTCATTTGTAGAGAAGATGCTCATTTTTAAACTAAGAAGGGAAACCATCCACTTATAACAATGATGTTTGTGATAGGTTGCATTTTGTTGTGTCAAAACATGTTGCAGTCTTAACCCTAGTAACTGTATGTTACCTTATTTGGTTATAGAATCTTTGCAAAAAAGTTGAGATCAGTCATTAAGATGGGTCACAATCTAACATGCTGGCATAACAGAGACAGACAAGTACAGAGAGACAATGTGGTGACAAAGGAAAAAGCTATTTGCAAGCCAAGCAAAAGCCAGGATCAGCTGGGAATGGAGTCTTGCTACAGCCCTGCTATGGAGCTGATTGGGTGCATCTTTATTCCAGACAACTAGCTTCCATGATTGTGGGACAATAGATTTCTGTTGTTTCAGCAACCTTGTTTGTAGCACTTTGTATGACAATCTTAACCAACAAAATATTCTTTATAAACCTTCCTTTTAAAATTGCTTAGAGTAGAAAAATATGTAAAAAGTCTAGCTTTTCAACATTAAAGCAACACTTGTAATTTATCAGTAATATGGCATGGTGTCTGGGACTTATTTCTCTATTTGCCAGTCATAGAGGGTTAAGGGCAGGAGAGATGTAACACACCAACACACTCTGTTTCCTACTTCGTAGATGTCTTACTGAGGTTAGAAATGAAGTTCCTTGTGTATGAATATCATTTGTAGACACCACACATAAATAAAATTACTATAATGCTAAGTTAGCATGTCACATTTCAAATGGTAATACACTATTAATAACTTTTTTCATTTTTAGAAATTAATGTCTGCACCCTTTCCTCTAAGTTATATTTAAAATCCTAATGCAAGTAAATCATGGTAAAGATGGTTGGTCTGCTACAGACCATCTTTAATTGATACAATGATTTTAAGTATCTAAAAGAATCCTCCAGGCAAGTGAGATGGCTCTGAGGATGATGGAGCTTCGGGGGTCAACTCTCACCACCTGAGTTGGATTCCTGGCACTCATGTGGTATAAGAAGAACTGTCTGCTTAGTTTCCTCTGATTTCCACACGTTGGAACACGTGCACACATGCACACACATGTTTAAGGAAAAAGAACCCTCTGTACTGCTCAGTAAATTATGTAAGAAATACTGTATGTATTTGCCAATGTAAAAGCATCTTTAACCAAACTGACCCAATGGAGAAGCGGGCAGCCATCTTGGATGTGAGTTCAAAGGAGCCAGTTGTTTAATTCCTAGGGGAGTCACAATGGAATTTTGATTCTGGTCAGCTTTTTGATTTCTCTCACCCTTTAAGCCAGAAATGCCCTTTCCTAGAAAGCTGCACTGCGGACAGTTGAACTGAGTTCTGAATCCCAATCCAGAAGTTCGGAGAATGTAGGCAGTGGTTTGGTGATTTGCCCTTCAAGTACGCATCTGGTTGTCTTCCAGTGGTCATTTTCAAACTTTTACAATTTCAGTTTGCTTACATACCCTGTACTTTTAGTTCTGAACAAACCTGGTTTTATTTGTTGAAACACTGAATCGCTTTTTATCAATTTCCACCAACAGTCAATTCACAAGAGCTTTGCAGCCGGCTGACCATCCCTGCGAGAATGGAATGAACTACGAAATTATCAGGACTAACGTGGGAAGCTACACCGGGACCACACGCACAGCTACATATCTGGCCACGGACCTTACGGCTTTTTATGTGATCATCCGTAAGTCTACTGAATTTGGGGTCAAGCACACGTCTTATTAGGCACAGCGGACTCCAGGTCCCGCGGCTCGGGGGAGTCACACGCACTTTCTGAATGCGGTGAGTTCCAAGCATCCCTCGCCGCCGCCCCAGCCGCTCGCGGATGGCTAACCCACCCCGTAGTTCACCGCACCGAGCGCGGGGCTGAGGAAGCCAGCGCGGGCTGTCGCCATCGCTCGTGCTCAGTGCTACCCACGGGGCGCGCGACAGACGCGAGGAGGAAAGGCCGCGGGCCTCGCTCGCAGCCTCCGGGAGGGCAGCGGGGCCGCGCGGCCCGTGCGCGCTCAAAGGCCCCGGGGACGCGCTTGGGAGGGCGGCGGCGCTTGGGGGGGAGGCGCGTGACCGCGGCAGGGCACGCGCCGGGCCGAGTCCCGTGGCGGCGGCGCGCGCACGCCCGGCCCAGGAATGAATGGAAGGTTCAATCTGGCGCGCTGGACGCGGGCAGCCAATGACGCGGTGGGGAGCGGCGGCAGGCAGGTGTGTGCGAGCCGCCGCCGGACGCAGGGCTCGGGCCGAGCCGCTCGGGCCCACGCCGCCCGGACCCCCCAGCCCCGGGACTCCTGCGTGTCCTGCGGCCGGGTTCCTTCAGGAAGTGACAGGCCCCCGGGCGGCGCGACCATGAGGCCGCGGAGGTGAGCGGCGCGGGGGATGGGGGGTGCGCGCGGGTAAGGGTCCAGCACGTGAGCAACGTCGAGCGGAGCCCGGCGCGGCGGCGCGAGCGAGGGGAGGGCGGCGCCGCCGGGCCCGGCGCGGCGGCTGTGACAGGTCCCGCGACGAGTGGCGGTGCGGGGGGGAGCGCCGCAGCCCGCCGCCCGCCCGCTCGCTCTCTCGCCCGCGCCGCGGCCGGCCGGCCCATGTACTTCCGGGTTCACACCTCCGAGGCCCCGCGCGGCGCTCGGGTGGGCGCGGTGCAGCCAGCGCTGCCGCCCGGGCTCGCCGTCCGCGGCTCGGCCGGGCTCGGAGCGGGCGGCGCGAAGCGGGCGGCCGGCGGGGGTCTCGCTCGCTCGCTCGCTCGCTCGCGCCGCGGTGCGGGCTCCGGGGATGCGGGCCGCCCGCCAGGGGGCGACCGCACCCGCCCCTCGCGCTCGCCCGCACAGCCGGCCGCTTTGTGCCCGTGGCGTCGGGGAGCCTGCCCGCTCGCTCGGTCCGGGTGGCGGGCGGCCTTTCATCAATTAGAATTGAGGATTTGAAGAGCACCGAGAAAAACAGATGTCGGTGGTGTTTGGTAAAGGCTAAAACCCGGGAAGAAATGCAACAGCGTTTACCGACTGCGGGAAGTGGATGCGGGCTCTTTGAGGATTTGTAGTCCGCAAACTTTTTAAAAATTGAACGTTGATAAATATTGAGTTTCCGAGTAACATCTTGCAATATGTATTTAGTTCCCTTATTGCGCAAATATCTCAAATGTAAGTAATAGTAAGTCCGCCATTTTGGATTGTTTCATGTAACAGGGTGAAATCTTAGGTTTTTTGAGTTCCTTACTATGATTTTTCGTATGTAGGTTTTAAGATTGTCGTGTAATATTGCTGTTCACAGACATAATTTCTTCCGTAAAGATTTTTTATTAATCGAATTGTAAACGCAAGAGAGGAATACACTGTGTTTATCTTTTATCGTAGGTTTTATTTCTTGGTCAAAAATAGTGTGGGAGTGAAAATAACATGACAGCTAGTATTACAGTGTGTCAAAACATTTTACAGTACTGCTGGAAAACTAAAAGTGATTTTTTTCACTGATCAGGAAGTTATTATCTTTTATTTTCGTGTGTGCAGATTAACATTTAGTTGAACAGTAATGAAAAACAGTCGTTTAAAACAAAATTTAAAAGCCTACTAGTAAATTATAAAATATCATGATTTTAACAAATCTTCCAAAGAAGGCTTTAACAATTAAAATTGAGTTCTTGGAAATGTATGTCACATTTTGTAATTTCAATGAATGTAAATTTGTAGGATGATATCTCTCTACTGTTTGAGTAGATTCGATAGAGGATCTGAATTAGTCTGTAGGTTAATAAAAGAATATGATGTATTCAGTTCTCCATTTAAGTTAGTAATATGATCCTTGTTCATCTTGAGGACAGTTCTCAAAGAAATATTTATTTTTTTATTAAATATAATATTGACTTACCCTTATGTGTTTGAGCTACTGAAGTCTAATGTGCCTGGTTTTTTAAAACCTTTAGGAATTAAACTGCTGTGGGCTTTTTTCTAGTACAAGAGGAAGGGAGAAGATTCCCATGAGTAAAGAGTTTTAGACCTTCCAAACTTGCAAGTAGGATCAGCTGATTTTTTTTGATAATAAAATAGCTTAAGCGTTTAAGGAACTAAATATATTTAGTGCAGATTGCTGATATGAATGATCCGTTTGTAGATGCTTTGTAATAGATTTGAAACAACATGATCTGATGATTATATTGCCACTTAGCCTTTTCAAATAATAGAGGAGTATATTTTCATATACATTCTGTTGCCAATCTCTTTTGAGAAGGAATGAAAAATTTGTTATGAAATTAAACATGAGTTCAAATTAAAAAATATACTGGGTTGGGAGTCTTTGTAAGTGAAGTAGACTGAGATTTAAAATGCTTATGCTTAGTTTTCTGAACAACTTATTTTAAAGAGTGTTGCACATGTAAGTTCCCAAACTCACCAAACTTTGAGTAAATACAGTGGGTAAAAAATTTTATTTTTGTGTTGACCATATTGAAAGAAGAGGTTTCCTGTTTGAAACTTAATAATTATTGGTATCTGATCTTATTGTAACACATTTCTATAATACTTTACAGTTCATAGAGAAGAAAATAAGCTCCCAAATAAAAGATATATACATGGCATTATTTATGTACAGGGACTAGCGTCTTTAGAATAATTGAGGTGATACCACATTTACCCAAGCTCTGATCAGAGGATGGCTTATAAACATCTTAATTCATAGTTAAGATAAAAGAAAAACAGGAATATGGAGATGGTCAACTTAGAAGTAATTAAAGCTACTGATCATGAAAGGAACATCAAAATATTTCACTAGTAAAGGGTTATTTCGTCTATTTAAAATTTTTTTTTATTTTAAAATTGCCAAATGGTTACAGATGTTGTATTTAAATGCTTTAGGACCCCTCTTGCTTTTCTTGCCCTTCAAAGGTAATATATTTTCTTTATAAACAACCACAGTTTTTGATGAATTTACAAGGTAAGCAGGAATTTATAGCGTGTCAAGCAGAACGATGAAAATTACTTCTATACAGCTACTTAAAACTGATTTGTTCATAAATATCTGGAAATATGTTTTATAGGATTAGGATTACGTTGGTTTAAGAATTTATCGTGTATATACTAGGTGGTATTATGCTGAGTTTCTTTGGCAGGATGCCTGTGAAGTCGCTGACCACAGTGCTGAATCAAGACAGCTATGTTGGTCCCTGTTCAGTCTAACTGAAAATTGTACACAGAAACTGTATGGGGGTTTAAGTAGAAATGAGAATATATGTCTTTTAAATGTAATTTAATTTAGTTAATTTTTCACCAGGTTGTATTGTAATCATCCAGAAGATGTGATAGAGAATTGTTATCTCCAAAGTATATTAATTTACTGTTCAGCATTGATTTTGAATAATATGTGTAAAATCAATAGGATCAATGCTAGAGGTTTTTTTTTTAATTCTTTGAAAACTGCTGCTTCCTGTGATTGAATTTTAAAACTAAGTTAATTCAGCCATTGAATTAACTTAAAAAATTGTGATTTTAGTTGATGGCAATGAAAGATTATATATTTTATTTGCAAGTTGTGATTGAGGTTTATATTTTAACACCATCAAAATTAGTATCAAAATGTGTAGTTACCAAATTGTAAACTATATGTGAAATAAATTCTACTTAGAAATAATGAAATGGGCAGTTTCCAAAAGAATAGAAATTTTGAAATAGTCTTTCTTAAATTAGCACTTTGGAGAAATTAATTTTCTGTTGTTTGAGGCAAGACAAACACCAGGGTCTCAGTGCTCCCAATGACTCATGATGCATTGTCCTCTACATTGTGACAGGAGCACTGATGTGAAGCCCTCAGAATGGACTGGCGTGCAGTGTAGAAACTGTCTGCAGAGCCGTGTCCTTATGAGCACAGTGACTGTTTCTGCAAGAAAAGTTCTCTTTTAAGCATAGAATGTTGACATTATTTTCTAAAAATAGAATGGATTGATATGCAGGATCATCAAATCAGGGGCCAAAGGTGACAAACCAGGACAAGGGACATGTAGCTCTTTTTAAGCATTCAGTTTTTTCTAGTTTTTGTTTCGTCCATGTTTGAAAAAAAATCTTAAATTTATATATATGTGTGTGTCTCTCACACACACACATATATGACCCCAGTGTTGAATGAGTAGTTTCAATGATGGAAGAATGTGGTTCAAATTGTTTAGATATTTCAAATGAATGTTTATGCTGATTTTTATTGTTGTTTGTTTGTTTGTTTGTTCATGTTTGTGAATGCCAGAGCTCAGTTGCTACCTTTTGTTTTTCAGATAATCCTTTATGCATCAGTGACTTAAATTCTTTCAAAACATTTCATTACGATATTCTAGACTACATGTGAGGGTTAAAACTTTTTTGGTAGGTTTAAAATTTTAGAAATCTATACATGAAAAAAGTCTTGTTTTCTCTTAGTTAAAATGCTACTCATTTTTTTATAACATGACATCATTACATTAGGTCATTGTCAGTGATGTAATCACAAGCATTGTTTTTATTTAATTAGAATATTTTTAAAAATGTCCATTCCAACTATTTGGAAAAGTTCTGGTATTTATTTAATTCTGTCTCTGTTAATATAAAAATTTCAACATTATCAGTGTATAGTCAAACTGAAAGTATGCCAGATAAAATGCTGTTAACATTTTAATTAAGTAGAGCCATTCAGTTTTACTTGGAATCACTTCGTTTACTCCATACAAAGCTATTTTAAAGTTATTCTGGGGCCTTCAAATATCTGGTGATTAGCTTGATAAAGAGAGAAAGTTTGCCACTGTTTGATTTTTCTCTTTGCTCTAAAACAAATTTTGCCATTTTTCTACTCTTAAATGTGACTGTTTAGTTACATAAAACTATTATTTTTATCTGTTAGAAAGCACAGACATTTGCATTAGAAAAACAATTATGTTATATCTCATTTCTATTGTTTAAATTTAAGGAGTTGTGTTTAGCAATAAACTTTTGTTTGATGGTCCTTCCCTTCACACAGTCTTTTTTTTTTTTTTTTTGGTTTTTCAAGACAGAGTTTCTCTGTGGTTTTTGGAGCCTGTCCTGGAACTAGCTCTTGTAGACCAGGCTGGTCTCGAACTCACAGAGATCCGCCTGCCTCTGCCTCCCAAGTGCTGGGATTAAAGGCGTGTGCCACCACCGCCCGGCTCACACAGTCTTGACAGTATGCTGGTTGACTGACTGAAGTTTTTATTTTCTAGAATGAATTATTTATTTACAGCATATGAAGAGTTGGTAGACATGAAGCCAGTAAAATTTCAGATTGAAAATTGACTGAAGAGTTAAATTCATTTTTCTGATTCATCAGTATTATAAATATTACCCTCATATTATAATATATTATAAATTAACTTTTATACTGTACATATAAAAAATAATTTTTAGTCGGGCAGTGGTAGTACTTGCCTTGGGAGGTAGAGGCAGGGTCTCAGTGAGCTTAAGGTCAGCCAGGTCTACAGAGCGAGTTCCAGGACAGGCTCCAAAACTACACAAAGAAAGCCTGACTTGAAAAGCCAAAAAAAAAAAAAGAATAGGAAAAGAAAATTATTTTTGACTTTGAGTTTTTTCAACAGTAACATGAAATCTTCCGTTCTCATCTTAATTTTTAAATGTTTCATGACATTTTCTTCTCTTAAAATTCCAGTAACCTGAGATTTTTTTAAACTGTAAAACTGCATGTATTTGTGTTTCATTTCAACAACGTTAGAATCTTTACGTTTGTATGATTGATATGCAATGTAAATAATGTATCCAGTTATCGCTAAAGTTACAGAGGATGTTTAGTTGAGTTACAAGGTCATTTATTCAGATTTTAGATAGGATTTGAATTTAGTCTGTTAATTAAATTTGTAACAAATGATTACAGTTTGATTTTAACTATCAAACAATTTTAGAGCATAGTTTAAGAACTTTTGATAGAAGTACATTTTGATAAAATTCAGTTTTAAAATTCTACATCTAATATTTTGTTTATATGTATATGTTATATTTTAAGTTATTGTCAGTGTAAGTATTGTGCTTTAGATTTTCCCTGGTAGTTTGCTATATGATTTTTAACTAGTTTCCTTTAAAAACTTTTTCTGAGCTATTTTAAGAAAAATCATTAGCTGGGTGGTAGTAGCACATGCCTTTAATCCCAGTACTCAGAAGGCAGAGGCAGGTGGTTTTCTGTGAGTTGGATCCCAGCCTGGTCTACAGAATGAATTCCATGACAGCTAGGGCTACATAGAGAACCTCTGTCTTGAAAAACAAACAAACAAACAAACAAAAACAAAAATAAGAAAAGAAAAAAAGAATTCATTGTTGTCTATTTTGCTTTCCAGAAATGTATTTGTATAATAATATTTAAGACATATTGTAAATAGACTAATTTTTACTGTAAGCTGTAGGTTGAATATTTACAAAGTCAATATCTTTATATCAGTTTAGTCAGTGCCAATAATAAAAAATATCTAATATCTCAAAAGGATGGGGACTTGTGGAATAATCTTCCAATTGTGAATATTATTCTTGATTGCTAAATTACTTTTTGCTGACATAAAGCTAGTTTCTCTTTTATAAATATTAGAAATAAAAGTTAACAAGAAACAAAATTTGGAATAATATATACTAATATTTTTTTAATTTATTACTCTGTTTTTTTTTTTTTTTTTTGGTTTTTCGAGACAGGGTTTCTCTGTAGCTTTGGAGCCTGTCCTGGAACTACTCTGTTTTGTTGACTTAACAGTTTGTCAGTGTTTCAATGAATGACTTAATTCAAAGTAAGAATCATTTTCCTGTGCAGTTAATTGCCATAGTGGACTTTTACAACATATAACAGATATTATTCAATATTTTAACGAAAGCCATAAAGTTTAGGAGTATTTGTAATACATAGTGATTATAAATCAGGTAGTTCTAAAGCAGAAGTGATGTGTGTTTGTATGCATGTATATGTCTGTATGTTTCTCTATATCTGTGTGTATATCATGCTGCAGATTGAACCCAGGCGCTCATGCATGCTAGACAAAGTCTACCATCTAAGCTACATTCTCAGGCCCTATATATTTAAAACAAACTAAAACTGAAATTATATATGTACTTTATAGGTTCAGTACTCAGTAATCAGCTCACTTTGTTTTGAAAAGATTTTTTCCCTTTCATAAAAAAACCTAGGGAATTTTTTCTTTTTTTAGTTTTTCAAGACAGAGTTTCTTTATATAGCTGTGGCTGTCCTGGAGCTAGCTCTGTAGACCAGGCTGGCCTCGAACTCACTGAAATACACCAGCCTCTGCCATCCAAGTGCTGGAATTAAAGGTGTGCATCACCACCAGCTGATCACAAAAATTGTTGTTTAAAATAGTTTTCAAAGCTGGGTAGTGGTGGGACATGCCTTTAATCCTATCATTTGAAAGGCAAGGCAGGCGGATCTCTGTGAGTTTGAAGTTAGCCTGGTCTAAAGAGTGAGTTCCAGTCCAGCCAGCCAAGACAGAGCTATACAGAGAAACCCTGTCTTGAAGGGAAAGAAAAAGGAAGGAAGGAAGGAAGGAAGGAAGGAAGGAAGGAAGGAAGGAAGGAAGGAAGGAAGGAAGGAAGGAAGGAAGGAAGGAAAGAAGGAAGAAAAATACAGGATAATCACAGTGAGCTAAGTATACTACAGTCTCTGCTGCCACAGAGCCCAATGAAGTTGGGAGAAAGAACATCTTTTCAGAATGCTATTACAGGAAATTACAAACCATTATTACCTGGTAAAAGCATTGTACTCGGTAAAAAGTATAAAGAAGAGCTGCAAGGGGGATCTAAATGATGAACAGGGATTAGTCTAGTGAAATGACAGATATTCCAAAATCTTAATTTTAATTTAAAAGTTAATGGGTGTTATGTGAAGTATTTTAGAGAAATCACAATATTAAATAAAAATGCCCACATATAAAATAGCTGTTCTTTGTAGTACTATATGTATGCACTTAAATAATTATTTTTTGAAAATGAATTTTATTTATTTTTTTTGATTTTTAAAGACAGGGTTTCTCTGTGTTGCCCTGGTTTTCTTAGAACTTGCTCTGTTTACCAGGGTAGCCATGAACTAAGGGATCCGTCTGTCTCTGCCTCCCAAGTGCTAGGATTAAAGGCATGTGTCACCACCTCCCAGCTGAAAATGAATTTATATAATTGCATGTAACATTTACCTATCTCATTTCAACTGTAGTCATTCAGTAAATAGTGTATGGATTGATTATAATCCATTTTTAAACTTAATTCTATCTACTAACTTTTAATTTGGAAAAATGGTATGACATTTGTAATCCCAGCAGACTGAGTCAAGAGGCTATATAGCAAGTTTGGGGTTAGCCTGAATACAGAGTGATATTCTATCTTCAAAAACCAAAGGAAAGCCGGGCAGTGGTGGCGCACGCCTTTAATCCCAGCACTCGGGAGGCAGAGGCAGGCGGATCTCCGTGAGTTCGAGACCAGCCTGGTCTACAAGAGCTAGTTCCAGGACAGGCTCCAAAACCACAGAGAAATCCTGTCTCGAAAAACCAAAAAAAAAAAAAAAAAAAAAAAAGGAAAGAAAGGAAAATGGAAAGAAAAGTTGAAGACCTGTAAACCTCTGTTGATGCAGTCAGTGCCTTATTCAAGGTCCTGGTCCTAGTACAGCGAGCAAAGAAGACCCAGCATTAGTCAAATATATGAATTTTGTGTAGTAATTTTATTTTATTTTCTGTTGAAAAGCATGTTAATATCCAAAATATCTTATGAGTTTGTATAATTGAAAATTATGAAATTCAATTAATAATTGAAATATCTGACTACTATTCAAGTTACTTGGCTTTCTTTCCTTGGATACTTTGCACTTTGAATCCTCCATTTATAATTATGCATTTGTGAGTCAGGCAGGTGGCACACGCCTTTAATTGCAGCACTTGCAAGGCAGCGGCAGGCAGATCTCTCTTTAAGACAAGGCTGCTCTACAGAGCAAGTTCCAGGATAGCCAGAGCTACACAGAGAAACCCAATCTTGAAAATCAGGGGGAAAAAAAAGGAATTTTGGTACTGTGTCTCACTGTGTAGCCTTGATTTGCCTGGAGCTGTGTAGACCTGGCTGGCCTTGAATTTACAGAGATCTGCTTGCCTCTGCCTTCTAAATGCTGTGATTAAGGCATAGGGCACCATGCCTGACCTGGTACACTCTCTCTCTCCCTCCTCCTCCCTCCCTCCCTCCCTCCCTCCCTCCCTCCCTCCCTCCCTCCCTCCCTCCCTCCCTCCCCCCCTCCCCCCCTCCCTCCCTCCCTCCTTCCCTCTCTCCCTTTTTCTCTCTCTCTCTCCCGTCCCATAGCTTTCTCATTCATGTCTGGCAGTTCATAACTGCTTGTAACTGTAGCTCCAGCAATCTGACCCCTCTTCTGCCACTTTGGGATTCTACTTGCAGTTGTGCATACCTACATGCAGACACATACATAAGAAGAAAAATAAATAGGGTCTTATTCAAGGCTCTCCTCAAAATCAAGGTCCTACCTGGTTAGCTTCCTGAGTGCCTGGCTGTTCTTACAACTCCTGAATTAAATAACAGTATCTTGTCAGTTCTATGACAATAATTTTGCTTTATTAAATCTGACATTTATAATTTTTCCAAATTATTTGAAAGTTTCAAAAACTAGCCTCACTTATTTTATTTTTACATCTTTTAATTACGTTGATTTGAACTTTTTTGTGAGTATAAACAGGGGACTGAGTGTAGGCTGTGGACTGTTAAAAGTATAAGCCCAGGCTTTACTCAGATACTAATTATAATAGACACACATAAATCAATTGAGAAAAAAAGACTTGAGATACACCCAATGTAAAAGAGAACTCATTTGAATAATATTTACTGAAATTTGCTAAAGTTATAGCCTGTCATTGTCTTGTTTATTTTTGTTTTAAACACAGGATAGCTGAAGGAGTTAGTGCACAGAAGTTCATGTGCCTTTTGTTTATGTTCTTTTATTGTTTTCAAATGTTAATTAGTTGGTTTGTCCTTTTGTAAAAACGAAACAAAACTCAAGTCAACACAGTGGAACTCCATACCTGGGAAGGCCTCCATTTCCTTTGAGAAGATGTTTGATTGCAACTAAAGTATTTGCACCTAATAGTGTGTGTGTGTGTGTGTGTGTGTGTGTGTGTGTGTGTGTGTGTGAATATATAGCAGATTCAGAGTCTAAAACTTAGGTAAGGAAAGACGAACATTGAATGTATTAGGTAACTAGCTGCATGTTTCAACCTATCTGTTGTTCAAATTCTAATAACTGAAAGATAACTCAGTGGTCAACAGGATTTTCTCCTCCCAGGGCTATTACATGTGTGGCGTGTTCAATACAAATTTCATTGTGTTGTAGTATTTGTTAACAGCTGTGCTAGAGACATCAATACTTAGATTTTTTTCTATCTATCTATCTATCTATCTATCTATCTATCTATCTATCTATCTATCTATCTATCTATCTATCGGTTTTTCAAATCAGGGTTTCTCTGTGTAGCTCTGGCTGTCTTGGAAATTGTTGTATAGGCCAGGCTTGCCTCGAACTCAGATCTTCCTCCTTCTGGAGTACTGGCATTAAAAGTGTGCACCACTACACCCAGTTTAATACTTAGATTTTTTTTTTTTTTTTTTTTTTTTTTTTTTTTTTTGGTTTTTCGAGACAGGGTTTCTCTGTGGTTTTGGAGCCTGTCCTGGAACTAGCTCTTGTAGACCAGGCTGGTCTCGAACTCACAGAGATCCGCCTGCCTCTGCCTCCCGAGTGCTGGGATTAAAGGCGTGCGCCACCACCGCCCGACTAATACTTAGATTTTTAAAATGAAAAGTTTTTACTTTTAAAATTTGGGTTAATATGTATTTTATGTCTTTAAATATAGTTAATTTTTAATTAAATATATTACTACTCAAGTAATTTTATCTTTAAAATGTATTTGAAAGCCGAGTGTGGTGGCACCCAGTACTCAAGAGGCAGACAGATTTCTGAGTGTAAGCCCAGCCTAGTCTAAATAGTGAGTTCTAGGACAGCCAGGGCTATATAGAGAGACCTTGCTGCCCCACCCAAAAGTATTTGAAGCTAGGCACAGTAGGTCATGCCTGTAATCCCAGAGTTTGCCTGTAATCCTAGGATTTGGGAGACTGAGGCGAAAGGATTGTGTTTGAGGCTATCAGGAGCTACATAGTTGAAACCCCGTCTCAAAAAATTAGAAAAAACATTGTTTGAATGTAACAAAAGATCCATGATATAGGGTTATAATTAGTTTCCCAGAACATGATTAATTCTTTTATGATTTATCTTCTAGAATATATTTGAATAGATAGTGAAATTTATCAAGAAACATGGTATTGTTTATCAAGAAACATGGTATTGTAGGTTAGGTAGATTTTTAACTGAAAAATAATGAGTACTTAAACCATTAATCCCAGCACTGGGGAGCAGAGGCAGGTGGATCTCTCTGAGTTGGAGGCCAGCCTGGTGTACAAAGAGAGTGTCAGGATAACCAGGGAAACACTGTCTTGAAAAACCAAAACCAAACAGTCAAATAAAAATTTAAAGCTACATTCATAAAATTGTGATTATTGCATCTGAATGCTCTTGTTTTTATTTTTGTAAGCAAGTGTCCCTTGATAGTGGTTTACAGATAAGTTTGTGGCAAGTGGTTATCTAGGTTATTTTGTAAAGACCAGTTTGTAAGTGACTTCACAGAGTTAAATGTGGACATTTCTTGTTTCTTAATGAGTTGTTAAGTTACAGAAGCAGAATAGGTGGCTACTGTAGTAATGACTTGAGCTCTCTTATTTTAGGTACTTCCAAAGAAGATGAGGTCTTTCAACCAGGTTTCATCAGCCCCAGGTTAGTCTGTTTTTTTAATGAAATGTTTTACTTAATCTAATGCCTTGAGAGAGCAATAGAGGCATATGAGAGGACATGACCAACCCTAAGGATTTTCCACTTGGGAAAGTTGGCATCATATCCAGAGTAGTCTTTACAACTGCTCTTCCCAGCACAGTTGTGTGGGTGGCATGCTCTGCTCACCTGCCTTCTGTTTGATAGTGTTTGGCCTTGGGATTTTTTTTCTCTCCATAACTTGAACAAGACAGATAACATACTTAAACATGTATGGAAACAAATCCCTTGCTTATTTATTTCTGTGATTCCTGATAGATGCTAACATTTCTTTTGAGTTAAAGTTTAGATATGGTAGTGTTTTCAAATAATTCATTGTATGTAAAGTGGAAGTTTCATTTCATTAATCCAGGGAACTTTCTTTATTTTGCTCTTCACGTGTAGCTACCAAAATCTGCTTATTTTCCTATTGTAAATGGAATTGGTTGAAGTTAAACTCAGACTTAGATACGGAATTTTATTTTCTTTTATTATTGATTTTTGTCTGTAATACTCACTCTTATTTGATAATATTATGTTACTCTGGCATTTTCCCTAATGAATAAAAACCTGTCTGAGGTTAGTTGGTTTGTTTCCTTATCTTGTTTTTGAGAGAGGGTCTTGCTATGTGGCCCTGTGTGGCCTGAAACTTGCTTGGTAGATAAGGCTGACATGGACCACACAGAAATGTTCCTGTGCTGGGATTGAATGTGTGTGTGCTTGCACACCTGGCTCCGACTGAGTCTCAGATTAGTGCCCCTTAAGAGTTGTGATACACAAATATATAATGATTCATAATAAAATGATACCTTATTATTAAGTTTACTATTAAGGATTGTATAACTAGAGAAAGAAATGATCAGCTGTTTAATGGAAAAGCCATAGCAATGCTGCATTTTGGCAAATACTACTTTTGTGAAATAAAACTTATGTTGATAATGCTCTGAGTTTCATGAAAAAGAACATTGTTAAAATTTGATACAAAATGTTAGTGTAGCATTTTCTCTTCTTACTTTCGATTGTGGAGCTTTTCTGGAGGTAAACTGGCATTTTTCTGTTTGGAAAAAATGTTCACACCAATGTGTTAAATGACTGCAATAAAGTTTCTTGTCTGTTTCCTCTTGATGAAAAAGAGAGTTGGAGATGAGGTACTGCTTTCACCAAAGGGAGGTTGTTCCATAGGGTGGACTTTCAACAGAAAGGCTTTGACTACCTCTGGCACCCTGGCATCATGCAGTTGGTGGGGAAAGTGAGTGACCAGAGGCTGCTGCTGGGTTGGTGGGGCTCCCCAGATTTTAGCTGGATGGTTTTCCTCCACTGCTCTCTCTCTTCTCATCCTTCTCTCCCCACCTTTCTCCAACTTCCTATTTCTGTTATGCTAAGTAAACTCTCAGAGCAAATATGAAATAATCCTGAGAGAGCTAGACCACATCTTTTCAGCTGATTATTTGTTTTTATGAGATGAGGTTTTAAATAATTAACCAGTAAATAATTTTAGCGGAGGGAGAATAAATACGTGTACTCTGTGTTTTTCATCTTATAGACTCAGACATTTCTATTTACTATAAAATGGTCTTTGAATTATGAAGCATACATATACAAGTAATATATGTGGAAAATAGTGCCTATCATTTTTTCAAATTAAAGTTCTTTTGTGCTATTCTGAATAGTTATGGAAAGCTTAGTTATTACTACAGGATTATCCACAAAGTTACCATCTTAACAAACATATTTCAAGAAAATATTGAACATAACTTATGTTCAATATGTGAGAAAAGCAATCCTCCATTTTTATTTTTTTTATTGCAAGATAAAAATTTTACTGTAATGAAATTTTGCTAGTTTTTCAAAACATTTTACAAAAGGTGGCTTTAATATAATGCCCTGTTTATGAATTTTATTGTTTCAAATTTTGTTTTACTGCAAAAGTACCTGACACCCCCCCAAAAAAACCTTTACAAATACCTTGTTTGTGAAATATAAAAGTGATTTAAACGAAAAACTTAAGATTTATGGTATAACAAGTTCTTCTGTTTCTACAATAGTCTCTGAGCAATATAGTTAAAAAGGTATTTAAGAAAAATTTTAAGAGATTTTTGACAATTGTGAATAACTCTAAAAAGAAAAGTTGCTTGAAGTCAGGGCATTTTTGTCTCCCAGTTTAGAAAAAAACAAAACAAAACAAAACCAAAAAATTGTACGAGATCGGAATTTTGCTTTTGGAAACGAAAACAAACGCCCTCAGGTACTGGGGTACCTCTGCGGACATACTCTGTCGGGGGCTGCCTTCCTCTGACCCCGTTTTAATCCACTGGCGTTACTTCCAGCACCTCGCTGAAACTCAGGGAGTGGGTGCAATCGGATCGGTTTTCCAAGACAAGGCAGGTCAATAGCCTTTACCCAAACTACACGGGAAAGATTACGCAAGGACAGATGGGGTCCCCATATCTACAGGCCTTGAGTCCCCCCCCCCCCCCCCCCCCGACCTCCGCTTTCCAAATCCTCCTGAGAAAGGCGCTGTGGACGGACGTGTTTGCTGCTTGCCAGCTCCAACTGCAGCCTCCAGTTTGCTCATTTTAAGCATGGCGGGTGGGGGCAGGGGCGGGGACAGTCACTTCACGAGTTTCTCTTGTGTCTGGACCTTGCTTAGATGTAGAATATTCTGGCATCTCATAGGTGCAATTATAAAAGATACATTCATAAATTAAGTAAAAAGTCTGTATTGGGGTTAATGCTTTGTCCTAGTGGTGAAGATAAGGATTTTGTTTGTTTTGAAGAGCAAGATGACAGATGTTTTAAAGTGTCTTAGACATCAACTGCCTTCTGTGAAGTGACTAGGTTTCTAGAGGGAAGGTGGTGGAATGAAGCATAAAGGGTAGAGGGGTAGGACACAGAAAGATGAGGAAGTTGCTGGAAGAAAAAGGAAGGAAAAGGGCAGATATGCTGGCCCTGGAGTTGGGCTTGGGAACCCCGGGGGCAGGAGCAGCACAGGAAGGTGCTAGCTGCTGAGACAGAGTTAGGGCTGGAGACCTCTCTTTACTTACAGAGCTGTGCCACAGCCCCTCATCGTTTTCACAACAACCAAAGCATTGTTTATGCTTTAGTAAAAGTCACACAGTCTAACAGTGAGCAAGGATGGAGGTCCGAGCATTATGTTGGGGAGTGGTTCAGATGAGAAAATGTGTACCACCTTTAAAAACTGGGAAAGCTAAGTGTGATAACCAAAGGACATGTGACAGATTGCTTTCATCTCCTCCGTCCTGTGCTGAGCTGAGGAGTCCGTGTAGGACTTGAGTTAATTTTAAAGACATTTTGGAAGAGCTATGATAAATCAAGTTGTGAAACATTTGGCGTTTGAAGGTTTTTAAAACATGCATTTTAGTCAAACGCAGGTCTTTCTGGCATTAAAAACAAGTAGGAAATGAGAAAAAAATTAAAACCAGAAGACTTGAGAAGGTGACAAATTGAAAAGCATTGTAAGAGACTCCTAAGAAGCATTTTATATGAAAGAAGCACTCTGAGCCTTAAGAGCTTATGGTCAGTTTATAAAAAGGCTCAAAAGATTTGGGGAAGGGGCAGACAAAAATAATCTACTTAAAAGACAGTGCCATAGTTCTGAGTTGATGAGATTGTGTGTCTCCTTTTCTCTCCCTTTTCAACTTCCTTCCTGTTTCTTTCTAACCTTCTCTTACCTCTCTTTCCCTCTCTTTTCTCCACCCCAAGATATGTAAATGGTTTTTGCCTTAAATTCTTTGTGAATGAATTTTAGAAGTTTTCTCAGGGTTCCTAGTTGGAAATGCCTTCTATAGAACTTGAAAGGCTGATGTCCCTCTCAGGAAATGAATGAATTGATAACCTCTGACACCAGTGACCAGTCCGGTGAACCCTACCTTAATGCTTTGAATACTGGAGGCCCCTAATCAGGCACAACTGTGAATCCCATGACTGTACCATCCAGTGTGGTTCAGCAGTGGTGTTTCTACTTTACATATACTGTCAATATATCTGAAATTTGTCAAATTTAAGAAGACAAGGACTCAGAATCCACTTATATATTGTTGTTTGAGTTACTAGTAAACTCTTAAAAATACAAAACAAATTTGTAGATAAAATGTAACCCACCATAAACAACCCAAAATTTACAAGCCTGTTAATTTTATGATACTTTTGCATAAATAATAGCATTATCCCAATTTACATGAATACTTTTTAAAGTTATTAGGTATAAGAGTTTTAAAAATGTAATTCTTTAAATTACAAAAACTAACATTCAGAATTATAATATATATTGTAACAAGTATGGTAGTAATCCATTTCTATCATTAAAATACTGTTTAGTAAATGCTTTGTTAGCAAACAACCTCTTCAGAATGTGGGACTTGTTAACTTGGAAAATCGTTTGGATTTTTAGGTTTTTTTTTTTCTCTCCACCAGCTGGTACATTGTTATCCTTCTCAAAATAAATAAAAGCTTGCCTCCTTCCTGAGTACAACAAAAGAAAGAAACTGACGAAAAAAATCTTTCCTAATTGATCAGTTTTGATTGACACCACTTATCACAAACAGCTGAAAATAATTTCTTTATGCACTGATTATTTTCGGATCTGAGCCAATTAGTTTAAATTTATTTTAGTTTTTCAGTATGAGAAGGGGTGTTAATAGGTGTATGTGGATTTTTCATAATCCCAACATTTTAATTTGTGTGAAGCACTGTTAGAATGTGGGCTTGCTTGGAGAGATGGGGTGAGGGGGCGCAAGCGTGGTGGGGGAGGGTCAGCGGGTAGCTTTGAAGAAGGGAAGTGGTAGCTACAGTTTTTCTGTAAACTGCTTGTTTAAGAAAATGGGGGATGGGGCAGCAAAAGACTGGTGGAAGCCTTAAATGTTTTAAAGCAGGTAATATTTTATATTTTAAAAAAGAATAATTTCTAATTAATATGTAATATTTTTGAAATATTCGATAAGGTGATTAATATTGTTATAAACATGATAAATCCAATTTGAAAAGCAAAAAGTGTTTTGATGCAGGGGGCCAACAGGAAGGGACGGGACGAGCCCACCACGTTATTACAGTCCCCTGTATTTGACCGTTCTGCTTGCTGGCAATAGACTTCCAAGATGTCAGAGTCCAGTTAATATTACACCGATTTACCTTTCCCCATGTGCCCTCTCCCCACCCCAGCAGTGCAGCCTTTTTCTCCTGCTGTCGCCTTCGCATCCCTCTTCACCTCCTCACACTTCTCCCCTCCCCCTCCCTGAGTCTCCTGCTCTTGGGGAACAATCACCACTGATTGAGGTTCTCTCTATGTTAGGCTGGAAAACTGGGCTGTTATTTAGGAAGTCATTAATCACATCTCCTCCCCCGGAAAGAGATGGCGGAGAAACCTGTGAAGTACAATTTCTTACTATACCTCTCGAAAATATTTTGAAATGAACAGAACTATTTGATAGGAAATTAGTAGTGATTTTTTTCCCAGTAGGATTTTATTTTACATTTTTAAAAAAATTTCAGGTTGGAATTAGATGTGCTTTTGCTTTTGGCAGGTTTATGTTACCAATATCTTAAGTTAATGGTTAATGTAATTAAGTTTAAATTTGGGCTTAGGAATTGTATATTTTCCCCCACGAATGAAATATTAAATTAATGTGCCTAAGGTGGTTTGCTGCTATGGAATAACAGACTGCCTGTGGTGTGTGTGGGGAATCTTAACGTCAGTTGCTTTATTTCAATGGCTCCCCCTATGAGATTAGAGGGGCTTGTATGTGGAGCACGCGTGTGCAAATACCGACTGTCGCTTTTCTAAACCAGCAATTCACAAGGACCCTTCATTGTGTTTAAATAGTACAAAATTAGCATTCTGATTAATCATGAAGAAGCGTCTCAAATTGTCTTTAAGAAAACACGTTTGAGTTTTCCGTGTTCATTCATAAATTATTTTGATGTCAGCACAGATGAAATGGCGATTGGTTATCTCTTCCTCTTGCCAGCCCCTTAAGGATCCGAGGTGAAATTAGTAGCAAGAAAGCATGTAATTGACAAAGTCACGTGTGCTCAGGGGGCCAGAAACTGGAGAGAGAAGAGGAAAAAAAATCAAAAGGAGGAAAGCACATTAGACCATGCGAACTAAATTTGTGATCGCACAAAATCAAGATGCTAGACGGATGCTGAAGACCACTCCGGTCCAAAGGGAAAGTTTTCATCTCTCGAGTGTGAAGCTGAGGGCCGGTGGGGCAACATGGCCGAAGGTTAATTTTCTTTTCTATTGTTTTACTCTGATTTCTTTCTTCTTTTCTTCCCTGCTTCTCCCCACTACCCAGTTTCTCACCCCTTCTCGCCTATCCCCCTTTACCCTAATAACTGGGCATTACCTCCCCACCCCCTCATAGTACCATGGGGCTTCGGCAAAAACCTATTGTTACAGATCTCCAAAATGTTTTGTACCGCCCACACTGATTCACAACTTGAAAAGCTTTCAGGGGGCTATTGTTTGATTGTGTGCGTGTGATTGCGCGCAGTTTCAGTTAGTGAGTCCAAGGAAACTTTTATACACCTGCCCCCTCCCCCATTCTACCCTAACTTTAATTGAAAGTTAGGGGGAGGGGAATGAATGCACATTGCAAATAACCCGGGATTCCCTCTGCCGCATGTGCATTAACCGGTAGCCAACCGTCCTCAGGATTTCTCTTTTCCTGTTTGCTAGAAAAACCAATCTCGCTGAAAAACTGCTCTGTGTAAACTGGAATAGTATTAGGTCAGCAGTATGTGAGTGAAGTGGCCCAGGCTGTAACTGTAGAATGTTACCGAGCAACGGAGATAGATGAGAAAGTATGCGGATGTACAGAAACGTGGAAGCTGGTGTGAGCGATGCAGCCGTGTGGCTTCCTCTCTCTGCTTTGCCTTTAACCCTTTTCGTTGTAGATAATTTTAAAGAACATTTATCAACTTTTTGTTTTCTAGCTTCTCTTCTCACAAGATTTTTTTTTTTTTTGGTTGCGCACGGTGTGGAAATGCAGACTAACTGACTTTTTGTGTTATTCCATGTCAGGCGGGGCAAGCAAAGGTGAAGAGCCAGAAAAGCTGCCTGAGCTGGCAGAGGAAGAATCCCAGGTTCTGCATGGAACTGGCCACTGTAAGTGGTTCAATGTGCGCATGGGATTTGGATTCATCTCCATGATAAACCGAGAGGGAAACCCCTTGGATATTCCAGTGGATGTATTTGTACACCAAGTAAGCCAGACTTTTTAATCCCCTCTTTGCCCAGATCTATGTGTGGGAGTTGGTCTATAGTTATGTTAATAGATAGACATAAAAATGTGCTTTTAAGTAAGTATATTGAAAGATGAAAATATTTGTTAAAATCAGATGATTGTCCAGATTTTAGGGCATGTGTGTTTTTCACTGATTGGACTTAGGTTGATGTTATTTAAAAAACCTTCCCTTCATTAGACAATGAAATCTCATTTTTCTAGCACCCAATGTTGTTGGCTTCATATTGCCTATGCCTAATGAATGAATGGTAAATGCAGGAAAAAACTTCCCTGGATCCTTGAGAGTTCTCAAAAAGTCAGATAATTTGCTTGTTGTAAGAAAGTATAGGTAACCTATATTTCAGATGCCTCTAATGACAGTACCACCTGTATTGTTTCATCATCATAGTCATTTGCAAGTTTATGTGAAGATAATTTGGTTTTATAATAAAACAGAATAGGAAATTGATAATGAAGAGTGGATTTGAAGAAATGCCAGAAAAGATTCTTGGTAATCAAACTTTTTAGAACTGTTTCCTCTTAGGTCATTGATCCAGAGACACTGTCTCTTTAAGAGACTGAACTTAAGAAAAAAAAAAAAAAAGAGTAGCCAAAAGCTGTTTAAAAATTGATAGTTGGTTACATGATAAAATTCTACAGTCGAGTTATAATTTTAAAAAATGCGTAATACCAAACGGAAGGTCATTGTTTCCCATTAAAAAATTTTCCCCAGGAAACGATAAATACCCTTTGCTCGTAAATCCCTTTCTATTAACTAATTGCTTCAGAGTGGGGAAGAGTTTACAGTTTGCAAGTAAGGAAATAAAAATTCTGTAGTGAGGTCATGGACTTAAGAGACTAATGAGGAAAGAGGTTTGTTTTGGTTTACTCTCTAAAGTAAAAGAAACTGGGTGGATTTTATATTGCTTGTTGACTAGTATGAATTCATGTCTGAAATACTGAAATTACTCTGCTAAAAAATTTGATATTGTGTTATTTGTCCTTGGTAACATTTGTACCATACTCCCCAAGGAAGATCATTTTAAATGATCATTTTAATGGATTATTTTAATCCATACCAGGCAGAACCTAGGAAACCCATTTCGTTTAATCTTCTGTGCTCTGGTGCTTGGTAGCTTTCTGATTTTATTGTGTGGTTTCTATTTTCCTTTCCTATAGGCCTGGCTCCTCTTATTGGCTGTTGACAGTGGAAAGATAAACATGATCTGTGAAATGAAACAATTTAAATAGTAAATAGGTGCCTGAATATAGCCGACTAAGTCACATATGCTGGTGTACTTTCTAAAATTTTTTAGATTGAATAACTAAAATTGATAAATCTATTTTCTTGGGCTCTTCTTCCCCTTTGAACCTTTTTTAGATTGTTAAATTGTTTTTTACGATGTCATAAATTTGTTTTATAGATGATAAATGAAAAAATAGCACTTTTTTCTTTGTTTCATTACACCTTGTTAGAATTTGGTTTTATTTCTTTGGGTTTTAAAATATATTTTAAAAAGAAATAGAAATATATTAAAATAGTAGCCATTTTATTAGGCAGTGTTATGCTATGAAGTATCCCCTTTAAACTATTTAATAGATATGTGATTAACATTCTTATGTACATTGAATTAAACATATATTGCTGGGAAACTTCATATATTAATTGCAGTTTTCATAGTAAAAACATTGGTTCTTAATATTTCCCTCGTGTGAAAGGACAGTACTTAAATGAAGGCTCTTAGCTTTTAAAATTGAGATGGACGAATAAGTTACACATTACATGAGTTATTACATTGAAGAAGACAGAATTCCTGCTATTTTTAGTCAGATAAAGTTAGATGGTTGTAAATGGAGTATTTAGGGACTGTGAACATCCCTGTACAATCAGGTTGTGGTTTACGACTATTATATAATATTTTAAAAATACTTTTTAATCTAGCTATTAATTTTAATATATAAGCCTTTTAAAAGCTGTGCTGCTAGTTTTTTATGTTAAATTTCCTCCATTATATTTTTATACTAGTTTGCTATAAAGAATATGTATAAATCATAATTAGAAATTTTAGATGTTCAGCTGTACCAGTGTTCATGAAGTATTTATATCAGGTTGGCTTTTTAAAATAGTGTATTATTTTTGTATGTCTCTGGGTGATGGGTGTATGGTTCTATGTGTTGAGTTGCTCTTGTGGAGTTGGTTCTCTCCTACCTTGAAGGTGTTAAGCTCAGCTTACTTAGCTTGAGGGACAAGTGCTTTCCCTGTTGCACCATCTTGCTGGGCTTGTTTGTACCCAAAAGTACATGTGCCATAGTATTCCAAGCACATTTTTAATGTTATGTATTTGAGGAATCAAAATAAATGATTTTAAGGGTCTTTAATCTTTAAAATTGATGCCAAGGGACCCAAGAATTTTTCCTAAAGGTATTTTCTACAAAGACATATATAGCTTCTTTATTTCATAGCAATTTAGTTGTTTTGATAGGCAGTTCTTTGTAGTAAATTTTATATGTAACTCTGTAAATTAGTTATGATTGTATTTAAAATACAATGTTGATATTAATGTAATTATACTTGTAGTTCTTGTGCTATCTAAATCCTGAAGTTGGACATGTTCATAGGGATGTGCTTCCCCTGTCTTTAGATAACATAGGCAGAAAAAGTGAGATTTAACTGTTGGAAGATTGTGACCATTGATGGTTTAAAATAACAATCTTCATATGATTTCTACTGTTAATATCTCTTTTAAGTGATCATGTTTTTATGCTTAGAAACCTATGTATTCTGACTCATGCTAATAATGAATCGTTAATGATGTTCAGTAACATATTTTATAAAGAACTATCAGTGAATAACTATTAAATTTGTGAATTTTGTCACATTTCATTTCTTTTAGCTTATGCATGCTAGGCAAGCATTTTGTTACTGAGCTCCGTATGTCCCCATCTCATAGCAATTGCTCAAGAATCTGATGCAAAGAACAAAGATTTGTCCCAGTTGAAGTACAAGGATCCTGGTCAAGGGTCTTACCAAGAAAATTCATCAATTAGAATACCATTATTTTATAAGTGCTAATAACTAATACAACCCATTTTTAACTTCAGCTTCAGGACATCCAACATTCTCTTCTGGCATGTCTGTGTATGTGTGCATGTATACATAAATAAAAGGTAAATAAATCTTTTTAAAAACCTCAGAAAACATTTGAAAGAATTAATTATATTTAAGCCTGATATGATGATGCACACATTTGATCCCAGAAGAGACTCTCTGAATTTGACCTCAGCCAACATGTATAGTGAGATCCTGTCTCAAAAGAAACAAGCAGAATTGATATTAATAATATATGAAGACATTTAATTTATTGTTTTCATATTTCAGAGCCTTTCCTAATATTATATTGCTAATGAATCACATTTAACTTTTGCCATACTTTAGCATGATTACATTTTTCACATGATGAATATATGTGATTGTTTTCAAGGCTATTTAACTTGCCCTTTACCCTCTCCTGATGTAAAGGATCAAACCCTGGCGCTTGGACACACTAAGCAAACTCTACCACAGGGTTAAGTGTCCAACCCCAAATACCAGGTTTAAAAACATTTAACTGGATGTGGTGGCTTATATTCCCAGAACTAAGAAAGAGTCATCTTAAGCTTGAGGCCAGCCTCACATGAAACTCAAAAAAAAAAAAAAAAAAAAAAAAAAAAAGGAAAGTTTTTAAAACTTTTATCAAAACTTCACGATAAACTTTCTTGGTTCACCAATTCAGAAAATTGGGGTATGCTACAATCCTTTAGAGCTGTGTAGTCATTTAAAGGCATTTAAAGTAACGTTTGGCAAGTTTTTAATGTAACTTGGACGATACTGAATACTTCCATTTTGGTTTTGAAATTTACTTAAAATTTTAGAAAAATTGGCTGTTAGTCATTCTCATTTTAAATTTAGAAGTAAATTAGGTACCTATTTAAAATATTCTTTTTCATTTCTTAGATGTTTTTGTTTTTCTTGTTTTTTTTCTTTTTTTTTTTTTTTTTTTGGTTTTCGGGACAGAGTTGCTCTATAACTTTGGAACCAGCTTGGCCTCAAACTCACAGAGATCTCCCTGCCTCTGCCTCCTGAGTGCTAGGATTAAAGGTGTGCACCACTACTGCCTGGCTGTTGTCTGCTTTTGCTTTAACATGCTGTCTTCTCCTGTTCTCTCCCCCCCCCTTTTTTTTAACGAACCCAGAGCCATGTGCATGTCAAGAAGGAGCTCAAGCACTGAGTATATTCAGTGTGTGTTAAACATGTCTTTCTTTAAGAGCAGTTTTTAGGTTCACAGCAAAATTAGGAGGAAACTATGAGAATTTTACACATACCTCCTTTATCCACACATGTGTAATCTCCACCAGCCTGTGCAGTGTTGCATATGTTAACAGCTGGTGAACCTAAGCTACCTTTAATCCCCCAGGAATTGAGATGAGGCTTAGCCCTTAGTATTGTATGCTGTGGTTATTTTTATTCACCCTTTTAAATGACTGTTCAAAACATATGAAGACAATACTTTTTTAAAAAAAAATAACTAAATAAATACCAACCCTCTTTATCTGGTAATATCTAATATGCCTTTTACTTCCTTCTGAGCTTTTAGATGTCATGGAAATTTAAAACCTTCTTAACCCCTATTCAATATAGTAGGTAAAAACAAGTCTTTTGCAGAACATGGATTTCATGCCTATTGACCTAACTATACTCAGGGGCCAAAGGTGTGAAGAGTTTCCATATTGAAGAGTTTCCATATTGATCATCTTTAATCTGAACATTCTTTAACATATGATAAAATATGTTGGATAGTGTTGGTAGCTTAATTTTTATTACAGTGAACTTGAATTTTTAATCATAGTTTTACAATAAGTAATACTGTTTAATGTATAACAGTTTTATGGTAAGTAATATTGTTTCACGTATAACACACCTATAGTCCTAGCAGCTTGAGAGGCTAAGGTACGAAGATCACTGGACCTAGAAATTCAAGCCTAGCCTAGATAACAGAATGAGTCCTTAACCAAAATGGACACAAACTGTTGGAAACATCAGGGTATAAACTGAGGTTTGGGAACAACTTGGCATATAGATATTTTTGTTTTAATTATTTGTTGTTCTGTGGGATTTTTACCTATTTTTCAGATGTGTATAATTAGTAGAGGAGAGTGTTTGCTGTGCAAGCGTGAGGACCTGAGTTCTGATCCCAGCACCCTCTTCAAAAGCTAGGCCTGGTCATGTGCACTTGGAAGTGCAGTTCTGTGGGGTTTCTTACTGGCTGCCAGCCTAGCTCCGGGTTCAGAGAAAGACTGTCTCAAGGAAGGGGAACATTGACATAGCAGCACACCTCATAGCAGCACACCTCAGATTCTTTCCTGGCCTCCATATGTTCACATATATGCCACATGCATCTGCTACATCCACACACATATATTTGTCACACTTTTCGATAAGATTTCATCATTATTAGTATTACTCATAAAAGAAGAAGGATTTATTTTTTCTTGTTTGCCTTTCATTTTGTTATTTACATACTCAAATTAAAAGGCTCTACTAATTTTATTTGGGAATAACTGATAGAAAACAAATCTTAGGACAGGCATATTAATTCATGTTAATTCAATTGCAAAGCTGAGGAAGGAAGATCACCAAGTTTCAGGTCAGGCCTGCCTTGGATACCATCCTGAGATGGTATATGGTGAGTTCCAGCCTGGTCTGGGTTACAGAGGTAAACCCTGATTCAGAAGCAAAAACAAAACAAAAAGTAAGACTTTTTTTTTTTTTTTAAATCTTTTTAAGCTAGATTGAGGGGCTGGAGAGATGAAATGGCTCAGTACTTAGCAGCACTTGTTGCTCTTCCAGAGGACTCAGATTTGTTCCTAGACCCACATGACAGCTCACAACTTAGAGTTGTAGGAGCTCTGACAAGTCTAGACGTCATGTCAAGTACTCATCACAAACGCTTAAAAAATAATGAGTTAAATGTATTGTTTTAAATAGTCTTTTAAAGAATAGTTTTTAGATTTCCTGCAGAGAAACTTGGTCTTGCCAATTTATTGTGGCACTAGCAATATACCTTGTTTTTACCAGTTGCCTTTTAAGTGTTTTGTTAATGACATTTTACTTTTAAATGTTAAATTTAGCATAAATTTGTGACTTTTGTGTAATGACACGAGCAGCGGGACACTTCCTGCCACACGACTAGCTTTACCCAAAATAATTACACAGAAACTGTATTCTTTTAAACACTGCCTGGCCCATTAGTTGTAGCCTCTTATTGGCTAATTCTTACATATTGATCTAACCCATTTCTAATATTCTGTGTAGCACCATGAGCTGGCTTACCAGAAAGGATCTTAACCTGCGTCTGTCTGGAGTGGGAGAATCATGGCGACTCACTGACTCAGCTTCTTTCTCCCATCATTCTGTTCAGTCTACTCCGCCTACCTAATTTTCTGACCTATCAGGGGCAAGCAGTTTTCTTTATTAATTAACCAATGAAAGCAACAGATAAATACAAGACCCACCTCCATCACTTTTGTTAATCTTAAAGTTGTACTCTATTTAAAATATCACTCCAAGATATAAATTTATATTTATAGTTTGTGTTATAGGATCTAAAGATTTCAAGATTTCATGTAGTTTTTCTTTTCTTTTCTTTGTTTTTGGTTTTTTTGAGACAGGGTTTTTCTGTAGCTTTGGTGCCTTTCCTGGAACTAGCTCTTGTAGACCTGGTGGCCTAGAACTCACAGAGATCTGCCTGCCTCTGCCCAAGTGCTGGGATTAAAGGTGTACGCCACCAACCGCCTGGCTTCATGTAAAGTTGCAAATGACTTTTACTTTGGCCAGACTTTGCTTTTCTTCACTTAGCAATGAATTCCTTCAATTATTAACAATAATGACTAGAATGTTTATAGATCCTGCAATGCCTAAATTCTTTCATCTTACATCAAATGAGTTTTCTTTAGGTCAGTCAGTAATGAAGGTGTGGCAACATAGTTGTGTCTATTCCTTTAAATACTTAAATCAGCGATAAAAAGTTTAGATAAGCTTTTTCTCAAGTATGCTTTCAATGTAATGTAGAAAAACTGTTGCTGGCAAAATAATTACGCCTTTCTGCAACAACTTTAATTAGATCCAATTTCAGACACATACCTGACATAGTTGGTTCACTGTAAATCATAAATGTTAAAGTGAATGAGTCCTTTTCATTTTTTAAAGAGTTTCCTTTTTTAGAATTTGTTAAAACTATAGCAAAAATTCATAGTGTTGACTTAACTTTTACTGGGTATTTAATGAAAAGAATTTAGTTGGTTACTAAAACTAGGGATTTATACATTTCTCCCTTTTAGCTGTTTCCTCCCTCACACCATTGAAAGTTTTGAATGGTGAGGAATTTGTGCCCTTTGGCTCAGGTTGCAGACCCTCTTGATTGAGTCAGAGAAGCCTCTGTCAGGACTATTCTTTGCTTATCTTTTCTTGGAGTTACTTGTAAATCCTGCTTTCTGTTCTAGGAAAAATAAAGTAAAAACAAGCATAAAACCCACTCTTTCCATTGAATTTATAGAAAGTCTTTAATACTAAATAGTAGTTGATGGTTGATTGTGATATTGCATGAATTAATTTGCTGTCTTGTTTCATTGAGTTGCAGTTTATTTGATGTATATAATTTTATTTAAATAACTTCTGTTGGCAGTATAAACATGTTGTAGGATATTTGCACCTTTGAAATGTAGTGACAACTTTTGAGAAAACTGAATTAGTTAATTTGGATTATAAAAAGGCTCTGATATTTTTGTGATGTATTTAATTTCTAGCATTTATCCTGACTCTTTCAACTTTACGTAGTCAGTGAGTTTATGAACTGTGCCAATAATGGTGCAAAGATTTTACATCTAGACTCAGATTTAAACAAACACAAAACACTTTGTTCTTATCTTAGTATCCCCTAAAAGTATATAGCTCTGGTTCCAGACCTCAGGACCACCCATTACCCTGGACATTGGATACTCCTATTTACTCAAGAGGTTTGTGTAGTGGCTGTGTGCAGTGGGGGATGGGTGTATGTTTGTGCAGAGAACCACAGTTAGATGATTTTACCAACAGAAACATCAACATTGCATAAAGTGCAAAATTTCTACGAAATACTTGTTATTTTATCAGTGCTTGTTGTATTCATTTTTATGCTTTCAAAATATCTAGTGACTCCTTGTAACCTCGGTCCTCACAGCTTTCTAGCTTGAAGGGCCCGTCCTTTGGCCTTGGGTTAATACCAAGCTTTTGTTTCTTTCTATAGAAAAGAAAGAAAACTTTCTTTCTCTTTGATTGCTTAAGTTTAATGATTTCTTCTTTTAGCCAATCTGGCTGTGCTGAAGTCAGTCTCAAAATGAACGAGTGTCAGAGTTTTTAAGTTTATAGGAAAAGTTTACCTTAATGTACCTCTTAATTTACTTGTTATGTGGATTGATTTATACCTTTTTAGGAAGCCAAATATTTATTATTGAATAGATTCCTAAAAAGACACCTAAAATATTTATTATCATTGTGTGTGGGGAGGAGGTAAGGCAATGTGTCTGGAGGGCAGAGAACAAATTTGTGATTTGTTGAGTCTGTTTTTTTTCTTCCACATTTATGTAGATTCCTGGTACCAAACTCAGGTAGCCAGGCTTATATAGCAAGGGCCTTACCTTACCTGCTGAGCCATCTTGTTGGGTCCTAAAATAATTCTTTTTAATTGATACTAGCATATCCACTTTTTATCAGTTATCTCTTGGAATTATTTGAAGTTTTTAAATTATAACTGATTTCTCAGAACTTAAGATGTAAGAAGATAAATGTAAAAAACACGACAACTTGATACAAATGTAAAAACGTATTAGCCATATGTCTGTATATGTAAGATAGTGTAGCAAATGTTTGAGAAAGTACATCTATTTCAACATCATTTCATTTTGGAGTTAAAAGAGAGTAACTGCCAATCCTAATGTTGTGACTTATTTATGATCTATAATCTACTGAAAGCCATTAAATATTTAGACTTTGAAGCTGTTTTGGTTTGTATTTAGAGTTCAGATACTTGAGTTGTATTTTAAATATTTATTATTTTTATTTATATGTATGAATATTTATGTGCATGTATGTCTGTGTATCACATCATGTTGGACCCATAGTGATCAGAAGAGCATCAGATTCCCTGAAATTTGAATTTTCGGTCGTGAGCCTCCATGTAGATGCTGGGAATTGAACTCAGATCCTCTAAGGAAGAATAGACAGTATTGAATTGTATTTTAAACAATATCACTATCACCAAATAATGAATGATAGTTGTGAAGCAATGATTTCTTCTTTTGTTCCGTTTTGCTTTTTTGAGACAGGGTTTCTCTATGTAGTCCTGACTCTCCTAGAACTCATTCTGTAGACCAGGCTGGTGTTTAATTTAGACATACACCTGCCTCTCTCTCCCGCGTGCTGAAAATAAAGGCATGTATGTACAACCACTGCCTGGCCGTGAAGCAATAGTTTCTGTCTCTCTGTCTCTCTGTCTCTTTGTCTCTGTCTCTCTCTTTCTCTCTCTCTCTCTCTCTCTCTCTCTCATGCGCGTGCGCTTTTTCTTACTTTCTTACCATGTTTTGTAAATGAATTCATTTAATTTTTATGTGTGGTTTTTTTTGGTCTGTGTATATATCTGTGTGAGGGAGTCAGATCCTCTGGAACTTGAGTTACAGATAGTTGTGAACTGCAATGTGGGTGCTGAGAATTGAACCAGGGATCTTTGGAAGAGCTGTCAGTGCTCTTAATCATCTGAGTCATCTCCTCAGCTTCGAAACAATAATTTTTTTTTTTTTTTGGTTATTCGAGACAGGGTTTCTCTGTGGTTTGGAGCCTGTCCTGGAACTTGCTCTGTAGACCAGGCTGGTCTCGAACTCACAGAGATCCGCCTGCCTCTGCCTCCCGAGTGCTGGGATTAAAGGCGTGCGCCACCACCGCCCGGCAGAAACAATAATTTCTTAAGATGTACCTTTGACTGATTTTTAAAATTTTTTCTTTGATATTTCTATGTAAGTGGGTAATTTTAAAGATTTTCAAAGAATGATAGGATTTTAAAGTTGAATGCATTTTTGTTTTAAGTATTTTATCGTAATAAAATATTCTATTGTTACATAAAATTTTTCCTAGCATTTTCATAGACTTGTAGATGTTAAAAGGCAATTATATTTAATTATATGATTTTGTTACTAGCCCATAATTTAGTTAACCAGATTTGTAAATATGACCTTTTATGTGTTTGCATTGTATTATTATGATAAATAGGAAAGAAAAAAATCTTATTTTCAGTAATATGTTTTATGATGTAAGATATAAACCACCTAAAAAAGTTAGATGAGAGATTGTTATGTTACACAGAGGCTTATTTAAGTGTCTGTTAATGAATGGATTATCAGTTTTAAAAAACTAGGATCTCGGATAAAGTTTGTAATATAATTAATGCATTAATTAGTCCATGTTTCTGCCCACATTAAAATTCATACTAAATGATCAGTTTTTTGTTGGACATTAACAGTCTTTCAGTTTCTATTAATTATATCTTCATATAATTGTGTTACTTGAGTTGATTTCTTTTTTTTTTATTAAGATTTATTTACGTTTATCTCATGTGTAGAGGTGTTTAGAGATGACCCTGAACTCTGGTTCTCTGAAAGAGAACTCTTAACCTCTGAACCATCTTTTCAGCCACAATGGGTTGGATTTTTTTTGTTAATTTTAATCTTAAAAAATTTTAGTTTTGGGGGCCACATTCAGTCTTAGTACCCATGTTTGGTGGCTCACAACCACCTGGTAACTCCAGCTGTAGTGGTTCTGATGACCTCTTCTGGCCTCTGTAGTTACTTGTATGTACACACACACACATACACACACACACATACATTCACATACATACACTCACCACATTGATTAATTTAAAATTTCAGTTTTAAATGGTAGATTAAAGGAATTATACAAATTATTAATTCATTTTCTGTCTACCAGGGAGTCATTACAGCCCTGAGCGATGATGTCTTTCTTAGTTGTCTCTTTTCCCTACTCTCAATCCATTTCGAGAAGGAAGCTTGAGGTCCTAACTCTGAGAGATATTAGAGAAGAACAGTCTCTCAGCAACTGGTGTCTATCTTCAGTATGTGTTCCCTTCCTTAGAGAAGAGACACCTATCTATCTATCTATCTATCTATCTATCTATCTATCTATCTATCTATCTATCTATCTATCTGTCCATCTGATTTTCGAGACAGGGTTTCTCTGGGTAGCCTTGACTGTTCCGGAACTCTCTATAATCAGGCTGATCAAACTTGCAGAGATCCATCTGCCTCTGCCTCCTGAGTGCTGGGATTTATAATTTATTTTTGATATTACTTATTATTGCTGTCAGAAAAAAAGGAATCTATTTTGTATTTTTAAGCCCTGTGAACTCAAATCTATTCCTTCCTTTTTTCCTCTTAAACTTTAGTTAAATATTTTATTTCTTTTTTAAAGACTGTGATCAGTGATTTCCTTAACATTGAGGAGAAGGGTTTGTTTTAAATAGGTTTCTTGGATGATCAGGTAGTTTTAAAATTTTTGTACGCTGCTATCTCCTAAATTCTCAAAGAAAATAGATAATGCTTTACTTTGGATCTTCATCATGGATCTTCTAAAGACAATGTTTATGGGTTTAGCATAATTTTATCAGCAAGTCTTTGAAACCATAGACTTATAATAAACAGTTATAGGTAGACTACTTCTTTAGAGAGACTGTTTATGACATTGCTTTTTTCCCTCCAGGATGAGTAAGAAGATGTAGATAGATTCAGTGGCATAAAACATACACATGATGACCATGGTGTGAGATTCTGAAAGGCCTTCCTTTTGTCTGTTGTGCGTAGATATTTCTGCTGAGCATGCTTCTCACAGACATCTATATGCATTTAGTTAGGTCTGTTGTCCTGTTGACAGTAGTGTGAAGAACTTAAACAGTCTGATCCTGTAATCTTACAGTTAGCTGAAACAAGATTTTAGGTGTCATAATTTATAAATGAAAAATAAGTGATTACATAATGCTCATTCATTTTGTTACTAAGGAAATTGGGATTTTTTTTTCCCTCTTGTTTTGGTTCTTAGTCTTGTTAATAAAGAATTTAGAAACTGACTTAAAAACCTGAGTACAATTTTACTAGAATTTGAGAGAAAAACAACAGGGCCGAGAAGCTGTAAATCTTGACAGCTGCCAGGAAAAGGGAAATGGGTAACAGAAGAGAGAAAGGTAAGCCTTTTATTTTAGGGTCTAGAAATGAGACAGACTTAGTAATGGAGGTCAACAAGCAGCCACATGGTAGAAGGTGAGGAGAGCTTCAGAGAAGAGTGATACAGTCCAGAGCATCAGGGTAAGCATGCCTGTATTCAAAAGAAAAAGATGCAAAGAAGAAAAAGAAAAAGCTAGACTTTGTGAGTCAAAAAAGTGAGTAGGGTCTGACATGCTTGGTGGAAGCTTTGCAGGGGCTTGCAAGGAAGAAGGATTTATGGGAAGGGTGAGTACACTATTTCATTGAGGGGCTAACCATTCCTCCCCTCTCCTTAGCATGTTTTTAGGTAAAAGACCTTTCGTGTGGGGCGTAGACTCTTGACCAGGCCAGTGATAGTTCCAGCTTAAGTGCTCTTAGTGCTCTTAGGAGGAGACCATCCTGTGCTGTCTTCTAATCTTTAGAGCTGATCAGAACCCAGGCCCAGAAGCATTGCACCATTTAAAGATTGGCAAAGCTGATGTTTGCCTTTCTAACGTCACCAGAGAAACAGGACATAGGGTCTTGAGCTGACATGGGGGAAGGTGTTCATTCTTAACAGTCTGTATAATTGCTAGAACATTTAAAAATTTTAAAGTATCTACTTATAGGCAATAAAAGTAGCAAATAGCTAAGTAGATTTATGGTAATGCAAAGATTATAACTGTATGAGTAACCTTTTAGTAGAATCAAATTCAGGCAGCAGTTCCCGTCTACCAAAGGAGACGTGCGTTATCACTGTCAAAGGGACAAATGGCTCTCTGTGGTGTCTGTTAGCACACCACAGTGCCTGCTAGCCTCCTGCTCCTCAGTCTCACAGCTGCCTAGCTGGTCTCTCTTACCCAAACCTCTGGCTCAGAGGCTTCCCTTCCCAGTTCATGTTCTTTTTAGAACCCTGAGGTTTTGGCTATACTCTACCTCTTTTGTCTTCCTCTCTTGGCTCCCTCTCTCTTAGTCTCCTTTGCACTCATTCTCTCTGTCTTCCTCCCTCGTTTGCTCTTACAATTCCTCTCATGGCCCTGTCCAGTCTGCTGGCCATGTTCGGTCTGTTACTTTCTCTCCCAACTCTGGACTCTTCTAGATGCCTCTGGCTGTATTTCTCTCTCATATCTACAATAAAAATCTTCCCTTCAACCGTGCCTTGGTCATAGGTCATGTTCTCAGTTTATACGATGCCCTCCCCCAGCATAGTTCCTTTTTAAATTGCTTTTATTGTTGAAATAAGATCTGCCATTTTGTAACCTACCTCTTCTGTTTGTACCAAGCAGCACTACCGTCGGCCCCCGGTTTCTTTCTGAGTGAATTGTTCCTATCCTGCATTTCCAGCATGAACCGGGGCAGGAGCAGGGTCCTTTCTTTGAGATATTTATTTGTCTGGAAATGTTTGCTTCCTTCTTACAAACATTAAACTCTGTAAATATTGTGTCATTTGTTCTAACTTCCTTATGTTTTGTTTTCTTGTTTCTTCATTACATAGGTGACTGTTTTGTTTCTCTTTTTGTATTTTAGAAAGTATTGTATATATATTTTTTTACTTTATTTGTTTTTTATTTTGTGTGCATTGGTGTTTTGCCATGGGTGCCTGGCCCCCTGGACCTGGAGTTAACAAACAGTTATGAGCTGCCAAGTGGATGCTGGGAATTGAACCCAGGTCCTTTGGAAGAGCAGTCAGTGCTCTTAACCACTGTGCCATCTCTCCAGTCCCAAAAGGAATGTTTAAAGACTATTCCTTAATTAAAAATCGTAACAAGATTTTTTTATATATGTCAGAGGATTGGGAAGTAGAGTTTTAATGTTGAAGTGTTTTTGCATTTTTTAAAAACTTTTTTTGAGATTATTGTCAATCACATTTCTTCTTTCCCTTTCCTTCTTCCAAATCTTTCCATATACCCCTTTGCTCTTTCATTCAAATTCATGGCTTCCTTCCTTTCTTCTTTCTTTTCTTTTTCCTAGATAGGGTTTCTTTGTGTATCCCTGGCTGTTCTAGAATTTGCTTTGTAGACCAGGCTGGCCTCAAACTCACAGAGATCCACCTGCCTCTGCCTCCTGAGTGCTGGGATTAAAGTTGTGCGCCACCACTGCCCAGCTTTTGAGCTCTTTTTTTCCCCCATTGTTTTTGTATGCATGTATGGATATGAATATACATGCATACTCCTAAATACAACCTACTCAGTCTGTTTCTGTTTGAGACTTGCTTTTGCCCAGGTTAGTCTAGAAGTAATAATTGTCTTTCCTCTACATCCTGAGACTCAATCCTATCCATGTCCTGAGATTATAGGAGTGTGCTACCACATCTGGCCTAAATTTTAGATTTTCAAAATACTGAATTGTGTGTGTGTGTCTATGTCTGAATATGTGATGTGAGTACAGGAGCCCACAGAGACATTTGATCCCTGGAAGTAGAGATAGTTGTGAGCTGAAGAAACTGAATTCAGATCCTATTCAAGAACAGTCTGCTCTCTTTGGCCCCTAACTTTCAGGCTTTTCAGTGGAAATTGTCACATCACATTTTATGTTCCGAGATACACAGGAGTGTGTTTTTCTTGTAATTCCTACTCAGAGCATCACTCTGTTGCTCTGGCCAGGGACTTTGTTGGTGGTGTTTCTTTGTTTTGTGACAGAGACTTGCTGTTTAGCTCAGGTTGGCCTTAAACTAAGTCCTCCTGAGTATTGGAAGTACAGTTATGTTTCATGATGCCCACCTTCTCAAAAGTTACTTTAGCCAAGAAAGACGATCACATTAGGAACCCCTCTATGCCATCCTTGCCTTCCACTGGATTAACGCCGTACATTTTAACAGAATAATCATCCTTTCACTTTTGTGATTCTTAATTTTATTTATTTATTCTGTTCCTACTAATAGCATTTCTTGTGTGTGTACCTTTTCCGTGGTTTCCTTATTCCTTTTCTACTCTTTATAACTTCGAAAATAAATGCTCATTCTCGATCAGCTGCTTTAATATTTTTTACTCAAATGGAGAAAATAACTTTGAATTCTCCTAGTCAGATTATTGCCAATATAAATTAAAGGGCTTAATTACCTAAGAGAAATAAATTAAAGGGCTTAAACTTAGTCAAGCTTATAGGAAAAAGGAAGTGTACAAATTCGGAAATTGAAAAATGAAAATATAAAGATGGTGTTGTGCATTCTCATGACAGAGTCTAAATCATGTGATATATAAATTTCTTTAAGAGTAACCTACCTTTATTTCTTATTTTTACTTTAAAAATATTTTTAATGGGAGCTGGAGAGATGGTTCAGCGGTTAAGAACATTGCCTGTTCTTCCAAAGGTCCTGAGTTCAATTCCCAGCAACCACATGGTCGCTCACAATCATCTGTAATGAGGTCTGGTGCCCTCTTCTGGCCTGCAAGCATACATGCAGACGGAACATTGTATACATAATAAATATTTTTTAAAAAAAAAAAAGCTTTAAAAAATATTTTTAATGTACTTCCTTTTTCAGATTCACTATTCTGAAATATGTGAGCCATATATTAACTTACTGAATTTAAGCCCATGGGTAATATTCATCTTGCTAGAGAAAAATATCAACAGAGTTAATGTCCTCTCCCATCCCCTCTTTCTGTGCTGCAGGAAGCTATGTGAGCTCTGCCCACCTACCAATGTCCTTATTTTCACAAGAATATTTTTGGTGGATTTATTTTCAATAAATGTTGAGGTCATTATTAAATCTGTAACTAGCTTGTAAGTTTTATTGGCAAGTTAATACTTTTCTCCTAGCTAATAAGAATTCTGCTATAATCAGAGATTACTTTAACTATTAAAATATTTCAAGTTCTATAATATAATTTTGGATTCAGTAAAATGTTGTGAGGTAATTGTTTATGACATATATGACTTGAGAAATCTATGTATGTAATCAAGATAACACAAGTATCTTGCTGTTGTCATTTGCGTTGAGTGGAGAAGTTTTATTTGAAGAAGGAAGATGTTTATGTGACTATATAACAAGGGAAAAGGATGCAGACATTGTCAGGTAGAAACAGTTTTTGATCTTGAAAATTTGATATGACATGGGGGAAATTCCAGAAGCCACTGTCAACTTTATCTTCCTAAATTGGTTTCAAAAATACACAAATATATGTAATCATCCCCATGGCTGGAAGGCCCTATGCTGGTTTGAATGTAAGTTGCAAGTATATTTTATATTGTGTCCTGCAATGTAGAATTTCAAAATCTGTTTAAAAAAATAGTTTCCTTAATATTAAAGGAAACCACCTTTATACTGTTTTTAAATGTTCTTTCACCACAATGATTAATTCATGATATGTTCATCCTATCCATCTGTATTCATTACCTGTTAGATTTGTATCTTCTTTACCAAACACTGATGTTTCCTCCTCTGCACATGGACTGGATTGATCTTTTCATAATGCTGTTCATTTAGGTGCTTATTTTCTCAACACAGCCACTAGAAACAATCTATAACTTATGGTTCTTAATTTTGTTCTTACCATATAATCAAATGCATGCCAAAATCTATTAATTTTTTGCTATGTGTTTTATGTTATATATTTCCTTTCCACTCCTGTGGATTTGGCTCATTCCTGAGATAATTCCAGACAGACTTGAGGTTGGATAGAACATCAGGCTCTGGAGCATTTATTTTTGCTGTAAAATATGGCATCACAAGGAAGATAGAGCTGTCCACATTGTAAGCATAGCCCAGCCGTTGTTTGCTTTGTCCTGTCATTTCCCGTCTCTTCTAAAACACTGCTATTTAACATTTCTTCCTTTCATTTTCCTCCTTACACACCCTCAACCTCAACCCCCTACCCACCCCCCTTAATGATACCCCTGTTCCTTCTTCCTGGTGTAAACAGCTTCTGTAGGAAATTGATAATCCGTGTCTTTCTGCTTCAAAGTCTTTTAACACTGGTGCTGCCTGCTAAGAGCAATTGACTGGGTTCCTGTGAACCTAGTCAGATTCTCTGATTAATCAATTTTCTTTTGTGGAGAAGCTTTTTTTAACAAACGATCACTAACCTGAAATTTCTGTCATTTATCCCGTGCTTCTTGACTTGCATCTGCCCAGCTTCTGGCCCTATTACTTTACCATTTTGTTATAAACTTTAACTTTTTGCTTTCAGTTAATCTCATGTAGTAGAATATGAAAAACTATTTCATTGCAAGTCATGTATGTTTAGTAGTTCTAGCTAAATTGAATACTTGCATAATTCAGCTTATAAGGTTGTTACCTATTCAAAGAAGCGTAAGTGCAAATCAAAATGAGTGTATTTTATTTTATTTTGGTAATTCTTATTAATTGTCCAAGTAAAACCAAGGGAAAGCAGCTCCAACATGCTTGAAAGAGAATTGTGCTGCCAAAGAAGTAATACAAAGATCTCCAGAAAAACAGGAGATGTGTTGTTGCCTTTAGAAAGATATTTTAAACATCGTGTCTCATTGTTATACTTGCAGAATTTGTCTTTAGATCATGGACAAGTCTGAGCTGCCAAGTTACCCAGAAAATAAGGTTATAAGAACTGATGAGACTATGTATAAAATGGGCTAGAATGTACTTGAATATTATTGCTAAGGGTTCTAGACATAAATGTAAAGCTAAAACCTGTTAAATATCTTGAGGAAAACAAAGGAGGATGTCACAGCCTCTGGGAATATGAACCCATCTTCAGTAGATACCGAGTAAAACACTACCTATAGAAGAAAGATATAAATTGTACATTATCAAAAACTTCAAGTTCTTTTCATTTGCTAGTAAGAAGTTAAAAGGGCAGCCCACAGGTTGGGAGATGCTATTTTTCTATGAAAGTGCAGAAGATGGGAAACTTACTGGAAGCTGGGTATCACACTCATGTGTCTAATCTTAGTTCTTGAGAGGGTGAGGCAGGATGATTGCTGCAAGTTCAAGACCAGTTATGGCTATATATGGAACAGCCTGACCTGTGAGATGAGACCCTCTCTAAAAAATTAAAATCAAAGGGCCAGAGAGACGGCTTACTGGCTAAAGGCACTTGCTGTGCAAGTATGGTAATAGGAGTTTGAGACCTGGAATATGCACACAGGTGGAATATGCACACAGTTCTTACATGCATGCATTTATAATTATAAGTAAATATTTTTTAAAAACCCAAAACAAAATAGGTGTATACTGGAGTTGTTGGGTATTGCAGGCTACACCTGTGGCCCCAACACTCGGAGGGCTGAGTGAGGAGGACTGCAAGATCAAAGGCATCCTGGGATAAATAGACAGATTCTGAAGAAGAAAGAAAATGTATGGACTAGCAAGAACATATAAAGTACTCTTGCGCCGGGCGGTGGTGGCGCACGCCTTTAATCCCAGCACTCGGGAGGCAGAGGCAGGCGGATCTCTGTGAGTTCGAGACCAGCCTGGTCTACAAGAGCTAGTTCCAGGACAGGCTCCAAAGCGACAGAGAAACCCTGTCTCGAAAAAAAAAAACAAAAAACAAAAAACTACTCTTACAAATCAGTAAAGGCAAATCAATTAAAATATAATGAAAAGAATCAAAACAATCCTTGCTAAATTTTTCTAGATTATTATATTTGACTAAATTCTCAATTCTCTTATAATTGGTTTTACAGCCCTTTACTCTTTATCAAACCTAGTATAAAAATAGGCTTAACTATTTCTCATTTTCTTGTAAAGGCTCTTATACCTTTATTCTAAACAAATTTAATACAAGTATACAAGCTTTATTCTAAACAAATTTCTATGTTTTTTACTTTTTTTTAGCTTATCTTTTTTTAGTCTGAGAAAAATTTTTCTCTACATCTACACTATGGAGTGGTATCTAAACAATATTACATTGTTAACTCTGGCCATGATTAGAATACACTTAAAGTCATGGCTTGATTCATTGTTTTGTTCATTGTCTTGATAACCTACTCTGGCCAAATCCGTGCTTCCCTTACCACCCACAGTGCTGTGTCAAACCCAGTGATCCTCCTCCTTTTATGACAATTAGAGGTTGGCCAGAGTTTTCCAGACCTACCATCACCTCGGTCACCCAGCTCTTCTGGGTGCCTTGAGTATTCCTTAATGTCTCTGGTTTTACAAAGGAAAAATATATTTAGATGTTTATAGTACCCTTAATTTTCATGTTACTGATTTAACTATGTTCTAAATAGTAAAGATAATTGACAAGTAAATAAAATATTGGCCATCAGCCAGAAATTACCCAGTGTTTCAGCCAAAGAAACAGGTTCCATAGATAACTTTTAAAGAGGAGGAAGAAGCAAGAGACTAATATTCTTAATTTAGAGATTAATAGTAACTGTATTATAACATAGATTAAATGGAATATGTTTATGTTTGCACAATCAAGAATTTCCCACATTTATTAAATTAGAAATACTTCCTTTTACAGGGAATACTTAATACTTTTGCCTGCTGTGTCATGTTATGACTGTTTATAAAATTAGTTTCTTCTTATGTGTTCATTTCCTCTTAGAAGCTAGTATCATGACTGTTGATATACTTAATAAAATATTTTATTCCAAATATGTTTGTTTCATAAAGAATATCTACACCTTAGAGTCTTGCATACAAATAATGAATAAGTTGTGTGTAAACAGGACATGAATGTATTTATAGAATTAGGCGCATTAAAATGTTAGCTGTTGTACATGATTATGGATATCTTATTTTAATTATATTTTTGTCATTAATTAATCTTAACAAGTAGAAGATGCTAGGCTATTGGGAAGCTAAATGCAAAACAAGAAAATTTGTAATACATAAAGCAATGTGTTAATACTCTTCCAGTAAAAATAATCATACAAATTAAATAGAAAAGCTGGAAAGATAGCTCAATTATTAAAAAGTAAAAGTAGGATTTGGTAAAGAAAATTTTAACGTAGTTGTGTTTTAATGTTAATCACTGATGTTGCAAAGATGCAGAGAATTAAGTCTTATGCCCCCTTACAGACATGCATATTAACCTGATACCTGATTACTTTGTCTAAGCGTGTAAATGAGGATAGAGGTGCATAAAGATGGTTACTGTGGTACCTTTTATAATAGCTAAGACTTAGAAATAAGTAAGCATTTATGAACATCAGTTAATTGGAAGACTGGGGAGCCCGTTTAAACATATGGAGTTCTTACACAGAGATTTAAACTGTTCATTAGTCCCCTTGTTTTCCTTGACATTATGATGAGGGCCTCTGAGAAAGAAGAGAGTTAACCACTTTTCCATTCTTCATCCACTCTGACTTTATTTCATGTGTGTATGTACATATATGTACATTAGGATGAATATGTACATGTGTGCCCACACATCAACATTGGGTATTATCCTGTTGCTCTCTACCTTATTTTCTGTTTTCAGATTCATTCTATTAAAAACCTCTTACAGTTACCGTTTTACTCTCTGCTGTCATGATATACTCGAAAGCATTTGTTTATTATGACTAAAGCAAAGTATCTGAAGCCAGGTAACTTTATAAAGAACATGGATTAACTAACAATGCTGGAAGCTTAAGGACATGGTTCTAGAAACCCTAGACAAGGAGGACCAGTTTTGCTTTTAGAACAACTCAAAAGATCTAACTCAATATCCCATGAAAACTATCTTTATCCATTTTAGAGGCAGGGCTCCCATGCCCCAGGACCATTTGTTCACACAGCTTAAAACTTAAAGGTTCCACTTCCACGTACATTGCCTTTCTAAGATTCATGTCATGAACTTTCTTGGACAAACCACATCTGAGTCATAACAGATAGTAAACAAGAACAATGATCAAAGTTGATCAGATTTCCATTCTATTAAAATGTACAGATCCTACTGGACAGGTAGCCCTAGCCTTAAGCTGCTAAACATTTCTAAGGCAGCTAATTGCTGCATTTATGCCTGCTTGTCCAGTTTCTTCTTGCTTTACCTGTAGAATATGTAAACGGAGACTGCACTTTGTTTCCTGACTGTCCAGACCTGAATAATCACATGTAAACTATATTAATTGCAACACTGCTTGGCCAGTGACTTAGGCATATTCCTTGCTAGGGATTACATCCTAAATTAACCCATTTCTATTAATCTGTGTATCACCCCGAGGTTGTGCCCTACCAGTGTGGTTCTGGTGTTCTCCTTCAGCAGCTACACGGCATCTCCCTGACTCCGCCTTCTTTCCTCCTCTGTCTCTGCTTGGAATTCCTGCCTTGCTATACTCTGCCCTGCCATAGGGCAAAATAGCTTCTTTATTAACCAGTAGTAATAAAACATATTCATAGCATGCAGAGGGGAGTTCCACATCAGGAATCGTTTTAAATCATTTGTCTTTAGAGTGCGCACAAGTTAGGATTTTATACTTGAAAATAGAATCTTTTTGTAATATATCCTGATCCAGACTTTCTACTGTCCATGATATCTTGTCTGATTTATTTATTGTGGTAACTGACTGGCTGTTGATCCATCCATATACTGGTTTACTCACATCTCTGATAAAGCTGAGAGAAGTTGTATGCATAAAGTAATGATTTCTGTGCATAGTCTTTGTTTCAGTAACAGGTAGTGCATAGCTGAAATATTGTTTATGTTTGGTGGATGACAGAAAACAGTACTCTAGTGTAAAGGGGCAATGTGCAAGAGGAAGGAAGAGATATTAACAAGATTCCTACATGGAAGACTGACTAAAGAGGATAGGGAAGGGGAAAGGCAGGGAGTGTGCGACTGTAAATACCTAAGGCCCATGAGCTCCTAAAGGGGATATTGTGATAGCCTTAAAAAAAAAATCAATCTCAAAGAGAAATCAGGGCAGCATCAAGGCAGGAGTCTGGAAGCATGAACTGAAGTGGAGCCCATGGAGGAGTGCTGTTTACTGGCTTATTTCCCCTGACTTGTTCAGTTTACTTTCTTATATATCCCAGTACCAGAAATGGCACATCCCACAATAGCCTGGGCCTTTTCACACCAATCAGCAATTAAGAAAATGTCCTACTAGCTAATCACCTAGAGTTAGTGAAGTCATATTACTGACACTTTATTAAACCTTACAATTCCCAACTGAGTTCTAAATATCTTTTTAACCACATGTAACTGTACTGCTCACTCCTCACCAGAGAACTTTCTTTTTGCAAATAGGGGACCATTATAGAAAATCTAAACTAGTCAAAATGCAGTGAACAAGTGATTGTGGGCTACTCAGCCCTAATTGATACTTACACAAAACAATTCCTGCTCCTAAGGCTCATGGAACAGAGCGCAGGAGTATTGTTAGAGCTAGAGAAACAGGGAGTTCGCTGTGAGATTGTATCTCCTAAAAATGACTGGGAAACTTCATCCATGTGACAGAAACAATATAGGTGTGTCTAAACAAGACCTGGAGAAATACACCACCAAAAGACAAACTAAAAATGAAGGGAAAATCTCATGCATGAACAAAGAGCTTTATAAGGAAATAAATTGTGCTGCTGAGAGCAGGAGAAATAGTCTTCCTTGGGGAGAAGCCCCTCACTGGTCATCAAATACTAAGTGGCCAGACCTAAAATCATATAATACAAGAAACACTAAATAGATAGGGCTGTGTCTGTGTGTCTGTGTCTGTATGTGTAACAATAATAAGTGAGGAAATACAGGGCTAGAGAGATGGTCGTGGAAGGCACAGTACAACACGGCAGCTTACAGTGGTCTGTAACTTCAGGAGATCACATACCTTTTTCTGGCCTCTGGGTTTGAGGCATGCATGTGGTACCCATATGTACATGCAGACAAAAACCCATAAGCAAAATAAATAGCAGTATTCCAATGTGTGTATATATACATATGCATTTATTTATACATCACAAAGTTTTCATTATATATTGATCTGTTGGTGGACAACTAGGTTAATCCTGATTACTTGCTATAGTAAATAAAGCAACAGTAAACACAAAGGTCTCTCTCTCTCTCTCTCTCTCTCTCTCTCTCTCTCTCTCTCTCTCTCTCTTTGGTACAGTATGCAGTTCTCTAGATATATTCCCAGGAGTGGAATAGCTAAGTCATATGGTAGTTCTATTTTTAATTTTTTTGAGAGCTCTCCAAATTGATTTCCACAATTGCTTTATTAACTTGCACTCTCACCAGCAGTGAATAAGGGTTCCTTTTTTTCCATGTCTTTAACATTGTCAGTTTTGTTGATGATAGCCATTCTGATTTGGGTGAATGGTATCTCAAAGTAGTTTTAATGCTTATTTTTTTGATAACTAGGGATATTGAACATTTTTAAAAACTATTTGGTCAGACATTGGTGATGCATGCCTTTAATCCCAGCACTCTGTGGTAGGTGGATCTCTGTGACTTCGAGGCCATCTTGATCTACAGAGCGGATACCAGGACAGGCTCCAAAGCTACACAGAGAAACTTTCTCAATAAACCAACACACACACACACACACACACACACACACACACACACACACACACACACACACACACTGGGTTTGGCCCCTGTGTTGGCTATTTTTATGTCAACTTGACACAAGCTGGACTTATCAGAGAAGAAAGAACCACATGGACATTGAACATCAGCGTCACTCCAGAAAGATCCTTCAGGTTCCTCTTAAAGTTAACCTGTCAGTGGACTACCTCTACAGGACAAAGAACTAGTCTTTTTTTTTTTTCTCATGCAAATAGCTCTTCTTTTTTCCCTTTGTTCCTTTGTTTTTTTCCTTCTTTTCTTTTGTTTTTAAAATTTCTTTCTTTCTTTATTTATTTTTGTATTTTGAGACAGTGTCTCACTATATAGCCCTGGCTATCCTAGAACTCACTGTGTTGGTCAGACCGGCCCCAAACTCAAAGAGATGCACCTACCTCTGCTTTGGGGATTAAAGACATGCACCACAATTCCTGCTTTTACCTTTTTTTTTTTTTAAATTAAACTCATAAGTCAGTTTTCCCCCCTTTTAGAACTTGAAATAAATGAGCAAACACATTGTAACGACGTAAATGAATGTAGACAGATTATAAAAATATATACAGCTTTAATGGGGAAATAGACTTACAGGACCACAGGTTCCCGCCAAGAACAGGAAAGCAGAACAAAAGGGGCTGCTAGGATCAAGGCAGATTTATCAGTAAACATTAGCCCGAGGCGAACACGCCCCCTAATGGGTGGGGCTTATCCCTACAACACATTCTCTACTTGTTTGTTTGTTTTTCTGAAACAGGGTTTCTCTGTAGCTTTGGAGCCTGTCCCAGAACTAGTTCTTGTAGACCAGGCTGGCCTTGAACTCACAGAGATCCTCCTACCTCTGCCTCCTGAGTGCTGGGATTATAGGCATGCACCACCACCACCTGGCTTTCTCTACTTGTTTTTTAATGAAACGTCGTATTATACGAACTGTCAAAATTTCCCTTTGTGATTAAGACTGAAAACCTGAGTTCAGTTACCTATGTCCACATGGTGACATACAACCATTTGTAACTCCAGTTTCAGGGAGACAACACCTTCTTCTGACTTCTGTGGGCACATGGTACACATATATTCTTTTTTTTTTTTTTTGGAACATATATTCTTGCAAGCAAAACATTCATACACATAAATAAATCTTAAAAATATCAGTGTGCATTCTTAGTATCATTTTGAGAAAAACAACTGACTATCCATGAGTTGGTTTACTTCTATGATCTTTATTCTTTCCCTCTTTTGCTTTCATGTCCATTCCTATCTGTTTTGATTATTACAAATTTGTATTATATTTTGAAATCAAGTAGTGTAGTGTCTTCTTTCCTGTTGTTCTTGATAAGATTGGTTTAGCTACTTGGGGTTTTTTATGATTCTGTACAATGTTTAGGACGTACATATGCTTAAGACAGAAATAATCTTGTTTTGGAGGAGGGAAAGTGGATACAAAGTCTCATCCCTAGCCAGGAAATTGATCATAACTGATAGCTGTTATGAGAGGAGAAATAGGTTTGCTTGCTTCTTTTCAACAAAGTGACATGGTATATCAGCCATACTCCAGAGCAGGTCCCATGAGCAAGCATAGTCAGCCAGCACTAACTGGATTCCCAAGAGAAAAGGCATAAAGTTGGGTGAATAGGGAGGTAGAGGAGGGCCTGGGATGAGTTGGGGGAGGGGGAAGAATATGTCCAAAACATATTGTTTGAAATTCTCAAAATAAATGTATAGGTTATTTTTGTTAATATGGACATTTTAGTGCTATTATTTTTCCTAATCCATGAAAATGAATGTCTCTCCATAATTTGTGTGTTGTCTTTATTTTCTTTTTCAGTGACTTATCATTTTATTGGATATTATATTTTTGTTAAAGCTTTGTTTATCTTTACTAAATAATTTGCTATTGGCGTACAGCGGTACCAATTTTCATGTTTATTTTAGGTCTTGTATGTTGTAAGCCACCTTTTTGGGATGACTACTGCCATGGTCTTAGTTGCAGAGGGTTTGTGCGTTCCAGGGTAGGGGCATGAGGTTTAGAAAAGTTAGGAGGAACAGAGATAAGAAAGAATAACAGACACATAGAATAGTATCCGGAGGGCAACTCAGTGCCTCATGCATACTGAGTTCTGACATCTGAGTTTTGAATCTGCCTGTGTTTAATTTCCTGTACACTTTTATACCCCCGTACAAAAATTGGGGAAGGCAAAAGACTTTTAACATGATACAAAGGACAACAAGAACAGTTACTTGCTTCAGTACATTGAGATCTCAAGCCATTAATTCATGAGAAAAGTATTCTGTTGTTTAGGCAGTAAACCCATCCTAGACCAAGTATCCTGAAAGCAGTCACTCCCAGGGTCAAACCTTTTATTTCAAAAGATGAAGTAGAGGTATGCTTGAATTCTCTGACCTTTGGTCATGGTAGAGTGGATCTACCTCTGTGAGCCATCTTAATATCCAAAACTCCCAATTAACTGTGCTCGAGGTGAGGGTATGTAGCCACAGTTGTTGTTAACAACTTTCAGCAAGCTAAAACTCTCAGGACTTCAGACAGGGTGGACTAGACCCACATTTTTGGACCTCCACACTTCCAACGTGGTTTGCTCATTTAGTAGTTCTTATGAAAAGTTTTTTCATAAATTCTATGGAGTTTTCCATATGTAAGATCAGATCATGTAATCTTCAAAGTGTTGATTTGACTTTCTCTTCCTTCCATCTTTTCTTTCTCTTGTCAAATTATTCTGGCTAGGACTTTCAGTAGGTATTGAATCAAAGTGATGAAAGTAGATGTCCTGGTCTTGTTTTGTTTCTTACTGAGGCCACATTTAGCTTTTCCCAGTTTGGTATAATGTTACCTGTTGGCTTATTAGAAATGACTTTTACTTGTTAAAGTATGTTCCTTCTATAGTTTTGTTCAGCATTTTCATCATGTTGAATTTAGTCTGTCGCCTTTTCTCCATTCTATTGAGATAATTGTGTTTTTTTCTTCCAATCTGCTGATATGGTCTATTGTGCTTATTGATTTTACTATGTTGAGCCCTCCTTACATTGTGCCTACTGATTTGGCTACACTGAACCCTTCTTGCATACTGGTGTTAAATCCTGTTTTATTATGGTGAGTGATCCTTTTGATGTGTTGGTCAGGTTTTTTTTTTTTTTTTGCTAGAATTTTGTTACAGATTTTTTATATCTGTGTTTATTAAGGATATTGACTAGTAACTTCCTTTTTAAATTGTATTCTTGTTTGGTTTGGGTACCAGGGTAGCCACACATGATTGAGTGTTAAGACAAAATGGCATAGGTTCTTCTTTTAAAATTTTTGATAGAGTTAGTATTGGAACTGTTTGGTTTTAAAGTTTCCTCTGATAGGAGACTTTTTATTGCTGATTTTTCATTACTTGTTTTTGGTGTGTTAGGTTTTCTGTTTCTTTGGTAAGATGTCTAGGAATTTCTTCTTTTCTTCTTAGTTGGTAAATTTGTTGGCTTTGGTAGGCCTGATGGTGCATGCCTGTAACCCCAGCTATTCAGAGATTATGGCAGAATAAAAAAACTCAAGCCCAGTGTGGGAAGAGGACTGGGAATGCAACTTACTAACTGAGTACATGCTTGGCATGTGCAAAGTCCTAGAGCCAGTCCTACTCTCCAAGTAGGCAAATCAATTAATAACATAAAATTTGCCAACATATTGTTCATAGTGATCTGTAATCATCATTTGCATTTCTATGTTCAGTTTTGATGCATCCCATTTCATTCCGATTTTTAAAGTTTGAGTCTGCTCATTTTTTTGAAGAATATTTTTTTTTTAATATTTATTTATTTAGTATACAAATTCTGTCTGTAGGCCAGAAGAGGGCACCAGGCCTCATTACAGATGGTTGTGAGCCACCATGTGGTTGCTGGGAATTGAACTCAGGACCTTTGGAAGAGCAGGCAATGCTCTTAATCACTGAGCCATCTCTCCAGCCCCAAGAATATTTTTTGTTTTACTAACTAAAAAATCTATTTGACCTGTTTCTATTCTGATTTTTGTTATTTCTCTCCTAATTTGTGGTTTGTTTTGCTTTTTCTTTGAAATGTAATATTTATTTGTGCTCTTTCTGGGTTGTGTTTTTGGCTCTGGCTGCTATGAGCATTCCTTCTATGGTTGTTCAGGAGAAAATCATTTAGTGTCCATCTACATGAACAGTTTCAAAACCCTCTGTGTCTGATTTCTAGCTTTACTGTGTTAGGATCAGAAATGAGAGCTGATATGAAGTCCTAGAAATGTTTTCTGTTATTGTATGGAAATTTATCTGTGTGTTCTTTAGGCCCTTGGTTTGAGTTTGAGAACCAGCATTTTATTTAAAAATATTTAAATTACACTTTATTTATTTAGTGGGGGAAGGGCGGTGTTAACTTTTTTTACAATACTTGTGTGGAGGTCAGAGGAAAAGAATGACTCCTTCCACTATATAGATCCTGTAGACAAACTCAGGCTTGGCAACAGGCATCTTTACTTACTGAGCCATTTCATTGTCCTCTTCTTGTACAGCCCTTAGCATATCAGTTTTTTCCTTAACCAAATAATCTGTTGGGCTTATGTTTGGGATTTTGTTGAATTTATAGCTCAAACTAACTACCCAGAGTTAACAGCTTAATATTGTTGTAGTATACACTTACACATGTTAGAGAGAGGGTTTGTTGTCGTTTTGAGAAAGGGTCTCCCTGCGTAGGCTTCGCTGCCCTGTAACTTACCTGTATGCCAGACTGACCTCAAATTTGTCCTCCTTCCTGGCTCAGTTACCTGAGTGCTGAGATTACAGGCATATGTTACGAGGCCTGGCAAACAATAATACTGTTTCTAATTCATTCTACCATGTATCTTCGTATGTTGTTTGTAGCACTGTTCTTATTTCTTTTTCTGTAAGATGTACTTTCTTCTTTCTTTCTTTCTTTCTTTCTTTCTTTCTTTCTTTCTTTCTTTCTTTCTTTCTTTCTTTCTTTCTTTCTTTCTTTCTTTCTTTCTTTCTTTCTTTCTTTCTTTCTTTCTTTCTTTCTTTCTTTCTTTCTTTCTTTCTTTCTTTCTTTCTTTCTTTCTTTCTTTCTTTCTTTCTTTCTTTCTTTCTTTCTTTCTGGATTTTCGAGACAGGATTTCTCCGTAGCTTTTGGTTCCTGTCCTGGAACTAGCTCTTGTAGACCAGGCTGGCCTTGAACTCACAGAGATCTGCCTGCCTCTGCCTCCTGAGTGCTGGGATTAAAGGCATGCGCCACCACCGCCCGACTGTAAGATGTACTTTCTAAATTATCTTGTATTTAATAGGAAATTTTAGTTGTATGCTGCTAGTGTTTAAACTTCAATAGATTTTTGTGTATTAATCTTGATTCATCAGACCTATCGAGTTATGTATTAATTTCTTAGTGGTTGCCTCGAAGGTTCCTTGGGATGTTCCACACAGTCATATTATGTGCTAAATAGAAACAAGTTTTGTTTCTTCCTAATATTGTTGCCATTTTTAATTTGTTGTAAAGCCCAGAACCTCTAGCACATGGCTGCAGAGAAAAGGTGAGAGCGGGCACTGTTGCCTTCTCCCCTTTCCCCCTCTCTCACAATGCAGGTATGCAGTCCTTCCTTATTAAGTCTGAGTTCGCTGTTGAGTTCTCAGAGATTTCCTTTAGTGTCTTGGCTGTTTGCTTCCATTGTAGGTTGCTGGTAGTTTTTATTGAACTGTACTTCGATTGCTTTTCTGTTTTATCTTGTGTTAATTCTAGAAAGTAGAAAACATAAATTCTTAACTTTTTGTAAATTTCCATATGTTCATCTCTTTCAAACCCTGCCAATTCTTTTGAGTTTTTGTTGCATAAACATAACTGAAGCATGAGCAGTGGTACAGAATATTATTGTACTGAAGGATGTAATAAAGTTTCCAAATTGCAGTGAGAAAACCCACCAGTTCAGATTCTTAATGGTTTTCCTCCTTTGGGGAAATAGATAGGACCATTTCTTTCTTTTTATTTTTTTTTTTTAAAGAAAACAAACTATCTTTTTTCATTTTACATACCAAGTCCAGTCCCCACTCCCTCCTCTCCTGCCATTCTCTCCACCCTCCTTCCATCCACTCCCCAGAAGAGTGCTAGGCATGTTGCTTTAAGGAGGACCAAGGCCCTCCCTACTATATCTAGGCTGACCAAGGTATCCCTCCAAAAGAGAATGAGTTCCAAAAAGCCAGTAAAAGCAGCAGGGACAAATTCTGGTGCCATTGCCAGTGGCCCTGCAGTCTGCCCCAGCCATACAACTGTCACCCACATTCAGAGGGTCTAGCTTAGTCCTATGATGGTCCAGGCAGAGTTGGTAAGCTCCCATTAACTCAGGTAAGCTGTTTCAGTGGGTGTCCCCATCCATGGACTCGACCTCTTTGCTCATATTCTCACTCTTCCCACTCTCCAACTGGACTTTGGGAGCTCAGACAGGACCATTTCTGAGTGGGAATCCCAAACCTTTATTAAGAAATTAACTGCAGACATGATAGGTCAGAGACTTTCTTAATGGCTGGAAACTCCAAGGCAAATAGAGAGTAGAGTATTTTAAGTCTCTGTTATCTACCTTGTGGAGAATAGGAGAACAAGTCACAGGAGAGAAGGGAAGAGGTTTGGGGTTGTAAGACCTAAAACTATCATTCTCAACACGTAGAAAGTAACAATGGCTATAGGAATCATGATCCAGGGACCATGGATAGAAACCATACAGCCTTACCACATTGTCTTATTTCTCAAAGAATTTCTTTTAAAATGTTGATTTTACTGCCATTTTTAAAAAAAGTTCATCATGTTTTTCTATATTTTTTAATGTAGGACTGGTGGTGATAAACCCACCTTGATACCTGGATTTTCTGGCTTGTGTTTTTTTCTTCCCCTTTCCATTTTCATTTCTTTCTACAGTCTTATATGTTCTAGTCTAATTAAGGAAGACATTGAACTTCTAATTTGTCTGCCTTTTCCTTTCTAATTCTTGAATTTTATCACTATGCAAGGAAAAGTTACCCCAAAATGGAATAAGCAGAAAATTAAGTTGGTATATCTAAATCTAATTGCAAAAGTAATTGCATTATAAATTAATTTAGCATTCTAATTAAAATACAGAGAGTATTCTAATGAATAAAAAAAGACCAGAATTTTTTGTTTCTTTCTGTACTGAGATTGAGTTTCACTTGTCCTGGCTGGCCTGGAACATGTTGCTGAGGATGCCTTTGAACTCCAGATTTCCCTGTTTCTACTTTCCAAGTGCTTTGATCGTTGATATGCACCACTATTCTCAGCATTCTGCATTTATTAAATTCCTTTTCAATTCATCTATTTTTTTTTCTGTTTTGTTTTGCTTTACTTTGGGGTTGCTGTTATGTAGCTCAAGTTGGCTTGAATCTCATCCTGTGTCCTATGCTTGCTTTGAACTTAAGATTCTCCTGCCTCAGCTTCCCAATGCTGGCATTAGAGTTTTGAGGTAACATTCTGTTCCATTGCTTTTCTTATACCTTTTTGATTGTTCACATATTCTAAATGAGGTAATAATACAAGGGAGTGAAAACTGGTTTTTATGTGACTAAAATAGTCTTTTGAGCCCATTGGAAGTCCATAGTTATCATCACTCTTCAGAATGTCTTAAAAATTGGAGTAGGGCTAGTGAAATTGCTAGGTGGGTAAAGGTGCTTGTTGTAATAGATTATTAAAAATTCCTGCGGGAATCCTGGCGGCAGCAGGCAGTGGGCAGGGGGCCCCAAGAGCAGACAGTCCTAGGCAGGGACCCATGAGACCATGCCGCAGGTCTCTCAAGGCAGGGTCCTGGGTGGCAAGCCACATGGCGGCAGTGGGCTAGAGACAGCCGGATAGCAACACCATGCAGCATGAGGTTGGACATTTATTAGGTGGGTTACGGAAGGAAAGGGAAAAGCGGAGAAGAGGAGAGAGAGAGAGAGAAGAGAGGAGGGAAAGACAGAAGCTGCCTCTCTGAGAGGGAGACAGAAAAGAGAGAGACTAAGGCTGCAAATAGGAAGGAAGACCTGCCTGCATGGGGGAGGGAGTGGGTGTGGCTTGTCTCTTAAAGAGACAGATCATTACATTCCCGTCTCTTTTTTTATAATAAAAAGGTGGGAGATGGGCTGGAGAGATGGCTGAGAGGTTAAGAGCATTGCCTGCTCTTCCAAAGGTCCTGAATTCAATTCCCAGCAACCACATGGTGGCTCACAACCATCTGTAATGAGGTCTGGTGCCCTCTTCTGGCCTTCAGGCATAACGCAGACAGAATATTGTATACATAATAAATAAATATTAAAAACAAAAAAAGCTGGGAGATTAGGACCACAAGTTAAAGGAATTGGGGCGGTGGATTTTCAAGACTTCTTCCTGCTTATTTGTGGGCGTCGTCTTTGGGGGGAACCTGAGAAGGCTGGGTGCTGGTCACATCTTGGCATAGTTGGTCTCTTTGCTCCTGTCTGGTGTTTGTGGTATGGAAATGTCTGGTGTCTCTTATACCTGTTTAAGGTATTGGCAGAACAGATAGCCTAATTGATATGTAAATTGACAGTTGATGTGCCCCTTGTGAGCATGGAATTATTCTTATAGGCAGGTTTGCCTTTTGTTCTAAATTATCTTCACTCCTTTGTTCATTTACTCATTCAGAAGTTGTGATTCTCTCTAATATAAAGTATTTTTTTGCTTTGTCCAAAGAAATGGTAGAGATGAAAATATAAGCCTAAACACCAAAACTTTTGCAATTATCATATGTGTAGATTTAAAAATTGTTACACTACATTTTTTAAAAGACATTTATTTTTATTCTATGTGTATTGGTGTTTTGCTGCATGCATATCAATGTACTGTGTACATGCAGTGCTGACCAAGACCAGAAAATAGTGTTGAATATCCTAGGACTGGAGTTACAGAGTTTGCAAACTGCTGTGTAGGTGCTGGGAACTGAATCTGGGTCCTCTGCAAGAGGAGTAAGTGCTCTTAACCTACAGTCTAAGAAGACGTTATAGACTTCTGAGATGAGACTGACATGTGTAGTTAATAACATGTGTAGACTAACAACGTGTAGTTATTCAGAGACTACATTCAGGTGGAGCAGAGAGGGGACTCAAGGCTGCAATATCTGGGAAGAAACTATTACACACTTATTCTAGGAGAAGATACTGGGACTGAAATAGGACAGTGGCAATCCAATGAAAGGGATGTAATGAGTAAAAGAGAGATTATGAGGTCATTATGCACAAAATCAGTAACTGGCGTATGTGCAGCTAAACATTAGAATATAGATCTAAAACAATGGAGCCATTCATAAAAATCAGTAGATCGGGATAAAGGTAGATTTTGAGATAAAATAATATAGTTCTCCCTTTCAGCAAATCTTGATCTTCTGTATTTAAGCTGTTTTGATATTTAACCAGAGAATATTTGCTAAGAGTTCTCTCTTTAATTGCATGGTGATTTTTAAAAAAATAACTTTGTTTTAAAATTTTAGTGTATGTGTGTAATATGTAGGCATGCCATATGGTGTTTAGAGGACAACTTGTGGTAGTGTCTTCTCTCTTGTCACCCAGTTGGATCTGGGGATCCTTATGCCTGAGTGCAAACTAGAAACTATGCTTATCTTAATGATGAATAAAATCAAGTTAGGTTGATAAAGTACAGCACTATACTACAGACTGATGCTTGTTACAGGAACAAACTCTCAAAAGGGTCTTGGGTGACGCTCTTTATTCACGAGGGCAGAAGAACCTGGCTGGGATGTCCCTTAGGAGACTGAGATGAATAACATTGCTGAGACGCTCCCTTAGGAGGGCTGAGCAAGGTTGAGCAAAATAGAAGAACCTTGCTGGGGTGCTCCCTAAGAGGGACTGAACAAAGCTGAGCAGAAAAAGTAACAAGTTTTTGCTGGAGCCAGAAGAGATTGCTACGTTTCTGCAGGGCTTCCCCTTTAGCAGAGTGTTAGCAAAAGAAGTAAGATCTTGGGTGAGAAAAGCTGATAGCTCTGCTACTGCATTCCTTTAGGGGAACAGAGCAGAGCTCAGCTGTACAGGCTCTCCAGGAGAGGAGCAAGATTGCTATATCCTGCAGGGAAAGCATCCCCCACCACATCCCAGATTCAGGTAGCCTGGCTTCCCGACAAGTCAGGTCACCTTTTCCCCCAGAGCTGAACCGTCCTATTGTGACTCTAGCCTCCAAAGCTGTCCTAATGCAGCTCTACCCCTCCAGAGCTGTACTGTTTCCGCTCTAAGTATAGCCTGGCTTCCTGATAAGTCAGGTCATCTTTGCAGCTCCAGAGTTGTAAAGTTGTAACACCCGCACTCCCCAACAGTTATAATTTTGTAATTGAGAAGAGTTTTTTTTATTAATGTAAGTTAATTGTTCTAGTATAAAATGCTCCCAAAACAATAAGTTATCATATAGAAAACTTGCTGCTTTACAACAGAGTAGAGAAGGTGACTCTGATCACGTGGTTTGCTCTGTACTCCATCTCTACAAGAGTAAATATGAGTCTTTAACAGTTGTACTTCTGACCCAATACCAAATGGTTATCCCTAAAAAATGCATATGAGCAACACTGTACAGACTGTGTAGGTTATATTTAGCGATTGATGTGTATACATATATGCACATATGCATATCACTAAATATAACACCCACATGGTATATAAATGTAATAGCAGTAAATGAAGAAAGAAGCCAAGAATTTGAAAGATAGCAAAGAGGGGTATATAAGAGGGCTTGGAGGGAGGAAAGAAAAGGGGGAAATGATATAAATATAATGTGATCTCAAAAATAAAAGAAAAACTGTTGATGGCATTATGGTAGGCACATGTTCTTTTTAAAGCGTTACTGCATTTATTTATTGGGGACACGTGTGCACATGTGTGTGTGCACGCGCGTGTATGTGCATGTGTGTGAATATGGTGCACATGTGGAGGTCAGAGGACAGCTTAGAGTCAGTTCTGTCCTTTCCCATGTGGTCCTGGGGCCTGAGCTCTGGTCACAATGGCAGCGTTGCTCTGACTTTATACTAGCACCTTTGTGGTAGAATGGATGTGACAAGAATGTGTACATTTACATTTCTGTATCATTAAATGCGCTCTGCAACGTGGTATAGGCTTTCAGCTGCCAGCATTGTAAGGTGTGTCAAACTTCAATAAAATGAAAGAAAACCTATACTTTTATAATGGATAACTGAATTTCTTACTTTGATAACCTTAAAATTACACAGATGATATATAAAGGACTGATAATCATGATCTCTCTCCCTCTCCTACTCTTTACAGAGCAAACTATTCATGGAAGGATTTAGAAGCTTGAAAGAAGGAGAGCCAGTGGAATTTACATTTAAAAAATCCCCCAAAGGCCTTGAGTCAATACGGGTAACAGGCCCAGGTGGGAGCCCCTGCTTAGGAAGTGAAAGAAGACCTAAAGGGAAGACGCTGCAAAAAAGAAAACCAAAGGGAGATAGGTAATTGTACTTGGCTGGCTTATGGGTGTACTGTATTTGGAAAATGTTGTAAAATTTCCCTATCATTTTGCTTATGGATTTTATGGAGTCTAGTTGAAAGAAAATAGTATCACTGTGTAGCTGCATAGACTGTGTCAAAACGACAGTCTGCAGAGTGCTTAGCTGCAGTTAGCATCAGTGTGCAGCAATGCTAGGACTGTCATCTCCCAGACTGCTGGGGGCAGAGGGGCTCAGATTCTTACAGAAGAAATGCCTCTCTCTGTTTTCTACTTCCACTTGCTTTTTCCAGTGAGAGTATACGGATTGCTTTGTCTATTTTTAAAATGATTACTCATGCTCTGAAAATTCAAACATTAAAAAACTGACATTAGGGGGGAAAGTCACATAAAATCCCAAATGCAGGCAAAAGTCAAAATATATGCTGTTTTGTTTTGTTTTGTTTTTAAGCCAACTCTTGGATGTCAGTAATTAACAGCTGCATGCATTCTTACTATATGAATCTGCCAAAATTTACAAGCAGTGCTGCCAGGGCTATTGAATCTGTTTTCTGTGTTTTGAAATTAGCACTACTGTATCAATTCTTATGTGTACAGTTTTTAGATATATTATTTATATCCTTAGAATAAATATTTACTACTGAAAATCTGGACCAAAGACTATGTATTGAAGGTTTTTGGTACCTGGTTTTAAACTGCTACCCAAAATAATAAGAGCAAAACATAGCAGAAATGTGATAGCTTTCTGAATGTTATTTAGTCTTTTCTAATTACATATCTACAGACCTTAGTGTTTTTATCTTTTGTAACATTTGACTGCTGCACATATGAACTTTGATTATAGAAAAAATAGAACATCATTAAAATTAGTTTTAAAAACAACATAATCTTATAATCTAATTTGTCACTTTATACCAGTTGGCTTTCTGTTGCTATGACAAAATATTTGAAAAAATTAACTTAAAAGAGGATAAGTTTATTTTGCTTACTTCATGACTGTTGAAAAGTAGAGAGTTGGCAGAGGCCCTGAAGGTACATCCTCAGTAATCTATTTTTGCCAACTAGGCCCCACATCCTTAAGTCCAATTTACTGTAAAGCTATGAACCCATTGATGCTATTAAAGTGAACCTCTTCCCAAAGGACCTGCTTCTGAACAGTGCTTCCTGGGGGCCACGTCTTTAATACAAGCTCTTCAGAAGCATTTAGCTCTAAATTGTAATGTTTCTTAAAGTGCCTCCTGACACTTGTTACTTTAGTTAATTTGGAGAAGCAAGTAAGGAAGCTGAGAAATCAATAACGGATGCTTTTCCAGTGTACCAGAAAGAGATGGTGGTGGTTTGGATCGGGGTGGTAGACATAGAAGTGGTGAGCGAAATTCCTGTATGTTTTGAAGGTGGAGACGGCAGGATTTACTGATGGATCAGATGTGGACTGTGAGAGAAGAGGAGTCCAGGATGATTCCAAGGTTTGTTTGGCCTGGGCAACAAGAAAGATGGAGGGACCAGTTGCCAAGCTGGGGAAACTGCAGGAGCAGGAATACACGGACAGCTTGGCTTGAGGCGTGATGGATATTCAAGAGGGCTACAAACTAGGTGGGGAGTTACTGAATATGGAGTTCTAGGGTGGAAAATAAAAGTTCAGCAGTAGTCAGTGAAATGGTATTTATACCCATAATGAAAAAAAGAATGAGCTCTGGGTCATTCTAACACTGAGAAGGAGCAGTGAAAAAGAATGTGGAAGCAATGGGAACAGGACGGTCATCTAGAAGGGTTTTGTTTTGGAAGACTGGGAAGGAAAAAAATCAAGGAGGTGAGTACGAGGTCTGTTGAGAGATGCTGATGATACATTGATCACGATGATCACTGAGACTCCAACCACTTAGCAACACAGAAGTGACTAATGGACGTGACAAGAACAGCTCTGCAGACTGGTGGGAGTGAAAGCTTGTGTCTTGTTCAACAGAGAATGATAGGAGAAGATGCAGAAGCAGCAGATACTGTGTGGGAATATTTTCTAAAGATTAAGAACTTAGAGAATGTGTATGTGTTGATGAGGAATGGTTTAATAGAAAAGGAAGAATCAACATGCAGGAGAGAGGACAGGGCTGCACTGATTCTTAGGTTAAAGATGAAATTGAAAGCACAACCCTGAGGTCTGACTGTGATTGTGAATGGTTTACTCTTAGCCTGCATGAAGATGGAGTTAGATGATGAACAGTGTCTAAAAAATGATAGGAACCTGTCAAACAGGTGTAGGCGCTGACTAGGAGACGTTGCTAGGAGTGGAAATTTGAGGACTGAAGTCAATCGCAATTCTATCATTACAAATCATGGGGAAGAAACCAATGGCTCTGAGTAAGAAATAAATGAAAAATTTTCAGTGTGATGTGAGATGGATTACTTACAGTCTTAAGGCATATCCCCCAACAAAATGCTTACTAATTACAAAAGTACATGAATAGAGAAGTGTGCCCCATAACATCTTGGTCACATGGTCAAAGACAAAATTATCAGTAAAGGGAAAACTTAAAGTGCATGGCATCGATGACAGAATGCTGCACTATGTGACTTACATGACAGCCTTGGTGAAGATGAATAACCTCAATCTAACATTAAGGGACTAGCACTCAAATACAAACTACAATCTAGATGCAGTCCAGTGTTTCAAAACTCATACCTCTCATTCTTCTAGTGTCTTTAAGTGTAAAGGCAGACAGAAAGAATGTGGGTAGATTCCAGTTTCAGAGAACTCAGTATACTCTTCTTAATTTATAAGCAATGCAAGATGAAGAGAAGTACATTTAGAGATTTGGGTACTGATGTAAGCCACTTTTGAACTTAGAACTTACAAAATTTTGAAAATAATGGTGTTAGGGTTGGGAATACGGATTCATGAGGAAGTTCTTGCCTTGTTATGTGCAAGGCCTTGGTCTTAATGCTGGATAGTTAAAAAATGACAGTAAGTAGTTGATTGGTCCACTGAAGCATGAAAAAGGCAAACTTCTAGTTAATTCTTTTTTAAAAGAAAAACTAACATTGGTACATTTTTGTATGTTTTGCTTATTTGGAATATTGATTTTATTTTATGTCTCAAACTTACATAATAATTTATATTTTGCCGGGCGGTGGTGGCGCACGCCTTTAATCCCAGCACTCGGGAGGCAGAGGCAGGCGGATCTCTGTGAGTTCGAGACCAGCCTGATCTACAAGAGCAAGTTCCAGGACAGGCTCCAAAACCACAGAGAAACCCTGTCTCGAAAAACCAAAAAAAAAAATAATAATTTATATTTTTATGCACATCTCTTTGAATTTTCACATGCATACATTGCTCCTCTCACCATTATGATTTACTCTGAACAGTCTATTACCCCCCAACAAACAACCTCCCACTGCCTTTTATAGCTTCCCACTCCTAATCTATCCCCTTGGCAACTTGGTAACTTGTTCTTTCATGTTATTATTGGTTTTGTTTTGGTGGGTATCATATGAACAGATTTATTTGTTTCATAATCTTTTGAAATTTTCCATTTTTTCATTATCATGTTTTTGAAATTTATCTGCAATATTGAATGTCTCAGTAGTTCATTCTTTTATATTGTTGGGTAATATTCCATTATTATGCTATAACAGTATCTATTTAATTCATCTGTTGAGGGATTTGGGTATTTTCCTGTTGTGTTTGTTATGAACAGCATGGCAAAAGACTCAACTGTGGGTTTATAATGCACGTTAGTCTTCGGTTTTGGAGTGGGACATGGGTATGTGTTTACCTTGGATTTGCAAGGGAGCCACATTCTGTATCTCTGTCAACAGTGTGCAAGCCACCTGCTATGCATATTTTCAGTAACTGATGTTTTTCAGCTGAACATAGGCTTAGCTACCCCATATATGTAGTGGTCATGGTTGTAATTAGGGTATATTGTCATGGTTATGGCTGCTGATCCTAAACATTGTTCAAAGCATTTTGATGCTGCTCTCTTTATTCTCTGGCACTCCAGTAAACTGTTTGTGCCTGTGCATTTTTTTTAAAATGAGATGTTTATTTTCTTTTGTTTTTTTGGTTTTTATTTTTCTTTCTTTCTTTTTCTTTAAGACGGTTTCTCTGTAGCTTTGGTGCCTGTCCTGGAGCAAGCTCTTTTAGATCAGGCTAACCTCGAACTCACAGAGATCTACCTACCTCTGCCTCCCCAGTGCTGGGATTAAAGATGTGCACCAACACCACCCAGCGAGATATTTATTTTCTTGTTATTATTCTGAGAGCTTCTTTTTATATTTATTTATTTATTATGTATACAATATTCTGTCTGCGTGTATGCCTGAATGCCAGAAGAGGGCATCTGTAATGAGTTACAGATGGTTGTAAGCCACCATATGGTTGCTGGGAATTGAACTCAGGACCTTTGGAAGAGCAGGCAATGCTCTTAACCACTGAGCCATCTCTCCTGCCCCCTCTGAGAGCTTTTATTATACATTGTAATACAGGACATTTTCCAGATAAACTTTTTGCAGATATTTTCTCCTATTCTGTAGCTTTTTTTTCTCTCTCACGGATAATCTTGTAGTACAAGAGTTTTTTATTTTGATGAGGACAGTTTAATTATCCTTTGCTTGATGTCATGCTTAAGAATTCTTTGCTTAAAAGGTAGGCATGGTGGCCCCCTCTGTAATCCCAGCACGTAGGAGCAGAGACAGCAATCTCTGAGTTTGAGGACTGGTCTACAGAGTGAATTTCAGGACAGCCAGAGCTACACAGAGAAATCCTGTCTTGAAAAAATATAAACAACCCCCCCCCAAAAAAAAATAAATAAAAAGAGAATTCTTTGCTTAACACCAAATCACAGTATTTCCTTCCATGTCTCTCTAGTAGGGTATTTTTTGGTTTTTATTATTCTTGTTATAGTGATATGATTTACATTTGCTTAATGATCCAATTAGAGTTTACTTTGTATCTGGTGTAACATTTAGATTGATTCATTTTCATTTATGAATCATGAATTAGATACTGCCTATTAAAATGAGGTTTTTATTATTCTTGTTATAGTGATATGATTTACATTTGCTTAATGATCCAATTAGAGTTTACTTTGTATCTGGTGTAACATTTAGATTGATTCATTTTCATTTATGAATCATGAATTAGATACTGCCTATTAAAATGAAGAGTGTTCAAAAATTCTTCCATGGTAGAAAGATTTCTTACAGTTTCAGATAAAATAATTTTGTATTTACTGTTTAGTTTGTTTTATCTTAGTTTAGGTCGTCTTCAGAAGAGTATGGAGACAAAACCCCCTTGTAGCTTTCGAAGATGACTGATGAAAAATTAGAGACCTTATGTTTTTTTCTCAAAAACTAGTCTAGTCTTGGTACCTTTCTCTAAAGACCATAGTTTACTATGAAAACAAGAAGTCAGTTTTAACAATTAAATTTGAGATACACTAATAAAATGATAACTTTGTCATTCTATTTACTTGAATTAGTACTGTTGGATTTCAGTATGAAATTTTGATTTATATTTGCAGATATTTGGAATGACTAGACAGACTTGCAGTGAGACTATTGGTCTACAAATCTTTGTATAGATAAAGTGACTTGATGCTAAATAATTAGTAAATGAAATACATGTTTAAGAACATTTGTGGTGAATTCCCATATGGAGGATATAGATATCTGGTTCTGGGACTTGTCTGTTTACAGTTTCTGTTTTCCCCAGCATAGTGACTGTTGTCTTTGTTCTCCTTAACCTTCCACATCTTCTGACCCAACCACACACTCTGATAATAATGGAAGGCCTTTTCTAACAGCAATGACTTGAATTTTTAAAAAGTAGTTTCGATTTTTAAAAATAGCTGACTGAGACAATATTCCAGTGCTTTTAGTTAATTTGGTACAATATTTAATTTTTAAAACCATATTAACATATTAGTACTTTTTCATATTCTATATAATATTTTGTTTCTAAATTGCTAAGGTTTTTTTGTGGGAGTTCAGGGAATTCCTTTATTTGGTACTATTAAAAAAGAGTCTTTAGCTCTAGATGGTTTTTATTTACACTAATTCTTAGTTTGACATGCCTGTTAGTCCAATATTGAAATGACACATTGTGACATTGTGATATGCTGTCTTTATTGCCAAAAAGACCAGGGTGAATATAAATAGAATCTAATTATATGGTATCTGGTTTAAACTCAGCTTAGATTTAATATGTGCACACGTGTGCACATGCACACACAAACACATACAGGCACACATGCGTGAGCACACATACGTACACTCATGACCCTGGTTTTCACATGAGATGTATGGTAGTTGATTTTTATAAAACTATAATTTTGTGGGCTTAAATTATTTTAAATTTGTATGAAAGTTTTGGAGGAGATTCTGGATTAGAAAAGTCGCCATGTGTTGCTTAATAAAGAGCTGTATGTTTTATTTACCCCATGGAAAATATTTCTATGATGCCCACTCTTAGAACAAGAGAGCTATAAATTGGGTACCGGTAGTTCTTCCCTCACCCCACTTCTGCACTGTTATAACCTTTTCCATTCATTATCTCTATTGTGAAATTTGGTGGCTTGTAGTTACTTTATGTGGGAAATCTTGTGCTGTGTCTTTTGAAATCTTAATAGCATTCCTGAAAATAATAAGCTTATGCTTAGACTTTGCTGTTCCACGTTAAGAAGTTTTTCAGTAGTCTTGTTTTCATGTTTACTATATCCCAGAACCTGTTTCCAAAAGAAAATTAAAATGCTGTTTAGGTGCTAGAGGTGTTTGAAAAGATGTAAATTGATGAATTCCAATAAATAACAATTTCACCCTGATACTTATGTGATTAGATTTAGGAATTTGCTGTTTAGTAGGTTCCCATTGTGGCAGAGAAATCTTTCAGGCATGAATTGATAGGCCAGATCCTTTGAGGTTTGTCTGTCCTGACCTGTGACCCCTATTCTTACAAGATCAACATCTGAGGGCAGGAGATTAAGGCAGTTTAAAGACTGGAATGGTAAATGGAATGGAAAAATTAGCCAGCACATTTTGGGTGCAAAACATCAAAGTCATCAAATAGCCTGCTTATTTTAAACCTGGCTTATGGGTGTAACAAGCTAATTTTACCATGTTTGCTGGATTCAGAAAAGAAAGTTTAACTTTATGATACATTCATACAGCTTAACCTCAAAATATCAGGAAATGCAGAATAATTGGTCTCAGTATCATTACAGGATCTCTGACCAGTTTGATACTTCTTATTTTTAAAAAAATCCTAATATTTACCATGAAATACTTATTAATAATGTTGAATAAAATACATATTTTGAAGTACCCAAACTGTATGTAGCTCTAGGTATACACTGTTGAATTGCAAGAAAAGTAGACTTTTTTAAAGGTGGAGGTAGAAAATAGAAGAAAAGGCATTGAGCTTTCTAATTACATGGTTTTCATACATAATTGCAAAATTTAGATCAGTATGCCTTTCTAATTCCCGTGTTAGTCCTTTGTTAGCAGCTTCACACCGCCCTTCATTGTACATTTGTATCCTGAGTAGCTGTGAGTTTGCACCCTTACGTTTGAATGTCTGCTAAGGGCTATAGATGCACAACTGAATTGTTGCTTCCAAGTTTTTGTTAATTTAGTAGCACCTAAGGAAGTTAGTAAAACCAATAGTATGCCCAAGTCTCTCTCTCTCTCTCTCTCTCTCTCTCTCTCTCTTTGCAATTTTAAAATTCTACCCTCCAATTATCATATTATAGGCCTAATTTTGGGATGGTTTTACTAGTCCTTTCTTCTTGTGATTATTTGGCCAGAGATCTTTTAATGAGGCAATTATAGTTGTTTCCTCCATTCACATTAGCTTAGCAGATGCTCTCCCTGCTGTGACCCCTGTTCAGACCAAGCAGACAATGTGCCATTCTCATCACCCTCTGCCAGACACTGTGTGGGGCTGAGCTTCATTTTGGTGTTGCATAGGTCTCCCCAGATGTCTAATGGGAATGGTCAGAAGCCAAGTGACAAGTAAGCAGAGTTTTAGGTTGATTTTCTGATCATCGTTTATTTTAAATGTTATAAATGCATAATGTCTCTAAGGAAAAAAATTGGAAGCAACTCTAATATTGCAAGAATAATATGGAATGCATGATTTCAGAGTAAAGTTCTAGTGAGAAATGGGTATTTTTAACTGTAAGATTTAAAAGGGAATCTAGCCTCTAATATTAAATTATGTATATTTATTTTTACCACTTGGATCATAGCCTACTACCACTTGACCAACCTTAGATATGTTTTTAAAATAACATATGACATTGTTTAAAATATCAGATTTGTTTAAATGTTTTAAATTTAATCATATATTACATATCATATCTCAACATTGTGGTGTTCATTTTATTCCTGTGAGAACAGAATAAAGTGTGGTCAAGTTGAATATTAACAAAATTTCTATATTATGTTCTTAAATCCTTTCACCGAAATAGTAGTCTTATACATTAACTTCTAGAAACATAAGGGAATTTGTGTTTCTAGAATCTAAAGCTCCATTAATGAGAGACAAAGCTAGTTCTGTTCTCATGAAGCTAAAGGCCTCCCAAAGACTCTTCCACATTTATACTAGAACTTAGCATTTTCACTTTGGTTAAATAGATTAAGAACATGAACAACTCACAAAGAAAATGTTATTTTTGTTGCTCTAATAAGGTAATTTTAAGTTAAATTATAATAATTAACATAAAATATCTTCCCATACTGCTCAGAAGTAGTAATTAAATACAATAGACTGCTGTTTTGTAAAATCATATTTATGATTAGTTAATTCCCAAGTGATTTTTTTTTTTAGAAAAATGCATTTTACATGTCAGATTTTTAAAATTACGGATATTTTGAGGGCTAGGCAGAACATTTGGTCAGAAGAGTACTGCCTTGTAAACCTGAGGAATTGAGTTTGATTCCTAGAGCCAGCCTACAAAATCATGTGTGGCTGTGGTGTTCATATTCCAGGGAGCTAGAGACAAGCAAATAAATCCCCGGTACTCACTAACCAGCTGGCGGCCTGGCCTCCTTGGGGAGTTCCAGACTAGTGAGAAACTCCTGAAAACAAGGTCAGGGCTGCAGAGTTGAGATAACAAGTAAAAAGCATTAGCCATACAAGCCTAGTGACTTGATTTTGATCTCTGGGACTCAAGCAAAACCCAGATGCTGCTGTGTGCATCTGTAATTCCAGCACTTGGGAGGCAGAGACAGAATAGCGGAGGTGGTGTAATTCCAGCACTTGGGAGGCAGATATCAGGGTAAGAACCTGAGTGATCAGGGAATCAGCAAAGAAGCCACCAGTTACCCCCACCCCTCTCTCCTTAAGGATCCCCCGGAATATTTCTAAGCCTCACCCTACTACTTCCTGTGTCTCTCTATATGTCCTTGGTCCTCCAAAACCCCTATGGCTAATTTTGGTCAGCTAGTAGCTAGCCCTACCCTCTGATTCAAAGTAAACTTTATTGCCAGTCTCGGGTTCTTTAGAATGTGACCAAAATATCACATAACCCTTTTGTCTAGATATAAAGGGAAGGTTTTAACTTTAACACAGAAAAACTACATATAATAAGAATAATTATCAGGTAAGAATTATATTCACAATGTACAGTCCATTTGTACTTGGAAAAATTCAGAGAAAATATTCCATTATCCTATCTTGGTGAGTTCAACATTTTGAACCTAGTTCACTTTATATCCTAACTTGTATTTCCAACCCAAAACTATTTTATTTTAGATAGGCATTCTTCAAATATTTCAGAGATCTACAGAATATGGTGTCTAAGATGTTTTAATAACATAAGACTTTTCATGACAATTAGACATGTCTGCTCCTGATAGCACAAATCTATTTCAGAGAAGATGGGCATTGAAGAAACTCCAAATGGAATTTCCTTTCATTGTGGCAAAGTTAGCCATTAAGTAAGAAAGTGCCCTTGCCTAGACTACTGACAGTATGCTGTGCTGTGGAATAACCCTTCTGTATACTGTGAATACGTATTGCTCTTATTGGTTAATAAAGAAGCTGATTGGACTATACCAAGACAAGATAAAGTTAGCAAGACAATTAATATGGTTTTTTTTAGATAGATCCATTCATTTGCCTGCAAATTTCAAGATGTCACTATTTTTTTTACTGCTGTGTAAATGTACACATTTTCCTTATCCATTCTTCGGTTGAAGTAAAAAGTTTAAACTTAATAAAATGTTGTGTGATATATCTCTGGGATCTTTATTACCCCTTTCTATTTATTAAGCATATTATTTAAAGTACTTTTAAATCTTTCTGTAACTGTTTGCCTGTAGTATTGTGAAGTATACCCATAATATGTTTTATGTTGTAATATGCAAAAAACCCTTTCATTTTACTAGAAACATATGCTGGAGCAGTGTCAGTCTTAATTTGTACAGATATTACTATGATGACTATGACTTTTAATAGATGTGTAATTACAGAATCAACCTTTTCTGAAGTTAAAGCAGAAATCCTGAATATTTATCTATGGTATGGTGAACATATTTTAATTTTCCAAATTCTGAAAAATAAAACACTTGTGTCATATTTTGTGTTCTGACAAATAAAACTTGCCTGGAGATCAGTGAGTCAGTGGAGCTAGACACTAGTTAACCATAGAGGCTAGGCTGTGGTGACTCATGCCTTTAATCCCAGCACTTGGGAGGCAAAGAGAGGAAGTGATAGGGTGGAGAGAGTGAGTGATAAGGCTGGGAAAAGGGCAGAGACAGGAGCTCAACATTTTTGGACTGAGGAAGGTGATAGGTAGAAAGCAACTGGTGGCTGCTTCCGATTCTGCAATCTTCCAGGTTTTCCCCCAATATTTGACTCCTGATCTTTTACTGATTAGGATTAATTAGATTTATGTTTCAAAACACATCCATTTTCTCAAATTCTTTTCTTTGAGTACCTTTTGGGTTACTTCCTACAGGTATTGGAGTATGTTTATACAACAAACAAGAGGACATTTCCTTATAATTTCCTTAGCTTGTTGTCAAGTGATTAAAAACCCTTTAAACTTTTGCTGTTAATGTGGTGTTATGAAATTCTGAGGCTTCTGGCACATTTCCTACTAATAGCTGTTCAGTTTCAACATTCCCTCATGCTAGAGGGCGTGGATCTGATATATGTTATATACAAGAGATAGTAGTTTCTACTTCTGATTATTTCTTGTAATTGAATAAATAAAGTTAATTCTGAATTTTATGTAATAATTTCAGTGGTTTCAATATGTAAAACAACTCTCTGCACATTGAAAGTTAGTAACTATATTAGAAGGTTCTGGAAAAATCTAATAATACCATGAAAATAGCATATAATTCTGACTTTTGAGCAGAATCATAAGGGCTTTTAGCCACTTAAATTTCCTGACTTATAACCTGCCTTTACTGTTTTATTTGTATCAGTATAGAATGTCAGGATTCCAGTAGTTGATGTTCCTCGTACAATGTGAAAATTAATCCATTTAGTCCTTTTTATAAATTGAAGTCTCTTGCTTTTGGAATATTTTGCTAATATCTTCCAAGAAATTACTGCAAGCTCTTTTCCAGGGTTCAGTTTCTGCCTATAATGAGGAAATTTCCACATTAGTAAAAGGTACCATAGTTTGTTTTGCATCTATTCCTGTTAATTGATAAAGTCTCAATTTTCCTTCTAGAATCAATTTAGAACTTTTCTACATAGGTCTTTAATTTTTTACTCTATTTGTGGTAAAAATATGCATTCTAAGATATTCTGCACAGGAATTCTGTAGGAGAATATTTTGATGGTAAAATAACCAGAGTACAATCCAGCTCTGGATCCAAATGATCCATATGTGCATCCTATAATTTCTTTTCTACTAAAGCCAATTCTCTCTCAGCCTCAGCTGATATTTTTTTGGACAATTTAAGTTCTTATCACCCTATAAAGTTTGAAATAAATTACTTAGTTCTTGAATTGTCAATCAAATTGTGGGCTATAGCCAGTTACTATCTCCCAGCAATTTTTGAAAATCATTAAGAGTTCATAATTGATCTGTCCTGATTTGTACCTTCTGTTGTTGAATTTTCTCTAAACCTATTGTATATTCTAGGTAATTAATAGAATCCTTCTCTTTGTGATTTTTCAGGAGCAATTTGAAACATGCTATAAGTACTATCAATGTAATGAGAAGGAAAATGTACTAAGGAAAAAGAACTAAACAGTTTGCTGTTTTCATACATCATGGTGTTCTATCTGAGGTTACCTGCATATACATTAGTGGAGCAATAATTGAAATAAAACAATTCAAGATTGTTTTTTATTATAAATTCAACACGCAAATTGAACTAAGAACATCTTAAAATATGGGCTATAAGGACATAGTCCATACCCCAAGAACACTACTAGAATTTTTACTTTCTTTAAAACAAAATGTTCATTCAGTGCCCTGGGGCATAGCTTAGGGATAAAATGAATGCATAACAGGTGTGAGGTCCTGGGTTCAGTTACTATCCCCTGGAAAAATTGTCCACTTTGCATTTGGAATTCAAACTGTACCTAAAAGTTAATCTGAGAGAACTGAGAAATCTTCACGAAGAAAGTGATAAAGGTACATTGGATATGGGAGCAGACCTTGTTCATGGATTTGTTGTTATTTTATCCCCTTCTATTTAAAATGGATAAATGATGGTGTTGGCTTAGTTTTCTGTTGGCCATTTACTGCTGGGCATGCAGACTACCCATAAGTTTGTTTCCTCAGTGACACTGCCATGTAGAAAACTGAGTTTTCACTTGCAAGTAGTTATCAATTACATTTAGTTCCTGAGTCCAGGGGTTATGTGTCCATTTCTCCTTTCAGCTTTAGGAGCTCATCTGGTGCAACCCACACAGGCCCTACGCATGCTGCCTCCCTCAGTGCCTGTAGTTCATGAGCTTTAATCATGTTGGTGTCCAGAAGCTTGTTTGCTTAGTGTTCTCATCCCCTCTGACTCATACATTCTTTTTGCCTCCTCTTCTGCAGGATTCCCTAAGCCCCTAGGGGAAGAATTTGATGTCTGTCTCTCTCTCTTTCTCTACCTTGACTCACAACATATATAATATAAATATATCAAAATATAAATATATTTTATTAAAGCATATTATAAATAAAATTAAAATATGAATATCTAAATATAAAATTGCAATACATATTTTTTTTCTCTTTTTGTACCTTACAGGTCCTTTGCATAGATATTACAGTTTCTAGTTTAGTGTTTTTATGGAATTCGGAGTGTGTGAATGAGTTGATATCTCCATCTGTTGTTCTTTTTCTTGGACTCTTTTCTTTCTGTTTATTTTCTCCTATTCTGATGTGTTAGTTTTGTTTTTTTATTATGTTCTATTTTATTATTTAAAAAATAAACAATCTTTTGGTACTTGGGATTAAATTTAACTTCAAAATATGATCCATAATAAATAATGACTTACCCCGAACTGTTTCTTTCTCAAGACTCCTTTTTTCTTTTTTCTCTTTCTTTGTATTCTCTCTCTCTTTTTCCTGTGTACATGTGTGCTTGCATGTGTGTGTTTGCTGAGAATTGAATTTTGGTAAGCATTTTACCCCTGAGTTGTGTGTTCTTAAAACTCAATATTTTCAAGAAGCCAATTTTTCAATTATAATTATAAGTTCGATGTAATTCTGCTGAATTTTCTGCTCAGTTCTCAAAATTTCAAAATCCTAATGAGATAAGTTGTGTACTTAATTGTTGCCTAGCTAAAAAGCAAATAAAATATTGGGACAGTGTTTGTGTGTGCGCACATGCACCTGCGTCCATGCGTGTGTGTACACACAAAGGTGGTGTTTCTTCTTGGGAAACGATGTGAAGTGCTAGGCTCAACAGACTCAGTTTCCTGGGAAGCCAGAAAGTGAATTACTTCTGACTAATGAGGAGAGCTGACAAAGGTCTCTAGAAAGGACCCTGCAAACCACTGCCTCTGGTTTTCATCTCTGCGGATGGTTGATACGGACTGGCTAAGGTCTCTGTTGACTAACAGATCCGATAGTTACGCACAGAGCACAAGAGAGAGCGAGAAAGCATTGGAAACTACTGAATGTGTCAGTCCGTTTCCACGCCTGACCATGTGATTCCTTTAGGAGTAATAGCACGTGCATGTTCCCTTTTAAATCTTCAATAAGGTTTCTCTTGGTGGCTCTAACCTGGAACCATCCATGGGAGAGAGTATAGGTGCTGATAACCTTAATGGAACAGATACACAGTTCAGCAGCACTGCATGGATGATGCCAGTAAGTGAGGTGAAGTGAACAAAGATAGCTGAAACGCACCATGCTGAAGAGGTGGAGCAGCAGCCGCATTCAGAGCCCTGTAGAAATGCGCGTTCTCATGTGAGAGCTGTTGGTGCAGCACTTGGGAAGCTTAGCTGTGAGGATGGCTGTGGATTCGAGGCTACTCTAGAATATAGAGTGAAACCTTGTCTCAACAAAAGAAGGAGCACTGAGCTGTGGCTCTAGGGCTGAGAGTGTATTTCTTTTCCCGAGGACTTGATTTTTCACACTCACATTGACTCAAACTGCCTGTACCTTCACCTCTATGATATATGATCCTTCTGATCCCTTTGGGCACTTGCTCTCTCTCTCTCTCACTCTCTCTCAGAGGAGGAGGGGGAAGAGAGTAAAGGAGTAGGATAAAAAAGAAAGAAGGGGAAATGCATACCCCCAGACTTCTCTAGCTTTACCCTGGGGCCTTGGTGTTTCCCAGAAAATTCTCCACATAATTTTGAGAGACTGGACGTGGATCCCTTGATTTAAGGATGTAAGTTGAAGCTTTTGAGTCAAATAATTACTGATTCCAGGAATTAACGTGGTCTCAGTCACAGCATAAAGAGGGCTACAATTCCCAGTAGTTCTCACAGAAGCCCAGGATTGATTTTTATTGATCTAGACTATAATTTCCTGCTCTGGTTTATTAAATATGAGTCACTTGTCATCCTTATGCTGGGAAACTCACATGAGCTACATGCACCATAAGAATCAAAACCATAGTGGGCATGGTTCTCAAAAAGACATATCATGTGATGAGAACTGGATGGGGGTAGGTCTGTATCTTGAATCCAGCCTACAGGTTACCCCCAGACAGGGAGCTGCCCAAGGCTTTGTCAGCATACCACTTTCTTCATTCCACCTTTTTCTTCATCCTCTTGTCTGTTCTGTGTGTTCACTTCATTGTGCATTTAGAAATTGCCCGACCTTGTTTGTTTCTGTGGTTCTTTCTTCTTTCTATGCCAATAGAAACCACTTTTTTAAAAAACATACAACATTCTCTCTCTGATTACTTTGTTCTATGGATTATTGGTTTTCACTGTGTCCTTTCCATTTAAAAAGATTTTATTATTTTGAAGTATGTATATGTGGGTAGGCATAACTGCACCAGGGCATGTATATGGAGACCAGAGAATAAATTGCAAGTGCCAGCTCTCCCTCTAATTGGTGGGTTCAGGGGATTGAGGTAGGTTTGCAGGCATGGCTATAAGTGTCCTTTCCCGCTGAGGCAGATCACTAGTGTAGGGTAAAAGGGACAACTGGAGCAGGAAACCAATCAATCACTGAGCACCATGACTCTGAACCCAGAACCAGTGAAAGAAACACACCCTGTATTTGAGGCCTGAGCCAGGAAAGAAACATCTTTATCCCTGAACTCAGAACTAAAGGTTTGTGTCCTAGCTCTGAAACTAGTGTCAAAGAAACACACTTTGTCCCTAGAATCAGAGCCAGTGAAAGGAATAAGCCCTGGTCCTAAGATTAGAGTCAAAAGCTAAAAAGGACCAGTGAAAGAAACCACAATTTGGTCATAAAGTCAGAGCCATCTCTCCTACTGACCAGCTAAACTGACCAATCCCTGAGCAGGGAAAAACTAACCAATCCCCCTTCTCCCTGGGAAAACTCCGCCCCTAAGAAGCCCTATATAAGCCTCTCCACCCCTTCAGTTAAGAACTGCTGTTAATCCCCCCTGGCAGAGGCAGCCACTCTCCTTCCCAAATAAATCTCTTTCTCAAAAGAGTCTTGGGTGATGGCTTTTATTTGCTGGCACAGAGCAGAAGAACCTGGTTGGGACATCCCTTAGGGGACTGAGCTGAAAAACCTTGCTAAGACACTTCCTAGGAGGCCTCAGCAAGGAGTGGAGCAGAAGAACCTTGCTAGGACGCTCCTTAAGGGGCTGCTGAGCAAGGCAGGGTGGGGGTAACAACTTTTTGCCAGAGCTGGAGGAGATTGCTACATTTCTGCAGGAGGGCTTCCCTAAAGCAGAGTGTTAGCAGAAGAAACATCTTGGGCCAGAGAAGAAGCAGATAGCTCTGCTAGGATGCTCCCAAAAGGGAACAGAGCAGAACTCAGCTCTCCAGGAGAACAGGAAATTGATGATTGCTTCTTCCCTTTTTCTTTTCATATTTTTTTCTGTTTTATGTATCCCATTTAAACAACTTACAGCAACATCTTACATTTTAAAAATATTTTAAGTTTTCAATTAAAAACTTATACAATATATTTTAATCATATTCTTTTTCCTCCACCAACTACTTCCAGATTTTTACCACCTCTTTACTCAGCCAACTTCATGTTCCTTTTTTCTCTCACCAAAAGAGAGGGAGAAAGAAACAAACAACAAAAAAATTCCATAAAGAAAGTAAAAATTGACAATCTAAAATAAAGAAAATCATTAAGTCAAAACAAATAGCACACATATAACAAAATAAACCATGGAGTCCATTTGATGTTGGCCAATTACACATGGGCCTAGGGTTGTCCTGGGATGTGGTTGTGTACCCAGTGACACTTGTTTGGAAACAACTGAATCTCCCTTTCCCAGGAGGTGTCTAGGGGTGGGAAATTGTGCCTACTTCTTCTTAGTACTGGGATTTTGTTTGGTTTGAATGTGTGCAGGTGTTGTGTGTACTGTCATGGTCTCTCGGTTCATATGTGTATCAGTTGTATCTGGAAGACACTGCCTTCCTTGGAGTCATCTCCACCTCTAGCTCTTACAATCTTTACTCCTCTTCTTCTGCATCATTCCTTGAGCCTTGGGGGAGGGGGGTGTCCATAAAGACATCCTGTTTAGAGATGGTGTTCCACGCTGTACAGAAGCTTTAGATTTCATGAGGTTCCATTTATTAATTGTCAGTCTTAAGGCTTTTGTTATCACTGTGCTATGTCAATGAGTTCACATTGACTCCCTGATTTCTCTTCTAATAAGGTTAAGTGTATGTGGTCATATCCTGAGTTTCTTGATCCATTCGGAATTCAGTTTTGTGCAAGGTGTTAAGTATGGATCTATTTTCATCCTTTTACATGCAGCCATACTAACCTGTATCCTTTGAAAATGCTGTGTATTTTGGTTTCTTGGTCAAATATCAGGTATTTATAGGTGTGTGGACTTATGTCTAGGTCTTCAGTTCCATTCCATTGATCAACATGTCTGTTTTAATGAAAATGTTATGCTGGGTTTTTTGGTTTTTGTCGGTTTTTGTTGTTTTATTATAGGTCTGTAGTACATCTTGAAATAGGGGATGATAAGACCCCAGCAGTTCTTTTATTGTATAGGATTCTTTTAGCTATCGTGTGTGTGTGTTTCCATATGAAACTTAAGATTTTTTCTTTCAATTTCTGTGATTAATTGTGTTGGAAATTCAGTGAGGATTTAGTTGAATCTGTCAATTGCTTTTGGTAGGATGTCCATTTTCATAATATAATCCTAATCAGTTTGCAAGTATGGAAAGCCTTTGCATTTCTTAATTTAGTTCTTAGGTGTCTTGCAGTTTTTAATTATACAAATCTTTCACTCTTATAGATACATGTGTGTGTGTGTACATACATATATGGATTATGTATATTGTATATATATACAATTGTGTATCATTGTATAGTAAAGCTATTATTCTGGTGGAGTTTTTAGAGTCTTATATATATATATATAATCATATCTTCAATAAAAAATATTTTCACTTCTGATTACAGTTCTCCCACTCACTCCAGCTCTTTTAGATCTTTCTCATCTCACCATGCACCCAAATCCTTATCCTCCTGGAACTAGCTCTTGTAGACCAGGCTGGTCTCGAACTCACAGAGATCCGCCTGCCTCTGCCTCCCAAGTGCTGGGATTAAAGGCGTGCGCCACCACCGCCCGGCTCCTTATCCTTTCTTGTGTATATCTGTTAGCTTTAATTTGAGATTTATTCCTTATCACTTATAGTTTGCTTAAAAAATGTCCCCCATCAAAGGTCATATGTGGAATGCTAGGTTTCCATTGTACATTTCAGGGTTCCTGGTTCTCAGGAGGGCACTAACTTCGTCAATGGAGTGATCCATAGATGGCTATATGATGGGCTTTAGGGAAGTGGTGCCTAGGGTGTACTTTTGAAGACTGTCTTTTCCACATTATTCTGTCTTCTCTGCTTTCTGGTTGTCGTTGACGAGCAGCATTATCCATCATGCCCACGTGCCTGTGATGTTCCTAACTTACCATAGGCCTAAGAGCAATGGAGCCATCCAACATCTGCCTGCAACCTCTTAAATAGTGAGGGAAATAAGTCTTTCCTCACTTCAGTTGTCTTCTTAGCTATTTGTCAGGACAGTAAATGCTACTAAATATCCTAGGTCATTTTTATTTTAATGTTTTGTAGTATGTGTATCTCAGTTTATCTGTTGATAGGCATTTGGGTTATTGGTGTTTTTGAGTAATGTACTGAATAAATATAAAACATTTCTGGACATACAATGTTATTTCTCTTGAAATCACGTGAGTATAGTTTCTAGATCACAGAATAGCTCCATTAAGACTTCTTAAAAGGCTGAATCCTCTGTTTGTTCCATATCCTTCTCAGTATTGGAAGCTGTATTTCGCCCTTTCTTTTGGTTATATAGAATCATCTCATTTTTTTCCACAATGGCTAGTGCTCATCCTTTTATGTATTCTGAGCTACTTATATTTCTTCTTGTGCTGGTTTGTTTTCTAAATGTGATTGACTTTTTATTTCAGAGTAACGAGTACTTTTTAAAAAAATATTCACTTTATTATGTGTACTTGTGTCCATATGAGATATGTGCTTGTGAGTTCAGGTGTCACTAAAGGCCAGCAGAGGGCATTTGGATCACTTGGAACTGAAGATATAGATAGTTGGCTGTTCAGTGTGGGTTAGGAACCAAACTCAGGTCCTCTGCAAGAACACTATACATTTTATCCTGAGCCACCTTTCCAGTTCCCAAAAGTTCTTTATACTCTATATTCCAAATACAATTTCATCTAGATAAAATTACCAAGGGTATATTCTATAACTCTGAAGTTTGTCTTTTCATTTACATAACAGCTTTCTACGAGCAAAAGCTTTTTAACTTCAGTGATCTCTTATTTATCATTTTAAAATATTGGTGGTTCTGGGAAGATGACTCAATAGGTAAAGGTATCTGTCTTTTTGAGACCAAATCTCATGTAGCTCAGGTTGTCCTTGAGCTTGCTATATAATAGTGAATGACCTTGAACTTCTGATCCTCCTGTGTACCTCCTGAGTGGTCTGGTTATAGGTGTGTGTAGCCATACATAATTTATATAATGCTGGGGATTGAAGTTCTGCGAATTCTAGCAAACACTTTACAAACTAAGCTAAATCCCCAGTTCTCTGCTGCCTTTTATAGACTTTAATTTGCCTTAATCTTTTCTTGGAAATCTTTGGCCACATGAAGTTATCAGGACTGTTGATTTATCTACTACATTAACTTATTTCTTCATCATAGTGCCGTACTGTACAGTTGTGCTTGCTTTATCTGTATCAGAGATTCTTAGCTGAGGATAGTTTTGTCTTGCAAAGCTTATTTGATAGTATCTCAAGATATATGCTTCTTTCAGTTGTAGAGAGGAGATGTTACTTACATCAAGCAGGTAGAGACGATAAGGATGTTGCTAAGCATCTAATAATGCACGTGACAATCTCCCATTCTTCCATGAGTAGAATTATCTGGCCCCAAATACTGTAATACCAAAATAAAATACTTAGGCTTATATAAGTCTTGAAATTAGTTATTGTTAGCTCTCCAATCTTCTATTTCCTTTTCAAAATTGCCTTGCATAGTCAAGTTCATTTATATTTGCATATAAACTATAAGTGAACTTATGTAGAGTAGATCAGCATTGCATTAACCTAGAATAATTTGGTGAGAATTGAATTGATACTTTGGGTGTCTTTTGTTTTTTGTTTAACTTCCCTATAAAAACCATCTGAATTTGGAGCTTTATTTTTTTAAAAAAAAAAGAAAAGAAAGTTCGACAGGAAGTGGTTGAACACGTTTTTAATCCTACTTGGGAAGCAGAGGCAGACAATATCTGAATTTGAGGCCAAATTGGTCTACAAAGCTAGTTCTCTGGCATCCAGGGCTACACAAAGAAACCCTATATCAAAAAACAAAAAGAAAAGTTCATTGTGCATGTGATGTGCGTGTGTGTGTGTGTGTGTGTGTGAGAGAGAGAGAGAGAGAGAGAGAGAGAGAGAGAGAGAGAGAGAGAGAGAGAGAGAGAGAGGTGATATGTATGTAATGGGTATGGGCAGTTTTAGGCTCAAACTCAGGTTGTCAGGCTTAGCAGCAGGTTCTTTTACCTACTGAGCAATCTTGCCAGCTGTTATGTTACAGACTTCCTGGAGAGATGCAACACACACACACACACCTACTCATTCCAGAAAGGGAATATCTATCTTAGTTGGGGTTACTACTGCTGTGATGAAGTACTATGACCAAAGCAAGTTGGGGAGGGAAGGATTTATTTGGCTTATGCTACCACATCACAATTTATCATCAAAAGAAGTCAGGGCAAGAATCTAGAGGCAGGAGGTGAGACACACACTATGGAGGGGTGTACTTACAGGCTTGTTCCTCATGGCTAGCTAAACCCACTTTTTTTTTTTAATAAATAGAACCTAGGACCATGAGCACAGGGGTGGCATCTCCCACAGTAGGCTGGGCCCTCCCCTGTCAATAACTAATAAGGCTTACAGGCTTTTCTATAATCCATTTTTTTAGAGCCATTTTCTTAATTGAGGTTCCCTCCTCTCGGATGACTGTAACTTGTGTGAAGTTGACATAATACTAGCCAGCACACCACCAAAGTCTAACTTGGTGAACTAATACTTCGGTGTCTCTGTCTCTTCTCTCTCTCTCTCTCTCTCTCTCTCTCTCTCTCTCTCTCTCTCTCTCTCTCTCTTTCTCTCTCTCTCTCTGTGTGTGTGTGTTTTTTCCTGGCTGTCCTTGAACTTGCTTTGTAGAGCAGGTTGGACTCAAACTCAGGGATTGCCTACCTCTGCTTCCCAAGTGCTGGGATTAAAGGCATGCACCACCACCTGGCAAACCATTAAATTTTATGGGGATTACTTACTGGAATATGAGTGAGGAGTTACTTCCAGGAGCAGAAATTATTCAAAGTAGGTGCATCACCAAAACCCATTCCAGTACGGGTGACAGCTTGTGAATGCTGGAAACCTGGAGAATACTGCACAGCATGCAGGCAGATTAACAGGATCTTTTCCTTCCTAGGTGGCTCAGATGGTGGGTAGACTCAATCTTCTTTGCAGCTTGGTTTGTTTAAGAGTGATTGTCAGCATCGTTATTGTTTACTCATGGAAGGGGAGGTAGGGACCTAATGAATCAGGCCACTTTCATGGATTTCCTGAAGCTGTTTTTAGTTGCATGCATTCTGTTTTAAGGAGCTTCTCTGCTGGATAAACTGTTTCAATCTTGGAGGAAACTACTACACAACAGCAGCCTTTGTTTGTTAAATCTAAGTATATGTATTTAGACAGCAAGTGTATTAGTAAGAGTTCTCCAGGAACAAACTGCCTGCAGGCAGAAAAAGAAACCCATAGAAGAGGGAGAGGCAGAGAAAGGAGGAGGGAAGGAGTTAGTAACTTTGATTTAATGACTCACAGTCTACGGTATGTAGGACAGCAGGCAAAGTAGAGACTTTCTCATCTCATCTTGTCAACCCTGGACAGTGAAAAGTTCATCTCTTCTCATCTGCTTGATTGTTTGGAAGTTGTTTTGTGTCTGCTGGGTAGAGATCCTGATGAGAGTTGATGTTGCTACTTGAATCCTGTAGTTTGGAAGCAAAGCTCCTGCAGGCTGGTAGCATAGACCTGCGGACATGCATGCTGACCTGGGGAAGTAGATGATATACAGCTCTAAGCCATAGGTATTCTGGGGAGACAGATTCCTTCTTCGTCAGGAGATCTTAGTCTTTGTCTATTAAGACTAATTAGAAAGCCTACCCAATGGGTAACATATCTGTTGTTTTAAATGTTAGTTATATCTAAATCCTAAGTTCACAGAAACATGTAAACCAGTGTCTGAAAGTTAATTAGTATGGCCTACAAAGTGAAAGCAAGAAGTGAACCATCACTGAAGGAAATTCAGGCTTTCTGTTCTTGTATTTGTCTTCTTACATGGTAGGCTTTTCCCCAAGTGCATCTTCAGTATATAATTTGTGGTTTGGGGCAGGGGCCATGCATAAAATTGCTCATTATATTCTTTGTATTAGTTACTAGTCTCATTGCTCTAACAAAATACCAGGTAAAAGCAGTTCACAGAAGGGAGAGTTTGTTCTGACTCACACTCTGAGGATGCAGTAGTCCCTTGTGGTGGAGAAGTCACAGTGGTAGGCGCTTGTAACACCTGATCGTGTCATATCTATAGTCAGGAAGCAGGGAGAGATGGATGCTGCTGCTTAGAGAGTTCCTTTTTTAAATTCAGCTTGAAAATTTCCCTAGGGAATTCCTCACAGGCATACTTAGAAACTTGTATCCCATCACACTAATTTTTAGATCCCATCAAGTTGATGTCAGAACTAGCCATCTAGTCCTTGTCAGTTTGACACCCAAATGCATCATATAATCTTCCACCTTGTATGTAGCGTGATTAATAAAAGCCCAGAGACTGATATTGGGGTTCAACATAAAGCTCAGAAAAGCAAAAAAGGCAGCCACTGGCTCTTTTTTTTTTTTATTGTAACTTTTATTTATGACTAGTAATTTCATTTGTTTTATTATTTTAGCATTATGCCATATTCCAACCTGGGGGAAAAAATCAAACAACAACATAATATAACTTTAATTTTTTTCTAATGAAGTTGAGCTTTCTTCTGTAAGACTTTTTTTTATTTTCTTTTTTTTATTTTATTTTATTCTTTTTTAATTAAAATTTCCGCCTCCTCCCCCTCCTCCCCTCTTATCTCTACCTCAATCTGCAATGGTGATCCTGCCTCCAGGAATTTCAGAATGAGTCTGTCTGAGAGCTGTCTCCTCCTGTTTTATAATCGTCTGTAGGCCTGGAATTAAGGACATGCCCCACTACTGCCTAGTTTCTATGGCAAACTGGTGTGGCTACTAGGTGTGTGTCACCACTGCCTGGTCTGAAAAGCAGTGGGGCTGTTTTACTCTCTGATCTTCAGGGAAGCTTTATTTATTAAAATACAAATGAAATATCACTACACCTGTATCTTCATAGGATCATAGCTTTTTCATAATACAAAATTCATTCAGTACAACCTTAAAAGTTCCCATAGTCTATAGAATGTTGTCACACATAGCTTCTCACATCAATTCATCTAATCTGGTTTATTTTTCACAGGCCTGTCCAGAAGCTAACATAATCTAGATTAATTCTTCACAGGCTTTCTATACGATTCTACATCCCATGGAGTTAACAAACTGACTTAAACGTCACATTCTCTCTCTCTCTCTCTCTCTCTCTCTCTCTCTCTCTCTCTCTCTCTCTCTCTCTCTCTCTCTCTCTCTCACACACACACACACACACACACACACACACACACACACCCGACACCCTCCTCTCACACCAGTTCTGGGGATTGAGCTTTGGGCCTTGTGATTTACAAGAACTCAATTGCTGAGCAAAAGCTAACTGCTTGGCATCCTTTTAATGTCTGTAAGATATATAATAGTCCATGTATTCTGACCATGGTGATTCTCCTTCTCTTTTCCTAGTTCTACTCTATTTCCATAGGACTTTACTGTTCCTTTCAAGTCTGGCTTTAATTTTCTAGTTCCCACATCATTTATTTCTGTTATTTATTTTACTTAGTTTAGGTTTCTTTTGCTATTTTCTTTCTAACTTCTCTTAAACTATTGATTTTTAATGTTTTGGTTTTTCAGATACAAACTTTTGAAGCTCTAAATGCTGTTTCAGGAATATCTCATAAATTTTAACATTTTCGTTTTGATTTCTCTTATGATTTCTTTCTTGATATGTGTTAGAGTGTATGATGTTCAAATACATTGTAACCTCTTTGTGTCTTGTTTATTTCTGATTTCACTTTGTTGGCATCAGAAAACATGTTCTGGTAAGATTTCATCTTTATGAAATTTGTTAATATAATTTTCTGTCTCCAGATGTGGTCTGCCATGGGCAGTGTTATGTGTATATTTGAAAAGAATACATACTCAGCAAATATTGAGTGTTTTATTCTATGGGGTTACTTAAATAATATTGTTTGTTTGTGCAGCCCAAATTTGTATCTTACTGTGGTATGTTTCCCATTTTTTATTAGTTACTGAAAAAGCATGTTCATTTTCAACTGTGATTGCTGCTTTCTCTGCTTCCCTTTCAGTTAAGAGTGTTTTGTGTGTTTGAACACTCCACCAACAGCATATTTGTTGAATTCTGTATTTGGGAGTTTTGTGTCTTCCTGCTGTTGTGATATATTTCATTTCTCTTGTAGACTCTTAACTATATTTTAATATATTCATTGACACTTAAAGATATCCAACCCAAATTCCTTCTCCCATACCCTGTTAATTAATCTTAATTTGAAGTATTGTTTACCAACTTTTAAAATAGCTTAGATATTATTAACTCTTTAAAAATTCTACTCCAACAAACTTGGCCGTCTCTGCCTTTCAATTGAGTGTGTGCAGAGACAGACTACTGTATTTAATTATTGAAGATGTTAGATTCAAATCTGAATACTTCTTTTCCTCTATTACTCATTTTCTCTGCTTTTGTGGTTAATATTCCATTTGTGAATTTTACAGAAATATTAGTTCTACTCACCCATGTCATATTGTGCTTGTCTGTCCTAATATACTACGGCATGGCACAAATATCACAAACTTTGGTTTTAATGCATTAAATTAGTGTTTTGCATACATATCTTTAAAAATTGCATTTTTTCATTTATTGTGTGCGTGTGGTGGGGGTTGTATACATGCATGCATGTGAATGCCAAAAGACAGCTTATAGGAGTTGGTTCTTTCCTTATGCTATGTGGGTCCTGAGGATTGTCAGGTGTCAAGTGTCTGACTTGGTGGCAAGCACCTTTATGCAATGAGCCATCTCCCCACCCTGTACATACATATTTCATTTCTAGCTCTTTTCCTTTCTTTCTGTAGGTCTAAATGTCCACAAGACAACACTTCTTGAATCTGCTTTTTTTTTTTTTTTTTTTTTTCTGATGGCAGAAATTCATTGTGGTGTTTTATCCTTATTTTAAAAGATATTTTGCAGGGTAGTGGTGATTGTAAAGATTTTTTAGTCCGACAAACCTCTCCGCTGACACAATAATCCAAATCAGGCCAAATCAAACCAAATTAGAAAAAGCTCAGGTTAATGGATGCCAGCACTCCCAGGGGAGGGGGCTTGAAATGGAACTTTCCACCCAGCATTCCAAAATGGATGCCAGGGGCTGGGGTGAAGCCCCATCCAAATAGTAGTGCTTGCCTTTAATTTTAGAATTTTAATCTCAGGAGGCAGAGGCAGTCAGATCTCTGTGAGTTTGTGGTCAGCCTGATCTACAAAGCAAGTTCCGGGAGAGCCAGGGATGTTACATAGAGAAACACTATCTCAAAAAAAAAAAGCAAAAAAAAAAACGTGTACATACATTCATACATATTAATACATTTAGAATTAGCACGTATGAAACTCTCCCTGGATTTCTTTCAAGTGACATGGCAGACAACCAAGTCAACACCCCAACTTGAGAAAAAGTTATGTGTTTGCTAAGTTTTCTGTTGCTATGTTAAAACACGATAACCAATTAGCTTGAGAAAAAGAGAGTTTGTTTGTTTAACATTTATTTATTTTTTAATTCATTTTATATTCCAACCAAGGTTTTCCCTTTCACCCCCATCCTCTCCTCCCAACAGGTGAGGGCTCCCATGCACATGAATTTGGGGCAGGATCAAGCCCCTCCCTGAAGAGGGTTTATTTTATCTTAAAGCTTGTAGTACATCATCCAGGACAGAAAGTTGGAGGCAGCAGAGGCTATGAAGGACTATTGCTTGCTTGCTTGCTTGCTTGCTTGCTTGCTTGCTTGCTTGCTTGCTTGCTCTTCATGGCTTGTTCAGCCTGTTTTCTTATAGCACCCAGGCCTCCAGTCCACAGTGAGCTGGGCCCTCTGACATCAACCATCAGTCAAAAACAATGTACCTCAGGCTTGTCTATGGCCCAGTCTTATAGAGGCACTTTCTCAGTTAAGGTCCCATCTTCCAAGGTGACTTTAGCTTGTAATGCAGCTGCATGGGTTAGAAATCCTTTTGCTGTCTGTCCCTTTCCACGTGTGTTCCATCGTCATTTACTTCCATTATTTCTGAGCAAAATACTGCACTTTGGGGGTTTTGTTTGTTTGTTTTATAAAATGAATTGGATCTGGCCCATTGTTCCTTTATTTTGGTTTTAATTAATTAGAGCATGCTAAGTTGCATTTATCATGTTTAACATTTCTTGATTTAGGGCTGGAGAGATGGCTCAGTGGTTAAGAGCACTGGCTGCTCTTCCAGAGGTCCTGAGTTCGATTCCCAGCAACCACATGGTGGCTCACAACCATCTGTAATGAGATCTGGCGCCCGCCTCTGGCATGTGGGCATACATGAAGGCAGAATGTTGTATACATAATAAATAAATATATCTTTAAAAAATTTCTTGATTTATTAATTTATATATTTATTTTAGTTTGTTGCTCTAAGATTTTTTATAATATTTGTGAAGTTTTAGCCATTATTTCTTCAGATATTCTTGTTGTTTTTATGATTGTGTTTTTTTGAAACAGGTTGTATTATAGAGCTCTGGAACTACAGACACTTCTTTAGCCTCCATGCCTGGATTGCAGATGTACAGTTTCATGCCTGGCTTCCTTGGGTACCTGCTCTGTCCCCTCTCCTTTCACTTCCCCATTTCTATTATATGTATCAGGCTATTTTATGAGTGTCTCCTGTGTCACAGATATTCTATTTGTGTTTGTTTTTTGTTCTTAATATATTTTAATAATTCTTTGAGAATGTTATGCAATGATTTTTGATCATATTCAACCCTAACTTCTTTTCTGTGATTCTTCCTTGCACCCCTAAACTGTGTGTGCTTTTGTTTTGTTTTGTTTTAAGTAACTAGTTGAGTACAATTTCTTGTTTTGCCAACCATATGTTCATGGGTGTGGAGCCATCCACTGGAGCATAGTTAACTTTTTTTTATTTTATAAATTTTATTTTCTGTGTAGTTCAGTTATCATTGCTTTTGTCAATCAATCCTTAAGTTCACTGACTTAAAATACCATTTATTTGTTTTGTTTGTGTAAATAATATATACAGGAGTGCTTGGCATATATATGGAGGTCAGAAGGCAGCTTTTAGAACTGTTAGTTCTTTCCTTCCACCATGTAAGTTCTGGAGATCAAACATGTTGTCAGACCTAGAACATCCAGCACCTTTTGTCGGATATGTGGGCTCTGTGTTCTCTTTTCCAATAGTCAAGCCCCTTCAGGTCCAAGGCCCAATGTTGTGATTTTACTTTTTAGTCCCAGAGTTGTAACAGAGCTCTCACCTGTAATAAAGTTTGAGAATGTTCTGTGAGTGTAAAGAAATAATATCCTAGAGGAATGGGTACATCACTACAAATTTATGTTTCAATAAATCTATACAGATTATGTTCTTTTAAATTCCAGGATAGGAATAAGCACATTTTAGGGTGTTAAACTGGGCAGTGGTGGTGCACGCCTTTAATCCCAGCACTCAGGAGACAGATACAGGTGTATCTCTGTGAGCTCAAGGCCAGCCTGGTCTACCAAGTGAGTTCCAGGGCAGGCTCCAAAGCTACAGAGAAACTCTGTTCTGAAAAATGAACTAATTAATTAATGAATTAATGGAAGGAGTTGTTAGTTTGATAATGTTAAGAATATATCTGTAAACACATAAGAATTTACTTATTATATTGTCTGTGCTTGATTTTATCCAAAAGACCAAGAGGTGACTTGTATAGACTGAATACGACAAACCCAATATTGGAAGTATTTGGGTCTGATTCTGCTGAGGTCCGCAGTACCCTTATTTTCTTTTCTTTCATCTTTAAAGAAAAATAAGAAAGCTATGATCCTCCAGCATTTATCTACAAAGAACCCCTAGATTTAAAGTACATTTTCTCTGGAGAGAATTGGTTGTCACTGTGTCGTGTACTTCAAGCCTCTTACATTAACTGGGAGCCATGCTAAAGTTTTAGCTCGGGTCATAATCCCACTGATGTTGTGACTCCATAGGCAGCAATTCTCACCCTTCCTAATGCTATGACTCTTTAATGCAGTTCCTCATGTTGTGCTGACCCCCAGCCATAAGATTATGTCATTGCTACTTTATAACTCTAAATTTACTACTATTATGAGTCATAACACAAATATCTGTGATCTTAGGCCACCCTGTGTAAGGGTTGTGGAGATGGGTCAGTGAGTACATATTTGCTGCAGAGGCATGAGGACAAGAGTTTGGATCCCAGCATCCAGGTAAAAGCCAGAATTAAGAAATTAAAACAGAACCATACCTAGTTAAAACCGTACACAGTATCAGAGTTCAAAAGAAAAACAGAGACCAGGGCTGAGGGCATAGCTCAGTCAAAAAAGTGATTACCATGCAAGTATCAGCACCTATGCTTGAGCCTTGGAAACCATATAAAATGGCAGGTGAGGTGGCGTGTGCTTTGAACACAAACACTAAGAAGGTAGATACAGGTAGATCCCTAGTTTAGCCTACCTGGCCAATTCTAGGCCATTGAGAAAAAATTTGGCTCAATAAGAAGGTGCTTGAGAGAATGGCACCTGAGGGTGATCTCTTATTTCCACATGCATGCAGAAATACATGCACTCCTAAACATACACTTGTGTTTCTGTGGCTATTAAAAGTGATTTATTTAGAAAGTAATTTTATTGGTTGCTTCAGTTATATTATCTAAAGTAATAATATGTGTTAATCAGTAGCTGTGTAGTAGATGGACCTGATGGGATGATAGGTGCACTTCACCACATGACAAGGCCAGAGCAGAATCCAGATGAACAAACAGTGAAGAAGGCTACTTGTTGAACTAGAAGAGTTGACCTAGAGTAAACAAGGCATTTCCATTACAATTTTAAAGACTGACATATAGAAAATACTTTAATAACACTTTTTCTTTTTTCTTGGGCCAATTACTGTACTAGAAAAGAGTATGAATAAATAGGGAGTAGAAAAGAGTATAAAGAAATAAACTTTTAAAGAAAATCAGTTAATATTAGAAGAGATTTGAGGAGCTGGAGACATGTCTCAGCAGTTAAGAGCATTTATTACTCTTGTAGAGTTTGATCCCCAGCACACCTGTTAGGCAGCTCACAACCTCGTATAGTTCCAACTCCGGGGGGAATTAAAGGCCTCTGGCGTTCAAAGACACCTGTACTCATGTGCATATGCCTACATGCGCACACACACACACACACACAATTAAACGTGATAAAAGTAAATCTTAAAGAGAGATGATGGCTTAGCAATTGATAGCACTTCCTACTATTTAGAGAGGGTCTGTTCAGTTCCAAGCACCATGCCAAGTGCTTACAACCTTCTGTAATTCCAGCTCTAAGAGATGAAGCCTCTGGCCCCTGGGTGTTCTTATGCATGACATACACCCACACAAACACACACGTGTACAAACAAAACTTTTTTTTTTTTTTTAAAGAAAGTCAATTGTTAGAAAAAAGGAGATTTGAAAGCCAGGTGTTGAGATGACCTTGAATAAATGAAACAAACTCTAAATCATAGGACATCAAAAGGGAGAAAATAATGTCAGTTATTTACTTGAAGACTCTACAGGAGGTAGTTGGAAGGAGATGCATTAAATTTTCGAAAGGGAAATGATAGATAAGTGCAAGTTTTCTATCTGGGAGAATGAAATAGCAGTGAGATGAAAAGAAAACCAGTATAAGAAAGCATCCTAGAGCTAAGGGGGAAGTGGGGGACAGAATCCTTGCCCTTAAAACTATAGTTTACACACATTCATTTCTTTTTATTCTCCTCCACTCTTTTAGAAAAATATATATATTATTCCTTTATTCACAGCATGCACATGGAGGTTGGAAGTCAACTTGTAGGAGTTTGTTCTCTTTCCATGCTGCGGGTACATGAGGTTGGGCTTGTGTCATCAGGACTGGCTGCAGGCCCCTCATCTTGCCGCCCTTCCTTTGTGTTTTCGAGACAGTCTCACTATATATAGCCCATGTTGTCCTGGAATTTTGAATCATCCTCCTGCCTATCTCTCAGGTGCTGGGATTTGGGGTGTATGCTGAAAATGAGGCTCAAGTTAATTCTTTGTATCCTTCTTCATCTGTACAATGTTTTGGAAGAACTTGCAGGACCTGAATTACCCTGGAATTGATTTTTAGTTATTCCAAGATATAAAGCAGAAATACCAAATATTTAAACAATGAAATGCATATAGAAAGAAGTGTGTTTCATCAACAAAGCAGATGAATTTTCTAGTATTTCATCGAAATTTAAGGGTAGGGCCCAGAAGTATAACTAAGACAGTAGGTAAAGGAAGTCAGAGGCGGATCATGTGCATAGTGCATGCAAGGCTTTGGTCTCCACCCTAAGTAACCTCCCTTGCCCTAAAATGCAAGAATAGGTGTGCTGACTAGTTTTCCATCTGAGAGGAGGGGACTTCCATTGAGAAAATGGCTCCAGAAGCCTGGGCTGTAAGCAGGTTAGTCTCTAGGGCATTTCCTTAATTAGTGATTCATGAAGGAGAGACCAGCTCATTGTGGGGGACACCTCTAGGCTGATGGCCCTGGACTCTTAAGAAAGCAAGCCCAGCAAGCCATGGTGAGCAAGGCAGTAAGAGTACTCCCTGGCCTTTGCATCAGCTCCTGCCTCCAAGTTCTTTCCCAGTTTGAGTTTCTGCCTTGGCTTCCTTCAGTGGACAGTGCTCCAGGATATGTAAGCCAAATAAACCCTTTTCTCACCAAGTTGCTTTTGATCATGGTGTTCCATCACAGCAATAATAGCCCTAACTAAGACAGTAGATAAAGAAAATCACAGTGCACAAGAAATGGAAAATGCAATGGAAATATATAAATGGAAAAATAATATAATAGAGTATCTGTAAAATATAAATAGCATTTATTAGTAAGCTATTTAGTTTGCAAAGTATTTTAAGCATTTGTGAGATAGCTCAGTCAGTAAAGTGGTTGCCATACAGACATGAGGACTCCCAGAACATATGCACATGAGCAGACAGGGGTGGTGGTATGCATTGCAAAAAGTGAATCACCAAATAAGATGGGGAAGCAGGTGAGGAAGACACCCTGACGTCAGATACCAATCTCTTGGCCTATCTCCACAGGTGATGGCAGAGGCTCATGCACATACACAAATTTGGGTGGATTTTTTTTTATGGACAAGAGAGGTGGTTCCTCCAATTCCGTGTGTGTGTGTGTGTGTCTTTATGTAAGTTATGAGTCAGAGTCTTTGGCTTTCTGAATAGCTAGAATTACAGTAACTAGCCAGAAGACTCTTAAAATATTTTAAATTAATGATATAAAGACAGACAAAATGATACCTTTTTAAAATATTGAAAGTTAATAAAGGTGTAAATGTAACAGACCCAAATTGTTATCCCTATTACACAGTATAATAATGATATCAGCATGTGTCAGTTTGTGAATACTAATCATTTCTTCTGTTCATCTCATACCCTCACATGGAAAACTTTGAATTGTTCTTGACTTTATGGTCTTGTTGAAGAGAGGGTGGCTGCTTTCGTTTGACTTTAAGTATAGAACATTCTTACCTTTAACATTCATCAGAGTGATCGACTCAATGGATTCGTTTTCCTTCCTGTTCTCTTTCCCTCTTAGTGTCTTTTTATTGTTGCTGAGATAGGATCTCACTGTATGTCCCTGTTTGGCCTAGAGCTTGCTCTGTAGACCAGACTAGTCCTAAACTCAAAAGAGTTTCTGTCACTTTTCTTAACTCACTTAATATGATTATAATAATATTTCTATTTTTATTTTTTTAAGAAAACTATCTTTTATTTTACATACCAATCCCAGTTCCCACTCCTTCCCTCCTCCCATTCCTTCTACCTTGCCCCCACCCCAACCCCCATCCACTCCTAAGAGAGGGTAAGGCACATTGCTTTGGGAAGACTTATGTATACTAGCATATTATCTGCAAATAGCGGAAGTTTGATTCTTCCTTTCCAATTTGTATCCCCCTTGATCCCCTTTTGTTGTCTTATTGCTCTACCTAGAACTTTAAGATCTGTGTTGAATAGATACGGAGAGAGTGGAACAGCCTTGTCTTGTTTCTTTTACTAGAATCTTTTTGCGTTTCTCTCCATTTAATTTGATTGTGGCTGTTGGCTTGCTTGCTATGTATTGCTTTTATTATGTTTAGCTATGTTCCTTGCATCCCTCTTTTCTCCAACAACTTTATCAGGAAGGAGTGTTGGATTTTGTTGAATGCATCTAATGAGTTGATCATATGGTTCTTTTCTTTCAGTTTATTTATATGGTGAATTACATTGGCAGATTTTCATGTGTTGAGCCATTCCTGTATCTCTGGGATGAAACTGATTTGATCATGGTGGATGACTATTTTGATGTGTTCTTGCATTTGGTTTGCCAGTATTTTATTGAGTGTTTTTGCTAAATGTTAAGGAGGGACATTGAGTCTTTGTGTGGTTTCGGTATCAGGGTAACTATAGCTTCAAAAAGAGTTTGACAATGTTCCTTCTGTTTCTGTTGTGTAAAAGAATTTGAGGAGTATAGGTATTAGCTTTTCTTTGAAGTTCTGGTAGAATTCTGTACTGAAACCATCCGACCTTGGGCTTTTTTTGTTTGGGAGGCTTTTCGGATGACAGCTTTTATTTTCTTGCAGGCTATAGGTCTAATTATATTATTTACTTGGTCTTGATATAATTTTGATATGTCGTACCTATTCAGAAAATTGTCCATTTCTTTTACATCTTCCAATTTTGTGGAGTGCAGGTTTTTAGTATGACCTAACGATTCCCTGGATTTCCTCGGTGTTTGATGTTATGTCCCCCTTTTCATTTCTGATTAGTTAATTTGGATGTTCTCTCTCTGCCTTTTGATTAGTTTGGATAAGGGTTTGTCTATCTTGTTGATTTTCTCAAAGAACCAGCTCTTAGTTTCATTGATTCTTTGTATTGTTTCCTTGTCTCTGTTTTATTGATTTCAACGCTCAATTTGATTATTTCCTGTCATCTGCTTCTCCTGTGTGAGTTTGCTTCTTTTCTGTTCTGTTCTCTTAGTTCTCTCCGTGCAGTCACGGGGGTGGGGGGGACACAAGGTGGCGTGGAGGTGGGGTGAGACTTGTACCTTACAGGGTTCGATGGAAGGAGTGGGGGTGTTGGAGCAGCACACCTGCAGGAAGCTTCCCTGCTGGCTGCCTAGAGAAGCTGAGGTAGGTGGGGGAAGGCCTGGGGTTTTGCTCTGATACCTAGGGTCTAGGGAGTGGGGTGCCCCGCTGTGTGGGTTATCACTCACCTTTTGGTCCTCTTTGCAGTCTCAGCCTGTGTTTCAGAGTTCCTCTGAGGTCACTGGGGATAGGAGAGTTTCGATTATGATTATTTTTAGTTACATCTATTTTCATATTTGAAAAAATTCTATCATGTATATTTTCTTTATCAATGGCCTCTGTTGTTGAACACCTATATATTGCTTCCATAATCTAGATATTGTAAATATTATAGCTAACATACTTTAAAATATTTGTTTTATGAAATAAATAATTTATATTTACTTTCTTTCATTACAACTACAAGATTAATAAAATGTATGTAGTGGCTTTGTTTCTTCACGTAAATTTCCATCAGCCAAATCCATAAGATGATTGCAGCAAAAGAAACTCATTCTTCCTGGATGTGGGATAATACATGCCTTTAATTCCAGCGCTCAGGAGGCAGAGGAAGGGGCAGGTGGATTTCTATGAGTTCAAGGCCAGTCTGGTCTACAAAGCAAGTTCCAGGACAGCCAGGACTAGACAGAGAAACCCTGTCTTGAAAAACAAAAAACAAACCAAGAACATAAACCCCTCAGCTCTGATCCCTGGGGAACTGTCCTCATTAAAAAGCCATTTTTTTTCTTATATCAATGACTATATCTTCACATGGCCAAATAGTGAGACATAATTCTTTAAAGATTTTTTTTTATGTGTGCTTGCATGGACATATGTGCATCTTATGCTGGTTTCTGAAGAGGCCGAAAAACGGTGTCAGGTCAATGGAACTGGAGTTACAAGTGTTACAAGTCACCTGGTGTCGGCGCTGAGAATGGAGTCCAAGTTCTCAGCTGGACCAGCAAGTGTTTTATCTTCTGAGCCATTGATGAGGCCCTGAGACCCACTTCTTTAGGTGATTAGTGATCAAAGACAATATTGCAGTGATGTTTAACTTCATCAGCCTTAGTTCCATGTACACCTTCCTGGAATAAAGCATCCCTGCAGGATCAAGAAAGAGAAGTCCTATGTGCAAGGAAACACTCATGACTTCATTTCCGGCTTTATAGCAAATGAACCTGCTCCAATTTTCACCTGCTCACATGGTGAGCAATTGTAGAATTGACTCTTGGCAAAGGATGGTATCAGCCAGTCATAAGAGAACCAATTTGACCAGAGAGTTAGGCCAGCGATTATTTACTTCTCATCTTTCCTTGATATTTTTTTAGGCAGGAGCTGGGCTGAAATGAAATATCAAACTCACTGATCACTAGAAGCTAAGCCTTAGAGATTTAAACTAAAACAGTCTTAATTCTGTCATTTTTTTTTCAGTTTGTTTTGTTTGTTTTTTATTTATATGTATATGGAGGGGTGCCCATGTGAGTGCAGATGACAGCAGAGGTCAAAAGATTTTGAATCCTCTAGGGCTGAAGTTACAGGCAGTTGAGAGGTACCAGATTTGGGTGCCTGGAACCAAACTAAGAAATTCTGGAAGAGGAGGAAACATTCTTAAGTTCTGAACTATTCTCTAACCCAAATTTTAAGTCTTTTCTGATTCCAACATAGTTATTAACATGATATGGTTTGACACAAGTTTCTTTTTTTGTTTGTTTGTTTTTTTGTTTTTGTTTTTGTTTTTTCGAGACAGGGTTTCTCTGTGGTTTTGGAGCCTGTCCTGGAACTAGCTCTTGTAGACCAGGCTGGTTTCAAACTCACAGAGATCCGCCTGCCTCTGCCTCCCAAGTGCTGGGATTAAAGGCGTGCGCCACCACCGCCCGGCTTGACACAAGTTTCTTTAGCAACATAAGTTGCTCCCATTGGCACATTTTAGATAAATCACACCATGTAACATGCTCCTAAGAACACTAATTTTCTATAAATTAATGTTGCTTATATAAAATAAACATTGTTAAAATGAACTTATGAATATCTTTACCAATTCAGTAATAAAATAGGGGAGGGAGTATTAATATTATCTTCATAAAAACTCAGATCCTATCAACATTATTATTTGTATAAAAAAGGTAGCTCTATCATTATGATATCAAAGTTCTGCATAACCCAGCAGGTATAATATTGGCTAATCCCAGAGTGACAACTCTTGATTTGTCCGCTATGGGCATTGACTTGCAGACAAGCTGCACAGTAATGAAGTCATACCACCAAAGTTGATTTGTAGTCTCTGTATATTGCTCTTTCTTCTGAAATCTCATGCTGTCTGCTTCTCTTTAAACAAAGAGGGGTGTGCATGTGTGTGACCTGGTCACTTTTGAAATTCTTGTTTTAGAGACCTAATGTTTTCAGGGTGTTTTTATTGTGTTATTTAAGTTCTTTCATATATTGTTTAATGTCTACATCTACTTGGTAGAGGATAAATTATTCCTTTTTCAAGTAATGATGAAATACCTACTTTAAAATGGAGCTTCAGTCTAGTATTTGTATTTATTTATTATGCACAGGTTCTCGCTGTGTAGCCCTGGCTTTCCTGAAACTCACTATTTGGACCAGAGTGGCCTAAAACTCCAGGAATATCTTGCTGCCTCTGCCTCCCAAATCCTGGGATTAAAAGTATGTGCTCTCATGGTTGGCATCCAGTCTGGTGCTTAATATTAAAATAAATTTCATTACTCTTTGGAGAAAATTTTAGTGTAGTCACACCAAAACTTAAATCATGTGATGATGAAGAGAAAAAATTGTAAAAGTTGCCACCGTTCTGGTGGAACTGTGTTCCTTTTGGCAGAGTCACGTCACATCTATGGAGACTTTGGAATGGCCCCATGAGAAGCAGCTCTGCACTTCTACATTTCCAGCAAGCTACTGAAATAAATAAGCGAGCAAACATCAGTAATTACCAGCAAACAAATCAGTAATACATCATTCTCATATTCATTTATCCAAGTGACTACCTCCTATTTTAACCTTTTGGATGCAAGCTAAATATATGTTCTTCCTGTATATATATAAAAAATTTTACTCCTAAAGATAAACATGACCAAATAATAAAAGAAAAACTAAAAGAATGCAGGTTTGTATTTGAATGGTTGTGCCCCTGCTGCTACAGAAAGGCACCAACTTCTGTGAGTGCATGAGTACAAGTCACTTCAGACTGGACACTCTCTTCATTTCTTCATTGTCTGGTACTTACTGGCAGAGGGGCCACTGTGGCTGGGATTTGGCCCTGTTTCATAACAAGCTGCCCTTTTACTCCCAAGATAGTGGAACACATTAAGTTATCTGTGTTTGAGCATATCTTTCTTTTAGGGGGAAAAAACGCAAACACACCAGCCTTTTCCATTAGCCAGAACAGTACCTGTCTGAGATGCTGCTTGTCACCCAAGAGAGATAATGTTTGTTTCAAATAAAAATGTAACTTGTGACCTAGAATTGATTATTTTGCTCTTCCAGTGTGATATAAAACAGTTAACTCTCAACAAATGATTATTGTTTCATGCAGTTGCTGAAAAATCTACCAAGTGCTTTTAAATTTAATAAGATAAACTTCAAAGTACCTGGTTTATAAGGGTCCCTGAGTGAATTGTGTTGACACAAAAAAAGACTCCCTTTGGGCACCTCCACCCATGCCTCCCTCTGATGGTTTCTCTCCCATTCTCTTTTAAACCCACTACAACATTTTCCGTCTCTACTTTTCAGTGACCTGAACTGCCATTTGTCTTCTATCCCCTCATTTTCCATCATCTTGTTGTCTTTATAAGATGATGAAAGGCTTTTGAGAAGAGCTGTTGGTGTGTTTTAGCTGGTTCCCAAGTTACTTTGCTACATTTTTAGTTGTACAAGCCAGACCACATCATTAATCAGAGCCAAAAAGCTAATAAACCTGAGACAGTTCAAAAGATAGAAGACATTAACAACATAAACATGTAAATTTTATTATCCAGCTAATTATCACCATACCTGTCTTTGGGATCTAGTAGAAAGTTTTGCACACAGTGTATGTTCTCTCTCTCTTTTTTTTTTTTTTTTGAGACAGGGTTTCTCTGTGGTTTTGGAGCCTGTCCTGGAACTAACTCTTATAGACCAGGCTGGTCTCGAACTCACAGAGATCCGCCTGCCTCTGCCTCCCGAGTGCTGGGATTAAAGGCGTGCGCCACCATCGCCCGGCTATGTTCTCTTTTAGGAAAGTGATTGAATGGGTTTTATAAACTGTTGAACCAGTAGGTGGTAGAGATAATTCCTCATCATATAACCAACTAATAAAAGAGGTCAGTAGAGTAGTTGACAGGTAAGAAACTCCCCTTTGAACTTCTTACAAACCGTACCTTAGTTAAATTGTCTGAAACTGAGATTAGGGAGGGAGGGAGGGAGGGAGGGAGGGAGGGAGGGAGGGAGGGAGGGAGGGAGGGAGGGAGGACTGATAAAGGGCCTCTGGTTGTGTGGTTTACTAAAGCTTCATGACGACTGGAACATTTAGAGACGAATCCTGTAGACAATAACAGAGATAGCAATAGAGGAGCAAGAAGTCGGCACACGATGGCGCTTGTGAAAACCGGCTGTCACAGCCTGCCTCTTTCATCTTACAGGGGACAGACAAGTTCTGAAAGTGTTCCCAATAAGAGCTACATTGTCAGTCTTTGACTTCTTGGCTCTCTTGGCTTCTCTGACAACCCATCTATTTTCATCACTACCTGATGGCTTGACTAACAGATAACTGAATTTAAACCGTGTTCCAACATATTAGAAAAGTATAGAGCTGAGAAATGTATCATCTCTCTCTCTCTCTCTCTCTCTCTCTCTCTCTCTCTCTCTCTCTCTCTCTCTGTATGTGTGTGTGTGTGTGTGTGTGTATGCTGCTGATAACTGAATTCAGGACCTTGTGTGCACTATACCCTCTGCCCTCTGTTTCTGGAACTTATTTAGCTGTAATCAAAAATTGAGAATGGTAAAGGATCTCTTTGGACAGCTTTCTGCAGTTTCTTCACTGAAGTGCTTTCCAATCTGATTTTCTTAAGTCCCCATGGCATCTTGTTTAGAATTGGGAGTTCTATCTATGCCTTTCCTATACCTCCTTCCCTTCAGAGTTTGCCCTTCTTCTACTGTGCTTTGCCTGTGTTCCCCGAAAACAAGATCAGACAGGGATTTGAATTTCTACGTAAATCCTTTTCATTTTAAAAACACTGGAAACCATTCCAACTTGTTTTCTTTATAATATTTTAGGTAGTTGCCTGAATGTCCACAGTGTGACTACTCCCTGAATTTTTTCCAAATCACTCTTAGAACAGAGGGAAAACATACAACTAGTAAAGACTTTGCAGGCATTGAAGTGTTGTTTACAAAAGAACATTCTAATGTAGTACTCCCGCTTTATCTCGATTCTAATCATTCTGGCTGATGTCATTTGGAAGTACAATTTATTGGGCTGGAAAGATGGCTTAGCAGTTGAGAGCACTTGCTGACCTTCTAGAGGACCAGGGTTCTGTTCTCAGCATCTACATCAGGTGGCTCGTGACTGCCTGCAACTCTGATTCCAGTGGATCTAACATCTCTGACCTTTGTGGGCACCTGCACACCCAAGGTACACATATACTCATGCAGGCACACATACACACACATACATAAGAGCAAATCATTTTGACGATTTTAATTTTAGTTATGTGTGTATGTATGGGTCTGTGTAAGTGAGTACGTACAGTTGCCAATAGGGGCTACAAGTATCCCTCCTGTTGCAAGAGGAGACCACTTGTTTCCCGGCCACCCTGTAGCTGAGACCTGAAATAACCACTCAGAAACCATATTATTAAATCACTACTTTGCCTATTAGCTCTAACTTCTTATTGGCTAACTCTTACATATGAATTTAACCCATTTCTATTCACCTGTGTATCACCACATGGCTATGGCTTACCAGCTAAAGTTCCGGCATCTGTCACTGACCAGGCTACATGGCTTTTCCCTGACTCTGCCTTCTTTTTCCCAGCAATCAGTTTAGTTTTCCCTGCCTAGCTAAGTTCTACCCTATAAGGCCAAGCCAATTTCTTTATTCACCAATGCTATTCACAGCATACAGAGGAGAATCTTATATCACCCTTCCTCTGGAGCTAGAGGTACAGAGGTTGTATGAGCCCCCTCATCAGGGTTATGAGGATCTGAATTTGGGTCACCTGCAAGATCAGTACATGTGCTTAATCACTGACCCATCTCTCCAACCCCATAAATTGTTTTTAAAAGAAAAAATACAATATACATTCATTTATTTCACTAAAGTTAATTTCCTAAGAGTAATAGTTAACAGCTACATTCTGACTTCCAAATCAAAGTTTTTATTTTTAAAAACAGAATCACCAGAAATTTGGATATGCTTTTAACACTAACACACACACACACACACATCATACACATATACATATACAATTGCTTATTTCATAATAAAGTGAAATAAATAAGTTGAAAATTTTAAAATGTTTGTGAATTTTTTCTTTGTTAACTTTGCTATCTCAGGTCTTCTGTTCTATTTACTGATGGAATTCTCCTTTTAATTAGAAATTTTAATCTTAATTTGGTAGCCTTAAAAATATTTACTGTTAATTTTCTTCCATCTTTAAAATCTTCTAAACTATTTTAAGTAATACTGATAGAATGTGTGCTACCTTATTGGAGTTAACATATCTATCAAATGATTCCACAAAAGAAATTAATGATATCCTAAAATTAAATTGGACAATTCTGTTAATATTTTTGCTTAATGCATAAGAGAGCCTATTTGGTACCATTGGCTCAACATTTTATAACATACTGAACACAGATGATTTATTTGGTTGAATTTTTTGAAAACACTGCTGGGGATCTGTCCTGGATGCTAGACAATAGATCATGTTAACTTTTAGGCCAGGCTTTTGGAATTGATGACAAAGCATAACTATAGTTTTCTTTATGTAATCCTTTGACCATGACATTTTCTCCCCATTTGTTAGCTTTGTAGCTGTGTGTGCTACACTTACTATTTTGATACCCACATCATAATATAAAATCCTTTCTAATGAATAAAAACAGACTGATCTGGAGAAGTACAAAGTATGGATAAAGGTGTCTAGAGCCATGTACAGCAGGTCTCACATGTGTGGCTGTGGCATCATCTATGAGCTGAACGTTAGCATCTTGATGTCTGTCATTCCCTTGGGATGAAGGGTTCCATAATGGGCTGTGCTCTAAGTTCTTGGTAAAAGCAATTGCCGCTGCTTAAATAGAAGAGGGAAATGAATACTACTTCCCCCTTTTAAGGCTATACACATGCACAATGAATGTTCATCATCCAGTGTGAAAGGCGGTGACCCTAATGTTAACACATAACCTGAAAATCCCAACAGGTACATGTGCACATTGAAATGCTGGGAAACTAAAGTTGTATATCTTTCTTTAAAATAACATTTACAACCAGGCTCATGAAACATGATGATCTAAGACTCCATTTGTAAAAGTAGAATTCTGACATCCAGGCTCTTGTTCAGTGAGTAGGCAGAATGGTTCCCTGAATTGGAAAAGGCAGTACATGCCACAGTGACTGAACCCGCTGTGCACGCAGGAGAGTCGACTCTATTCCTAGAGTTTGCTTCCTATTTTCTGTCTTTGAAAATGAACTCCTGGCTGTCCTCTGACCTCAGCACATGAATGTAATGAAGAAAAAAAAGATACCTTACAGGTGGGCAAAAGGCAAATTTAATGTAAGAATTTCTCTTCTATTATAGACAAACTATGCAGGAAATCAGATCAGTAAGTAATGTGGTCAGATTCATAGGTGACATTTTCCAGTCTATTTTGAGGGCCTGAATTTCAAGCATTGGCTGAATAATTTTCATCGTTTCCCCTTTATACTCTCAGGTCATTGTGTGGGTATTGTATCTGAATTGCAGTGCTTAATTTACTATGGTGTATGTGTGAGCAGCAAGGAATTAGAACACTTTATTTCTTGACTTCTCTCTTGACATTTGAAAACATAATGCAGTCTATTAAGATAAACAAGTGCCTATTGGCTTTTACAAAGAATAGAATCCCATCTTGTCTGTTCTGTAAGATTACATTGACAGGGAGCTGAAGAGATGTCTCAGTGGTTAAGAATATTTGCTGCCCTTCCAGAGGTCCTAAGTTCAATTACCAGCAACTGCATGGCAGTTCACAACCATCTATAGTGGGATCTGATGCCCTCTTCTGGCATAAATTTGTACATACATATAGAGTACGCATACATTAAATAAGTAAGTAAATAAATAATGCTAATATTGCAAATGGGGAAGCAGACGATGCTTAACCTTAATTTATGCTGAGTATCTACATACAGTGCTTGTTAAATTACTAGTAACTAATTTGTTTTTTAAATGGAAAATAATTAAGTTACTAAGCTTGGCGTTCTCAAACATACAAATATAATTAGTCATATAGTCTTAAACTACTTTTTACATCTATCATATATTTTGCTCTTCAGTTTTAAAAATACTATTTATAATGTGCTTTATGGTGAGAAATATGGAATTATAACTGTATTTGGAAAGTAATTTAATATAAAAACCTCTTAAACAATTGTTTGGAAACTAATCAGTGAGAAAGTTCTATCTTTAAGACTCAGATCGAAACTTTTTAAAATACAAGTGCTTCTGAGATCCCCCATTTTTTGACAACTCCTTTTTATTTTTTATGTGCATTGGTGTTATGTTTGTGATGAGGTTGAAGGTGGATTTCCAGCATCTAGTATGGAACCCTGTTGGTGTCTCCAGTGTCCCTTCAGATTTAAGTAACAAATGAGAGTGAGGTTTATGCTTTCTTCAGTTTAGGGAAGTTTACTCTAAGGGAAGGCTAGTGTCCATAGGAAGAATAAGCCAGCTTTTCCAGTCACCAGCTAGCATTAGACTCAATTGTTTGGTCTCCATCCTCGTATGCTTCTTTGAAGCATTGTTCTGGTTTGGACACTCACTGTCTTGCCTCATGCTTCGTAATTCACTGGACATTGTTGTTTTGTTTTGCTTGTTTGTTTATTTGTTTTTTGACTAGACAGCTTAGGTATCAAATTTCCTTGTAAATTTTATACAAAGGTAAAAAAATTATTTTAGTCCTATTAGCGTCCATGGATAAAATAATAAACACTGAAGTCTTTTTTAAGCCATAAAACTTAGTCTATAATTTTCCTAAAGGCTGAGCAAGTTAATTTCTATCATGACAGACAACTATATTTTTATACTCATTTTTAAAGGCAGCTGGTGGATCTTTGGTTTATCATTGACTGCCATCTAGTGGGTCAAACTATTCTTTCACAATAAACCATTAAACTTGAGTGACTCATTTCTGTATGGGAATCCTTATCATTTTCGGTGCCTTTGTTTTCACTGACTGCTGTGTTTCACCAACTAATTTCTAAAGTCGCTGGGTCAATTTGGTGTTGATAAGCCTTAAAGCAGCCAATATAAATAGTATAAATGGTTCATATCAAGAAGTCACGTTGAATAAACTGATCTCATCGACAGCTTTTGAACTTTGGTGATTAAAGTTGACATCTATGTAAATTATTATTTCAATAATTATTATTTATAATAATAATTTTAATTTTTAATTATTTTAATAACCACTGCTTTTCATTAATTATACACTCTACCTACTTTTAAGATATTTTTCTCGTATTTCTTTGCAGATGCTACAACTGCGGTGGCCTTGACCATCATGCTAAAGAATGTAGTCTACCTCCTCAGCCAAAGAAGTGCCATTACTGCCAGAGCATCATGCACATGGTGGCAAACTGCCCGCACAGGATTATCGCACAGCCGCCCACCAGTGCTCAGGGAAGACAGGAGACAGAGTCCCAGCCGTGCACTTCTGCTTCGCCAAGAGAAGTGGGAGGGGGCCATGGCTGCACATCACCTTTTCCTCAGGAGGCGAGGTCAGAGATGGCAGAGCTGTCAGACAGGTCACCCCAAGAAGTTTCTTCCATGAAGGCATTTGTAGCAACAGAAGAGTCAAACAAAAAGGGGCCTTCAATTCAGAAACGGAAAAAATCTTAATCTCGTCGGCATTTTCTTCACCCGGCTGGGAAGTCTACCTCACGCAAGCACAGGGGAATAGTATTCTACAGATAGCATCTGACCGGGATTTTAACTACTGTTGAGGAACTGTGAATTTCTTAATCAGACAAATCATTCTTGAGCAAATTACGTTTAAGCAGGGTTTCATGTTTTATAGACTCGAAATACATATAGTATGTGCTGCATAAGTGAGAAGAGAGACTTGAGTCTATATGTATGTGTGGGGATTTCACATAGGAGCACAGGTGTATACATACACATACATGTGTATAGATATATGTCTTTATACATGTATTATGGAGATAGAAGCACATACTCTCCCACAGATAATTGGGCATCTCCAAGCATTGAAAGTCCATGTGAAGCATTTGAGGTGGTCTCAGAATTAACCCTTAGAATTTTTCCTAAATTTTCTTTTATATTACATAAGCATAACCTCCTGACTGTTACTTTTTTGTGAACCAAAGTATGCATCAGATCTCAGACTGCCAGTCAAATGGTACTAAAGGTTTTTGGGATACTTGGTGCCTCCCAAGTCTGGATTCACTGCTGTGTCCTGGTGCTGATGGAGTGTTTGCTTTTGCTGTTATCTGCCTTCTCCTGTTTGAAGGTGGCAGCTTAACTCTAATGCCTCTGACTGCCGTAAGCTTTTTATTTTTGGATACGTAACTCCAGAAAAGACAATGAATGTGAAGTTTCTGGGCTGGTATTTCAGTGTCTTTTGTTATGATTGTGATTTACATGCCTATTAAGAAGAATGAAGGGGAGGATAATGTATAAATATCATGGTATAACCCTTTTCAGTGGTATTTTGATACCAGCTCTTTTTCACATTTCTTAGGTTTTTAAGGGACTATGGCAACGGAAGCCTCCCTTGACTAAGCAGCTCCTGAACCATCACTTAGAACGGGAAGGTCTCCTTACTTACTACTGAAGCCTTAAAGGAAACTAATTATTTGGGTATATTTTAGTGGCTGTCTTTATTATCCCCATAGAATCCTCAGACCTGTTTTAAAACAAACAAACACCATAGAAATGAAAAAATAGTGAGGCTTAGAGTGAAAATTGAGTAGATGCTTACAGTTGCCCAACAGATAGTCTGTGGCTGATACTAAAAAGAATAGCGTTTGGTGGCAGGCAGCTAGAATGATAAGCCTGGAGCAGAATTACCAAATTCCCACTGCCATGTGGCCAGAAATACTTTCTGTGATAACATTGATGCCATGGCAGTTGCCTGGAGTACAGAAGCTGAAGTAACCTAAGTTAGGGATTCAGGATGAGCATTCGGGGCTATTGATAAGAATCTTCTCAGATGGATTCTCGGTTTGCTAACAGATTGTCTTAGTATAGTTCTGTTCTCCTTTTGAAACATCTCCAAGAAGGTACCAAGGAATTGCAGTGCATAATTTTGGCAGTAAATATAATTTATATGGGCCTGTTGGTATAAGCTCAGATAATCAAACAAGAAAGCATCGTGACTCAAATGAAATGCATTCTGCTGAGGAGTTCCTTCCTCCCGTGTGCCAGTCCTTTCCAGGTTAGCTTGAATCTCTTGACAGTATTTATGAGAATTCCCGTAGTATTCTGTTGACGTGTCAGTGTGCTGTAATGCAGAGCTTACTGTTGACGATATTGAATGTGACGTAGCCATAGAGAAGTACTGTCTTGCCTTATGTGAGCATTTCAAGCTTATTTAAATTATGTAGACAAATCAAAGTGTCACCCAAGTATAATGGACAAAGTAACAATTGTACAAGCAAAATATGACAGGTGACTTTGAAAGTTCAAACCAAAGTTCCTTGACTATAGAAATAGGAACTTATGGATTTGAAAATTGGACATTCTGTTTACATATAAAAATTCAGAGCTGAGATCACTTTTAAAAATTAAGTAGAAAATTCTGGAACACTTGAACTATGGACCTTATGGGTGCAGTTGACATTTTTCAGCATCTAACCAGACTGAATTACTAAGAGCACATACAAAACCTTATGGTTAAAGTTGGGATTTATTTTTTATATGAAAATATTGTCACTGTTACATGCTCAGGACAAAGAACTTTGCTCAGGGAACATACAATATGATGTTTTTATTGTTTCTTTACAGACTAGTCTATCGTCCTGCCTACTCAAAACAAGCCAAATAAATTAGGTCTTTATGTTCTTACATGTACTTGTTGGTAACTACCTCTGAGTTTGACACGATTATAATTCTGAATATCAGGTATTGGTCCTCCTGTTTTTATTTCATGTGAAAAGTCTCGTAAAGCAAACTCATCCACTCCTTGCAGATGTGAATTCACTGATATGAGCACATTGCTCATTCCCATTGGTGAAACATTCCGTTTACAGCAAACGGCTACCTCCTAGCTATTACATAGCACACCTTGATGCTGCTACAGCCTTATAGTAATTCTCTGGTACAGACACTTTTAATCTGTAGCATAGATAGGCATTTACAACTGCGTGTTTCTCCAAAATGCCTGTGAATAATAGGACTTCTCATGTTAGGTAGCAAAGTCTCCAAGCATTTCCTTAAAGTTAACATGTATTGAGTGTAAGGGAGTATAGGCACTCTTTATGCTAAGCAAAACAACACAGAAACAGTCTTGAAAATAGCTCTGTTGCCCAGAGGTGGGAGCAGGAGGGTGCAGAGAAGCAAACATGATGTAAAAGATTCCTACCTCCTTCACTTGTATCTTTCTTGCACTGAAGACAAAGCAGACTACAGCATTACAAGCCCCTGGTGCAGAACAAACCAGCAGCAGGCTGCCTGCCATAAAGGGAACTGAAAGTGCAGTGCCACTCCTACCCAGGAGGGAAAGGAGTCTGTGAAGCACCATTTTTTCAGGGGTTCCTAATAATGGGGCGATGGTCTATGAATTGAGCTACCTTTTGACCCGTCCTCCATATCAACACAAAGGTAATTCTAAAAATGATGCCCTACCAGCCTTTTAGCCTGCAGATCCTTCATTCTCTACACAGCAGGACATAGTGGAGACGTTTTTATACTTGTATTTCTAGTCTTTGGATGTATTTTTACAAATGAATGATTTTTATCTGCTTATAACTTAGAAATTTTAGTGTGCAATCTAAAGGAAAGGATAAAGACATCACGATATTAGCATCAGTCCACCTCCCAAATATAGGATGGTTTTTATTGCCAATTATTTTTGTACTCTGGCTCAGATTTATTTTGCACCAGTGCAGGCCTGAGATGGCACTGGTCGCACGTAGTTTGTGAGTGGAAGGCCCCAAGTGTTAATAGACTTTGTGGCACTCACTGTAGGAGGGATTAGACAGGATGTGGGGAATCTCATTAAGTCTTAAGTTAATTTAAATTAATTTATCTGTTTTCTCTAAGAAATGTTTATCTTAAAATATATATGTAATTTCACCTTTGTTATAAAATCCAGGAAATTATATGCAAGTGCAGCTGCCCCGACTTTAATTTTCTAGATGTCTTAATGAGATTTATTTGTTTTAGAAAAAGAACGACTTGTTGAAATCATCCAGTTCTGTCCCACATACTGACAGCAGCCTCAAGATGTGCCTGTGCGAGTCGTGACCTGGTTGTGTCACGGTGAGAGGGCGACCTGTGACACATTGTGGGTCTTACGCTTGAACAAAGTACTGTACTGTGAGCAAGTATTCCGATGTTAGCACGCCTGTGGCTTACCCTTGTCCGTTCCCAGCCTGAAATGATGGTGCCGACTACCTCTCTCCCGTCTCTGATGTTAGCCGCAGGCGCCCACCACCAAGCTGGCTTTAATCAGTGTGTGTCTCTCGCGCTGTTAACAACTCTAGCCATATAAAGACCAAAGTGAACCCTGATTTCTGTATGTCTTTAACACGGTGTTTTATCTAGTATTTTAAAATTATCTTGTAGTGCTTAGATTACCTCATAGGCCATTTTGATTCATGTTGTTTACAAGTGAAAATTTTTTAAAATACACTTGAACTGTCGCCACAAAGAACAAGAGAGGAGCTGCTATTAGAATGGCACTCTGCATTCCGTCACCTCAGTGGACTGACTATTCTGCAGACTTCAGCTTAGTGTTGTCTTTTCATGCCGGATGTCCTACTCTCCTAACTATCGATGTTTTGAGATTTAAAATTACATGATAGAAAATAAAAGATACAGTGTTGTCATTTATGATGGGTTTGGAGACATTCTGTGTTGACTTCTATGAGAAATTAAGTAAACGGGTAGAGGGCCTTTAGGAGGTATTCACACCAAGGTGTGGCTGAGCTAAAGGTTTCAGCGTGGTCGCTAGTGGTGGAAAGCATGGAAGTTTTTCTTTTGGGGCTTGTCTTCATCAGGATTGTCCAGTATTATCAAGCAGAGATTATACAAACTTGTAAATCAAGATATATCCTTGTGGTCAGAAGGAATGTCATGGAGCTTTTAAAAAAAACACTTTTGGAGAAATCATTTTAGAATTTTCTTAGCAGGTTCTTCCTCATCATGAAGGATTTGGAAGGAACAAGCTAGGACACTCAGGTCCAGATATTTAAAATGTTAGTGTAAACTGATGAGACTGTGCAGTGGTGGTGCCCTGTCAAATAAATGGGTGACGCCGTTCCAAACACTGCTCAGTCCCGTAACTAAACTCGTTTTCCACTCTATTCCTGAATGATTGACTTTATTATTATTTGTTGTTCTATGACCCCTACATCGTTTATATTTAAGAGTTAAAAACACTTTTTAAATTACGTGTGTGCAGGTGTGCATGTGAGAGCAAGCGCCCTTGGAGACCAGAGGCACTGGATCCCTGGGAGCTGGAGTTCCAGGGGGCTATGAGCCTCCTGACGTGGGTGCTGTCAACAGATTCTCTGCAAGGGCTGTACTCGGGCTTATCCAGTGTCCAGTGAACCTTCTCTCCAGCCCCCAGGTTTTGTTTCATATTTGTTTGTTTGTGTAATTGAGCCTTAGCCATCTAAGTGATGACTTCTATGGTCTCAAGCCACTCATGTATCAGTGGATAGACTCACTTCTCTTCGTGTATGAAGAACTTTCTGTTATACAAAGTGGTTTTGTTGAAAAAATGTTGTACTTTAGAAAATCTGAAAAATGTTTTTAAGAAGAAATATATACGAAAAACAGAACAAAACAAAAAGAAAGAAAAATATAGGGGATGAGCGATGGCTCAGTGAGTAAGAGTAGAGTCTGCTCCCATAAAGGACCTGGGTTTAGTTCCCAGTACCCACATGGTAGCTTACAACCATTTATAACTCCAGTTCCTGGGGATCAAGTGCCACCTTTGGTCCTCTGTTGGTGCTAGTACAAATGAGGTACACATATACATACTGAAGGCAAAAACCTCATACACAAAAATAAATATTTAAAGAGGAAAAATATGAAATAAAATATTACATGCAAATAACTAATGATACTTTTATTTATTTTAAAACGTGAAATAGATTGTCCTATGATCTAGAAATAACCAATTAACAGTTTTGTTAATTTTCTTATGTCAGATGTGCACGTATACACACATGGAGCTCTACATATCTACAGATGGGCACCTATACACATGGAGCTCTACATATCTACAGATGTGATGTACACACACATGGGGTTCTACATATCTACAGATGTGATATATATACACACATGGGTCTCTACATATCTACAGATGGGCACCTATACACACATGGGTCTCTACATATTTACAGATGGGCATATATACACACATGGAGCTCTACATATCTACAGATGGGCATATACACACACATGGGTTCTACATATCTGCAGATGGGCACATATACATACATGGGTTCTATATATCTACAGATGGGCATATATATATACACACATGGGGTTCTATATATCTACATTAGACAAGTTTGGAGCTTAACATTTGGCATTTACTTGGCATTAGATGTAGTCTGAAGTTTTCCTTTGATATTTATCATACACAGTTTTGTTGTAGAGATGTAATTTTGTTGCTCAAGAGAGTAAGGAGATTGGTGGCTCAACAGTGACGAACACTGATTGCTCTTCCAGAGGATCTGGGTTTGATTTCCAGAATCCACATGGTGGCTCACAACCGTTTTATTACACACTTTTTAAAATATTACTTTTATTTTTGTGTACGAGTGGTTTGCTTGCACTATGTATGCTTACCTTGTTTGTGCCTGGCACCCTCAGGAGACAGAAGAGGGCACTGGATTCCCTGAAACTGGATGGGTTGTGAGCCACCACGTGGGTGCTGGGAAGCAAACCTAGGTCTTCACTTAGCTCCAAGGGATTTGATATCCTTTTCTGGCCTCTGCAGGCGATACCCCCTATGTACACATCAATAAAAATAAGATGTATTAAAATCAATAAGAATTACACTGAGGAATAAACACAGGAGAGATGATACCAAACTTCCAATGTCTGAAAACAATTCAACAGATGAGATTAATAGGCTAGAAACAAGAAGATTAAGTAGGTGCACAGGAAGATGGGTCAGCAGGGTGGACCCAGACACTGGGGAGTACTGAATGGTGCAGTTTATATGAAACCACCTAGCAGGCGTTTATTTGAAATGGGAGTACAAAGAAAAATAAATGCAATGGAGTCCCTAGCAAACAAGCCTCGAGAGTGTTCAAGATTGGGGCTGGAGAGATGGCTCAGGGGCTGAGAGCACTGGCTGTTCTTTAATAGGACCTGGGTTCAGTTCTCAGCACACACGTCATGGCTCCCAAACATCTGTATCCCAGCCCCTCTTCTGGCCTTGCGTTTTTTGTTCACTTTTATTTCCTTATGGGAAAAGCACATGAGAGGGAACTAAGGAATGTAGCCACATTAAGTTGCTGCATCAGACGTGTTTCCATAACATCATTGTCTGCTTCCCTGCTTGCTGCGGAGCTGTCAGCAAAAGCTCACTAGACCTGTACGCCTTGTTCACTCTTCTTGAATATAGACGTCTGTATTCCAAATCCTCATTGTGCATCAGAACTCAAGTGACTCGAAGAACAAAAGAGAAAAGATGGGCTCACAGCAAGGGGAAGCACCCTTTGCTTCCTTTCCCCACAGGTCAGGACCAGGAGGGCAGGCTTAGTCCTTGGCAGGCCTGTGAAGGAAAGCAGGAGAGGGTGAGAGAGGAGAGCAGCTGTGTGTGTGGCCGGTCACACGGAAGGGTGGAGGCTGCCTCCCCTGTCGGGTCAGTAGCCGGCATGGGGAGGAGGAGGCGGCGTGCAGGAGGAACTAGCAGAGTGTGTGTGTATTGATACCTAGAACTAAATTTCTTCAGTGTCTGCATGAGACTCTCCAGACCAAGGCTGAAACGTGCGTGCTCTGGACAGCCTGAATTTCTCTTAGAAATGTGCAGCCGGACTGGGGCACCTCCCAGCGGATGGAGGGAAGCGTGGCCACCCTGTCTGTCCTCTCCAGGGAGCTAGCCTGCGGCAAGTATGGTGATGTGATGTGTATGTGACAGGAGAGTTTGATAAAATGGACAGATCAACATGTTTCAGTAATGAATGCTTGTTTTCTTACAGGAAGACCAGAAGCCTGGACCCTGTGAGCACAGAGTTCCATGTTCGCATCACATGCTTCTCTGTGCTTCTGCCCCACTGTGGAGATGGTCAGAGTCAGAATGGACTCTCTTGTATCAAGCCCTAACAGAAATAAGGGAAGCCAGGCCTATCTGAAGGGTGAAACCTCAAGCATAAATGCTTGACACAGTAACTCCTACCAGTTCCCTAGAGCCTCCCTCCAGTCCCCTGCCTCACCCCAGATCAAAGCAGACAGTAACTATGAGCCACATTCACACTGTGGGATCTGAGAGATCCCACTCTCAGAAGCACACATTAATAACCCGTGCTGTTTTTAGTTAGTAATTAGTCCCAAATGGAACCCCCATGAAGCTCTTCTTTTTTTTTTTTTCTTCTTTTGGTTTTGTTGACACAAGGTTTCTCTGTGTAGCCCTGGCTCTTCTAGAACTCGCTCTTGTAGACCAGGCTAGCCTCAAACTCACAGACATCTTCCTGCCTCTTCCTCCTGGGATTAAAGGCATGCACCACCGCCGACCAGCATGAAGCTTTTCTTGAGGGAATATGACCTAAATCATGTCACACAGAAAAGCGTGTCATGATGCAATCCGTTCATAGTAGGTCCCTGGAAGTGTGATAAGTTCCTGCTGGGGTGGGGGGATGGGGAGGAGTTGATCTGTTCTATTTAGACAGCATCTGCCACACTATTCTATAGTAGGGGACCTAAAGTAACAATTTAGGCTGTACCTTTCAGGCCAGTGAGATGGTTCGGAGGGTGAAGACGCTTGATGCCGAATTTGATGGGCAGTCTTCCATATGCTCCGGCTTCACACAGTGGAGAGAGAGCTGACTCACACAGGCTGACCTCTGACATCCACATGTGGCCAGTTGCGCTCCTCAGCACACAAAACCAGTAAAAATTGTTATACAAATTAACACAATGCAACAGATCATATAGATAAAAGTGCATTTTTGCAGCACACAACGCCTGTCTGCGCTCTATGTGCTACCATACAGTTCGTGAGCCTCAGGCAAGGGGCTGGAGGTTGAAACACACAAACACATATAGACAGAGACAGAGAGACAGGGACACGGACCTCTGGTCACTGGTAAGAAGCCCTTTATTCAATAGCACCCTAGAGGCTTATATACCCAACAGTCAAGTGGGCCAACAAGTGAAAACCTTATCCTCTGATCCTCAAAGCCAAGGCAACACGTGCTCGTGAAGCAGAGCTGGTAAACAACTTTGACACAGCTTTTAATAACTCAAATCGAAGGAAAGTAAAAATTTCTAGCAGGGAAGAGCAGTTGGGGGCCAGGACTCCAAATGGTCCCCAACACATATTTTTTTAATTAAAGAGTATGACTTTTAAGAAACATAGAGAAGGCTATGTGTGGTGGTGTATGCCTTTAATCCAAGCACCCAGGAAGCTGAGGCAGGAGGCTGAAGGCCAGCCTAGGTGATTAGCAAAACCTGCCTCAAAAAAAAAAAAAGATGGGGGAGGAGGAAAGAGTGGGAAAGGGGGAAGAAGGAGAGAGACGAAGGAAGGAAGGAAGGAAAGAAAAGAGGAAAGAAGAGTGCTTGGCTAGAGTTGCACATTCTGAACCGGAGGCCACGCTGTACCTCAGTAGCACCAGCAGAGGGCGCACTTCCCACATGCTCCAAAGTGATTCTTCCTATCACTTCCGCTGCCATTCGAATATCTAAATATTTCATATTACTAATAAACCTGCCTATGACATTTTCTAATTATTAACTGCCAAGATTTGGTTCTAAAACCCCAGCAGATGTTCAAGTCTCTTACATAAAACGGAGAAAGAAGTCACCAAAACTCTGTGCCCCACCCCTCACGTACTTTACTCAGCATTAGATGACTTAGCATGCCTAACACAAAGCAAAAGCTGGGTAAAAAGCCGTTACCCTGTGTCTAGGGGCCCGGTGAAACGTGGGAAAGCCTTCACATGTTCAGTAGAGACATAAGTCCCTCCACTTTAGAAAAACTGAGACAGGGTCTCTCTATGCAGCTCTGCTTGGTTTGGGAACGCACCGTAGATCAGACTAGCAGGAAACTCAGTTCCGCCTGCCTCTGCCTCCCAAGCCTTAGCATTAAGGGCATGTGTCACCATCCTGCCTCAGTGTTTCTGATTCAATACTGGCTGACTCCATAGATACGGATGCCAGCTATAAGCAGTCATAGTGTGTATGAACTCTACAACAAAGGGTGACAAGCAAGAGCACACTAGACTTCATAGGGGATACAAATGACAACAGGAAGATGTAACTGTTTACTGTGAGGCACCCACTGGAGGGGAAACACAGGCATGGTAGACAGTAGGTGGCTGATGTGCCCTGGCTGAGGTATAGGAGAGAAGGAACTGGATGTAGGAAGAACCTTGATGACTGTGGTAACAATATCAGCTTTGGGTGACTGACTGGAAAGATGGCTTGAGGTTAAAAGCACTGACTGCTTTTCTAGAGAACCTGGGTTCAAGTCCCAGCACATACATAGCAGCTCACAACTGTCTGTAGTCCCAGTCCCAGGGGACCTGACATCCTCTTCTGACCTCTGCAGGCAACAGGTGGCACACAGTGCACAGACATTCATGCAGGCAAAACAATCATACACTGAAAAATGTTGAAAAAGACGCCATTGGATTTTCCCTGCAGGTAAAGGGTTCCATCAGAATGGTTTTCACTTCTGCTTGCAAATTTTCCAATTGCTTTGATGCCAGGATCTGCAAGGGTCAAGGACTGGCCTGCCTCGGATGATGAGGAAGGACAGACACACAGACATGGTACAGAGGAGCTGAGGTTGGGTGACCCACATGCTCTGATAGACACACACCAGCAGCAAGCTTGAAGTTTAGCTCATTTATTTTATATATCTGAGTAGAGGAGGTGGGACAGCTGTAGTCAGCTGAACGAGGAGCGGGTCTGTGGTAAACGCTGAAGGGGGGCGGGTGTGTGATATGCGCTGAATGAGGAGGCGGCTTTAGCTAGTGTCCTCAGGAGGTGTTTTTAGGAAAACTGTCAGGCTGTACTCATCCAGGAGGAAGCCGTAGTTGAGTTTCCATAGACACTGGTCAATCCTTTGTAAACACTTGTACTTGGACCAGAAAAATGCTTTGCAAATTTCTGTGGACCTGAAGCACTGGGGTCTTTGACATGGCTATGAGAATGTTGTTAACAATATGCAGTACTTAATCTGCTCCCCACACTTCGATAACAGCACAGACCTTAACTGTATGAGCCTGTGCTTGTTCCTATATAGGAGATGGCAGAGCAGAGCAGTGAGGTATTTATTATTTTGCTAAAATAAACTTGGAGCTGGAGAGATGGCTCAGTAGTTAAGAGCACTCTTAACTACTCTTGTAGAGGACCCAGGTCCAGCTCTCTGTATCCACAGGGCTCAGTCTGTAACTCAGTTCCAGGGGATTTAACAGCCTCTGCTGTCCTCTGTGGGCACCAGGCATGCACACGGTGCATACACATGCAGACCGACACTCATATAATAAAATAAACTTTAAAAAACCTTGGAGACCTGGTGAAATAAAGTGTGGGTTTCTAAGAACAAAATGTCCTCAAGGGCAGGTTCAGGGGCCTTGGATTCTTGCAAGAAACCCCTGAATTGCTGAAGCTTCTGGAGCTAGGAGGGATGCTCAGAGTGAATCTCTGTGCCAGAAGGAAAACTGCAAAGGTTTCAGAATTGTCAAAGGCTGACATTGCCTTGCAACATTCTCTTATCTGGCCAAGCAGAGTCAAGACAGCAGACCCTGAGTCACCTAACAAAACAAACCCACCCAATAGGACAAACTCTCAGGTCGGCTTAGCAGAGTGGCTCTCTTACCCTCTGCAGTAAACTATGCCATCTGCTCTTGGACATAGAGTTAAGACCAAGCCCCAAGTGCAAGAGGCATAAGACGGAAAACACACACACTTTCTATGTAAAAATTTATTTGGTCAAATGACAATGTATGAAGTGAATCTGAACAGTAACACTATACTCAGACATACAATAGAGTTTCTTGTAATGTGTCTGCGTGGAGCATTCACGAAGTTCTCCATCTTACGTACGTGGCTCTTACAATCAGCTTCCTTACATTATAACGCCTGCACTATGTCATGGTACCCAAGGTGTTTTGATGGACTGTGCTAACTAAAGCATGGCTGCTGCCTGGGACAGAGCTACCAAACGCTGGAGACTGATCTGAGTAGGTGGAAATCCCAGTCATTCCGGCTTGGTGACAGACGTAGGGAACCAGGGAAGGAGAGGGGAAAAAAGAAACAGGCATCACAGGGTCAGAGTCTCCATAGAGTAGTTGTAGAAATGACCAAACAAATGGATTTAAATAAAAACGAAACCCTTAGAGAGGCACCCTGGGGGTCTGTAGGGAGATCAAGCCCTAAAGGAGGAGCTGGGAGGCTGGGACCCACCACCTTCTAGCAGGGGACCTTTCCTGGAGGACCAACCTGAGTGCATCAGGAACAAAGAAGAATGCAGGTCCCGCCAGCTTTTTCTAAAGGCTTTTCCACCAGCAGCCAAATGCCTGTTGAGGACCCTAATGGGAGCAGGAAGCAGACACTGATGCTCTGAGTTAAAACAACACAAACTCTTCCAGCATGCCAGAAAGCCTCTGACACATGGGGAGTCGCCGAGGACAAGAGGTGCCCAACTCTTCCAACATGCCAGAGAGCCTCTGACACACGGGGAGTCACCGAGGACAACTGGTGCCCGTGGTTAGAGTGTAACAGGGTTGACATGGAGAAACAGGATTTCAGGAAGAATTAGAAAGGTAGCGTAGCTCCCATTCTGACCAGAGAAATAGAATACTACATCTGTGCTGTTTTATAAATATGAATGTTCTGAGGACTCTCAACATAGTCTAAGTGACAAATACATTTTAGTATAACTGTTACGTTAGGGTCACACAACTGACTTGATGTTAGACATACATCAGGGACATATATAAGAATAATTTCTGCAGAGCATTTTCTGAACATTGATCTCAGAGCTAACTGAATGCTGTAACCAGAGGAAGCATCTTTTTGGAGACTGGTACAAACATCTTCCACTCTATTAATTTATGCTTTGTAGAAAACTATACTTGTTCTTCTGTGTAAATGGATCTAAAGTTTTCCACAGACCTAACACTTAGAGTTCTTTTTCTATTTTCTTCTTTGCTCGTCTGCAGTCAAGGCTATGTGGGAGGGCTATTCAACGGCTTAGGGCTCCTGTTCTCCAAGTCTTTGTCTTTCTTGGAGGTATGACCTTAAAAACAGTTTCAGGTTTCTTACTCAGACTAAGTGGCTCTCTGAAGATTCCTCACCATGAGATTATGATCTTCGCTATCAGTGACACTGATAAGCACGTTTCCATGAGAAGAGTAAACGACTCTAAATTACGCAGGTTTAACAGAGCGCTTTTCACACAGTTTCACTCCCAGCACTCCAGACACCTCAGCTAGATCCCAGCCGATCAGCGGAGGTCACCTTTTCTACCATCTGGGGTGGAACAGTCTCTGCAGTCACCACACATGAAGACTTTGGCCACAGTGGAATCTGGTATTCCCGTCTTCTCTGGGGAGCGCCATTTCCAGAGTGACTGTAAATTAGCCTCATGTGGGTGGGGGGGAGCTAAGTAGGTTCATGGAAAGAGATCCACACTATCTACCACATCTCTCATGTGCTAATGGAGAAAGTGTCCCCTGGTTGCAGCCACAGCCTCAGTCAAGGCTGATTACCTCTGTCTTTAGATCTCCAGAATTAAGAGCTTGTTCAGTGACATCATTCCGCCTTTTGGTTTAGGCTTAGTTCACCCCCAAAGAAGATTCATTCAGAACTTTTCATGACGTGGAGCTGGCTCCAGTTGATTTCAGAAGATGAGACAAACTGACTAGCGGCCTTGGCCAAGCGGCCTGTGTGCCACTGCTGCATGAGCTGAACGATTTGGGCAAAAACAAGTCTACTGCCATCCTTAAGAAAGTGGCCAGTAGGAAGGAAAGATCTGTATGGAGGCCCCCTCAGCATACCCAAGTTAGATGCCTGTGGCCACAGGTGAACTGTCTGCTCCCTCCCCAGCTGTGCTTGAATCACAGCTCTGTTCTGTTGTTTTGTGACTAAGTCTCACTAGGTGACCCCAGGTGACCTCAAACTCTCTGTCCTCCTGCCTTAACCCCCCAAGTGCTGGCATTACAGGTGCGAACCACTGTGTCTGGCTCAGTGCATCCGCTTCCAGAGCAATGTGGGCTCACAGACACAGACTAAAGGGCAAAGCTGATGTTCTGTGACCCCAGCCTATATATTGCTCAGTTCATCTCCCCTTAGCATAAGGCCTTGCCCACATCTGAGCAGGTGGCCAGGATGGCTCCAAATGACAAGGCAGAAAGTTGAGTTCAGCTGCAAGTTGGCACTGAGCTCAGAAATGCTCACACTCCCTGGCACTGCAGGCCCACGCTTCGAGTCACGGGTAATGGCAGGGATGAGGGCCATTCAGGCCCACTCGGAGGAGGGTGGTCGCTATCAGCAAGCCAAACGAGCAGGTTGGCATAGTGGGGCACTTCTGGTCTCAGGGCAGAAAACAGAACCAAACAAAGCAAACTTTCTCTAAAATTTGCCATGAAAAAGTCAACTGAACAAAAGGTAAAATTTTTAATGTTATGGCAGCCTCAATTTCAACTTATATTGTTATAATGATCAAAAGAACAACTTGTTCTGAATTACAATGATAGAGAAAAAGATAACACGTGAGAAAAAAGAGCCACACTTAGAAAAATAAGTGAAAAGGCATTTGTGTTGACAGCTCTAAGGTTAATTAAAATAATATTAATATATCTACTGAGAAAATACATATCTCAAAATCAAACAAGGCCTCGTCAGAAGGCTCGGCTAACTCAAGGAGCTAACCTACAGGGCAGGCGGCACACAATTTCCGACTGGGCCCTCCCTCACTTCCCATCTGGCAGGACTGAAGCAACCACCTAAAAGTCACAGTACTTCTTGTCAGGACGGCTTCCATTTGGTCACTTAAAGGCTCCTCAGTGCGACTGATGGACTCTAAGTGGACCTGCAGACACTTGTACAAAGACCTCGTCGTCATCCTCCACCCCTTCCTCTATTGGCTTCATCTTGCCAGACGCTCGCTGCTGCGGGGAGGACACAGCTGGAAAGAAGCACAGAGAACAAACTGCTGAGTGTACAGCGTGCCCAACACCTGGGAGGTCAAACCATGTGGGGACGCAGAGCTCGTTCTTAGCTCGTTCTGGGAATGCACCCTTGCATGTCTCAGTAAGTGGTTCAGTGAGCAACCACGTCAAGCATGAGACTCTCAGTCTAGAGAGCACCAGAACAGACCCTGCTGCATGTGCTTGGGTAGCATGGGCCCCACAAACGCATGGGATTCCTGGGACATTGCTCCATGGTCTGCTTCAGTGTCTGCATCAGTACCCTCCAGGGAACTCCATCTAATATTGGCCTGGGAAAGTTGTTGTTTAACTCATATTGCTCTAAGAACAAGTTCTGTTTCAAAGCTACAGGCTTTAACGTAAAAGTACATTTCCTGCTACCACAAGTTAAGCTACTTCTGGGACTGAAGTGAAAGAGTGAGCATGAAGAGAAAGTGTCAGGTGGGAGAAATACAATCCTGGGGAAAGGGCACCCATGGAGTCTTTGTGGACACCAGTTGGCCAATGGGACAGCTCATCACTCACCCCACCCAAAGCTCACACTATGCATTGTGTGTGAGCGTGTGTGTGCATACACATCTGTGCATTTGTGCCATGGCTTGAGAGGAAGTCAGAGGACAACCTCATGAGCTGTTCTCTCTCCTAGGATCCTCCCATGGGTCCTAAGGATTGAACTCAGGTTGCTAGGATTGGAAAAAGTGCCTTTACCTGCTGACACATCTTGCTGGCCCCAAACTAGGTTTTTATCAAGTAAATCTGAAGATGTGTGATGACCTGTTCACATGACAACGTTGTTAGGTTTAATCTTAAGAGCAGCCTCTCTGCCAATGCAAATAATTACAACTAAACCAGATTAGATATAAATCAAAGATGCCCACATTTAATAAATGTCCTGGGTGGCTGAGACAACATGGCAAGAGGGAGAGAGGGGGAGACCACGCAAAAACCCCAGGGACCCAAGCAAAAACCTGGGACCCATGTGTTCCTTTTACCAGCATGCCTAAATATCCTGTAGGAGTGATTCTGACCCGCCCTGGGGAGGTGTCAGCACTTAGCTTGGCGGGCTTTTCAGGGCCAAGGTAATTCCCAGGGAAGGGGCTGTGGTGATGATGCTTGGAGCCAAATATCCCAGGGGAGGAGGCTTAAGATGGATGCCAGGGACTGGGGTGATGTTAGAGGGCTGGGGGATCTCACATCCAATCAAACAAACATAAGCCCCAAATTCTCCTTTTCCCATCATGTGGTCAAGGTCAAGGCCCATCCTATACATAAACGAGTCTCCACCTGCCTCAGCCTCCCCTACGCCTGTGCATCCCTTTGTGCCGAAGCACATGGCTGGCAGTATTCATTCAGTTACGGCTGAACTGTGCTGGGGAAGAACAGTGGATGTCACTCAACTTTCCAAATACTTGGTGACAACAAAGGTGCACACACAGACAGTAGACACGACACAGACTGGTCCCTCTGAAGTTAGACAAGGTCACTGACACTTGCGAATAGAATAAGAGAGTCAGAAACAGCAGGATGCCGAGTGCTGGGGCCACCTGTAGCTACCGAGGAGGAGAAGGATGGCAGGCATGTCTCAGGTTGCTCCAGGAGGAAGGCGGGGAGGTGCTTTGCACTCATCCACAACATGCAGCTCTGCAAACAACAGAGGCTGCACATACAGTGGCTAACACTGGAGAAGCTCAGGAAACGCTATCAGGCTTTGAATTCCCACAGCTCTGCCTGAGAGCTGTGTGACCACTTCTTTGTGCCTGGTTCCTTCACTGTGGAATATAGCTAGTAGGATGGTGCTTGCCTAGCAAGGTCTTAGGAGGCTTATGCAGTTTCTGAGTTCTTAGATCAATATGGGAAATAGATGACCACCTTGCTAATGTTTGTAAGAACACTAATTAATACACCTTTGGAAGTCAGTGGTCTAAATGAAAAAAAAAATTGTCCAAAATCCATTACCACCTCACCAAAAATGGGGTTTGTGCTCAATAGCAGTTTGTGTTTCTATCAACTTCCTTGAGTATAGCAAAGACTCTTTGCCATGGCTTCCAGATCATAGCCTCTAGTTATGATTGAATCTCATAAAATATTAACTCAGGCTGAGAATTCACAATCTCATAAACCCGAGGACAGCACGCCTAAGAGCATGCACCCAATCAATATCACACAACATCTAGTCACGGCTGTGTAGGTACGTAACAAGCACACCCAGTTCATTTTGAGAGAAGAAGTGGGGCTAATTGATCTAGAGTTTCCAAGGCCATTTATCAAACAGCGATGAAAGTCTCTGGTCTAGGAGACTGGGCTCTACATTAGAGTCCAAATGGGTGAGCCTCTGAGCTATTTAACCCAGTATCTGTCATATTTTCAGAGAGGCAAGATAGATAACTTCCACTGTTACAGTATAACTGGAAGTGGTCATGGAAAACCTTCCAAGAACTTCCAGCTCTTCTGGGGAAGAGCCTCAGTCTGTCCCCATGGTATCTTCCTGGGAAAACAGTGGCAATACTTACAGTGTAGCCTTAACAGGATGAGGAGTGCGCATTGACAACCTCTGGGCAGCACCCGGGACTCACAGGAGGGCCCCAAAGACGCCTAAGCTAGGAATCACTGCTTCCCAAACCCAGCCTGGTCTTCTTCTCTCTCCTTGCTTTTCTGTCTAGAATGCCCACCCCAGTCAAATTTCTACCCTTTCTTTGTAGAGTTCCTCAGTATTTCATAAAAAATAAGTAAAAAGGAAAGGAAAGGACATGGCTGTTCCTAGCTATGGTGGAGGAGAAAGTTTACTGTAAATAAAGGGGTAGAAGTAGGGACAGGGACATTGGGAGAGTCCAGTGTGTCCATGACCAGATTGAGCTGGGCCGTGTGGAGAGACGGGGACAGGAAGGGAAAAGGGAGAGACGGGAACCAAGTACAGTAGTCAGGAGACCAAAGGTCCTAAAGGGGCGGTTAACCAAAATGTCTGGATCATATAAAGAAGGGCTTCTGGACATCTCCTGGCCTGGAGAGTTCAGGTAGGGGTGGGGTACGCCAGCCATACCTGTGTGTTGAGTAGGCCCTGAGGGAAGCTGGAAGAACCTGGCAGCCAGATCTGCTTTGATATGTTAAATAGGCACCTCAGCTGGTTGTCCGGGTTTGAAACTTAACAAATCGGATCCTCCCTAATTCCCTCTACCATCTTATCTCAGTTCTGCAGCACACTACGGGCTGATGGGAACCTCTCCCTGACTGGAAGGCAAGCTTCACTGAGAGTTCTACCCACTACCTCCTCTCTCCTCCAGCCGACCGTACAGTCAGGACAGGCCCTTCACAATTACTTAAATGTATGGTGATTCCCTTCCCTGCAGCATTACACAGAAACTGTCAGAAGACAAGGCTGATTCAGTGAGTCTCCACACTGAATCCCAGTTGAGGCCAGCCCCAATGCTGGTGGGTACCACAGGCTTCTATGAAATTAGTAAGTCCTGTGCTGGGGAGATCTCACTGAGACACTGGGACTCTAGCTCACCCTCATCACCCAAGGATTTCAATTCTGAAAACATTTCTTAAGTCTCCAGTCTTGACACTACATATGCAGCCTGTGTTGCAACTTAGAGTAAAGACTGAGGACCTTGTCCCTCGCTGCCAGGTGCTCAGGGCCTCGTCCTCAGAGCTGGCTGGGTGCTTAGGCCTCACCCTCCTAGCTGGGTGCTCGGGACCTCACCCTTACGGCTGCTGGAACACTAATACGACCCTTCTCAGCACATGGCCAAGAACTCTGCCTGCTTAGTACCATCAACTGTTAAAGCTTTCCTGGCCTCTCAGCAAGAACAAGTGCCTGGAAGGGGTTGGGGGCTGGGCTGGGCTCAGCTGGACGTGGTGCAGTGCGTGCCTAAAATTCCAGCAGCAGGGAGGCTGAGGCAGAGGATTGCGGTGAGTACAAGGTCAGCCTAGAATATGTGGTAAGGAAGAGATCAGCCACCCAGGCCTCATACACGCAGAGAGAATCTAACTTATCTGTTCCTCAGAACTCAAACTGCCTTTCAGGGCAATGCAACATCACCACGCTAGTGTTTCTACCTCATCCTCGTGAAGACAACCCAAGAAAGACAGAAGGGGTGGCAGCTGAGGACTCCATCCCCATCGGGGAGGGAGTCTCTGGACAGACATCCTAGAAGGACAAACCAGGTGCCCTGACAGCCTGGCAGGGTTCAACGTGTGTACAAAATGCTAAGAATAGCAATGTACTTGTCTTCCCTGCGGCCGAGTTTGGTCGCTCCCATGGCTCAGACCTCCAGCAATGCTGCTTCTCTATCTATGTCTCCTCCAGGGCAGACAAGCACAGGAGAGGAATGAGCCAATTACTGCCGTCAGCAACTACCCAATGCCACTTGGCTGCCTGGCTCTTGGCTAGGAATCAAAGCTACAGAGTACCCAGTCTTGGCAAGCATTTCAGTTAGCCCAGGTTTCCCATGCCACTGTGGCTTAGAGCAGATGTCACAGTCAACAATTCGGCAGGGTCACCTGGCCTGGCCTGAGAACCTACTACTGTTAACACTTGTAAGAAGGCTGGCTTTGAAGAGGGAGGAGGTCACCTGGTCTCTAGATGAACTCTGAGCCACTGGATGACATCCAGGATAGGACAGATTCAATACCATCATCACACAGCTGTGAATCATTTCCTCGCCCCCTCAATCCAGAACCACTAGAGTATTATCCAAACCACGAGAGAATACCACAAACTTCAAGGGAACTATATTACAGTTACAAAGTTGAGCCATAACGCGTTCTTCCATCAGCGTGCCCAGATTTGTACCAATCCGATGCATTGAGGCAGCCACAGGCATTTGTCCAGAAGTCCTGCCCGCCTCACATACATGCGAAAGCACGAGAAGTTGAGGGGGAAAGGGGGCTTCTCCTCGCTCAAGCACTTTCCCCCATATCTGCATCCTTCAGGGCACTACTCTGAGGTTCACAGTGTCTCTACAATGTTTTTCTACTCCAAATACGGGGGAGGGCAAATAATTCTTTCACAGTCATTAAATTTCTAAAAAACGGATCCTTGCATTTTCTTATTTATACTACATTCATAGTTGGGAGACAGCTTAACTATCTATTGTGGTCAGGAAGAGATCATTATAATAATAATAATTATTATTATTACTATTAAATAATCTTCTAATTTGCTAGGCTATGGTTACTAGTTAATGTAAAGTTTTTATGGCCCAATAAGCCTCTCCGCCAAAGCAATAATCCAAATCAGACCAAATCAAACGAAATTAGAAAAAGCCCAGGTTTAATGGATGCCAGTGCTCCTGGGTGGGCCTCTGGGAAAACAGCAGAGGAGAAAGGAGAACCAAGAAGACCAAGTATTTGTTCTCTGGGAGGAAGTTTAAATACCCTGTGGGAGTGGTCTTGACCCTCTCTGGGGAGGTCACCATTTGGCAGGCTTTCTCGGAGGTGGAGTCTGGACTGCAGTAACTCCCAGGGGGAGGCGCTTGGGGTGGAAAGTTCCACCCAAACATTTTAGAATGGATGCCAAGGGCTGGGGTGACACCTGGACCCAAACACTTCAGACTCTTTGGATATAGGGGTATCAGGGAGCTGGGGTGACACTTTCAACCAAACATACCAGACTTCTTGAATATTGGGGTGCCAGGGGGCTGGGGTAACACTTCCAACCAGTTAACAGTTTCTTATAAAAGTATATGAAGAAGAATGGATAAGGAAAATGTGGTACACAATGGAGTAAAAAAATGATGCCTTGAATTTTGCAGGAAAATGGATGGAGCCAGAAAACATCACTTTGAGTGAGACAACCCAGACCCAGAAAGGCAATTATCATATGTACTCGCTCACAGGTGGTTTTTAAACATAAAGCAAAGAAAACCAGCCTGCAAATCACAATCCCAGAGAACCTGGACAATGATGAGGACCCTAAGAGAGACATACATAGATCTAATCTACATGGGAAGTAGAAAAAGACAAGATCTCCTGAGTAAACTGGAAACATGGGGACCATGGGAAAGGGTTGAAGTGGAGGGGAAAGGCAGGGAGGGGAGCAGAGAAAAATGTAGAGCTCAATAAAAAGAAAAAAAAAACGAAAAAAAAAGAATATGAAATAAATAGTCTCCAACTGAACTGCATCCCAGACAGGGCATAAAACTGTGGGCCAGTTACATGAGAAGTTACTTTCACATTACATCCAGCAGCCAAAGTCCCCGTCAGCAGAATTCCACACCCTTCCCACAAGCATCCGGCTCAGGAGAAGGAGCCGCTAGAGGAGCACCCCTTCCTTCTTCGGAGATGGACCCCAGGTTCACAGACGCTCAGGTGACAGGACAGAACTGCCCCACTGGGCTGTTCTCCTCAGCGCAGAAGAACGACTACGGCAAATGTGGAAGACTGAGACTCAGCCACACCCCGTCCCCCACAGTGGGCACCTTCACTTGTGCCAGACTCCAGTGACAGCAACCTCCCTCAGCAGAGCTGCTGAGACTGTGCTACTGCCTGTCACACTGTGAAGTCCCAATGTGTCCCTATGGGTCCTTACCTGCTCTACAGAGAGACTCAGGTTGTGAAGATAGGCTCTGCCCTCCACAGACCCTTTCCTGTCTTCCTAGATCCTCGGGTAGAGCTACAGGGGTCTTATAACGCATGCCCCAGAGGGGTCAGAGGCGCTGCACAGTGGAGAAGAGTCAGTGAGGGAAACCCCATGTGTCAGAACTCTGGGCCTCTTTAGTTCGTTTCTATTTCCATGAGCTTATAATCACACTAGGTCCCGAGGGCCTTTTCAAGGAGGGTGAACAGAGGATTAGCTGTTTTTAGATCCAGAGCAAAGGTCAGGCCTGCTGACCAGCTTGAGGAAGCAGCCTTAAGTCTGAGCTGCAAGGAAGTTATGCTTTGCAATGGAAGTTTGTCTGGTGTCCCCTCTTGACTTGAGAAACAGAGTTGTTTTAAGGCATAACACTTTTGTGGTCTGTCTGATGATGCCCTGAGGTCTTTCCCTTCCCTTGTTGACTTTCACAGCTTTTTTCTTCATTCTTTTCAAAATACTATCATGTTTAACCATCTGGCTAACTGCTTTAGCAAGTAAAGTAATTAAAAACTTTATAAGGGTTAGGACTTTAATTAGATTATATAATTTTTGATGAATAGTGATGAGGAAGGACTTAAATACTTTTTTTTCCCTAAGAATTATCACCAATTTTCCGCTTCTATTATTATTACACAGGCACTGCTTCCCTTTTTTCTCCTGCCTCCACTTCCTCTACCCTTTCTGTCCCCCCACTTCTCTTCTTCCTTTCCCCCTTAAGCTGGGGATCAACCCAGGGTCTGATGCTAGACAAGTGCTCTATTGCTAATGTATATTCTGAGCCCTACACATTTTTCTGGACTGAAGAAACTGAGTTTGAACTGAAGCTTTATGGACAATAATACTGAAATGTAGTTGTGGCCTCTATACCCATTTCCCCCTAAAAGGATTCAACACCAATACCAGGGAACTAAAGCCAAGACTAGGGGATAGGAGCGAGGACAGTGCAGGCTGGTGGCTCTGGGGAAAACTTTCTGTGGCCCAAAGGGTTCTCACGTTATTTCCTGAGCAGCTGGGGGGGTGGTGAGGTCCTCGGCCACATGGCACCTGGGGTGAGCAGCACGAATCTGATAGCCCCCATCTGCCTATGAGGAGGAGACAACAGATCAGTGAGGAGGACGGAGAGGGCAGGCTCCAGGATGGCAGTCCTGCCACAGCTCTGACTGAGCACAGCCTGCCCTAGAGGAGGCTGAAGGCAGGTTCCGTGACAAGGTCGCTGAGGACAAGGACATGGCGATGGCTAACTGGGGAGAGTGGGGCTAGCAGGAGGAGAAGGTGGGGCTGAGGGTACAGGGCACAGAACTGCCACGTTAGCATGGCTCCCACCCAGAGGCTGTGAGACGCAAAAGCCAGGCCGGAGGGAGAGGCCCTCAAGAGACACTTGTGCCCTTCCCTTTGGCTGACAGACCACGGAGGCAATGGACCCTGAGAAACTGGAATGCTCTCAGAGGCTGCATGCTGGAAAAAGGAAAAGGCTGTGGCCCTGCTAGCCAGAGGAAAGAGATTTCACACATGGCCAGCTGCAGAAGCTGGAGCAAGGACAACGGTGACGGTCACACGATTTGACCTGAACTGGGACCTATGCGTACTTCTTGCCCTCTCTTTAAATAAACCTCCTGCCAGGTGGCTGGAAGGGATGTGTGTCCTTGGCCCACTTTCCTGCTCTTCCCAATGGGGCCACACTGAAGAAACCTTCTCTACTTTTCAGTACTGTCTCTAACTGACCTAGAGGACAGGCATGTAAATCTAGTTTGTTACTTCCGGGGCTCAGGCTCTGACCCTAACATCCCTGCTAACACCCCCAGGAAAGAAAGGCAACACAAATACTTCAGAGTCAAGGTGCCAAGTGAGTTGGAGTCGGCAGGGGCAGGGAGGCAGGATGAGCTTCTGATGCTCCCGCACAGCAGAGCAACTACAGTTACAATGTACTGCAGAGTTCAAAGAAGCCAGAAGAGAGGACTCAGAGGTTCTTGACACAAACACAAAGTAAATACTTAAGGTAGTGTTCTCACCTCCCCAAGGCTGCAACCCTTTAATACAGTTCTTCACATTGTGCTAACCCCAAGCATAATAAATTATTTCATTGCTACTTCATAACTGCAACTTTGCTACTGTTAAATGAATCGTAATGTAAATATCTGATATTTGGATATTTGCTATGCAACCCCAAAGGTGTCGAGGCCCACGGGCTGGGAACTGCTGACTTATGGTGAAAGTTGTTACGCATTGTGCAAATGTATTAAAGCATCGCACTGCCCATGGACATGGAAAGCTGTTACATGTCAATCAAAAATAAATCTTAGATAACACATACCTGCATTGTTAGCACTTGAGAGGCAGAGATAGGAGATCAAGAGGCCAACTCCATTTACATAAAGGTATAAGGCCAGGGTGGGCAATGTGAGACCCTGTCTCAAAACAAACAACCCCCCCACAAGTTCTATCCAAGCTTATAGAATAACTTTTACGTTATGTACAAAAGGAAAATAATACATTTGTACTTAATATTAGGAACAGTGTCCTTCAACATTCATGACTCACACTGCAGATAAATGGAGGAAGAACCCACTGCCTGGTTCTGCATCAACCACACTGCCAGTGTTCCAAAGTGGGGAGATGTAGTTGTCAAAGAGAATGCGCAATGACCATGACCGCTTCAGAATAAAATGAGAATCACAACATTCCGAAAGGAGGCACTCAGAAGGGTGGCTGTGTCAGAAATACATGACAAAAGCAAATGAAGGAGAGAAGTGAGGTATGATTAATAAAAACTCAGAGAGAAATTGGAGTTCAACCTGAAGATCCGAAAAGCAAAGTGACAGCCACTGGCTCTTACCTCGACCTCAGTCCAAAAATGACGATCCTGTCTCCAGTGTTGACTGAGTTTTCAGTCCTGCCCGATTCCCGCAGTCGTTAAGTCCCAAAGAAATCATACAGAGTTCTACATTAGTTATAAACTGATTGGCCCATTAGCTCAGGCTTCTTATTAACTCTTATAACTTATATTAGCCCCTTATTCTTGTCTATGTTAGCCACATGGCTTGGTACCTTATTCAGCGGTGCAGTTACATCTTGCTTCTGTGGCTGGACAGGACTGCGGACCAAGCTTTCTTCTTCCCAGAATTCTTCTGTTTTCATTGCCTGCCTCTACTTCCTGTCTGGTTGTCCCACCTATATTTCCTGCCTTGCTACTGGCCAATCAGCATTTCTTTAAAATATAATTGACAGAATACAGACCATTGTCCCACACCACTTCAGAAATATCAGAATGAGACTGTGTCTAAAAGTTTTCTCCTCCTGTTTTACAATCCTCTCTAGGGTTGGGGTTATGGGATTAAAGACATGTACCCCCTGGTTTCTGTGGCAACTAGTGTGGCTACTGGGATTAAAGGTGTACGTTGCCACTTGCTGGTATGTAAGGCTGAGCAGTGGGGCTGCTTTACTCTCTGATCTTCAGGCGAACTTTATTTGTTAAAACACAGGTGAAAGGCCACTACAGAGAAGGGCTTACTTTGGCTCCTGGTTAGGAAGGGACACAATCCACTGTGGTGCAGATAGCACAGTGGCAGGAGCATGAGGCTGCTGGTCATACTGTGTCCCAAGTCAGGAAGCAGAGAGAAGACAGGAAATGGGACTGAACTAGAGTCTCAAGGCCTATCTCCACCGACACACCTCCTCCAGAGAGGCCCTAGCTCTTACAGGTTCTACAACCTTCCATACCTGAACACCTGCTAGGGACCACATGTTCAGACACCCGAATCTCTGGGAGACACTTCGTATTCAAACCACAAAAAGTAGGGATGCCAATGTTTGCATGTTTTTAAACATGAAGAGAGAAAAGGAAGGGAAGTTTGAATGGACGTTAAGTGATGTTCTAAAGGTGAACACCAAATAATGAAAACTAGTGACATGACCAAGCTGAGCAGAGAGCCAGACTAGGTCAGAAGAGGGTATAGATGACTAAGCCAATAAGTGACCGCACATTACTCAGAACTCTGAACAACCGCTATTTGGTAGGAGAGCTAAAATAAAAGTGGATGAGATCAACTTTTTATCCTAGATTTTCTCTCCAGGGTGATGAATGCATGCTGCCAATGCAGGGTTGTTGTTTTTTTTTTTTTTAATTTTTTTAAAGAGTTTTATTTAATATATATACAGTGATCTGTCTGCATGTATGCCTACTCGTCAGAAGAGGGCACCAGATCTCATTACAGATGGCCATGAGCCACCATGTGGTTGCTGGGAATTGAACTCAGGACCTCAGGAAGAGCAATCAGTGCTCTTAACCTCTGAGCCATCTCTCCAGCCCCAATGCAGGTTTTTGTATGTGGATGCTGAGGACCAATCTCAGGACCTCATGCCTGCACATAGGCACATCACCAACGGAAACATCTCTCCATCACTCTTTTAAACACTTCCATTAAAAAGATTAAATGTGTCTAGCTATATGAAATCCTATTACTGGCATCCTACAAGTTGAGAAGATGCTGTGTGGGACACTGTCTTCCCTGACACTGAGGAGGACAGGGTCCTTGGGGCCACACCACAGCCCCTGCTGGCTCAGAACCAGGCAGAAGAGGTACATATCATGCGTCTCCATCCTAAAGTGACAACGGACACTTTCTCAGAGCGTGTGAGGATTAATCAGCATGAATAAATAATGTTCACAATACGTCATCTGACAGAGCAGGTAGGGGCTCCCCCGGAGGTGGAGGTTTATGCTCAGGCTGACCAGGTGACCGTGGGAAGAGAAGCAGCTCAAGACCATGGCGAGGTGACTTACCCTCTTGATCTGCACCTTCCTGTCTACGAAACGGGCCACTGCTCCTCCAACCCATCCAGTGACTGCCCATCAGCTCTTCTTCCAGGCCCCCTGACTGGTTGTATCTGCTCTTTCTTTGTGATTCACGAAGCCCCTGCTTATAAGTCTGCTCTTGTTCTTAGCGGGCATGGAGACAAATTGAATTGGACAGATTATTTCATGAAGCCAGCCTTGAAACTAAGAATGCGCTGCACTGGCTTTTGTACCTTTCCAGGTAATAAATTCACAAGCTACCTAAGAGAAGCTGTAGTGACAGGCCTGTGGCGAGTCTCTGCAGATGAGAATACTAACTAATGTGAACCACGCATGTCTGCAGAATTCACTCATGGGTTACCTTGCCTATGGCAACACCCTGACACAAAACAAAGCCTTTTCCTTGGTAAAAAAATCTCTTACTTCAAAATACCTTTAATACCATCATAAATATTAATTCTATCTCAGGAAAAATGGTTTAAAGTAACAAACTCATTCAAAGATGAGCCCCAAATGATAATATCCAAATTATCTCATGGTTTGAGAATCAGAGAAACAAAACAACTGTTATTTAATTCCAATTAAGTAAAAAAAAAATTCTTCCACATTCAGAGAAATGAAACAGGCTCTCTTGTTGCCATGACAACGTCTATGCTTGGCCACACTTACCAGTGACAGAAGTACCAGATACAATCAATCTGTGTGAGAGACAAGAGGAAGACGGAGCATCTCGGACCTGACCGTAGGGAGCTGCAGTCAGACAACATCACGGCAAGTTTCCCTTACAATGAAGCAACACTAAGCAGGCAGCAGAGAGAAGCCAGTTCATACAGATGTGGCAGTATTATGTCCACTTACACACTGTGGCTAACGTGACCCCTCTCTTCTGTCTCACAGCTACGCATGAAAACTTGAAACATGGCAAATGAAGCGACAGGAGAGTCAAAACAGTTAAGAGGATTACGAGGTACTGAATAACAACAGGGCTGAACTTTCTCAGGCTATCTCAATGCCTCCTCCCCTTTGAGTGACAGTTTGAAACAGGACATGGATGGAGTCTTTGTGGTAGAGAGTACAGATCTTGCTGTGACTCTGGCACTGAGACACATATAAAGAGAGCACAGTATAAGAAGGAAGCGTGGCTGTAATTTCATTGAAACAGTTCATTTCTCTTCACCTCTTTGTGAACTGCGTTTGTGTCTAACTGCGTATCTGCTGTGTAACACTGATGCTGTGATGCTTGTGGTGTTACACAGCATCCCTGCCAAGGTCTTTAGAAATAACATACCCGCAGTGTTCCATGCAAGTCCAAAGCATGAGGTACTATTAGACAAGATCGACGAGACCACCGCAACCACTCCCTCATGACATGGACAGCCGAATTCCAGAATCCAGGGGTTCTACAGCCTCTCTATCAAACTATCAGGTGGGAATGTGTTCAAGTGTGAACTCCCAAGCCACAGTGCTGTATCAGAAGCTGTCACGCAATTCCAAGTGATCCACAGGAATGCTTAAGAGCTAATGTCCTAAGCTTGGGAAATAGTTGGTACGGGGTTCAACTGACAACCCTGAGGCCCTGAGTTTATTACTGGCAGTGTAAAAAAATCAGGTAGGGTAGCACTCATCTATAACTCCAGAACTTGGGAGGTATGGAAGATAGAGGCAGGAAGAAGAGGTTCAAGGCCAGCCTGTGATACCTGGGACCCTGTTTTAAAAAAATGTAAAAGAGGAGTCAATATCCTGTAAGTAAAAAATGTTTAAGGATAAGGAGCAGGGAGCCCATAAACTAAGAGACTGCACTGTGGAGGCTCAAAATTATGGGCCCATTTCTACCTTGTCATCCGTCAGAGTTGGAAGTTGCTCAAATGATCGATAAGTGTAGTTGCATGTCCCAATTCAGGATGTGATTGCTTGGTTCTTTTAACATTAAAATAGCTCATTCAAGAAGACCCATGCCATCCTGACAGGTGGTCAGGATATGCAAATGTACTTCTGCTCCTTCTCTTTTTTTGGTTTTGGTTTTCAAGACAGGGTTTCTCTGTAGCTTTGGAGCCTGTCCTGGAACTAGCTCTTGTAGACCAGGCTGGCCTCGAACTCACAGAGATCTGCCTGCCTCTGCCTCCCGAGTGCTGTGCTGGGATTAAAGGCATGTGCCACCAGTGCCCGATGCTCTTCTTTTGTAACTATGAGGTAACCTGGAGAGGGGCTGCCTTCAGGATATGTGATCTAGAGTAGCTTCACTACCTAGACAACAGAATGTTAATAATTTGATGTCTCAGAGTGATAAAGCAATTAACTGTGTGAGTTGCCCTACCTATCATTTTAATAAAGTCTTTCATTACCTTGTTTCCCTACCCTGGCTCACTCCCCTCCAGTTTACACTGCATATAAAAGCTATGAAAAAAATAAATGCAGGCGATTTCTGTAATCACTGGAATGCCCTCCTGGTATTATCTTATGGTTTCTGTTCTGTTATTTTTCACGTGTCTCCTCATTTTTTACTTATATTTCTAAATTTCCACACCCCACCCTAGTAAGAGGTGTTTTTGTTGAGGCCAGTCCCCAACATTGCACATACATGCACTCTCACGTGAGCGCATGTGCACGCACACACACACACCCCCGTTGGTTGGCATAGTAACTGCTCTGGCTGACTCAAACCTAGCAATCACAAAGCACAAGAAGTAAGTTTGAAACTGAGCCTGTTTGAAAACAGCAACTTTCCTGCATCTGAAAGCTATTCAAACTATTGATCAGGACCTTGGGACAGACTTGAAATGACAATGACAGCCTCACAGAACCAAGTTTTGAGAAGCAGAGAGGAAGGAGAATGGTTTCACAGATGATGCTTAGACTCAAGGACTGGCCGACCGCCCTCAATCATCTACAGGTTTACCTGGACCAGCTTCCAGTGGCCAACCACCCCATCAAGACTCACAGTGACAATCATGAGCTCCCCATCTTGTCTTAGTCTAGTTGCTTAAATTCCTTTGCCAGGTAGCTAGCTGGTCAGGGGACAGCTGGGATTGTGTCCTGTCTCCTTGGAAGTTGGCCTTCAACAAATCCCATGCCCCTTTTCTTTTCCCAAAGGGCAGTAGTCTTTGCTGAGGATCAATTTGATCTTACAAGTCTGAGTTTATAGTTGGAGTGGAGCCCTACATCTGTATCCCAGCATGCACTGCTATGGAACAAGCAAAGCATTGAATACCGTCAACTCCCTCATCTGTACTGTTAACTGTCATTGAGCTAGATCAGGACACTGTCAAGGGACCTGGTCTCCCACTCTCAGCAGCCCTTCTGCATGGCAGGATTCGATGACCTGCCCACAGGGGCGGTGCTGGCTGAATGGTATCCACTGTCAAGGGAACATGCACCTGCCACTCTGGGGTGGATCTTTATGACTCATGGAGTGCCTGTGGTGCTGATGTTCTCCCCCTGGCCAGCTCCTGGACTAGGGAGGGCCTGGCACAAACAATACCCAGCTTCTCACAAGCCTCATTTGACACTAAACTAAGCTGCACTGGAATAAAACACAGCCATCTTTAATTTCTCATGTGTGTTGTCCTTGAAGTTCCCTTTAGGTCTGTGGTACATTTCTATCTAGACTTTGGTTTTGAAGCTTCTAGCTAAAGGAGTCAAATCTGTCTGTGCATGGTATATTGGCTGTTTGGAGTTTAAAAAAAAACCTTAAACAGCTCACTCTGTCCTTTCTCGTTTCTGACAAGCAGACAAGTTCTTAGGAAAAAGGGGCCGTTCCTATGCTAGAAGAAAAGCAGCATTCCTAATCAAAGACAGGACACTGGGCCAGGATTCTGTGCAAGCCTCACATAAATAACTACTATGTTTAACTCTTCCCCTAACTCAGTTGTTTCATCACCCGACTATCTTTCTTCCAATTGGCACATACAAGCATCTGACCCTACCTGTTTCTTTGGGTCTTCCCATGCCACCTAAAATTCCTAAGATTAATGTTCATGGCTTTTTTCTTGTTAATCTACCTTGGGTCAGTTTAATCCTCAGGTCAACCCAAAAAGAAAACCCTAGAAGGAAGATGCAAAGTTCTGCCTCTTCCAAATGTCAATTATACAACTTGTAAATTCCAACCTCTTCTTGTGGTGCGATACTTAGAATGATAACCCAGTTCATGTAGAGCATGCAAAGTCACATGATTACTTACACAGTGGTGCATGAGCGTCTGAATTCCGACGTCTTTGCTTAGAAGCATGGATGGACAGTTGAACAGTTTTCAGTTACGCAATGGAAGAATTCACCTGCTTCTATGCAGTTTTATATCAACTGATCCAAAGCTTTCCTACTTTAAAAATAACTCTTAAATTTCAAACAATGAATTCTTAAAATAATTTAGTTTCTCTCATTTTAGTAATTTTGACCATCTGTGTGACCTGTGTCATCTATATGGGTATAACGCATGTAGGAGAGTCTTCTTGGGAACCTACTTTGTGAGTGGTGTGTGGATGTAGCTCACATAGATGCTGAGTGGTGATCTTCAAGAACACCCTGATGCCTGTTCACTTTCTAAGTCTCAGGTACATGCTGGGATGAGCAGCCAGCAGCTAGCTGCTCATAAACTCACACACTGCCATGTCTGTCTTTCACCAGAGCTATAGCCATGAGAACCACAATGCCAAGCAGCCACCCAACCACATGGACCCTTGAACACCTTGTCATGTGTACAGGGCCAGAATGTAAGCCAAACATGGCAAAAGAAGGGAACTGTTTCAGAAGCTGAAACAAGGGCTCTAAAGCTGGACTTTGGACTATATCAAACACAGGGCAGTAACTCCTCGAGGCTACTCATCACGCACGATGTCTGTGTGTGTGTCGTGGTGACATCCACCAGAGCAGCAGAGGGTCAGGGTTGAGGGGACTCACGGAGAGAAGATGTGCTGGAGGAGCTCCGCAGGAAGTGGTGGAGGCCTTCCTCGCCATCACTGGTGCTAGCGATGCTGTTCCTCATCTCCAGCATGGAGATCTGTGTGCACAGGCTCATCTGGGGCTCCAATTTCTTAACTTTCTACAAAGCAAAGTTACCACACGGCCTGAGGTTTACAGCCATTGACTCATGCATTCCCTGTAAGGGGCAGGTACTTTCCCTTGATATAAGTTAGTGCTAAAACAAAAAAAGTGGTAAGTGTTCCATAAATGTCTGCTGTGTTACTATTAGCTGTAACTTTAAATACATTATTCTAAAACTTATAAATACGAATAATCTACTTAGCAATCTATAATAGTAAGCACAACGTTTTCTTTTTGGTGGTGCTAGGGATCAAAACCAAGGCCTCACACATAGGCAAGCATTCCCCCTCACTGCTGTGCCTCAGCCCCGCCCTAACTTACAGTGAGAAGCACCTGGACATGGTGGCCTAAGAGGAGCAGCAAATTCAGTGTTCCCGGTAGGCAATGTGTGGCACAGGAAGAATGTTTGCACAGGTCTCATCTGTAAGTGTTTTAATTCCCTTCTATACTGTCTAAAGCTCTATCAGTGTTCCCAGTAGGCAATGTGTGGCACAGGAAGAATGTTTGCACAGGTCTCATCTGTAAGTGTTTTAATTCCCTTCTGCCTAAAGCTCCAAAGGTCCATTTTCTGTGGCCCCTGGATCCGGGGGAGACCGAGAGGCCACCAAGGTTAAATGCCAACTGCTAGTCTTCTTGTGGCTCCGCCTTTCCACACCTTCTCTAAGCCCACTCCCTCCTATCCTCCTTAGTCTGCTTAGAAGACTTCTGGGAAGGACAGTTTTCCATCCCATAAATGTGGTCCTTAACAGGCCAAGCTACGGCAATGGTAATAATCACAAAATATTTCCTTGCCTTAACAAAAACTTGCTAAAGAGTCTCTCCATTACAACTATCCCCTCTGAAGTTTATGAATATTTAATGAGAATTCAGGAAAGCACACATATTTATTTGACCAAAAGAATCAGAAAAGCACTTACTTTATCATTTAAGGTAGGATCGTTCAGTGAGTAGAGCTTGTTTGTTATGTCTTTTCCTATAAGATACCTGAAGATCTCATACAGGAAAGGCTCGGACTCCAGAAAGTAAGTCAGCCTTTCTCTCGACCAGCATAAGAACCTGCAGTTATCATCTGCAACAATGGTGACCTGTCGAGAAAACCAACACACTAGGAAAAAGCACATCTACATATATGAATTATGAACTTATTAAATTGACAGAACACCAGCAGACACTATCATTGATACTTTTATCAAATTAGTTATAACCTAACACACTACATAGAAATATGTTTAAGGATACTCAATCAGTAGACTACATCCAGGCAACTTCTCTGAATTTTATTTTTTTGGTTTGTGCCGTCTCAGGATACAAGAATGGCCATCATGTCAAACTGCAGCGGACATTGCAATGGGATATATTATTTATGGTAAAATATCTCTTTACCTGCTGAGGCTTACAATGAAGTTTAAAGACAAACATTCATGCAAATGAACTTAGGAGAGAGACTCTGTGTGTGTGTGTGTGCGGGTGCGTGTGCGCACGCGCGCACATCTCGCTCTGGGACTCAAACCCATAAATATTCTACCACTGAACTAGCTGTCTGCCACTGAGGTACAATGTTCCACCACTGAGCTACAATGTTCCACCACTGAGCTACAATGTTCCACCACTGAGCTACAATGTTCCACCACTGAGCTACAATGTTCCACCACTGAGCAGCTGCCTGCCACTGAGCTACAATGTTCTACCACTGAGCAACTGTCTGCCACTGAGCTACAATGTTCCACCACTGAGCTAGTTGTCTATCATTGGTCTACACCACCAGCACTTGAGATTAGATCTGTAAAGATATGAAAAACTCTTCATCCAAATGACTTATAAACATACACTGAGGACGATTCAAAGGTCCAGGTAAGCTACTGATGAGAACAAGCAGTGGGTGACCTTCTGTTGCGGGTTTCAAGGCTAGCTCCAAGGCAGCCTACTGAATTAGGTTCTCAGATGAGCCCAGAGCTGAGAAGCCATTCCCTCTCATGTAAGTAGTGAAATATGGGAAAGCAAGGGTGGACACTATCATAGTACTAGAGAGCTCAAGCAATTCTCTAATCCCCCTCTCCATGTTCTCAAGGCTCAGGAGCTAGAAGCCCCTCCTACCATGCAAATTCTCAGTCTGCTTTCTCTTCCCTCATGATGACACTCATACCCTAGAGGTCAAGCTCATCACTGACATATATGTGTGGTCTCCTGATCACACCAGTGATGGGGGCCATGTGTATTGAGGTCTGAATGCCTGGCTTCATCACAGAGTGGTGGCCTACCCACACTCACAGAAAGGAGTTGACACAAGCAGACACTGGACACTAAAGTCCAGTTTACAACCCAGCACCAGATCAGCCTGGCCCAGCTGGAGATTGGAAAAAAGCTAATTAAATTGACAAGAAGTCTTATCTGGGCCTCAGAACAAATATTTCTGAAAGAGTTTTCATTTCAGATGTCAAAGGAGGATTCAGATCTACCAAGAGAGAAAAAATAGAAATCTCTCAAGAGGCTGAAGTTGGAACTTTGGAAAATCAGAACAATTAGTTACTTCCAAAAGTGGGCCAATGGTCCCAGAAAAATAAAGTTTGCAATTATTACATCATAAGAGGCTTCATGAAAACCAAGAACATCTGGATTTAAGAAATGCAGCTTAAGACTCCACAAAGTGCCCAGGGACACCCTTTATCAGTGTACGCTATGACAAAGACACTTCCTGCCAAATACCATCAAGTTACAGTGGTGAATAAGAAAGACAAGAACCAGGGCTGAAGAGATGCCTTAGTGCTTAAGAAAGGACCTGAGTTCAGTTCCCATGACCCACATCTGTGACTTCAGTTCTGGGGTGGTTGATACCCTCGTCTTTCTTGAGCATTCACTTATGAATGTGCACACAGATAAAGACATACACGCATACAATTTTTTAAAAAAAGACAAGATTCAAGAGGGGGCCAGGCCCGGTATCCTATGCCTGGAATCCCAATACTCAAGAGGCTAAAGCAGGATAAAACATTTGGAGCCAGCCTGGGCTACACAGTGAGTGCTGAGCCAGGCTGAGAACCACAGTAAGATGCTGTCTAACACACGTAGATGGGGAAGTGGAGACATGCTCAGTGGTAGGAATGCTTACCAATTAGGCTAAAAACAGAGCTCAAATCCCAGTGTCTACATAAAAAGCTGGGTGTGGCCCCAAATGCTGGTAACCCTAGCACTATGGAGGGCAGAAACAGGAGGATCACTGGACTTGCTGGGAGATCCTGTTCTACAGGAACAAGGCAGAGTGACAGAGAAAGGCACAGTGGAGCCTCTGTGTATACACAGAAGGATGCACAGCTGCACACATACCACACACACATACACGAATGCACACCTCCACACATATACCACACACATACACACAATAAATGAATATTAATGTGTTTTTTCAAAAGACAAGATCCTTGTTTGAAGAATACGGCTGCTTTGCCTGCATGTATGTCTTGTACACCAGTGTGCCTGGTGCCATGAGAGCCGGAGGAGGGCATCAGATCTCTGTAACTTTAATCACAGATCACTCTGAGCTGCCATGTGGGTACGAGGAGTTGAACTGAGTTCTCTGGAACAGCAGCCAGTGCTTTTAACCTCAGCGCCACCTCTCCGACATGAACGTACTATTTTCTTTAAATACCATTTAAAATTTAACGTTCATTTATTTCACAAGAGCACGGACATGTGTTCCTAAGACCTCTCCCTCAAACTGACTTCCAGGTTTACAGCATCATGCCATGTGACTGACCATGAGAGAGCAGCAGCCTGAGATGGAGTCAAAAGAAAAGCATTTATCAGAAACACTCACGCAATAAAAAGAAAACCAAACACAAAACACTACCTTTACTGTTGTAATAATGATACTGAAGACCCTGTCAACAGCTTTAAGCAGCAGTCTGATCCCGCAACAGCACGCACTAAAGACAGTGAGGGTCCATTCTGTTGCTGTCAGTCTACCTGCAGCATTGGAATTATTACAGCATTTACCAAGTGGCGATCTATGGTGCCCTGCAGTTCTTTTCTCTTTTCCCATATTGTAAGGCCCATCAGCACCCTGACATCTGGGTGAATTTAGAGAAGTAACAGCCTGGAGTGCTGGTACATGACTAGAATACCAGCACTCGGAACGCTGAGGCAAGAGGACTATCACTAGTTTGAGGCCAACCTGGACTACACAGTGAGCTCAAGGCCAGCTTGGGCTGCATTAATAAGACCCTGTGTCCAAAAACAAATGAACAAAAATAGAGAACTGAGAGTGTAGTTCAGTGGTAGAGGACGGGCCTAACATACAAGAAGCCATAGGTTTGGTTTAACACCCAACATAATCCCAACACCCAAGAGGTAGAGGCAGGAAGATCCAAAGTCCTTGGTGATCCTTGGCTACACAGAGTTCAAGGGCAGTTTGGGGTCTGTGAATCCCTGTCTCAGACAAACAAAGTAATCCAATGAACATAAGACCCCAGTAGAATTCCCTCAGGAAAGGGCTGGGATGTGCTTCAGTAGGAGGCCACAGGCACAGCACTCCAGTGTGCAGCTACGAGAACATACATAAACACTACTGTGAACACTGCACTCTTGAGCATCCACAACAGAATCTTTTGTAAACAGTCAAAGAGCAATCTCCCTGGGTGTATTCTGATGAAGCTGACTCTGTGATAGGCACAGACTGGATGGCAGTGTAGTTTTTGGCTACTGGCAAAATGTCACAAACTCACAAAATACCAAACCCTGTGCCAAACAGAGCTGGCTGGAATTACCAGGGATAAAGCCATGTCCTTCATTCAGCTATGGTGCTGCAGTTTTCATCACGTTCTGGAATCTTCACGTCAGTTAAGAACAATTCTCAACTACTGAGACTCCGTCTCCAGGAAGGAAAATGCTTGTTAGTGCTAGTAACTTTTTCATTAGCTTAGTTACAAATATAACTTGGAGCTCAGTGGAAGGGAAGCACATATTTGGAGATCTGGTTCCTTGGGGATCACTTGCTTCTGCAACAAAGATTTAGTTTCCACCCTAAACTGAATCCTCTCTTCAGTATAATAAAAGACTGAGTTATTCTTACATAAAACCGCCTGCTCACACAGAAGAAAGTGTAACAGACAAAGGAGGAAGAAGCAGCTTTGAGGAGGTCAGAGGAAAGAGAAGTGGCCCTGTTCTGCTTCATGGGTGGTGGTGGGTAAACACATTGCTCAGATAGAAGCAGACACCCCAGGACACTGATGACGTCTTAGAGGACCAAGGATACAGAGAAGATGGACACAGCACCAGCCTTCTCTTCGTCTGTGTCAAGCGTGACCAGCGTTAGGAACAGAACTGCATCATGAGCGTCTTAGTCGTGCTCTATGGCCACGCCCACGGCAACTCTTACAGTGGAAAGCATCTAATTGGGCGCTTGTTTATAGTTCCGAAGGCTTAGTCCCTTATCATCACTACAGGGAGCAGACAGGTCATGGGACCGGAGCAGTAGCTGAGAGCTTTACACTCTGATCCACAAGCAGCAGCCAGAGAGAGAATCTGGGTCTGGGCTGGGCTTTTGAGACCTCAAAGCCCCCCCCTAGTGACACAACTCGTCCAGCAAGGCCACACCTCCTAATCCTTCCCAAACCGGGGACCAAGCATTCAAACACGTGCACCTACGGGGGCCATTCTCACTGAAACTCCCACAGGCAGTAAGCCTAAACTAGTACTTCTAGCAAATGTGCCCAACTTTAACAAATTCCACAATTACCCAGGCCTTTTGTGCAAGCAGGGTGGTAGCAGGACACAGCTGAAACACTAATGAAATAAAGGAAACTATACTTTCCCTTTATCTCCAGCCTATGGCACCTCAAAGTGAAGGGCATCCCAAACTGAGCCGGTAAGATTCCCCAGCAAGGGACGCTGGCAGGTCCTCTTTCTTCTGTGATGACGTTCTCTTCGATTCTATTTCCCACGAAATACGTACTATCAAAGCAACTCTGTGCCAAGAATATTTCCTCAGCACTATTTACCCCGGGACTTACGTTCTTGGCTAAGTTCCTAAGGATAGCAAATCCAACAGGAGGCCTGGGGACTTAGAAACAGCCAGAACTAGCTGCAATAGAATGGAGCAATTTTTTAAAAAAATAAAAAAGAATTAAACTGAACAGTCAGCATTCAAACTGCTGATTCTATGAGGAATTTCCTCTTTGCCTTTTAACATGGTCACTAACCATAAAAGAATGAACTGATTAGAGAGGTATTTTTAAAGTATCTTTTCTGGAGTAAAGCCAGCTTTTGGTTTTCCTAATAAAAGTAATCAATGATGTGTTTAGGAACATGAATTATCTTCAAGTGATAGAATTTTTCTCATAATAAAATCGAATTTTTAAAAAGATTGCATTTATTGTTATTTTATGTGAACTCTCGAATGCCAGAAGTGGGCATCCGATCCTCAGGGACTGGAGTACAGAAGATTGTGAACTGCCATGTGGGTGCTGGGAAACGAACCCAGGCCCTCTCTAAGAACAGCCAGTGTTCTCACCCAGACACCCAAACAATAAATTTTCTTAATGGAAATATTAAGAAATTTAAATGACCAAAATCTTGAAAAATGAAACAGTAAGCAAGCAAATGCACACCCCAGAAATAACAGCGTCAGTGCCGCATCTAGATTAGAGCATGGCTTTCCAGGCCGCCACCTCCAGCTGTGCACCGCGTAAGCACTGATAAAGGTAGGGTTTGTTGTCGTTCTGCCTTATGCCATTATACCATGTCTACCAATGTGGCTATCTCCCTTTTAAAAGAAACCATGACACGTTCCACTTTTACTTGATTTGAAAGACATACAAATAGTTCTAATCTTCCTCAAAGTCAAATCATACCTGGAATTTCTCCCCTTTGTGCATCTGGGTTGATCTGAATTCTGGGGAATCTATGAAGGCACAGGGGTAAATGTTATGCAGGAAATGTCCTCGATAGGAGACCTTCATTCTGGTAACAGAAGTCAAAATGTTAACAAACGCACATCATTTCACAAAAACAAGGTAATTCTTTTTAATCATTGAAACATTATAGTAATATATTTGCACTAGTTTTAAAGATTCTACAAGTAATGGACTTACAGCACTTCCAGAAGCACAAATATATTTTTAAAAGACAGGAAAAAAATCAGCATCCATTATTAATGCAGATCACGGTTACCATTACTGTCACTCTTACAGTTGGAGTGAATATATAATTTGTACATTGCAAACTTCTTAGAAGAAAGGGATGCTGTTGATAACCATGTTTCAAGACAGACACAGTGACACACATCCATTGATCCAGTTAGCCAGAGTCACATGAACCCAGGAGCACGCAACCTCAACTAAAACCACCACCAAAGGAACAGAAAAGATTACACCCATGCAACATCCATGACCCTCCACTCAGATTGTCCATATGTACTGTGATATTCAAAAAGCTTTGCCACGTGATAAGCTTCTTGAATTCAATTTAAACCTACTTCAACTTTGACTCATTAACTTCAAGCAAAAGTAAACATGGTTAAAAATATATTCACTGTAGAAAATGTTGGGCTCAGGCTGATTCTGGACCATGGTGTCTACCTAGCTTTGGCACACTGCTCCACCGCAGCCCAAATTTCAACTGCAAAATGACCTTCACCAGCACACACACATCACTTCTTCCATTAGCTGGCAACATCTCCTTGTATGCATTCCTTCCTAGAGGCTATAAAAGGTGGAAAGCAACCTGGGGATTCTGATTTCCATTAACACTTACCTCCCCTTTAGAAGAATACTAAGACGATCATCAACTGAAGTTTTATCCTCTGTGGCGTAAGTCTGGCCCTTTTTCAAGGTCTGGATCATACAAAACTGTCCAGTTAACCTTTTAAACAAATCAGGAGGGACCCGGAGTGGTTCAAACAATCGGTGATAGATGCCACCCAGCTCCTTTTCAATCTTGACCTGGAAGACAGCAATGCCAAGGTCCTGCAGTCCCCAAACACTGACTCTCAAAGGTGAGATATAGATTTAAGAATAAACAAGCCTATGACACACACCAGTGGCTTGCTGGACATGGTCAGTGGGGTCTTAGAGAATTAGTAGTGGTGGAATTCATACTCTACCAGGGAAGGCTGAGATGACTCTAATGCTCACACCTCTCTTCTCAACATGAAGCAACCGCTGAGTTTTTGGATTTTGTCAAAACATGCACCTTCCTAACCTTAGCAGTGGTACGTAACACAATGTTTCAAAAGAAGAAATTACCTTAACTTTTAATTATGCTAGTGAGAAATTAAGAATTAGTGGAAAAACAAACTTACAAATATGCATTAAGCATTTTATCTCCATGTAATTATTCAATGCATCAAGGCAGGAAGCCAACACTCAAGGCTGCAATCACTGCCTCGCATGTACATACTCAAAAGCAAAGGAAGAGAAGGGTAGGGAACTCTGGCATGGTGGCCTCATCCCGGCCTAAGCTATGCAGCCCTGAGATCCCTCTAACGACAGCAGTGCAGCGACTGTCCTAATCACCCTTCAGTCGCTGAGACCCAGCATGCAATGTCTGGCAGCCAGGATAATTGGGTGCATGGAAGACTCTACTGCACTGTGAATGAACTCTGTCCCGGTGAAAGCTCAGATGAGACCTGAAGCTACAGAGCTACAGTTCAAAAGCTGCTCCTACCTGATGTCACTCTAGTCTGTCCCCGTTTCCTTTTGATGAAGAATCATCTTTATTTATTTAAATGATAAAGAGAAAAATAAAACAAGAGCCCAGATGCTAGATGCTCTTTCTGGTGCTTTAATCACATCGGCAACTCAGGGACTGTGGATTTGGGTTTCCAGGAAAGGTTCTGTTATTAAGGACTGTCATCTTCATTATCAGAGCTTCTACCTCCTCTACTCCACAGCTCGAGCAAGTCTGTCCAACTTCCAGCCCACACAGGATCTACCACGGCAAAATGATGAACAAAGGACCTGTTACAATCCAGTAAAACCTGTCCATGCCCTGGCCTCCCTTTACACCTCAGCTGAAGATGCGGTTTCTTCGTGACATTGTCTGAATTCTCTTCTTTGGAAGCATCTGTTCATCAAGTTTCTCTGCACATATTCAGTGTGCACAGTTAGTGGGCTGGACTATATACTATTGTTCCCAACTGTCTGCTGTCCCAAAAGAGAATTACTCTGCCCTACCTCCAACATTAGCAGGCTTGGCCATGCAGCAGCTTTGACCAATGAAATAATGAGCAGAAGTGACACAGATTTTTTTTTAAAGAAACTTTTTTTTTTGCTTGCTTGCTTTTTAATTTTAATTTGGGGTGTGGGTAATTGGTCTGCAGTATGTGTGATTAGTGCATTAAGTCCCCTGGTATGGGAGTTACAGATGCCTGTGAGCCACTATGTGGCTGAGGAACTAAGCTCTGCAAGAGCAGCCAGCGCTCTTAGCCACCACACCACCTTCCAGCCCCTTGAGCAGACTGACATTTCTCCAACCTCTGCTCGGTCCCCTCTGCCATGAGAATGCAGTCCAAAGAGAACTTCCCACTTTAGCAGAGACCCTAAAACATAAGCTAGATTCAGTGCTGCCAGTCAACAGGTAAGGTGGGCGAGAAGAAAGGCATCGCTGAGGTCTCATTCATCACGCAGCCTAGTGCAAGAAAACACCTGACCAATACAGATGAGAAGCCCAAACTGAGCGGCTGTGTGTGGGTAGGGGATGGAGGAGCGGAGTGCCCACAATGTATACTGTCTATATTTGTGTGTGAAATGCGCTATTTCCTAACAGTTTTCTATGTTAAATACAGAGCTAAGATGAGCATTATAGCCTTGGGTGACTGAATGCTTGCACTTAGGACTGTCTGTGACCATGTATAGAATGATTTCTATGAACCCTGCTGGTTTCTACTTTGTTTTTTTATATTCTTGGAGGGTATGTTTTGTTTTGCTTGCTTCTTTTCCTTCCTTCGGAACCTCATTCACAGCTCCAAGCTGACTTCAGACTCACTCTTGGACCAGGCTGGCCTTGAACTGTCACTCCACCCACTCCTAAGTGCTGGGATCACCGGCGTGTGCCACTGCTCTTAAGCTTGCTCTAGTTCTGCCTTGGGCTTATTAAGATGACATAGTAAGTGAAGCCAGAGTTGATAATAAAAAGTATGAATATTCTGGCAAATATCCACCAAAAGTGCTGATTTCATTACATGAATATTTTAGACCCAGGAAAAATAACAGCCATTATACTAAGAAAATTGAATGAACTATCTTCAAATCATTAGTATGAAATGAAAGTTGCTTATCAGTAGTTCTATAATTAAGCAAGATCTTCCCAAATGATGACTGAGTACCAGCAGGCCAGGAAATAATCACATAATATACGCCTAAAAAAAGACAGTATTAGTCATGTGTTCATGCTCTAGCGAGTCAAAGTTTGGAAAATTCATTTGTTAAACAAATTTCACAGATTTCAAACGCTTTTCTCTCAAGCATTTACTCAGAAAGCTCAATATTCTTAATATGCAAGAGGGAGTAAGGCTGTCAGCTGCTCACTTGCAAGTCTGAATGAAGCACTTTTTAAAAGCTTTCATATTTAAAGTCACGCTCTTATTAAAAAAAATTAGTAATTACCGGTCTTTTCTTGTACAAAAGATATGAAAGATGCAAAATATTGATACCCAAGAACACAGAGTTCCAGATCATTATATCCAAGGCACATCGGTAGAGAGTGGCCCAGACTACATAAAGGGTACATCCTGTTGAATAACAGAGGCGGCATGTTAGACACTCATAACAAATTCACAAACAGCTTAGTACAATCCTCTGCCTAGAACCAAACAGATTTAGAAGTACTTACGCTGAATACTATTTTCATCCTATTACTGAAAAAAAGATTCCCACGCCTCCACCACCCCCAACACAAACACCACACTAACACACCATCACACCCTCCACATCTTCAGTTCTCATTCTCGTTTCCCTATATTCCATTTTGCAGGGTACCACCTGAAGTGTGGAAGTGCAGACAGTACTCTCATAACTGCGAACATCCCTAGCCCTAGCTCTTATATTTTCTGAGACAGTGTCTCCCTTTGTAGCCCAGGCTATCCTTAACTCCACATCTTTCTACCTCTCTATCACAGGTGCACACCACCACACCCATTTGAGGGTATAGTTTTTGGTAAGTAACAAACACAACCTAATATAGGAAATAATTCTCCATTTATGATGGTTAACTTATGCTGGAGCTAAAGGTGAAATAAAAGAATGAACGCCACAGCTTCAGAGAACACAAAGAAATGTTTTCCAAAAGGTTTCTACAAACTTGCAAGCCCTACTTGTTAGAAACAACAGTACTGCGTTGTCAATGTTATAAAGTCTGGAATCCATCTCTGGGCACAGGGGCCCACACCTTTAATTTTGGGAGGCAGAGGCAGAGGCAGGCAGATCTCTTTGTGACTTTAAGGCCAACCTGGTCTATAGAGTGAGATCCTATTCCTACCTCCCCACCACAAACACACTTTTTTTAAACCTCATATTCTGATAAGGAATTACATACTGCCTTTTATTTTGCAATCATGATTAGGGGTGAACTCAAATATTTTATTTACTGTGGTGTTTTGAGATAAGGTTTCATGTAGCTCAGGCAGGATTTGAGCTCTCAGTGTGGCTGAGGATGTCACTGATTTTCTGATCCTACCTCCTGAGTGCCGGCGCTCTACTATGCCTAATTGATGAGACACTGGGGACCTCACCCAGGGCTTCCTGCAATCGGGGTAAGTCCTGTACCAAATGAGTGAGATCCCCAGGCAAGAGCAAATATTTTACTGACCCAAATTTTCCCTTAGTGATTATCCATTTATCAAATGGCTTCTTCCTGTATGTTTCTTATCAATTCTCTTGCCTTATATAAAATATCCTTATTTTGTAATTTTATAACGGAAAGAAAGTATATAACATAGTTTTAGCTTAAATGATCACTTTGATATGAATTTATAGATTCACGTGCACATGAAAGCTAATTTTTCACATTAAAAGTCAGACATGTGTAAATGCTGGACTTCATCACAGAGGGACATCCAAATAAATCTCATCCCTTTACTTTCTGGGCCTCAGTTTCCTTTTTATAGACAAAAGTGCTGGGCTAAAAGATACATTCTGGTATGTTTTACGTCCAGAACTCTTGTTTTAGTATTTGTAATCTGGATTATGTGTTCCCTCCATCGAACAACCTGCCTCTGCAATTCCTACCTTAGCAAACACGGTCCCCAAAATCCCAACAGCTGGCTCCTAGCTATCCTCTCTGTCTCTTCTGGTCATCTTTTGAATATTCAGACACAAAAAGATAGTATCCTTTTGTGCTATGCTGTGACTTCTCTTCTGGGCTCTTCACCAGGTTACTCCATGCTCACACTGAAGAGAAACATGGTCATTTTTCCAAAGCCAGCTGCACTGTCATACGATACCCTGCCTTGCATGACCACTGGGCCTGCCACCTCTGTCTGCCCTGAGCTCTGGGTATAAACCTGCAGTGTTCATCTGACCCTCACACTGTGACTGCCCATCTGTTTTCACAATGGTGGATACTGCCTTCTTTAATCTTTGTCTGATGCATTACAAGTGTCAGAAATGCACCTAAATATGTGGATAATCAAGGAGAGAGATCATATAAAGAAGTTGTCAATAATCACTAGATAAAATAGTAACTTTATTCTTTCAATATTTTGATGTGACTAAACTTCATCAGTTAATAGGGTCACAAATATTCATATTTTATACATGTTCTATAAATGCTATCCTTGAATTACTGCATGTGGGAATTGATTTTGTTCTCAATATCATTTCACTGGGTATAGCAAGTATCTTTTCAGATCATACTGGTAGAGATAACACTTCTCCTCCGTGCCAGGCACTATCCTATCAGGCATTTACTTAATCCTCACAGTAATCCTACAAGGTAGTTTTATTTGTATCTTTCTTTGGTACAAGGGGAAAGTGGAGTGACAGAAAAGTAAAATCATTTTCTCAAGCTACACAGTTAGCAAGCAGTGGAATTAGGACCGGAGTCACACACTGTAACATCCATATCCTTGCACGTGAATGGATTTTCTGACTTGCAGCACCTGCACAGTATAGAAAAGCATACACCGCTTCCAGTTAAGAAAGGGAGACAATGGCTGTGCGGAGACCCGTGTTCTAAGCTGGTGGGCAGACTGCTGAGTGGGTTCAAAGCTGGTGGACAGACCGCTGAGCGGATAACACACTTATGTTCTTCTATGCTATATACCCAGCCAGAAAGGACTCTCTAAGCTCCCAATACAAAATCCACCTGGCGGCAGCTGCGCAGTTCTCCAAAGCCCAGGGTGTCTCACCTATAGACAACATCCCTCTAAGCAGTATCATGTGGAGGTGAAGAGTGGTTGGAATCACCAAACCAATGGCTAAACAAATGTTTGCGACATGAAACACCAGATGATGGACCTCTCTCCAGTTCTCACAAGTGGTCTCATTGGAAGGCACGGGTGTGACGCTTCCCATGGCCAAGGCAGAACCTGCCAATGGGCTGGACTCCGTGTAATTCATGGTGAAAGGTCCTATAAAGACAAATAAACAGTCAGTTGTAAACAGAAACTTCATTTTATCATGCCTATGACAGGCAACATGACAAAATTATTTTTACAAATTACATGCTGGCCAACAGAGTCTTCCAATACTTATCAAGTACATGTCCTGTCACAAGTAAGAATGTCCTTTTCTGTATCTGTCATGATGACCCTCCATTTGCCTTTTGTTGACAGGAAACATCTCAGAGAGGGCACAACTATCCCAACATATGCTCGCACATGCCCACACGCGTGTGTTTAGACATGAATACACAACACACTGAAGAGGGTGAGAATCAGCATGTGTACAAGACTAACTCCCACATCCACGGGTCACAGCATTTACAATGGCTTAATAGTCTTCAAACCATTCACACTGGATGCTGAAGCCAGGCACAGGAAAAAACAGAAAAAACAAACAAATAAAAAACTGGTTTTCTGAACCTTTAAAAAGTGAACACCCTCATATTTATTCCTTAGAAGCTTAAAATATGTAGAGGGCTCTATTCTGTGCCATTGTTAAATCACTGCCACATACCTATCACAGTATAATAATAATAATCATATACTTTACTAATACATATACACATATAATGAATTTAAATAGCATTCAAAGTTTCGTTTATTCTCCAACTTAAGTCTCTATTTTTATTCCTCAAATAATTCTAGTTGGTAACATCTCACAAATTAGAAAGTAGTAAATGTACAACATATATTTTGGAAGATTCATAAATATACAGAAGGATATTTAATATTAAGCACCATAGCAAATACATTTCATTTTAAATATACATTTTACATGCATTTATATAAAACAACAGAAACTAACACTCTGTCCTGTATATACACATATCCATATATGTGTGTGTGTGTGTGTGTGTGTGTGTGTGTGTGTGTGTATGTATGTATGTATATTGGTCCCTGCTCCACATGCACAAAAAAAACCCTTCATTATTAATTACACAAATTTGTCTTTGACAAAAACTGTGAAAGTTTACAGAAGACATGAGTGAATCTATTTCACTTTTAAAAGTCAAATGAAGACCCAAAATATCTTTAACTTTAATTGAGTAATATATACATCTTTCGAAATAAAGAAATTCACATTTTTAACATAGTGAAGACTTTAAGTGGTATGTGTGGACATCTAAAAGATATTAGACAAGGAAGTATATGTGGATAAATTTTATACATCTTAAGATTATAAACAAATTTATAAATATGAACGAAGTGAGTGAACGTTTACTTTTGTGACATTTGTTTTGTGGTGCTGAGCATCAAACACGGGGTTTTAAAGATGCTGTCAAGGGAGCATCTACCACTACACATCCACCCCAAGCAGTTCACAAATAGTAAGTGAACTTAATTACTGATTTTCTGCAAAAAAGAAAAAAAAATGAGAATTTAACTACTTTCCAAAAGTCTTTTAAAAATAAGTTTATTATAATGGGGGACTCATAATAACCAGGGCTGGTTCCAAGACCTGAAGTATGAGTGCCTTTCCTGCCTCCTGCTTGCTATAGCTACCCAATGCCTGTGGGAGGCAGGGATGGTACAGAAGGACCTACACCTTCCAATGCCTCTATCCATGCTGTCACCGAGGACGAGCCCTATGGGACGAAACAGAAAAACCATTTCACTCATACTTTCCTGAGGCTGAGTCGGAGTCAGTGTCCATCCCACAAGCCACCAGGGAGCCACCTAAGCCAGGGAATGCTGCTTCCCTCCTCAGTCTGTTTTCCCTTAGACCAGAGACAGCCAGACTACATGGCCTTAAAACCTCCTTCGAGTTTTGATGTTCTAAAACAGATTTATGTACTAAATTAATCTACACAAACTTCTCATATGTCACCTGTGTTGCCTCCTAATCCACTTAGTTCACTTTCTGGTCCTTGGGGTTCTAAATGTAGGATTAAAAGTTTAAACTTCTGGAGAAAGAAAATTGACGAGGAATCTATAATCTGCCTCAAGAAAATATTAATAACCATTAAAATGTATTACGTGTATTTATTCATTTCCGAGGGGCGGACTGCTGGAGAATCTCCCCTTCCACCACGTGGGTGCTGGGTATACACCTCATGTTTCCGAAGGCTGGGCTCTCTCACCAGCCCTAAAAACCAGTTTTAAACGTAGGATTGCTGTAAAACATATGTTGATGTGTTACACTTTATTAAAGATAAACAAATTATAGACGCAGCTGCAGGTATATAAAAATACACATTATAGCCGGGCGGTGGTGGCGCACGCCTTTAATCCCAGCACTCGGGAGGCAGAGGCAGGCAGATCTCTGTGAGTTCGAGGCCAGCCTGGTCTACAAGAGCTAGTTCTGGGACAGGCACCAAAGCTACAGAGAAACGCTGTCTCGAAAAACCAAAAAAATAAAAAATAAATAAAAAAATACACACTATAGTGTCTTATTATGAAATACACCCATGAAAGTGTTTACTGTCTTTCAAAATCAGTTATTTTTTTATATTCAATGATGAATCTAACGGGTTTGGGCTTAATCACTACTTAATGGGTTTAAATGGCCAACAGTGACATGCCTTATACGGAGAATGAATGATGGGTCTAATGAAGAAGGTTAGATCGGTGAGTGAATTTGTATACTGTCAGATTAATTTTGACTAAATCAAAACATTATCTTTCTCATCAGATCCCTAAAGTCTAATTCCTTAAATTACTTACTGTAGGAAAATCGGGCCCATCTATTCGTTTTCAAATAGGCGTTTGCAGTTCTAAAATGCTGAATGAGGAAGCTAACATTAAACCTTGACCAAATTACAGGGGAAAAAAAGTGAAGATGAACAGCAAGAAGTAAAAAAAGCCTTGCGAGTAGACGTAATTCACTGTGCGCCCCTCAGGCGGCCAGCGGCATACCGTGGCTATGTTTTCCCTCTGTAGCCTCCCGTTTAGGGGATCAGTCCGGCAACCTCCCGTTTCTCTAAGGAGGGCGCGCGCCAGGGGCGAGGCCCCGTGGCTCCCGGCCATCTGCACGCCACCCGGGGGCTCGCTCACCTCGCTCGGGGAACGGTGTCAGCGTCCGCAGCTCGGCGACCCTGCTCCGTCGGCCGAGGGCCCCGGGGCACGGGCGAGCGAAGGGCGGCTGCAAGGACGGCGCGGAGTGGGCGCGCGCGGCAACTTGCTCGGTCGCTCGGGGCCCAACTTTCCCGCGTGAGCCGGCGCTCGGGTCCCTTACCTGGGGCGTCCCGGTGGCGGGAGCGGGCGGCGCGCACCAAGTTTGCGACGGCGGCGGCGGCGGCGGGGAGCGGCGGCTCGACGGGCTCGCGGAGGGTCCCTAGGCGGCGCGGCCCGGGCCAGCTCCCCGCTCGCGGCCGCTTTGACTAAAATAGGCATCGCGGCGGCAGGCTGGGGCGCACGGCGCACGCGCCGCCGGAGGTTGCCCCACGGGCGGAGCCCCGCGCCCCGCAGACCCGCCGCCCCGACCGGCCGCGTGCGCGCGCCCGCCCGCCCGCCTCCCGCGCTTCCTTGTTTGGACATGAGTGGAGAGGCGCGCACGCGCATCGCCCCCCCGCAGAAGAGGGCAGGGGACCTGGACAGACCCTCGTTCCCGCCCGCGAAGAGCTGCCCAAGACTCAGGGAGCTGTTGCGCGGCGACACCTGGCAGCCTAGGGGGACGCGGGGTCCCCAGGGACCTCCCCTCCAGCCACTGGGCTTGATTTCAAAGAAGTGCGCTTTAGTGCTTATCCGAAATTCCCACGCCCGAGGTGAGGCGGGGCCTCTCCCGTGAGCCGAGCTCTACTTGATTTTGCCACCTAGATTTCGGACCAGAAATTTAAAATAAATAAATGGGATATGGACGTTTGCTCCAATCAGTATTTATAGTGGTCAACGGTTCTTGGTAAGAAATGCAGAAAGATTACAGTCATGAAAAGTCCGTGGGGTGGGGGGTATAGGATGGATAGGGAAGTAGAATGGGCATGGGTTTCCCACCATGACTCCTCTGTTTGACAGAATTTGCACCCGCTATTTGAGAAGAAAGTCCTGTGTGATCAAAGTACAAAACAGATCGCGTTGTGTAAAGGTGCATTAGAGTCCCCCCGAGGTGCACGTTGGTACTGGCTCCCTAATAGGCAGGCGCAGCCTGCTGTTTCAGAGTAAAGTCTGTTCTAGATTGCTCTCCAGCGGTCCCCAAAGGTCTCTCTCTGTTCATGACTTGGCTTGATCCCCAGCCTTATTGAACCCTTTAAGAGGAGATGGATCAGTAGTAAAGCGCTTCACCCTCGTGACACCCTGAATTTTCAGTCCCGCAAAGCAGGACGCAATAACGTGAAATCTGTTATGCCAGTGTTCCCACGGGGAACAGGAGGAAAACAAGGTCTTAAACAGGGTGGAAGGGGGGGACCGCTGGGGAGATTTTCCTCCTTCAGTCAGCTGCAAGCTGAATTTGCACTCAAATCTCTCTCTCCAGATCACACCCTCATCCCCATTCCCACTCTTGTAGTCTCTCCATTCTTCCTCTCTGCATGAGTGTATGTGCTGGAGCCTGTGGAGGCCAGAGGTCAACCCTAGGTTGTCATTCCCTAGGGACCTTAATCCTTGTCTTTCCAGACACTGTCTCTCATTTCCTGAGGTCCCTTATTGGGCTAGTTTGGCGGGCCACTGAGCCTCAAGGAACCTGCCTGTCCCAATCTCCCAGTGCTGGAATTACACCACACATGGACATATTCTCTCTCCCTCTGTCTCTCTGTCTCTCTGTCTCTCTGTCTCTCCCTCCCTCCCTCCCTCCCCCCCCCCTCTCTTCGGAGATAGGATTTCTTTGCTTTGTTCTAACTGTCCTGGAACTCACCCATAGACTAGGCTAGCCCTGAACTCAGAGATCCAACTACCTCTGCCTCCAGGGATTAGAGGTGTGACTCACCACCACCTGTCGACACCCAACTTTTTTACATGGGTTTGGGGGAATTGAACTTCTGTCCTCATGCTTGTGCAGCAGGGACTTTTCTAACTAAGCACATCTCCAGCCCTCCAGGGCTATGTTGAGGATTGAATTTCAACATACTTGCAAAAGCCTTAGAATGGTATTGATGTAAATCCTCTGTGCACTACTATGTATTGTCTGTTTAATTTTGTCTATCTGTTATTAGTTTTCACTGCTACTTATTCAATCTGTTAGTTTCTAGCTGTTCTGTCTGCCATTTTGGTTGCCACAGTTAAATATATTTGAAGTGTAGGTGTCTGCTTCCTCGTACAAAGATTTTACTGTTTGTTTATTGGAGGATAGCTCATAGAGAACTGGAAAATAGCTTCCATTCTAACCCTGGAAGAGTGAGTAAATTTTAGAACAGTGTAACATTCTTGTTATAGATGACTTTTAAAATAATTCATAGGACTGAAGAAATGTTGTGGAATAGGATGTTTATTTATCTATGTGAAGATGTGTTGCATTTGTTTATACTACATTTGTTTAATTGTATGTTGCTGTTTCATCTTGCCTGCCTAAGGCACCTGATTGGTCTAACAAAAAGCTGAATGGCCAATACTAAGGCAGAGGAGGGATAGTCAGGACTGGCAGGCAGAAAGAAAAGGTGAGCCAGCCAGCTATTGCCCAGCCAGCTGGGGTCAGCTAGCCAGGCACAGAGGAAGCAGGAAAGCAGGATAGACACTATGTAGATGAGGTAAACAAGCCTTGGGGCGCACGTAGATCAATGGAAATACATTAATTTAAGTTTTTTTCTTAAAGCTTGCTATAAACAAACCTAAGCTAAGGCTGAGCATTCATAGTTATTGATAAGTCTCCTTGTCATGATCTGGGGTTTGGTGGTTCAGGAAAGCTTGCTACAGGGAGATGATAGCTTGGCCATTAAAGTGCTTTGCTGTGAAAGTGATAAAATCAAATTCCGATTCCTAAAACCCAGGCAAGCCCCTGGAGGATGCCCCTTCTAATTCTACCATCAGAAGACAAGAGATGGGGATTCCCAGAACAAGCCATCTAGTGAGACAGGCCATATGGGGGAGCTCTAGGTTTGCTCCCAGTATTGTGTGTGTGTGTGTGTGTGTGTGTGTGTGTGTGTGTGTGTGTGTGTGTGTTTGCTTTGGTCTATCTATGCACCATGTAGGTACAGGTGCCCTCCACTCAGAAGCTAATAGGTATTAGGCTGGAGAGAGATTCCTGAGGTCAACCTCAGGCCTTGTGTGTGCATGAACATCAGTGAGCACACCCACAGAAGCATGAAAACATACAGAAAGATATTCCAGGCATCATAGAAATGCCTACTGAATATCCAGGGCAGTGGTTAGCAGACCATGGCCCAGAGGCCTAGCCCACGATTGTTTTACAGCCTATAAGCTAATACATTTTATTGTTGTTTTTCAAAGGTTGAAAAAAGATCTGAAATCATTTCATGATCTGTGAAGATTCTATGGAATTTAAATTCAGTGAATTAAATTTTATTGGAAGACAGTCATGTTGATTTTCATAGCTTTTTTTGTACTTCAACGGCAGTTTTGAACAGCAGTAACAAGACCTAGTTATTTATTATTTGGCTCTACAGAAAAAGTATACTGACTCCTGATACAGATTATACTTTGGGCCAGTTGCTATAATCAGTGGTTTTCTATTCTTATCTTTTTATAGGTAGGAAATTGCAGTAACAAGCTGCGTGAGCTTCTTAGGGTTGCACAGTTTATTGAGACGCTGAACCAGGATGTGAACCAGGCAGTCTGATTCCAGAGCCTGTACTCTTGGACACAAATTCTACCCCACCCTCCCTTTAACTACACTGCCTCCTGCAGAAAGATGTAAAACAGGAAGTGGAAAGGGCAGGTGGCAACAGTGTGTCAGGACAATATCAGTCATCTTGCCGGTCTGACCACCCACGCTGACATTTCCCTTTCTCAGAGCCAGACCTGATGGGTTGTTTTCTCCTTCCCCTGTGCCATTTCCTTTATCCGTCATGTTTCTTCACTAAGCCTCATTCTGCATTTGCTTCTTTCAAATTTCCCACAATAATCATATGCTGCTTTTATAACTAAAAATTAGTAAAAGATCCACATAATGGCTTTTGAGGCTCTAAGAGAACCACCTGTTACAGGCCACTTGGACCCTCGGATAGTGATCCTCCCAGTGTTACAATCATGTGAATTTCATACATTATGAAGAACACTGAATTATTATAACATGATTTGAGTTCTAGGAATCTCAGATTTCACTCTGTGTTCGAAAGAGAAGGTTGAAACAAAACAAAAAAAAAACCCTCATTTCCTCAGTATAGCCCTCCTACAGATTTAAATCATAATTTATTATCTTACTGTATTTCTATTTCTTATCAAAGATACATGAATGGTGACTATAAAATTCAAAACAAGAGCTCCAGATGTAAAACCATAACTGTGCTAATAATTTTGGCTCCCACCTTTCTTTTCTGTTTTATGTTTTTAAAACATGATCTTGTGTAGTCCAAGTTGGCCTTGGAATCATTAGGCAGCTGAGGATGACTTTGGACTTCTGCCCCTCCTGCCGCTGCTCCTCAGTGCTGGGCCGATAGACGTGTGCACTCTACCACACTCTGCCAACGTACATATCTTCTAAAAAGTTATTTCATCTTTATTATTTATCATTATTTTATGTGTATGGGTGTTTTGCCTGAATGTATATCAATTCACCATATATGTGTCTGGTATCCATGGAGGCCAGAAGAAGGCATTTGATCTCCTGGAACTGGATGGAGTTACAGGCAGTTGTGGGCTACTATGTGGGTGCTGGAAGCTGGATCCTTAGGAAGAGCAGGCAGTGCTCTTAACCACTGAGCCATCTCTCCAGCTCCTACCATTTTTGATGCTCTTATCCAATATGAGATAGCTATATATACATGAGTTTACCTCTGAGCCTTCTGTTGTGTTCAATGGTCTTTGGGTCCTGTTTTATACCAGTCTAATAGTTTTGACTACTGTTGCTTTATAACAAAATTTGAAATCCTCAGGTAAGATCTTCTAGCTTTGTTTCTCAGGACCATTTGGGGGGTTTTTTGTGGTTCCCTACACATTTTCTATGTTTTTGTTTATTTCTATAAAAACTGCTATTAGAATTTCGGTATAAATTCATTTAAATTGATATATACTTTGGGTAGTGTGGTAATTTTAATGGCCTTGGCTCTCATGGTCTCGTAGGGAGTGGCACTATTATTAGGAGGTATGGCAGTGTTGAAGAAGTTATGGCCTTGCTGGAGGAAATGTGTTGCTGTGGGGTTGGACTTTGAGGTCTCCTAGGCTCAAGCTACCCCCAGTGAGACAGACCACTTCCTGTTGCCTACAGATCAGGATGCATTAACTCTCAGCTCCTTCTCTAGCACTATGTCTGCCTACATGTCACTGTGTTCCACCATAATGATAATAGACTAAACCTCTGAAACTGTAAATCACTCAATTGGATGTTTTCCTTTATAAAAGTTTCTGTGATCATGGTGTCTCATCAGCACTAGAAACCATAACTAAAACAGGTAGCATGGACTTTTTATATTTTTATTATTTTAAACAATTTTAAGTATATTTTGGTCATATTCTTCCCCTCCCCCAAGTCTTTCCAGAACTTCTCCCCATTCCTACCCACACAACTTTAAATTCTTTCTCAAAAACAAACAAAAAATACAACAAACTCCAAAACCAAGAGAAAATAAAACATCAACCAAAAAGCAAACACCAAAACAAGCTCCAAACTATAACCAAATAAAAGCACACACACACACACACACACACACACACACACAAACCCTATGGAATCCATTATATGATCATCAACTACTCCTGGACATAAGGCCTGTCCTGAAGTGGTTGATATTCTCAGTGTCACTCCATTGGGTAAAAACTGATTTCTCCTCTCCCAGCAAGTATAAATGGCAGTTCAGTCGTTAACCTTTATCCTAGTGCATAGGTTTTTCATTCATTCATTCATTTAAAAAATATAGCACAATAAAATATAGTAGGATAAAACAAAAATCATCACATTAAGTTGGCCAAGGCAAACACAAGTCAAAGAGCTCAAGAAAAGGCACAAGAATCCAAGACCCACTCATTCACACACTCAGGCATCTCATAAAAACACCAAACTGAAAGTCATGATATAAGTACAGAGGTCCTAGTAAAACCCGTGTAGGTCCTATGCATGCTGATGCAGTCTCGGAGTTCACATGAGGTTTGTTCAGGTTGCTGGAAAGCATTGTTACCTTGGTGTCCTCCATCCCCTCTGCGGTGTCCTCCATCCCGCTCTTTGGTGAGGGATTTGATAGAGACCTCTCATTTTGGCCTTCGTGTTCCAAAAATCTCTCATTCTCTATGTAATGTCTTGGCTGTGGGTGTCTGTATTTGTTCCCATCTGCTGCAGGAGGAAGTTTCTCTAATGATGGCTAAACAAGGTACTTCCGATTTGTGAACATGGAATACCTTTCCATTTCTAATGCCTTCTTCCAGTTCTTTCATCAGTTCTGTCAATGTGTGTGGGTTTCATTCTGCTTCACTTCCTTGGTTAAACTTATTGCAAAATATTTTATTAAATCTGTTATTGCAAGTGTATTTGCTATATTAAGCTTCCAGGTGGCCTGTTGTAATAGGATGCTACTTGTTCATTTCTTGACTTCCCAGACCCAAAATAATCACACAGAAACTGTATTAATTAAGAAACTACTTGACCTATTAGCTCAGGCTCCTTATTAATTAATTCATAAATCTTAAATTAGCCCATTTATATTATTTTGTATTTTACTACAGGGCATGTGGTTTACTGGCAAGGTTCCGGGGTGTCTGTATCCTTTGGCAGCTACATGGCATCTCCTTGACTCTATCTTTTTTCTCCCCTATCTCTACTCGGAATTCCCACCTTGCTCTATTCTGTACTGCCATAGACTGCAAGCAGCTTCTTTATTAACCAATGGTAATAAAACATATTCACAGAATACAGAGGTGAATCCCACATCACCTCCCCTTTTCTGTCTAATTAAAAAGAAAGGTTTTAACTTTAATATAGCAAGATTACATACAACAAAAGTTATCAAGCAAGAATAATTGTTAAAATATTTAGTTCATTTACATTTGGCAAATTAAGGAAAATACTCTATCATGTATCCTATCTTTGTGAGTTTAAAGTTTTATATCTAATCTATCTTTTATAATTATCACTATCTTTCTTCAACTCCACCAAAGACTCCAGAAGGATATAATAGTACCTAAGTAAACAGGAAGTGCATTGTAAGCAACTTCCAAAACTCTAGAATTGACAGACACCCAGAGTTCTTCTGTAACATTGGGGCATCCATCTTCAGCCTGCAGGCCCATAGTATCCAGCAGACTTTTCCACGAAGCAGAAAATTTGAAAGACTGTTTTGCCTCTATTGGCAGATTGGCAGTTACTTTCTTCTATTCTGTAGAATGTCTGGCAGACTCTTTCATGAAACAAAAACCCTGAAGGATTGTCTCACTTTCTTTAGGCAAGTTCAGCAGTCATTTTTCTGTGGGTCCTACATGTCCAGTTCATACATCATAACATCAAACAGTCCAGGCAAGAACAGTTTCTTGCCCAAATGACTAACAAACTCCATAAGGAACTTCTTTAATGCCCATCATCCTCTTGAAGTAGATGGGTGATACCAGGAGCAGATGTGTATTGTTGTCATGAAAAGTTCTAAGTTTTTAAAACATTAAATGTCATATTCTCTAAGTCTTTGAAAGGTTTGAAGAATACATACAGATTTGAAATAAATCTCTATACATCTAGAAAACCTAACTAATATGACTATAATCTTGACTATTATAGATGATTATCTATTAATCTGTGTTTCTTAACTATATATTATATTTTTAAATGAGCTGTACAAACACAATACCTTATCCAAGAGCAGAAATATACATATAACAAAATTGACCTTAAATTTGTATCAATAAGCCAAGATCCATACAAATGCAAAGTATTCATTTTTATATCATATTCCCGTTTAAATATAAACAAATATTATAAACAATCATTTAGGGAATTTGGGTGTTGTTCTCGAGACTACTTTCTGCTGATTGGGGGTACTGTTAATCAGATCTTTCATGAGGTATCCTGTATGGTAGGTCTATCTCAGCCAGCAGTCCCAAAGCTGTCATGGATTTTGGACCATCTGGGCCATTGCTTTAGGTGGTTTTGATGTGGGAATCCCCTCTGTGTGCTGTAATTACCATTAATGAATAAAGAAAACTGCATTGGCCTGTTGATAGGGCAGAGCTTGGGTAGCCAGGGAAGACAGAAGTGAATGCTGGGAGAAAGAAGGGTGGAGTCAGGAGAAGCCATGGATCTTCTGCCTGAGATGGACACCAGTTAGAATCTTGCTGGTAAGTCATTGACATGTGGCGATACACAGATTAATGGAGATGGGTTAAATTAAGATGTGTTAGACAATAAGAAGTTAGAGCTGATGGGCCAAGCAGTGTTTTAATTAATAAAATTTCTGTGTGATTATTTCAGTTCTGGGCAGCTGGGATGAACAAGCAGCTCCCTGCAACAGGGTTTTGTTTGATCAAACCATGTTAGCCTAGAAGGAATCCATAGGTTCTCATCTTCTGCCGAAACAAAAACAGAACCTCTTTTCCAAAGCAACATATCCGTAGACCCAAATTTTGAAGTCAGGATACCTTTAAAATATATATGTTTGCTTAGCTTAGCAGCCTGTACAATAAAATGTCTCTCTGTACTTAGCTCATTCGCAGTCAAAAAAATGACAGAAAACAATAATATATATAATCTAGACTCTCTGTGTATATTCTGTCCTTACATGCTTATTTTACTCAGGACCTTTGGAAGAGCAGGCAGTGCTCTTAACCTCTGAGCCATCTCTCCAGCCCCCTGCTTATTTTACTTTACTCCTGTAATCTATGACTGTCTGTACTGTCTCTTTAAAGACTTTACTTTTTTATATGCCTATACTCTTTTCCTCTATCTTTCAAGCCTACATACATTTATCTAACACTATGACCCATTTAGAGGAATTTTCCATATGAATTTGTCTTTATTGCATTCATATCTATAATTACTTTTTGACCAGGAGTGCTTTTTTCTTTTAAATGCTAAGTGGGCATGGTTAGAACCAACTCTGTGGCCCCGCCTGTGGCTCTGCCCAGTCCAACATGGCAGAGGCATGCTCACTGCTTTTGAGAGCTATGCATACTGTCCCAGCTTCAGGGTCATGGGTCTATGTCACCATTAAGCAATTTGTAACATGCTATTCATAGATCCATTTAAATGCTCAGCCTCCTGAAAGAGCCAGAGCTGTCCATGCAATTATCATGAACCAGGAAGCCCTCCCCAAAGAAGCTGTGAAACCTTCACTGTCAATGCTAAATCAGGAAGATCTCTCTTAAAGGAATCATTCCTCTGCTTACTTCTAGCAAGCAGAGCCCACCAGAGAAAATGCTGCTACCAAAAAGCTATGCTTAACTCTGTTCATTTGTCTCTAGAATTTGTGTTGTTTTGTTTTTTGCTGTTCATTCTTTCAATGAGTGGTATCACATTAGCCAATTTTCAGGTTAAGCCATTCTTGTCACCTTCCAAGGATAAATCTCACTTGATTGTGGTACATCATCATTTTAATGTATAGTTGAATTTTGTTTACTAGGGTCTATGTTTAAAGATAGTTATAAATAATTTCTTTTTTAAGATTTATTTTTATTTATATGTGTGTGTATTCAAAAGCTCACATTGGTGAGGAGAGGGCCAGATTCTTTGGACCTGGAGCTGTAGGTGCTTGTGAGCTGGGAACAGAACCCAGGTCTCTACAAGAGTAGCAAGTTCTCACAACATGGCCCATCTATCCAGCCCTGCTTTTTTTCTTATCTAGTTTTGGTATTAGGTGTTACAGACCTTGTAAGATAAGTTTAGAAACGTTCTTGCTTCCGTTTTTAGGGAATGTTCAAGAGGGATGTCATTAGAAGGATGATCGACCCTATTGCTTACTCACATATCTTCCTTCTAAAACAGAAGTGATAGCTGTGAGTTATTGGTTTGAAATATTCGCAGTAACAAAACTAATGAAGCATTGTGTAGGACTTCCTAACCCTTTAGGAAATTGTTTTAGAAGTAATCAGGCAAAACAGGATCCCTCTTTTTTAAATATTTAGTTTACAAAGGAAGATCAGAGAAGTGGCTATGAATTGCACTCAGCTCCCAAAGAAAAGTCCAAGGGTCAGAGGCACAGGGGATGGTTAGATCTTCAAAACAAAGTTACTCTGAGGCCCAGGCAGATAATGCTTCCTCAGAAGGATGAATGTAAATGTCCAGACAAACCAGTGCCGACATCTCTGTCCTTCATTCTTTTCCTCTGGGTCCTGGGGAAGTGTGTGTGTGTGTGTGTGTGGCCATCTTATGACTCCAAGCACCTATACTTTCAGAAAAGAGAAACTAAACAACCATTTAATCCTTAAGGGGGGGACTTTTAAGGGTACCGTTCTTTCTCAACATGTAAATAATATATTCATAAGGAACATGAGGCGTTCAGTTGTTAGAAATAAAGAAAATGACTAATTGTAGAAAAATACTTCTTTGAGATTCTTAGTAACATTTCTTAATTTGATGGATTGGTAAGTATTTAATTGTAAGTGAAGCTACACTCAGGATTTAATCTGTGTGTGCTGAAGGCAAGTCTTGGAAACATATGGCTTCGATTTTATATATCATCCTGTCTCATGAATTAATGATCACAAAATATGATTTTGGAGGCAAATGTGAAGCCTGGTAATAGTTAGTCAAGTAATTAACATGAGGTTAGAAACAAATCCCAAGGCAACACATCGGAAGGATGGGCAAATGGTGGAAGGGACTGATGAACCAGAGCACTGGACTTCCCAAGGGAAATGAATTATTTAAATGAAAATTTTTATTATTATTACTCCTTAAATTGCTGTAATAAGTTCATGAAAATAAGACACCTCTGAAGCTTAATGCATACATAAAGCCCAATAAAATATTTATGAGCCACATACCAGCAGTTTTATCATTTTGCATTACAAACACAAATGAAACATTTTTAAATCTCAGATCAAACATATTTGTCCCAATATAGAACTGCACAATGACATTTTGTTTGAAAACTGTGGAGAACCTCATACACTTCCACGGCAGAATAAAACTGTTTGCACTTTGCATGGGAGATGTAAGAGCAATTGAATCTGTTTAAAGTGTGGGAAAGCAATGTAAGGAAACCTTCTAACCCAAAACAAAGCTATTCTTAGGCACTTCTAACTGCTACTGTGACTTTTTAAAGCTATTCTTTATATCAGCTACACTAGTTTCTCTCACCAGAAGTGTATGAATATATTATGAGTTAAGAAATTGGCATCTGAAAGCACCAGAGCACTTAAATGTGCCAGGAAATCCCACAGATGTTTTGATGTTTTTAAATGACTTGGTTTAATGAATAACACTTCGAATGGCTAGGAAATGGGATAGGGAATGGGAAAACTCAGTAGAAAAGATGGCTATTAATCACTTGGCATCAGTGCTTGGGCTACGAATGATTTAGCATGTTGGCATATGTTTCTCACTTGTTTTCTTAAAATATTTTAACATCTTAGAATTTTTAGTTAATATGCAAAATGGATTTCATTATGACATTTCCATTACATATACACATATACACACATTTGCACCTTTCTAATAGTCATGATCTCATTATTCATCTTCACCTCTCTTCCCCCTTGATGGTCCCCTTTCCCTCTAGTAGACGCACTTCTGCTTTCATGTCATGTGTGTATACATATGTGTGTTTGAACATAGATTGTGAATAAGAAAAAACATGTCATATTCCCCCATCACTTTATACTCCTCATTCCCCTTTGTAGCTCTTTGAATGAGACTGGCTCCATAGCCATATTTGAATGCTTTGTTCCCAGTTGGTGGACTCTTTAGGAAGGATTAGGAGGTGTGTCACTGGGGGTGGACTCTGAGGTTCAAAAGCCCATGCCAGGCCCTCTCCCTCTCCCTCCCCACTCCACCTCCTACTTGTAGATCAGATGTGAGCTGTCAGTTACTGCTGCAGTACCATGTCTGCTTACCTGCTGCCATGCTCGCTGCCACGATGATAATAGGCAAAGTGTAAAGCAGTCCTCAATTAAATGCTTTCTTCTATGGCACCTTGGTCATGGTATCTCCACTCAGCAATACAACAGTAACAAAAACATCCTCAATAGCTCCTTCTTCCTTTTGCATATATACATATATATTTATATTCTGTCTTTGTGAGACTATGTAATCTTTGTTTTTCTGGGTTTGGCTTACTCCACTTAATATGGTGATCTCCAGTTCTACCCATTTTCCCACAAGAGACAAAATTTCATTCTTATTTGTGGTAGAATAAAACTCCTGTGTGTGTGTGTGTGTGTGTGTGTGTGTGTGTGTGTGTGTATTTAAAACATTTTCTTTATCCGTTCATGCACTGATTGGCATCTAGGCTGTTGTGAACAGTGCAGCAGTAAACATGGCTGTGTAAATATTTCTATGGTGTGCTCACTCTGATTCCAGGAGTGGAATATCTGGGCCATAGGGTAGTACCTCCACACTGACCTCCATTGGGTGCACAATTCATAGTGTCATCAGCAATGTGTCTCTGTTCTACATCATGACCCCAGTCTCATCAGTGTGTGTTGTCATTGCTTTCTTGATTATTACCATTAGACCAGGGTGAGATGAAATCATTGACTTCATGTGCCTCTCCTTGTGGCTAAGGGTAGTGAACATTTCCAAATGCTTATTGGTCGTTTGTATTTTCCTTTCAGGACTGTTCATTTTCCTATTATTAATATTTTCTGGTGTTTAATTTTTGAAGTTCTTTATGATTCCAGATATGAATCCCATCAGATGTGTATAGATGGCAAAGACGCCTTCATCCCCAATTCCATACCCTGTCTCTCCACTCTACTGAGCAGAAGCATTTTAATCCATGAAGTCTCATTGGTCAGTTCATGGAATTATTTCTTAAATATCTGGAGTCCTTTTGAGAAAGTTTTTGCCTATACCTTCATCCTAAAATGTTCCTTAACTTTTTTAAAGTGGCGTTGCGGGTGTTTTCTTACCCCAGAACAGTTTGTCTGTCTCTCATGGCCTCAGTCACTTGCTACTTTTTACAAAGTTAGGTTCCAGTGTTGTTCCTTTTTCTAACATGTAAAGTACTGGAGGCCAGGGTTTGTCTAATTTAACCTTCATACCTAGTATAACTAGTATGTGATTCATATACAATTGGAACAAATTGTCAGATGATCGAAAAACTGAGTGTACTTGCAATAGAAGAAATAATACATATTTTTCCATTGAAGAAATAGCACATAGTTTTTAAAAGTTGTGTTTTATTATGAATGAGATAGGGAAAAAACCCAACATGTCAATAGCAATGGCTTATGATAGTGGAATTGCCACTTTCTGCCCTTCCATTCAACTTGTTTAAAATACAGTCACAATATTTTCTAATACAAGGAAAAAATAACTATTGGAACTTAACGTCCTTCCACGTTGGATCATCCGAATTATAGTACCTGCTCATTGACTATGGCATCCCACTCCTCTGCCTACCCACGTATTCTCCACTCTTCCTCTCCTCCATTCTCCCATCTAGGTGATTAATGGTAGTGCAGGAACAATATGATAAAGGTGTGCAAGGAGGAAGGAGAGATGAAGGGATGAAGGTGTCTAACCCGAGATTCCTTCAGAACCCACTCATTTATTCGTACATTGACTAATTCACCTCCAGTGGTCATGTGGTAGGAAATGCCTAAGGTCAGTCTACAGTGAAGGAAGAATGCATATCTCTGCATGTCAGAGCCAAAGGTAGGGCCATAGGGCCACACTCTGAGGTTCGAGTCCAGAACACCAGAAACCAGATCCAAGAGAAACTAGGGACTGATAAACAATCCTGAACACCTTGATCAAGGGAGAAACGAAAATGGATTCGTTACAAACAGTTGTTGAAGAAAATGTAAACTAACTTCCTTCCTTCCTTCCTTCCTTCCTTCCTTCCTTCCTTCCTTCCTTCCTTTTCTTTTCTTTTTTTGGTTTTCCAATACAGGCTTTCTCTGTGAAGCTCTGGCTGTCCTGGAACTCATTCTGTAAACCAGGCAGCCTTCGAACTCAGAGATTCTGCCTCTGCCTCCTAAGTGCTGGAATCAAAGATGTGTGCCACTACACCCAGCTGGGAACTTCTTTTAAGTAGCAGGGTAAAATGTTTTCTGCCCTCACTGGGGAAAGGGTGTGAGCTGTGGAAGAGGTCAGTGGCAGGTTAGGAGACAGGCGCTTGCCGATGGTGCATGCTGGATTAGTGTCTTCTCAGTTCACTTCTTAAAATAAGAATTTAGGGAGCATATTTGCTCTGTACCAGACACTAAATTAGGGACAAGTTTTTGCCATAAAATTTTAGTTATAAATAAAATAGCATAGAACCTAGTTTAATGTGAAGGCAGAGGAGCTTCCCCCAAATTACCCGTTTTAGGAAAAAAATACAGCAAGCAATTACACTGTTTAATTATCATTTAAAACAGAAGAATTTGCATAATTCTCCATTGCCTGTTTCTGTTTGAAAACATTAATAGGGATGCCATTAGGCGGAAAGCGTGCCAGTATGCTGAGTTCCTTAGTGGCAAATCAAAGGCCACTGTACACAATGCAGCCTAGGTGCAATCAGCCAGAAAGCACCAGCTAATAGTCGGCAGGGACCTTCCACTCAAATCCTGTATCTTTTCCGTTTGTCTTGTCGGCCTTTCTCAGCCCCACCCCAAGGGAAGTGCTCAACTGCTCACATTCTGGAGTTACTCAAATACTCTTCAAAAATTTTAATAGGCCTACGCTTATTTTTCAGTATCTCCAACACAAAACATCTCTAAGCAAACCAGTATTCAGGTTTTCAACCAGAGACATCTTGGAACGCAAGAACTCCTTCTTTGGGTCTCTATATCCGGAATAAGTATTGTTCAAACTACCAACAGTTTCAGCAAGGGGGGGGGGGCGGGTAAGTGGCATTTTCATGGGTCCTCTGTTTTTACTTAATGCCGAAATTGCCAGTGATACTGCATCATTGAAATCAGTTGGGGGAGGATTTGATGCAAGAGCAGTTACAATTGCTTTTCTTCTGTGAGATAGATAGTTGGCAAAGCTGCTGCCATGTGCCAGGTACCGCTCCCTCGAGTCTCAGGGAGGACATTAAGGGAGGGTCCCCTCTCAGAATAGATGTGAAATCGTGCACTGGCTGGGCTTTTGTCTCCAGGGAGCCAGCGTCCATCTCTGTAATACCTTGTTTCTTGGGAATCCCTTGTGTCGCACCAAAAATGCCCGCCATGTCTTGGAGCCCTCTCCAGCTTCTATTTGCAAAATCTTCAGCTCACAAAACTGTATTGAGCATGAAGTGTTATTTCAGGGAAGAGTAAGGACTGAGAATCACACGGAACAGTGAATGAATTTTTCCTTATAGGGAGTGATGGGCGGCACGCAAGGCAGATGGGTGAGATGAGGGAGGCTTCTGGGAAAACATACCTCACATGACCTGTGGAAATATCTGCCATGAAAGCGGGCCACCCCAAATTTACAGAAAGTGGCTGTGCTCTTTTAGACTACCAACGGATAGCCAACCCGCAGCGTTCTTCGTGATTCTCCTTACAGACTGATTTGACTTGGAGCTAGCTGCCGCAGCTGATCCAGGAGAAAGGCGCCTGCTTGTCTAACGCTCCTAGGCAATCACTGATAAATTCGGAAGATGTGTAATTAGCATTTCGGCGTTGATTTCTTCTTCAATTCAGATTGAGGACATTTTAATGTTCTCAAAGTCAAGAAAACAGGATTATGGAGAATGCAAGGACTGGAAGAATTGGGCTCAATTGCTACCATTTACTGTGAGCCAGCCTCTCTGACCTCTACACACAAAATGGGATTCTTCCAAGGAGCGAGCAAATGAAATTACATGTACTTTTGTTGACCTTCTCTGTCAGTCTTCCATATAGATAGTAGGTTTTTAAGGTGATCAATGTTAGCATGATAATAAAACTTCAGATTATGCTCGGATCAGATATACAGTCTGTCATTAAAATGGTTATTGGTAGGATAGGATGATAAAAAGTATGATTGCTGCATTTTTTCATAACGGTATGCTTTCAGTCTATCGCAGTACATCTATATCTGTTTGTGCTTACACATGTATTACATTTTAGTAGGATGAAAAAGAAAATCAATTGGACTCAAAATATACTAAAACTATCTTTTATAAAAATAGTGTTTATTTTGAACTTAATTTCTAGAGAAATTTTTGTTGTTATTTTTTAAACAGGGTCTCACTGTATAGCCCTGGCTGGTCTGGAACTTGCTACATAGACCAGGCTGGCCTCAAACTCATGGAGATCTGCCTGCCTCTGTCTCTGCTTCCTAAGTGCTGGGAACAAAGGCATGCACCATTATTCCCAGCTGAAGTTTAATATTTTAAACAATTCACAATCTGTGGGAACATGGAGCCCATTAGAAAACATTGTCTAGTGCCACATGAAGGTTTATGTCCTTGGTCAAGCCAAACTTTTCATGTCCCTCATCTTTTGTAGTGTTTTGTTTGTCTTAGGGCGTTTCTTAGCTAAGCCAGGAGCATTTTATGTTGTTTTGTTTTTTTGACTAGAGATTGAATTTAGGATTTTTCTAGGCAAACATTTAGCTATGTCCTCAAGTAGTGTTGCCCCACCTTCTCCCTACCCCATGTGTGTGTGTGTTATTGTTGTTGTTCTGTAGGAAGATCTCTCTCCATAGCTCAGGCTGGCTTGAAATCCCCTATGTAGCTGACCAGAAGATTGTGCTTCTCTTTCCTCAGCCTCTCAAGTTCTGGGATAGCAGGCATGAGCCACTACGCCTGTCAAGAAAAGGTTCAACAGAAATGAAAAAGGAAGGAGGGACAGATGGAGGATGGTTTTGAGTACTTGGTCCAATAGGTTCTGCCCTTCTGAGTGTGTGCTATGTAAGCCTAATACACCTTGCACTCGTCCTGAGGACAGCACATGAATTTCCCTGTGTTATGAGATAGACAGTTGGCAGAACTGCTGTCGTGTACCAGGTACCGCTCCCTGGAAGCTCAGGGAGCCTTCATTGGAGACGTGAGAATATTTCTCCAGTGCACAAGTGCTCAGAGACCCATTTGCTGTTCTTCACAGTAGAGTAATCTTGGGAGCAAGCTCCTAAGGCTATGGAGTCCAGGGCACATGGTCAAATCTGTTTCAGGGAATGGGAGTAAAGTAAAGGCCTGTGAGATGGATCTGTAGCCTCAGGAATTTCATTGTGAGTGCAGTGTGGGTGTTTGGGGGCTCATTTTGTGTCACCATCTCTCCATTTCCCTCTTGGTCACAAAACTAAGGGCAGAAAAATCTTAAGGCAGTCACACCAATTCTTTAAAGTCAGGGTCAACCCTTGACAAGCACCGGCTTTCTGAGCTTGTGACATGGGAGATCACAAAGGGTCTCTAGCTTGTAAGCCCCTGAACTTGTTTAATGCTCTGTTGATTTGAAATTCGTATTGCTTTCTGAAGAAGGGCTCCACTTATCTGTGAATAGGCAGTCTTCTGTTCAGAACCGCAAAGCGTTTCTAGCACGGGAGTGTACCTCGGGCCTCTTACCCTGCTGCACGCACAGCAATGAGAGACTGGGGACGATTAGGCCGAGGTGAAAATCAACACAGTTTTAATAGAAATTAAATTCTCTGCACACCACAGGATGGCAATTCAGGGGTATTCTCTAGTTTCAGGGATAGCCATTTCTGCTTTTGATCTGGGCTGATCAGAGTATTTTGAGATAGTAAAATGGAGTTTTCTAGACATCTCCCATTAGATACATAGTGTAATTACAAGGGGCTCACCGTAGGGTCTTTTGTTTTTGCTTTTTATCAGGTTAGATGACCTGTAAATGAAGGAATGTGCTAGATCACAGCACCCATGTTAGTACAGTACCAACCTTTGTGACAGTGGAGACGGTGAGGGTCCCCGCATCGTCCCTCTCTCCCTCTAACCATCCTTTTGTGTCCTAAGACTTTTTCTGAAAGCTCACCTATACATTGGTACTCTTCCTGCTGTGTGATCTGCTCCCATCACATTGTGACTTTGTTCTTGGTGACTTTCCTAGGTATTAAGCTGGCTGATAATTAATTCCTGCTAAGTTATTACCTGGTGTGAACTAAGGGATTACATTACTACCTGGGATTAATGTAAGGTAGGAATTAATTTGTTGCTTAACTGCAACCAAGTCTTAAAGACACAGAGACCCGAATTTCTCCCAGAGCCACGGTGAAGGTGTGACCACCCCAGAAGACAGCTGCCGCGGTGTCTGACGGTGTCTTTTTGCTTAAGAACTGCTGTGGTCAGAGGGGAAAGCGTCCCATGCTGTTCCTAGTTCATGCTGTACTTGCCTTATTCAATAACTCACTCACACTGGTGCACAGACCTTTGTCCATGCTCTCCCATTGACAGTAGATGCACTGTGCACACTTCTCCTCAGCCCCTTCCTGGCTTTACCGTGGAGGTGTCTGAGAAAGCACAATGTCATGCTTATACCATCTACCCCTCTTGCCCGCAGCTGTGCTCCGTCAACTCTGCCTCCCGTCTGTGTGATGGCCACAGTCCTGTTTAAGGACTCTGAACCCCATCTTCTCTCACCTGCTCAAGGGCAGCACTTAAGCAGCGCACCCCTACTTGGAGATCATGCCATCTGCATACGTGGGTGCCTCTTTCCATATCTTTACCAGCAGTCGCCATTTCCTTTTCAATCCCACTGCTCGCTCAGGGGACTGAGCATCTCTTTCAATTACTCTTCAAATCAGAAGGGCTCAGAAAGCAAACCTGGCTCTCCATGCCTTGCCCCCCATTCCTCTTGGGTCTGTTTTCACCAAGCTCTTCTCTGTTACCACACAACCAAAAGGTTCCTGGTGAAGCTCACCAGTGTACTTCCTCCCGGCTCAGTTCAATGCTTTATTCCAGACCTCTCAAGATTCAACCTCTCAGCCACATTAAGATCCTTCATTGTTCTTTCCTGGCAGTTACTCTGAGGGAGATTTGGGTCTTTGTGTCTTTCAGATGTCAATACCGACTGATAATTTTAACACCAGGTGAGAGGTGTGCAGGGATGTGATTTTGCTTTCTGTGAGTCGCCTCTTGTAATGGTCATTGTAAAGCGAAGCTCAGGACTTGTTTGTAGCAAGACACTAGTCTTCAAATGGACATGTCACTTCTTCCACTCATGCCACTTTTCAGTCACATCAGAGAACTTCACAAGTAAAAGAAGCAACTGCTGCTTCCCGCACCAACAGTGGGACTTGCATTTGTCAGCGATTGTCACAAAAAAGCAGATTCTAGAAACAGGTCTGTGACCAGTGTCTTCACGCAGCTTCTGGAACTTCAGACTCCCTTGCACCCTTGCTGCCTCACTGGCTGCTCCTCCATGCCCTGCACTGACTCCTCCTTACCCCTGATCATTAAGAAATTCCTCCCTGGAAAGGTCCTGGGGCTACTTTTGTCCTGATCCATTCTCTCACTTGGCATCTCCTCATGAGTTCAGAGACCATCGACTGCTAAATATACCAGAGCTGTATCTCTAAGCCAGACCGTTGAGTTCTGACTCACGTTCAGGGTTTAGGGCATCTGACTCTTACTCCCAATTTCCCCTTCCACAACAACACCCTTCTCCTCCCCTCTCCACACCCCTGTCCTCAGCAGGCCAAGTGATCACAGGGCAGAACACATCACTATTCTATTTCAAATCCCACAGTGGCTGCTGAACACAAGTCCAATTTCCTATGACTGGCCCCACCCAACCTTCCTACAGTTAACCACCTTTCTCTTTGTGCTCACTCTGCTCCAACCACGCTGGCTTTCCCATTGGCCCTGAACTGGCCCCCCGCTGTGCTCTGCCCAGGCCCCTGCTTGTGCTCCCCATTGCTCACAGGGCCCTTCCCCAGCATCGGCATAGACAGTTCTCTCCTCCAGGTCTTTGGTAAGCATGGCCTCTTGTGGCGGAGACCTTCCCCCATCACCTTAATCACACTGCCACCCTCCCCCATCTGCCTGCTTTGCTCTCTCTTTCCCCTTGGCCCCAGCACTCTGCATTCAGAAGCCTTTCTGGTTTATCTTCTCTCCTGCCCCCAGGATGTAAGCTCAGTGAGGGATGGATGAATCTCCGCTATCACTAGATAAAGCTATCATCAGCGCCCAGCTTATAACCCAGAGCCACAAACAGGGCAAAAGGTCCATTTGTCAAATCTGTAAGGGCTCTTTCTATGGAGGGCCACTGCACACGAGCTTCAGAAAGTCCGCTTTCTAAAGACAGGGATGAGGTCTGCACCTAAGGATCTCTTCTTCCATGCCTGGGAATTCACTGTGGAATTCCCCACCCCCCACCCCTGGTCAAACAGCTGCCTCTGCAGCTGAGCGCAGGGACCTCAAAAGATGTGCATTCTTACTGTTTGTGGCTGTTCTTTCCACGCAGGTGTTGTCATGCAGTTTTGCTTTCTGCGAGTCGTCTCCTGTAATGGTCACCGTGAAGCATAAGCTCAGGACTTGTTCAGAGCAAGAAAGCAGTCTTCAAACTGGCACATTTTTCTTACATTTATTCTGCTTTTTAGTCATATCAAAGAACTTCACATGGAAAAGAAGTAACTGCTTCCCACAACAACAGTGGAACTTACAGAGATTCTTGCAAAAAAAAAAAAAAGCAGATTCTCGAAGTGGGTCTGTGGACAGTGGCAACCTGCTCTCATGTTAAGAACATTCGCTAAGTGCTTCTCCTGGGCCAACAGTACAAGACGGCATGTTTGAGGCATGTTTGAGGAAATATTGGAGAACGTGAAATTCCATTCTCTCAGTTCTGATGCGGAAAAAAAGGGCAAACTGCCCGTCATTACTCATCTTCCTATCTCATTATAAGAACATGGAATACAAGAAAATTTGTAAATTTTATTTGCAGTGCAGAAGTGACATTCAATCAAACAGCTGTCAATGACATCTAGACTTTGAATTTAAGTTATAAAAATATCAGTGTGCTAACTGGGCTGAGGAATGATGAAGTCTTTTTCATAGTAATCACACAGCTTCAGGTTTTGATGTCATTTGTTACAGTGTTGTCTGGAATTGCGAAACTGTTCCCTTAGGGGTGATTTGGACAAGTCTGGACTTGACATTTGATAGTAGTTGGGTAACCGGATATCATAGTGATGTTTTCTTCCAGTGTATACCCTGTCATTCAAGGCATAGAGTTTATCTGCAATGTCGCTGCCAATCAACACAGAAAACAGGCGGGAGATGTAGCGGTGCTGAGCGAAGAGCAGGTATAGTTTCTTTCTCCTCCAAGACACATACCGACAATCAGTGTCCGCTGTGAGGGTTACCTAAAGTCATGAAGACACATAAACCAGAAAGCGAGAGATTCAAGCACCATTATTAAAGATTTATTTTTATGTGTATGAGTGTTTGGCCTCCATGTATGGATATATACCACATGTGTGCAGTGCCCAAAGGGGCCAGTACAGGGTGTCAGAACCCCTGAAACTGGAGTTACAGATGATATGAGCTGCTATGTGGGTGCTGGGAACTAAACCCATGTCTCTGCAAAAGCAGCCAGTGCTCTTAACCACTGAGCCATCTCTCCAGCTCCTTCAACCAAGTTCTTCTGCCCCAAATTTTATTTGAATTTCTTACTATCCTCTTAGGTTAAAAAATATTACAAAACCTAAGATATTAAATATTAAAATAAATTAAACTACATTATTTACTTCTTATCTAATCACAGTGCTTGCACAGTGCTCCTCTTGATTGTGTCTTGCATTTTGCAGAGCTATTTGATATGAAAATGAAAGCATAGAGCTGGCTAATATCAGAGAAAGATACCTAACTTTTAACACTAACACCCTTTCTCTGGTACAATATAGAATACTAATACCACTTTTTAATATGTAATATCACATATTTATATGAATTTGAATTTGCATGAACCTGTTTATAGGAAACAGTATAGCATCATAAATGGAACCAACTGAAATGATTGTCTAAGCCTACCAACACATGGCAGCCGGAAGTGACAGCAAGTTTAGAAATAACTCAAGCATTTTTTAAAATTTTTAAAAGTCACTTATTTTATAGTAAGTGTAATTTCTTCTCTTGGCATATTCTAAACTATCACACCAACCAACAGTGTTGAAAGTCAGATCTTGGTTATCACATGTTAATCCCCAGATCTGAGGTTCAACACAGGACATTTAGACAGTAGCCATCAGACTCCTTCCTGCCACAGTCATTCTCTTTGTGACTGCAACATCAGTCAGTAGGACTAAGAATTGGGAAGGCTGCATGAGGCAAACTGTATCCCCAAGGTCAATATAAATCAAGGCTGTGTTATATGTTGCCTTATGTGTATGCATGCTTGCTTTAAAACTAAGATTTGTCTGCTCAGAAGATTGGGGTGTTAACCATGGAGCCTCTTCAGCCCTCACCTGAAAAATGCCTTCCTCTGTGGGTCTTAGAGAATCCCACTCCGGAGAATCCAGGAACTGAAAGGGGAAGATGTGGTGCAGAAATTCGCCATCAACCGTCACTCTGATCCTAGCAAGACACAAGAACATCTCTTGTAAGGGGAGAAGAAAATGTGTACACACTTGGCCGTGTAGTGTGGGGGAATGTCCTTCCAGCCTCTGGTGACTTCTTCCCTGGTGAATTTGGAAGAACCAAATATTGAACGCAGATACTACCTTGGTACCCTAGAAGATCTGGGCATTGATGCTCCTCACTTAGCATCTGGAATAGTCATAGGGGAAATTCACCAAAAAAAAAAATCATCAGGGTACACGTGGATGCATTCCGTCCCTCTGGATATTGTGTTTTGGCACAAGACTTGAGTGTACTCAGTCAGATTTTCTTATTATGTCGAAGGGGGTTTAAGAGCATAGTGGAGATCTGCTACAAGCACCTCTGTGAGTCAAAGGTTTAATCTTTTCGTTTACATGAAAAACATATTATCGTTTGCCCCCTCAGACTTTTCTAAGGTTAACGTTTATACATTCATACTCTTGAAGTCATTGCTCCCACTTCACACAAGGGGGTGGATGTTAGAAACTACTAAATAAATTTGATAATATAAAATCAAAAGTTCCCAGTTATGTAGAAGAATGCCAGAAGAGTCTACACAAAATGCTTGTGTCCCAGTGAAGGGTTTATCCGTTCAAGCTGCTTTGTCCTTCTTGACATTCGGTGAGTAGCTACAATGCAGCTCCTGCATCCACAGAGCTAAACTCATGCATCGGTTTCATGGCTTGTGAGCTTTATTTCTAAGATGAAAGACTAGATTATCTCCTGAACCAAGTAAACAATGTTCTCTAAATATCGGCACCTATAATTCATGTCTCAAAGATTTCTCCAAGTCTCAGGGTGCTGAATGCCACCCAGGACTATCCTGCCCCAAGATGGAAAAATATAGAGCAAAGAAACACAGACAACTGCTATAGGGAAGGACGGAGCATGGAGGGTACAAACCTTCCGGAGACAAGCATGGAGAGTCTATCAATGGAGGTCTTCCCTTGCATGGCATAACAGTGCTCCTTTTCCAGAGAAACCACTTCAGAGCTGAGAGCAATCGTTCTGAAGACCGGCAAAGGGATCCCGAGGGGCTTGAAAAGCGAGCTGTACAGTACCTGGAATTCTCGGGCAAACGTTATGCTGTGAACTTGATATGCAATGTGAACAAACTGCATGAAGCAGATCACAAACAGCACAAAATTCCAGGAAAATATGTCAGCAGCGCAGACGTCTACCCACGCCCAGACCGCGGAACACAGGAAACCCAACCCCAGCAGACTGAAGACGTAAAGGAGCCCGACGAACCCACTGCCACCCATAAAACCTACTACAAACAAGATACTGGCGAGGTGGTAAATGGCGCCTTCGGCCTCTTGCTTCCAGGCCGTGCAGACTGGGTGCTCAGCCACCAGGCTCTTCCACAAACTTGAATTCTTTTCCATGGCTGTACTCTCTGCCTCCCTTGTCAGTTCAGTTTAGATGACACCGAAGCCAGTACCGGAGTCCTTTGCTTTTCCATCACCGAATGCTGCTTACTCCTCACAGAGCAGGATATGCTGAAGCTGGCATGACGAGGGGTTTAGTGGGCACAGAGCCGAAAATCTACGGATTCAGCACCAGTTTCCTTAAGCTCATCTGGCCTCCTGATTTAGACCAAGTCCTCAAAGATTTCTCTATTTCCTGTGTAAGAGAAAAGGGACAGAAGATGATCTAATTGAGCAAATAGAATGAATGGTGCTTTACTTAATGAATCAACAGCATTACTTATGCAAATTGACTTCCTATTGTTAGGAAATCAGGATGTTTTAGGCACAGATATTAATTAAATTTCTAATAAAAGCATATTTACTACAATTGGCTAGCTATTTCTTTTTTGTTAGTGTATTTTTCTTTTATGTGCATTGGTGTTTTGCCTGTATCTATATCTGCATGAGGGTGTTGGATCCTATGTAACTGGAGTTGCAGACAGTTGTGAGCGGCCATGTGGTGTTGGGAATTGAACCCAGATCTGCTAGAAGGGCAGACAGTGCTCTTAACCATTGAGCAATCTCTTCAGCCCCAGCTAGCTACTTCTTCTTCATCAGGGTGTACAGGTTTACTTTTTGCAAACTAGAGTCTGGTGCAGGAGAATTGTCTGTATTCTGTCAATTGTGTTTTAAATAAATGCTGGTTGGCCAAGCAGGAAGTATAGGCAGGTCAACCAAACAGGAAGTAGAGGTGGGGCAATAAGAACAAGAGAATTCTAGGAAGGAGGATGCCCATTCCCCACAGTCTAGCCCAGACCACTGAAGAAGCAAGATGTGACCTGCCCCTGAGAAGGAACCTTAATTGAGTAATTGCCTCCATCAGATGATGGAAGGCAAATTTGTGGGGCATTTTCTTGGTTAGTGATTGATGTGGAAGGGCCCGGGCCACTGTGGATGGTACCAGCCCTGGGCAGGTGGTCGGGAGTTATATGAGAAAGCTAACTTGGTAAGCCATGGGGAACAAATCAGTACCACGCTTCTCCATGGTCTCCTTCAGCTCTTGGCTCTCAGTTCCTGCATTGAGCTCCAGCCCTGAGTTGCCTCAATGATGGACACTAACTGTGAGATGCAATGAATCCTTTCCTCCTCAAGTAAAGTTTCAGTCATAGCAACAGACAGCAAACTAGGACACAAGGTGACTAAATACTTTATAGTCAGCTTGTCTCTATAGCAGTGATCCAGAGTAACTCAGAATCACGTGACACAGTGATTGAAGTGGAGCGTCATAGATTTTCCCCATATTAAATATAATGCATTTCAGATATTGAATAAGGATCACTGAGGGCAGTTCCCAGGGATATGTATTGTTTTGAACAAGCTCTCTGCGATGAACCGTAGACCTTTCAAGCTCCTCCTCTCTTGAGGGATACCGTCTGGATGCTACAGTATTTACACTTTATAGATGAAAAATTTGGGGCTCAGAGGAGCCAGGGTTACATTCAGAGTATGCAACAGTCACAGCAAAGCAGGACTTCAGAACTGTGTCCCTGTGCTGGATCCAGTCACATGGTCTTCCATGGAAGATGGTTTAAACCTGACCTTATAAGGGCCCCAAATAGCCAGGTGGTGGTAACATGGTGCATGTCTTTAATCCCAGAACTTGGGAGGCAGAGGCAAGTGGATCTCTGTGAGTTTGATGACAGGCTCCAAAACTACAGAGAAACCCTGTCTTGAAAAACAAAACAAAACAAACAAACAAACAAAACAACAAAAAAAGCCCCAAATAAATCAGGAAACATAGGAAATGACAGATCTTTAAGAATGCATAATAGTTTGTGAAATGTTTGGTAAGATTCAGATAATAGTATAGGACAGCATAATTTTCTGGATCAGTGGTTCAGGTTAACATCAAATCCATATAAATACTTATTAATTCCTGTTACTTAAACATTTACCAGACGATCAATGATATTGTTGACTGTTCACTTCTGCTCATGTATTCTCTACTCTTTCAACCACGTTGTAAAAATGCTAACATGGGCCCTGGGTCTAGAGAGAACTGGGCATGTTGATGGAGGTCCGGGATCTTTCACCCCACCACTTCCTCACTACTGATGGCTTCACTGGGAAGAATCCTCTAGGTTGAGTCGTGAAAAACACTAACATGCAAGAACCTTGAACATGCAAGAACCTTGAACGTGGATGCTGTATGTACTGTCTTCCGGGACACCTGTTAGAGTCCCATGTATCACAGCTGTGTCTCGGAAAAAAGATCAACTCCACACACAGAATCGAACATGTCTTACTGAGTGGGAAGGCACAGGTCAGCACTCACGGAACCAGAAGCTGAATTGAAGGTGCCACTGCTGTTGGCGCTCCTCAACCTGAACCTTTTCTCAACTAATGAGAGCCCCACCAGGCGAATTAGAAAGAAGGAAGAAGAGAAAGAGGAAGGAGGTGAGCAAGAACGGACAAAAGGCTTAGTAGATACACGCCTTAGAGTGCCATTGGGATTTTCTCTTGTTTCAAAAGGCATTTCAAGCATCTCACAGACCTAGTCGATCTGTGAGACCCACGATGCAAGCCGACCGGCATTCTGAGCATGCTCAGCTTCTGCTCTTGGAAAAGCAACACACACAATTCTCTACTACTTGGGCTGTCACAACAAGGAACAGCTTTTAAAATGCAAGGATGAGTGAGAACTGCAAATACCAGCCTGCAAATGTCACTCCTTCTGTTCTACTTTTAAAACCGGGATTCTCAACCCAGTCACAAAAACCAATATGAAAAAAATTGCTAGAAGGTTTCTGAACTGTGGTTTGAACTTCCTTAAAAATTTATAATCCTCAGCAAAATGTTAAGACGATCCTGGTAAGGGAAAGGCCATGTAAAACGCGTATAGCGATTCAGAAGGGAGCACAGGGGAGTCTCTCCCTTAAGATGTTTCCCTTGGAGGATATGTCCAGGTCTCTATATTCCAGAAGTTGATCCAGCACGGTTCTAGGAGGAGCTGTGCTTCCGGCCTACTTCTGTCGCATTAGAGTTCCTACCAGGACTTCTCTCCATCCTGGACACAGGACCGCTGAAGCATTTTGACTTGCCCTGATTAAATTACTCCACACCCACCCTGGTGTGTTTTTATCCAGTCACCACAACAGATGTACTTTATTAGAAGAGGAAGAACTGACAGGAGCAGGTGATGGGCAGGAAAGGGCCTCTGCCATGTGTCACTATCGCTCTGAAGGCTGAACATGATTCATCCACCAGCTGCCTGACTCACAGACCCCCAGGCCATGCCATGTTGTGTGTGAATAACTGTGGAGACGCCCAAGTACAAGGAACTTGTCTTGCTCACTAAGCTACAAATGGTGGAGACAAAGTCTAGCAAACTAACCAAATACTTCCAGGTTTATTCAGTTTTTCTCCTGAATCTTTAGGACTGTGAATTATAAAGGAATAAGATGCATAAGATGATAAGAGCATCCTCAGTGGCAGGTAGGATCATTCTGGTGGCACACTGATGAAGATTAGCCCAGAACTGCACATAGCTGCTTAGAGCATTCACATTTATTATCTCACTGCCTGAGGGACACAGAATCTAAACCATCATGCCAAGCATGGGAAGCTTGGCACAGCCTTGTGAAGTCCCTGGAGAGCTTGGCACAGTCTTGTGAAGTCCCTGGGGAGCTTGGCACAGCCTGGCGAAATCTTTGGTGAGCTGGGCACAGCCTGGTGAAGTCCCTAGGGAGCTGGGCACAGCCTGGTGAAATCTTTGGGGAACTGAGCACAGCTTGGTGAAATTCCTGGGGAGCTGGGCACAGGCTCGTGAAGTCCCTAAGAAGCTGGGCACAGCCTGGTGAAGTCCCTGGGGAGCTGGGCACAGTCTGGTGAAGTCCCTGACTGCAGGTGAAAGGGAATTTAGTTACATCCTGTAGCATGGATGCTCCAATGTGTTAGAGTGTGGGGAACAGGTTTGTCAGGAAACTAAAGCACTTCTCAATGGATGTTTGAGACCTGTTCTATCTGCTTATACTGTTCAATTCATAAGTCTGCTTCTGGAGACACAGTCACTCACGAAACCATTTGCTGTGTTATTTAATGGTGACTGATTCTTCCCCTAGGATCTGAAATTCTAAAGGGCAGCAGGGCCAAAGACAGATGTTACTGTGTGCCTGATCCCTGGCATCAGGGCCAGAGACAGATGTTACTGTGTGCCTGACCCCTGGCATTCAGTGGGTATTGGTTGAATATGCTGGGATATTCCAGTCCTAATGTGGGATGTTGAAACACCTTCTGTTTGCCCTAGGGACACAGACACAGGGTAAAGCCCAACCTCAGAGACACTTCAGCACTAACGTACTGATGAGGTGGGAAAACTCTCCCCACCCCAAACATCTGGACCAACCCCAAATTCACAGGGAATCCTTGGCCTACAATCTTGAGATTCTTAAGAACATTTCGTCCCTGCTACGATTAAGATAACAACTAGTCTGGTACCAGTGCTATTGAGTTAGTGTGGATTGCCAAGCAACCCACAAGTTCAAAATTCCAATATTCTACTCATTAATTAAAATCAGATCCCAACTTCAGTATGTGTTCCATATGTCAAGTTCTCAGTTTCTTTAGCTGTCTTTTTTTTTCTACTTATCCTCAAGATGGTACATTTACTAAGTACCTACGTGCCAGGCAGATTTTAAAAACAATCTCTCAGAACAACCCTATGGGACAGGTAATTTTATCTCAATTTTACTGATGAAAATTTTGAAATTCAGAGAAGATACGTAAGTTGTTCAAGGTCAAACAGCTCAAACGTTACATGCATTCCTTACCACACCAGTCTGCTGCTGCTGCATGTCACCAGGACTTAGAAGCCACTGCTCTCACTCTGCCCTCTGTTCTCCATGGGAGCCTAGGACACTGAGTCACCAACAAGCAGGGGAAGCACCACCTATTCTTTCTACTTTAAGTAGCACCAGAAACTTTGGTAAGGTGGCAACTCCAGAAATCCCAACAGGCAGGATGATGAATTAGAGACCAGCCTAGGCTACACAGTGGGACTTGGTCTAAAAAGTAAATAGTAAGTAACCTCCCCCACCCTGGGTATATTTATGACCTCCCCATCCATGAGTTTTTGACCAGGTTTCTAGTACAAGGCATGAATTCCCTCCTGTTAAGCAGACCTCAAATCTAATCATAAGGCAGTTGGTTACTCCCATAACTACAATGCCACTATTTCACCAGTGGGAGCGTTCTTGCTTGGCAGGTCAGGATTGTGCCTTGCAGCGTTGACAGCTGCATAAGACAACTGATGACTCTTCTACCCCAGCAACCTGTACCTTCCATGGTCCCTTCCAGCACCATGGGAGCGAGCCAGCAGGGAGGAAGTGTCTAGCTCAGTTTCAACTTAATTTTTCTGTGTTCTAAAACCAAAGTGTATGGCATCTTCAGCAATAGGGTCTTGTTGTCCAGGTCTGGGGCATAACTAACAGCAATGGCAATATTCTGCATTGCTTTAGGGGCTTTTGGGGTCTCCCCTGGTCAACAACTCAGGATATTCCTTTAACAACATATAGCTACAGAAATGGCATTATCCACCCATGCAGGGTACTTCTGTTCAAACTGTGTGTGTGCATGTGTGTGCACCATTGCACATGTGTAGAACTCAGAAGACGACCTCAGGGCTTGGTCCTCCCCTTCCTTGTTTGAAACAGAGTCCCATTGTTGTTCTCTGTAGCATACACAAGGCTGGCTGGCCTGTGAGCTCCTGGGAATTCTGTCTCTGCCTCCCACTCCACTGTAGGAGCGCTGTGTTTACAGATACACAGAGATGCATCTGGCTTTTATGAGCTTTGGGGATTCAAACTAAATCCACTGAGCCCTGGTTTTTCTTAAATTACATATCTTAATTAGCCTACAAAGTACTAGGTTTCCGTATTTCTTTTTCATGTGTTAGTTTTGGCTGACCTACCCCACACCCTCTCTCACCTTTCCGCCATTTGTGCTCCTCTCATCCACCTTCATGTTGCATGTGTTCTACTGTCCCCCACACCAAGTCCTGCCCCTTCTAGCTTCCCAGCTTCTGCAAACACACAAGTCTAGGAGAAAAACCTACTACTGTTGTTTTGCTAAGCGGACATAATATCAAGCTGCCTTCTAAATATTATGTTTTATCCGTGGATTAAGGCTCTCAGCCTCAGTCAAGGAGGCTTGTTCTCACAGTGAGCAGTGGTTAATGCAAAGACTTAGAACCCATGAGGCAGCACGGCAGGGCAGTAAGTCCTCCAAAGCACTCACGACAGAGTCACCTTGACAGCCAAACTGCCAACTCTGTCCTTCTCATTCTAGCAAGCTCCCAGGTGAGTCTTAGGCACCCTAATATTAGATGATTGACATCTGAATTACCCTTATTTATCTGGACTTATCAGCTTGCTTATCAGTTTGGTCATTCCAAAAGGACTTACTGCCCTGCCCTGCTGCCTCCTGGGTGCTACACTCTGGGTCCCCAGCTGTGTCTCTGTGGGAGGTATGCTGGCTATAGCTCACTAGCTGTTGACTCGGCTAGCCAGTGCATGTTTCTATTCACCAGGGCCTTGGTCTCACTGTGCCTGAAAGATTTTTAACCTTGTTTACTAGCTGATAAGTCAAGGGATTGGGCAACACATTACGAGTCCCTGTAATCTGAAACAAGTGACTCAGAGTAATATGGGATGAGATCGTTCCATCACTGGTCAAAACGTAGTGCTGACTTGCAGAGCTGACCCAAGATATCACTAGGTCTGTGCTTGTGCCAACTTCAAAGACTGTTAACAGGCCTGCCACGTGCTCCAGCTGAGGGGTGTTTTCATGATCTTTTGGGGGATTTTGATAGGCCATTAAGGTGAAGAACTAGGGTTAATCCAAGAGGAGGAAAAAGGGAAGAAGCTTGCAGAGAACAAGCTTTGGATTTTAATCCGCATTTTAAAGGGAATGTCAAGGCCCATATTCTTCTTCTTTTCTGCTACGATTTGGTTCTGAGATGTCCACACAAAGATCAAGTCCCCAGCTTAGTGCTACCAGGGTGGTGGCTGAAACTTCAAGAGGTGGAACAACTGAGAAGTTTCCAGCTATGTGGCCATGCCCTTGAAGGAGATGTTGACATTCAGCACTTGCCTTTTTTCTTTTTTCTGTCTGGCTATGAGAAGGTGAGCAGCTTCACTTCAGCACATCCCTCCTACCATGCTGCTTCACCACAGACCCAACAACAACAGGCCTGGGGCTGAGGAGATGATTCAACAGGCAAGAGTGCTTGTTACTCAGTCATGACGACTATATCAGATCCCTTTCTATTGCTATGATAGCACACCGTGACCAAGGCAACTCAGGAAAGGAAATGTTTACTTTGGGGTTCATGGTTCCAGAGGGTTGGAGCCCATGCCTATCATGGTGGTAAGAAGGGCAGCAAGCTGGCTGGTATGGTGCTGGACAGCCACTGAGAGCTTACATCAGGAAGCAGAGAGAGATAACATGGATGGCTTTTGGAACCTCAAAGCCTACCCTGAGTGACACACCTCCTCCTCCACACTTCCTAATCCTTCCCAAACAGTTTCACCAATTGAGATCAAGTATTCAGACATAAAAGCCCACGGAAGCCATCCCATCCAAACTACCACAGGACCAAGGTTTGCATCCTGGAGCCTATATTGGATGTGGTAGTTTGAATCTAATCGGCCCCCATAATCTCATAAGGAATGGCACTATTAGGAGACGTGGCTTTGTTGGAGTGGGTATGGCTTTGTTGGAGGATGTGTGTCACTGTGAGTTTTGAGGTTTCTTATGCTCAGGATACTGTCCAGTGTCTCAGCCAACTTCCCGTTGCCTGAAAGTCACAATGTAGCCAACACCACATCTGTCTGCATGCTGGCATGCTCCCCATCATGATGGTAATGGACTGAACCTTTGAAATTTTAAGTAAACCATTCTAATTAAATGTTTTCTTTCTAAGAGTTGTTGTGGCCATGATGTCTCTTCACAGCAATAAGAACCCTAACTAAGACACTGGGTAGCATGCAATACCCATAACTCCAGATCAAGCTTTTTCAGCCTTCACTGGTACCCCTTTCACACACACACACACACATATGTTCAATCATATAGTCACAGAGATACATGAGTACAGACATAAATAAAATAAATCATTTTTTAAGATAGGGTCTCATTTTATAGTTCTGGCTGGCCTGAACCTGACCTGACTATGTAGACTAGCCCGGCCTCTAGTTCATGTAGCTCTTTCTGCCACTGCCTCTAGAGTGCTGGGATTAAAGGTATGAGCTACCATATCCAGCCACCAAAAAATAAATTAAAAAAAAAAAAAGATAAGCCAACCTCAGACTGAACTCTCCAAAGTTGTGAATGAACCTCCCCTCTTTGTAAGTTGGTCACCCTTATACCTGTCACAGTAAAAGAAAGCCAGCACAAGTGTTTCTATTTGTCTTTTTTGCTTAGCAAAGGAGGTGTTTTTGTTCCTCACGCTGATCATTCTAAAAGAGCCTAAGACTTGTAGATATTTCGTAGTAAGTAAATTGACAGATACTTGCTAGGTTGTAGCTATTTTATGGTTTTTTACATTTTTTATTTTCCATCTTATGTGTATGATTGTATAGCTTGCCTGTATATTTGTGCACTATGTGCATGCCATACCCATGGAGGTCAGAAGAGGGCATCGGATCCCCTGAACTGGAGTTATAGACAGTCACGAGTCTCCACATGGGTGGTCGGAACTGGATTCTCTAAACCTTCTTGACCAGAGTCAGGGCTTTGGGAACTGTGCTGGGAATGGGCAGCTGTTGGCCACACAAACACAGAACATCTAAAGAGATGCATTGTTCACGATGGGTTCTGAGGACAGTAGAGAAGTGAGAATGTGTTGCTCATAATTCTTACTGATTACAGTTAGAAATGAGAGTGCTTTGGAGATAGTGAGTTAAAGAAAATCTACCATTAAAGCTATTTCCACCTATTCTTAAATAAATGTTGCCACTGGGAAAGTTAAAGATCACGTGTGTGTTGGGAGGGGTGGAGTGTAGACAAGGCTCAGTTGTTAAGCTCACTGGCTGCTCTTCCAGAGAATCCACGTTGTTGCCAGCACCCACATGATGGTTCACTACCATCTATACCTAAAGTTCGAGGGGATGTGACAACATCTTCTGACCTCTGTGCGGACTGCACACTCATGGTGCAGGGCCATACGCAGGCAAAGCACGTAAAGGTGAAAATAGTAAAATCTTTGTAAAAAGATGTTGCTTGCATTCTATTTCTATTGAACAATGTTGGTAGGGAGTCTCTTAAGTAAGAAGAGGGGGTAGAGACTTGGCAAGATGCTGGTGAACAGTGCATATGTATAATGCATTAGCATAGAAGAATGCAAGAATCATCCAAGATCATGAACAGAGAGCTGACAAAATGTGAAAGATATTGGCTACAATATTTATGTGCCACAGGCAACCAGTTGCTAGCCAAGGCATTGGTGTCACCGTCTAGTTTCTGCTTACAGGAATGGCCAACACTGAGGCTATAGGCCCCTCTAATCTACCAAGGGAAACATAATTTTTCCTTTTACATTAGGAGAGTTTCACTTGTCCAAGTAATTATAATACTTGGCTTAATTTTTTCATTCTATATTCTGATGGTATTTCATCAAATGCATGAATATACTGAAATCAGACATCTCTGTGCCCTCCAGAGTTCGAGAGGGCTCACACCAGTGACGGCTCTCCCTTAGGGCATGGAGGAGACCCTGTCCTGTTGCTCTGCAGACTGCACCATGCATTGAGGACACTGTCCTGTCACTCTGCAGGCTGGACCGTGCATGGAGGACACTGTCCTGTCACTCTGCAGGCTGCACTGTGCATGGAGGAGACCCTGTCCTGTCACTCTGCAGGCTGCATTGTGCATGGAGGAGACCCTGTCCTGTCACTCTGCAGACTGGACCGTGCATGGAGGACCCTGTCCTGTCACTCTGCAGGCTGGGCTGCAACTTTTATCTTTCTCACTAAGCAGTGTGCAATATCCCTGAAAACATCACACTTTCTCCGATCCCTACATCACAGAGGGCATTCATCCCTGATTATCTGAGCCATGACTATCTTCACATTTTATCACACACCTCAAAGATTCATCTGACCTCCCCATCCCTGTGCATGCTCTATGTAGCTCCTCTATATAAATCCTCAGTATCTGCACTCTCATCCCTGTGCGTGCTCTATGAAGCTCCTCTATATAAATCCTCAGTATTCACCCTCCCCGTTCCTGTGCGTGCTCTATGTAGCTCCTCTATATAAATCCCTCTATATAATTCCCAGTTTTGGAGGATGAGAAGAAGCAGTGAGTGGGATGAGATAGATGTCTGCTTAATTAGACAATGTTCTATGGGAAATGAGGGTCAAACAGTCCCTCTTGTGACTGTTATGTGGCACTCAATTAGAAGACTAGAGGAGGGGTGAAGGTCAGAGCTATGTTCCTGTGGAACCAGAGAAAGGCAAGCATCCAGGTTGCGATCTACCTGAGGAGTTTCTATGAGATAAGTGGTCTCTATGAGATAAAAGACCTGAATCAACAAGACAGTGCATAAGGTTATTAAGACCTTAGTCCTATAGTCACAGGGAGACATAAACCTCCAATTATCTGAGAGTTTGTAAGACTGCATTTCAAATGAGAAATGAAATATATTTGCCCTGTGGACTGCAGATCTGTGAGGCCGTGGGCTGAGGATCCTGGACTCCTGACCTACAGCAACTAAAATAATAAGTGTGTGTTTAAAAAAAAGTATATATATATATATATATATATATATATATATATATATATATATATATATATGGGTTTATTCAGCTTATACTTCCACATCACAGTTCATCATCAAAGGAAGTCAGGACAGGAATTAAAGCACAGAGGGACTTGGAAGCATGATACAGAGATCATGGAGGTGTGCTGCTTACTGGCTTGCTCAGCCTGCTTTCTTCTAGAACCCAGGACCACCAGCCCAGAGATGGCCCCACACACAATATGTTGGGTCCTTTCTCATTAATCAGTAATTAAGAAAAGGCCCTACATCTAGATGTTATGGAGGTATTTTAATTGAGTTTCCCTCCTCTTAGATGACTTTAGCTTGTGGCAAATAAAACTATCTAGCACTATGTGAGTGTGTGTGTATAAAGGTATATATTGGCACATACAAACACATACCAACAGAAAGCTAATCACACACAGAGTTAAGAACTGTCACTATACATTAGGCCTTTCATTAACGTAATACTAGTATTTATGGCACAGGATATTCAATCCCCACTACTTTTAAGTCAGGAAAGTAAGATCAGGAAAGTAACATCACTAGAAGTTGCCTCCCATAGCACTCTTCACAGAACCAGGAAGCCTCTGCACTGTCAAAGCACTTCAGGAAGAATTATGGTATACATATACCAATCTTGTGATATGCATAAACCATTCAAGACTTGAATTATGAATGACTGTCAGTTCAGTCAGTCCTCTGTAAAACTCAGCCTCATAGATAAGGCAAAACTATTTGATGTTCAACACACACCCAGAGACCAGCACTCAAAATCTGGTCTATAAGAACGCACAACAAGCAACTCTAATTCCTCAACGTGTACGACCCTAACCAATAGAGATTACTGTAAAAACAGATGACCAATGAGAAGTTAATGCAGGATCCAGGGGCCTCCTTCTCTGCCCTGATATGCTACTGACAGCATGTCTTATTTATTAAGCATTTATTGTGTGCTCAGAACTTGAGGATCTTAAAATAGAATATTAATTAATCTCTAAAAGTTTTTGAAGTAGATAGTTTTCTTGTTACCATTTTATATATGAGAAAGCTGAGGTGAGGAGTTTGAACAGGTTACCTCAGGATATACAATCCATAGAGCCCAGAGTCAACCCTATGCAAGTGGCTGCCGGTGTCCGTTCCCTTGCCTCGACACAGCGCTCCATGGATGGTCTGAATCTGAGTACTTGGACTTGCTAGGACAAACCCTGTTTGCGCCCTTCAGGATTAGATTCGAACAACTTTATATATGTAAAATGACTAAGATACACAAATATGGCTTTGGCCATTAAAAAGACTGCAGACTGCCCAGTAGTGAGATCACTCTGCACCCTAACCTCAAATAGAAAAGAGGTAAAAACCAAATACGTGGAGGGGCAGAAAGTAGCATGCATGGGTTGGGTTGCAGTGGGAGAATGCATGGAAGGAATACATCTTCCATCTCCCATGAGGCCTGGAAGCATCTTTTTCATTTAAAATGTAGCCCAGGGAAGCACACATCTAGATTAGGCACCTGTCTGATCAGAAACTCATTTTTAACCTAATGTGAAGCTTTCCTCAACTGACTTCTAGACTGCGCCTCGGAGCTTTTTGGGTTTAGTCCAACAGCACTTGGCAACCTCAAAGCAGCCATGGCAAATACTCAGAGAGCCCCGCAGCATGCACCGACCTCCTTTGAAGGTGTTTGGAAGCAGCCAGCGCTTTCTCTTCACCCCGTGCGCCACACTCTCTCCACTTGTATTTCCCTGAGTCTCTTCTCTGACCTGCATTCTATTCCAGCCACAGGCTTTTCTCTTGGCAGCTCTGATTCAGCCATTCTCCCCCAACCCCCAAAGTGATGCCACATACACCTGGGCTCTTCGAGATGCTTCATTATCTCCAGCTACTCTTCAATATGAAGACTTCTCATTAGCAAACTCTATTTCGTGCTTTCCAACCGAGCTGTTTAAACATGTTTGGAATGCTGAATGAACCCGTTTTCATATAGGAAAGGTCATACACGTGAAAGAAGAGCAAAACCTGACATCAGAGGGCAGTGCGTGATGAAGTCAGGGTAGGTGGTTCACATGTGAGACGTGTGTGTCGGTGTTTTGTGTATGCCTCCATAGCGGAGGTCAGCTGGCCACAGCCTAATGCATTCACCAACACTTTCTTGTGTAATAAATCATCCAGAAGAAAGCAGGAGGGTTGCATATGCTCGAGTTCTTCCTTAATATGTCAGTTGTATTTGAGTGATGCATATGTTCAAAACATGCATCATAGCACTAACTCTCAAACAACCAGCAAATCAATATATGCAATGATTCAAATTCCTTCCCTCACAGAGCTGGCATTTTACTGAAATTCAAATGTTGACACTGTGTAGACCTAGTTTATAAATTACAAGGGTATTTACATAATTAAGAGTTGTGTACAAGTAATACTTATTCTTCTAGAGTCAGTAGTTACATAAGGATTTCTAAGTAGCTGCTGCCTAAGACAGGACGTGCTGTCGGAGGATAGCAATGTGTACACAGCACCAACAGGTAAGCTTTGCAGAGCTAAACTTTGTGTGGCTCTGTCCCCCAGGCCACAGTCACCAGGTGAGCCACGCCTAAGAGAAACACTCAAATTCTTATGCCTATCATAAAGACTCTCCTTTGCTCAGAGACTCGCGTTTAGAGACAAGTTACACAAAACTGAAAAGTTCACTACTACTTTGTAACAGTATTTATTAAACAATAACCAGCACTATTCGGCCTTTTATAAAGCTGGTCTATGAAAGCATGTTAGAGCATGCCCACCTCCCTTGCCATGTTAATAATTACTAAACATCTTAACGATGGATATTAAAGTCTACTCAAAATACTTGCTATGATAAACTGTAGCTTTAACCATGTTTAACTTATGGCCCAGTTCCATGGTGACTTTTTTTTTTAATGTTTAGAAGCAAACCTTTTAGAGCCCGGTGGTGGTGGTGCACGCCTTTAATCCCAGTACTCGGGAGGCAGAGGCAGGCAAAGCTCTGTGAGTTCGAGGCCAGCCTGGTCTACAAAGGGAGTTCCAGGACAGGCTCCAAAGCTACAGAAAAACCCTGTCTCGAAAAACCAAAACAAAAAACAAACAAACAAAAAAAAAAAACAAAGCCAACCAACCAACCAAAAACAAAAAACCCTTTGAATTAATTGTTTCTTCTATGATACCTTCATCCATTTATATATTGTGCATTTTGATTACTCCCCCACATTCTCTTATCCCCCTCCCAAGTCCCTTTCTTCCAACAAAAGGACCTGGGCACCAGTACTCACGTTTGGTTTGGTGTTGTGGTCTCTGGGTCATCTGTTTGGAATGATCATTGGAGCCTGGTAAGTTCCTCACACAAATGAACTCAAAGACTCCCCGCCTCCTCCAGAATTCATCAGTAGCCAACAGTTGAGCAGGGATGCGTAAGGGAAATATGTGAATCTTAATCCTGTAACTTTTCCCCAATTTTCCACAATCACAGTCCTTCTACTATCACATTTTCTGAAATTAACTTTCAAAGTAGAGTTATCAAAGCGAGTTAGACTCTGGGCCAGATAAGTGTGACTGTTACTGAACCTCATCCAACTTGGAAAAGGTAGTTTTCTTAGATAATTAAATATCAGCCATAATAAATAAAATAGAAATCTTCTATTAATTTAAATTTATGTTATTAACTTATAATGGCTCAGCGAATGAATTGTTTTTTCTCTTTCTTTTGGTGTGTGTGTGTGTGTGGTTTGTATGTGAAGAGTGCACATGTGTGTTTGTGTGTGTGTGTGCATGGAGGCCAGAGGCTGACATTAGGAGTCTTCTGCAGTGGCACAACATCCTCTTTTTGTTTATTTTACGTGTATGAGTGTTTTGCTCATGTGTTCCTGGTGCCTAAGGAGTCAAAAAGATGTCAGACCCCATGAATTGAAGTTATGGGTGCTTGTGAGTTAGGAATTCAGTCTGGGGTCTCTGCAAGAACAAGTATTCTTAACCACTAAGCCATCTTCCAGCCCCTTTATTTTGTTTTCTTTTGTTTCTTTGTGATAGAGCCTCACTATGTAGCTCTAGTTGGCCCAGAACTAGAACCAGGCTGGCCTGAAACTCAGAGATCTTCCTGCTTCTTCCTCCAGAGCACTGGAACTAAAGGTATGCACACCCACACTGGCCCACCTTATTTTTTGAGACAGGGTCTCTCACTGACCCTATAGTTCATCTGGACTGGCTGGTCATCAGACTTCAGGGATTCACCCTTCTCCAGATTCTCAGCACCAGGATAACAGAGACACATAATGGTGCCTAGCTTTTTTTTTTTTTTTTTTGGTTTTTTTCGAGACAGGGTTTCTCTGTGGTTTTGGAGCCTGTCCTGGAACTAGCTCTTGTAGACCAGGCTGGTCTCAAACTCACAGAGATCCGCCTGCCTCTGCCTCCCAAGTGCTGGGATTAAAGGCGTGAGCCACCACCGCACGGCGGTGCCTAGCTTTTTATGTGAGTGCTGGGCACCTAAAATTGGTCCTCACATTGCGAGGCTTCTCCCCATTTCCTCCACAAAATTTCAGATGAATATTAGTACTTAATAGTCAACTATTTCATATATTAGACTTTTTTGTTTACACAGAAATCAATGCCTGGTATTGGCTGCCTGCATACATTTATATGAAAATTACATTCTTTTTTTGAGTCTGAGGTTGTAATTAAAGGAGGCAGACACAGGAGGTCTAGATATAAAAGGACAGGAGCACAAAAGAACTGGGCGCTAGTCCTCACTGTCATGCCTTTTCTCTGGGCCTCGGTTGACTCTTGAACTGAGGACTGGTTAGTTGTCTCCATCACAGTCTCACTGGTACACAACCCACACCTAAGGGACCCCATGCCCAGCGGTAGATGGCCAGTACAAACTCAAAGGTATTTTTGGAGTTGTTCTGTTTGTCTCAGGATGCTTTGCTTTGGGCTTTTTGTTGTTTTTGTTTTGACAGATATTTTGCTTATATATTAAGGCTTCTGATTTTATTGCTATGGCTTTTCTGTGTGTGACTGTGTGTGTCTCAGTGTTTTTATGTGGTTTTGGTGCTTTTTCTTTAGCTCTTTTTTCCCCCTGTTTGTTTGTTTTGTCCTATTCTGGTTTGTCTTTGTTTTACTTTATCTTAGTTTCTTCTTATTATTTTAGATGCCTGTTCATATTCTAATGAGAGAGGAAGAAAGGGTGTGGCTTTGGGTGGGTGGGAAATTGGGGAGGAGCTGAGAGGAGCTGGGGTGGGGGAAACCAAGATCAGAATGTATTGTATGAAAAAATTATTTTCAATAAGATTGACTGAAGAAAGAAATGATGATAGATGTATATGCTTATCAGGGGATATACATGGTTCCTTCAGCAACTATGCATCCATTGCATATGAGTGAATCTGGGCATGTAAAGAGAGAGCCCTTGGCCGGCACACACCATATCTGAAAGGGCACCCTTCTTAGCTCCAGCTGACCCCAGTGTAGGAACCTAGGGTTGGCAGATCATCTGGTTTATCCAAAGCAGCCAGAAATCGACATTTTGTGAGACTCCACTGATGCTGAAACGCTAGTTAAGTGATATTTTTACACATCCTGTCCAGAGACAATGCTGAAAAACTGTAATGCCGAAGGCTAGACCCAACCAGTCTACCTCCTCATAGCTCACTGCTGCACGGGGCCCTGTCAGGTCAATAAATCCAGACAAGAATGGCTACATTTACAACCTTTTATGGTTATCTTTCTTATTTCCCAAGAATTCCTTTGGCCAGAATGGCTTTGACAGAGAAATCAGAATTTTTATACTCCTTGCCTATCTGACCAAGAACTGGCCAAAGACAGAGCACTAGTGTATGCTGCCATTAGTTGCTAAGATCGCATTTCAACTTCGAAATGAGCACAAAGGACAGAAAACAAAGCCTAGATTCTATAAGATAAAATCTAAAAAGCTAAAAGTATTTTATTTCTGTAGAAGCCCAGTTCCCTTTTGTAACAGAAGAAAAGCGTTGTCGTTCATGTACTGGGGCTTTCAGGACAATTATAACACAACATAAGAAACATAACAGGTATTAGACCATGAGCTTCAACATCATCCTCTCCTGAGTGGAAGAGACTATAGTACGTAGTGACAACGAACATCTGTCCCAAAGAACTCTATGCCAGAATCTTCACAGTCATAAAAACACCGTGGGAAAGAGGGAGAGGTTAATTGTTTTCCTTAGTTTCAAACAAGGGAATGACTTGGCTGTCAGAGCCCCCAGCAGTGGATCCGTCAACCTTGACTAAAAGTCAGAGCGTGAGAAATAAGCATGAGCAGGTTCAGTATTCACTGGGTTGCCCTCCCGACAGAGACTCTGTGTCTCCGTATATTTATTTTGTATCTCTGTTTTTTTCTACTGATCTAATCCACATGCCCCTACCCTGGAACATATGAACCCATTGAGGATGGGCACCGGCAGATGTTGCCCCAATGTAGGATCCTGGCACTTGGTCATGTCCTCATGACCTAACGTCCTCATTCATGACCTGTTGTTATGTCTTTTATTACACTTTATTTGGGGTTTAATGCATGTGCTACAGTAGGTGTGTGCGGACCAAGAAAAAGTTGAGCAGTCTGTTCTTTCCTTCCAAGCCTCGCCTGATACCTGGGACTGAACTCACTCGGCAATAAGCTTCTTTAACCACGGAGCCATCTCTCCAGAACTACTATTTTTACCATGCTTCATTTTCATTTCTGAATGAGTTACATTTTTTAAATCGAGACAATCATAGTGAAGGTAGAAAAGAACAAGAAAAAAATTAAACAGCATAACTGATATGGAAAGCAAAGTTAAGATAATGTAAGTATTATTAATGTTCAAATTAAAGAATTACAAAATATAGGGATATAGATTAATAATGGAAAGATCACCCCAAGATTAAGAACAATAAATATGCCAATGAAGAGAAGACAACAAGTTCTGTGAGAAATTGATACAGAGATTAGCCATGACATAGGTCAGCTGAATTACTAAACCTAAAGGAAAGGAAACATCAGGACTCTATGCAGAAAAAGCAAATCAATCGCAATGGGGGAATTGTGACATTGACTTCAGACTTCACAACCACATAACAGACAAGATAGCTTGCTTTTTAATAGCAGGGAGCCACAAATACACAATTTGATCTGGAGATGCATTTCTTGTTTAATTGGGAAGGACCTGTTACCACTCAGGACATTGAAATGTTAATCTCTCTTTTCTGCTTCCATCTTCTCTCCCCTTCCTCCCCTCTTCTTTCCTTTCTCTATCCCCTCACCCCCTTTCATTTGCTATATAGTCCAAACTAGCTGGACTATGTGCATGTGCACTGAATAAACCTTGCTTTTGCATTCTGGACTTGACTGGATTCCAGTGGTGGTCTCTCTGGGGGTCTCAATTTGGGCACAACATTATCATGGTGGGAAGCAGGCAAACATGGTGTTGGAGAAGTAGCTGAGAGTTCTACATCTGGATCTGCAGGCAGCAGGAAGAAAGAGTGACACTGGGCCTGGCTTGAGCTTCTGAAACCTCAAAGCTCACCCCCAATGACACACTTCCTCCAACAGTGCCACACCTACTCCAGCAAAACCACACCTCCTAATAGTGCCACTCCCTTTGGGGGCCATTTTCATTTAAACCACCACATTCCACTCCCTGTACTCCATAGGCTTGTAGACATATTATAATGCAAAAAGCGTTCAGTCCAACTTTGAAGGTCCCCATGGTTTATCAAAGTCTCAGCAATGTTTAAAGTCCATAGCTCAAAGTTTCTGAGACTCAAGGAAATCTCTTTACTATTATTCCTATAAAATCAAAATTAAAAAGCAGATCACATACTTCTAACATATAATGGCAAAGGATATACATTATCATTCCAAAAGGGAGGAAAGAGCATAATGAGGAAACACCGGACCAAAGCAAAACCAAAAACCAGATGGGCAAACTCCAAACTCTGCATCTCCATGTCTGATGTCAAAGGACTCTTCAGATCTCCAACTCTTTTCAGCTTTGTCGATTGCAACACACTTCTCTCTCTCAGGTTGGTTCACTTCCTGTTAGCAGCTTTCTTCAGCAGGTATCCCATGACTCTGGCATCTCCATCTCCAACATCTTGGGGTCTCCCAGGTAATCTGGGCTTCATCTTCACAGTTTCACACAGTTTCTCTAGGTCTCCATGCAGGGACATCCTTGACATATGTCTGGCCTCAGAGGCTATCCTCAGTCATGGAGGGAGATTCCATAACCAATTTCTTATATCCTTAACTCCAAAGCCAAAACCATGTGGCTGAAGCTCTGCTGTTTGCTAGGATGTTGGAAGAAGGCTGCTTCTTGTTGGTTCCTGGCCGTCAGCCTAGCTTAGACCCCAAATAATCACACAGAAAATGTATTAATTAAATCAAAGTTTGGCCCATTAGCTCTAGCTTCTTATTTGCTAACTCCTACATATTAATTTAGCCCATTTCTATTAATCTGTGTATTGCCACATGGCAGTGGCTTACCAGCAACGTTTCACCATGTCTGACTCTGGCAGGGGCTCCATCGTTTCTCTTGACTCCCCCTTCCTTCTTTCATGCTATTGACCAACCCAGTTTTTTATTCATTAACCAACAAAAGCAACACATAGACAAAAGGACCTCCCACACCACTAGGGATAGAACATGGCCCTTCATTCAAATACATTTTCACCAACTTTCTGTTTTTGATGGTTTCCTTCACTGCCAAAGCTTGGCTATCCTGGAACTTGCTCTTCAGACCAGGCTGACCTGGAACTCAGAGGTCTGCCAGACTCTGCCTTCCTGAGTTCTGGGATTAAAGGTGTGCCCCATCATACTTGGCTCTAAGCTTCTCTTTAATTCTTTTTTACAAGTTGTAAATTTAGCTGGGTGGGATCTTGCTCTGAGGTCACCACTTCCTTTATTCCACTTAGCATCAGGCTTTTCTACAATCTGCTTATATTCCCTTGTGTTTCTATTCTCTTCCAAGTGTACATTTTGTATTTTTACTTGCTCATCTTGCTCCTTTTCATTATAGATTTCTCTATATAAGACCGGCCACTAACAACCACACAATACAGTCAACAATAGACTGTTTTGAAATTTCCTCTGCAAACGCAATTAATCCAAAACGCTTTTAATTTAGCCTCAGACAGACTTTTCAGACAAGGGCAAAAAGCAGCCATGTTCTTCACCAAAATATCACAAGAATGGTCTTACTTATATTCTTCTCTGAAACCTCTTGATCCAAGCCTTCACAGTTAAAATATCCTTAGCACCATTGTCTTCTATGTTCCTACTAGAATGACCCATTAATTTCCATCTAAAAATGTCCAATTACTTTTCTAGTTGAAATTCTTTCAAAATATCCCATATTCCTTCAAACCAAAAGCACGGTCTGACTTATCAACCCCACTCCCTGGTACCAACTTCTGTCTTAGTTAGTGTTCTATTGCTGTGAAGAGACACCATGAACAAGCCATCACTTATAAAGAAAAGCATGTAATTGGGGCTGGCTTACAAGTTCAAAGGTTTAGTCCATTTTCAGCACAGCAGCATACAGGCAGACATGGTGCTGGAGAGGCAGCTGGGAGTTCTACATCTGGATTGGCAGGCAGCAGAAAGAGAGAGCCACACTGGGCCTGATTTGGGCTTTTGAAATCTCAAAGCCCACCCCCAGTGACACACTTCCTCCAACAAGGCCACACCTCCTAATAATGCCACTCGCTATAGGCATTGGGGGCCATTTTCATTCAAAGCACCACGATGCATCTCTATTATCATCTTACAAGAAGAAAAATTTTAGACAAATTGACAGAGGTGGGGCAGAGAGACTTGGTCAATCAGGCAGCATTGAAAACCGAAGGGACTTGGAGGACTCCACCCCACAGCACCAGCCACAGACCTTTAAAAAGTCAAACAGGAACACAAAGCATAGACACCCCACCCCCATCCTGGCTACAGGGAGGTGTCTGCCATTTGCACAAAGGATTGAGTTGGCTGCCTATGGGTGTTTGAAGCTCAGTTTCTTGTCACTGATTGAAACCTGGTCATTCGTTACAGAAACCGTTCTTGTAAATCGGGTTTCCATTTGACTGAGTATGATGTTAGGCTGAGTTTGTTACAGAACCAACACAGAACAACAGGACTCAGACTAGTGGCCTCATGTTTGTTTAAAAACATTTTTTTTTAATTAAAAGTGTTTCTGTCTTCTGTGAGTGTAATTTGTATGAATGTACTGAAAGACACATAGGATAATTTTCACTCCATAGTAACGATGCAGACTCCTGCATGACAGGACACCTTTCTTTCCCTTTTTATGATACAGTAGCAGAACTTTGCATTCTTTATACAATGTAGAAAATAGAAAGGCGACTTTGCATTAAAAAAAAAAAAAACCTCAGGTTGTGAAGAGATGGCTTAGCAGTTAAGAGCACTTGTTGCTCCTGCAGAGGACCCAAGGTTCAGTTTCCAACACTCACATGGTGGCCACAGCTTCAGTTCCAGAGGATCTGTATCCTTTTCTGACCTCCATGGGCACCAAGCATGCATGTGGTGTTCATACATATATACATGCAGGCAAAATACTCATTAACCATATGAGATATAAAAATAATTTAAAAAAATTTAAAGATAGTAAAAATGCATTAGCACAACAATCAGAACTAAAAAAAAGCCAATGCTATTATATTTTCTTTAGATCTTTTCATCATTAAGTCCACACTTAATGATCACTCAGATGCCTTCCCTGACCTCAGATTCCCTATATATAAGGATAGTTAATCTACACTCAAAAAACTAAAATATATTTTTAAATCCCTATATAATTTGAATTGAAATGCTGAGTTCGTAAATTGATGTGGGATTCCCCTCTGAATGCTATGAGTATGTTTTATTACCATTGGTTAATAAAGAAGCTGCTTTGACCTATGGCAGGGCAGAATATAGCTGGGTGGGAAAACTAAACTGAATGCAGGGAGAAAGAAGATAGAGTCACACAGATGCCATGTAGCTGCCCAAGAAAACAAGATGTGAGGTAACAAACCACGAGCCTTATGGTAAACTATGAAATAATGATATAGGTTAATTTAAGATATAAAAGCTAGCTAGAAATATACCTGAACTGTTGGACAAACAGTATTGTAATTAATATAGTTTTTGTGTGAGTATTTGGGTCTGGGTGGCCAGGAAATGAAAGTGCAGTCTCCTTTTATAGTAAATGTCTCTTTTTTCAAATCCAATTTTTTTGTTAAATAATTTTTAAATTTTGTGCTATGTGTTCAATGTATGTATGCATGTTTGTCCGAGTGTGCATACATATGCATACATAGAGATTAGAGTCCCTCACCAATTGTGTTCCTCCATTATTCTCCATCTCAGTTTTTAAAACATGACCTGACCCTGGGCCTGGAGCTCTAATGGCCAGACTGACTGGTCAGGAAGCTCAGGGACCTGCCAGTCCCCACTAGTGCCCACAGCAGGGCTACAGATGGCCCTTTCATAGGCTGGGGACCTGAACACAAGTCCTCATCCTTACATGGCAGGGACTTCATTAATGGAGCCAGTTAAATCTCCTGCTCCTGGATGAACAATTTATACAGATAAAGTAGGGGTTGACATGATAGAGAGCTTGCCTAGAATGTGAAAGGCCCTGGGTTCAGTTCCCAGCGATGGAGGGAAAGACAGAGAAAACAGGATGTATCAAACCCAGTTCCCCACATAGCCATTACCAAGATTCAACAAATATCAAGATTTCCACAACCAAGTTGTAAAGTTAAAAGCAAAACCGAGCTCATTATTTAGCCTGCATTTTCTTCCATCTGAGACAAGCTCCTTTGGAGAAAGACAAACCGCCAACCACGGGTTGTCTGTCCCGCTCTGTGTGGGCATCAGACCTCACCAACAGCAGCCTCTCGAGGCAGCAGCGGCTCCACCATCTAAGTATTCCTACAGTCCAGGTCCAAGACTACAAGTATCTCAAACTTCAGAATTCTTTGAGTTCCTTCTATGTAGGTGTGGCAATAAGTAAATAAATAACCTAAGAGAACAGCTTGAAAAGAGAAACAGTGTATTTGGGCTCGTGTTTTCAGAAGTGTTAGACATGACAGTGGGCGTGGCATGGCAAAGCAGTCTGTATCCTGGCAACAAGGATGCAAAGAAAGGGGAATAGAGGAAGAGACCAGAACCGAGATGCAGCCACAAAGGTCACACCAGTGACACTTCCTCCCACTGCGCCCATCTCCTACCATTCCCCACCTCCCAATAATGCCAACAGTAACCCCATCTGGCGATGAGCTCATCTATTTGTTAGGTCAGAGTCTCAAGATCTCAGGCAACGCCATCACCAAGCAGCATGCATAGAGGTGAGCCTTTGCCTGCTCTTTCTTACTGCAGTCAAGTTAGAAAAAAATAACTCTTCTGTTTGAATTCAGAGTATCAGTACACAGATCCAGACACTCTTCTATCCGCTCAGAATGTTGCTCATCACACCCCCATTCCTTGGTAGTCCTATCCTGGCCACTTTCAGGGTGGCAGTCCCCAGGGGTTATTTCTGCTAAAGGACAGAAAGTGACAACTCAGCAGTCATTGTGGGTCCATGTGAATTAATCCTGGAATCTCTATGCCGGAGGAGGAGTCTACATACTGCAGGGGATGTGACCCATTAACTTTTGAATATTTATTTTAATTAATATTGATAATAACTTTTACTTTAACATATTTTTATACTTAGTTAAAAGGGGAAAGTCCCGTTCCTTTAAAAATGTAATTAGTGACTCAATATGCTCCCCTATTCCAGAAGTAAATTCAAACTCGATATCACTCATCACCCTACCTGATCAGTCTAGTTACAAAAAGCCAGCTCAACTGCAGTTAGCAGGCTTGCATAGCCACCAAAGACATTTTCCAAAGTAGCTTTGACATTTCCTACTTTGTTGCTTATTTGTTAAGCTCCCTGCCTAATGCTTCCTAATTCTCCTGGTCTGCACTGTCGACTTTCAGAAAGAGCAGGCATGGATGCTGTAGCTGTCTTCCTTGTGAGTCTTGCTGTTTGCACTCTGGGATCTCAGACTCTTAGGTCTTTTTTGTATTTAATAGTACGGACAAACAATTCTCAAACACAGACTACACAATGATTCAGCTATTTTGAGAGACTAACTGGATTAATAAGATTAACTATCAATAGCCTCCCATTTAACTATGAAGTTTTGACAGCAAATCATTCCTTAATGTAGATGTCAATTTGAAGACCAAATGCAGATTTTTTTTTTTTGACAGAAGAATCTCAGATTATTTGGGAACTGGCATCAACTAATCCCTTTATTTTGCAAATGGAGAAACTGAGATTCAATTTCTCTGATTCGTTTATTTTGTTTTGTTTTACTTCTACAAAGGACAATGACAAGTTACTAGATGTGTTACTAGATGGATATTTTCATAGAATAGATTTTAGAATTAAAAACGAGCAAGGAAACAAAATAGCCACTAAACTTAACGGCAATAGGCACCTTTTTTTTTTTCAAGGCGGTCATAAAGTTTAATTGCACTTTGCAGGCACGCAGCTCAAAAGAACTTAGTGCACAGGGAGGTGGGTAGTTTTGTTTTGATTCAGTTTTCCTTCAAACGTGGGATCCTAAATCTCCTGTCAGTAATTTATTAAATTTTATCTTTTCACTACTAACAGATTAAAAAAAAACTTTTCCCAAATATTACCTACTAAAACTTTCCCCCTCAATCTGTGTTCTGCATTTTGATATTGCGCTTTTGATCTTTTCCTAAAATAAAGACTTTCAAAGCTAAACCGCTGTAACTGTCCTTGGCGAGGTCATCTGGGACTTACAGATTTTGTTCTTTCTCTGCCTAGGGGACCCCCAAGTACAGAGAGCTGTCAGAGTCCAGCTGTCCCTGACCCTAACTGCACAGTCAGGCCCTTAGTTCGGGGAAAGTCAAGAGCGGCGGGCCACAATTCGCCCACGATGAAACCGACGCCCGCCAGGACCCCGAGATCGGCTTTTCCCCTCGAAATCATTTCCCTTGGGAGACAGGTGTCAAGGGCCCTCGCGACGGATTTAGAGAGCTGCTGCGCTTGAGGGGCGGACCGCGGACCCCGGCGGGAGCTGCGAGCCGCAGGGCGCGCACCAGGCCCCGGGCGTGCGCAGAGGGGACGCGCACGGGGCGGGGGTTCTCGCTCTCTGCGCGTTCCCGTTCCCCGCAGCCCCGCAAAGTTGCCCGGCGGCCGCTCCTGCACACGCCTCTCGCTCAGCTTACCTTCCCGGGCCTCGCGCCGCTCCCGGTGGCGCCCGCAGAACTTTCCGGCCGAGCGCGCGGGGCTCGGCGGCCCTGAGGTCCCGAAGCCAGAGCCGGGCACGCCTCGCCGCCCGTCCGCTCGCGCCTGGGTCCCGGACGCGTCCTCCCGCGCCTGCCCGCGCCGGGCACAGCCGATCCAAACCGCTCCCTGCGGCGGGGACGGGCTCGGGCGCGCGCTCCGAGGCACGCGGGGAGCCCAGCGGGCGCCACCAGCGTGCAGGACTCGCGAGGCCCTAAGTTGGCAAAGACCCGCTTCGGGTCATCCTAGGTAGAGAGTGACGGAGCTGAGCACCAGCACGAAAAGCCACTGTCTGCCTGCTTACCGCGCTGCACCCCGCCAAAGAGAAGATAAATCACCAGAGGGAAGTGGGTACAGGACAGAGAAAGGACGGTGATTATTCGTGGGTAAATAGGTTTAAAAAAATCAAACAGGGAAAGGACATAGGTCATCATAATACAAAAATAAAACGCAAATGCCACATGAGCTCTAATAATAGGCAAACATGCAATTTAAGGCAATTGTCACATGTATTTTTCCTTCTATGAAGTTTTTATTTTGTTCAGGTGACCAAGCACGTGGTGACTGTAACTAAATAAAGACTTGACCTCTCCAAGATATGGTTAAGGAGGTTTTTACTGTAGATATGAGGGAGAATACAGCCAGAAGCATCTGGAGGAGTCCAGAGCAGGGGGAGAGAGTAGTAGACTGACCATGGCCAACAGACTGAACCCAGCCTCGGGGGGGGGGGGGGGGGGGAGGAAGTTGAGCAGGAGCGGAAGAGAAGAGAGGACCAGGGGAACAAAGATAACCAAGAACCAAATGCTGAGAGCTAAGAACGCATGGCGCATGGCCGAAATGGCAGGGTTCTATAAGAATGAGGAGCTGAGGGAAAGGAAGCCCATGAGCTGGAGGTAAGGAAGTTGAGAGAAGCCAGGATGTCAGCTAGGGACTCTGTAACAGGTCCTTGCTATGCTGACAGAGCCAGCACGTGCTTTGGCATGAGCATAGGCACCACCGTTAGCCATTGGACCTGACAGGATGGTAACCAAACAATGAGAGTCACAATTTACTCAGATTTCAGGGGCGTCCTTTCTGCTACTTTTATTTTATATAACTGTGATGGTATTGATGACTCCAAGAACGACATTTTTCTTGTTTTGTTGTATGTGTGTTTTACTAGTTAATTGGTTTGTTTGACTGATTTTCCTTTTTTATTTATTCTTTTCTCATATATTACATCCCAACCTCAGTTTCCTCTCCCTCCTCTCTTTCCAGTGCCCTCCCACCCCCCTCTCTTTTGTGTTCAGAAAAGGCAGGCCTCCCAGAGCTATCAACCAAACATGGCATATTAAATTATAATAAGACTAGGCACCTGCCCTCATATTAAGGCTGGATGAGGCACCCCAGTAGGAGGAAAAGGATCCCAAAAGCAAGCAAAAGAGCCAGAGACAGCCCCTGCTGCCACTGTTAGAAGCCCCACAAGATCACCAAGCTACACAACTGTATATACATAATATCTACAACAAGATGTGCTAGGGTACAGGAGGCACAGAGCTTGTGGGAGTAGCAAACCAGTGACCGGTTCAGCTTGAGACCCACACCACTAGAGGGAGCCCATAGCTGTTTGTTTGTTTATTTATTTGTTGCTCTGTTCTGAGACAGGGTCTCTCCACATACCCCTGACTGTCCAGGAATTCACCTTATAGACCAGGCTGGCCTCAAACTCAAAGGCATCTGTCTGCCTCTGTTTCCTGAGTGCTGGTATTAAAGGCATGCATCACCACACCCTGCTCATTATTCTGTTTTAAGAATATTTATTATCATGTGTGTGTTTTTTGGGTGTTGGGGTGTGGGGGCTGGAGGACAGCTTTGTGTAACTTTGTGTAAGACATTCTCTTAGTTGATCTTTTGGTGGGTTCTGGGAATCGAACTTGGGTTGTCAAACTTAGTGAGAAGTACTTTTACAGACTGGGCCATCTTCTTGTCCCCCATGACGAACATGTATTTATTGAGTAACCAGTAACTGCTTGAAGCCTCAGAATAACCAGAAAGGCAAGATTAAAGTGACAAATGAACCTTCTCCTCGTGGTAATGAGGATGAAATCTAAGCTTCTCAACGGCATGGATGGCCAGAAACCACTAGATTTTCAAGCCTTTGTTCCCAGTGTTTGAAATCATTTGGAGAAGAGAAAGACGGCTAGAGAATTGTTAAAGCCATAACCGCTTATGTCAGATATGTTCTCGGTGTGTGCTTAACTGAGTAAGTGCCTTGTGTTTTAAACTGCTAAGGATAATATTCATAATTTTAATTTTAAAAATTTAGAATGAAGTTATGCTCTGCCACAGATTTGCGGTGGCCACATCCAGGTGAGAACATTGGCCATGTGATGTTTCAATTGCAACTTTGTAAAACGGAAAGCAGAAGATCTAGGTAGCCCATGACTGGCTCCTGATTCATCCCACTATGGTCGGTGTTGTGGGAAACATTGCTGCTCACTAGCAAGCTCGTTTTCCTCTCTCCTATTCCCTTGTGCACTTCCTTACGTTGACCACAGCACAGTCTCCATGAGATTAAAACATCTGATGGAACGGAGCCCTCCGTTATAGGGCTCCCGGAGAGCAGCAGCCTTCCTCCTGCCCTGGGGGCTTCGCCCAGGTGCTGAGCAGGGAGACAGCTAGATGTGCCGACCACTTGCACTGTGACGTGGGGAATATTTAGTGTAACTAGCGAGTTGCAGGTAATAATCCTATGTCAGGCCTCAGTTCACAAGTCTTGGTGAAGCTTTTTTGTTTTGTTTTGAGACAGGATTTCTTTGTAGTTTTGGGGCCCTGTCCTGGATCTAGCTCTTGTAGACCAAACTACCTCCCGAGTGCTGGGATCAAAACTGTGTGTCACCACCACCCGGCACAAGTCTTGGTGAAGCTTTAATCTGAGGCTTTCAGGTGCTCTTCCTCTCTTTCTTGTTCCTTCCCTCATTACCTTGTTCCCTCTCCAGCCCCAACCCTGAGGCTTATGTATTTGCTCGCTCAAAGCCCTGGCTTCCTGATGAGATCAAGCCTTACTTGTTCTCTCTCCCCCTGTGCTGGCTGGACTTGTACCAACTTGATACAAGCTAGAGTCATCTGAAAAGAGGGAGCCTCAATTGAGAAAAAATGCCTCCATAAGATTAGCTGTAAGGTATTTTCTTAATTAGTGGTGGTACTGGGTTTTATAAGAAAGCAGGCTGAAAAGAAAACCAGCCTACAAATCACAATCCCTGAGAACCTAGACAACAGTGAGGACCCTCAGAAAGACATTCATGGATCTAATCTACATGGGAAGTAGACAAAGACAAGATCTCCTAAATAAATTGGGAGCATGAGGACCATGGGAGATGGTTGAAGGGGAGGGAAGAGTCAGGGAGGAGAGCAGAGAAAAATGTAGAGCTCAATAAAATCAATAAAAAAGAAATAAATTATAAAGACTAGCTGGGGGGGGGGGCGAGGAAGAAAGCAGGGTGAGCAAGCCATGGGAATCAAGCCAGGAAGCAGCACCCTCCATAGCCTCTGCATCAGTGCTTTGGGGTGGATACTTAGGAAAGGAACTCCCGTGCAAGTAGAGATCTATTTGGCTGTTCTGGACCCACAGCCTCGTTTCCATAGCAGCTTACATTCCACACTCCACCCGCAGATCCCCAGGCTCCTAACGTGTCCAAGTCTAATACAGTCCTCACCTATTAAAGTCTGTTTTAAAAGCATGAAAGCTGTTTAGGGGATATGAATGGGTGATATTAAGATCTGCATCTCTAATTAATCATTATACTATATCTTTTCACATGCTAATTGGGATTTTGTACATATCTTCTGCAGAAACATCTATTCAAGTCCTTTGCTGGATTTTCAGTTGGTTGCTTGTTATTGTTGGTTTGCAAGATATCTTTTCATGCCAGTAGTTAGTTGGTGGTGCATGCCTTTAATTCCGCCACTTAGGAGGCAGAGGCAGGTAGATCACTGAGTTTGAGGCCAGTCTGCTTTACAGAGTGAGTTCTAGTACACAGGGAAACACTGTCTTGTGGGGAGAATATATTTACATATTTGGGATCAAATATATTTACATATTTGGGATCAGATTACCTTTATTTTCAAATATTTCTTCATGTTGTGTTTTCATTTTCTTCATGGTGTTGTTAGATATATGAATGTTTTAAATTTTACTGAAATCTGATTTACCTAGTTTTTCCCAAGCTTTTTTCTTTTATTCTTTTGAGTTGTGTTTAAAAATTTATTATAAAATCTAATGCAATGAAGATTTACCCATATGTTTTCTTTTAAGAGTTTTCAAGGCTTGTGCTTTCGACCTTAACATTTAGGTTTTGGTTTATATGAATTTAACTTTTTGATGGCACTAAGGACTGAACTCAGAGCCGTGCACACAACAGAAGATGCTTACTAGTAAGCAACAGTCCAGTTCTTTGTGAGTTTTGTGAGGTAGTAAGCCACTTTAATTCTTTTTTTTTTTTTTTTTTTTTTTTTCGAGACAGGGTTTCTCTGTAGCTTTTTGGTGCCTGTCCTGTCCTGGAACTAGCTCTTGTAGACCAGGCTGGCCTCGAACTCACAGAGATCCGCCTGCCTCTGCCTCCCAAGTGCTGGGATTAAAGGCGTGCGCCACCACCGCCCGGCTCCACTTTAATTCTTTTAAGGTAGGCTTCCAGCTGTCACAGTGTTGCAAGTGAACAGTCTGTTTTCCTGAGTTGTTGGTCACTTTTGTTAAGTCAGGTGACTAATCAGGACTTTCAGCCTTACACACATTGATCCGGATGCGGATTTTTACGGCAGTGCTACGCTGTTTGATTACTGGTGCTTTTGTTTAAGATTTGAAATCAACAGTTATGAGTCTTACCTTTTTGTCGTTTCTCTTTTGTTTCTTATCTCTGCAAAATGGCTGTTGGGAATTTGATGGGATTATGATTCAGTAGTATTGTCATCTTCTTTTGGGGGGAGGGTAAGGGGTTTATTTGGGTTGTAGGTTATAATCCGTCATCTCGGGGAGGCCAAAGCAGGAAATGAAGCAGAGATACTGAACACACTGTGGCCTGGCTCCTGCTGTGTGATCTTTCTTACACAGCCCCGACCCGCCCACCCAGGGACCACACCTCCCAGCGGTGAGTCTTCCAATATGTGAACATGAGTGTCTTCCTGCTCCTTTGGGTCATTTTTGAACATTGCATTGTTCCATAGTTTTCAGTATATGAGTCTTGTATTCAGGCAAATTTACTCATCAGGGTGGACTTTTGTTCACATGGCAGCTATCCTTTGTCCTTTCCTCAATTTTTAAATTTTGTCTTAGAAGCTGACTGTTTCCTGTGTAAATGCCAAGTACACTAACAAGAGCTGCATGGGGCAAGGGTAACTCAGGACTGCAGTACAGGAGAGCCGTCCACTTGTGTGTCTCCTGCAGCCACTGGGAACCCGGAGTCATTCCTACTGCTCTCTGAAGTCCTTTTGTGTTGTGTTTCTACAGTTCCTGGGTTGACTTTTTTGCTTTTCCATTAGTTTCCCACTGCCTTTAAAAACACTTTGCTCTGTTGTGGATGTTATGCCTGTATATACATCTGTGTGCCACGTTTGTTCCTGGTGCAGGCAGGGGTCAGGCAAAGCATCTGATCCTCGGGAATCTGAGCCACAGGTGGTTGTGAGCCACCATGTGGGTGCGGGAACTGGAAGAGCAGTCAGTGCTGTTAACCATGGGGCCATCTCACCAGACCCCCACCCTGCTTTTTGAGACCGTTTCATTGGATTCTGTCCTTTGAGAGGCCCGAGAATGCCCAGCTCTCACGTGACGTTCACCCAGTGGAAGAAGTCTGCACTTCTCTGGCTCCTGCAGCCCTTTGCTTTTTCCTTTAACAGCGCACAGTGCTGAGAGTTAGCTAGAGCATCATAGGGCCATTCAAAATGCATACAAGAGTAAAGAATCCAGGGCTTTAAGGGATTTTATGTGCCTATCATTGGTTTTGAATTTTACTGCTTTTGACATCCATCTTAACATGTTTGCTGAAAAATTAACCCAGATTTTAGAGCATCCCAGGGAGGCCCAAAATGTTCATTCATTCTTTATTTCATGTTTATAGCCTTGTGCTACCTGATGCAAGTGGACAGATACAAGTTATGCGAGAACTTGAACTTTTAAAGCACAAATACCTACATTTTAATATCAAAATTTTATAATCATTCCCTTTACATAAATCTTGAGCTAAAGAAGATGTAAGTTCAAGAAATTCAGTATACAGCTGAATAATAGTTCTTTTTTAAAATGATAAATACATTGGATTGATATAAATAGCGCTAGACAATATCCTTGTGGGGCAAATGGATGCAGATGAACACTGGTCTATGAGAATACAGATAACAATTGAATGTAAAAGGATCCTACTCTACCTGAGGAAATATAAAATTAAATGGAAAGTAAATTAAAGCAGAGAAACTTTCAATTGTCAATATGAAATATGCTTCAGATAAAGAATAACCATAAAGAAATTTATTTAGAAGTTCATTTGTCAAAAGTTGCATTTAGGCTGTGATGTGAAAATGTTTTGTTTCGTTTTTTGTGTATGTGTGTTCATATTTAAAACATTCCAATTTTGTAGATTTATTCATTTTATTTATATGAGTGTTTGTTTGCGTGTATATACGTGCATCAATTATATGTGTGCCCAATGGGCACAGAGGTCAGAAAAGGGTATTGGATCCCCTGGAACTAGAAGTAGAGTTGGTTCTGAGCTGCCATAAGGGTGCTGGGAATAGAACCCTGGTCCTCTGCAACAGTAACAAGTATTCTGAATCACTGAATCATCTCCTAAACTCCTTTTATATGATGTTGTAACCATCCAAAAAACACATTCTGTATATCTTATTAAAAGGATTACAAAAGTAGCTGCAATTTGAACACAATCTGAATGCTTATGCCATATTAATCATTATTCTTTCAGAAAACAAAAAGTGGAGAAATAACTACCGTGTAACAAATAAGATTTTCTTTAACTTCTTTCAAAGAAGTTCTTAGAAAAAAGTGTAAAGGCTCACTATAAAGATCCTAGTCAGTCAGCATTTGTGAAGAGGTGTCACTCTGTCACACAGCAAAACCTCAGCTACAGTCCATCTCTGAGGCGCTCTGAGAGGCGGCTCCGCAGTTTACGGGACCTGGGAAGAATTGGGGATCTCTTGCCTTGGCTCACAGTAGAGAGCCTGTGTCTTTTCTCTTAATGCCGCTCACGTCATGATTCCTTCACTCAGAGCACCACCTCAGCCCGGTGCTGTCCTAGCACAAATACGCCATGCCTAAGCCCTCGGTGTCACTCTGCCAGGGCTGTGGTAGCAGCAAATTACAAGCAAAGGTTGGGAAGCTCCCCCTAAAACACAAGCGCAAGGAAAACGGACTGAAGAAGTGAGCAGGCCAGCACTGTCTATCAGCATGTCTATTGGACATCTACCTCATACATTCAGACCCGGTTCCTAAGTGATGATGTAACTATTCTTACACAGGGGAATAGTGAATAGGAAGTGTCTCGTTGTTGTGGAATAATATTTTTGTACACTGTGACTGTGTGTTATTTTGACTTTGGGGGTAGAGAGAACACTGGGAAGAAGAAAGGTGGGGTTGCAAAGAGACGCCAGGATGCAGAACAAGCAGCGTGGACATTACATAGATGAGATAAATGAGCCTGGTACACATAAATTAATAGAAATGGGTTAATTTAAGTTATAAGAGCTAGTTAATGTGGGAGGCCACGTGTGACTCAGTTTCCATCTGGAGTCATTTCTGACTTAAAGAAGTCATTTGAGTTCAAGCTTGTCTGCTCTGCTTTTTCCAGTAACCTTGAAGGCTGAGAAAGAGAGTTCTGATTAAGCCCATGGGAAAAAGCATTTTTGCTCAGTTAAAACAGCACATTTTGCATTAACATTTTGGCTGGTGTGTATGCAGACCAGAGACACTTCTCGTTACAGATTAAAAGCTGCCTAGCTGAATAAGATAATGCACCTGCTTGAGCTGCCTCCTGAGGACAGTGCAGGGAGGTGGTTAGCTGACTGGACTGCCCTTTGTTCTGCCTTTTGCCTGTAGTGTATATGCTGCCCGGGAAATAAACTTGGGCCTCTTTGGTATTGACCTTCAGTCCTCCTGGTCTATCCTGTGTTTCTGTCTTCATTTCTCTTAATCTAACTTTTCCTCAGCTTCAGCATCCCCTCCCAGGGAACCCCCAGCTGAGTTCTGCTGGAGCAGGCTCCAACAAGTTGGAACCGAGCCTAAGCTATTGGCTGAGCTTTCATAATGAATGATAAGTCTCTGTGTGGTTATTTGGGAGCTAGCTAGTGGGACAGAAATATCTGCCTATATCTCATTTTCTGTCTTACAGGTGAGTTGAAAATGGGATTCAATGAAAAGACAAAAAGTATTCAAACATATAAGAGTCAATCCTTTTAGTAAGATCTTTTGTTAGTGTTTCTGATGGAAAGTACATTTTTAAATTCAGTGCCCTTGAAGGACTTTTAAATCATAAAATATCTCTGTGTTTCAGGGGGAGAATTAATGAGAAGTTAATTAGTGATAGCAGAGAAATGTAAAGTTTCTGGAAAATTAAAAATCATACCAATTAAATGAAGGGAAATCATGGAAATGGAAACTTGGATTCTCCATGTGGGTTTCACAATTTTTATCGATTATTGTTCAATACTAGACTACATTTTAAACAAAATTCCATTAAAAACTTTAGTTAAAAGAAACTTATTTTCAGACATGTTGACCTTTTAAAAATTATGTTTTCCATATTCAACAAATGGTGCTGGCATAACTGGATATCAACATGTAGAAGAATGAAAATAGATCCATATCTATCACCATGCACAACACTCAAGTCCAAATGGATCAAAGACCTCAACATAAAACCAACCATACTGAACCTCATAGAAGAGAAAGTGGGAAGTACACTTGAACGCATTGGCACAGGAGACCACTTCCTAAATATAACCACAGTAGCACAGACACTGAGAGAAACAATTAATAAATGGGACCTCCTGAAACTGAGAAGCTTCTGTAAAACAAAGGACACTGTCAACAAGACAAAACAGCAGCCTACATAATGGGAAAATCTCTTCACCAACCCCACATCAGACAGATGTCTGATCTCCAAAATATACAAAGAACTCAAGAAATTGGCCATCAAAAGAACAAATAATCCAATTTAAAAAAAAAGTGGGATACACACCTAAACAGAAAATTCTCAACAGAGGAATCTAAATGGCTGAAAGACACTTAAGGCAATGCTCAACATCCTTAGCCATCAGAGAAATGCAAATCAAAACAACTCTGAGATTCTAACTTACACCTCTTAAGAATGGCCAAGATCAAAAACACTGATGACAACTAATGCTGGAGATGATGTGGGGTAAAGAGAACACTCCTGCATTGCTGTGGGAGTGAAAACTGGTACAGCTGCCTTGGATTTCAGTATGGCCATTTCTCAGAAAATTAGGAAACAACCTCCCTCAGGATCCATCAATACCACTTTTGGGTATATACCCAAAGGCAGCTATGTTCATAGCAGCATTGTTTGCCATAGCCAGAACCTGGAAACAACCTAAATTCCCCTCAACTGAAGAATGGATAAGGAAAATATAGTACATTTACACAATGGAGTACTACACAGCAGAAAAAAATAACATCTTGAAATTTGAGAGCAAATAGATGGATCTATAAAACATCATGTTGAGTGAGGTAACTTGGACCCAAATATCATATGCACTCATCCATAAGTGGCTTTTAGACATAAAGCAAAAAAAAAAAAGCCTACAATTCACAATCCCAGAATCTAGACAACAAAGAGGAACTAAGAGAGACGTACATGGATCTAATGTACATGGGAAGTAGAAAAATACAAGATCTTCTGAGTAAATTGGGAGCATGGGAACCATGGGAGTGGGTAGAAGGGGAGGGGAGAGGGAGGAAGGAAAGTGGAGAAAAATATATAGCTCAATAAAACAATAGAAAATTATACTTTCAAAAATCTCAGCAAAACATTTGTGTCTGCATCATCTTTAATAGCCAGGATACTGATGACACAGAGCTGCCCCAGGAGGTTCTCACTGTGAGTGGGTAGACCAGAAGTGGCTCTCACTTGTGATGATGCTGCCCATCCCACCATGGGCCTGGTGTGGCCCTTATTATCAGATTTCAGAGTAGTTACAAGCTAGAGGTGATCCCTAGAGTTAGTCTTTACTATTTCTCCTCGGGGTTTAATCTTTGCAGTGCCCCTGAGGCTATATCTAAGATAATCTAGGTGTTAAGTGTTATTCCATGCTTTCGGTATTTTAAAAGAAAGATAAGAAAACATCTGACTCCTTAAAGGTACAGCATTGGGTCAGGAGGAATACCAACTGTCTCCCTAGGACTGCTTTCAGTGACATGATGAAAATTAAGTCATGAGCAGTGTCGAGGATACAAGCTATGCCATCGCCATTATCATTACTATGGCTCACACACATGTGAGTTTTGTAAGCATATAATTATATATATGGGCTGGAAAGATGGTGGGACCTCACCTATGCCTGTAGCTCAATTCAGAGATCCGACGCCCTCTTCTGGCCTCGGCAAGCATCCTCACACACACACATACACACACACACACACACACACACACACACACACACACATAGAGAGAGGGGGGGGAGGGGGGGAGAGAGATAACCCACAAAAATCAGCACCATGGACAGCCTTTCCTCAGATCACATCTGCCCACCAGTCAGGAGTCACTAAGTGGCTGCCCTCCTCCTGCCCAGGGCAGAGACCTGAGTGTTTCCACACAGTAAGTGCTCTCCTCTCTCAGTGATGCCATACATGGGAGACTGACATGGAAGCTGGTGCTCTGGAGATGCCCACCCATCTACAGTCACTTGTGAATCGTCTCTCTGGGTTTCCTTTCCTCATCTATGAGTCGGCAGTCATGAAGTTCCCCTTACAAAGGCATTCTGAGAGTCTGTGGAGTGCTGTGGGCCTCTCACTTTGCTACATTACTCATGGCGGGGTGGAGTCCTAGAACTGTCAGATAGAAAGTGTCTGGAGGGCACCCGCCCAACTTCATCCTTAAGGACGGCTGATTCTTGCTGGCTTCTTAGCATCACTTGTTTATTTATGTCTTTAAGCCCCAGCAGAGGCAATAATGTCCTCTCCTCTCTAAATCTTCCCACTCTAAAGTCTGTCTCCAATGTCTTCACATCTACTTGGAGCTGAAGTGCTCTAAATTCTCTTTCCTCTGATAGACACGGAGGAGTCTTGAGTAAAGAGCAGCCTGGGTTCCTCAATGCTATGCCACCGTGAATCAAAGTGGAGGAAACATGTGACAGGAAAATAAGGGCCTTGGCATCCAAGGGAACCAAGATCAACTGTTGCACAGGACCTTGCTCTGCTCCCATCATGCATGGCTAAGAAAGGAAGGAGAGCTTATTATGAGGCCATTGTGGGAAGTAGGTGAAAGGCTGGTGTTTGAGTACTGGCTTTATATCATGTTTATTTTTTATACTAAGGTTCTCCAATATAAACCAGTGACTTTATTGGGCATTCACTAGAAAAGATAGGATATCCCGGTGGGAGAAGAAATGGTTTTAGTGGACTTGGTACAAAACTGTCATTTTCCAGGGTAATTTGACAATCTTTAATTTTTCTCTTAGATACTGAGTTTAGATCCATGACCAGAATCCATTTCCCTGGGCAAAAGTATACTTTAAATCTTACAATTTTAGTGGTTTATGAAACTCTAGAGCCCATTGAAAAAACTTAGTGGATTGTTGTGTGAGCAGGAGTGGTGGACTGCGTCCCCGCCACCTGGCTGGCTTATACCCAAAATAACAACAGACAGATTATATTCATTTAAACACTACCTGGTTCATTATTTATAGCCTCATATTGGCTAACTCTCACATCTTCATTAACCCATTTCTAATAATCTGTATTGCCACTTGACTGTGGCTTACTGGCATGAGTCTAACCAGCATCCGTCTTGGAGAGGAGAGCCATGGCATCTGCCTGACTCTGCTTTCTTTCTCCCAGCCTTCTGTTTGGTCTGCTCCACCTATCTAAATTCTGCCCTATCAAAAAGCCAAGACAGTTTCTTTATTTGACCAATGAAAGCAACACATATGATGGGGGAGAGTCTTCTGTTTTGTGTCAATTTCCTTGGTTAAATAAAGAGACTGCCTTGGCCCTTTGATAGGACAGAAAATTAGGTAGGCGGAGTAGACAGAACAAGATGCTGGGAGAAAGAAGCCGAGTCAGGCAGTTGCCATGATTCTCCCACTCCAGACAGATGCAGGTTAAGATCTTTCCTGGTAAGCCAGCTCGTGGTGCTACACAGAATATTAGAAATGGGTTAGATCAAAATGTAAGAGCTAGCCAATAAGAGGCTGGAACTAATGGGCCAAGCAGTGTTTAAAAGAATACAGTTTCCCTGTAATTATTTTGGGTAAAGCTAGCCCGGTGGCGGGAAGCAGCCCGCCACTCCCACTAGTCTCAAACTCACAGAGATCCGCCTGCCTCTGCCTCCCAAGTGCTGGGATTAAAGGCGTGGGCCACCACCGCCTGGCTCCCACTACAATACACACAGAAAGAAGACCCTCCTACACCAGTGGATTTGGATACATTATTCCTAAAGATAAATAATTTAAAATTTATAGTCTTGATTTAGAAATATCTCTTCCAATCTCTAGAAATCCCTTTGAAGTAGAAAGCTTTAAAAAAAAAAAAAAGATAAAAAGGTGCACACTCAGGCCTGTTAGGATCAAATTTACAGAATATATGCATCTCGAACCAGAGAGTTAAAGACAAAACAAGCAAAACTGTGGATGTTTTCCCTCCTGTCAAAGTAAGCAACGGTTGCCACTGCGCCTGGTAGCCTGGGCAGCACTGTCAGCAGGAACCTGTTAGGAAGACACTTGATCTCCCTGTGACGGTTGTGAGCAGTTGCTGCTTCTATCTGTATCGTGCGGAGAGATCGATTCCTGGGGTTTTGTCGCACTCCTCTCATGGGATTCCAGCTCAGGGGCTCAAACCACCCACATCTGGAGATGCTGCACTGGACTGCTTCTTCTTTTTTATTGTTAGTTGGAAATTTCTAGAACAGCCCTGTCTTTCCCTCTAAGCTGGGAAGCAATTCACAATGTAGTAGTCAAAAGCACGTATTTTGATATCTAAATGATTCACCATTTTGGTAACATTTTAGTTGTACACAATAGTTGTTTTCATTATGGCGTTTCCATATATGCACAATGTTCTTTGTTCGTATCCGTGCACACCAAGACTCTCTTCTCCCTCTCGTGGCTCCACTGTCTCTTCCCAATCCATCTTTCATACTGGCTTCGCCCCTTAATAGAGTCCAGTCTTTGCATCTCAAACCCTGGCTTGTGAAGAAACCGGGTTCTGAATGTCTAGGGAGTCTAAAATAGAAATCATACTCTGTCCCCAAACACTGAGTGGTTTGCCACCTTCTGACTCACAGTACTGTCACCGGATCCTCATGTGTTCAGAAAGCTTCCTGTACACCAGCTGTCTCAGATGCAATATGTGGTTTTATTTTTTAATTATTTTATAAAAACACTGCCGCTCTGTGTGTGTGTGTGTGTGTGTGTGTGTGTGTACTTGCATGCTTGCATGCATCACAACACGTGTCTAGGCCAGAGGACAAGTTGCAAGAGTGAGTTCTTCCACCATGTGGTTCCTCGGGTCAAATTCAGATTGTCTGGCTTTGTGGCCAGGACCTTTACCCACTGCACCAACTCACCAGCCCATAAAGTGATATTTAAAAGTCTTCCGTCTAAGTGTTCGTGAACAAGGCAGTGTGAATTACGAAGAGAACTGGTCAGGGTACTAACACTTGAATTAGCACTAACTGAAGAGAGATAAATTCTCACCACTTCTTCCAGTTGGGTGCATCGGCTTCATTACCATCTGATGTATAATCATTACCTCCATTTCAGAGTTAAGCAGCTAGTAGTAATGGCCATCAATTGTTGAGCAGTGACTTTGTGTAATAAGGTTGTTTGCTGGGAGTTTGCGGTATAGGCAATCCCTAGTGACTAGGTGTAGCCTCCAGCAGAACATAAAGCCATAGGAACAGCACTGAACCAGGCTCATTCTGATGCCCCGTGCAGTCCAGCCACACTTCTCCATCGGTTCTCAAGCTTTAAAGACAAGTTGTGTTTACTGCACCTGGTCTGTCACCTGGCAGCTCGAAGGTCAGTAGCCATCTAATCTGTCCTCCATTACAAAAGTTTTGGAAGCTCTCCTGAGAACTCTGCACCCCCAGATGAATGTCTGCCAGGGCAGACAACGTATTCTGAGTCTCAAAAAAAGAAAAATCTACTGATTGGAAAAACAAGAGGCTTATTTATGATTCTCTTGAACACTGACATCCAGAAAGGAAGAAACTCAACCAACGGTGCCCTGCAAAGGCGAACAAAGCATTAGCCCTGATTAGTTCAGCCCGTGGCTCCGCGGGATTTCACAGGAGCAAGGGCAGAAATCCCTGGCTTTGTTAATCACATTTGGATGAAATAATAAGTTTTATAGAAATCATCCCCAGATTGTTGTTTTGTTTCTGGCATGCTCATACAGCTCATTCATCAGCAGAATGAGCAAGGCAGTTTTCTGCTGGAACCAGGCTTCCTTTGTTGAAACAGCCACCCCAAGCTGTTCCTGGGTCTAGGAAGGCCGGCTCTAGCCTGTTCTTTACATGCTCAGTTTCTGAATTTTGTTGGCCACTGACAAGCATGTGAATGGCATAAATGTGTAACACAACAGGAAACAGAATTACGAGGCATCTGTCCCAGGTACCTCCTGGCCCAATCGTTCCAGGACAGTATGCTTCTCTAAATTATCTAAACACATATGCACAACAGTATACAACATACCCATTCATGTGCCATGTTAGGACTTGTAGATTTTTCCTTGTGTGGCTGTCTGCTCACTGACCAGAATGGATGACAGAGAGACCAAACTACAAAGGAATCATCCCGTGTCAGAAAGGAGACTCACATCAGCTGGTCTTGGTCTGGAAGGCTCCTTCCTCTCCACCCGAGAGGCACAGCAGAAGCAGACCAACTGGGTGCTGTGGTTGTGGCAATTCTCTGCCACCTAAAAGCAGAGATGGTGGGGGAGGGATAGCAGAGTATCAGCCCCGAAGCACTAAGTCCCTATTGAACACAGAAGGAGCCTGTCACCATGTCAGCAGCCCCTTGACACTTTCCCTATGAAACATCTTGGTGGTGAGGTGAATTGCACGACACGGGTCTGATATGTGAGCCCTGAGGAGCTGAGACCATTGATCCAGACAGTAAATTGATTTTGGCAGTGAGGGGAAGGAGGACCACTCCAGCAGCTGTAGTGCCATTCCAAGCTGCAGGGTGAGTTGGTTATTGGTTCCTCTGCACTAAGGATTACTGATGTGCACCCTCGTGGTCCTGAAGGATGGGGAGACTTGGTCAGAGTCTCACAGTAAAAAGTAAGAAGTGGAGTCACTGCAGTGGGGTGGGAAGTTAATGTAGAGCTGCAGAGAGAGTCAAGTGTGAAATTCTTCCTCAGCCGGTTCTGGGTATGAAACAGAAGAATCCGTTCATCTATACCATGTAGGAAGGCAAGAATCTATTAGGCAAGGGAGAGATTATAAAAATTCATTGAACCAACCAATGTGTGTCGGCCACCTCTTCTAAGTGGCGTTTAGAAATCCACCTGTATTGGCAGTTGTTGAGTTCTATTGAGATTCATTCTGAAAACTTGCACAGAAAATCAACTTAAATGATGAATTGACATTAAATGCCAATCCCAAGTTTAACTTAGATATACCCATACTCCTACAAATTGCACTTATGTATGCTTACTAATATAATTGCTTTAATTATTTCATATATTCATATTTTTCTTACTTACGTGTCTTCGTTACATGTTGCTGCTACCCAGTACCTGACCAAAGCAACCTAGAGAAGAAAGGGTTTCTTCCAGCTTAAGGTTTCCAACAGATAAGGCATGATGGTAGGGAAGAAGTGGCAGCCTAAACGTGAGGCCAGTTCATCACTGAATTGGTAGTCAGAAATCGGAGAGAGAACAAGGAGGGAAGCCAGCTATAAAACATCATGGGCTGCCTTCCAGCAAGGCTCGCCCGCTTAAAGGTTCCATCATAACCTTCTCACACAGCTCCACCAACTGGAGACTAAGTATTCAAACACATGAGCCTGTGGGGGAGGTTTAACTTGCAAACCACACTACCAAGGAAAGAGGGAAACTACAAAAATAATAAGTGACTTCTAAAATTCCTCTCATGCTGTCAAGAATGGAGAGAGACAGGAGCGCGGGATTTGCAGTATCTCTAATGAGGGTGCGAGCTAGCTAAGAAGATGCCTTAGCTAAGGAGGGCCACAGAGAGTAATCTGGAAAAAACCTGTCCTTTTGTGTTCTCTAGCTCCAGTGTATACCATCCTTCTCTCAAGTTAACCGCAGCGCCCGAGTTTCAGCTAGAATATTCTACAAAGAAAGAGGCTGAGTGACAGCAATCTGTGACTTTCTTTGTGGCTCCTGGCTTCAACCTCTTCCTTCGACTCAGGACAGTCCTGCCTCAGGTAAGCTGCAGGAACACCAGGCCGTGCATGGGGATAAAGACGTCTTCACTTCACGAGGCTTTTTTCTTCAGAGCTGGCTGTGGTGGTTTCTTTGGAAAAACAAGGCAGGAAGATCATGAATTCAAGTCAGTTTGGGCTTTATAATGAGACTGTCTCAAAAAAAAAAGAAAAAAAAAAGAAAAAACCCCACATTTCTCTGAAAAAAGATGAGAACAGTTCATTTCCTGGGGTAGAGGATCAACCAGGTAGATAATCAATTTACAAGGCTTTGACTCTCATCTCTTTGAGCTCACCAGAGCTAGTGAGGGAAGTAGTAACTGGTAAAACACAATGCATAACTCATCTATTTATTGAGTGGAAATCACGTGCCGATGTTTGGCTAGCATCTGATGAGAGTGCCATGCATTCTAGTGGTGTAGAGCATTGGGAGCGAGGCAGGACACTGTACATGAAATTAGTATTAGTGTGGGTATCTACTCAGCTGGAAACAGGCTGAGTTTAAAGAAAGGAATTTAAAGGTTTGATCTTTTTAAGAAGGTGAGAGAATCTGAGGCTTCTTATGCTTTTAAAATGTTAAATGTTTGAGCAATGAGCAGAAGTATTTTTCTCCACAGCCACTATATTCTAAAGAAGCATTTGAAGCGTCTTCAAAGATAAAGCTGAAGCACACCTCCCTTCAGACACAGGTGTGGGAAGTACCCCAGTGATTAAATGTGTTCACGTATGTTAGTGATGATGCTGTCACTTATGAATTTTTTAAGATAAAAGTGAATTAGATGAAAATACTTGAATAAAATATGTGCAAGTCATGGGTTTCACCTCTAGCAGCTTAAAAATTGCAAATATTCATAGCAATGGAATGAATCATAAAACAACCTCCCCTGTCATCTCCAGCACCATCAACTGTGGTCAGTTTCTAACCAACCATAAATTATGATTTTTTGACAATGTGTACATGACAATAAAATTGATTCAGAAAGAAATGAAGTGCTTAAGAAGTCTCAAAGAATAGAGTTAATGATTAAAACATTGCATTATCAATCAATATGTATTGATAGTTCTATTACTAAAAATCTATGTTAGATAGAATTTTACACATGTGTACTTAAGACATGCAAAGGATATATTGTACAAGCACAGACCACATGAGGATATACACTCAAAAGAAGAATTCTTTTAAGTTCCAGAGTTTTCAAAACTATTTCTTATAAATCTGAATAGGTGCAAAATGACAACCACATGGTCACCAAAAGAATAGATATAGCAATATTTTTCCCTGTCAAAATTTGAAAGCGATTGATGTCTATTGCTGTTGGAACAATAGTGAAAATGAGCAAATCACAACCGCGTGGAACTGTCTGAATGGCTCTTGTACATGTGTTGGTGAATGAGAGACACTCCGTGAAACAATATATACACTTGTGTGGTTGCATCTGTAAGATGTTCAAAAAACAGCCAGAAGTATTATGTTAGTAATGAGCAGAGGCTTGTGAGAACACGATCATGTTACATCTTGTTATCTAAAGCTTGTCAATGGCTGGGAATGTAGCTCAGCGCTACCTACCATGCCCAAGGCCCTGGACTCAAACCCCAGTGCTGCAAACTAACAGACACTTGTGACAAGCCAGCGTTACTTGGCATACTAAGGGAATAAAGGACTCAAGGAACAAGCAAAGGTTTTAGATATCATGGGCTTGGCATGCATGTGTAGAATGAGTTAGTTAAGATGGCGACTACTTGATGCCCAAGGAACCATGAGTAAGCAACAACATGGCCGTTATTGAACTTGTTATGTAGTTACTCTGACAAGAAATCACTTTTGTATGATAATCTATTAAATGCCTTTAGCACTATGGCTGCATGTTCTCATACACGACAAAGATGTCCCCATCTGCCGGTGGACCTGAGTATCTTTATTTGTAGTCAGATTTCTGTCCACCTGTTGTAGAGGGCAGGAGGTTCTTGGGCTCATAGATAAGCACAGGGAAGATGGAAATGTTAAACAGGAAGAGTTGTTAAGACACAGACATGATGGATACCTTTTTTTCCACCCAGAAGGCTGGGAATGGAGGTAGTTAATAGCCTGATGATCTATGCTATATGTAGGGCCAGCTATACCTGAATTTCCCAGACTATTATGTTTTTAATTGATTTTATTATTTTTTATTGATTTTATTGAGCTCTACATTTTTCTCTGCTCCCATCCCTGCCCCTCCCCTCCCCTTCAATACTCTCCCATGGTCCCCATGCTCCCAATTTACTCAGGAGATCTTCAGACTATTATGTTTGTCCCAGACTTTTCCTCCCTAGATTTTTATCTTGAGCATAGTTTCTCAGTCAATAGAACCCATTGTTATGGAAGGGTCGTACTTCCATACTTTGTAAAGAGTTTCAATGTACACATATTAAGCTTTGTTATACATACAGGATTGAGTTTGTTATCATCAGAAAACTTTCCCCCTCAAAGTTGTGTTGTGCTTTAACATGGCTACAATAAACTGCCTTGGGTCAGGCTTCAGAAACTAGCTGCTGAGTCTTATAGAATTGGATTTCTTTCTTGCCTCATGCAGATCAACACTCTGTTGGCTCTGGTGTTTTCAGAGATCCCACCACCATAACCTTTATCCTTGCCCCCCAACTCAGTCCCATCATTCACACACACACACACACACACACACACACATGAACACATGCATGCACACACGCTCACACATGCACGCACACACACACATACGCATGTAGTCCCACCTTCTCTGGTGACTGAGGCAGAAACCTGTCTTCAGGAAAGGAAAAAAGATTTATTTTATATAGGTACATTCATTTGAAAATTCATTCAACTACATACTTTTTAATTGTACACTGTCAACGAAGTTTTACATTACGAAGTTAAATCTAAAAGGTTCTCATTTCTCATGAGAAAATAAAATATGTACAAGAGCCTGCTCTTGGCTTTTATAAGATTTGAGCTAGCAACAGTGTTAACATAGTGGAATTTAATTATTTACTTTTCCCAGAAAGTGTGGGACTTTGACTTGAGAAATTGGACTAGGGGAGTTGGAGATGTCTGCTCTTATCCTACCGTGGAAAAGCCTACCTCCTGTCACACTCTAGCACACAGAACACATTGTTCTCTCTCTGTTAGCCCATCCAAAGTCTGACCATCTTCTTCTCTGACAGCTGTTCTCATAACTGGCCACTCTGAGCATTTTGTTCCCAAGGGAAAGGAATAGGTGTGCTTCCTGACTTGCAGCAGGGGTTGGTCCACCCTGACCAACCTATGGTTATGGGTTATCATATGGTTATCATCATTGATTAGGACCCTGACCCATGGGATATCACCACTTAGTGTTGCAGAGGATCCACAGTCACCAGGCTGACTAGAAACCTGATGGTCCAAAATCTTGAGAATTGTGACTGTTAGTTAGGGTTTTATTTCTGTCAAGAAAGACCATGAACATGGCAACTCTTATAAAGAAAAACTATTTAGTTGGAAATAGTTTACAGTTCAGAAGTTTAGTTCATTATCTTCATAGTAGAGTGCACATTGGTGGCATGCAGGCAGACATGGTGCTGGAGAGGTAGTTGAGATTCTACATCTGAATCAGCAGGCAACAGAAAGAGAGAGTGACATTGGGCCTGGCTTGAGCTTCTGAAAACCTCAAAACTCACCCCTAGTGACACACTTCCTCCAACAAGGCCACACCTCCTAATAGTGCCACTCCTTAATGACCAAGCATTCAAATATGTGAGACTTTGTGGGCCATTCCTATTCAAACTACCACATTCTACTCCCTGACCTGCAAAGGCTTATACCCAAGTCATAATCAGAAATATATTTAGTCCAATTTCAAAAGTTCCTATAATCTATCACAGTCTCAACTCTTTTTAAAAGTCCAAAGTTCAAAGTCTCTTCTGAAACTCATGCAATTTCTTAACTATAACCACTGGTAAAATCAAAATGAAAAAGTAGATCACATACTTTCAATATACATTGACAATGAATATACAACACCATTCAGAAAGGGAGGAAATGGAGCATAGTGAGGAATATTAGGCCAAAGCAAGATGGAAAACCAGCTGGACAAACTCCATGTCTGATGTCAAAGCGCTCTTCAGATCTCCAACTCCTTTCAGCTTTGTTGTCTGCAACACATTTCTTTCTTTTGGGCTGTTTCTACTCCCTGTTAGCAGATTTCCTCAGCAGTTATCCCACGACTCTGGCCTCTCCAACATCTTGGGTTCTCTAACACAATCCAAGCTTCACCTTCACAGCTCTATGCAATGTCTTCTCTAGAACTCCATGTAGGGCTATATACCTGGCCTCAGAGGCTGTCCTTGGTTGTGGAGGGAGATTCAATAACCCCTTTCTTCTGTTCTTCACTCTAAAGCCAGAACTATGTGGCCAAAGCGGCCAAATTCTGCTGCTTGCTAGGGTTGGAACATGACGCCCCTCATTCAAATATATTTTCATTAACTTTCTGTTTTTAATGGTTTCCTTCATTACCTAAATTTGGAAGTCTTAGAACTTGCTCTGTGGATCAAACTCAAGAGATCTATGTGCTGGCATTAAAGGTATACACCACACCTGACCCTAAGATATTCTTTAATTCCTTCTTACAAATTGGAAGCTTAGCTGGATGGAATCTTGCCCTGAGGTCACAACTCCCTTTATTCCATTTAGCATCGGGTTTCCTTTAATCTGTTGATCTTCTTGAACACAGGACTTAGTTCCTTTACACTCTCCCATGCACCTTTCCTCCTGTGCATTGTATTTCTCCTTGCTCAGCATGCTCTTTTTCATTATAGATATGTGTAAGCATGGGCGCTAATAACCAAGCAACCCAGTCAACACCAGGTTGCCTGGAAATCTCCTCTGCCAAAGCTCTTACTCCATAACTTTTCACTTTAGCCTCAGGCAGATTTTTTGAACAAGGGCAGAAAGCAACCACATTCTTTACCAAAATACTACAAACCCAGTCTCTAGGCCACATACTAATAGTATCTCCCTCTGAAACCTCTTGAGCTGGGCTCTCACTGGTCAATCACCCTCAGCACCACGGTCTTCCATGTCCCTACTAGTATGGCCCATTAAAATCACTTCAAACATTAAGCTGCTTTTCTAATCTAAAGCCCACATTCCTTCAAACAAAGGCATGGGTCTGGTCTATCTCTGTAATATTCCAGACCCTGGTACCAACTTCTGTCTTAATTAGGGTTTTATTGCTGTAAAGAAATGACCACAGCAACTCTTATAAAGAAAAATATTTAAACAGGTCTAGCTTACAGTTCAGAGATTTAGTCCATTATCATCATGACAGGAAACATGGTGGAAGCAAGCAGAATTGGTGCTGGAGAGGTAACTGAGAGTTCTACATCTGGATCAACAGGCAGCAGGATGAGAGAGTGACATTGGGCCAGGCTTGAGCTTCTAAAACCTTAAAGCCTTCCCCTAGTGACATACTTCCTCTAAGTCACACCTCCTAATAGTGCCAGTCTCTAATAACCAGGCATTCAAATATATGAGTCTAAGGGGGCCATTCCTATTCAAACCACCACAGTGACACATATTGCTGGCCTAGGGAAAGATCAAAGTTCAAAGGAACACCTACTGCCCTTGCATCTTGTGAAGTTAAGTAATGACTAAGTCAAATCATTGCAGGTGTGTATATACTATGCTGACTCTGAGCAATATTTTATTTTGATCATTAATTTTGATATCAGAATATTGTTAAGTTACAAATTAGGTCCTAGCTTATTCTTTATTTGATTTCTGCCATCATTCACTGGCCAAGTATAGCTATTTTCTTGGAACACTGAAAATTCCTGTCTCCCATAAAGAAAGTATTAGTGGCTTCTATTTCCTGCCTGACTCTTTTCCCAATAAAGTCTCAACTTACTAAGCAGTACAGGGAATTGATTATTTCATTCTTGGTCTAGAGTGTTATGAAAGACTTCATTTTCTGAGGAGGTATTCAACCTCTGCTTGCTTGCTTGTGAGAAAATTTTAGAAGGTTCTTGAATTCTTTACGAGAATTTTGGTTCTTTCTCTTAATTTATGTCCTTACTTTAAACATAGATTATCCATTATTCTGCTGTTTGTCAAGATTCCTACATTTTTCATCGTAACCTCATTTTCTGCTTCATAGGTTTCCATTCTGAGATGGAGATAAATCATGCTGTCCCAACCTGCTTGTGGTATATTAATCATCCATTTCTCCTGGATGGGCTGCCCATGTGGTGGCCTGCTCACATCTGTTCCTTCTCTCTCACATGATGCACCTACTTCTATTTTCTATTTTCTGTTTCCTTTCAAAATGCAAGGTAAAACAGTAGATTTTCTTCATGGCATTTCTATTAAAGACTTATCGGATAGCACTTGGATTTGGGAGATACATCATTGCTGTTTGCATTATTCTTGTGTGTTTCAGGGTTATTTCATATCTTCCATACACCCTGAAGGAAAGCAGTGGCTGCCATGACCTCCTGAACTCATTCCTTCAAGCCTGTCTTCTCATAAGATCATGCAGCTTTGGAGTTTCTTTAGGGCACAAACAACCTGCTTTCATTTACCAGCTAATCCACAGACAAGCCTAGTGCTGTGTTTGTTGTGGCAGGATAGAGAGGGAGATTTATTTACAAAGCAAATAAAATCAATGAACAAAATTTTTCTGCTCTTAAGACAGGATGACCAGAGAAACTCACTTTTGAAAATACGATCTTCCGAAGATTTGTGTGGTAATGCATGTCTCTGATCTCAGAACTCAGGAAATGAAACAAAGAGGGTCAGGGCTTCAAGGGCATCTTCAGCTGCATGGCAAGTTTGAGGCCAGCTATGACTTCATCCAACACTCTCCAAAAACAAACAAACAGAACTCCCTAATTTACATTTTATAGATCTCCTGAAACCTTGATCATGTTTTGATGTGGGATTCCCCTCTGTATGCTGTGAATACCATTGGTGAATAAATAAACTGCCTTGGCCTGTTGATAGGGCAGAACTTCAGTAGGCGGACGGGGGGGGGGGGCGCAGACACTAAACTGAATGCTGAGAGAAAGGAGACCGAGTCAGGGAGAAGCCATGTAGCTCTGCTGGAGACAGACGCTGGAACTTTAACTGGCAAGCCACAGCCATGTGGAGATACACAGATTATCAAAATTGGATTGAATTAATATGTAAGAGTTAGCCAATAAGAAGCTAGAGCTAATGGGCCAAGTAGTGATTTAATTAATACAGTTTCTTTGTGATTATTTGGGTCTGAGCTGTTGAGCAGCCAGGAAACGAACAAGTGGCCTCCCTAAAACAATGATTCAATAAAATGTCTTCTACTTCAGAGTTAACTTAGGAACTATTATTAAAGTCCTGTAGCGACAACCTGCCAATGTATTTCTAGTTATGTCATCTTAGTTACGCCACAGCATCATAATATGTCTTCATAGTCCTTTACATGTGTGTTATGTTACTGAGTCTGGCAAGTGGTCCTGCCCCTGGGAGGACAGGAAGATTGCTGAACTTTTTGCCCCCAGTCAAACATTTGAAGGTTGTCAATCATTTTTTTTCTCCCAAGACTATGACTGCTTCTGTCATTTCCATAGACAGCATAATTATAAAAGTCATTTGCCAGGATTCCCTAATAGCATCTGCATTATTTTTGTCCATGATCTTTGCATGGTCTAAGATCCCCACTCCTTCTCTTTCACTCCTTCCCAGATGTGTTTTGAATTTTCATCTTTCTTGGACTTGTGTCTGTGGTCCTTTTCTGTCCATTGGACACTCTCCTTGTGATCATCATGACCACATCCCATGCCCTTGGACTCCCACATCTCCATGCCTGCCACCACCCTTTCTTCTAGGCTTCTTTTTTTCTACATTCAAGCTGCTGATTTACCCAGAAGATGCTTTCCCCCTAGCTCGCTAGTCTCAGTGAACTTTGAGATTGTGTCTCTCTCAGACCTGTAGTATACTTCTGCCTTGGTATGTATTTTTAGGCCTGGCATCAAGTTCTTTACTTAACTTATGGTTTCTTGGTGTTGTTTGAGACTGGGTCTTGCTATATGATCCAGGCTAGCCTAAAACTTGCTACATAGCTCGGGATGGCCTGGAATTCAAAGTCCTCCTGCCTCAGTTCCCTCAGTGCTAGTACCACAAATGGCGCTACCAGCTGGTAAGTTGTTTAAAATTCCCCCTCAGTGTGTGCCCCGTGTTCCTTCCACTCGCCCCAAGTGGCCTAACTCACTCTGCAGCTGCCAACCAGGAATGCCTAAAGGCTAACACCAGACTTGAATAAATTAAGTGTTCTTCCATATGCAGGAGTTTTCTTTAAATAAGCCCATTCATAGTACCCAAGAGCCTCCTTGATAACTGGAGTCCCCAGGCTAGTTGGCTTGAGGGCAGGATAGAAAGAAATAGCAATGATGGGAATCACAACAGTCCCCTAACCCGGTGCTGACAGTTTGGGCATTTTGGTGCCAGTTCTGTGGCTGTTGATTTGTTTCCCTCTGATGTATTAAACTCGCCTCTTGAGACTGCCTTCAACTGGAAGTTCCAACTTTTTATCATTATATGTAGCTTTATGTTAGAGGTGCTCAGGAACATGATATAACATATTTGCACAAATGTATCCCTGCTGTTGCTTATTGCCCTTTGAAGGTCCACATGGGTGTATTTTAAATTTGTCATCTTCCTTCTAATTCTCTGCCATGAGCTAATAAAGTCAGCCTCTCAAAGTAGTCAACCTCCCAAATTAGTAATAATCAATGCTGGGCACCCCCTACTTCCCTCTCCTGCATCCTTGTGTATAACTAACCACCCCTCCTACAGCCTGTGTCTAACAAACCACACCTCTTGCAGCCCTGTCTAACAAGCCAACCCTCCTGAAGCTTGTGTCTAATTAAACACCTCTTCTGCATTCTGTGTCTAACTAGCCACCTCATCTGTGACCCTGAGTCTAACTAGCCACCTCTCCTGCAGCCTGTCTGGGAAGACATGGTGTCTTCCCAGAGTACTGAGTCCCAGTCAGATTATGTGAACAGTCTCTTGGCATTCCAGTTTATTCTGTGTTCCGCTTCCAAGAAATCTTCCTAAAATGTGCTCAGTCTTGCTAGTATCCACTTTAAACCCTTCACTGTTTCATCGTCATCTGTAAGACAAATTCTAAACACTCGGAATACCAGACAAGGGTTTCCCAGCAAGAACATCCCGATGGAAGAATTCCTTCTCTTGGCACTCAACCACTTCTTTGAGTCGACGTGCATTGCTGGTTGGAGTCCCTTAGAAGCAGATCAAGAGACAGAGATTGGGAGCGGAGATTTATTAGGCAATGCTCTGATAAAATTCCCTAGAGGAGAGGGGAGGAAAGTGGAAAGGACCTGAGGGAAAGCTTCAACACACGACATATACAGCTAGCTTGCATGGAGAACAGTGAACATTTTAGATCAGTTTCCCTGCTCTTCTGGAGAGCTCACTTACGAGCCCAGCTCTAGCTGCAATGCAATGGAGCAAAGCCTTAGCTGAACCCCCAAAGAGCTGAGAGGCTCGGGCAGCCCTTTTAAAACTTCCTGAGTTTGCAGGTGGTGCCTACACACCCGAGCTACTACGGCAACTGACACTGGATGAGGATGTGCCCTTGTCCCAGGCATGACCATGGGTAGTGGTCATTCCAAAGAGCCTGGACAGCTGAACAGTGCTCGGCGTACCACCCTAGGAGTGTGGTAATAGCTTTCTCGAGGACTGCGTGCCAGCAGTTTGAGCTGCCCCCCGGTTACAGCTCTTTGCACACCACAGGCTCCATTAGGTTGAGAGCCAGGTTCAAGCAAGAGATGTTACAGCGCGATACACTGGGAGATAAAAGAATCCAGCAAAGTCAAGCGGAGTTCCTGGTTATCTCTGCCCCTTGGACTAGAACAGGAATTTTTTTTTCCCATCCTAAGTTACACACTCCAGAGTCCTGTGAATTATCGGTTTCCTTACCTCTTCACGGCAGTAGTTTTGAACCAGGGTACATTTGGCATTGCTGGTTATCATAGCTGTGTGAGGATGGAAAGGGTGCTATTGGCATCTAGAGGTCAAGGCCAGCAACATCCCACAATGCGCAGGGCAACCCCACCACACAGAATGTCAGTCAGTAGAGCTGAACTTGAGGAGACCTTACCAGGACAACAAGCATTCAGTGCGCAAGTCATGTGATGGCTGAGGCAAACCAAGACATCAATTGTTTCAACTCTGCTGGTCTGGAAAGGGCTGGGGTTCCCCATTCTCCAACTTACACTTCCTGCTGGATTTTCATGGGTGGGAGACCTTCTGGGCCACAGACCTTTTGGGCCTTTTAGGCCAGTCTACCCGGTAGGGGTGGAGTTGGGATTCTTGTTGGGTGTCAGGTAGCAGCTCAGATTTCTCCCTGTGTCTCTCAGGGCTCTATTGCCGACAGCCATTCGGCTATCAGGATACTCCTTTTTTTTTTTTTTTTTTTTTTTTTTTGAGACAGGGTTTCTCTGTGGTTTTGGAGCCTGTCCTCGAACTAGCTCCCAGGCTGGTCTCGAACTCACAGAGATCCGCCTGCCTCTGCCTCCCAAGTTCTGGGATTAAAGGCGTGCGCCACCACCGCCCGGCTACAAGGATACTCTTTTTTTTTTTTTTTTTTTTTTGGTTTTTCGAGACAGGGTTTCTCTGTGGCTTTGGAGCCTGTCCTGGAACTAGCTCTTGTAGATCAGGTTGGTCTCGAACTCACAGAGATTCACCTGCCTCTGCCTCCCAAGTGCTGGGATTAAAGGCGTGCGCCACCACCGCCCGGCTTACAAGGATACTCTTATGTTAAAACAAAGCCAGCTACTTTGATTTAAGCAGAAATTTATTTGGAGAAATATGGAATGTTTTCCCAGTTGACCTGGGTCCTAAGCATCCAAATTATAGCACAAAGTTGGTTCAGGGAGGACAGAGACACTGGGATTGAACCTGACTCTCCAGCTGTGCCCTGGACAGCACTCCAGAACGGCTCTGTGCTGACAGCATTGCGACAGACAGGTCCTCTGTGTCTCCTCCTCTGCCTTCCCATTCTTTACAGCCTGCAGGTGCTTATCTCGCCACTGAATTCCAAGGCTGCTAACTACAATGACACTGAGAATGTGTCTCAGCTCACCTCCCTGGGTTTCACTTGTGATCACAGCTCCTACAGTGGGGATTTCTGCAGACCCTGGATCCCGTCTCGATGCTGGAGGGTGAAGAGCGACAACTCTCACGTGAAAAAACTATTGAATTCCCTCTGCATAAATTTCAGCTCATTTTCTTCTACATTTGGTTGTGCATTGTTCTGAATCTCTCTAGTGTGTTATTTTAGATTAATTCATAAATTTCTAATAGTCAGGACTGTCATTTACCTCTCTTGCTCTCTAATCTCTCTCTTCCAAACTCACTTGAAATCACTTGAGCAGCTATATTTACTTCCTTGGGCTACAAGCAGGTGCACGCCCCCATCTTTGTTATTCTCATGCCTCAGCATGGTATGTTAGGATTCCTTTGCTAAGGAAACAAAGTGAGGCTGTGTGGCTTTTCATTTGCGTCAGTGATGAGTTGCAAGCTGTCTCCCATTCGCGGAAGATAAACCCACACGAAAAGTTGTCCAAGGCAGGAAAACAATGAACCCCTTTGAAGCGTTTTTTTGGTGCTAGTTTGACATTTTTCTGCTTCTCTTCACCTGCCACTCGGTGGACTTTTTTCCATTTACCTTCCATGACATTGCCAAGGATAAAACTATGTGCCCCACAGATGAGCTGATGATTCCGACAAGGCTTTGCAACAGTTCCTGAAGTTCCTCCTACAGAATACCAATGTCGTCTGGCAGACTCAAATTGCCGGGAGACAGGGTGGCTTCTCTAATGAGGGAAGTGCTCAGTGGCAGGTCAGTTTAGGCTTTCTATGAAAAGTATGGACAGGGGCTGGAGAGATGGCTCAGTAGCTAAGAGCACTCACTGCTCTTCCAGAGGACTCAGGTTTGATTCCCAATATCACACTGAGCACTCAACCTTGTGGAACTACAGTCCCAGGGCATCTGACACCCTTTTAAGTTCTCCTTGGGCAGTACAAACATGTGGTACATAGATATTCACACAGGCAAAACACCAGACATATTCAAATAAATAAAATTAAAAAGCAAAAGAAATGTATGGGCACCGAGTTGAAAGTTTTAGTGTGTCAGTAACGACCCATTTTTTTTTGACTCATTTTCTCTTGCTTTGATAGAAAAGTGTACTTTGTCTATAGTTCTGAGATTTAAGAGCTGGTATTACCATCTGCTTGGCACTGTTGAGATTCTCTGACTGTGCCCCAACATGGTGGATGTTGTCATAGAATGACGCGAGAAACGACTCAGTAGTTAAGAGCATTGGTTACTCTTCCAAAGGACCCTTGTTCAATTCCAAGTACCCGCATGGCAGCTCACAACTGTCTGTAATTCTAGTTCTAGGGGAACCAATGCCCTATTCTGGACTCCATGGGAGCCATGCATGCCTGTGGTGTACAACTTATGTGCAGGCAAAGCACTCATACATACTAAATAAATAAAAAATAAAAATAGGGTGTGCCAGGGGAGATGGTGATATGAGATACAAAATCACATTGACACAGGGCCCAGGATTGCTTTTTATAATAAACCACAATCACAGGACCTAACTCACCCATAAGTGACGTGGGACTCCCCTCTGTATGCTGTGAATATGGTTTTGTTTTTTTAGCCATTGGTTAATAAAGAATCTGCTTTGGCCTATGGCAGGGCAGAATATAGGAAGGCTGGAAATCCAGGCAGAGACAGAGGAGGAAAGAAGGCAGAGTCAGGCAAATGTCATATAATTGCCCAAGAAGCAAGAAGTAACAAACCATGAGCCTCATGATAAAATATAAAGTAATAGAAATTGGTTAATTTAAGATGTAAGAGTTAATTAATAAGAAGCCTGAGGTAACAGACCAAAGAGTATGTCATTAATATTAAGTCTCAGAGTGGCTATTTTATAAGAGGCTTTGGGAACAGGCAGGTAGAGAAAAACCCATTCCAGGAAAACCAAAGGGCAGAGAATATCTGTAGCTATGCATGAGGCCAGCATCAATGCCTTCCAAGGGTAATGCCTGGTGACCTGGTTACCCCTCATGAGACCCTGTCTCCTTAAGACTCTAGTACCTTCTGGTATTTCTATGCTGGAGATAAAGCTTCTGCACATTAACACCATACCCAAACCATAGCACAAACTCAAGAGGCCATATCCCAAACCTAAGCTGTTGTGTTCTGCATTGCGTGAGGTATTTTTCAAATGCCATCTGTCATTGCTTAGTGATAATAACGAGAAACTGAGTTTTAGGGAAAACAGACCTTAGACTTAGAATTTAAGATCAAATTTAAGTGAATTACTGAAAATAAGAAGGTATCAAATTTAAAAATTCTTCTCTAGGGACCAGAACAGGAAAGGGAATCATTACCAGCCAGGGCCTAAAATCAGGGCACACACTTCTGTCTTTTCCTTTTTTTATTTTATTTATTTTGGAGATGTGTGCTGTAGGAACTCCTCCAGCCAGTAGCCTTTAAGATGCTAGCCCACCTGGGCATGACCTCTTAAACTATTAATGCCGACATAAAGCGCTCTCTCTCTCTTTCTGTCTCTCTCTCTGTCTCTCTCTCTGTCTGTCTCTGTCTGTCTCTCTCTGTCTCTCTCTCTCTTCTGGCTGCTGAACTCAATTTCTGTTCCCTGTTCATGCAGAGGACTGTGATCTGTGAGTCTACCCCTAAATAAACAATACTTTATTTATTTATTATGCTCAATTCTGAGTTAGTATGGGATTATTTTGCAACTTCCATTATTATCTAGCACCCAACATGAACCCAACTCCAGACCTACCGGGTGGACTGGCCTAAAAGGCCCAAAAGGTCTGTGGCCCAGAAGGTCTCCCACCCATGCCTGCCTGGCTTGATTTCACCTACTAAGTGGTTTTCTGCAAAACCCCGCCACAGCGCAGGTTTGCACAGCAACCTGGAAATTTCCCAGGCTCACGCATGCTTCCCCCCACTGTTACTTTCCTTGTCACACAGCAACTTGTGCGGTGCTTGCACAGCTTCCACGTTGTGTTCCCTGCTCACAAGCTCTGAGATCCTTGATCCAAAAAAAGCTCTCCGTGTATGGAATTGATTTAATTGCTCTTAAGCAAAGAGTAGGCACCAGTGTGTGGAACCACGGTGGTGTGGGGATGTTTGTGCCTCACCACCACACAGCTGCATCTGCAACACCTGCTGGCCAATAATGATTAGTAAACCTACAACAATTTACCAAAATCCCATAACAAAGGCAATTATTTGATTAATAAATAAATTGATAGACTTGAAAGTTATATAATTGCAGACAATATTACCATTCAGTGATTTAATAACCTTTTTGCTTATACTATGGATGGTATTCTGCAAGCTTATATGGTTTTTTTGATATATCCACTTATTGGATATTGAGACTTAGTTTTCTTTTTCATATTATATCTTTAAGAAAATTTTTGATAACAGAGCCAAAAATCAGGCACTTTTAGAAATAATACAGTCTTTAAAGACTAATAATAAACAGCTAGCTAACAGGATTAATACCATTGAAAATAAAAAGGTAGTAAAAATTAATACCATTGAAAAAGATAACATTAATTTTATAGTCAAAATTCAATCCATGTCAAAGGGTACTGAAAATTATCTGAAAGAATTCATACTGTTGAATTTTACAATCAAAATCTGTTAACAAGTTATGATAGAGCAGATAGAGTATCTTTCCAGGAAGGCAATCTGCACACTATCCAAATAATGTCCAAGGATGAGTTGTTATCTTTAGAGAAAAAACTTCAGACCTTGGACTCACATGTGCAGAATGAGGACCAGAGGTTAGGTGCCTCAATTAAATCACTAGAAATATATACAGGCCAAGAGATTCATGCTTTACAAAAGACAGTAGTAAAACGATTTGAAGTGATGAGGAAATTATTGGAGCTAATGGGCAGGGAGAGAAGGTAAAAAGACAGGGTTCCTTGCCAGTATGTGTCAGAATCAGAGATGGTTTACCCAGGGTTTTAGCTTCCTACCCTGTAAACACCTCAAAAAAATCAAGTTCTAAATGCCCAAAAAGATCAAAAGAAATAGATAGATACACATAGGTATGAAAAATCTGAAAGAATTTAAGCAGGCAGTAGCATCTTATGACTTGCATCCACCATTTGTTAAGGAGAGGGTAAAGATGGCTTCCATCAGTAAGGCTACCCAACATGATTGGCTTCAATTAGCTTTAGAGGTCCTGGAAGACAGGCCACAACAACTGTGGAAATGCTAGTGGTGAGAAGAGGCAAAAATTTTAGAACAACAGAGAAAAGCAAAGGAACTTGAGGCTTCACAAGATCAAATTCTTGGTGAGGGCACTTATGCTGACTCACAGGAACAAGCTCTTTATGATGAACAAATCTTGTCCCTATGCCACAAAGCAGCCTTAAATGCTTGTGACAGAATTCCAGAACTAGGAAAATTAATTAAATCATATATTAGGATTTAAACAGGGCCAAAGACAACCCTTTAGTGATTTTTTACAAAGATTAACTAAGGCTGTACAAATAGGAGTAACAGTCCCAGAAAGCTAGACAAGTACTTATTGAATCTCTGTCTTTTGAAAACACCAACTTAGAATGCAAAAGATACATGGGCTTTTAAAGGTTAGATCAGCACCTATGGATGAATAGACCCTGCATACAACGAACATGAAACATTTGACTGTAATACTGAGGCTTGGGTTTTGCATAAATGGAGATTAGAAATTACTCTTGAAAAAATGCAAAGAGGAGATTCTGTCAATTACCCAGATTATAAATAGGTTTACAGAAAATTAGAACACAAAAGGCAAAAATTAGGAGAGATTGAATGCAGACTCTGAATGACTTTCGATTGTTAGGAGACATTTCCAGTCTATGACCCACTGTTGGGATAACACCAGATCTAATATTTCATTTAAACAAAATCTTAGATGGTGGCAATGTCTTAAATGTCCCAGGGAATGAACAGTTGAAGCTGAGATAGTATTGTCAGTCGTCGAAGAGAAATTACAGGAGGCACATGTGAATAGGATGAATCCAAATCTTAATTGCATTCTAGTCATATTGCCTTCCAGAATTTCCTCTACAGAAATTGTAATGCAAAGGGAAGATACTATCTTAGAATGGATTTTTTTACCATATAAACCAAGTAAAAAATTAAAAACTTATGTAGAAAAGGTCTCTGAATTAATTGTAAAAGGAAAATTGAGACTTTGTCAACAAGTAGAAATAGACCCAGCATGCTTCGCTGCTCCCCTATCCTCCCTTCCTATATCCCAACCATCCCAATCCCCCAAGCTCCTCCCATCCTCCCCTTCTCGTGCCTCCCATCCCATCTCCCCCTTGCCCCATGCCACCTCACCCGCAAGTTCCCAGTTTTTGCCCTGCAATCTTGTCTACTTCCCCTCTCCAGGCGGATGACTATATGATTTTCTTTGGGTTCACTTTCTTATTTAGCTTCTCTAGGATCACAAATTATATGCTCAATGTCCTTTATTTATGGCTAGAAACCGATTATGAGTGAGTACATCCCATGTTCCTCTTTTTGGGTCTGGGATACCTCACTCAGGATAGTGTTTTCTATTTCCATCCATTGGGGTTGGCAGGAGGCTTGACTCTAGAGGGGTTCGCAGGTGTCCAGGGAGATGTCCCCAGCTGGTACCTTGGGCAGCTAAGGAGAGGGAACCTGAAATGACCCTATCCTATACTGATGAATATCTTCCATATCACCTTAGAACCTTCATCTGGCAATGGATCGAGGTAGAGACAGAGTCTCAGTTTGGAGCAACGGTCTGAGCTCTTGGGGTCCAAATGAGGTGCGGAAGGAGGGAGAACATGAGCAAGGAAATCAGGACCACGAGGGATGCACCCACCCACTGTGACAGTGGAACTGATTTGTTGGGAGCCCACCAGGGCCAGCTGGTCTGGGACTGAGTGGGCATGGGTTGAAGCTGGACTCGCTGAGCATGGCGGACAATGGGGGCTGATGAGAAGCCAAGGACAATGGCACTAGGTTTCGATCCTAATACATGAACTGGCTTTGTGGGAGCTTAGCCTGTTTGGATGCTCACCTTCCTGGACATAGATAGAAGACCTTGGTCTTCCCGCAGGGCAGAGAATTTGGACTGCTCTTCAGTATCGAGAGGGAGGGGGAATGGTGTGGGGGGAGGAGAAGAGGAGTGGGGATAGGGGGAGGGGAGTGGGGGGAGGGGTCAATATTTAGGAGGAGGGGAGGGAAATGGGAAACGGGGAGCAGGTGGAAATTTGAATTAAAAAAGAATAAAAATAAATAAATAAATAAATAAATAAATAAATAAGAAATAGACCCAGCAGAGATTGTAATGCCTTTTACTACTGATGAAATTTTTAAAAATATGGGAAAAAATAACCCTGGAAAAGAGCTTCTGATAATTTTTTTAGGAGAGATTAAGAGCAATTATCCCAAAAGTAATAGAATTAACCTTATAAAGAGAACTACTTAGATCCTTCCCCCCATTGTACATGACACATTAATAACTGGTGCCCATACATTCTACATTAATGCAAATAAACCAGGAAAGGCAGGTTACAAATCAGAAGATTTAAGTAAGGTGGAACAAAGTCCTTATAATTCTGTCCAAAAGTCAGAACTATATGCTGTTTTCTTTTTTATTTATTTATTAAAGATTTCTGCCTCTTCCCCGCCACCGCCTCCCATTTCCCTCCCCCTCCCCAATCAAGTCTTCCTCCCTCTTCAGCCCAAAGAGCAATCAGCATTCCCTGCCCTGTGGGAGGTCCAAGGACCACCCACCTCCATCCAGGTCTAGTAAGGTGAGCATCCAAACTACCTAGGCTCCCACAAAGCCAGTACGTGCATAGGATCAAAAACCCATTGCCATTGTTCATGAGTTCTCAGTAGTCCTCATTGTCCGCTATGTTCAGCGAGTCCGGTTTTATCCCATGCTTTTCCAGACCCCAGCCAGCTGGCCTTGGTGAGTTCCTGATAGAACATCCCCATTGTCTCAGTGTGTGGGTGCACCCCTCGCGGTCCTGAGTTCCTTGCTCGTGCTCTCTCTCCTTCTGCTCCTCCTTTGGATCGTGAGACTTCAGTCCAGTGCTCCAATGTTGGTCTCTGTCTCTGTCTTCTTTCATCGCCTGATGAAGGTTAATATTCAGGAGGATGCTTATATGTTTTTCTTTGGGTTCACCTTCTTATTTAGCTTCTCTAGGATCACGAATTATAGTCTCAATGTCCTTTATTTATGGCTTAAAACCAAATATGAGTGAGTACATCCCATGTTCCTCTTTTTGGGTCCGGCTTAACTCACTCAGGATAGTGTTTTCAATTTCCATCCATTTGTATGCAAAATTCAAGAAGTCATTGTTTTTTACTGCTGAGTAGTACTCTAATATGTATATATTCCATACTTTCTTCATCCATTCTTCCATTGAAGGGCATCTAGGTTGTTTCCAGGTTCTGGCTATTACAAACAATGCTGCTATGAACAGAGTTGAGCATATACTTTTGTTGTATGTTTGGGCATCTCTTGGGTATATTCCCAATAGTGGTATTGCTGGGTCGAGAGGTAGGTTGAACCCGACTTTCCTGAGAAACCGCCACACTGCTTTCCAAAGTGGTTGCACAAGTTTGCATTCCCACCAGCAATGGATGAGAGTGCCCCTTTCTCCACAACCTCTCCAGCAGAGGCTATCATTGGTGTTTTTGATTTTAGCCATTCTGACAGGTGTAAGATGGTATCTTAATGTTGTCTTGATTTACATTTCCCTGATCGCTAAGGAAGTTGAGCACGATCTTAAGTGTCTTTTGGCCATTTGAACTTCTTCTGTTGAAAAGTTCAGCTCAGTGCCCCATTTTATAATTGGATTGATTAACCTTTTACGGTCTAGTTTCTTGAGTTCTTTATATATTTTGGAGATCAGACCTTTGTCAGTTGCGGGGTTGGTGAAGATCTTCTCCCAGTCAGTGGGAGAAGATCTTTCTGTCTTAGTGACAGTGTCCTTTGCTTTACAGAAGCTTCTCAGTCTCAGGAGGTCTCATTTATTCAATGATGTCCTTAGTGTTTGTGCTGCTGGGGTTATACGTAGGAAGTGGTCTCCTGTGCCCATGTGTTGTAGAGTACTTCCCATAAAGTACTTCTCTTTTATCAGGTTCAGTGTGTTCGGACTGATATTGAGGTCTTTAATCCATTTGGACTTGAGTTTTGTGCATGGTGATAGATATGGATCTATTTTCATTCTTCTACAGATTGACATCCAGTTTTGCCAGCACAATTTGTTGAAGATGCTCTCTTTTTTCCATTGTATACTTTTAGCTCCTTTATTGAAAATTAGGTGTTTGTAGGTTTGTGGGCTAAAGTCAGGGTCTTCTATTCGATTCCATTGGTCGACTTCTCTGTTTTTATGCCAATACCAAGCTGTTTTCAATACTGTAGCTCTGTAATAGAGTTTGAAGTCAGGGATGGTAATGCCTCCAGACGATCCTTTATTGTATAAGATTGTTTTGGCTATCCTGGTTTTTTTGTTTTTCCATATAAAGTTGACTATTGTCTTCTCCAGATCTGTGAAGAATTTTGATGGGATTTTGATGGGGATTGCATTGAATCTATAGATTGCTTTTGGTAGAATTGCCATTTTTACTATGTTGATCCTCCCAATCCAAGAGCAAGGGAGATCCTTCCATTTTCTGGTGTCCTCTTCAATTTCTTTCTTCAAAGACTTAAAGTTCTTGCCAAATAGATCTTTTACTTCCTTGGTCAGAGTTACCCCAAGATATTTTATGCTATTTGTGGCTATCGTGAAAGGTGATGCTTCTCTGATTTCCCTCTCTGTTTCCTTATCCTTAGTGTACAGGAAGGCAACTGATTTTTTGGAGTTGATTTTGTAACCTGCCACATTACCAAAGGTGTTTATCAGCTGTAGGAGTTCTTTGGTAGAATTTTTGGGTTCGCTTATGTATACTATCATATCATCTGCAAATAACGAAAGCTTAACTTCTTCCTTTCCAATATGAATCCCCTTGATCCCCTTATGTTGTCTTATTGCTATTGCTAGAACTTCAAGCACTATATTGAAGAGGTATGGAGAGAGTGGACATCCTTGTCGTGTTCCTGATTTTAGTGGGATGGCTTTGAGTTTTTCTCTGTTTAATTTAATGTTAGCTGTCGGCTTGCTGTAAATAGCTTTTATTATATTTAGGTATGACCCTTGTATCCCTAATCTCTCCAAGACCTTTATCATAAAGGGGTGTTGAATTTTGTCGAATGCTTTTTCAGCATCTAATGAAATGATCATATGGGTTTTTTCTTTCAGTTTATTTATATGGTTGATTATATTGATAGATTTGCATATATTGAACCAGCCCTGCATCTCTGGGATGAAGCCTACTTGATCATAATGGATAATTTTTCTAATGTGTTCTTGGATTCAGTTTGCCAGTATTTTATTGAGGATTTTTGCATCAATGTTCATGAGTGATATAGGTCTGTAAATTCTCTTTCTTGGTTGGGTCTTTGTGTGGTTTTGGTATCAGGGTAACTGTAGCTTCATAAAAGGAATTTGGCAATGACTCTTCTGTTTCTATATTGTGAAATACATTAAGGAAGTTCTGGTAGAATTCTGCATTGAAACCATCTGGTCCTGGGCTTTTTTTTGGAAGGGTGATTTTTGATAACTGTTTCTAATTCTTCACAACTAACAGGTCTATTTAGATCGTTCATCTGATCTTGGTTTAGCTTTGGTATATGGTACTTATCTAAAAAAGTGTCCATTTGTTTTGCATTTTCCAGTTTTGTGGCACACAGGCTTTTGTAGTAAGATCTAATGATTCTCTGAATTTCCTCTGTGTCTGTGGTTATGTCCCCCTTTTCATTTCTGATCTAGATTTTTTCATATCCAGCTGGTCCTCAGTTTGTGTTTTCTTCCTTGCTTCCATTTCAGTTTTCAATTCTTGGACTGTTTCCATTACCTATTTGATCGTTTTTTCTTGGTTTCCCAGGGTATCATTTACGTATTTACTCATTTCTTCAAACTTTTTGTTATACTTCTCATCCATTTCTATGAGGGCGTTTTTCACATGTTGTTTATGGGACTCTATTGCTTTCATAAAGTCAGTTTTTTCTTCTTCTTCTGTGTTAGAGTGTACAAGTCCTTGTGTTTTAAGATCATTGGGTTCTGGTGTTTTCATGTTGTTTTTCAGATTGTTGGATGAATTCTTGCCTTGGCGTCTGCCCATCTCCTCTTATCAATGCTATCTAATGGGTTTGATTTAATTGTAGCGGGGCGATATGCTCTCAGTGTGGGCTTCACTGTTTCATGCTTGTACTGTCCCGCATCCGTCAAGTCTGCTCGCTGGTGTCTCTGCCACTTGGCTTGCACGCCGGTGCCTCTGCCGCCTGGGCCTGCCTGCCTGCCGGTGCCTCCGCCGCCTGGGCCTCTATATGCTGTTTTCATGGTGCTAAGGGATTTTAAAGAATCTTTCAATATAGTTACTGATTCACAATATGCAGAAAGTGTTGTCTTGCATATTGAAACTGCTGAATTTATACCAGATGATATAGAATTGACTTCATTATTCATTCAGGTTCAAGATATAATCAGTAATAGGCTTTGTCCCATATATACAACACAGATCCAATCCCATATGGATCTGCCAGTTCCTATAGCATAAGGTAAAGCACATTTGACCAATTATTGATTAGAAATGTGCTGAAGGCCTCAGAATTTCATAAGAAACATCATGTCAATAGCAAAGGTTTAAAGAAAGAGTTTTCTATTACATGGCAATAAGCTAAGGAGATTATTTTTAAAAATGTCCTGCTTGCCCTTTTTATAACCAAACACCACTACACTACCTGCAGGGAATAACACAAAGGGTACCCAAAGGAATGAAATCTGGCAGGTGGATGTGTTCTACTTTGCAAATTTTGGAAATGCACTATGTCCAGACAGGACAAGCAGGATACAAGAGAAAAAAAAGACAGTCAAATCTTGCCAAGACGGGGTAAGACAGTTTTGAAAAATTTCCTGCCTCTGAAAATGGTCTATCAGTTACTCTAGACCTTAGCCAAAGTTGGTTGCTCAAATGCTGCAAATGAGACTTTGGGTGATTGCCCAGGTAGCCAGTTCTCTCTGTCATTTATTGCACATTTTGGAAGTTGCTTGATTGCACTTCCTATTTACTCAAGCATATTATTTCCCTTCTCAGGTCTTCAATGGTGTTGAAGACTAGATAGTCATAGTTACTTTTCTCTCATGACTTGACTAAGCTACTTCTAATACAAGACTTAGATTCCTTAGGATAGGATAATTATTGAAGCATATGTTTTTTCTTGGTATTGTTTATGCTGGTTGTAATTCTAACTTTTATGCTTGGTATTTGTTCTTATTGTATACAGTTTTATATTAGGCTTAGAACTCTCTTATTTAAACAAAAGGGAGAGGTGTTGTAGGAACTCCTTCAGCCGGTAGCCTTTAAGATACCCATCCACTTGGGCATGGCCTCTTATACTATAAATGCTGATGTAAAGTGCATGCTCGTTCGCTCTTCCAGGTGCTGGATTTGGTTCCTGTTCCCCGGTTGTGCAGAGGACTGTGATCTGTGACTCTACACCTAAATATATAACCCTTTATTATACTCAATTCTGAGCTAGTGTGGGATTATTTTGTAATTTCCATCATCGTATGTGTTTTTGCTATGCTGCCTAGGCAAGCATAGCAGAAACACCTGGTTTCTGCCATCTTTGTACCTTATTATGGCAAGCATTCAGGATTGTGAATGCAATGTGCATCTTGGCACTTGATATCTAAGGTTCTCATTTTCTAAATCATCAATTTTAAAATTTAGCGTTTACTTTTAAAATGGTTTGAGATACACAGGAATGTTGTAAAGGTAGGCAGAGGTCCTACCTAGTCCAACTGTGGTTTCCCTACATGTCGACAATAGTCAGAAATAATGAGCCAGCACATTAACTGAAGTCCAAGTTCTTCATTCAGATTTTCTAAGATTTTATTTTACGCCCCCTTTCAGCACTTTTTTAGTCACATTGCGAGTGTCTGCTTGCTGAACCCACTCCTCAGACTTCCCTGTGACACTGTAGAGTACAACTAATCAGATATTTTGTAGAGTTCCTTCTATGGAGATTTTAAAATTCTAAGTATTAATGAGGTTTAGCATGACATTTCCATACCTGCCTATGCTGTGAGTAATCCGTCTAGCTTCCATCAACAGCTCCCAACCTCTGGCAATCACTACGCTATTACCAGGTCAACTTTTTTAGTTCCTCCTCTGACAGAAAATGTGGTCCATGTCATTTTGAGTCTGGACTAGTTCATGTGAGAGAATGTCCTCTCTTCATCCATTTTGATATAAGTGGCAGGATTCCATTTTTATAGCCAAATAAAGTTCCATTGTATTTAGAGAACACATTTTCTTTATGTATTGATTTTTGTGCATGTTTACTTGTATGTACAGGTGGGAAAGTGTGGGAGGGTGCATGTGTGTGCATGTGGAGGCCAGAGGTTGATGGTGGGCATCTTCCACAATCACTTGCTGCCTTATGTTTTTGAGACAGTCTCTTGCTGAACCCAGAGCTGATTAAACTAGAATGTCCAGCAAGCCCAGATATTGCCATCTCCACCTCCCCAGTACTGGGGCTAGAGATGTATGCTGTGCTGCTCTGTGTGGCATACTTTCTTTGAGGCCATCATCCAGCTTCCAAATCACGACATAGAAAGTTAATATTAATTAGGCATGCTTGGCATTATCTTATGTTTGTCACACTAGCTCTTATAAATTATTTTAACTAGTTTTTCCTCATCTGTTTTGCCTGAGGGCATTTTATCTTTCATTCATTCTGTATGTCCTTCTCCATATCTGTCTGGCTGGAGGCTGTTTGGCTGGCCCCCAGGCATCTCTCTCTTTCTTCCTTGTTCTCTTCTCCCCCTTCTTCCAAGCCTAGATTCTTTCTACTTATTCTCTTTGCCTACCAAGTCCATCTATCCCTCCTCTGCCTTGTTATTGGTCATTAAGATTTTTATTAGACTAATCAGATGCCTTAGGCAGACAAGGTGAAACAGCAATACACCTTTACATAAATAAACAAATGCAGCAGAGGAGAGGGAGCCTGAAATGGCCCTATCCTATAGCCACGCTGATGAATATCTTGCATATCACCATAGAACCTTCATCCGGCGATGGATGGAGATAGAGACAGAGACCCACATTGGAGCACTGGACTGAGCTCCCAAGGTCCAACTGAGGAGCAGAAGGACAGAGAACATGAGCAAGAAAGTCAGGAACATGAGGGGTGCGTCCACCCACTGAGACAATGGGACTGATAATGGGAGCTCACCAAGGCCAGCTGAACTGGGACTGATGGAGCATGTGATCAAACCAGACTCTCTGAATGTGGCTGACAATGAGGGCTGACTGAGAAGCCAAGGACAATGGCACTGAGTTTTGATTCTACTGCATGGACTGGCTTTGTGGGAGACTAGTCTGTTTGGATGCTCACCTTCCTAGACCTGGATGGAGGGGGGAGGACCTTGGACCTCCCACAGGACAGGAAACTCTGACTGCTCTTAGGACTGGAGAGGGAGGGGGAGAGGGAATGGGGGGAGTGGGAGGGAAATGGGAGGAGGGGAGGATATGGAATTTTTATTTATTTATTTATTTTTATTATTTTTTAATTAAAATTTCCACCTGCTCCCCATTTCCCATTTCCCTCCCCCTCCTCCCACATATTGCCCCCTCCCCCCATTCCCCTCCCCCTATCCCCACTCCTCTTCTCCTCCCCCCACTCCATTCCCCCTCCCTCTCGATACTGAAGAGCAGTCCAAATTCCCTGCCCTACAGGAAGACCAAGTTCCTCCCACTTCCATCCAGGCCCAGGAAGGTGAGCATCCAAACAGGCTAAGCTCCCACAAAGCCAGTTCATGTATTAGGATCGAAACCTAGTGCCATTGTCCTTGGCTTCTCATCAGCCTTTATTGTCTGCCATGTTCAGAGAGCCCAGTTTCAACCCATGCTTATTCAGTTCCAGTCCAGCTGGCCTTGGTGGGCTCCCAATAGATCAGTTCCACTGTCACAGTGGGTGGGTGCACCCCTCGTAGTTCTGACTTCCTTGCTCATGTTCTCCCTTCTTCTGCTCCTCATTTGGACCTTAACAGCTCAGACCGTTGCTCCAAATTGAGTCTCTGTCTCTATCTCGATCCATCGCCAGATGAAGGTTCTAAGGTGATATGGAAATTTTTTTTTTGATATGGAAATTTTTAATAAATAAATAAATTTTTAAAAAAGTAAAAAAATAAACAAATGCAGCATAAACAAATGTAACACTTTTTTACATAGTTAAAGAAATGCAGCATAAAAAATGCCCAGTTAAAGTAATATTCCACAACAGCTCAGCTCTGTTATGTGGGTTCTGGGGGATTGAACTCAGGTCCTTGTGCTTGGGAAGGAAGCACTTCACTAAATGAGCCATGTCTCCAGCCCTCTTTACCTATTAGTGGACACTTCTGTTAATGGACATTCTGGCTATTGTAAATAGTGTTATACTAACATGAACATGTGTTTCTCTGTGGATGTTAAAATACACAAGTATGTATCTTTTTGTTAATGGTATCCCAAAGACCTCAAATGTATCCTTTATTTATTTATTTTTATTTTGCCTGGCAAGGACATTTTAAAAGACCTGTCTTTTTCAAAAGACCTGTCGTTACATTCATATTTTCTTTCTCTTGCTTGATTGACTTTGTAGGATCTCCCTCCCTGTCCATTTACTAAGGTTTTCATTTAAGGGCTATTTGGTTCTTTGTCCAAATCTGCATTTTATGCTGAATTTACTATTCACATTCTGCCTTATATTCCGAGTTCCCTTTGACTCTTCTATACACCTTAAGCTCTCTTTTGTATTTTTGTTTTAAAGATTTATTTATGTATATGAGTGCACTATTGACTTTAGGACAGAAGAGGGCATCAGATCCCACTATAGAGGGATGTGTTTTACCATGTGGTTGCTGGGAATTGAACTCATGACCTTTGGAAGAGCAGCCAATACTTTTAACCTCTGAGCCATCTCTCCCATCTCTCCTTAGACTCTCATTTAGCCTCTTTATACATTTCTCCATCATTTTATCCATGGTGATTTTTCTGGGATCCAAGCTGGGGGGAGAGAATCACTTTATTACTTGTTTTTTTCATATCCATCATGTTCAGAATCAGGGATCTCTACTACTTTCATGCGGTGGCTGTCTTAGGAAGCAACTTTCTCACAAAGATGTATCTTCTTGAATTACGTTGTTGTGCAATGCTGCCTTGGTTTCCAGCTTGTGTCTTCTGATGGCTTCTTTGACCGTGACTGATGCCTGGAGAGGCTCCACTCCCTGCACAGGGATGGGGACAGCAGCAGTTAAACTCTATGTGGGGCAGGCAGGTGTGGATGTGGGACCCTCACCATGTGGGGCTTGGTGGCCCCCTGCTGCGCAATGCCTCTTCATCAGAAGCTGCTGATTCTAGATCTGCATTGTAATGGTTTCTGAGAGGACAGCCCCATGAGTGGTAAGAGTACCGAGGCATTCACTCATCTTCCTACCGTTTGGCTATAAGGTCCAGACGCTGTGCCCAGAAATACAGTGGTAGGCTCCATGGCAGCCCCTCCGTGGCAGTGCATGGTCAGATGGTGGATGCGCCCTTGTAAACCTCACTATCAGAGTCCCACAACTCAGGCTTCAGCCTGGAAAGACTTCTAGTCCTCTTCAGCACTGGCTCTGCTGCTGCCACTAAATATAGTTTTAAACTAAGTCTCCATTATTCTATTTACCAACAAAGATATGGAGTCAGATGTTGGGGTGAGCACCAACTAGCTTAGAGAGGCTGAGAAGCACCCAGCTGACCTTCCATTTTGACCAGAGACCCAGCATCTGTCCTTTCCTCCCAAACGAAAAAGATCACAAAACTCCAAGTCCCTTCCTTCTTCTCCTGCATGTCTCTCTATTTGTCTTCTTGGCTCCTCTATAGCTAATTCCTGACCACTAGTCTCTGGCTCTGTCCCATGATCCAAGGTTTATTTTAGTAACACAGTCTTGGTTTTCACAGTGCAGTCAAATATCTTGCAGCAAGTTTGGTTTTTCAGTCAATTACAGAGGTCATTTGGGTGTCATAGCTTTTCAAAGTGGCATTCTGTGTAGTTTTCTTCAATTTTTATTTTTAAAATGTTTTATATATTTAATCTTTTAAATATTTCAACTAATAGTTACATCCTTATTTTTTTAACCAAAAATCTCATGTCCTCAAGAACATGGAAGTAGCATGCCACCTGCAAAGGTCAGGGAATTTTTTAGAAGCCAGAGGTGACATTACCATCACTTTGTATTCACCAGAGCAGCATGAAAAATACTCAAGAGAAAATTTCTGTGAGGGGAAATAGTAGAATGACTTTTATAAGAGAAAGAGCTCTTGAAACGATGCACCTGCCACAACAGTGGTAGCATGCTCCTGGCTCTGACTGGCACACCATGTCCAACATTACCCAATTATCGTAAGTTTTTAAATGTCACTTTTTATTTGCCAGTTTAATCAGAATTGTAGCCAGTGCAGCCATCTGGACATTTTCATAGTGGTGTCCCTTGGATTCATTTAATCAACATTCAGCAGCTGTCAATAAAGTATGAAGTACTGAGTCCCCTGGGTAGTATGACAGGTCAAAAATAATCAGTCAAATGGATTAGAGAGATATACCTGATGGGAAACAGCAATTGAAATAAATTAAGAACCTTTCCATGTAAAACCACATTTCTCTTAAGACCATCAGGCTGAAGCAAAGAAGGCAGCCATACTGTGATATTAACACCAATTATATAAAACTATAGTGTGGTTCTTTGAATGTGAATAGGCCCCATAGGCTCATATATTTTAATGTTTCCTGGTTGGTTAACTGTTTAAGAAGTATGGTGTGGCCTTATTGGAGGAGGTGTGTCACAGGAGTGGGCTTTGAGGTTTCAAAAGTCCATATCATCCCCAGTCTCTCCCCTCTGTCTACAACTTGCAGATCATATGTGAGCCCTCAGCTACTGCTCCAGTGCCATGATTGCTGCCATGTTCCCCATCATGAGAATAATGAACTAAATTCTGAAACTCTAAGCAAGCCCCAATTAAATGCCTTCTTTTATAAGTTGCCTTGGTCATGGTGTCTCTTTACAGCAATAGAACAGTGACTGAGACATACAAAAAAAAAACAAATAACATAATTTGGCAGATTTTTTTAAAGGCAAAACAAAACAAAGTGTGCATGTGCGCGTGCACACACACACACACACACAGAGAGACACACACACCCTAGTCAGTGTTCTATTGCTGTGAAGAGACACCATGACCACAGCAACTCTTATAAAAGAAAGCATTTCATTGGGGCTTACTTAGAGTTCAGAGATTTAGTCCATTATTACCTTGGCAACATACATACTGGCACATAGGCAGACATGGTGCTGGAAAAGAAGCTTAGAATTCTATATACAGATTCACAGGCAGTAGGACAAGAGAGACACAGGGCCTGGCTTGAGCTTTTGAAACCCCAAAGGCCACTCCCAGTGATGCACTTCCTCCAACAAGGCTGTACATACTCGAACAAAGTCACACCTAATCCCTATCAAGCAACGCTACTTGTAATGACCAAACATTCAAATATATGAACTTATGGGGGTCATTCCTATTCAAACCACCACACACACACACACACACACGTCATAGAATAATTCTTTTGTATACTGTGAAGATTTTTGTCACTGTGATTGGTTTAATATGAAACTGACTGCCTGGTAGCCAGGCAGGAAGTATAGATGGGACAGTCAAACTAAGAATTCTGGGAGGACGAACGGTGAAGTAAGTGGAGTTGCCAGGAAACACAAAGGTAGCGAGACATGCTGGAGAATAGTTAAGCCATGAGCATGGTAATACATAGACTAATAGAAACTGGTTAATTTAAGTTGTAAGAGCTAGTTAGTAATAAGCCTGAGCTATTGACTGAGCATTTATAATTAATATTAAGTCTCTGAGTAGTTATTTGAGAGCAGCTTCAGGACAGAAATTTCTACCTACACACACAGACAGACATGCACACATGCATGCACATGCACACATAATACACACCCTGAAAAAAAAAACAAAAACAGAGTGTGTTTTCAGTTTGCCAGATACTTCTGAAAATGGTCCTGCCCTTGAGTGTAGTTTGTGTACCCAGTGATATTTTATTTGAGACAAACAAATCTCTCTTCCCAGCAGATATCAACTGCAAAAAGCTTCTTGGTTATGTGGTGGGATTTTGTGTCTACTTCCCTCTCTTGATACTGGGATTTTGTCTGATTGAACTTGTATGGGTCTTATGCATGCTATATCACAGTTTCTGTGGGTTCACACATGTATCAGTACTGTTATGTCTAGAAGACATGCTTCCTTGAAGTCATCCACCATCTCTGGACCTTAATCTTTACCCTTAGCTTCTTCTGCATAGATCCCTGAACCTTAACAGCAAGGATTTAATAAAGACATCCTATTTAGAAATGAGAGTGCCAAAGTCTGTCATTCTTTGTACATTGTCCAGTTGTCGACCTATTTGTTAATCGCCATCTACTGAAATAAGAAGTGTCTCTGTTGAGGGTTGAGAGATGCTCTGCTTTCTGGGTACATCATTATGCAATTAGGAGTCATTTTGTTGCTTTGTCCCTTTAATAGAGTAGTAGTAGTAGATTTTCCTTTAGGCCAAGGATCCATCTAGTTTCAGGTTCTTGGTCACTTTAGCAGTATCAAGTATGGGTTCTATCTCAAGAGTGACCCTTAAATCTAATCAAATAATGGTTAGTTACTCCTTTAATTTTTGTGCTACTATTGTACTGGTATACATTGAAGGTGTGTCACAGTTGTGGATGGCAAAAGTTTGTAGCTGTGTGACATGACCATTATATTTCTTTTCCAGTCATGTACAGAATACCTTACAGCAGTATAAACACTCGTCAATAGGAGTGTGAGGGTTACTTACAACTCTGCAGGAGCAGTATCTTGACTTCTCAAGAAATCAGGCAATACCTGGAGCTGTGGAGGGACAGCTCTGGAGGCTGGAGCTGCAATAGGACAGCTCGGGAGGGAAAGGCATCCCTACTTGTCAGGAAGTCAGATGGTACCTAGAACTGCAGAAGGACAGTTCTGGAGTTGCGAAGGGACAGCTCTGAAAGGAAGGTATCCTGACTTGTTGGGAAATGAAGAGATGCCTGAAACTGGGGTGCGGTGCTAGATGGTCTCCCCACAGGATGTAGAAATCCTGCTGCTCTCCTAGAGAGAGCTGGTACAGCTTAAGCTCTGGTCTGTTCCCCTAAGGGAATGTCCTGGCAGAACTATCCATTTCTTCTGTTCTGCTCAGCTCCAGCCCAACATGTTACTTCTGCTTCACTCTACTAAAGAGGAAACTCCTGCAGAAATGTGGAAATCTCCTCTGACTCCAGCAACAGGTTACTTTTTTTTTTTTTTTCTGCACTCCTAAGGGAGTTTCCCAGCAGATGTTACTGTTTCTTTTTGTTTTCTCTGCTCAGCAACCCCTTCCCACGGGAACATCTCATCAAAGGTTCTTCTGTTCCATGCCAGTGAAAGAAGATCTTCATCCAAAACTCTTTTAAGAAAGAGATTTATTTGGGAAGGAGGAGTCCACAAGAGTGGTCGCTTTGCCAGGGTGAAAAAGAACAGCCAGCAACTGATAAGGCAGAGGGGCTTATATAGGGCTTTTTAAGGGTGGAATTTTCCCAGGGAGAAGTTTTCTGCTCAGGGATTGGCTAGTTTTCCTGCTTAAGGATTGATTGATTGATTGATTTACTTGGTAACAGGCAGAGTTGGTTCTGGTTTCAGGGTCAAACTCTGCTTCTTTCACTGACCTTTTTAAATATTTTTTTAGCTCTAGATTTGAGACTAGGACATATTTCTTTCACAAACTCTGGTTCTAAAGTCAAAGTGTGTATATTTGTCTCTGGTTTCAGAGTCAGGGTGTGTTTCTTTGGATCTGGGTTCAGGGTTAAAGGGTTTGTTTCACTTGTTTGGGTTTCAGAACCAGAATTTTGTACCCAGATTACAACCCCCTCTCGGGTCAGGGACTATGTATAGGGACAATACCTGACCACTATTTACCCCTCTGCAATCATACTATGCCACTCACAAACCAATCAAAATATTTGGTCCCAGTGAATGATACCTGGTGGACATATTCCTCTGGCCTAACACCCTGCACCCATGTGGCTGTGCTGAAATGAACCAAGGGGTTTTGTGTCCTTGTACATCTGGTTCCCAGGGTAACCTACCATGCCACTGAGGAATTGTTAAGCCTTATTGAGGCTATCCAGTACACTCTTAGACAAAAGAGAGAGCCTGTCACAGCCCTTACCCTTGCCATCCTGATGAGAACCAGTTTAACAGGATTGGAAACGGAGTGGGGGAGGGAGTGGGGGGGTGCCTCCCTCATCATCCAATAGCATTATTATGCGGATCTCCGCATACCAATAGATGAAGACATTCAAAGAATAGAAGCCTCCATTACCCACCCATAGGAATCTTTGCCTTTACTGGCAGAAGTGGTGCTACAGAACAGAAGGGGCCTAGATTTACTATTCCTAAAAGAAAAGGGGCTATGCGCAGCTTTGAGAGAAGAATGCTGCTTCCATACAGACCATTCAGGAATTGTAAAAGATTCCATAGCAAAAGTCTGTGAAGGCCTAGCAAAAAGGAAAAGAGAACATGAAGCCAACGAGAGTTGGTTTGAGGCCTGGTATTCCAAATCCTCTTGGTTCACCACCCTCATCTCGTCCCTAATGGGGCCTCTGTTACTCTTCCTCATGATACTCTCACCTTTGGGCCCTATATTATTAATAGACTACTCAAATATATGAAACAAAGGTTGGGAGCTATACAACTTATGGTGCAGCAGGGGTATACTCCACTCAGGTCTTATACAACTAAAATGTATGATAATATTAATAGGGCCAACAAAATATATGAGGTATAGCAAGCAGGCTCATGATTGAGCCCCCTTAGGACCAAGAGAAGAAGGTAGTGTATGACCCTCATCGCCCATTCTCAAAGGCATGAGAAGGAATTCCCTAGTAGAGTGTTTTAAAATCACAAACCCCAGACTAGCTTCATATTCCCACCAACTCGGGAAATTCCAAAGCACAAGGATGCCTGGCCACCTGGTGGAGACTGTTAAAGATGGTCTGACTAAGGGGCAGGGTGGCCTTGCTCTGAAAACAAAGAACAAGCTGACTAAACAGGATGGGAGAGGGAGCAAAAACCTTGCACACGTACCAACCCCTTCTGACGGCCCTGAAGGGGATCTTTATAGTTTTTACCTTTAAAAAGCTAACCCAACAGAGGGACGGAGCGTTGGAGACGGGGCCTAGATTTACTTGCAATAAAAGCTTGCTTTTTGCAGTCTGGACTTCTCTGGTTTCTGGTGATCTCTCTGGGGGTCATAATCTGGGCACAACACAGGGTATGTTTCTTTTACTGGCTCTGGTATCAGGGCCAGGGTGAGTTTCTTTGGCTGGCTTGTTTGCCCTACAAGGAGTAGAGCTACTAGACAGGAAACAGTGTTATTTCTCCATGTTTGATAACATAAGTGAGTGCCTTCCTATCATGCTGTAAAGAGTAACCATTGCCACGGCAATGTCATGTGAGGTTTGGTAGGGAGTCTATTAGACCCCTTTGACCTATGTCTCTCAATAAGCTATAACCCATTCCTAGCCCTGGAGGTTTTACTTTGTGGCATAAGATGTTGTCTTAGTCATGTACAATAAAGTTCTATTTCTAGGGTTCTCATTCTATTGTGTTCAATTTTTTCTGTCAATATATGTACTAAATATTACCCTATTATTTGAAGCCTTGTAATATATTATAACATCCAGTAGGGCTTCGCCATTCACTGCTCATTTATGTGTTGTGTGTGTTTGTGTGTGTGTACCAGAACATGACTTAAAAGTATCAGGGGCCTAGAACCAGACAAATGACTCATTGAACACTTAAAGTATATATATATAAAGTATGTATATATATACACTAAAAAGTATACTGTATGACTCACTGGGTCACACTACAGCTTCCATGTCTAGATTTTTTTGTTTGTTTGCTTGCTTGCTTGGTTGTTTGGTCTTTTTTGTTTGACTTTTAAATTTTGTTTTGTGGGGGAGGTTGCAAGGACAAAGGGTAGAAACAAGGGAATGGGGAGATGAGTGGGATTGGGATTCATGATGTGAAATCCATAAAGAATCAGTAAAATTTTTTACAAAAAGATATTGCCTTAGTTATTGCTGTGGGAAAACACCATAATAATGGCAATTCTTATGAGAGAAAACATTTAATACGGGGCTAGCTTGCAGTTTCAGAGGCTTAGTCCATTGTTATCATGACAGGGAGCATGGTAGCAGGTATGGCAAGCATGGTTCCTGAGAAGTAGTTGAGAGCTACAACTTGATCTCTTCTTGTCATTGGGGGGTGGCTTTTGAAGTTTCCAAAGCCTATGCTAGGCCCAATGACACACTTGCTCCAACAATGCCATACCTACTCCAGCAAGGCCACACCTCCTAATCCTTCTAATCCTTTCAAAGAGGTCCACTCTTTGGTGACTAAGCGTTCAAAAATATGAGCGAGCCTAAGGAGACCATTCTTACTCAAACCACCACCCATATCTAGTTGGGTTAGTCTTTCCTTAGTATTTGGTGAGCCTATTTAGATTCCTTTAATGTATGTATGTATATATTATCTACAGTGGTAGGTTTCTTTTTTTCATGTTCTCCTTCAATAAACAACATTCTCTTAGCATGAATGACCCATCTTGTGGTGTTTCTCTACATCCTCAGCTCCTCACTGCAAACCGGTATTGCAGTAGCGCTGGCACTACACCTTAGTGTCAGTTGTCTCCCCCACATCTTTACCCTGCGTTCCCACTCCCTCCCGTTTAATCCTCCTATGTTTCCTTTTTATCTTTTTTATAACATTATGAACCTTTTCCCTCCTCCCCCTTGTCCCTTAATTACCTCTGAGGGTATTTGGATTGAAATAAACGTATCTAAAGCTTAAAAGGTAACATCCACAAATATGAGAAAACATGAAGTATTTGCCCTTTTGAGCCTGGGTTATCACAATCAGAAGGATTGTTTCTAGCTCTATCCATTTATCTGTATTTTCGTTTCTTTTTTTATATTTTTATTGAAAATAATTTTTCATACAATATATTCTGATCACTGTTTCCCTATCCCCTACTGCTTCCAGATCCTCTAAGACATTCAACTCTACTCTGTCTCTCTCTCTTTCTCTTTCTTTCTCTCTCTCTCTCTCTCAAGAAAACAAACAGCCAAACTCCATAAGCATATGCTGTATGAACTGGACATGCAGGACCCACAGAGAAATGACTGCTGAACTTGCCTAAAGGTGAGATGGTACTTTGGGGTTCCTGCTACATCAATGAGTCTGCCAGATGTTCTGAAAGACACAGAAGAAAGTGACTGACAAGCTGCCAATATAGGTGGAACTGTCTTTGAAATTTCCTGTTTCATGGAAAAGTCTGCTGGATACTATAGGCCTATAGGCTGAAGATGGATGCCGCAACGGTACAGAAAAACTTTGGGTACTGTCCAGGCAACAAGATGTCTCTGTCAATTCTAGAGTTTTGGAAGTTGCTTACAATGTACTTCCTGTTTACTTAGGTAATATTAATTCCTTCTGGAGTCTTTGGTGGAGTTGAAGAATTTATAGTTATAGTGTTTTCCTTAGTTATGATAAAGATAAAGTAGATATAAATATTGTAACTGTAATTCTTGTTTGATACCTGTTTTGTTATATGTAATTTTACTATGTTAAAGTTCAAACCTTCCTTTTTATTTAAACAGAAAAGGGAAAGTGATATGGGAGTCCCCTCTGTGTGCCATGATTACCATTAATGAATAAAGAAACTGCTTTGGACCTATAGCAAGGCAGAACTTAGGTAGGCAGGAAAAGCTAGGCTGAATCCTGGGAGAAAGAAGGGCAGAGTCAGAGATAAGCCATGAAGTCCACCAGACATAGATACCCAGAACTTTACCAGGTAAGCCACTGCCACATGGTGATACACAGATTAATAAAAATGGGTTAAATTAATATGTAAGAGTTAGTCAATAAGAAGCTAGAGTAATGGGGCAAGCAGTGATTTAATTGATATGGTTTCTGTGTGATTATTTTGGGGGCTAAGCAGCTGGGAACTAACTAGCAGCCTCCCTGCTACAAGTCTGTTTATTTGGTGGATTATGATTATAAATTTATATATATTGATCCATCCCTGCATTTCTGGGATAAAGCCAATTCGATCATGGTGGATGATTTTTTTCATATGTTATTGAATTTGGTCTGCAAGAATTTTATTGAGTAATTTTACATCTATGTTCATAGGGATATTGATTTACATTTTAATTTTTGGTTGAGTCTTTGTGTGGTTTTAGTATCAGGGTAGCATTGACTTTATAAAAAGAATTGAGAAACATGTCTTCAATTTTTGTTTTGCAGAATTTTTTGAGGAGTATTATATTAGTTCTTTTTGGAAGTTCTGTTAGAACTCTGTGCTGAGTTTATCTGACCCTGGAATATTTTGTTGTTGGGAGATTTTTGATATTACTTCTATTTGCCAGGTCTGTTTAAATGTTTATTTCATCTTGATTAAACTTTATAGGTCATATATATCAAAAATTCATCCATTTCTTTTAGAATTTCTAGTTGGTAGGTTATAATTTTTTTTTTGAGACAGGTTTTCTCTGTAACTTTGTAGCCTGTTCTGGAACTAGCTCTTGTAGCCCAGGCTAGCCTTGAACTCATAGAGATCCGCCTGCCTCTGTCTCCTGAGTGCTGAGATTAAAGTCGTGCTTCACCACTGTCTGGCCAGATTTTAATGTATATTATGATTCTCTGAATTTCCTTTGTCTGTTACAGTTTTTTTTCCTTTTAATCTCTTATTTTATTTATTTGGATATTGTACCTCCATCTTTTCGTTAATTGGGCTAAAGGTTGCCAAACTTGTTGATTTTTCTGGCTTCCAACTCTTAGTTTCATTGATTTTTTTGAATTATGGTGTATGCTTTTCTGTTTTTGAGTTTGATTATTTTTTCCAATTACTTTTTTTGGATATTATTTCTTCTTATTTTACCAGTGTTTTCAAGTGTGTCATTAAGTCATTAATATGAGATTTCTCTATGTTTTTTGTGTGGGTACTTAGTGCTATGAACTTGTCTCTTAGAACTACCTTCATTGTGTTTAGGTATGTTGTGTTTTCATTTTTTTTCAGATAGACAAAGTTTTTGATTTTCTTCTTGATGTGTGACTTGACTAATTTTTTATTTAAAAGTGAATCATGCTATTCCATGAGTTTTTATACTTTTCATTGTTGATATCCAGTTTTATTACATGGTGGTCAGATAGGATGCAGGGTGTTATTTCAACACTCAGAAATATCTATTGAGATTCGCTTTGTGTGTCCTAGAGATCAGCAAGTTAAAAGAAATATACTAGGACAGAAAGACAAATACTTTATGTTTTCTTTAATATATGGGACACCGAATTTTATTTTATTTTATTTTTTTGGTTTTTCAAGACAGGGTTTCTCTGTGGTTTTGAAGCCTGTCCTGGAACTAGCTCTTGTAGACCAGGCTGGTCTCCAACTCACAGAGATCCTCCTGCCTCTGCCTCCCGAGTGCTGGGATTAAAGGCATGCACCACCACCGCCCAGCTGGGACACCGAATTTTAAAAAGTTAACTTGAAAACAGTAATGGTACTGTTCGGGAAAGGTGAAGGAATAGAGGAAAACAGGTGGAGTGGGAAGTCCTTCTGTCTATGTGTTGCTTTTATTGGCTAATGAATAAATCTGTTTCAGCAAGTGACTTAGCTAGGCAGGAAAACTAAACTGAATGCTGGGAGAAAGAATGCAGAGTCAGGGAGAAGCCATGTAGCCACCACCAGGGACAGATGCCTGTGCTGGATCTGGCCAGGCCATGACCTCATGGTGGTACACAGATTAATGGATCACCATGAAGATATAAGAGTTAGCCAGAAATACACTTAAGCTATTGGCCAAACAGTACTACAAATATAGTTTCTGAGTGATTATTTTGTGTTCTGGGCAGCTGGGAATGAACCAGTGGCCTCCCCCAACAGGTGGAGAAAGGAGAGACTAAAGACAGTACTAGAGAGAATGAATATTATTGAAGCATGATATGCCTATGTAAGCTATCACAGTGAAATAACACTGCAGTTAATATGCATTAATAAAATTGATGGCCATTGGGAAATCTTGTATGTAATGGAAATCTCTTGGCCTTTGTTATGGTGATAGTCACATGGATATGTTTTTCAACTCTTTGGGTATATTTTAATGTTTGTAAATTATTTTTTAAAGTTAATCTGAAGCTTTTATTACTCGATGTACTTTTTCCCATCAAAACAACTCAAAACCTCGCAAATTGCAATGATTATTAAATTGCCACCTAAAAATACGTTCTTGAGGCTGAAATGATGACTCAGCAGCTAAGAGTACTACCTGCTCTTAGATAGGGTATGAATGCTGGTTTAGTTCCAAGCATTCACAGGGCAGCTCACAACTGCCAGTAAGTTCAGTTTTAGTGAATTCAATGACCCCTTCAGTTTCGGAGGGTAATACATAAATGTAAGCAAAACACTTTATCCATCTAAAAATAAGCAAACAAATACCATCTTTTGAAAAATGCTTGTATTTACTGTGCTAACACTCCTAATAAGAAATTGCTATTCAGTGTTGGAGAGATGGTTCAGAGGTTAAAAGACTTTGATGTGCAATCATAAGGGCCTACGTTTGGAACACAGCACACATGTAGCAAGCCTGCAAACCTTTAACTGCCTGTAATGACAGCTCAGAGAAATCTGACATGCTTTTCTGGCCTCTGGGCTCAAGTGTGAGCACCTGCACCCATATATATTTGCACACTCTACTCAATAAAATACTGGCAAACCGAATCCAAGAACACATTAGAAAAATTATCCATTATGATCAAGTAGGCTTCATCCCAGAGATGCAGGGCTGGTTCAACATACGAAAATCTATCAATGTAATCCATCATATAAATAATCTGAAAGAAAAAAACCATATGATCATTTCATTAGATGCGGAAAAAGCATTTGACAAAATTCAACATCCCTTTATGATAAAGGTCTTAGAGAGATTAGGAATACAAGGGTCGTTCCTAAATATAATAAAAGCTATTTATAGCAAGCCGTCAGCTAACATCAAATTAAATGGAGAGAAACTCAAAGCTATTCCACTAAAATCAGGAACACGACAAGGTTGTCCACTCTCTCCATACCTCTTTAATATAGTGCTTGAAATTCTAGCAATAGCAATAAGACAACATAAGGGGATCAAAGGGATTCAAATCGGAAAGGAAGAAGTTAAACTTTCATTATTTGCAGACGATATGATAGTGTACATAAGCGACCCCAAAAACTCCAGCAAAGAACTCCTTCAGCTGATAAACACCTTTAGTAGCGTTGCAGGATACAAGATCAATTCCAAAAAATCAGTTGCCCTCCTATACACAAAGGATAAGGAAGCAGAGATGGAAATCAGAGAAGCATCACCCTTCACGATAGCCACAAATAGCATAAAATATCTTGGGGTAACCCTAACCAAGGAAGTAAAGGATCTATTTGACAAGAACTTTAAGTCAATGAAGAAAGAAATTGAGGAGGATACCAGAAAATGGAAGGATCTCCCTTGCTCTTGGATAGGGAGGATCAACATAGTAAAAATGGCAATTCTACCAAGGGCAATTTATAGATTCAATGCAATCCCCATTAAAATCCCATCAAAATTCTTCACAGATCTTGAGAGGACAATAATCAACTTTATATGGAGAAACAAAAAACCCAGGATATATTTGCACACTCACCCAGACACACATAAATATTCTTAGAAAGAAGCTATTATTCATATTTTACTGAATTGCTGTCATATTATCACATCAATGTCTTTAGGACCTGCCAGGCATGAATGTACACTCTTGAACTATGGTCTGTGGGAAGCTTCCCAACAATACTTCCTCTCTGGTTTCTTCTCCATTTTCTTATATACGTGGCTAAGGTGCATTAATGAGAAGAGCAGATGGACAGATTGTCCCATTTTGTGTTCTTAGCTTAGGTATTACTTACTCTATTGAAGAGAGACTCTTACAGCTAGGCACGGGATTTCACCAACAAAATACGATAAGCAAGGGAAAGGCAGAAAAAGCACACCCGAGGCCGTGCTACACTCAGCTGTACAGCATTTGTTTAACACGAGGCCCTTGATTCTATCCCTGCCACCTCATACCAGAAAAATCCCAAATGAGCTCATTCACAGTGAAAACCTTTCAGTCAACAACACAGAAAAAAACAAAACTGCTCTCTGAGTGCAGCTGGAGATTACAAGACGTGCCAGCAGCTTGGCTGCAGCTTGTTAGCGAAGCCCTCGACCCCCTGGCATCCAATGAGAAAGCCATTATTTTTCTTCATTAGTTGTAATTCTTTGGAGGCTGCTGTGCTTGTAATATCCCTCCTGCAACTCAGCCGGTTAGGATTGACTCAGGGACGCTGGGCCTTTGTGGATAGCCCCCACTGACCTGATACACTTCATAGATCCTCATTATGACCAAAATCCAAAATGCTTCCCCAAAGAAAACACTCTGGAACAATCTCATGCTCCTATAAACAGTGGATGGATGAGAGGTCACTTAACCATTCGGGGTCATCAGCCTAAACCCACAACTCTTCTTGAGAAGCCCAGTATACAGTTATTCTCTAACAGGCCATGACTTGCTTCCTTGTCCCGCCTTGGATTTGGATAATGCCTCTGTCAACATGAAAAGCCACTAAGTCTTGTGTTGATCTGTACTGACACGTGGATTCTTCACAGCTCTTAGAGCAAAATTGAATTCCTACATTCAATTATTGTTTCATGCAATAAAATACTCTTTCAAATCTTCTACTATATGGTTTCCATCATTAAATCGGGAGAATTATGCTCTGGGATTGTGTTGTCGGGACTCGCAGAGGCAGCTTTTTACTAATATTCATAAAAACCACATCCCTTTTTCCTAGAAGAACCAAGCAAATGATGACTCTTGTAGTAACTCCCAGTTAGTCCATAATCTAACCACCCAGGGTTTGCAGTATTCTGGTTTGTGTGCTCCCCAGGAAATAAAGGAGAATTTCTAGACCCAGGAGATGTAAATTTTAATTAGCAGTGAGAAGCATAAGAATACAGGGTGTGTATTTACCCTTGTACAAGCCCTTCTGCTCTGTCGCCTATCTTTGGAAGATAGAGAACTTACCTAGAGATCGTGGGTATGTTGGGGTAATGGGAAAATAGGTGAGTTGGGAAGGAGAAGGAACTTTTTGCCCTTCACAGAAACCAGGATGCAGATATTGTTCATGTGCGAGATAGAAAAATAGCATCAAATGAAGGAGAGAGAGAGAGAGAGAGAGAGAGAGAGAGAGAGAGAGAGAGAGAGAGAGAGATTAGGTTTTCAACAGTAAAATTTGAGCAAGGGCAGAAGGAAAAGGCATGTGTGAAAACCAAGACGGGGCTGGAGAGATGGCTCAGAAGTTAAGAGCACTGGCTGTTCTTCAGAGGACCCAGGTTCAATTCCCAGCACCCACGTGGCCGCTCACAGCTGTCTGTGACTCCAGTTCTGGTTATGCTCTCACAGATATGCATGTAAGAAAAACACTAGAATAAAAAATAATTTTAAAACACAGCTTAAAAAAGCAAGAAGATAGAAAAGGAGTATTCTTCTGGAATAACAATGTTCTATGAGGTTGAAACAGAGACTAGGGTACGTGGGACAGGCCTAAGTGATGGGAGTGGAAGGGTGTGTGTATACTCTTGTGACTCCCAGGTACCTAAGCTTGTGGGAAGTATCATTTTGGAATGTAAGTTTGTCATTTCCTTCACAGAGTAGACGCTGACCTGAAAACACCTCTGGGGCTGGGTAGGCATGGCAGTGCTCTCACTAGGCTGGCAAACCTTAGGGATGCTACTGGCGGTCAAATGCAGCCTGAAGTTGTCTGCAGCAGTCAGAAAGGCCTGGAACATTCTGTGAACTGCAGCTGATTCTCAGTTACTTCGATCTCTCTAACTTTCTAGCCTGAAGTCAAGTACCTACCCACTTTCCCCTTCCCCAGCCCCTCTTTATCAAAGATTTCTGAGTAGCTGAAGCTTCTAGGGCCAAGAATGCTCAGATGGTGGCAGGAACTACCTTTGGGTCCTGCGGCCACAACTGGTGGATGTTCAAAATGCTCAGATCGCTGGCAGCTTTCTAACACTGATGAGCTCTGGGACAGGAACTTCCGTGGGAGCTGTCGGTGGGGTCTAATGAACGAGCGGCCAATTTGTTCTCGGAGAAATCTAAGCACCAGCAACAACGACCCTCTAAATACACTGACTTCCTTTGTAAACGCAGTTCCCTTTCTTATACATGCGGGCGCATGGTAAGCATTACAGGCCTGGCATATCTGTGCTCCCAAGGAGACCCTAGTTCGTGCCAGACCTCAGCTCTGCCATCCACGGGTCAGTGTGCCTCAGAATTGAATGGATATCGAATCGCCCCGAGGACCTAGTTAAAACAGAGCTTGTTTTAGTAGGTCTTTGGTAGGGCCTTTGATTGTGCATGTCTAATGTTTCCAGGTGGACCCTGGAGTAGCGAGACCCTGATGTGTTCCCACTTTCTGCATTGTAATAGTTTGAATTGTCACATTTAGGTTCTGGCCTTGCGGAACTGGGAGTGAAAGTGGGAGGCTCCTCTTGATGTCTTCAATGCCAGACCCAAGGTGGCAGGTATCACATTTGCTCATGCTGCCCTGTAAACACCTCCGAGTCCCCATGAAACTGCACAGACATCTGGGAAATGTAATCTCCCTGGGCAGCGGTGTGTACAGCCACAATCTGTTACTATCAAGAGCGAGGAGCAGATGTTGGCAGACACAACGCAGCCCCCTGCGCACTAATCTCTCTGGACCTCCTCACATGCCTCTGGGAGACCTCTAGTGTCTCCCAATCAGGAGCGGGGCACTCAGAAGTGTCCAGGAGACTTTCCAGACCTGGGCTTCACAGCATTCTCTCCTTCAGAGAACACTTGAAAACCTCTCCAAGAATTCCCGAGCGTAGAGACGTCCTGTTTAGGAGACAAGGCTCAGACGCTCTTTCCATGCTTCTGACTCTGGAAGTTGATGAGATGACTAGATTATGTTGCTTCAAAATCTGCTTGTTTAATGCTTCCTGTCTGGGTGAGGATAAATTAATGCTTCTAACTCAGTTTCGTGTCCTGCGGGCTGGATCAACTGCCCTGCAGATTCTCCAGTCTGATAAGTGAGTAGTATAATAAGGCAGCGCCGACAGCGCTCAGCCAGCCTCGGAGGTGAATAGTGATCACAGTACATTCGCGATAAAGCCCCAGTTTATTAAGCAGACAAATAGCAGCATTAGGTGGTCAAATAGCTCAAGAATAATAGTGAGTGAAACCTTACTGTTCTTGACTGATGATATTTGCCTTTCCATTTTTATTTACCTGATTGAAAATCTGTGGCTTTTTCACTGAAGGAAAATTCCCTCTCCCCAAATTCTTCTCAATAGTCAAGCAAATAAGAGAGAATTAACTTAAGCTAGATGATAGTGTCTGCTTCAGGCAGAAGGAGAGAAGGCTGAGGCGTCATCGAGAAAATAGTCCGCTGCAGTCTGTGTGTCATAAATACTTGGGGGTGGAGGGTGGGGGTGGGGGGGATCCGAGGAGGCTCTCTGGAAAATTCAGTGTGCTTATTCCTCCTCAAAGAGCAGGCTTAGGGAAGAATGATTCCAGGCTTAAGGACTAATGATCCCAGGCTTAGGGACTAATGACCTTCCAGTTGGACTTCTGCTCAGCAAGACTTTTTATGCTTTCATTGAAATGAAGAATTTCAGTGTAAGGCAAAACTGAAAGATAACTTGAAATTAAGCCTCCCGCATCCTTCCATTAGCCCAACAGTCGCTTCCACTCAGCCCAACCTGATTTTACCATTTGTGCTTTTTAGAGGAACATCTGTATTTAAGGAAGAAGTGTAGGGATCGAATCACTTCATGCAAATGCTTCAGGAGGAGGCAGCAGCCTTGTGAAACATAGGATAGGTTCCTTCTGGATTCTAAGTCAAAGGATATCAATTGTGTTCCTGCTACTTAACTTTCCAGTAAATACGGTGATGAGAAATGGCGATTGTTGAGAGAGGTTGTCCAGACTCTCAAAATAATCACACAGAAACAATATTATTTAAATCACTGCTTGGATTATTAGTTTTTGCATATTTCTGACTAACTCTTATATCCTAAACTAACATACCCTAATTAATCTGTGCATCGCCACATGGCTGAGGCTTACCAGGTAAAGTTCCGTCCCCAGCGTTTGTCTTCTGTGGGACTACATGGTGTCTCCTTTACTCCGCCTCCTTTCTCCCAGCATTCAGCTTAGTTTTCCCCACCTAGTTCTGTTCTTGCCCTGCTATAGGCTCAAAGCAGTTTCTTTATTCGTTAATCAATAAAAGCAACACATATAAAGAAGCACTTCCCACATCAGGTGATAACAGTGACAGTGGCTCAGCATCTATGGAGGGCATTCTGAGAACCTGACACCATTCAAAGAATCTTCCACATGTCTCACACAATCTTGTGGAAGTCTTTGGACCAGGTTAGTGTTCTCTTTCTTCTTCCTGCAAGTGTTATGAACTGAACCCAGGATCTCACACATTAGACAAGCACTCCACCACTGAACTACATCCACAGTCCCAAAAGCTTCATTTTACAGGAAACAATGAAATAGAACAATGCCAACAATCTCTCTGAAGGAAATCCAGCTAACTTATCAGACTGTTCATACAGGATACATTTCCTCTCCCTGGACTTTCACCAAGAGGCATTTCTCAGCCCTTCTTATGGTGAGATGTAGCCCGCACATCAAGGAACAGTGCTGGAAGGTGAGATAAAATGTTTAAAAAGGGCTCACCACAGGTCCACCTTCTGCCAGCGGTATATTGACTAAAAGTGGCCCTGGGGATGGTGGGGCCACAGACGGAAGAAGCCTTGGTCCCTACATCATTTCATCCACCAGAAACATCTTCCTTGCCTTACCACATAAATTATTGCATTCAGAGGCTACATAGGCCCTATCTGAAGGTGGGACCATGGCTTGAAGGAGGCTGTCTAGTTGACAGTCCTCCTTAAGTAAGTTTCTGGAAGGGCAAATGTGGCTCAGTGGGAGAGTGCATGTTTGGTGTGGAGTGCAGAATGGCTTTGGTTTAACTTACAAAATCTAAAAGGAAAGAAAAGAACACCGGGAATGAGCACTAGGAGCCGTCAATCTGGGTATCTAAGTTGATGCCTCCGGAGGTCCCTGGAAGACTGAATTTTATGTAGTTCCTAAGGCAATCTGAGAAAAGTGTCCAGGTAAGTGTTCTCTCTTGGTGTTGGTAAACATTCCACCCAGGATCAGAGCTTGCTGCAGCTAGTGCCGGGATTTCCTCCCCTCTTCCATGAACCCTACCTCCTTTCATATCTCTCTCCTTTCCTCTTGCCCTGCACTCCTCCCCATCTCGCCCTGCTTGGCCACCTTCTGGAAATTTCCAGCCTTCGAGGTGATCTTTGTGCTGTTTGTGTCTGGATGAGAGGCCACCTGAGCCAGGCCAAGTCCAATATCACTCACCCTGTCTCCTCCTGGCATTAGCCCTCCTCCTATCATCAGCCTTGCCTGCCTTGAGGGGCTTCTATACAAGTGGATTTGGGTCTATAAAACAGGTTTTCAAATGTATGCTATAAAACAGGTATTGTTGGATTGGAGATGTGCTTCAGTTGATACAATGCCAGTGTCACAAGCATGAGGACCTGAGTTTGGATCCCCATAACAACTTCAAAGCTAGGACCAGCCATAAATACCTGTGACCGCTGTCACAAGAGAGAGATTCCTGGAGCTCCCTGGCCACCTAGTCTAGCCAATCAGTGAGCTCCAGCTTCAGTGACAGACTCTGGCTCAAACAATTAAATAATTAACAAGGCAGAGAGTGATCAAGGAGACGATCTCTGGTTTCCACACAAACACACATACAAATGCATACAAACACACAAATAAATGTTAACATGATTAAAGCTTTTATTCTCGTGTGAAGGGGGATTTGTTCGAATATATATTAATTGAGGAAATGTTCCAGATGTCTTTTATGCAATATCTTAAAAATCCTAGTCTTGCAGCTAAAGCTTGCTGTGTTACAAGACAGCTTTAGTAGAAACATTGAAGGTGGTATTAAAAAACAGAAGTAATTTTCAAAGACTGTACCTGAGAAGTGTTCATCGCTGCAAGCTCATTCACTAGCAATTCTCAGTCCAGGCTACTGGTTCCTCTATGGTTTGTATTATTCTGAGGTGTGGTACTCAAACAAACCACTAATTATAGAAGGCAGAGAAGCCTCCTTAGGACTCACCTACCTTTTCCCTTGCTCCTCTTTGGCAGATGCTATCCCAGAGTCTCAAAAACCCTGCCCCAGGGACTCAAAGTGTCCTACAACTGAGTTCTTCAGCAGAGAGCTCTCATTCAGATCCAAGGATCAAAGACCAGTTCCCAGGCAAAGCAAATCCAAAAAAGTGGGATTAGAATTACTAGATTAGAGGGAATGCTTACTGCTTGAAAACATTTATTCCAGTGTACAAGTTTGGCTTAATTGTCAAAAATCAAGTGTTCATAGGTGTGTGGATCTATATCAGCATCTTAAATTTAATTCCATTGATCTATGTGTCTGTTTTTATGCCAATACCAGACTGTTTTCATTACTGTAGCTCTACAGTAGAGCTTGAAATCAGGGATGGTGATGCCTCCAGGAGTTCCTTTGTTTTACGGGACTGTTTTTTTTTTGCATTTTTATATATTCTGGATAATAATTTTCTGTTAGATGTGTAACAATCAAGATTCTCTCCCACTCTGTGGGCTTCCTCTTTACTTAGTCTCAATTGAGTGTTTCCTTAGCTGTGCAGAAGCCTTTTAGTTTCCTGAAGTTTCATTTGTCAAATGTTGGACTTAATTCTTGGACAAATGGAGTTCTATTTAGAAAGTACTTTCCTATATACCTATATCTTACATGGTACTGTGTATGGGGTGAAAAGAACCAAGGAAAAAACACCCTGCCTCGACTAGACCCAAGACCAAGGCTTGAAATCCTACCAATCCCTGAGCTTGTCCCAGAGTCAGGCTACTGAATCCCACCAATCCCTGAGCACAGAATTCCACCAATCCCTGAGTTTGAGCACAAAATCCCACCAACCCCTGAGCTTGATCCAGCATCAGGCCACAAAAAGCCACCAATCTCAAGCTACCCTGGAGAGCTCCCTCCCCCAAGAAACCCTATATAAGCTCGGTATTCTGTTCAGTTTGCTGTTGTTTCTCACCCTAGAGGCAGCCACCATCCTGGAATCTTCTTTCCCAATAAACCTCTTGAGTGAGGTTTGTTGTGCGGTTTGATATTTTCACAGAAGCCAAGCAGGAGTGGACACAATGAAAAGCCCTGTCTGGTTGCTGATTCAATGGGATGACTTGGAGATTTTCTCTGCTTAGAATAACACAGCCTTTGTTTGCTGGTGTTGTCCCCTCCAGTCCTACTCCAGTCCTAGAACTTTCATTATGAAAGCAAGTTGGGTTGTGTCAAAGCCTTTTCAGCACCTGTTGAGATGATCATGTGAATTTGACTTTAAATTCATTTATATGATTTGTTATATTTTTATGTTTCTATGTTGAACCACCTTGCATTTACAGAACAAAGTCAATTTGATTTTGGTGAATAATTTTTTTTTTTGCTATGTGTCAGTATTGAGGTCACTGCAGCAATGTTGTATTAAAGAATGAAAACACAGACTTTCTCTTGGATTTGGTTGACCAAGAGCAAGTCCAAATTTGAATTCTCCAGTCTTCTCCCCATGTCATTTGCCTGTGTGCACTCTGTGGTTACTGATCTGCCTGTTGTTTTTCTGTTCTGTGTGTCTGACCTGTCTGTTCCTGGCTCTGTCTGATGTAGTGAGCTGTGTTGGTTGTGCTCTGTATCTGTCTGCATGTGAGTCTACATCCCTGCTTGTGTGTCTCTGGGTCTGTGCCTATCCCTAACAAAGGGCTTTGCTCTCTTTATAACAAAACTGGAAACATGGCATGGGTGAGATATTAGGGATAATTATTTTGGAACTATCTTTAACAGAGGTCTTTAAGGGAAGTAGTTACTTTACTCACTCAATTGACCCAGAACAGCACTCAAAAATGCAAGCAGATGCTTTCAACCTGCATATACATGTAATTTCCAATATTTGTGTGACATTTGTTTAATATTGCTTTCAACCTTTTGGCTGCTTTCAGCATACGATTACCACAACATACACACAATATATTATTCTGGGTCAGGGGCGTGGAACAGTTCATAAATTAAATCAATGCCATTTTTAGTTTGTAAAGCTGATTGTATGGAAAATTCAAGAAATAGTAAGGTTGCTTACATTGTTCTCATCAAAGCAGGAAAACCTCAAACAGGCTGAGTAAGCAGTAGGACAGCAGGTTAAGTACATAATCGTAATGATTCTGTTGTATGGCCAGAAATATTTTCAGAAAAATGTATCATCACAGCTTGTAAATATTGAATAGATATGGAGAGAGTGAACAGCCACGTCTTGTTCCTGATTTTCGTGGAATTACTTTGAGTTTATCTCCATTTAATTTGATGTTGGCTGTCAGCTTGCTGTATATTGCTTTTATTATGTTTTAGATACATCCCTTGTATCCCTGATCTCTCCAAGACCTTTATCATGAAGGGGTGTTATATTTGTTGAAGGCTTTTTCAGCTCCTAATGAGATGACTGTATGTTTTTTTTCTTTCAGTTTATTTATATGGTGGATTACATTGACAGATTTTAGTATGTTGAATCTTCCCTTCATCTCTGGGATGAAGCCAACTTGATCATGGTGGATGATTTTTTTTATGTGTTCTTGGATTTGTTTGGCCAGTGTTTTATTGAGTATTTTTGCATCAGTGTTCATGAGGGAGATTGGTCTGTAATTCTCTTTCTTGGTTGAGTCCTTGTAGTTTGAATGTCAGAGTAACTTTGACCTCATCAAAAGAGTTTATCAATGTTCTTTCTGTTTCTATTGTGTGGAACAATTTGAGAAGTATAGGTATTAGCTCTTCTTTGAAATTCTAGTAGAATTCTACACTGAAACCATCCGGTCTTGGACTTTTTTTCTGGGAGACTTTTGATAACTGCTTCTATTTCCTTAGGGGTTATAGGTCTATTTAAATTGTTTATATGGTCGTGATTTAATTTTAGTATGTTGTACCTATTCAGAAAATTGTCCATTTCTTTAACATTTTTCCAATTTTGTGGAGTACAGGTTTTTGAAGTATGACCTAATGATTCTATGGATTTCCTCAGTGTCTATTGTTTTATCCCCCTTTTCATTTCTGATTTTGCTAATTTGGATCTTATCTCTTTGCCTTTGATTAGTTTAGATAAAGGTTTGTCTGTTTTGTTGATTTTCTCAAAGAACCAGCTCTTCGTTTTATTGCTTCTTTGTATTGTTTTCTTTGTTTCTATTTTTATTGATTTCAGCCCTCAATTTGATTATTTCCTGGTGAGTCTGCTTCTTTATGTTCTAGAGCTTTCAGGTTTGCTCTTAACTCTCTAGTGTGAGATTTCTCCACTTTCTTTATGTGGGCACTTAGTGTTATGAACTGTTCTCTTAGCACTGCTTTCATAGTGTCTTATAGGTTTAGGTATGTTCCGCCTTTACTTTTGTTAAATTCTAGGAAGTCTTTAATTTCATCATTTATTGCTTCCTTGACCCAGGGGTGATTTAACTGAGCATTGTTCAATTTCCATGAGTTTGTAGACATTCTGCAATTAATGTTGTTGTTGAATTCTAACTTTAAACCCTGGCGATCTGATAAGATGCAGTAGGTTATTTCAATTTTTTTTAATCTGTTGAGGTTTGCTTTGTTACTGAGAATGTGGTCAATTTTAGAGTAGGTTCCATGAGTTGCCGAGAAGAAGGTCTATTCTTTTGTGTTTGGGTGAAATGTTCTATAGATGTTTGTTAAGTCAACTTGAGTTTTGGTATCTATTAGTTCTCTTATTTCTCTGTTAAGTTTCTGTCTGGTTGACTTGTCCACTTGGGAGAGTAGGGTGAAGTCTCCCTCCTATTAGTGTGTGGGTTTGATGTGGGACTAAAACTTTAGTAATGTTTCTTTTACATATGTGGGTGCTCTTGTTTTTGGGGCACAGGTGTTCAGAATTGAGACTTCATCTTGATGGATTTTTCCTGTGATGAGTATGAAGTGTCCTTCTCCATCTCTTCAGATTGATTTTAGTTTGAAGTCTATTTTGTTAGATATTAGGATAGCTACACCCACTTGTTTCTTGGGTAAATTTGATTGGAAAAAATTTTCCCATCTCTTTGCTCTGAGGTAATGTCTGTCTTTGAGGTTCAGGTGTGTTTTTTTTTATATACAGCAAAAGGATGAATCCTACTTTTGTACCCCTTCTGTTAGCCTGTATCTTTTTATAAGTGAATCGAGTCCATTGATATTAATATATATTAATGACCAATGATTGTTAATTCCTGTTATTTTTTGGTAGTAGTATTTGTGTGTTTTCATTCTTTGGGTTTAACTGGTGTGAGGTTATCTGTTTCCTGTGTTTTTGTGCTTTCAATTAGCTTCTTTGAGTTGGAGTTTTCCATCTAGTACTTTCTGTGGGGTTGGATTTGTAGGTACATATTGTTTAAATTTGGTTTTGTCATGGAATTTCTTGTTTTCTCCATCAATGGTTATAAAAAGATTTGCTGGGCATGGTCTGGGCTTGCATCCATGGTCTCTTAGTGTCTGCAGCACATCTGTCCAGGACCTTCTGGCTTTCATAGTTTCCATTGAGAAGTCGGGTGTTGCTGTAAGAGGTCACTCATTCATTTCCCAGCCATCCAGACTCCTGAAATAATCACACCAAAGCAATACTATTTAAATCACTGCTTGGCCAATCACTTAAGTGTATTACTAGCTAGATCTTACATCTAGTATTAACCCATTTCCAGTATTTTATATTTTACCATGAGTCTCGTGGCCTACTATCAAGGTTCTAGCATGTTTGTCTCTGGCAGTGGCTCCATGGCTTCTCTCTGACTCCACCTCCTTTCTTCCAGCATTCAGTTTAGTTTTCCCCACCTAGCTCTACTCTACCCTATCACAGACCTAAAATAGTTCTTTAGTAACCAATGGTATTCATAGTATACAGAGGGGAATCCCACATCAGGGTGTAATTTTTATAGGTCTGCTTTTATATGTTACTTGGCCTTTTTCCTTAATATTCTTTCTTTATTCTGTATGTTTTATGTTTTGATTATTATATTTCAAGGGGACTTTTCTTTTTGGTCCAATCTATTTGGTGTTCCGTAAACTTCTTTTACCTTCATAGGCATCTCCTATAAGTTGGAAAAGTTTTATTCTATGATTTTGTTGGATATATTTTCTATGTCTTTGAGTTGGAGTCTTCTTCCATCCCTATTATTCTTAGGTTTTGTCTTTACTTGGTATCCCCAATTTCCTGAATGTTTTGTGTTAAGAATTTGTTGTATAAATAGATGGAAACAGAGGCAAAGACCCACATCGGAGCATTGAACTGAGCTCCCAAGATCCAGCTGAAGAGTGGAAGGAGTGGGAGTATGAGCAAGGAAGTCAAGACCATGAGGAGGTCATCCACTGAGACAGTTTGCTTGAGCTAATGGTAGTACACCAACTCCAACTGGACTGGGAATGAACAAACATGAGAACAAACTAGTCCTTCTGAATGTGTTTGACAGTTGGGGCAGACTGAGGGGTCACGATAGTGACACTGGAATTTGTCTCTACTGCATATACTGGCTTGGGATCCTATTCTCTTTGGATGTATACCTTGCCCAACCTAGATGTAGTAGGGAGGCCCTTAAACTTCCCACAGGGTGGGGTGCATTGCTGTCTCTTAGGATTGGAGGGGGATGGGGTGGGAGGGTGGGTGGAGGGAATGGGAGGGTTTTGGGGGGAGGGGAGGGAGTGGAAATTTGGATTGGTATTTTTTTTTATTTAAAAAGTATTAAATAAAAAGTTTTTTTGAAAAAGAATTTGTTGTATTTATCATTTTCTCTCACTGAAGAATCTATTTCCTCTATAGTATCTTCAACATTCATGATTCTTTCTTTCATCTCTTGCATTCTGTTGGTTATGCTTACATTGGTGGTTCCTGTTCATTTATTCAGATTTTCCATTTCCAGAATTCCCTCAGTTTGAGTTTTCTTTATTGCCTCTATTTCAGTTTTCATATCTTGAACTGTTTCCTTCACCTGTTTGATTGCTTTTTCTTGGTTTTCTTAAGTTTCTTTAAGAGATTTGTTGATTTCTTCCATTTTTTTGTTTGTCTTTTCCTCCATTTCTTTAAGGGATTTTTCATTTCATTTCTCTATCATCTTTATAAAGTTTTTTTATAAAGTTTTTTTGTGCTTCTTCTGGGTTAGGATGATAAGGTCTTTCTGTTGTATGATCACTGGTTTCTGTGTTACCATGTTGCTTTTTAGGTTGTTGAATGAATTTTCTTATTGATGCTTATTCATTTCTTCCTTGAATTGATGCTGGGAATGTCTTTGCCTCTTGGTCCAATTCTTGCAGTTGCTGTCTGTGTCTCAGGGAGCTGCTGAGGTCTCTCTTGGCCTGCTCTCTTGGTTATCTCTGTGTAGTTGAAGCCTGTGCCTCAGCGTTCCTCTGAGGTCACAGGGGATGAGTGGGTTTGGGGGTAGAATGGGCCCTGTAGCTTACAGGGTACAATCGATGGGTGGTGGTGTTTGAGCAGTCTACCTGCAGGAAGTTTTCTTGCTGCCTGGCCGATGAAGCTGAGGCAGGTAGAAGAGGGGCCCAGGGTTTTGCCCTTGTTATGAGGGCCTAGAGAGTGGGGTGCCCAGCTGGTTGGCCGATCACTCACCTCTTGGTCCACTGTGTGCAGTTGCAGCCTGTGCTTCAGAGTTCCTCTGAGGTTGCAGGGGATGGGTGAGTTTAGGGGCAGAGTGGGCCTTGTAGTTTACAGGGTCCAATTGATGGGGGCAGGTGTTGGACAGCTGTCAGATCTTTTGTGTTTCAATATGAATTTTAAGATGTATCTTCTGTCTCTGTGAAGAATGGCATTTGGATTCATTGAGCCTATTGGTTACTTTTGGTTTTTTTTTGCTATCCGTTCATCCATAACCATGAGATAACTTCATATCCTCCAAAGTCTTCAATTTCCCTTTCAGTATTTTAAAGTTCTCAATGTAGAATTTTTTACATCCTTAACTGAGCTTATTGTAAGTTTTTTAAAGGCTACTGTGAATGGAATTGTTTCCTTCATTTTATTTTCAGCAAGTTTGTCATGAATATATAGGTAGGTTAGTGAATGTTTTTAAATCTTGACATTTTGGTGAAGTATGTTCACCAGGTCTTAAGAGTTTCCTGGTGGAGTCTTTAGGGTCTTTAATTAAAAAATCACAACATCTGCAAATAAGAAATACTTTTTTGCAGTAAATCATGGGGTTGTCCTGGCCCAATTTCTTGCGGGGTATTTGTCATAGGTTTTTCAGGTTGGAGTCCACGGCTGCTAGGGCACCATGTACCTTCTAGTTCCGGAAAAACCAAGGCCCTCTATCAGGCAGTAGAGCATTCAAGTGCCTAAGTGTCTCAGTGTTTCCTTAGAAGTCAATGAAATATCTAGAATCTTGGCAGACAATTAGTATTAGACATTAATCTGTGACAGTAGCTTGCAACTGTCATTATATCCTAGTAACCACCACGATATTTTGGTTTTGATAACTGTATAAAAAGTCTGGTTGCTTGAAGTAAACCTGTCCCAGTCTCAGTCTTGTTGAGACTCCTCCAACCCAGCCTGATCTTCATTCCCACCAGCCCTATCAGGAGACCCTGGTTCAGTAAGGGAGTGCTGGTACTTACAGGAGTTTGCCAAACAGGCCCTGAAATATGGGAATTTAAGAATAAGAAAAAGAAAAAGTTGAAGTTAAGAACTCTTGTTTGCGATGCACACATAAGCATAATAAGACAGGACATTAATTCATTGCAGATAAAAATGGAACAGGCAGTGTCCATGGAGTCACATTTGTCTGCTGGCAGAAGTTGAAGCGAGACACCATTAGCTGATGAAACTCTTGGAGTTCATTAACAAACTTCAGTCTTCTTTCCCTGAAGAGGGATCTCTGGTCCCAGAACTTGGTCCTAGCCCGGAAGAGTAAATCCAGGGAGAATTGGATGCAAGAGGACCAGAAAAAGTTCCTAGTGATGCTTTTCAGTTTTGGAAAGAAAGAAAACAGTAATTGATAAATATGACACAGTTGAAATTAAAAGTGAAAGGGATCAGGAAAAAGCAGAAATAGCACTGGTAATAGAAGAAAAATTAGAACCCAAAGACATCGTCTAGTTTCTCTCTTTGTGATGAAGTTGTCTGTGGCGAACTATCGCCGCCATTACAAGATGGCGCCGAGAGCCTGATGAACAAGTGTGTTTTGGCGTGTTAGACCAACGTCTCTACCGCCTGATCTTGCTCTTGATCTGCCCAGCAACAGCTGCTTCCAATCCCATGCGGCCATGTCTCTTTGGTTCTGAACACGCCCATTCTCCCTGTATATATTCAGCCGCTTTCCGCCATTGGTGGCCCCCTACTTCCACCAGTCAACTGTAACCGAGTGCACTTCAATAAAGCGCGATAGAGAAGGATCCTGTGTCGGTGGTCTTCATTTCATCGCTGGTCGAGTCTTGGCGGGCCACAGCTGGTGCCGAAACCCGGGAACTTCGGCGGACACCGTAGGGGGGCGAAGAGGATTCAGAACTCTACACGCGAAGTGGTCGACGTCGGTAAAGTATCCTCAGGTATGTCGAGCTTGCTGGTGGGGGGGGTTGAGCCTGTGTGGTTTGGCATCGCTGCGGTAGTCTTTGGGTTGATAATTTTTTTCTGCTGCCTGTGCTTGTGGTGTGATCGTCCCGGAGAGGAGTGCCTCTGCTGCGTGTCAAACTGAAAGTAAAATCCGGGGTAGACAACTCGGTATTTCAGTCCCATCGTAAGACTCTCGTAAAGAAGGAAGGTGATGGGCTCGGACAGCAGCAAGGGTCGAGCGCCCGACTTTGTTAGCCCAATACAAGCTTTATTGAAAGAACGGGGATTGAAGGTCTCTGATGGCACTATTAGAACCATATTAAAAGACATTGACCAACAGGCACCGTGGTTCGTAGTGTCAGGGGACTTAAATATCCCTTGTTGGGAGAAACTGGGGAAGGACCTCGACAAGGCAGAGGAAAGACATCAACTTAGAGCAGGTACGATCCCGCTCTGGAAATTAATTCGTGCTTGTTTAAAAGAAGGCAAGCATATGGAGCATGTGAAAAGAGGGCGACGCGCGTTGACAGAGCATCAGGATAGCCTCTCAGAGTTAAGCTCAATGAAGGGAGATGAGGATAGCAAAAGAAATGGATCCAAACTGGGAGAGAAGGAGAAACCCAGTAAGAAAAAAAGGGACCCCGATCATGGGATAGAGAAAAAAGGAAATCCCGATCAGGGAGCAAAAGGGGAGGAGGGTGAGAGACCCGTGCCAAGTGCACCCCTCTACCCACCCCTCGATGAATTTTTAGATGAATTTGCCACCATGAACTTGTATAAGGATGAAGGACTAGAGGGAGATGAGGAACTGAGTGGGAAGAGGAAGAGCTGGAGGAAGAGGCAGCTAGATATGAGGAGGGCCGATATGAACCACAGCCTAGCTATGCTCCACCGCCATACCCAGGTCGGAACAAGCGTGGTACGGCAGGGGGAGCTCATAGACTCTCTCGAAATACTCTTCGATATCTAGCTGAACTTACCCCAATCCCGTCTATGGCGTTTCCTGTTTTTGAGGATCAGGACCAGCGGAGGTATCATGAACCAATTCCATATAAACAGCTGAAAGACTTAGTCGAGGCCTCCCGGACTTGGGGACCCAACGCACAGTATACCATAACCTTATTGGACAGGATATTGAATTCAGCATTAACACCCAATGATTGGTGGGAGATATCGCGGGCTTGCTTGACCACTGGGCAATACCTAGATTATAGATCTGTGGTGACAGAGGCAGCCCATGCGCAGGCTAGAGTCAACACTCAAGCACAAAATACAGCGCCATGGAATGCTGACATGCTTCTGGGTCAAGGCCAATGGGCCGTGAACCAGACAGCTTATCCAGTTCAGGTTTATCAACAAATCCATGATATTTATAAAAGGGCATGGAAAATGATCCCAAAAAGAGGAGAAGTGTCAGGAAATCTGACTAAGATAATACAAGGCCCAAATGAGCCATTCTCAGATTTTGTAGCTAGAATGGTGGAAGCAGCGGGAAAAATTTTTGGTGACGCCCAGGAAGCCATGCCGCTGGTGCAGCAGTTAGTGTATGAACAATGTACAAAAGATTGCCAAAGGGCCATTACTCCCTGGAAGGGAAAAGGGCTAGATGCCTGGCTAAAGGCCTGTCGTGAGATTGGAGGCCCACTGACAAACGAAGGGCTAGCCCGTGCCATGATAGCCGCCACAAAACAAAAGAGCCGCCAGAATGGCTGTTTTGCCTGTGGTAGGCAGGGACATTTGAAACGTGATTGTCCAAACAAAGGGAGCTCAAGCAATGGCCCACCGGCAGGCAGACAACCAGGCACCTGTCCTAGGTGTAAGAAAGGGAAACACTGGGCCAATGAATGCAGGTCAACAAAAGATATTAATGGTCAACCCATAAACAACCCATATGTTCCCAGGTCAAAAAACATGCAGAGGGGCCCTCGACCCCAGGGCCCCAAAATCTATGGGGCAATACAGGAGGGGAACATGGATCCTCCCAAATCGCCCGACGAGCCACATCAGGCTCCGCAGGGATGGACCTCCGTGCCACCTCCGGGTTGGTTTTACATGAAGGGACCGCTTCCAAAAGATTCAGTGGGAATTGTTATCGGTAGATCCTCTAGTACAATGAGAGGGCTGCTGGTACTCCCAGGAGTTATTGACCCAGATTATCAAGGGACCATTAAGATCATGTGTCACTCTCCTTTTGGAATTGTTTCTATAGCTCCGGGAGATCGAATAGCTCAGATGATAGTCGTGCCATCCATGCATGAGCGCTTTCCGGCTCATACCGCGGAGAGAGGAGACAAAGGGTTCGGGTCTTCCGGAGTAGATATGGCCTGCCTTTCCTTGGAGTTGAACGATCGGCCGATGTGTACATTAAAAATAGAAGGGAAGTCCTTTACAGGGCTGATAGATACAGGGGCAGATAGGAGCGTTATGAGCCGTCAGTTTTGGCCTAAGAGCTGGCCGTTGCAAAAGGCTTCACAAACACTCCAAGGGCTAGGATATCAGAACACACCTGACATGAGTGCGAAGAGCTTAAAATGGAATGTGGATGGCCAAGAAGGATTTTTTCAACCTTTCGTACTAGATCTGCCATTAAACTTGTGGGGAAGAGATGTACAAAAGCAACTAAAACTTATGTTAACCAATGAGGGAAGTTACTCAAGTACTAGCCAAGAACTTATGAGTAAGCAGGGATATATGCCCGGAGCAGGTTTAGGCTGTAATTTACAAGGTAGGCCTGAGCCTATTATCCCAGAGGGAAAACATGATAGAAAGGGTTTGGGTTTTTCTTAGGGGCCACTGAAGATTATATAAAAATTCCATGGAAGACTAATAAGCCCGTATGGATACCCCAGTGGCCCCTCTCTCAGGAAAAACTCCATGCGGCATGGCAGTTGGTGAGAGAACAATTACAACTAGGACATATAGAGCCATCCACATCGCCATGGAATGCTCCCATATTTGTTATAAAGAAGAAATCAGGAAAATGGCGCTTATTGCATGATTTGAGAGCCATTAATGCACAAATGTCCTTAATGGGCCCGATTCAAAGAGGCCTTCCTGTGCTTTCAGCTTTACCTAAAGGATGGCACGTATATGCCATCGATATTGTTGATTGTTTTTTCTCCATCCCCTTGCATCCAGCTGATAAAGAGCGCTTTGCCTTTACTATTCCTTCATTAAATCATGAGGAACCCGACAAACGATACCAATGGCGGGTCCTGCCTCAGGGCATGGCAAATAGTCCTACTATGTGCCAGCTCTTTGTGGATGCGGCCCTTACCCATGTTAGGAGGAGTTTTCCTGATGTAAGAATAATTCATTACATGGATGATATCTTACTAGCGAGCCCAGAGAAGGTTAAGTTAGATCAGGCCTTAATTGCCTTGGAGGCAGCCCTGGGAGAGAAAGGACTTTATATAGCTCCAGAAAAGGTACAAAAGACTGAAACAGTGGAATTTTTAGGATCTAAGATTGAATTACAGACAATCAGACCACAAAAAATTAAGATAGGCACACAACACCTAAAGACCCTTAATGATTTTCAAAAGCTTTTAGGAGATATTAATTGGTTGCGCCGATATCTCCCTATGACGAGGGAAGAATTAAAACCATTATTTAGGATTTTGGAAGGTAATCCTGATCTTAATTCACCAAGGAGTTTAACGGCAGAAGGACGCGAAGCCCTCAAATTGGTTGAGGCCACAATTCAGAAAGTACAAGTGATGCGCATTGATCCTTTGCGCCCATTAACGTTTTGTATAGTTCACACTTCTGGTAGCCCCACGGGGGTGTTTTGGCAAGATGCTCCGGTATGGTGGATACATAGCCATTCTCAAGGCCAAAAAACTTTAACTTATTACCCTGAAGCTGTTGCCTCTCTGGCCTTATTGGGGCTGAAGTTTTCAATTTCTACCTTTGGGTATGCGCCAGATAAATTGATCATACCCTATACAAAAGAGCAGGTAGAGGTCCTTGCTGGTACAATAGATAGTTGGGCCATTCTTGTTACAGCTTATTCAAATTTGATAGATAATCATTATCCCCAAGATAAATTGTTACAATTTTTGTGCCATAATATTATATATTTTCCTATTATTACCTCTCAAACACCGATTTCAGGTGCACTGCATATTTTTACAGATGGATCAAAAACAGGATTAGGAGTTTATCAAGTTATGGGGAGCGAGCCAGTGCAGTTACAATTTCGCCCTGGAGCCCCCCAGGTGACTGAATGTTTGGTCGTTTTGGAAGTTTTCAAGGCTTTTCATTCATGCTCATTTAATTTGTTATCAGATTCCTCCTATGTTGTTAATGCGGTTCGACACTTGGAGGCTACATCACATATTAAAGAACAAAGTATGATTGCGGCAGTCCTTTATCAAGTACAACAGTGTATTTATAAAAGAGACACGCCGTTCTATATTGGTCACATAAGGGCACATTCAGGCTTGCCTGGACCACTCGCTGGTGCTAACGCCACGGTGGATGCTCTTACAAGAGAACAGCTTGGACTGCTATTATACGACTCAGTACTCCAAGCCCAATCCTTCCATCACAACTTTCATGTACCTGCCGAGACGTTACGCCTCCGCTTTAATATCACTAGGAACCAAGCCAGAGACATAGTCAAATCCTGCCAGACATGTGTGATGTTTCATCACCCGCCTCACACCGGGGTTAACCCTCGGGGATTGAAGCCCCTAACCTTGTGGCAAATGGACGTAACCCACGTTCCTGAGTTTGGCAAACAGAAATGGGTGCATGTTTCTGTGGACACCTATTCAGGTGTCATTCATGCTTCCGCCTTAACGGGTGAGAAAGTGAGAAATGTAAAAACCCACTGTCTAGAGGCCTGGGCAGCTTGGGGAAAGCCTGTAACCTTAAAAACAGATAACGGTCCTGCCTATGTGGCCCAGGGCTTCAGATCCTTTTGCACTCAAATGCAAGTAGCTCATCTCACTGGGCTGCCCTACAACCCTCAAGGGCAAGGGATTGTTGAACGTGCAAATCGAACCCTCAAAGAGATGCTACAAAAACAAAAGGGGGGTATTGAGGGCTCTGCCTCTCCCAAGGATCGTTTATCACTAGCCCTCTTTACCTTGAATTTTTTAATCTTGGATAATCATGGCCGTTCACCGGCAGATAGACATGCTGGCCACATTATAACATCCACAGAATATGTAAAATGGAAAGACGTGTTAGATAACAAATGGCATGGACCGGATCCTGTAATACAGAGATCCAGGGGAGCTGTTTGTGTTTTTCCTCAGCAGCGGCCCGATCCGGTGTGGGTGCCTTCGAGGTTAACCAGAACAGTGGCAGACAAAGAAGACGCCGGACAGCCCCAGGATGACGAGCCAATTCTCGAGGAAGCACCGTCTGACCCTGAACATCATACTCGCCCTTGCTCCCCTTCTGATGACTGTTAATAGCCAAGACAATTATTTTTGGGCAGTTACCCGCACCTGGCCCATTCCCATGCCGGTTACTAATGTTTCTAGAATCTTGCCCCATTTGTATATAAAAGATTGCCTTTTTGATTTGTCCTGCCAACAAGCAGATTATAGAGAAGAAGCTTATAATGCAACCAGCTACTATTTACAGGGAACCCTTTGCCTGACTAGTAATAGTAGCGCCTCCCTTCCCTCTTGTTTGATGTTAGACTTTAAGATGTTTGCTAGTTATTTAGATCCTTTAAATGGCATTCACGAATCGTGGATGCTTGATGCCATATTTCAGACTCTTAAGCAGGCGAATGGGGGCAAGTCAAGTGGCTCAGGTGATATAAGCAACCAGACTGTTTTTAATGTTACCACCTATACGTTAAATGTTACCGCTGCCCTTCCATTTGTTGTTCAGACAGGTAATTCCAATGGGACAAAAGACAATACCCATAATTACAGCCTATCCTTACCTCGCTGTGAGCGTAGGGTAAATTTTCAATGGCCACCTGCATTTTTAAATTGTGTCCCTCGCTTTGACAAGCCCAAACCAGCTTCTCCGGGCTGGTGGCTTTGGAAAGAGCTACCAAAGTCAACGAAACAAGGATTAAAAAGGGGTCTGCTTACCTCACCTTGGATTTATTCCAATAATTATGGAGGTTTTGTGGATCTGTCACCTTTTATTTTATTTAACACTTCCAAGTGGATATTAACAAATAGTTCAGGAGTGTTAAATGGGTCCAAGTTGTTGATCCAAGAGAGTGAAGGGGTGGCTAATATTTCCAAATCAAAAAATCCAGTTTGTGTGGATGCCCCGTTTTTATGGATTTTAAGCAATCACTCTACCGACAAACAGCTTAACTGCTCAAAGACTTCTTGTGTATTATCTCAATGCTGGTCCTTTCGGCACACAACCGGCCTGCTAGCGAAGGTGCCTACCTTTGTGTGGGTACCAGTGAAGGCAGACCCAAATGAATTTTCTGTGTTGTCCCTGATTCGGCAAAAGCGAGATTTCGGTATCACAGCAGCTATCGTAGCAGCTATTGCTGTTTCCGCAGCTGCGGCTGTTACAGCTGGGGTAGCTATGGCTAACCAGGTGCATGTAGCAAATACCATTAATGAAGTAGTGCAGAAAACCTCGGAAGCCCTGATACAACAAGAAGCTATAAATAAGCATTTGGCTTCAGGAATTTTATTACTTAATAAGAGGATAGATTTAGTGGAAGAAAATTTATATAAGATGTTTGATGTTATGGCTATGAGTTGTGTTTTACGCAAAGAATACTTATGTGTTACTCCTTATTTTGCATCATTTAATGAATCAAAACGATTATCCAATTACTTGAAAGGTAATTGGAGCTTGGAGTTTGAGCAATTACAATCCAATTTAAGCTTGAAAATTTTAAGTTTAAATGCTACCAAAGCAGAAGTGATTACACTTGGAGAGTTTACGGACTGGCTGGTTACTACCTTCTCTTATATTAAAGAGTGGGCTGGGGTTGGTGTGATTGGTGTGCTGATGTGTACAGGGTTGATGGTGGCACTGTTCTTGATTATAAAGATGATGAGAGCACGCAAAAGGGAGAAGATGGCAATTGTCCGAGCACTCGCTGCACTTGAGGCTGGCACATCCCCCCAAGCTTGGCTCACTATGTTTAAAGAGACTTAAGCCGTGTCTTTGCACCCGACGGGTCCTGTTGCCCATTGCACTCGGAAGAACGGCTTGCCTTACCCGGGTGGCTTGCACCACAGAGTGCACAGGGTGAGCCACCCTGGAAATCATGGTTCCGTGCAGACGGGTTTCCTCTGACTAATTTTCCCGTCCCTGGAAAAACAGAGATTATCATTTTTGCCCAGGGGGGAACCCTCTAATTTCAGCCATGACTGGAGGTCTCTTTCATTAATCAAACAAAAAAGGGGGAGATGTGGCGAACTATCGCCGCCATTACAAGATGGCGCCGAGAGCCTGATGAACAAGTGTGTTTTGGCGTGTTAGACCAACGTCTCTACCGCCTGATCTTGTTCTTGATCTGCCCAGCAACAGCTGCTTCCAATCCCATGCGGCCACGTCTCTTTGGTTCTGAACACGCCCATTCTCCCTGTATATATTCAGCCGCTTTCCGCCATTGGTGGCCCCCTACTTCCACCAGTCAACTGTAACCGAGTGCACTTCAATAAAGCGCGATAGAGAAGGATCCTGTGTCGGTGGTCTTCATTTCATCGCTGGTCGAGTCTTGGCGGGCCACAGTTGTCTGTCATCCTCCTTGTGATGTTTTTACCCCTCCACCTCCTGCTCCAATTCCCTGTGCTCCTAACCTCCAGCCATCCAGTACATTTCCTGCTAACATGGTGACTTTACACCGCTCCGCTTCATCTCCTGCTGAGACTATTAAGGAAGTTCCTCAACCCCTGGTGAAAGAGTTATTCCCTTTTAAACCGTCATCTAAGTATCTGATGCCGGAGGCTCTGTACTGAGCCCAGGAGATCGGAGGGGGAATGGAAGGACCTCTCTTTTTGCAGAGAACGAAACACCCAATCCCAGTAACTCGGGGCAGTTAGTTAAAAATTATATACCCGTTTCACTTAAGACTCTGAAAAATGTCAAGCAGGATTGTGCTCAACATGGACCAACTGCTGCTTTATTTTGTATCTCCTTGATTCTCTTTCTGAAGAAGCATTTCTTCCTTCTGAATGGAAGATGTTAGCAAAAGGTTGTCTTACTACTAGGGGTTTAGAACTGACTATTTAGGAAGATTTCGGGACCAAGCTATTAGAAATCAACAAAACAACATACCTCTAACTTTTGAGGTGTTAGCAGAAGGCATGTATAGTGATGTTTAATGACAGATTACATATCCTCCTGAGGCTTATTGACAAATAAATATTTTTGGCATGGTGTAACTTGTCAGATTCTGGAAGAAAGACAGAGGAACTTTTAAAATTAGACAGAGGCCTGATGAGTCATATCAAGATTTTGTTTCTCATCTTTTGCAGGTGGTTAGTCACCTGACGGTTGACAGAGAGGGAGGCAGGGATCTTATGATATGAGAATGTTAATGCTGCATGCCAGACTGCCATCCGTCCCTTTGGAAAGAAAGGCGATATTAATGATTACATCTACTTCTGTGCTCTTGTATGCTAAAGGGTTATCTCTGACTGCAGCCCTCCACGGGCAGATGGTGCCTCAACTATGCCAGAGATTTGCTCCTATTGATTAAAAGAGAGCTTTGAAAGGTGTTTCCTCTTGCTCTTACGGGGACTTAAGATACGTTGAAACCGAAAATTCCTTCACACATTTCCACATGCTGTAATGCTACCCATACAGGTTCAGTCCATTCTCTAGGAGACGAAGAATCAGGATTACATTATAAAAATGGCACTTTGCTTTATGCTGAAAATAGCAGTATTCTGGAAGATGTGGAAGTAAAAATTGAGTTAACACATTATGGATTGATTATGGCTCCTGAGAAAATTCAGCACTCTAATCCAATTTTATATCTAGGAAAGTTGATAAAGTCTTCAACAATCACTGCTCAAAGGGGGGAAGTCAGGAAGGACAATTTCAAACCTCTAAATGGTTTCCAAACACTGCTAGGGGACATGAATTGGGTTAGACCTGGTTAAAAATCCCCACACCACAACTCTAGCCTTTATTTGATGTTCATAAGGGGAATCCTGATTCCTCACCTCCTAGTGATTGGACTGAGCTTACAGCATGTGGGAACGAGCATAGGAACACTCAGCTTCAGTGCAGCTCAGGTCCCTATGCGTTCCTATGTTGTTAGTTATCCCTTCTCTCAACATCTCCTCAGTGATGCTCTGAGATGAGAGACCAAGAGACATCTGGGATGACAGAAACATCTCTCTATAGTCCCAAAACATGTTATTACTCCACACTGGCTGCTGGTTGATGAACTATAATTCTACGCAGATCTCACACAAAGCAACTATTTGGACAAGAGTCACCAAAATTTGTATTGCTTATGATAAAAGTGTTGGAACTTTTGAGGCATACTTCAGATGACTCAATACTGACTTCTTCTTTATATCCTTTTCAAATTAATAGTCACTCTCCTTCCATCAAGCATATTGATTTTGCATCAAAACATGACCTTTTATTTCATAAAAGTAACAGCCTTCAGCTGATACCCTCTGCAGTGTAGTATTTATAGATGCCACCGAAGACGGCAGGGTACCCTGGTTTCTAGAGATGCTTTGTTGGTCTTTACTCAGGTGCCTCTGGACATCAGATGTAATTGCACATGCTTTGCATCACTTTGCACCATTACCCTCGATCTATGAACTTATATTCTGCTTCACAATATGCATTCCTGGCAGTGAGCATCAAGAAACAGTATGGAGCCCTTAACCAGGTACCCTTATTCCTGGTTTATTACAGTTATTCAACAGGAACTGTAGACATGGGAAAATCCAGGTTATTTGGGCTCTATTAGGTCCCAGTCTAAGCTAGGACCTTTGCATTACCTGAAAGAGATGCACAGGCAGGCTCCCTTTAACTGCTCTCTTTCCCTAGGTACTAACGGCCTGGAGGGAGCATGAGAGCCTCACGCACACTTTCATCCACACGACTCAGCACTGATCCAGATGTCCTTCCCTAACTAAAGAGTATCCTCTCTGGATAGGTAAGAAATGCCCTTCATGTGTGAGAGTCAGCATCACGCCTCTACCGTGTTATGCCGTGACTCCCTAAGGATCATTGCCAAGTCATACGTGGCACGGGGATGTTACTCATGTCCCCAGCTTGGGAAGTTAAAATATGTTTATGTCATTGTGGACATTTACTCATCACTCATTTTCTGTTCTCTATCAGGAGAAGCAGTTAAAGATGTTGTCACCTTTTTTAAAAAAAAATATTTATTTATTTATTTATTGTGTATACAATATTCTTTCTGCGTGTATGCCTGCAGGCCAGAAGAGGGTACCAGACCTCATTACAGATGTTTGTGAGCCACCATGTGGTTGCTGGGAATTGAACTCAGGACCTTTGGAAGAGCAGATAATGCTCTTAACCGCTGAGCCATCTCTCCAGCCCAGATGTTGTCACTTTTGACTCAGAGCTTTTGCTATTTTAAACCCCAGTAAAATTTTGGAAACCGATAATGGTCCTGCATACACGGCCAAGCGTTTTCAGAAAATGTGACAACATTATGTTGTAACCCACATCACAGGCATTCCATATAATCTTCAGGGTCAATCTTTTGTGGGAAGAATTGATTGACAACTTCAGTGTTATTTAAAAATAAAGGAGGGGAAAAGGGTAGTATATCTTCTATTTTATATACTTGATTTTTTTTTTTAATTTGGGCCAGGATGGTCTTCCTGCTGCACAACATTTTGGGGATCCCTCTGAAACAATTCAGGGTCATGATCCTTTGGAGAGATGTTTTGTCAGGCCAGTAGAACATCCTGATCCAGTAATTCATGGGAGTTGAGACTGTGTTTGTGGGGTTTTTTCCCCCTCAGGGTGCTGAGAAACTGATGTGAATGCCTGCAAGACTGACTCTATCTGTGGAAGAGGTGCAAAGAGGGTCAAAGGGCATCTGGAGAGACCTGAAGAAAAGAGAGCAAATGGGGTGACTGAGCTGTTAAACTAAGAGCTCTGGAGGACCCAGATGACCCAGAGGACCTGGATTTGATTCACTGCACCAGTGGTCGCTGGTGGCTCACAACTGCCTATAACTCCAATTCCAGAGAATCTCTTCTGGCTCTGTGCACACTGCAAACACTGTGCACACAGAGTGCACAGACGTAAAAGCAGACAAGGCAACATTACACTTAATAAAATAAAAGAATTATGGAGGTTATTTCCAATACTTCTGCCATAGCCTCTTTTATAACATGTTTCTTTTTTTTAAATTATTAATTAATTTATTTAATTATTAAAGATTTCTGCCTCTTCCCCGCCACCACCTCCCATTCCCTCCCCCTCCCCCAATCAAGTCTTCCTTCCTCCTCAGCCCAAAGAGCAAGCAGGTTTCTCTGCCCTGTGGGAGGTCCAAGGACCACCCACCTCCATCCAGGTCTATTAAGGTGAGCATCCAAACTACCTGGACTCCCACAAAGCCATTACGTGCAATAGGATCAAGAACCCATTGCCATTGTTCTTCAGTTCTCAGTAGTCCTCATCGTCCATTATGTTCAGCGAGACCGGTTTTGTCCCATGCTTTTTCAGTCCCCGGCCAGCTGGCCTTGGTAAGTTCCCGATAGAACATCCCCATTGCCTCAGTGTGTGGGTGCACCCCTCGCAGTCCTGAGTTCCTTGCTCGTGCTCACTCTCCTTCTGCTCCTCCTTTGGATCGTGAGACTTCAGTCCAGCTTCAATGGAAGAATGGATGAAGAAAGTATGGAATATATACATATTAGAGTACTACTCAGCAGTAAAAAACAATGACTTCTTGAATTTTGCATACAAATGGACGGAAATTGAAAACACTATCCTGAGTGAGGTAAGCCAGACCCAAAAAGAGGAACATGGGATGTACTCACTCATATTTGGTTTCTAGCCATAAATAAAAGACATTGAGACTATAATTTGTGATTCTAGAGAAGCTAAATAAGAAGGTGAACCCAAAGAAAAACATATAAGCATCCCCCTGAATATTAACCTTCATCAGGCGATGAAAGAAGACAGAGACAGAGACCAACATTATAACATGTTTCTTAATCCATGTCATGATTAACCGTTACATGGTTTGTCTTTGTAACAATGGGGCAATTGGATAGTCTTTGAAAGCTTTCAACCCAATATCTAGACTTCTAGAAGGTATCCAAATTCTCCCAGTTATTACATCTGCTAGGATCCATCCCACTTAAACATGAAAGCAGTTTTCTGTGTTGCTGGTCAGTCTCATCTTCCAGAAGTGATGCATCATCATTGAGGAGCCAGACACAGCCCTCTGTGCACATCTGGAGTTCACCACCTGTATAGAAGCCACAGCTATACTACCAACACAAACCCAAATGTCTGCCTTCACTCAGAGACATCAAACCAACTTGCTGGAGAATGGTGTCAGTTTAAAAGTTGGATAAAACAGTAAATGTAAGTAGGCAAATTCATCAACCAACAGGAAGATGAAGTCTAGGTGAAAGGTAATATAACTGTGTCTACGTGTTCAAGAGAACCAAATCTTACTAATTCCTTTGACTTGGAAGAGAGACTGGTGAGATTGAATAAAATATACAACTAGGTAGTTTTTATAGATAGAGGCTCATTGTCTATCACATCTCAAAGTACAGGGAAGAAAACAAAAGCCTTTGCTGTGTGTGGGACTCTGGGGACTCTTGCAGACCTCTTGAAAAGAGCATATTCAGAGAGAGAGAGAGAGAGAGAGAGAGAGAGAGAGATGCAATCTAGTAAAATAGGATATTCCTAGGCCAAGAGTCTAATCCCACAACCCAGGAAAGCCTGAATTCTTTATTAGAGAACAATGAAAAAGGTAGGAGTAAGGAGAAAATAAACATACAGGTCACGCCGGGCGGTGGTGGCGCACGCCTTTAATCCCAGCACTTGGGAGGCAGAGGCAGGCGGATCTCTGTGAGTTCGAGGCCAGCCTGGTCTACAAGAGCTAGTTCCAGGACAGGCTCCAAAACCACAGAGAAACCCTGTCTCGAAAATCAAAAAAAAACAAAAAAAAACAAAAAAAAAAAAACAAACAAAAACAAAAACAAAAACATACAGGTCACAAAAAGAACAGGACTGAGCGGGCTGCTGCCTGACCTGATAGCTGGATTTCATCCCAAGTCTCAGCAGCCTGTCTCACCCTGGGAGTGCCTTTGTCATGTGTGTTCCTGTTCTTGTCTAGTTCTTCTTCAAGGAGATCAGTTGATAGATGACAGTCTAGTTCATGGTCAGTGCCTCACAGGTGGAATCCCAGATCCAGGCCACATCTTCTGGTGAAATCTCTGCTCTCTGTAATAACTGATTGTTGGAAATTTTCTCTAGATGAATATGCTGAAGATACCCTCACAGGTGGAATCCCAGATCCAGGCCACATCTTCTGGTGAAATCTCTGCTCTCTGTAATAACTGATTGTTGGAAATTATCTCTAGATGAATATGCTGAAGATACCCTGTGAGATAATGTGTAAAAGTCAGTGGGAGTGCATTTGTTTATCAGGGACAGGGACAGCTGCGGGAGGAAACTTGTTCAGCTATGTCCCTTAGAATTAAAGCATTTACTATTTTTGTTGCAACATAGTTTATTCTATAATATATTTCTCATGTTGTAGAAGAGTCAAAGAATAAAGGATTAAATCCTGTCCATGCTTATTTACACACACACACACACACACAGACACACACACACACATTCACTGGGTATTAGATATTTGGTCTTGGACTCTCATTTCCAAAGCTTCTGGAAACAATGAAGAGTTACTGGGAACTAGGGACTAAATCCAGAGGGATAAGGAGCAAACTTATTGAAGTGTAAAAGAAGGGACTGAGGAGTTGCCTGAAGTTTGTACTGGATGTGTAGGTTGGAGTAGGATGTCTATATATAAGCTGTGGACAGCTGGATGGTTATAGAGGCTCAAAAATGTGAGCCTATTTCCACCTTGTCCAAAGGTCAGAGAGTTGGAACTTACCTCTATTCCTTCAAGGTTATTGTACATTTCTACCTCAAACAAAGGTTCCACCTAGATTTAGATCAGAGAGTTCTGTTCTCTCAAGGTTATTGTCAACAAGTGTTTAAAATAATATCCAGACCTTGTATTTTAGGAATAGAGAAGTAGATATGTTTCCACTCCAAAAAACGTCTAAGGATGCAACTAAGTTCCTACACCCTTAAGGAGATAATTATGGATTCCACCCAAGGAGTGGTTTGCTCACAGAATATTTTGGTCTAGGGTATGAGCGTTACTTGTCTTGTTCTAGCAACAAAACGTTTACCTAAGAATGCAGCCCACAGCCTTCAGTTGGTATGTTTATTTCTTTGTATCATGTTAACGCAAGTTTTATCTTACTCCTACCTCTTGGGGTTAGGGTATTTTAAGCAATCAGAAATTAAATGTGGGCAATTTTCAGTATTCACTGGAACTCCCTCCTGGTACTATCCTACATTTTCTGTTTTATTATTTTATTTGCAACTTTGTACTCTTTTCTTGTTTTTGTGATCTCCACGCCCCTACCCTGACAAGTGATATTTTTGTCGAGGCTGACCCCCAACAGATACTACTTTTGCTGAATGCCTAACTTATAGGACAGGGATTAATAGTTAACTGCAGCAGCCACGCTCTGCAGGCATCTTGTTGGATGCCTCCATAATCTTAGGCAAAGGAATGAACCTTGAAAATGACAACAATATACATCAACCTGGGTTAATTTGATTTGAATGAAAAAATAAGGAAGTCACAGTATCTGAAGTGGGCAAGTGGCCTTCAAGATTTGCAGGGTCAGATATAGCTATGCCCAGGCCTGTGATCCATTATAGGAAGTACAGTCATAAAAGGACTTGCACGAGACCAGCTGCACAGAGGATAGGTGCAAGCATGCAAGGATCTTTTCTCAGTAGAACCACACAGATGCACGTATTTTCCTCTGCCATGAGTTACAACACACGAGCACTGTGGCAAACATGACAGACTCAGAGTCTAGGAATTCTTTTGCATTGGTCATATAAGTACCCATCTCACAGATACCCATGTCCCTGACTCCTATAAGGAAGATGTGTTTGTTACGCTGTGCAAATTAGCTCCTGCAAAAACCATTTCTTACCAGGTAATGGTAGCAGTCCTTCTAAACTTGAAGCTCTGTGACACCATCAAGGGCCAAGCTAGTAAACATGTATTCCGAGCCATGGCATCAGACCTAATACATTATCTTTTTGCATTGTATGGCTTAAATTATACGAAAATAAGATAAGTCATGACTGTATCAGACTATCTGGACAGCAGTGTGGTTTTGACTCCTCCTTTCTCCCAACTATGTAACTACAGGAACTATAACTTATACAGTGACTGAGTGATAACCTAGAGGCTAATACAACTAAATGAACTGATACTTTATTGTTCCCAACTGAAGAGGGACATGCCATATCACAGAACCACATGGATGAGCATCAGTGTGGAAAGGAGACAGAAACAAGGAGATTATAGTTGGTGGCTGTGGTGTTTTCCATGAGAGATCTGAGGTGGTCCGTGAGATACAGGTTAGAATTAGCTAAATGAATAACACTAGCTAAATGAATAACATTGGACTTTATCAGTGGTCTCTGGTTACTTTATATCTGCATGTTGGTTGATTTTGAACAAGGAAACTATTGGCTTCACACATGCGTCTTATAAAGAAGATGACTGCGATGTGGACTTGCAATTCATTGGTTTGTATGTGAAAGGCATATTTGCGTATGACTTGTTTATTCAGTCTAGGAGTTAACTAGTCGTGTTAGGAATGGTCTTTCCAGCCTGCAAGAACCCCAAAGGTCAAAACGTCATAAAATAAAAAAGCCTTATTACAAGTTCTTACTGCACAACGGCCACATGTTCATTCACAGTTAAATCAATCGAGCATTACTGACCAGATTTGAACAAGGAAGCAGTCCTCTCAAAATGACTAAAAACACTATCGGGATGGTTAACCACAACTGGTAACAGTGTCGCTTGGGCTTGTCTGTAGCTCACTGCAGAACAAGCTGGCTTTAAACTCCAGAGATCTACTTGCCTCTGTTTCTCAAGTGTTGAATAAAGCTTGTGCCTCCATACCCAGTGTCATAGGCTTTTAAGAAAAATTATTGATGATCATTTAGAGAAAAGTTTCAGAAACTTTTGAGAACATGCTTAGAAAAAGAAAAGAAAATTTGTATGTAGGTGTGTATACACCTATGTGAATATTCCTATGTGGCTGTAAAGTGTGTTCAGGTATGCATACAAGTATGTGTGCACACGGAAGTCAGAGGTCAATCTCTGATGTCTTTCCTTAAGAGCTATCCACCTTGTCTTTTTAAGTCAGGCTCTCTCACTGGCCAGGAGTTTACTGGTTAGAGTAGGCTGAATAACCAGCTAGCCCTAGGGACCAGATTCGCCTGTCTTTGCCTCCCCGGCAATCGGTTTACAAGTATGTGCTACTATGCCCAGATTTTGCCTGTGACCTGAGATCAGACCCAGGTCCTTAAGCTTGTATGACAAGCACTTTATTGACCTAGCTATCTCCCTAACTCCAAGAGAAAGGATTTTTTTAACTTGGTAGAAGTGCATGCTTTATGAGGATATTTGTCAATATTGGTTAACTATTTGGCTTAGTTGGGCTACAGACTAAAATAAATTCAGATGAGTTAGGGTAAGGAAGAAGAGGGTTTGATTATTGATTGTTCTTAGGTGAATGGATTGGAAAGAAATGGAGAGCTTTCTTTTGAACTGGAAGATGGGGTATTCAAAGTCATGCAAGAGAAAGACATCTCTTCATTAGTACAGGAAAACATCCCCCCAAAGCTGACAAATGGCATTACATAAAGCTAAGAATCTTTGCACAGCAAATGAAATAGTCACCAGAATTATGGATATCCTACGGAGGAGAGAAAATATTTGCCAACCGTGCATCAGACAGAGAGTCAATATCCAGAGTATATAAAGGGCCACTAAAGCCAAACATGAAAAGAAATTCTACATAGGTAAAATAGACAAGTTAATAACTGAATAAAGTCATTTAAAAACACGAATGACAAATTCGTGCTTGGAAAACTGTTCACCATCCTTTGCTATTAGCAAAATACAGATAAAATTCTAAGATGCTGCTTCACTCCAGCCAGAATGGCTGTTATCAAGAAAACAAGTGAGAACAAATGACAGTGGGAATGTGAGGGAAGAGGAACTCTTGTTTATTTATTTTATTTTTTTGCTTTATAAATAAAACCATTCAAAATTTCCACCTCCTCCCATTTCCCTCCCACTCCACCACTCACCCTCCACCCTCCCGCTCCAGTCCTAAGAGAGGGCAGGATACCCTGCCCTGTGGGAAGTCCAAGGCCCTCCCCACTCCATCCAGGCCTAGAAAGTTGTGCATCCAAACAGACTAGGATCCCAAAAAGCCAGTACATGCAGTAGAATCAAATCCCAGTACCTTTATCATTGGCTTCTCAGTCTGCCCCCATTGTCAGCCACTTTCAGAGAGTCCGGTTTGATCACATGCTCATTCAGTCCCAGTCCAGCTGGCCATTGGATCATTCACACCATCTCAGTGGGTGTATGAACCTCTCCCTGTCCTGACTTCCTTGCTCATCTTCTCCCTCTTTTTGCTCTTCAGCTGGACATTGGGAGCTCAGTCCAGTGCTCCAATGTGGGTCTCTGTCTCTATCTCCATCCATCGCCAGACGAAGGTTCTATGGTGATATTCAAGATATTCATCAGTGTGGCTATGGGACAAGGCCAGTTCAGGCACCCTCTCGAAGAGGAACTCTTGTTCACTGCTGGTGTGAATGTAACTTGTGTGTCACTACAGACATCAGTGCAGAGGTCCTCAGAGAACTGAAAATAGAACTATTGTGTGACATCAGTGTCTTAGTGACTGTCTTATTGCTGGGAAGAGACGCCACAACCAAGGAAACTCATAAGAGAAACCATTTAATTGGGGCTTGCTTCCAGTTTCAGAGGGTTAGTCCATGATCATCAAGGCAGAAAGCATGATACTGGAGTAGTAGTTGAAAGCTTTACCTCCTGATCATCAGGCAGCAAGCAGAGAAAGAGAGAGAGAGAGAGAGAGAGAGAGAGAGAGAGAGAGAGATTGGGCCTGTCTTGGGCTTTTGAAACCTCAAAGCCCACCCCCCAGTGACATACTTCCTTCAACAGGCCACACCTACTACAACAAGGGCACACCCTGAAACTGTCTAATCTTTCTCAAACGGTTCTACTCCCTGGTGACTAAGAATTCAATTAAACGAGCCTATAAGGACCACTCTTACACAAACCACCACACTCAGCTATACTAGATTTAGATATAAACCCAAAGGATTCTAAGTCAACACACCATAGAGATACTTGCATATCTATGTTTGCAGTTGCACTGTTGACAATAGTCAGGAATGAAACCAGCCTATATGTTAGGAATAAAGTTTACAAATAAACACTTATGAACAGTGGAATTTTATGCAGCTCTAAAAGAAAATGAAACACAGTATTTGTAGAAAAAGCAGGCTTGACTGGAAATCATTGTGTTAAGTGAAGTAAGCTAGACTCGGAGATGCAAATACTATACATTTTCTTTCAGATGTGGAAACTTAATTTAAACTCTTGTACATGTACACACACACCCTGCAAAACTAGAAAGGAAGAGGTCTTGCTGTATGTCAGAAGTAGACATGGTAACAGACTATGTGTAGTAGCAAAGCATACGTGGAAGTGTGTGGGGAAAGAGGGAATCAGGTGGAAGGAAAGGAGGCATGAGATGGGAGGTTACTGGGGAGGTAAGGAAACGAAAATGATGTGCTTTTTCTCCATCCATCTTCTGTACCTCCCTTCTCCCTTCCTCCTTCCTACTTTCCTCCCTTCCCTCTCCTCCTCCGCAAACACATACACGTACACCCAAAAATACTAGCATGAAACCTGTTGCCTTGCATCCTGACCTAATGTTCTCAAGTGAAGAAAGAGAGTGGGCTCTTCATCTGCTTATAATGAAATGAAGATGATTAGAACAGTTTGTCAGCAAGAAAGGGAATGGAGATGCTCGTAGGGAAATAGTGCACGAACAAGGAGAGAGACTGGATATTAAGAGGAAAGGGAAACAAATCCTTCCGACCGTGTCAAGAGCAGATGGCTAAAGGGAGCAACAGCATAAATATCTACCATCCGTTCACAGATTAATCAAAATGTGGGATGCTCATACAACTGAATATTATTCAGTCATAAAAAGGAACGAAATCCTGATACACACCACCTTGAAGACATTATGCTCAATGAAGTAAGCCAGACATGCCACGATAACTGATGTGTGATGTAGCTTAATGTGGTCCCTAGAAAATTCAAATGGATAAGGACAGAAATAGGAGGGTAGTTATGAGAGGCTGGTGGATAGGAGTCCCTCTTCGTGGCCATAGAGTGTCATGTGGAATGATTGAAAGGTCCCATGGATAGGTAACCCTGGTGGCTACAGAGCATCGCTAACATGTGCAGTGTCCCTGAACTGAAAAAGGGCACCTGGAGGTTGTATATATTTTGTAAGAAAACAAAATGGATGATAGCTGATCAATGACTTGAGATAATAATGGGAACAAGCCATGTCATGGTGATATGGTGATTGGTGAAGCTGATACCAAGTGACAGACTGTGTAAAACTTTCTTCAGAGCCTGTGGTGCCTCGACTTCTGGTCGAGGGCTGTATGAATGGAGGAAAGTAAGAGGGGAACCTACACAGCACGACAACTTTGTCACCTATCCTGAAAAATAAAGGTGAGTGCCTATGATGATAGAGCAGGAAAATGTTCTCTGGTGGGCATGTGTTTATGTGTGACATATGATCTACACCGGTGTAAAATCACAGTGAGGGCAACAAATGGCTCAGCAAGGAAACACACTTGTTGAAAAACCTGATGACTCCAGTCAATCTCTAGACGCCATGTAACAATAGATGGAGAGAATCAACTCCACGAAGTTGTAGGGTGACCTTCACCTGTAACCTTCCCTATTATGCACACAGATATGTGGAGACACACAATAATAAGTAAAACCAAATAAGACCATGGTAACATAACTAAGGGCATAGAACAAAAGCCATACATTTTATGAGAAAACTATTGGATTAGGCACCCATACCCGTGTAAGCAACACTTGATTGTTAGAGCCTTGGCAAGTCATTTCCTTGCTTGACCTACAGAAATAATGGAGTTATTTCTTTTACTGCCATTCGTGAATTGATTTTAAAAGTTTGCACATGTTATCATTGTCTCTAATCAGCCTACAAGCCACAGGTCAATCTTTGTTACACTTTTATTTCCATTTTTTCTAAGGTGTTGAAATACCAAATGTTCATTTTGCCAACGAGCTACACAAAAAAGACAAGCACATGAAAATTTCATTCACGGGGGATTCTTGCTGCATGTGAAGAATGTCTTCCCTGGACAAAACATGAGAGGAGTGAAGTTTGTTGTAGAAGTGAGCATTGTGTACCTACTTCATCACCATGGGTGCACGCAGTGATTCTCATTTCTGGAGTGTCTGTCAGAGTGCTTCTGGATAAGACTGGCTTTTGAATCAGTGACTTCAGTAAAGTACATGGACCCTCCAGTATGGACAGACATTGCTGAATCTTTTGAACAGAGAGAGGAAGAGAGACTACCTGCCTCTGACTAACTGTTGGAACAGAACATCAGCCCCCATTTCATGGGGTTCTCCTGTCCCTGGGCTTTCAAGATCTTGCTTAGATTCTGTACCAGTTCCCCTGGTTGTGTCTTTGGACATGTATTGAATTTCTCTACCAGTTTTTTTGGGGGGGTGGGGGGCTCCAGCTGTTGGTGATAGATTATGGGACTTTTCAAACTCTATAATATCACAAACAAATTCATATACGTATGTTTCCATATCTAACTTGGTTTTCTTCACTTCTGAAGAATGCTGGGTAGCACACTTGTCTATGCTATCCTTGCTGGGTGAGATCCATTTTGTCTGCAGCAACCATCTGCAGTTACAACAGGACATGTCAGAATGGCAAGCCAACACTAACTTTTTAAATGAAAATTTAAAAGCACCTGGATTTTTATGTTTCCAGATCCACTAGACAGCTGTCTACCTGGGAATTTCTTATGATAATTCCTAATAGTAGAGCTATTTTCCTTGGGTGTTTTCCAGCCCAAAGTAATCCAGATTATATAATTCAATATCTTAAAATAAATACGCTCATTAGAAACAATGGGGGAAAATTATTTCAGCATACCCTTATCCCATTATTAATGTGCGTCTATGAGCCCACACCTGCTCTCCTCCCGGATCAGTGATGAATGATCCCTGCTCTGATGCTCTCTGCATATGCGCCACCTCTCCTGCCTACACAAGGATGGTACTCTATTCCATATTGCCATTTTCCCTGTCTTCTGGGCTGTCCCCACCACCATACAAATGGAGAGTGGTAATTCTCCCTTAAAATGCAGCAGAAAACAGACAACCCACCCTTTGACTCCATCTGCCAGAATGGCCACTAACCCCTTTGCTTGCTAGCCATCATGCCCAAATTCGTTCTGTCCTTCCCCTTCTCTACCTACCTGCCACAGAATTCCCTCTTGACCCAACACATTCACAACTCTTGTCCCCACTACACCTCACAGACCGACATTCAGTGAAGGTACCAATGACCTCCATGTTAACTAACCCAATGGCCAGCAGTCATTCCACATAACCCCCAGGAGCTTTCGACACAACCTCTGCTCCCATGTATGCACTGTATGCACTGTATTCTTATTGTATTCTCTCTTGTGGGTCTTCTTCCCTGCTGTCCTTCCCCATCATCATCCTTTGTGGGGTCCTGACAATTTTCTGACCACCAAGTGTCGGAATAACTTAAAGCTCAGTGTTTAGCACACTTCCATGCTACATTCCCCAGGCACTTTGGTTAAACTGAACTCCATATATTTGAACCCAAAAGGTCTACACAGGAACAACAGCATTCCCCATTATCTAACATACATCTAAACTTGATTATTGAATGAACATCTCAAGTTTAACATAATCTGAAATTAGTGTTTATTTTTTTCTCTCACTCCATGTCTCTCTTGCCTTTTTATTCTCAGGGAATGGCATGCCTATTATTTCACATGCTTTGGCCAAAAGTCTCGGAATCACCCTTGATGCATTTTGTCAGCCAGCATTTCATGGTGTTACTTCTGCTGCTTTCTGGGCCTCTGTCAATGCTCATCCATTTAATCGAAATGGACTCTAAATCAGTTGAGTGAATTTGGCTATGAGGATATTGGTCACAAAGGTATCCTTTCTTGGGCTTGAGTTATTTAATACCACAAATAAGTCCTGGAATCAACTAGATGCAAAGTCTTTTCCCCAGCACAACCAGAATTAGGATTATTGATGACTTCTTTCCTAACACCTTTGTGAACAGTGGTAATAACAGCGAGGTCCTCTCCTCATGTTTTCTGCGAGCTCACTCCTGACTCTTGCTAAAGCTCCACCAGTGCAGGCGTGTGGCTTCCCATCTTAATATCCATGTACATAATGCCGTGTGGAGTGCTGCTGAAGACTCAGTTTAACCTTGATGCCTCCCAGGAACAGCAGGCAGCTATAACCTGACCCTTGCTTGGCCCCTCACCGAGCAGAATGCTGTGGCATGCATTAAATATTTAGCAGCCTACTCCCAGTTTAAAACAAACGGAGGTGATCTTTTCAGATTGTCAGCAGCTCCACACAGCAACTGAAGAATGACTTTCCTGCCTCATTAAACATTTAGGCTACTTCTTCGCTCATGCAGGTGCCTGTCATCACAACGGCAGACAGAGTACAGCCGAGCAGACTTCCTTCTTAGTTCAGGGAAATAATCGTGTTCTTAAAGACAGTCTCCGGCAAGGAGACAGGAGCTTCAGAAGAAGGATTATGCTAATCACATAAAATTGGCACATATTTTCAAGAAATACAAACAGGAGAATATAAAAATGTCTGATGATTAATAATGGCATTATGACCATTTATTTCAGTTTTGGATTATATTTTCCTCTTTATCATTTGCTTTATCATTGATGAAAACACAAGCAATTTCTAAGGGCTTAGCTGAAATCATTTATAAACCTGAACAAGCAGTCACAGTTATCATTCAAAAGGCACCAAAATCACAACTTCTTCTCCTATCTTGTTCCATTGCATTGGTAGCTATTTGGTCCCTCTAAACTTACAATATCATTATTTATTTATTTAGCCATTGTCTCAATGCATATATATATATAGTCTCAATGGCATATATGATGCTGGTAATCAATTCCTAGATTTTTGTTGTTGGTTTTGTTTTGTGTGTGTGTGTGTGTGTGTTTGTTTTGTTGCTGTGGTTGTCTCTTAGATGGGGTCTCACTTAGCTAGCTTGAAACTCAATGTGCCAACCAGGCTGGCCTCAGGGCACCTCCCAAGTGTCAGGAACTTCCATGCCTGGCTTCAGCCTCAGTTTTTAACATATATTCAAATAATTCCAAGAAAGAGTTGACTGTAGTGGGGATTCAATGAGCTTGGACTCAGCCAATAATAGCTAATAACGAAAACACGAACTGCTGGATGTTTACAAGGCGCTTTGATATTGTGCTCTGGAGTTGGTCCCTTGCTTGTTCTGAGACAAAGTCTCAGTGTGTAGGCCAGGCTGGCCTGAAGACAGAATCTCCCTTCTTTAGACCCTGAATACTTAGGTTATGATGCATTCACAGGTTTAAAATCTTCACAAATGAGACTATTTATTTATTTTACATCCCAGTCACAGAACTGCAGCTTCCCACCACCCTTCCAGTCTCTCCCCCACCTTCTTTGTTCCCACCCCCCAATCCACTCCTCCTCCACCTCTGCTTAGAAAGGAGCAGGCCTCCCATGAGCATCAACAAAGAATGGCCTCTCAAGCTGCAGCAAGACTAAGCACCTCCCCATGCATCAGGGCTAGGTAAGGTGACCCAGCACAAGGAGTTGGGTCCCAAAAGTCTGCAAGAGTCAGAGACAGCCCCTGTTCCCACCATCAGGAGTCCCACAAGAGGATCAAGCCACATGACTTAATTACCATCAAAATTATGAATTTTAGGAGCCAGAGGGATGGCTAAGTGGTTAAGAGCAATTGCAGAAGAACCAGGTTCAATTCCCAGCACCCACATGATGACTCATAATCATCTGTAATTCCAATCCCAGAGTGTTCAGTACCTGGTCTGGCCTCAGCAGACACTGCAAGTATGTGGGATGCGGACATACATTCAGGCCCAACATCCATATACATATAAATAAGCAAGTAAATAGATAGATAGATAGATAGATAGATAGATAGATAGATAGATAGATAGATAGATAGATAGAGATAGATAGATAGATAGATAGATAGATAGATAGATAGATAGATAGATAGATAGATAGATATAGATAGATGAATATTTTAGGCCTAGGGAGATAGCTTCATCAGTAAAGTGGTTGCTACATGTGTGAGTCCCAGACTTTGATGCCCGGAACCCACATAAAAAGAGGGGCATGGTGCCATATGTTTCTAATCTCAACTGGGATGTAGAGGCAGGCAGATGACTGGCATTTGCTGGCCAGTCAGTTGCTGAGCTCCAGGCCAACTAAAGACCGATTTATAAAATAAGGTGGGGATATTGGTGAGATAGCCAACAAGGTGATGGTCCTTGCTCCAAATCTGACAACCCTAATTACTTCCTTGGAACCCTTATGATGAGAGGAAATAACCAATTTTTTCTGTTACCCTCTGAGCTTCACATACATAGGGTGGCATGCATACCCATCCACCTACCTATACAAGTCAATATAATTTAAAATTTTAACAATTAAACACAGTGGACTGAGCCTGGGGAAACACACACACATACACACGCATCACATGCACGAGCATCCATCAGCTTGTTCATGTGTTCATGTGTTCCAGCAGCGTCTCCAGAGTGTCTGTCTTTAGAGCAAACGTTTTGTAGCTCAGAATAACCACTGTATCTCTTCATTTTCTGCCAGAGACACCATGAAGAGGATAAACAGGTTGCTGAGGCTTCCCCAGGGCTGGGCAGTAGTCAATTTATTGATCACTTCTGCAGATTGTCATTGAGTCATGATCCGACAGACGTGTTGATGGCTGACTGAGTATAAAAGGACTTCCATTTATTTATTTATTTATTTATTTATTTATTTATTTATTTATTTAAGATTTCTGCCTTCTCTCTGCCACCACCTCCCATTTCCCTCCCCCTCCCCCATCAAGTTCCCCTCCCTCATCATCCCTAAGAGTAATCTGGGTTCCCTGCCCTGTGGGAAGTCCAAGGACCACCCACCTCCATCCAGGTCTAGTAAGGTGAGCATCCAAACTGCCTAGGCTCCCACAAAGCCAGTACATGCAGTAGGATCAAAAACCCATTGAAAAGAAAAAAAAATGAAAGAAACATGTAGTTACTTAGAATGAGAAAATAACTACTAAATTTAGAATGAAATCTGGAAAATATTGGGAAATCCTGAAAACGAAAGAATTTTATTAACTAATTATTTGAAATATCTCTGTAAGATTATATGATGTTGCCCATATATAATCCTACCACTTGGGAGGCTGAGGAATGAATATTGCCATAGGAATTAGGGCACCATAGTGAGTTTGTGGATGGCAGAGGCAACAAAGTAAGACTTTATCTCAAAATGTCATAAACAAAATCTCAACGTGACTAATCTTCCCAGCATGCCTTAGCCTTCAATATAATCTTCATAGAATAGTAATGATCTAATAGAATTTTCTATATATAATACAATAGGATTTTCATATTTCAATGCCAAGTGAGTTTTGACATTGCTAGGACCCTCATGGCATGGGATTGTTTCTGTATGTAAAGATCTGATTATCATCCTGTCATAGCATTTACATTCTAAAAATAAAACTTTCTTCCCAATAAAAAATAAATAAATAAATAAAAGGACTTCCATATCTGAGTGTTGCATTTTAAAGAAAAGCTAATAAATTAAATAAGTGACCACTAATAGTTTGAGCCTAAATATTCTCTTCAGTTATTCTCTGCTGCTTTTTGACAATGGGATGCTCTGTCAAGGGTAAGCTTCATGCCATGGAAGTCATGCAGGTTTGTCCTGAACATCTGCAGTGACTACACTGAGTTTTCTAAATTCAGGTCAGCATTCTGCAGACCGTAAGGTTCACTTCCGACAGCAGTTTCTGGTGTTTGGGTTCCTCGAGTCTTCATTACTATCACCGTCCCAACACTGTCATTTGTCCATTGCATCCTAACAGGTGCCTTCACATCAGACCAAGGTTCAGTAAGACAATCGCTCTGATCCCCTGCCTTGAGGCTGCTCAGAGAGTTAGTAGGTGGCCCTTTAATACTTACCTTTAAATTGATTCTTGTGTGTATATGGTGGGTGTGTGCACGCCATGGTGCACATGTAGGAATCAGAGGACAGCCTCAAGCATTGAGTGTCGGTTCTCAAATTCCACCTTGTTTGAGACAGGGTCTCTCACTTTCCGCTGATATGCCAGGCTCGCTGACCCATGAGCTTCTGTATATTCTCCTCTCTCTGCCTCCATGCTCTGGCAGGGAGTGCTGGACTAGACACTTGTGTCTGTGAATCTGTGTGAGATCTGAGGGTCTGAAAAAAGGTCATCAGGCTTATGTAGAGGGGCTTGGCTCACTGAGCCATTTCCTCAGCCCCTCAACTTTATTTTTAACTGACTTGTCAAGCATAAAATTATATGTATTAATGGGGTCCTATGTGATGCTTCAAGGCATGTATATCACACGCAATACTTATATCAAGTTACGCATAGCCCCTCAATATTTATTAATTCATTATAGCAAAGACACTGAAGCTCCTTTCTTCCAGGTTTTAGTTATATACAACTCACAATCACTACAACAGCAGTGTCACTGCGCAGTGGCACACTAGAATGTCTCGCTCCTTTCCCGGCGACTCAGCAGCCTCTGAGCAGGCTGTGTCCTCCCTCCTATCTCCTTCCCCCTCTCACTCAGCTTCTGTGAGGTCACCCCATATATGGTTGAGAGCATGTGGTACCTGTCCACGTCTGACTTGTTTCACTTAACAAATGTCTCCAGTGTCATCCGTGCTGTTACAAATCACAGGATTTCACTTCTTAATGACCGAACCACGTTTCCTTCGCTCATCGGTTGCTGGATGCTTCAGTTGTTCCCATGTCTGCCTGTTTGAATAGCGCTGCAATGAGCAGGAGCACAGAAGCATACGAGGACAGATGTCTCTGGACATACTGCTTCATTTCTTTACATACACACCCAGGCGCAAATTTCCTGAATTATACGGCTGTTTATTTTTAGTCTTATGAAGAGAGTCTACAGTTTTCCATCACGGTTTTACTGACTTCTAGTCCGCTAATGCTAGCACTTGCTACATTGGTTCCCACATATTTGCTAGTACTTGCTATTTTTACTCTTTTTGATAATCCTTCCTGGAGGGAGGTGTTTTATCATTGTGACTTTAATTTTCATTTCCTTAATGATCCTAGGCATTGAGTACTTTTTCATGTCCCTTTTGGCTATTTTTGTGTCACCTTTGGAGAAATGTCTCAATTTGGGTTTGGTGTGTGTGTGTATGTGCATGTGTTGTGTGTGTGTGTGTATATATGTTTTTTATGTATGTCCATATGATGTGTGTGAGTGTATATGTGCTGTGGGGGTGAGGGCACACATGTGGTACAGTACATGTGTGGGATGTCAGAAGACACTCTTGAGTGTGGGTCCCTGACTTCCACTTTGCTTGAGAAGTCTCTTATGTTGCTGTTTTTCAGGATGGCTTCGGTCCTTTTCATTCCTTGCTTCATATTTCTGGTTTGTCTCTTAGTCTTTTTCTTGTGCTTCGAAATGATAGTGACAAAGTGATTGAAAAGTAAGGAATATCTCTGTCTCCTGCCCCACTCCACCTACGAAATCTATTTTATTTTCCCTCCCAGGGAGATTCAGAGGTTGCCCTAGTCCCTTCCTGCTGTAGAATATTATTTTAAGGTTTTTTACATTTGTTTATGATTGGGAACATTTGTTTAATTGTGAAGATGTGTTGCATTCTTTTATGTTGCATTTGTTTAACTCTGTGAAGCTGTGTTACTTTGCCTGTCTAAAACATCTGATTAGTCTAATACAGAGCTGAACGGCCAGTAGCAAGGCAGGAGAAATAAGAGACAGGACTGGCAGGCAGAGAGAATAAACAGGAGGAGAAATCTGGGAAGAGAAGATTAAGGAATGAGAAAAGGAAGAGAGGAGGACATCAGGGGCAGTCACCCAGCTACACAACAAGCCATGGAGTAAGAAGTAAAGAAAGGTTTACAGAAAAGAGAAAGATAAAAGTTCAGAGGCAAAAGATAGATAGGATAGTTTAAGTTAAGAAAAGCTGGCAAAGACTTTGTTGACTCCCCATGGGAACCCTTACCTGTTGGGAGGAGGGTATAGGGGGTGGGATGTAGGGGAGGTGCGGGCAGGAGGAGGGCTTGGAGTGAGAATTATAGTTGGAACGTAAAATAAATAAATAAAATAAAATACTAAAAATTGCAAAAAGAAAAGAGAATAAAAGCTGACAAGAAGCAAGTCAAGCTAAGGTCAGGCATTCATAAGTAAGAATAAGCCTTTGTGTGGTTTATTTGGAAGGGTGGTGGGTCCCCAAAGAGCAAACAGTAAAGAGTCCAAAACAACCAACAACACCATTCTCTATATCTAACCTCTCTGAGTCAACAGATTACATCTTGGTCATCATTTATTTAATGACTAATATCCACATATAAGCAAAAATATGCTGCATTTATGTTTCTAGGTCTGGGTTACCTAAGAATGATTTTTTTTCTAGTTCCATTCGTTTTTCTGAAAATTTTATGATGTCATTTTTTAACAACTTAGTAATACTCCAAAAGTATAATCTCAAAAGTGGTATAGCTGTGTCTTGAGGGAGATCAATTCTCATTCTCATCTTTCTGAGGAACTGCCATACTGATTTTCATAATGGCTGTACAAGTTTGCCTTTCCTACCAGCAATATAGGAGTGTACCCTTTACTCCACATCCTCACCAGATTATTGTCACTTGTGTTATTGATCTTAGCCATTCTAACAGGTATGAGATGAAATCTCAAAGCAGTTTTTATTTGTATTTACCTGATGGCTAAGGATGCTAAATATTTCTTTAACTGTTTCAGGGGAGATGGGGTTGAGGCAGGGAATTCAGGGAGAGACAACTAGAATTGAGGAACATTTGAGGGATGGTATGGAAATATAATGAAGTAGAGATTTCCTAAAATATGTGAAGGCAATCCTAATTAAGTCTCAAAATAATGAGAAAGATAGAGTCCCAACTGACCATCTCTTGTCACCAAACAAAGCAGTACTTTGAGTGGGTTGTATCCAATTGAGTTTCTAGCCAAAGGAGCCAATGGAAATCCCCAGATAACCCAGGCTGTTGCTAAGACAATAGGTTGTTCTTCACAAACTGACAGCAAGTCCCCATTGCTAAAGACAGCACCCACACAACTCATTGGACATAGAGAGGTCTATCTGGTGCCTGTATAGACCCTTTATCCCCACATTCTAATGTCTTTAGTACAAAAAGGTACTCTGACAGTTACCAAGAGAAAGGTGGGCATCAACCCAACCACAAAATATTGATTGACAATCTGTCCTGCCTGCAAAATATAGTACGGCAATGGTGACACTAAGCTTGTGGTTACAGCGACCAACTAGTATCTGATTTGACTTTAGGCCCACTCCTCGGAGATGTAACCCATATCCCTCATTGTTTGGGTGACCAAGAACCAGAGAATAGATGGCCCACAGACCTAGGGTAAAATCAAATACTAAATAAGTTACAATAAAATGACCCCCCGCAGGGGGGCTTGAGAGATGGCTCAGAGGCTAGGAGCACTGGCTGCACTTCTAAAGGTCCTGAGTTCAATTCCCAGCAATCACATGATGGCTCACAACCATCTGTAATGAGATCTGGTGCCCTCTTCTGGCCTGCAGGGATACATGCAGGCAGACCACTGTATACTTAATAAATAAATAAATCTTTAAATAAATAAATTTTAAAAATAAAATAAATGTAGGGACACATGGGTTTTTCACTATGAACTCCGTTTAAAAATAAAATAAAATAACCCCCAATGATACTCTACTATACTCATTCAGCCTTATTCAGTCATTACCAGAGAGGCTTCCTTCTGCAATAGAGCAGAGCAAATATAGAGACCCACAGTCAGATATTATGGAGGGGGGGAGAGAAACCTTGGAATATAGAGCTCTAAAGGGAATGTCTCCATCAAATCCTTCCCCTCAGAGCTTAGGGAACCTGTGTGGGATCTAGAGGGATAAAGACACTAGGAGAAAAAGGCCCTTTAACTCAGCTGAGCAAAGCTCATATAGACTGGTCACAGCACAGGGTCCATAGGGGCCTGCACCAGGTCCTCTGTGTATATATTGTATCTTTCAGTTTAGTATGTTTATGAGACTCCCAAATAAATGAACAAGTGCGTCTCTGATTCTTGTGCCTTCTCTCAGGGCTCTTTTCCTTCTGTTGGGTTGCATTGCCCAACTTTGATAGTTTTATTTTTCTTAATATCTTTTATTATGTTAAAGTAATAAATTGCACCATCAAGTTATTTATTATACAAGACTTAAACTAGTTAGGATAGGATAACTATTGAATATATTTGTTCTTATTGTATTTAATTTTTTATTAGGCTTAGAACTCTCTTATTTAAACAAAAAGGGGAGGTACTGTAGGAAGTCTTACAGCCACGGTTACCTGTCTACTGGGGTGTGGCCTCTTATACTATATATGCTGATGCAGAGCCTGAGTCCACCCTCTTTTCCGGCCTCTCTGTTCCAGTTGCAGATTTCAATTTCTAATCTCTATTCCAGCAGAGGATTCTGATTTGTGAGTCTACCCCTAAATAAATAACCACCTATTTCTCAATTCTGAGTTAGTGTGGGATTTCTTTTAAGCATCCTTCTTCATACTGGCAAGGTTCCAGAGTGTCTGTCTCTGGTGGTGGCTCCATGGCTTCTCTCTGACTCTGCCCAGCTAGCTCAGCTGGTAGAACATGAGACTCTTAATCTCAGGGTTATGGTTCTGCATCCAAAACAAGTTTCAAGACTACTGGCTGAGATGACTAAGCTCCCAGAATTTTCCAGTCAGGACTTAATCAAAATCTTAAATTTTCTTTAGGTCCCCATAAGATTATCAGTGCCCCCAATCAGCAGGAACTAGCCTGGAAAACTATGCCCACATTCCCCCCAAAATATATTTTGAATGTTTGTCTTTGTTTAGAATTTTGGTTGCAACTTGTTATGGATAATGGTCAGGATAAAAGTTAAACAAAGGAGATTCGATTCAGAATTCTTGTTTAAAAAATGGGGAGGGGAAGTGGTGTGACCAGGCAGGAAGTAGAGGTGGGGTGATGAGGATTCTGGAGAGGAAAGATTCAGTCTGCAGTCGTCCCCCAGACACAGAGCAAGCAAGATGTGACTGCCTCACCGAAAAAGGACAAGGTGGGACAAAAACCTCTGTTAACACTGGTCTCCATATTAATTCTCATCTACTGCAAAAAGAAACTTCTCTGATGTGGGCTGAGTGAGGTACTGATCTAAGGGTATAGTAGTATGTTATTGGGAGTCATTTTATTGAGTTGGGCAGTTGGGCCTCCTTACTTGAAATGGATGTATACAGGGGCATGGGAAGGCAGGCATGACTATTTCCTTCTTGATCCATCTGTGTGCTGGTCTTTGTAGAAGTTCTTCATCTTATTTTCTTTCAGCCTGTAGTCATTGCTTTTATGTCAACACTAGATGGAGACCCACATCTAGTTTTGCAGTGAATTGAAGCTTGGTGTGCTGTTACTCTTTTAGCAGTAGAGGGGGATCCAAGCCCAGGTCTGTTGTGATAAGTTGTACAGCATGAACCAGGGATGTACTAAAAGGGGAAATTCATTCTCCAAGCCTGTCCCTGGACTGGAATGACTTTCAGGTTCCTTCCCAGCTACCAACCTATAATAGGAATTGTGATTTTTCTGTCTAGCTCAGCTCCAGATACAATCACTACGAAGAAACCAATCGTATCTTTTTATATCTACCCTCTTGTCCTCCAGTCCTATAAGACATGTCACACTGAGGCCACAGCAGCCCTGTTAGATGAACACAGCACAGGGAAGGACCAAGGTCCACATAGTTATAGGGTGTCTATTATTGAGATGAATTTTTGCTTGTGTCCAATATAAGCAACCACAGATGATGTTGACCAGATTAAAAGTCTAACAGACTCAAGCTATGTGGTTGTGGGTTGTAGCTGGGAGCTCATTTGTGGGCTGGCTTGTTGGTGGAGCGGCAGGGCTGTGTCCTGCCACCCGGTTAGCTTTACCCGGAATAATTACACGGAAACTGTATTCTTTTAAACATTGCCTGGCCCATTAGTTATAACCTCTTATTGGCTAGCTCTTACATATTGATCTAACCCATTTTTAATATTTTGTGTAGCACCACGAGCTGGCTTACCGGGAAAGATCTTAACCTGCGTCTGTCTGGAGTAGGAGAATCATGGCGACTTACTGACTCGGCTTTTTTCTCCCAGCATTTTGTTCTGTTTACTCCGTCTACCTAATTTTCTGTCCTATCAGGGACAAACAGTTTTTCTTATTAATTAACCAATAAAAACAACAAATAAATACAAGACCCACCTCCATCACTGGCTTGGACATGAGTACTGTTAGAATCTATCTGGGGTTAGTTTTGTTAGCATAGCACTGAGATACACGGAAAATTCTTGCTCTAAACCCTGTCCTATACTCATTAATTAGAGTCTAGTCCTACGCTGTGGTGCCTATGGGCGAGTTAGCTTTGATGAAAGCAGTCCCTTTGTTATCTAGACTGACTGGGTAGCATCCTACATTCAAAGCTGTAAGAACCTGCACAGTCTACACAGTGGGCACCCTAGGCCCAATCCAATATTGGCAATGATGGAGATCAAAATTCAAGTTCATCTTTCTGGCACGTGCCTGTCTGATATCAAGTCAGGTTCAAATGTGAGCTCTGGGATGGGTGCACTGGTATTTGGATTCTGCATCATACAATAATCTCAACACAGAACATCACATGCTAAGCTGTGATGCAAAGTCCTGGGCTAGCATTTGTTCCCTGCTCCCCACTGATGGGAGTCTTGTCTTCATTCTGCCATCTGAGATTGGAGTCCTCCACCTAGCTAGCCCAAACTCTACCAGCCAAGTCCACTGGATGTAGGTCCACTGGATGTAGGTTCTGTTGTAGGTTCCCTATGGTGGGCCTGGTATGGGTTTGAAGTTTAAGATCTGGACTGAATTTCTTCTCCTTTTCCCAAATAGGAAGAACCTATTACCACACTGCTTGATTGGAGAAGGAGCAACATTGACAACCCTTTCCTTCAATGTCTCTTTCATTTTTATACTAAAGGCAGGCACTGTCATCTCTCAATGGGTTTCCTTAGCTCTTATTAAGGTGTGTAATGAAATTGCAAACTACCAATTCATTTTAAAAAAATACCTTTCAACTTGACTGTTTGCATCTCTCTTCCTGCTCTCCAGAAGTCTTCCCTTGAATCACGCCTTCCTCTTTAGGATCTGCTTGAGCCAACTTCTTAAACACTGGGTGTTAAAAAAAATTATCAACAGTGAAAGGACTCTGAATGTACAATGACCAAAAAATTAATACAAAATTCAACATAGAATAGATCTGAGATGTTTCAGGTAAGTGTTTGCTGTGCTATACGTCATGACTTCACTAGCCTTGGTTATGATCACATGAGCACTTAACACAGGATATGCTGTCACTCCATTTAATACCAAAGAATGTGGTCTGAGACTCCTCGCTCAGATTTGAGAGTTTTGTATGTTTGGAATGCAGTGTGTGTGTGTGTGTGTGTGTGTGTGTGCACGCGCATGTGTGTGTGTAGTTTTCTGTACATATAAAATTTTCCACTCTTACAGAAACACAATGGTCTAATATGGAAAATGAAGATAGTTAATATTTTCCCAGGATCATTCCTTAGCATGTAAGTGTCATTATGTCTTTGCATTGCATTGTGATAAAATGTTTGACTTTTGACATTGCTGTTTGAGTTATTGTCTTGAACTTCAGAAATCATTCAATTACCTTTGACTTGAAATTAGGAAAAAGTTTCCAACAATTATGAAGTTTACATACTTCTGTTATTTTTGTACTATGTGTATGAAGCAACATTCTCATTGTTGATTATAAATCAAAATATCTGTCAAATCTGAAAAATATTGAAAGCACTCTACATTCTGCACTATCAAATGTCCAGGAAAGATCTAAATATACAAAAATTAACATATCCATTTCATTAGTATGCCAATTTGCTTTTGACTTCAATAAGTGATAAAAATTCTATGTATACCAGAAAATTATTTTAAACTAAATTTCTTTGTGATTTCTTGCCAGTAGATGTTTGATTTGCATGTTTGTTTTTATATACCGGGGTCACTTGATTTCTTGGGTGAAAAGGGAAAAGAAAAATGTGCAAATGGAAAGAGCTTAAGCTCCACTCTAGAACCAAATCACATGTTACTCTCTGTTCCAATTCTGCTTCAGGGCAGTGGCTTTTTAACTCAGAAATATAGTTTATCATATATTGATAAAATGCTTCAATAGGTAACTTTGATTTCACCTACTTTTTCTGGCTTCTGTTATTCAACATCAGTTATTGAATGTTTTAAACTTAGTCTGCCCTAAGGGATTATCTAATCTAGGTCCTTAGATTGAGCTGTGTGACTGAGGGTCTAGGCAGGTGGAAGATACTACTTGAGAGCTGTCTGCTGTCTTCTTCAATGTCTCCATCAATTTTTACCCATGAGATAAGACATTCCTGTTTATCCCAGATCCTTGACCTCGATGATATCTGCAATGCTTCATTAGCGTACTCTTTCTGGGTTATCCCTGTCTTCCTCCCATCTCTGTAGTGTCATCTTTTCGTTTAGGGTGTGCTTTGACCTTTGACATTCAGATCTTGTTATTTTCTACTCTAAAGAATGCGTTATTGAACCTGATGTAGAGGTGAATGTTTTCAGAGCCTTACATCATCAGACTTCTGTCCATCACTGTCAGCACACTGCTCTATGAGGATGTAGAATGAACACACAGAAACAGACACCAAGCAACTGCTCGGGGTGTGTGAGTCTGATCAGTAGGAGTTTTGCTTTTCATTCTTCCTTCCATTAAAGTCCAAATTCACTTTCTTATTTTGAAGGAGAGAAGTGTCTTACTATGTAGCCGCAGTTGACCAAACTCACCACTCTCCTGCCTCAACTTCCTGAATGTTAGGGTCACAGACTTGTGCCACTATAACCAGCTTACATTTGTATTTCGTCTTTCCTACTTTTGTCTTACAATGTTTTCATTCTAATCAATGAGTATGCCAATATTTATCATTGACCCAGTTGTTATACATTCATGTTCAATGAAATCTCTTTTCTTTACCTATTGTGGTTTTGTCCTTTGTTTTGTTGACACTTGATTCAAATTCCCTGAGTTATCGGGTCCCCAGAACACCGAATTCTACACTTGCATAGGAACACACAGCAACCAGAATTAGCATCCTTTTCCCTGCAGGCCTGGCCAGGACTTTCATTTCTGCCTCTGACTTTTTTCCTAGCTCTTAGGCTGAACAACATTTTCTTAAGAGCATAACTCCTGCTGTCAGATTATGGTAGAATGAAGCAAGTAGCCTGGAATTCTTTGGCTGTAGCCCAGGGCTAGAGCTGTGCCCTTTCTCCGATAGAGCCTTGCCACCTCCCAGCACATGATGCGAAATAAGAGACCTGCAAGTGTCTACTTAAAGGCATCTATTTTAATTTTCAACCTCTAGCAACATTTTTCCGATGAAGCTTTGGCTTGCTTCCCTCAAATGCTTGATATCTCCCGATAAGTTTGTTAGTGTCCTCCTACAGGGTCTTTCCCCCTTCTTAACTCCCTTGTCTCCTGCCCCAGCTCAGCCTTGTCAAATGCACATGTTTCTGGCATCGATGTTTAGTACTAGGGACATCCTGTTTCTAATACTGCTTTGATGTGCTTGTACTGCTAACTCTCGCCTATCCTTCTTGTCTGATTTCGCGGTCCCTCTTTCAGTTGAACCGTTCTTTGCCAGATGAAAATTCTGGTGCTAGAAAGCATGGTCTGAAGTTTCATGCTACAGCAGAGACCTGATCTCATGCTTACCTGGTCTCCAGAGCATGTACCCCTCACGATCAGTGGTTTAGACCACCACGTAAGGAAAGCAGGTTGCTAAGCCGGCTCCCACCTCCATCCGCTTTCTAGCAAAGACTGGCGTAGAACATGCACTTCGGTTCCCTTGACTTGATCAGGAACGAATGGATTTGACTATGATGCTTTGATTCAAGGTAGCTCTAGGAGAACTCAGTTTCATGGTGTCTCATTCTACACTGGCTATAAAAGGAGTCAGGGCATTCCCCAGAACATGACTTAGTGACATTGGTATGACATCGCATATGAGAAGAGCCGCTTTTGAGTTCACCAATAACACTTACATCACATTTTGTGCAGGCCCAGTTCTGATTACTCACAGCTAATTATGTGGTTGCTTATCTCCTTGTGTGTGCCTCACGGGACTGTGTGCTCCTGGAGTGGGAGGTGGAGGAATTGAATAAGATATCTGAATGACTTCACACAACAATCTAAAAGTGGATGGGAATGAGAACATTTTAGGAATGGCAAATAACTGTTAAGTCAGCAAAAGAACTTTCGGTAGTTCTGAGGGGCTTGAGAAGCTCTTCTGGAAGTTCTTATCCCAAGGGTTTCACTGTATTTTTAAATAGTACTGGAAAAATGAAGAATTGATGTTGAAAAAAATTAACCAAATTAACAAACCTTTAGACAGATTAACCTAAAGAAAGAGGGGATCCAACCCCTATCATCTGGGTACCTGCCTACCCTATCCCCTGCTCCCCTTCTCCTGCTGGTAGCCATGTCACAGCCCCCAACTCATACAGAGACACCCTGACCAACCAGAGGCCTTGCAGGCCACTAGAATTCCAGGGAGACTTCCCACCCAGGGACCCCACCTTAGTACCCCCAATCTATTCCCAATCTCCCCATCCCTCCTGTGTCCCAAACCCCACTCCCCAGCCCAGGTAGAGAGCCCCTGCTCAACCAGGGCTCTTTCCGGCCATCAGAAATTCAGCCCCCAACTCGAATAGAGATCCTCTGTTCAAACAAACACAGGCCACACTGGCCAGAAGACCAGACAGGGACAGAAACCAAGGAACAAAATGCCCACTTCTTTCCTCAACCTCAGTTCTCTCAACTCAGGCAATTCATTCATGTGCTCAACTTTTTTCCTGCTCTTTTGAGGTTTAAAGTTGTTCTTTCTGATTTCTACTTTTCTGTGTCTTTTGATTTCAAAGGGTCCTTATAATTCTTCCAAGTTCTACACTCCAAATAAAACGCAGTGTGATTTGGCCTGTGGTGTAACAATCCAATCAGTCACCTTTTAATAGACTGCCACAATAATCCTAAAAGAATAATCCCACATAACATAGAAGGGCCACCCAGGGAAATCCCTGATTAGCTCTTCCAGATCATTTAACAACTCTTTCATTTGGAGTTTATTAGATTTGCAACTAAGACTCTAAACTCAGAGTATTGCATTTTCAAATTCATTATGCTTTGTTCATTTTTAAAGTTTTTTCATTTGTGTTTGACCAGCATCTACCATGAAGATCTTTTCCTCATCAGTTTTTTTTCCAGTTAACAAAAAAATTACCCATGGGGATCTTTATGTCTCATTTATGATCTTTTTCATTATTTAATTCCCCTAGTTTTTCTTGAAAGTTAAATTTTATTAATTTGTGGACTTCCTAATTTTTATTCTACATATGAGGAGCCTGGACATACCCACCTTGTTCTAAACAACATTTTGAACTAAAATCTCAAAAAACCAAGACATCTTCTTAGGTCTGTACGCAACTGGTAGATATTGGGCTTATTGCCACCTGCAAGGCTTTAGGCAATCACGATTAACCAGGACAAATGCACACACAGGTAGGAGCTTCCAAAGACTGGCCTAGGTGTGAACAAATCACCCTGGAACTAAAGGGCACTGGAGGGTCATTGACACGCTTAAGAGTTAGAACATAGGGATAATACAGTCATTAGGGAACTCCTAGTACTATGAGACTAATCACTCAGGGGACTGGCCAAGTTCGCAGAGAAAGTACCAGGAGAAAACCCATCTCTGTTTTTGATAGACAAGTATTCTTCATTGATTGACTGGATTTAGAGTCACTGTGAAGACCTATCTCGGGGTATGTAGATAAGGGTGTTTCTAGGGAGATTTAACTGAAGATGGAAGACTCACTCTGAATGTAAGCAACAACATACTATAGTCTAGAATCTCCAACTATGGTAGTTTGAATGTAATTGACCCATATAATCTCATAGGGAGTGGCACTATTTGGAGATGTGACTTTATTGGAGTTGGTATAGCCTTGCTGGAGGAAGTATGTCACTGTGGGGGTGGGCTTTGAAGTTTCCTATGCTTAGGATACCACCCAGTGAGTCAGTTGACTTCCTGTTGTCTCTGAGTCATGATGTAAGGACTCCCATCTCCAGAACCACCTCTGCCTGTATGCAGCCATGCTCCCCACCATGATGATAGTGGACTGAAGTTCTAGAAATGTAACTGAGCCACCCCAATTAAATGCTTTATTTCTTAAGAGTTGCTGTGGTCCTGGTGTCTTTTCACAGCAATAAAAACCCTAACTAAGACAGAAGTTGGTACCTGGGACTTGGGTATTCCTGTGATAGACCTGGCCGTGTGTTTGTTTGGAGGAATACCGACTTTGGTACTTGGAGTTTGGAAAGCACTGAAATGCTTTAAGCACAGATTAATGGATCATACTAGTAGGGGCATGGAAGATGCTTAAGAGTTATTTGAACTATGGGGGGCTTGCTCAAGATGTTTCAGAGGGGAAGAATTTAAGTATGTTGCCTAGAGATCGTTCTTCTAATATTTTGGTGAAGAACGTGAGTGTTTTTTGCCCTTGTTCAAAGAGACTGCCTGAGGATAATGTGAAGAATTTTGGATTAAATGTGTTGGCAGGAGAAATCACAAAACAGCCCAGTATAGACTGTGTCATATGGATATTAGTGGTAACTCTCATGATGATATATAATGAAAAGGAGCAAGGTGAGCAGGGTAAATTACAAAAAGGAAGTTGTGAGGAGGTAAAAGACCACCAAGAAGAATGGAGCTAAATCCTGTGTTCAAGGAGATAAACAGATTAAGAAATGTAACAAGGGGAATGATGAGCCCGGCGGTGGTGGCGCACGCCTTTAATCCCAGCACTCGGGAGGCAGAGGCAGGCAGATCTCTGTGAGTTCGAGACCAGCCTGGTCTACAAGAGCTAGTTCCAGGACAGGCTCCAAAATCACAGAGAAACCCTGTCTCAAAAAACCAAAAAGAAACAAAACAAAACAAAACAAAAAAACAAAGGGAATGATGACCTCAGGGCAAGATCCCACCTAACTAAGTTTCCTACTCTTGGAATGAAACTAAAGAAAAGCTTAGATCTGGGTGTGGTAGGACACACCTTTAATTCCAGTGTTAGGAAGGCAGAGGATGGTGGATCTCTGAGTTTGAGGCAAGTCTGGTCTAGAGAGCAAGTTTCAGAACAGCCAATCATAGGCAGTGAAGGACAGAAAGCCAATGAAGATATAATTTAAGAAGGGTGGTGATGTTCCAGCCCAGCAAGCAGCAGAACTTGGTAGTTTCAGCCACATGGTTCTGGCTTTGGAGTTAAGGATAGAAAAAAGGAGTTATGGAATACAGCTGCTGAGGCTAGGCATGTGTCAGGAGTGTCCCTGAATGGAGGCCTAGTGGAGAGAACATTGTGGGAAGTTGTGAAGTTGAAGCCTGAATTGCCCTGAAGAACCCAAAATGTTAGAGTTGCCAGAGTTGTGGGATACCTGCCAAGATCTGCTAACAGGGAGTGGAACCATCTCAAGAGAGAGAAGTATGCTGCAATCAACAAAGCTGAACAGCATTGGAGATCTGAAGTGTGTTTCAACATCAGAAATGAAGATGCAAAGTTTTGAGTTTGCCCAGCTGGTTTTCAGTCTTGCTTTGGTCCAGTATTTCCTCACTGTGTTCCTTTCCTTACATTTTGGGATGGTAATGCCATTATATGTCAGAAGTATGTGATTTGCCTTTTGATTTTGACTTTACAGAGGGATTACAGGTAAGAGATTGCCATGAGTCTCAAAAGAAACTTTGGACTTTGAAACAAGTTTGAGACTATGATAGACAATGGGGACTTTTTAAGTTAGACTAAATTCATTTTGCATTATGACATTGTTACAAGCTTATGGAGGGCCAGGGAGTGGAATGTAGCAGTTTGGATGTAAGTTGGACCCATTAATAATAGGAAATAGCACTATTAGGAGGTGTGTCTTTGTTGGAGTGGGTATAGTTTTGCTGGAGGAAGTGTGTCACTGTGGGGGTGGGCTTTAAGGTTTCCTATGTTCAGGATACCACCCAGTGAGTCAGTTGACTTCCTGTTGTCTCTGAGTCAAGATGTAAGGGCTCTCAGCTCCAGCACCATGTCTGCCTGTATGTAGCCCTATGCTCCCCACCATGATGATAATAGACTGAACCTCTGAAATTGTAAGCCATTTAAATGCTTTACTTCTTAAGAGTTGCTGTGGCCATGGTGTCTCTTCACAACAATAAAAACCCTAGCTAAGACACCAACTGAATGTATAGGGGACAAAGAGAGAAATTCAGGTGCACACCGGCATCTGTTGAGCTTTCCTCCTGACTGAAGACACAGCGAGCAGCTGCTCTTTCTCCTGCTGCCTTGCCTCCTGGCCAGAAAGTTTTCTTTCAAACTCTTTGGGTTTTTTTTTTAATTAATTAATTTATTTCTTAAAGATTTCTGCCTCTTCCCCACCACCGCCTTCCATTTCCCTCCCCCTCCCCCAATCAAGTCTTCCTCCCTCGTCAGCCCAAAGAGCAGTCAGGGTTCCCTGTCCTGTGGGAGGTCCAAGGACCATCCACCTCCATCCAGGTGTAGTAAGGTGAGCATCCAAACAGCCTAGGCTCCCACCAAGCCAGTACGTGCAGTAGGATCAAAAACCCATTGCCATTGTTCTTGAGTTCTCAGTAGTCCTCATTGTCCACTATGTTCAGCGAGTCCGGTTTTGTCCCATGCTTTTTCAGACCCTGGCCAGATGGCCTTGGTGAGTTCCCAATAGAACATCCCCATTGTCTCAGTGTGTGGGTGCACCTCTCGTGGTCCTGAGTTCCTTGCTCGTGCTCTCTCTCCTCCTGCTCCTGATTTGGACCTTGAGATTTCAGTCCGGTGCTCCAATGTGGATCTCTGTCTCTGTCTCCTTTCATCGCCTGATGAAGGTTAATATTCAGGAGGATGCCTATATGTTTTTCTTTGGGTTCACCTTCTTATTTAGCTTCTCTAGGATCACGAATTATAGTCTCAATGTCCTTTATTTATGGCTAGAAACCAAATATGAGTGAGTACATCCCATGTTCCTCTTTTTGGGTCTGGCTTAACTCACTCAGGATAGTGTTTTCAATTTCTGTCCATTTATATGCAAAATTCAAGAAGTCATTGTTTTTTACTGCTGAGTAGTACTCTAATATGTATATATTCCATACTTTCTTCATCCATTCTTCCATTGAAGATCGAAAATCAAAAAAAAAAAAAATCCAGATAACCCATGGCTTACTATGAAAACTTTTCAATTATGTGAATTGTATGAAATGATTCTTTAAAGAAAACATTGAAAACATGATGTGTGTGCATATGTATGTGCATGTGTGTGTGTGCATGTGTGTGTGCACATATGAGTTCAGAGCTCATGGAGGCCAGAAGAGGGTGTTGAATTCTCAGAATCTGGAGTTGTAGACAGTTCTAGTGGATATGTGTAGATAGAGGCTGCTCGTTTGTTTCCGGCTGCCCAGACCCAAAATAAATATCTTTGTATTTGGCTGTGGGAATCTGCTGTGCTCTCCTGCCTGTGCACGCCTAGCAGATCTTAACCAACTGCCTTCCCAGGCTGCAGTGCTGAGCGGCAGGCATGATCTCAGCTACTGTTCTCCTAACCCCAGGCAGGCATACAAGCACCTCAGCCCAAAGTGTGTGGATTGCCACACGGGTTAGCCCCAATCGTTCAAGCATCATCGTCTGTACTGCTTGATGTTAGGCTGTATGAACTGGATATGCAGGACTCACAGAAAAATGACTGCTGAACTTGCCTAAAGGTGAGATGGTCCTTCAGGATTCCTGCTTCATGAAAGAGTCTGCCAGACATTCTGCAGGACACAGAAGAAAGTGACTGACAAACTGCCAATAGACGTAGGAACTGTCTTTGAAATTTCCTGTTTCATGGAAAAGTCTGCAGGATACTGTGGGCCTATAGGCTGAAGATGGGTGTCCCAATGTTACAAAGCTTTGGGTGACTGTTCATGAAGTGAGATGTATCTATCATTTCAAGAGTTTTGGAAGTTGCTTGCAATGCACTTTTTGTTTACTTAGGCAATATTATATCCTTCTGGAGTCTTTGATGGAGTTGAAAAATAGATAGTTATAATTACAGTTTTCCTTGGTTATGATAAAAGATAAAGTAGATACAAATATTGTAACTATAGTTCTTGTTTGATAAATGTTTTGTTATATGTAATTTTACTACGTTAAAATCAAAACCTTCCTTTTATTTAGACAGAAAAAGGGAAGTGATGTGTGATTCCCCTCTGTATGCTGTGAATGTTAATAAAGAAGCTGCTTGGGCCTATGACAAGACAGAAGAGAGCTAGGCGGGAAAACTAAACTGAATGCTGGGAGAAAGAAGGCATAGTCAATGAGATGCCATGTAGCCGCCAGAAGGGAAAGACACAAGAGGCCAGGTGGAGCCTTGATGGTAGGCCATGAGCCTCATGATAAAATATAAAATAATAGAAATGAGTTAATTTAAGATGTAAGAGCTAGCCAATAAGAAGCTAGAGCCAATAACTAATAGAGCTAATACCTTAAGCTAGAGATACACTTAAGCTATTGGCCAAACAGCATTGCAGCTAATACAGATTTCTGTGTTTATTTCAGAAGTCTGGGAAATGAACAAGCATCCTCTAACAACAGATATGTATGCTGGAAACCAAACTTTGTTCTCTGGAAGAGCAGCAAGTACTTTTAGGCACTGGGTCATCTCTCTAACCACACGAAACGAATTCTTATTTGGAAGGAATCATATATTGTCTTTCTGAGCTCCTTGGGCCAGTGACATGTGGTGTGATGGTCTCTGGTAATACTGGACAGTAGCAAAAAGGTGCAGTCAGTTACATAACTGTAAGGGTAAACCCCTTATAGCCCATAGTGTACTGTGTTACTAAACCATGATGTAAGAGGTAAGTGGTATTAATTCTACTTTCAGACTATAATATTTCCAGCTTAGGAATGGTTTGCTGGTGTGTGACCTCATTCTAGTCAAGGAGTACCTGTCTAAATGGCATGCTAAGAAAGAGGAAATGGATAAAAAAAAATACCCATAAAAGGCATAAGCAGTATGGAAGACAAAAAGAGAAACAAGGAATAATAATCAATGGAAAACTAATAAGTGATAGTAGATATTAATAATATTAATACAATTATATCAACAATAAATGAATATTAATTATCTAAATGCTTCAGTTCCATGATTAGAATAGATAAAAGTTCAAGGCCCTGGGGCCTGGAGAGATAACTCTCTGGTTAGGTACAGTTTGCTCTTGTAAAAGACCTGAGTTTGGTTACCAGCACCCATATCAGGTAGCTTACAGCCACCTGTAACTCCAGCCCCATTAGATCTGACCCCCTCTTATGACAAGAACAAATTGGAAGCAGCTATGTTAATTTCAGACAGAGTGATTTTAAAACAAGGGAAGTAATCATGAACAAATGAGATCATCACATAAGCTTAAAGTGGCCTGTTTGCTAAAGCACCGAAACTCATAATTCCAAACAGGGTGGTGTTGAACCACGTGTGGTAAAAAAGTAGTAGAAGTGCAAGGATGGCCTGACAGGTCCCCAAAAGCCCTCAATGCCCCTGCCAAGACACACCACATTTTGGCCCCTAACATACATTTTAACGAAGTTTAAACAAACAATCATATGATACTAGCTTTGTCAGTAACTGATAAAGGAGACATTCCTAAAAGTGGAGGTTAAATAACACCTGGGTCAGAGATTGCTCGTAAAAAAAATTAAATTATTTTGAGGTAAATGAAAATGAAAATACAGCATGTGGTGCTGGTATGCAAGAGAGTTCTGCTTTGGACGGGAATTGAGAGCATGAACTGCATGTACTAAAAAGGAAGAGATGTCCAAATTCAGTCTTCTAAGTTTCCATCTTAGGAAAAAATGCAACAAAAAAATAAATAAGAAATGAAAAGTAATTTCAGTGTCAATAGATATTGAAAGCAGAATATAAATAGAGAAAGTAAATTAAAGCTGAGTCTACAGAAATCAGTAAAACTGGTAAGTCTCTAACAAGAGTAAGTACGAATCAGGAAAAGAGGGCATGGTTGCTAATAAAGGAAGTGAAAGAGAAGTAATCACTCCAGACCCCATGGGCACTGGGATGGTAATAAAGGAACACCAAACAGTTCTGTGATTACACACTATAGCCTAGAGGAAATGGACCAGCTCAGTGAGAGATATAAACTGCCTAAACTCACACAAGATGAAATCTATAGATACAGTGCAACCTCAGTCAGTCCAAATTTTCTAAGCAAATTGAATAAATAGTAAATAATCTTCCAGAGCAGAAAGCAGCAGGCCCAGATGGATCACTGTAGAAGTCTATTAAACACTTAAGGAAGTAAGTGGATCAATTTCTATAATTGCTGGGACAACAGAAACATACTTTCTCAGTTATTATCTGACACTAATATAAAAAACAGAGAAGGGGGCTGCAACACTAACTGTCTTTCTAGGGAACCTGAGTTCAGTTCCCAGCACCCACTTGGATGGCACAACCCACCTTTATCCAGCTCCAGGGACTCCAACACTCTTTTCTGGTCTCCATGGACAACTGCATGCATGTGCACACACCTGCCCAGCCATAAATTAAATAAAATAAATCTTTATGAATATTGCAAAAAGCAAAAACTGAAAGTGAACAGCACTCATAAAAATAGATGCAAGACACACAAAATGTTAGCAAGTAGAATCCAATAATGTAGAAAATGAATTGTCTAGAGCTGATTCACCATTAAAAATCAATGGATCAGGGCCGGGCGGTGGTCACGCACCCTTTAATCCCAGCACTCAGGAGGCAGAGGCAGGTGGATCTCTGTGAGTTCGAGGCCAGCCTGGTCTACATGAGCTAGTTCCAGGACAGGCTCCAAAGCTACAGAGAAACCCTGTCTCGAAAAACCAAAAACCAAGCCAAAACAACAACAAAAAAAACCAAAGGACCAAAGAAGAAACATAAATGTCTGTAGAAAAGCATTTTGAATATATACTTATTCATAACAAAATATCTGAGAAAGTTATAATATCACCAAAGAAGATACACAGATGGCAACTAAACACATAGGAAATTCTCCACATTCCATGACATCAGGAACAGGCAAATAAAAACATCAGTGAGGGACCACAGAACATTACTCAGAATGGCCAAATCTGCAGCAGGCCTCACCAAATGCTCTTGGGGACAAATGCCAGGATCTCTCACTCAATGCTGGTAGAGGTTCGAAAATGATCCAAACAAGTGGGAAGAGTTCTTCTCTGGTTAAATCCTGAGATGCACTATTGGAGCATCTTTGTGAATTGCATTATGATACTTAGACACAGAATAGAGTAGAATTCAGTGTGTAATCAAGCCAAAGGCAATAGGCAGTTCTGTGTCATCAAGCATTAATTCTATGTGTTGGGAATTTGACACCTTCCTGAAATCTTGGAGATGTGTTAGACTGTTTAAACCGATTGTCACCCCACAGGGCTGCCCGGCACCATCTCTCCCCTCATCCTCTGTTCCCAGTGACTGCTGTGCAGTGATGTTGATTTCATCATTCACAGATGTGTGAGAATGTGCAGTACACACTGTCTTGCTGTGTCCAGCTTGTTTTACTTAACATGATGATCTGCAGTTCCATCGTTGCTGCTGCAAATGACAGGACTTCATTCTGAGAATAGCTGAATAGTATCCCACTGTGTACACAACCACTGTTTTTATCCATTCACCCACTGACAGGCATCTGGGCTGGTTTCATAGTTAAGCAGCTGTGGATAGTGTACCAAAATAAGTGGGTGTGAAAATATCTGTTTTATTTTTGCAAATATATTTTTAACATAATGATTTTATCTCTTTGGTGCATATGCTTAGTAGTAGAATTTCTGGACTGTGTGGTAGTTCTGTTTTTGTTTTGCAGATTTGTCATTCTGTTTCCCATAATGGATGTAGGAAGTGACATTCCTACTGCCCAGTGTAGGTGAGCCTTTTGCCTTCTGATGACAACGATTCTAACTGGGTTGTGTTGATGTTGCCTGTGGTTCTCATTTGCATTTCTTTGATCATTAGCAAGATTAAAAATTTAAAATATACTTGTTGGCCATTTGTATATCTGATTTTAAGAAATTTCTGTTCAGATTTAAAATTGGTTTACTTTTGAGTTTTTATGTTCAGTCTTTTGAGTACTTAACATATTATAGATATTAATCTTCTGTTGGATGGTAGTTTGATGCCCCCACCCCATCACATTTTTTTCTCTGTAACTGCCCTGACTGTTGTGAAACTCACTTTTGAGGTAAGGCTGACCTTAAACTTGCAGAGATCTGCCTGCCTCTGCCTCCCAAGTGCTGAGATTGAAGGTGTGTGCCACCACTGCCCAGTTTTTAAATTGTCTTGTAACACAGTTATTTCTTTTCCTATATAAAAAAATAATCCATTTTCCTGGTTTTTCTGGTTTTTTTTTCTCTGTGCTTTTTAGGGTCATTTCTGAAAAATATTATTCCCTATGTCAGCCTCTTACAGTCCTTGTTCATTTCATGTTTAGGGCCTTTGGTCCATTTTCAATCCATCTGAATGTGCACTAAGAGGGATCCTGGTCAAGGCTCCTGTGTATCTAGATCCAATCTTGTCCACTATGGCACCTTCATAAAAATCAGTAGGTATTCTTGAGGAAAAACTCAGGTCAGTAGGCTTTGTGGCAAGTGCTTTTATCTGCTGAGCCATATGCAGTCTATTACTAGTACTATGCTAAATGAGAGTAGTGGAGGTTTGTTGTAATATGGCGGCAGGGCTGCGTCCCCGGCACCCGGCCGCCCGCATGGCTAGCTATGCCCCGAAATAATTACACGGAAACTGTATTCTTTTAATCACTGCCTGGCCCATTAGCTACAGCCTCTTATTGGCTAGCTCCTACATATTGATCTAACCCATTTCTAATATTCTATGTAGCGCCAGGAGCTGGCTTACCAGGAAAGATCTTAACCTGCGTCTGTCTGGAGTGGGAGAATCATGGCGACTCCTCACTGGGCTTCTTTCTCCCAGCATTCTCTCTGCCTTGGCCCCTTTAATAGGACAGAAAATTAGGTAGGCGGAGTAAACAGAGAGAATGCTGGTTTCCGTGTAATTATTTCGGGGCATAGCTAGCCATGCGGGCGGCCGGGTGCCGGGGACGCAGCTCCGCCGCTCCCACTTCAACAGAGGTTAATATCCTTCTCTTGTTTCAGATCAGAGAGAAAACATTTTATGTAATACTGACTGTAAATGGAGAGTGTATTTTGTTTCCTGACCACCCAGACCCTAATAATCACACAGAAACCATATTAATTACAACACTGTTTGGCTGATGGCTTAGTTGTATTTCCAGCTACCTCATATATCTTAAATTAACATATTTCTATTAATCTATGTATCACCATGAGGCTGTGGCCTACTAGTAAGGTTCCTGTAGCATCTGTCTCCTTTGGCAGCTACATGGAGTCTCTCTGAATCTGCCTACTCTCTCTATATATCTCAATTTAGATTTCTCACCTGGCTTTATTCTGTTAAGCCATTGGCTGAAAAAGTTTTATAGATCAACCAATAAAAGCAACACATATACAGAAGGGCATCCCATATCAACTGACCATGTAGTTGTAAGGGTAGATACATGTATGTGTATGTGCACATGTGTGCATGTGTACAGGTTTATATAGCATTTAGAGCTTTAAGACATGTCCTTTCTGTGGTTAACTTGTACAGAATTTTTACTCACAGAGAGGTGTTGAATCTTGCTCAACATTTTTTCTGTATCCGTTGTTATAAGCCCATGCTTTCTGCTCTTCATCCTGTTGAAGGGTTAGAGCATACGTGTTGGGTTGTCTGTGCTGAATCATCATTGTATCACCATATGATCTTTTTGATGTTCTGTTGAGTTTAGTGTGCTCTGTTGAGAACTTTGGGATCTGTGTCACAGGTATGAGTCCATAGTTTTCTTTTTTCATTTATTTGTTTTTATTTGGCCTGCAATCAGGCTAATTTTGATCCCTGTTAAAAGAGTTGTACAGATTTTCTTCCATTTGATATTTTTAAATATTTTAAGAATAACTCCAACTAGTTATTTATATATATTGATAGATTTTATTGGCAAAGCCATTAGGTCCTGGATTTTTTTTATTAATTTATTTAATTATTAAAGATTTCTGCCTCTTCCCCGCCACCACCTCCCATTCCCTCCCCCTCCCCCAATCAAGTCTTCCTCCCTCCTCAGCCCAAAGAGCAAGCAGGTTTCTCTGCCCTGTGGGAGGTCCAAGGACCACCCACCTCCATCCAGGTCTATTAAGGTGAGCATCCAAACTACCTGGGCTCCCACAAAGCCATTACGTGCAATAGGATCAAGAACCCATTGCCATTGTTCTTCAGTTCTCAGTAGTCCTCATTGTCCGTTATGTTCAGCGAGACCGGTTTTGTCCCATGCTTTTTCAGACCCCGGCCAGCTGGCCTTGGTGAGTTCCTGATAGAACATCCCCATTGTCTCAATGTGTGGTTTCTAGCCATAAATAAAGGACATTGAGACTATAATTCGTGATTCTAGAGAAGCTAAATAAGAAGGTGAACCCAAAGAAAAACATATAAGCATCCTCCTGAATATTAACCTTCATCAGGCGATGAAAGAAGACAGAGACAGAGACCAACATTGGAGCACTGGACTGAAGTCTCACGATCCAAAGGAAGAGCAGAAGGAGAGTGAGCACGAGCAAGGATATTTGGTTTTTTAGGAGACTTAATTACTGCTTATATCCCATCACTCTGCTTAGATTTTATATTTCTTCTTAGTTCAATTCTGTTATTTTTGTATTTGATTAAGAATTTTCCATTTGCCAGGCGATGGTGGCTCACGCCTTTAATCCCAGCACTTGGGAGGCAGAGGCAGGCGGATCTCTGTGAGTTCGAGACCAACCTGGTCTACAGAGCTAGTTCCAGGACAGGCTCCAAAGCCACAGAGAAACCCTGTCTCGAAAAACCAAAAAAAAAAAAAAAAAGAATTTTCCATTTCTTCTATATTTTTCAGGATTTGCATAAAATGTTGGGTGCCATTCTGTAACATGAGGTCCTTGCTTTTTGGGGTGTCTGTCCTGCCCAGTTCCCACAGCCAGTAAGCCCCAAAGAAAATCACACAGAGTCTACATTAAATATAAAACTGATTGGCCCATTAGCTCAGTCTTCGTATTAGCTCTTACAACGTATACCAGCCCATTATTCTAGTATATGTTAGCCACATGGCTCAGTTCCTTTTTCAGCAGGGCAGGTCACATCCTGCTTCTTCCATAGTCTGGATAGGACTGCAGAAAGAGCTTCCTTCTTCCCAGAATACTCCTGTTCTCATCATCCCACCTCTACTTCCTGTCTGGTTGACCCACCTATACTTCCTGCCTGGCCAATCAGCGTTTGTTTAAAACATGATTGACAGAATACAGACAATTCTCCTGCACCATAGTTCCTAGCAGCTACTGATAGTCCTTTGTATTCCTGTGGCATTGATTGTAAATGTCTTCTTTTTCATCACTGATTCTATTTGTGTCTTTCCTCTTTTTTTCTTGATTAGTCTAGTTGAAAATGTATGCTTTGTTTGGTCCTTTCAACAACTACCCTGTCCTGTCTATCTCCCCCACCATGTACATGTGTATATAAATGTATGTATGTGCACGGACATGGACACACATATGTGGTTATTTGCAATGAGATCAGAGGCCAACCCTCTGTCATTTCCCAGACATTATCCACCTCTAACATACTTACTAATATCCTTAAGTTTCTGTGTATATATGTGCATGTCTATGTGCACACCTGAGGAAGTGGGAGGAGTATGTTGGACTCTTTGGGGCTGGAATGATATGTGGTTTTGAACTGCCCAGTATGAGTACTGAGAACTAAACTCAGATCCTCTGGAAGAGATGCAAGCATTCTTGCCTGCTGAGCCAGCTCTCCAGCCCCTATTATCCACATTTTCTTGAAACAGGGTCTCTCACTGGCCCACAGCTTGCCTAGTACGCCAAGCTGGCTGGTAGTGAGTGCCAAGATCTTCTTGTTTCCACCTCTTCAGTGCTGGAATTACAAGAGAAAGTGCTAGGGATTGAACGTGAGATTTCCTACATGCTGAACAAGGTGTGGGGTTCAACCCCATCCACTAACTTCCTTGGAAATGAAGTTAAAGGAGCCTGAAACAATGGAGCATGCCTCCATTCCCAGCACCTGAGAACTTGGGGGACTGAGACAGGGCATTGCAAGTGCAAGGACACACCATGCTACACAATGGAAATCTACATAGTGAAACAGCCTGGGGTGGGAGCAGGGTTGATGGGTAGAGATTAAAGAATTAAGGTCAACCATGTAAAATTATGTGGAGGTTTTTATAAGTCTGACACAGAAAACATTACTCCTATAGGAAGACAAATGGTGAACTTGATACAAACAACTACTAGCTTCGATTTTATACACTGCCTTTTCATTTCTATTTGAAAATGAGTAAAAAAGTCACATATCAGTAGATGGTGTGTACTTGTCTTCGAGCCTTAGGAATCACGATGATGCTCACAGCCCCAGCCCCACCTACTGTCCCTGTCCACCTAGGAAACAACTTTGCAGTAGTTAGGATCTCTAAAATAACACAGCAAGACCTGCATCATGATCCCCATAGGTTATTATACTTGCAGCACTGCAGAATTAAATTTACCAAGTCTTAGGTACTGAGTATTTGGGGATTGGTTGCATATTTGTGAGGTGATGGGACCCTCTTCCCTTCTAGGTCACAGTGGACCAGGTAGCCCTTTTAGCATAGTTTTCTTTTTATGCTCTAGAAAAACCCAAAAGGTGGGAGGCTGAGGCAGAGGGTGAGGAGAATGCAGACCCTTGCTAGTGCACATGTACAGGAAAGTATCCTGGTGCTTTAGTTGTTAATATATCTAGAATAATGTATCTGCAGCCTGGAGACACCTAAGCACTTGGGGCAGTCTGACTAGTAGGAGACATAGCTACCAGGATACTTTTCCTGATTATTTCTTATCTAATGCCTTTTGAGGATATTCATGCTCCACGAATGATCTAATGACCATCTGTCAGTTAAGACACTGCGTTAGTTTTTAAATTAATGTTTTATTCTAAAGGCAAGGGCCAGAGTTTTACAACAGATCGGCAAGCTACGTAACAAAAAACAGGACTTAGGCTATCTATAGGATTCCCTTCAACCCGTCCATCACTCACATCTATTTTCTACTAACAGATAAGCTTAAAGGAAGGGACAGTCTTCAAAGGGCTTGTCATTAAAAAGAAAAGAAAGACAGAGGCACATGGTCCCAGATTGGAGGCTAAGGGGTCATGGCAACTAAGTGCAAAGCAGGCTCTTGGAACAGAAGATTCAGGTTTAAAAAGGGGATAGTTTAAGGGCATTATATAGTCTGTTAACTGTGGATACGTCCACATGAGGAGAGGGAGAGAGAGGGTCAATGCACTCGTGCATAGAAAGCAACTTTCCTGGTCTCAAAAAAAAAAAATACAAGCAACGTTCAGTGTATGGGAATGTTGTAACTGTGTAACTTCTGAGGCATAGTCTAAGTGATGTAAGACTGCATGTGGGTGCTGTGACACTGTGCACGTGAGTGCTGTCACTGTCCACATGAGTGCTATGACACTGTGCACGTGACTGTAGAGACACTGTCCACGTGACTGGTGTGACACTGTGCACGTGAGTGCTGTGACACTGTCCACATGAGTGCTATGACACTGTGCACGTGACTGTAGAGACACTGTCCACATGACTGGTGTGACACTGTGTACGTGAGTGCTGTGACACTGTCCATGTGAGTGCTGTGACACTGTGCACGTGAATGTTGTGACACTGTGCACGTGAGTGCTGTGACACTGTGCACGTGAGTGCTGTGACACTGTCTATGTGAGTGCTGTGACACTGTGCACGTGAGTGCTGTGACACTGTGCACGTGAGTGCTGTGACACTGTCCACGTGAGTGCTGTGACACTGTGCACGTGAGTGCTGTGACACTGTGCACGTGAGTGCTGTGACACTGTCCACGTGAGTGCTGTGACACTGTGCACGTGAGTGCTGTGACACTGTCCACGTGAGTGCTGTGACACTGTGCACGTGAGTGCTGTGACACTGTGCACGTGAGTGCTGTGACACTGTGCACGTGAGTGCTGTGACACTGTCCACGTGAGTGCTGTGACACTGTGCACGTGAGTGCTGTGACACTGTCCACGTGAGTGCTGTGACTGTGCACGTGAGTGCTGTGACACTGTCCACGTGAGTGCTGTGACACTGTGCACATGAGTGCTGTGAGAGTGTGAATATGGGGGCTGTGACTGTCCACGTGAGTGCTGTGACGCTGTGCACATAGGCACTGTGACACTGTACATGAGAATGCTGTGACTGTCTGCCATGGGCACTGTGACTCTGTACATGAGTGTTGTGATACTGTGCCCGAGAGTGCTGTGTTGTGATACTCTGCGTGTGGTATGGTCAAGACTGGGAATTACTCTGATTCTACTTCAGCACCAGTCATGACTGGTTCAGGCTGCATCTCAGGGCTCTTGAAGCTAAGGATGGACAAAAGCACTCCTAGCCAGAGACACCAACATCAGCAGTACGGCGCTGGTGAGATGGCTCAGCAGTTAAGGCATTGCTGCTCTTCCAGAGGTCCTGAGTTCAATTCTCAGCAACCACATGGTGGCTCACAACCATCTATAATGCGATCTGGTTCCCTTTTCTGGTGTGCAGGAATATATAAACACATTTATTTTTTAAATAAATATTTAATAAAAAGAGACAAAAAAGATTCGCAAAGGCCAATTTACTTGTATCCATTTCTAAACGTCTGTTCTGGAACCCATACCTTACCAGGACCTTTCTCCCTACACTGCTAGTCACCAAGTTAACCTTAGGTAAGCTTTACCCAAATGGTGCCATTCCTCCCCACCCTGCGATTCACAAGGAATAGCTAAGGGCAACTCGAAGGGACAGTGCATACCAGATGCTGAAATCTTCACCAACTCTCTCAAAAGCCATTAGACTTTAGCATGTCTTGATGGATCATGGGGAATTTCCCAGTGCGGCGGGAAAGAGCAGCAACAGAGCTGGCTTTGGGAACCATGTGCTCTGTATCCTGCATTTGGGGAAGCAGTTTGCCAGGATCTGTGGAAAAGGCCATTTGCAAAGCTGGTTCCTATTACCATGTCCTGCTGCTGAGCTGCCTTTAGCCTTTCCCCTGAATTTCCTCGGGTGGTTATGCTTGATGCTGGTCTCAACTTCAGCTTAACTAACCTTAGTTCACCTCGTTAGTTATAGGGAGTAGGGGTTCCTCTTGCTAGTTACTAAAGCCTTCGGCACTTAGGAACTAGAGCACAGTTTTGTTTCCATTGTCAACTCCTGGGAACAATTCTCTAAGCTGCCATTAAGGTATTTGTTTACAATTCCAAGGGTTATTTGATACAGATAATGTCTACAAATGGCATCCCAACGCCCACGTCACAGATAAAATAGAAGCCTGGCTGTTTGCTAAGACTTAATGGAGTCAGTCAGGAGTGGGCATGGCCTGCCCTGGGGCTTCCTGGATGCCTCTGCTGCCTGCAGACTTGCGGGAGCCAGTAAGAGGATCAGCAGGCTGACTTGGGTCCAGGAACCATTTCAGTAGAGGAAGCTGAAGAGCTTTGTCCTGAGAGGTGAACTCTGATGTAAAGACCCCTGCTTAGAATGAATGCCTCTGCCGTCTCAGTGACATGACATGAGCTTTTTATCTCAACTGTCCGTCACCTGTTTTTCTTTGACCTTGCAGTATACCCAGGCTATTCTTGGATGACACCCATCCAGGAAGACTTACTGCTGCTTTTCTCTTTCCTCACCAGTTTGACATCTTTATTGAAGAACAATTTCCACAGCATGAAATGCACTCTCATGAAGCACATGGTTCAAAGATGTCCTAAGTTTGCTGGGCTGAGCAACCTTGACCCTAATATCGCTAAGCAGCGAACCTCTATTTCTACCCCAACTCCATGGACCCTATGAACTGCAATTTCACTGAAATGAAACATATATCCTATGGTTGTTTGAGCCTGGCTTCTTTGCTTAGCATGTCTTTGAAGTTCTCCTATGATGTAGCAGCATCCCAGTTATTTGTGGGTTCCTGCTGCTCTTAGCCCCAAGCCCCCTTCGAGGAGTTAGGACCACCTGAGCCATGTGGCCTTCTTGCTTCATTCAGGCTCCTCTGGGGTCACTTCTCAGTTCCACCCCAGTGGCTTCTCCTGGGTTCATTCTACTCTTTCTGGCCTATCGCCCAACTCTGCCTTGCTCCCTGCTCTCCTTTGGAAGCTTGGTTGTTTCCTGCCTCCAGCTCTGCCCTGGCTCCTGCCCTCACACCATTGCTCAGTCTGTTTCCTCATTCTGCCCAGGAACTTGTTGAAATCCAGCCTCTTTACATTGAATGAAACATTTCTTGTCATGCACTGCACATCTGTCCTACTTGCTCCCATTCAAAGCTCTTAGGTCCTGAAATTGAATTTCTTGTATAATTTTTTCTTTTAAAAAAAATACTTCCTAAATAAAACTACTTCCTAAATATAACCCCAGTAGCAGAGACACTGAGAGCAGCAATAAATAAATGGGACCTGCTGAAACTAAGAAGCTTCTGTAAAGCAAAGGACACAGTCAATAAGACAAAAAGGCAACATACTGAATGGGAAAAGATATTCACCAACCCCACATCAGACAGAGGACCAATCTCCAAGATATATAAATAACTCAAAAAATTAGACATCAAAATTCCAAATAACCCAATTAAAAAATGGGTTACAGATCTAAACAGAGAATTATCAACAGAAGAATCTCAAGTGGCCAAAAGACACTTAAGGAAATGTTCAACATCCTTAGTCATCAGGTAAATGCAAATCAAAAACAAACAAACAAACAAACAAACAAAAAACTATGAGATACCATCTTACACCAGCCAGAATAGCTAAGATCAAAAATACCAATGATAGCTTATGCTGGAGAGGATGTGGAGTAAGGGGAACACTCCTCCATTGCTGGTGGGAATACAAACTTGTAAAACCACTCTGAAAAACAGTTTGGCAGTTTCTCAGAAACTCCTCCATTGCTGGTGGGAATACAACTTGTACAACCACTCTGAAAAACAGTTCGGCAGTTTCTCAGAAAATTGGGAATCAGCTTACCTCAGGACCCAGCAATACCACTCTTGGAAATATACCCAAAAGATGCTCAATCATACTACAAGAATATTTGTTCAACTATGTTCATAGCAGCATTATTTGTAATTGCCAGAACCTGGAAACAACCTAGATGTCCCTCAACCGAGGAATGGATGGATAAGGTGTGGCACATTTACACAATGGAGTACTACTCAGCGGTAAAAAACAATGACATCTTGAAATTTTCATGCAAATGGTTGGAACTAGATAAAATCATCCTGAGTGAGGTAACCCAGACCCAAAAAGATGAATATGGTATGTACTCACTCATAAGTGAATATTGGCTGTAAGGCAAAGGATATTGAGCCTATAGTTGATTATCCTAGAGAATGTGGGTAACAAGGAGAATCCCAACTATACATATAGACAAGATTGGGAGCATAGAGGTGGTGGGGGTGCAGGGAGGGTGGAAGGGCAAGACGAGAGAAGGGGGGAGAACTTGAGGGAACAGGATAGTCGAGATGGAGGAAGGACAGAGATGAGAGCAAGGAAAGAGATATTTTGATTGAGGGAGCCATTATGGAGCTAGCAAGAAACTTGGAACTAGAGAAATTCCCAGGAATCCAGAAGGACAACCCCAGCTAAGACCCAAGCAATAGTGGAGAGGGTGCTCGAACTGGCCTTAGACTGATGACTATCTTAAATGTCACCATAGGACCTCCATCCAGCAACTGATGGAAACAGAGGCAGAGACCTGCATTGGAGCACTGGACTGAGCTCCCGAAGTCCAGTTGAGAAGAGTGGGAGGGGTGAGAATATGAACAAAGAGGTCAAGACCATGATGGGTACACCCACAGAAACAATTTACCTGAGCTAATGGGAGCTTACCAACTCCAGCTAGACAGGGAAACAGCATAGGTCTAAACTAGTCCATCTGAATGTGGTTGACAGTTATACTGCTGGGGCAGACTGAGGGGCCACTGGCAGTAGACCAGGATTTTTCCCTACTGCTTGTACTGGCTTTTTGGGAAACTGTTCTCTTTGGATAGATGCCTTGTTCAGCCTAGATTTAGTAGGGAGGGCCTTGTACCTTCCCCAAAACAATGTGCCTTACCCCCTCTGAGGAGTGAATGGGAGAAGGGGAGTGGGAACTGGGATTGGTATGTAAAATGAATAAAGGTAGTTTTTCTTAAAAAAGACAAAAAAACTAAAAACTTTATTTTTATGTGCACTGATGTTTTGCCTGCACATCTATGTGAGGGTGCCAGATTCCCTGGAATTGGAGTTACAGACAGTTGTGAGCTGCCATGTGGGTGCTGGGAATTGAACCTGGGTCCTCTGGAAGAGCTGTCAGTGGTCTTAACTGCGAACCATCTCTCCAGCTCCAGTGTATTGCCTTCTCAACAGACAGAAGGCAAGTGTCATTTGTTTTGGGATGTTGTAACAAAACACCACACACACGGTGGCTCACACACGGAAATGACAGTTCTGTAGGTTCAAAAGTCCAAGATCAAGGGGATGACGAGCAGTCTGTTGAGAGGGCCACCTTCCTGGTCCACAAATGGCTCCTTTGCTGCTGTGCCCAGACAGGGTGGAGGAGACTCTGACGTTCAGAAAGGCACCAATTCCCAACCACCCAGAAACCTTACCCAATTCTACCAATTTGAGAGCTGAGGTTTCAATATTTAAGTTTCAAGGGGAAACATCCCAATCATAACAGTCCCTAAGACCCTGCTGCTAGGTTTATGGCTCTGTGTACTTCCGGGTTGGGAAACCTTGGGTCTTTCCTAAATAAATGACGTAAGGGTATAGCATAGGTTTCATAGGGCTGCATGGGGACAGTCAAAACACATGGTGGGTAGTGCAGAGCAGGACAGGGAGAACTCCTGAAACACTGTCATCTAGAATCTCGCTGGGAGGATCCACTTGATGCAGGAAGGACTTTCTCTTTGTACCTACAGACTCTGGAAATGGCCCTCTTCCGCCAGCCTTGGTCCTCACTTGACTGAATCCCCAGATGATGTTCTCATGGCCTTTTTCTAGCCCCCCTCCCCTCACCCCTGCTTTCTAGCCCATCATTAACCCACCCTTGGATGTTTGCACCCTGTTCTGAGAATCACCGTGTGCTCTTCCCTGGAAAGCTCCCCATGGTTGCTAAAGCTGTCACCAGACGGTGGAGACTGTTGTCAGCTTTGATGGAGGAAGGTCATTGGTTAAATAATAAAGAAACTGCACCCATATTCCCAAATATTGTTTATAAATGTTCTTTTACATTTAAAGGGGGATATGATATAGATATGAATAATTTGCATTGGTATGGATTTTAAGGTCAATTTTGTTATATGTATATGTATTTCTGATCTTGATTACTGTATTGTGATTGTATAGTTCATTTAAAATGTAATGTATAATTAGGAAATATAGGTTGCTAATGGATAATCATCAATAATAGTCAAATTTGTAGTCATGTTAGTTAGATTTTCTAGATATATAGAGATATATTTCAGTTAGATAGGCATTCTTCATATCTTTCAAAGACTGCAAAATATGGCATTTAAATGTTTTAATAACTTAGGACTTTTCATGACAATGAGACACGTCTGCTCCTGGCAGCACCAATCTACTTCAAGAGGAAGATGGGCATCGAAGAGGCTCCTTATGGAGTTTGATAGCTATTTGGGTAAGAAACTGCTCTTGCCTGGACTGATACATAAGCTGGACACAGAGAACCCGCAGAGAGAGGACTACTGAACTTGCCTGAAGGTGAAATGGTCTTTTGGGGTTCCTGACTCATGAAAGAGTCTGTGAGACATTCTGCAGGACACAGCAGATAGTGACTGAACTGTCTTTGGAATTTCCTGCTTGATGAAAATGTCTGCTGAAAACTATGGGCCTAAAGGCTGAAGATGGATGCCCCAATGGTACAAAAGAACTTTGGGTGACTGTCCAGGCAGCGAGATGTCTCTGTCATTTCTAGAGTTTGAAGTATCTTACTTCTTGTTTGCTTAGGTAATATTATATCCTTCTGGAGTCTTTGATGGAGTTGAAAAATGGTTATAGTTTTCCTTACCAACCGGTACCACCATTCGGATGTAGCTGCCTAATGACTCAACTGCAGGGCTTCACAATAGTCCACGTATGAACACATTAAACGCCATCAATCTTACTAAGGGTAAGATGCTAAGCAGGCTCAGCAAGGCTCCAGACTAGGTAGTTAGACCACATGTGTAGCAGGCACCGACCCCCCCCCCCCCACACACACACGCACACACACGCCACAGGCAATGTAACACAAGTGAAGGGCAGAGCATGGACAGAGTAAGGTGGCAATGAGTGAGGAAGACTGGCAGTTCTGGAAAGACCTGACCTCCAGTCTTAATCCCGGCTCCTAATTAAGACTGTTTGGATGTTTATATGCTATGTGCATGTATAAGCCAGAGGACAAGCTGCAGATGTCAGCTCTCTCCTTCCATCACTGGATCCCACGGGTTGACCTCTAGCTGCCAGGCTTGGTGTCACGTGCTTTTACCCACTGAGCCATCTCACCACTTTATCTCCTATGCTTAAAGTTTAAAACAATAAAAAAAAAAAAAAAGGTAATCTTGCTGTGTGGTGGTGTTGCACACCTTTAATCCCAGCACTAGGGAGGCAGAGGCAGGCGGATCTCTGTGAGTTCAAGGCCAGCCTGGTCTATAAGAGCTAGTTCCAGGACAGGTACCAAAGCTACAGAGAATTCTTGTTTTGAAAAGAAAAAAAGAAAAAAAAAAAAAAAAGGAAAAAAAAGGTTATCTTCAGTGTGGGGGAGCGGCACCCATCTAAAACAGATATGAAAATTAGGTTGGAAAGAAGAGGTGACATATGCACTTGGAGAAGTATTGCTTTGTTTATCCCTCATCACTGCCAGCAACCAGTGAGAGCTGGGCTTTGAACACAGACCCCTGACACCGCAACAGGTGCCAGGCACCACACTTCCACTCACAGCTGTCCAGGAGACCCCAGTGGGGAGGTCCTGCTGGATTCTGCGAGAGCTGGAAGTCGCCTCGTGTGGGGACAGCCCCAGCTACCTCCCTCAGACAACTCAGTAGCCGGCAGAGGCGGCCTTTGGCTTCCCTGGGCAGAAGTACTCCTTCTCTCTGCCGTGCTGGCCAGAGGTCACACTGTCGATTAGCTAGCATCTCTCTAGATGAATGCTGCTGCTTCTGGTCTCAGTGTGGCCTGCAGGTGGTGGCATGGGTTTCCTCCAGAAGGGTCACAGAGTCTGATGTTCAATGCTGGCTGCGCATGGTACTCATGTAAGGATTAGTAGATAGCATGGTTCTAGAACAGAGAAAAACCTTGTCCCACTTTTGAGTTGTGTTTGGTGTGTATTAGCAGGCATGAAGGAAAATGCTTATCTAATGATTTTGAAGAGTAACACTGCTTAAAGGGCATATAATGTGCTTTGTGATTGGACACAGTTACTGGGACGAGTAACGTTGTGAGTTAACTTTGCGTAAAGTTAAGATCTCTCTTTTAATCACATCTGGTAAAGTCACACAAAGACCCTCTTTCTTATACACCAGATTGGCATTCCCCAGCTGAGGGACAAGGAACAGTATTTTGTGAGATGTTAAAATACACCCAGAATATTCTTCACAAAGCCTAAGTTTGAGGAATCTGCATTGCTCCCTCAGAAATTCCCAGAGAGGGGCAGGGCAGAGGGAGAGAGCAGGGGCTGGGAAATGCTGCAGGCTCCAGTGTAGGGGAGCCTGGGTAGATAATTCTATCTGGGCGTTCACTCGTGTAGTCTGATTTCCACAAATACTCTGTAACCAGGTCAATACACGGACAAATCGGTGAAGGATCTTAATTTCTCCAGTTCACAGTTTTCTTTTTCTGGGTATGTTTGTGGTCTTTGTGTGTGGTGCAAGCATTGAGTGTGCAGGCATGCCCTCGGAGGTCTGAGGATGACCACGGCCTTGCTGTCTTTCTCACCATACCATCTCTCAGTGAAACAGAAGCTCACCATTTTGGCTCACTTTGGATGGCCACTGGATGTTAAAGATCTGCCTATTGCTGCCCCCACTGCTGGGGTTACAGGCACACGGAGCCTTGTCCAGCATTTTACATAGGTGCTGTTACTCAAACTCAGCAGGTCCTTGGGCTTTCACAGAGAGCATCTTGCCTACAGAGCCATCTACCGAACTCCAGTCCAGAGGTCTTTAAAAATAGAAGCATCTAAAATGGAAAATCTCAATCAGATCTTTACCTGAGTAGTAACAGTGGAGATGGCGTATCTCCCTTAGCTGCATCCCTCGAAGTGAGATGAGGTGGATGATCAGCCTCTTTCGGGTGGCACTAATATTCGAACTGTTTGGAAACTAGCCTGTGGCATAAAGGTTAGTCTTCATTGTGATAGTCATCCGCATTTTGAGGGCTGCCTCTCGTTGCAAAGGAACCAAAACTAAAGCCTCCACTCTTAAATAGCATTTATTAGTATTGCAGTGGAGTCTCCCTCGAGGTCTCCCATTTATTTAAGGATATATGCTATGGTTAGAGAAGCAACTTCATTATTATATATGAGTATGCCCAACTACGACCCTTACTCAAGCCAGGGGTCTAATATTCACATCATGTACATCGCCATTTAGTTTCTTATCCAAACATGCCCCCTTCTCCCCCCTTTTAAAATATGTGCCTTGATAAAGTGGAAAATAACTAAAGAAACGAAACATCAAGGGCTTGCTATAAAGGAGAAGCCTAGAAAAGATAAAATCCCCACGGCAGTTCTGCTCAGTTGCTGTCTGTGAGCGGAGGCACAGTGCTCACACGGGCAGCATTCTGCCCAGTGGTTTCTTGGTCAGGATGGTGAGAAAGCCCTTGAGGTTTCCTGTGGCTGTTGGGAGGAGCCGGAAATCCCATTTACTGAATCCACTCGATGTTCAGGCACCGCGCTATGAACGCAAACATATCGGAAACTTCTTCTATCACTTTGGCGGTGGGTTTCCCGGCCCCGTGGCCAGCCTTGGTGTCCACGTGGATCAGCAAGGGGTTGCTCTGCTTCCGGCTGCGGCCCACAATGTATTGAAGCGTGGCAATGAACTTCAGGGAGTGCAGCGGGACCACCCGGTCGTCGTGGTCAGCTGTGAGGAGAAGCATGGAAGGGTACTGGATGTCGTCCGCCTCCGGAAGCTTCACGTTATGCAGTGGTGAGTATCTGTAAGGCAGAGGAACTTCCGTGAGGACCGACACCAAGAGCAGAACTACCACAGACAAGAGGACAGACGTGCTTCACCAGCCTGACCACTGCCGAGGAGGGCTGGAACTAATAGCACACGAGGGCCATCATTTAGGCCAGGACTGTCAAGGGCTACTGAAAACTGGGGAGCTGGGTCACTTTACTTAGCTCTAACCTTGAAGGCTGAATAAGAAAGGAAGTCACGGGGCTGCTGAAATAAAGGAACTGTTTCGAGTTTACCATTTCTCATTGTTTATCTCTTGGCAGAAGGACCTGGAACCTGCCATGTGTCTGTCCTTTAGTGGATCTAATGCTTGTACCCCAGGGAAAGGCTGCTGCTTTAGGAAGGACACACCTATTCTCTGGGACTGGCTGCTAACCTGTACACTGAGAAGACCTAGCCCCAAGGTGACTGCATTTGGCCAATGGAGGGAAAGTAGTAGAAGACACTTCTAAAGCAGAAGGTAAGGTGAACTGGTGAGTTCATTAAGAAGGGCTTTAAGAAAAAAAAAAAAAAAGAGTTGAGTTATAGGATGATTGCTAACAGTTTAATGAAAGGAACATCTAGGCATCTTTTCTTTACATTTTACCCATTATTAATGTCTCGGTTTTCACAGTTTTACACTAATGGATATAATAATTTGTTTCAGAACAGACTGAAAGTGTAAAATATGGAAACAGCATAAATTCTGCTTAGCTTATCACATGAAGTCAAGCAGCCTGAGGCTGTAAGGTGTTGGAAGGCAGTGGGTCCGTCTAGCCAACCCCTGCATATGCGTTAGCTCTCTGCACAGCATGGAAACGCTGCCTATTAAAATTCAAGTAATTTTTGTGGGAGAATAATTCCCCGTTAAGCTATAGGAGCCCCTGCATGGCCCTCTCTAGCTGATGTGCAGGACTGAGCGGTGTGCTCACTCACTAGCTGCAGGGAAAGGAAGGTTCAGTCTTGAATGAGCAGCATCAGAACACTGAAATATTAAGTAGGAGTGCCATAAATTCTTCTAGAACCTTCCTCCCTTTTAAAACTATTTAGGAAACATCAGATGCTGTGGGGTACTTTTTTTTTTTTTTTTTTTTTTGAGACAGGGATTCTCTGTAGCTTTGGAGCCTGTCCTGGAACTAGCTCTCGTAGACCAGGCTAGCCTTGAGCTCACAGAGATCCCCCTGCCTCTGCCTCCCGAGTGCTGGGATTAAAGGTATGTGCCACCATCCAGTGCCGTGGAGCACTTTGACATCTTTGATATACAATTCAGAGTTTATCATTTTAAAGGTCTTGATCCTCCGGGTGCTCATCTGCACTTCATCTGAATTATGACTCCTCTGGACACAGTTACACCAGTGAACACCGGTGAGTGACCACAGTACTCATTTAGCTTTCTCTCCTTTGAGGATAAAATGTAGTTGTTTCAAGGCATTGAATTAGACACTTCAGATGAAGTTCTAGGGAGGGAAGCTAGTTACAAAAAACAAAACATGACAAATTAAAAAATGTTTTGAATTAGAAATTATGATTTTTCTGAAAAGACTGCGATGAGAAACAAGTTTCTTGTACAGCCTGAGGGAATTCCCAAACACAGCCGCTAAGTAATCTGCGAATGTTCCATGTGGGCTGTGAAGAGCCAGAGAGAAGGAAGACGTCTCTCTTACTCACTGCTGCCCTCAAAGCTGCTGAGGGTCATGAATAAAAGAAGTGTATAAACTAATGCCTCTAATTCCAATAATTTGTGGGGACACTGAGCATAAAAATGGTCTGTGTTCTACATTTTTAAGAAAGGCAATGTCTCTACTGATAAACAGTTTTAGACCATTCTATCTGAACTCCAGTACAAATGGCTACTGGCACAGAACAGGAGACTCATGCCCCTCTTCTGCCATCAGCACTGTGGACTGCTTGGCTCAGCTCTCTGCTCCCAGTGTCTCAGAGCAGGCGAGGTGTGAGCAGTCAGCACTTCTCCTGGGACACTGGTAAAGAATGACAGCCGCCGCTTCTGAGCAGAACTCAGCCTCACACAGCTACGGGTTGAGGTCTCCATTTCCTCATGGCTATGAACCACAGTGAATCTCAGGTTCCAGAGGACCCTTTTGCCACCTGAAAAATCCCTTCTTCATAGCATGACCTACATTAGTGTTTGACAGGAATCTTAAATAGCCATCTTTATGGAAAACAGTAAATCTGGGGGTTTGGCTGTGACTCAGCAGTAGAACGCTTCTCTAATATGTGCATGGACCTGGACTCAATCCCCAACACCGCAGACAGACAAAACTCAGGAAGACAGGAGGGCGCCCCATCTCCGTGACACTGCAGTAAATTACATGCAGTCAAAACACCAAATGCTAATCCTGTTGATAATGGTCACGATTAAGACAGCAGATTTTGAATAGCATATAGGCAAATATTAAAGAAAACATACTTGAGAAGCCATTCGAAGTGTTGCTTGCTGTCTGAGCACCCATAATCAGTGGTCCAGGCATGACCAATGGTAAACTTGTGGAACTTCAACATGTCCATCACTCCAACCTGGGCAATAACACAGCCGAAGAGGTCTGGACGTTGATTTGCACAAACAGCTAAGAACCAAGAGACAAAAAAGAGGGAAGTGTTCATAATTAAACATCTAGATGAAGCCAGTGCTTCATATCTTCAGGACGCTGGTTGTTTCATCCCTGGAACAGAGGCAGAAGATTTCATAAATGATTCAGGCATGACTCTCCAAGCAGCCCAAGGGAGAAGGCGGGGTCTTCCCAGCAATGGAGCATTTCCTCCCCAGTAACAGTGGGGGCAACCTGCTACGTTACTGGCTGGCGCTTCTCCTAGCCAACTTGCTTTCACGGGTGATGGGGATGGGAGGGACTTGTTCAGATCTCAGGGCCAGTTCAGCGCAGAGGAGGGGCTGAAATGCAGCTCTAACCAGCGCTGGTACAGTCTATCCTGTTTTCAGATGTTTTGTTGTTGCTTTTTAGCAGAAAATCTACTGAATATTTGCCAAGTAATAAAACAGAATATTTCTAGGTAATAAAACCAGATGTACCGGGGAAGAGACCTGAGTGAGCTGTTAACAAAGCATGGCAATCACTGTTGCTAAAGAAGGTAGGGTGCCATGAAGTAGAGCCCGTGCCCTAAACAGCAGCCAGTGAAGCTGGTTGGAAGCCCACCAAGGCCACATGACAAGGGGTCAGTCAAAAGATCTAGACTATTCCTGCCTCTGGCAAAATCCATAGTTCACAGCCTATTCTAATTAGATCACATGTAATAAATAGCACAGAAGTCTGAGCCATTCCCTTAGAAGCCCAGATCCTCTTGGAGGGTTAGGAATGTGTATGCACAGAAATCCCATCATCTTGCTGTGGCTCTGTCTTTATGGATTTTTTAAAGGACTTGGCTTAAGAGGGACAAAGCAAAACCATAGCAGAGTTAGTGGTGAACCAGTAGAATACAACACAGATCACACGGCCTTTACAATGTTCTTTCCCGCTAAGTGTGGACTCACCCGTAGTTCTGTTGTTGGCCCTCTTATTTCTATCTATTCAGAATCTATTCAGACTCTGACTACTTATCTTCCAGAGCCACAGCTTGGTCCAAGCCAGTGAGGCCTCTCACCTGCTCAGCTTCTCGGCCCTTACCTTCTCCCCATCGGTTCAAGCCTCCCAAAGTTTCCTGCTTCCCAGAGCAGATGAGAACTCAGGCTGCATTCCAAATCTGTCCTTTCTGGTTTGGCTTTGGGACGCCTACCTGAATCCATGAGGACACGAGCCTCCACAACCTCTCACCTAAATAGTCCGTGTTAGCCTGCAGGCCCTGGTTTGTATCTGACTCACCTGAATAGAAGCAAAGCTCCGGAAAGATAGCAACATCTGTCTTGCTCGCCCATCTATGCCTGACACCTAAAGACATGTGTGGCATTTCTTGACAACTAAGAAAATTTGTGAGCTGCCCCATGTGAGCCATAAGAATCCAACTTGGGCCTTCTAGAAGATCAGGAAGTGCTCTTAAGAGCTGAGCCACCTCTCTCAGCCTCACCCTTGCCAAATTGAAACAAATTATTCTGGACAACTACAATTTGACATTCATGAGCCAGCTGTGCACTTCTTTAGCAATGTTTGGGATTTACGCAGGCCACGCATCACTTCACTATCACCAGCTATAAAACATTTGGCTAAAGACCGTGCTCTGTTGGGGAAAGCATAAGTACAGAAATTCATGTTTGGACATGCTCCACGTGTTTCAAAGATAAATGAACATTCAACTCTCAACGCCCAAGAACAGTGGGTGGAAAACGGTCATGTACTGTGCCGCTTGCACATGTAACATTAAACACCTCAAACCCCACTGGACTCAGCCTGCCAGGCGCATGCTCATGAGTATGCCAAGTGCTGCCGAGGCAACAAAGAGTAAAATTTCACTAACCACCAACTTAGAAAAGTGCCAGGCTTAACCCAGTGACGTGACAGGAGGGGGCTATCTACTCCTCAGTGTTCTTTAGATGCGGACAGTCACAGCACATCTGCCTCACAAGGTGCTCAGCAGGTGTTAGTATTCATACCAACCACTCCCTCCACTTCTGCATCACTACTAACAAGTTCCTCGTGTGCACCTCTCTCTATGTCCACGGCATTTGGCGTCACACAGCATAGGTCTGAACAAACGTTCCATGAGGCTCACATCTTACTAGGCCTGAGTGGCGTCATCAGGGGATGATCAGGTTCCGCTGGGGGCGGCCACGCTGTGGGTTTAGCCCATAGAGAGTAGAGCAGTCAGGGCAGGCAATGCTCAAACGCAACTGAGTTCTGCTGTCTCTGCACCACTCCCATCAGTGAGCCTCCGGGTAAAATGGAGCTGGGGGAAAGTCCTAACGGGGGCAGCTCGTGACTGAAAGGATAAACGCAGCTCTCACCCACTAAGAGGCCGCCATTGGAGCCTCCGTTGATGGTAAGCCTCTTGGGGGACGTGTAGCCTTCTTTAACGAGATACTCGGCAGCACACTGAAAGTCATCAAAACAGTTTTGTTTGTTGGCCAGGATACCACCTGTAAAGTGAGAGACAATTAAAAACAGCACGAAAAGCAAGTCTGAGCTATTTGGAGGTTTCCACTGCTGACCAATGTCAACAATGGCTGCATAAGCCACATTGATAGAAATGCCTCAATTTAAATTTTATGGACTATGGAAATCTCAGCATTTCCACACTGCAGGCCCATATAGTGCATTTGTATTTTATTAACAAACTATACAACTTATAAGGCAAGAGCCCCAAAGAGCAAAAGATGATCTACTCGGTGAAAGAGGACATTGAAAAGAAACTGGATGAGCAATGGACCAAGAATGCCCATGCCGGCCAGCCCTCTGAGCTCCACCTAGCACACACCGCCAGAGCTGGTGGCAAGGGCCGTACCTGCTTCCTGCCCTGGAGAACCACCCTCCCTCTGCAGTGTTGTGCTCAGCGCTAATTTAAAGGGAAAGCTGAGTTTAGGGGGCGCAGCAGCAGAGTACACTGGGGACACCTGACTGTCACGTGCCTCCCCAGGGACTCATGGCGCATCATCACCTATCGCCCTTCCTATGTACCAAACCAAAGAGAGCCCTCAGGGGGAAGGTACAGGTGAAGGCCTCAAAGATGTCTGAAGTAACTGCCTCAGAGCGAACAAAGAGCAGACCCAGATCTAATTAGATATTCAAGATTAACCACTTGTGCAGAAATTCAATTAAACATGAAGCAGTGCTACTGAAAGAATTTTTTCACATCAAAACAAATGTTATTAAGATTTTAATAAGCAATTACCGGTGAATTAGAACAGCTAGGATTACTTAGTTTCCAGGAACAATACCATTTGGTGTATATGTCTATTTTTAAAAGTGCATTACATTTTAAGCTCAATGAGCAGAATGAGAATTAGACACATCAATGTTCTGCATACTAGGCTATCACTGGTCCTTTTGTTAGCTTTTTGAAGCAGTCAGAAAGTAATTTGGCTGTAGTCAAGCTCCATCTTGTCTACTCCCAAGGCTTTGGACAATGGGTGGTCCAATGAATGGATGTGTGCAGATACAAACCAGGGCAAACGCATCCTGTCTTTTAGACCACAGGGTCCATTCTCCCAGAGGGAAAATCTGGGAGTTGGAGCTGGCCTCAGGATCACAGACTGTGGCCAGGATATGTGTGTATGAATAACAACACACAAAATTAGATGCGTGAAAGGAGTTACTCTTAGCCTATGACTTTGAGATGTATGTCAAATTTATGCTATGCATACATTTTTTCTTTTTTTAAGCATCTTTTCATATCATAGTATGTATTCAGTGTAACTGTGATCCACCTACTATCAAGTCAAAAATCATACAGTCACTCCTGTGTTGTTTCAAATCCAGTGACAACTGGGTACGGTAGGAGTAACCAATTGTGCTGTAATATTGTCAGGGAGCCTAGGAAGATGTGCTGACTCCTGGGTCAGGCCTTGGCCTCTGTAGCATCTCAGGACCTACTAGGCACATAGAACAATCTTTTTATACGTTCACTCTTGTTGCTGACTGATGTGGGGAACCAGGCCTTGGAGGGTGAAGAAGAATGGTCTCAGATGTTGCTACAGTGAAAGAAGATGCCTGTCAAGGTTGGTGCTGAGGACAACTCCTAGCCCTAGTGACCTCTCGGTCGTATTGTAAATGCTGGCAGAGTTTGGGAAGTGTGAGGCTGGAGGGAGAGTTGTCTTTTGTTCTCCACCATAAGGAAATAACAAGCGAAGAACAATTCTGATTGCATGGAGTCTGGACAAGTTGTGAGAGGCTCCAGAGAGAAGGAAGAGGCAGGGATTTAAACAAATGACTATCAGTAACAATCCCAACCTGGCCCTCTAGGATGAAGCTGGACTAGTCCAAGAGCTCCATGGGGCCAGCAAACAGATACAGAAAAACCAGAGAAGAAAAGGGCTAAATTCTGGTGTCTAAAGGCTACTTGGCCTTCCCAGCACAATGCTAGGGCATGCTGGTAGCCACACATGAAGGCAGTCACGTCACAGGGCTGTTTCTTTCTCCTAGCAGAAACTGGCCTGCTTTATGACCTCTTCTGAGATAACCAGATAATGCAAAACTGAAAAGCAAGGCCTTCAGGGGGTGAACTAGACACCAGAAGCCCCCACAATCTCCCATACTACCTCAGGTGTTGCTGAAAAACAAAAATTCCATTATGTTTTATGAGGACGATGTCTGAAAAATTGTGCTTCATTATCCTAGGCTACCAAGGAAAACAACATATGAAGAGATGTTTTTACCGGAAGGACGGTTTGTGCAATGAGTCTGAAAAGGGCTCTCATTCTGCCAAAAAGCTCTCAGTTCTCTCTACCCCAGCTCTTTCCAACAGGAAGATCAGCATGACCTCGTCAGGTCAGACTCGGTTCTGCAGAGAAAACACCCCACCTTTATGCCACGTCTCTCCATATTCGCCACCGCCTCTGATGTTAGCCACTGCGAGGACGCCGCCCATGTGCCTCACAAAAATGAGCCTGGACACGCTGAGGAACAGTGAAGACAGTTATTTAATCTTCCAGCAACTGCCCAACAAGCACCAAGACTCTTCCCCCCACCTCAAAGTAAAATTGTATCCTAAGAACTCTCCATGTAATACAGCATCCAAATAGAGGTCCAATATTTTTATATTACTTGATCAAAGCAGAAAACGTATAACTTCTGATTACTACTTGTCTGCAAAGCTCACACATGTTCATAAACAGTACCTTTCATTCTTCTGCACTGGCAAATGATCCACAGTGAGATTCATAGTGCAGACATTACACAGAAACATCAGAGACCCCATTTCACACGGAACTACCTTTGTAATGACTACCATGGCAAATAGAAGCATGGGGCCAGGCGACTCCCAGCCCCTCCCGACAGTGGACCTGTCAATAGGTAACACTGTGTCTAAACTGCTTGACTTGGATAAAGCAAGCTCCTCTTGAGGACTTTAACTGCACCTCTCTGTGTCTTAGGAAATTTAGATGGCAATTAGACAAAACAGGATGTGCAAGGATGGAGATCACACAGAACGGGAGAAGAACAAACCTCGAGGAGGCCAAATGTGCTAGAAATAAGACACTATAGCACAGAGTGTCCAGAAAAAAATACTATCTCATTTGAAACCCTGGGTTTGTTTCTTCTTTTTTTACTCTGACCCTAAAGGTATACAGTGATATCTTTCTGTTATAATTATTTTGCTTTGAACACTATTTCTGATGCTCTCCTTCCTTTTGAAGGGGTGAGGGTGAGGCCACAGAGGAGATGAAAGGGAGTCGGAGTGAGGTAGATACAATTAGAATAATCATGGCCAATTCGCCAAAATGACTTAATGATTTGGTCCTTTACATTTTCAGGCATCCCTGACAGTTTCTCTCTTGAAACCCCCATGACATTCACTACAGGGATGAAATGGCCTGGGGAGCCTCTCTTAATTCCTATCCTAGAGGTCTAAAAAGAACTCACTGTACAAGTGGAGAGACTGCTAGCGTTAGACACGGTAGACCCGCTCAGGGACCACAGGGATGAAGGGGATGTGGAACAGTGTGCATGTGCCCTGTTATCCCTGGATGAACCATGTGTCACCATCCCTGACGTAAACAGCATTCTCGCTGGAAACGCTATATAAAGAGTGGCAAACAATGCCAGAGTTAGGCTAATCTAATAGACACCGACTAGCTTGAGTTTCCAGATAACTGCCTCTGAGTCAACGTGGCCTGTGACTGGACCACCGAGATACAGCTGAGATAGGAGATGGCAGCCCAGAGAAGGGTTCCAAGCAGAGAGACTGCAACTTTCAGCCTAAATCCAGGCTGTGCCACCACCATGACACTCTACTGGAACCCGCAGCATGAATAGTGCTCTGTACGATGATTTTATACAAGAGGTCCCTTGTCCTGCCAACCAAGGCAAACAACCACCTCCTCAGTGTAGTTCAGTTTCATTTAAAAGATTCTGAGAGCAGGGGCCATCTTTTAGCTTCATTAAATCTAACATAATGAGCAGTTTCAGTTTCTGGATGTCCACAACAAGGCATGAGCTTTCGTCGAGTCAGGTTTAGGGCAGCTGGCTATGGGTGTGAATGAGTGTGTCCCAGCCATCATTAGTCCACAAGTCTCCTCACAAATGGAAAGGATCCTGGGCCAATCTGGAACCAGACTTCAAATGAGGCACTATTCACACTGCTGCTCCAAGTATGAACTCCTTTTATTAAAAATACTCAAGGTAGCCGGGCAGTGGTGGCGCACGCCTTTAATCCCAGCACTTGGGAGGCAGAGGCAGGCAGATCTCTGGGAGTTCAAGGCCAGCCTGGTCTACAAGAGCTAGTTCCGGGACGGGCACCAAAGTTACAGAGAACCCTGTCTCGAAAAAGCCAAAAAATAAATAAATAAATAAATAAATAAATAAATAAATAAAAAATACTCAAGGCAAATTCTATTTCATACTAGGAATGGGATCCTGAAGATGCAAAACAATTGACAAACTATTTAAACAAATAATAGCGATGAACATATGAGCATTCATTATCTGAGAAATAATCACAGAACAGTTTAAAATGGAGGAGCCACAGCCTACTCATAAAATGTGGTTATGGCTAAGTATTAACAATCTATTTTAGGTCTCTGTTGAGAAAATACAATCATTAGCTATGAAGGCATTCCTCTGAAGAGGTGAGAGGGTAGTGACATGCTAGCCAATGACATGCCCTGAGAACAGGAGTGTCTTCTTCTTTCTTTTTTTTTGTTTTTTTTGTTTTTTTCTTTTTGTTTTCGAGACAGGGTTTCTCTGTGGTTTTGGAGCCTGTCCTGGAACTAGCTCTTGTAGACCAGGCTGGTCTCGAACTCACAGAGATCCGCCTGCCTCTGCCTCCCGAGTGCTGGGATTAAAGGCGTGTGCCACCACCGCCCGGCCAGGAGTGTCTTCTTAAGACTTCAAATGATGGTAATCATTTGCAATTAGGCATCTGTAGACTTCAGAGCTACTTCTGGAACAATCTATCCTATTGAGGGCATCAAGTAACAACAACAACAACAACAATTCAAGAAGTTAAATAAAAGTCCTACCCTCTGTGAAACACCAAGCAAGCAATCTAGAACCATGTGATTTAGCAGACCCCACTAAGTGCAGAAGATCACGTACAGGTCGTCAAGTGTCCCGTGCTTACCTGTAGTTGGGTGTGATGGAGATGTTGAAGCCTCCATAGCCATATAAGAAAGCAGGATGTGACCCATCCAACTTTATGCCTTTTTTATGCACAATAAACATTGGGATCTTGGTGCCGTCCTTGCTAGGGTAGAAAACCTACAATAAAGGAAAGCAGAAGTCTTAGCTACAGCATGATGTGGAAAACACGCACAGGACCTTAAAGGTGAAAAAAAAACAACAACAACAAAAACAAAACAGTTGTTGAATTTTCAGTTCAACATGTGCAGCAGCACGGGGAAATCGAGTACTACCGAAGGGCGCATGGGACAGCGAGACCCATTCTCATTTCTCAGAAACAGGTGAGCGTAGAGAGCGTGGACTGGATACTAGGAGAGGAGTCTAGCCTCTCCACCCATCGCAAGCTGGGCAACCTTCCCTTAGCCTCAGTTTTAATCATCCCATGTGTCCATCACTACCATCTCAGGGCCTTCATGGAGCCACAAAAGAGAATGAGCATTCAGTCCTCGGCTGCTCACCCCCTCAGCACTGGAAAGCCAGACTCTGCCAATCAATTTAATCTAAGGAGACTTCTTGTCTTGAAGACAAATTTCATGTTCAACTTCCTCTCCAAAGGTCAAGACACTCAATATGTCTTCATTTTTCTATGTTCAACTATTAAACAAATGTTAGTAAGAACAAAAAAGATTAGCTGAGCGAGCTGACAAGGACATCATGAAATCCTATTATTCTTGGCTAAACAAAGCCATTTTCTCGGGGTTGGCAATTAAGCCTCATAAACCTTTTCTAAATCTGGGCTATCTAGGATAAGTTCAGCCAACATTTCCATATTCATTACTTTTGGGATAAAGAATTAAAAGAAAAGGATAAGGACAGGAACATTAAATGCTGCTCCTACGATAAGGAGACTGAGTGATAAGCTACAGGCAGCGATAAACAGAACCCCGAAAATAGCTTTTTCTTAGAGCAGACGTGGTATTTTTACCCCGACTGACAATGGGAAGAGGCCTGGCTCAGTTAGGCTGGAATAATCCTGCTGACCTTGGTCATGCTGGAGGGCATCAACCTGTGGGTCTCAATCCCTTTGGGGGTCGCATATCAGATATTTATGTCATGATTCATAACAGTAGCAAAATTAGTTATGAAGTAGTACAGCAAGACTTTTATGGTTGGAGAAACTGTATTAAGGCAGCATTAGGAAGGTGAGAACAGATAACATGTGCTCTTTTATTTTAGAGTTACCGGATTGGATCAAAAGCTTTTTAGGGTATAGCTTTGCACCAGGAAGCTACCCCCAAAGTCCTTGGAATCAGAGGGAGCAGGGAGAGGGGAGTGGGCAGGACAGGTGTTACGGGGTAGAAGCATCCTGGTTATATTTTTTGCTGTTATTTTTGGTTAACTTGACAGAAGTTAGGGTCATCTGGAAAGAGGAACCTCAGTTGAAAAAACAAACAAACAAAATAAATAAAAAATTGCCTCCATCAGACTGTACACACGTAAGTCTACAGGGAATTTTCTTGATTGCTGATTGTGTGGGAAGGCCCAGCTCACTGTGGGTGAGGCCACCGCTAGGAAGCTAGTTCTGGATGGTAGAGAAAGGCTGAGCCAGCCCTAGTTTCTGTCCTGAGCTCCCATGCTGGCTTCCTCGGTGATAAACAATGTGGATGTCAAATAAACGCTTCCACTCCCAAGCCGCTTTTGGTCACGGTGTCTTCAGCAGAGCAGTAAAAACCAACTAGGGCAGTGTCAAGTACTCATCTGGTTTTGAACAATTTGTTTTTTAAACTTGTTGATAAAAAAAAAAACACAACAACTTTGTTTTTGATTGCTGAAAGAAACACTGCTGAGACACGGACTAAATCCGGCAGTATAGGATCATGGGAGATGCTGGGCAGATTCTGAATTGATCAGAGGGGACAGTTTGTGCCACTAGTGGAACATAGCTGTGTGGCAGGGACATTGCTTCTCAGGAACAGAGAGTAGGAGCCACCTGAGACGCAATGGCATCTATGGCACAAGGGAGAAGCTATGCCCGTCACAACGGAAACATCTGTGCAAAACCTGGTGTTCCCTCCAGCTCTGCCCAGCTGCATGAACTGTCCCCAGTCCCTGCTCAGCTTCCCCTCCCTGACGCTTTTGACTGTCACTCAGGCAGGTGGACAGATGTACCTCTCTCTTCAGACCCTCACCTGCTCCCCACTGTATGACACTTCAGCTCCCCCCATAGCCTTTTCTGCTCCATCCTGAGAGACCGCCACTGCCTAGAGCTGGCCTGTCACCCCCAATCTCACCTGGCTCTAGGACCAAAGCATACTTCTAGAGTGTTATGGAAATCCCAAACAAAGCCCCACACGTCTTCAGTGAAGACCCTTAACCGTGGTTTAAGTTGGTATGGTTCTCATGTTACAATAACAGTATTTTAGACTGTCAAAGTCAAAAGACAAGCAAACACGCTGTGAAAAGGCAGTTTCTTTCTTAAAACACATGTACCGTTCCTCTTCTACTAATAACTGGGCCTAAACTAAAGCCCATGCAAGCATTTTGGAAACTGTCATTAAAAGTAGTCAAGGATGGAGATGGCTCAGCAATTAAAAGCACTGGCTGCTCTTTCAGAGAACCTGGGTGGATTCCCAGCACCTACCTGGTAGCTCACAACTGTCTATAACTCCAGTTCCAGGGGACCTGACAACCTCTTCTAGTCTCTGAGGGTACCACACACACTCAAGGTACAGAGGCATACATGCAAGTAAAGTACATACAATAAAAACTAAAACACAAGGAAGGGAGGGAGGGAGGGAGGGAGGAAGGAAGGAAGGAAGGAAGGAAGTTAAGTAAGTAAGTACTCCAGGCATTTCCCACCACACACCGGCTTCCTGTCGAGGCCACTTTGCTCCATGAGGAGAAGCCAACAGATCCCTCCCTTCGCAAACACCATCACACACTCTGCATCAAGTGGATCCCAGGGGTTTTATCATCCTCTTTGGCTGGGGCTAAGCATCTATGAAGAATCATTTTATGTTCCAAGCAGCACGGAGCCCCAGACCTTCAGAACTGGTACATTTTCTGGAACTTGCCTAGGCAATCTATCACTTTTAAGGCTCTCAGGACAGCCAGTCGCTTGTGCCTTCTTTACTGTCAGCTTTCCTTGTTCTTTCTTGCCCAGTTTAGGATTCCTGGCCAGCCCTGTGACTGTCATTAATTCCTGAAACCCTTTCATTCTCATCTCAATCCATTGGCTCCTTTACTCCAGCAGTGGGCCAGACACCAGGGAATGGCAGTCACTTCATCACAATTTAGCAACGCATGAGCTTAACTGGCCCTGAAAGTGTGCGAGGGGCTCCTTCTCCATGAGAATCTGTGCACTTCTGCTCATGTGTCTTCCCTAAATGTCTCCTTGCCCCACCCTTCCCGACCACCATCCAAGTCGATCTAGGGTAACTGCTTCCTAGGCTTTCATGTTCGTTCCTTCTCACCACTCCACACTGGCACCCCCCTCTTCCCTTTCTACCTGACGCACCTGTCTCTGTTCCTCCCCTCCCCCTCCACCACTGCCCTCTTCCAATCACCACTTAAGCTTTGAACTTTCTCCCTTTCTGGGGCAAGTAAATAGACTTAGGTGTCTCCAACAATGCTGTCTGTATGTTCCGATCTGATGTAGGTGGGTCTTCTTTCTATGTGTTGCTTTTATTGGTTAATTAATAAAGAAACTGCTTGGCCTGATAGGTCAGAACATAGGTGGGTGGAGTAGATAGAACAGAATGCTGGGAGGAAGAAGGCAGTGAGGCAGAAGCCATGCCTCTCCTCTCTGAGACTGACGCAGGTTAAGATCTTTCCCGGTAAGCCACCACCATGTGAGAGTTAGCCAATAAGAGGCTACAGATAACGGGCCAGGCAGTGTTTAAAAGAATACAGCTTCCGTGTAATTATGTTGGGTAAAGCTAGCTGGTGGCCGGGAGCTAGGTGGCAGGAAGCAGCCCGTAGCTCCTTCTACACGATCTGCTCTTCAAGCTGAATTTTACCTTTGGCTTCCTTCGAACTGACTTTACCTGGTGTCACCCAGACTCACAGGGCCGACCTTACCTAGTCCTAGTGTGACCCAGACTCACAGGGCCGACCTTACGTGGTGTGACCCAGACTCACAGGGCTGACCTTACCTGGTGTGACCCAGACTCACAGGGCTGACCTTACCTGGTGTCACCCAGACTCACAGGACTGACCTTACCTGGTGTCACCCAGACTCACAGGACTGACCTTACCTGGTGTCACCCAGACTCACAGCTTAAACATTCTCCTGCCTCCTGGATGTCTCTGACTCTCCCTGCTCTTTCAAGAGTCATCAGCGAGGACTCTGGTCTTCCCCTCACCCGTCTACACAACCTCTATTCATGGCTATATCCCTCCCCACTTTTCCATAAGCCTGGAAGCAAGCCTGCATACACAAATGAGGGTCACCTCAAAACATCTCTCCTTTGTCTGCACTTGTTCTTTCAGGATGTCCACTGTGGGCCCTACAACGGGACGACAATGTTTTTTTGGTAACTTTTAATGGGCGGGAACAACAGCTTATGTGGAACTAGCAGGTGCCCACTGGAGGGGCAGGAAAAGCCTGTAACCCTAGACTAATGGCTTATCACACGGCTGATGACACTGTCTCCACCTTTCTGCCAGGGGCACAGAAAACAGTCATCCAACCGATCCACTTTTCCAAGGAGCCTGTGAGTGTACATCTTTTATTTGAGTAGACTTTAAGTCCCACCCAAGAGTCTATGAGGACAGATGTCATTTGGAAGCACAGTGAGGTCCCAAGAAGGCTATTTTACACATGAGCTTTCATCAAAGATAATGCAAACAGAAAACAATGGCAAGGCGATCCAGAGTTAAACCATGAATAAGAAAGCTTTTTCCCCTTAATTTGTTTTTATTCCCCTTCGAAATTTAATTATTTTGGAATCCTGAGGAGCTTGAGGAGAGGGCTCTGCCCTTTGTTGTTGTAAAGAAACAGACAAAAGGCAGGCCTTCTCTTCAGGTCCAGGGCCATTACAGTGTGCAGGACAGCCAGCCTGCGCAGAGCTCACCTGCCCTAAGTGTCCATCCTCAGTGAGCAGCTGAGTGTATTTCTTGTGACCAACCAGCCCACCCAGACCCAGAACTGGGTCCCAGGACTGAGCACCCAGCCCACCCAGACCCAGGACTGAGCACCCAGCTCACCCAGACCCAGGACTATGTACCCAGCCCACCCAGACCCAGGACTGAGCACCCAGCTCACACAGATCCAGGACTATGTACCCAGCCCACCCAGACCCAAGACTGAACACCCAGCCCACCCAGACCCAGGACTGAGCACCCAGCTCACACAGATCCAGGACTATGTACCCAGCCCACCCAGACCCAGGACTGAGCACCCAGCCCACCCAGACCCAAGACTGAGCACCCAGCCCACCCAGACCCAGGACTGAGCACCCAGCTCAACCAGACCCAGGACTGAGCACCCAGCTCACCCAGACCCAGGACTGAGCACCCAGCTCACCCAGACCCAGGACTGAGCACCCAGCTCACCCAGACCCAGGACTGAATACCTAGCTTATCCAGACCTTGGGGAGCAGTTAAGCTGCTCGGGTGCCTAGGCTGGCTCATAAGCACCAGGATAAGACAGAGAAAGAGCAGACAATGATGGATAAGGTTGAAAAGATAATCTATTTGCAGAGATGATGCCCTCAGAAAGAGCCACCTGTCCTTTGAGAGCGGCTAATGCTGACTAGGAGTATGAGCCCCACCATGTGGTAAGATGGGGCTTCCTTGTGCATTCTCAGTGGAGGACCAGACTCCAGCCATCTACGCTATAGAGGACCTGTGCGAAGGTCACCTCCACATAAGCTTGCCCAGAAATCAAATGAGCTCAGCAGGTGGAAGTAGCCATGCCCAGTCACTACAACAAACACGGTAAGATCAGCCATCCCTGGAGGAGGCAGCATACTGGCTCCAGACTGTGCCCAAAGCCTCAAAGGGCAAAGGTCAAGGAGTCTGACTCTAACTAGATTCCACATACACTACTGAGTTTTCTGCACTTACACGTTCTTGCATATTTTTGGAAAAACTTAAATTACTCATCTTGGACACTCACGGTAGTGTAACAGTGATACTCCAGGAAGTCCGGGAGAGGATGAGAGAGAGAAAGATGGACACACTCACAATGCGGGGCCTCTGGTAAGCAAAGGCCCCATCAGCCCGGTGATGATTCCGGCACTCCGGGTCTAAGAGGTCAGCACAGTCCTTCACCCTCTCATCTGAGCAGCACCAATGGAAAGCTGACAGCTGCCAAACATCACTATGGTCCATCAGCCTGTCACCTTCCTGCCCACACCCTGACCTATTCACGCTTGTAAATGTCTTCACCGGAGACAACTATGCAAATGTTGCCAGTGTTCCCACCTGTGGGAACTGGACAACACCATTTCTGTCCTTTCAACACAGTGACTGAGCCTCTAGGGCACCCATAGGACAAGTGTCCCATGTTCGAATGCTCGCTCTTGCTTGCTGTGCTGACATCACACCCTTACAGTGGAGACTCACAGACACACTTTAAAAGCCATATTTGACAGAGACGGTGTCCACAATTTGACAATGAGTCTCCTTAGGAAGACCACCCTGCTCCAGACACCCAGGGCCACCATGCTGAAAAACAAATTCTTAAATAAGGAAAATCCCATTGGATATTGCTACGCCCTTCTAGTAAAAGTCTGAACAGAATTTTTAAGATAGAGGAGACAGAATTCACTTCACAGATGGAACAAAAATGAACTGAGAGAAACTCATTCCAACTTTCTCAGTAACTGTCATGCATCCCCAACTCACGTTGATTGTCTAAAAAAAAACCCCACAGATTCCTTTCTTTTTATTTATGTCTGTGCAGGCCCATGTGTGTAGGTGCTGTGGTGGCAGAGGAGGGGACTGGATGCCGTGCAACTGGAGTTACGGGTGGTTGTGAATGCCCAATGTGGGCTGGGAACTTGACTCTGCTCCTGGGCAAGAGCAGCAAGATTCCCTCCTTAGCAGAGGTTAAAAGTCAATCCCCCAAATTCCTATGCGGATGGCATCTGAAGGTGATGGCTGGGGGGAGGGGAAGGCTGGGATTAGATAAGATCATCAGAGGTGGACTACTGGCTTTGAAAAGGTCTGAGCAGACACCTGTCTGCTGTGTCTTGTCTGTCCATCCTCTGCCACAGTATGACACAGTAAGGAAGCCCTCGCCAGAGTCAGGCCTTGGGCTTCACCGCTTCAAGAAGCAGGGACTGAATGAACTATTCTTTACTAGTAAGCCAGCCTTAGGTATTTCAGTTCAGCTACAGAAACCAGACTAAGCAAATAAAGAATTAAATTTAAAATAATTTCAAATTCTGCATATTTAAAGCCATGTTCTAACAAGTAGCTTCATGTTTAAAGCCATACTCTAACGAGGAGTACATGTGTTTGTGAGTGCTAAGGTTGAAAATACTAGCCTGCCCTAAAAGGTTGGAATCCGTCTGTTCTTCCCCGTATTCAACTTTGGAAGGGTGGGATGGAACTTAGAGGCACCTGTGGACAGAAGGTTCATAGGTAGAGTCTATGCTAGACTGCTGTGGGGTTTCAGGGATGGATGGGCACTCTCACAGCACGGGAGGTTTTGACTTCCTTCCGGGAATCTCCACACAGCCGTGGCCTATATACCAGCCTGTTTTTATTAGGAAGTGCCAACAATGCGTATGTGCTACGCTCGCCGTCTCGGTGGCAGCTCCCCAGTTAAGCCTGGTTATACGTTTCTAGAAAAAAAATGAGCTTTTTCCTGTTTCACGCTGTGGTGTGAACCCTGAAATAGAAAAGGCAAACTCAGCACAGGAGAGCAGGGTGTGCTAGAGGCACACCTGAACCTAGGGAGGTACCTTTGGTGGGTCACCTGCATCAGAGTCAGGAGCATAAAAAGTCTCGCAAGACTATGGTGGCTACGTGACACAATTATAGAAGAGAAAAAACAAACAAACAAACAAACATTCCAGACCCAGTGCTGTGATCTCCTGCAACTAGTGAGAACACACCAGGGGACATTCTCATTTAGTGCAGGGATGTCCCCGTGTGCAAGAAGCCAAAGGAAGCGCCTTCTGTTGAAGAAGAGGAGAGAACGTCATGGCTGCCTGCTCACAGCGTGCACGTGTGCCCTCTGCTCCTGCATGTGACCAGAGGTGGCACATAGAGGGTTAGGACCACGTGGCATCTATCGGTATCTGCTAAGTGAATAACAGAAGGGGAACTGTACGCTGAACAAATGTTCTAAGACAAAATGCTTAGGTCAGCTCATTCCTGGGGCTCAAACCATTCCTGCCCCTTGGCATGGCAGCCTGGCCTTTCAACAGATACCTATGTTCAAACTGTGGGCACCTCTTCCCGGATTTACCTCTCAGGCTTCCCTTTTCAAATACGTATTTTATTTTAAGGTGTGTTTATGTGTGGGGCATAGAGGCCAGAAGAGGGAACTGGATTCCTGCCCACCAAGTTGGAGTTAAGGCAGTTGTGAGCTACCTGATGGGGGGTGCTGGGAATCAAACTCAGGTCCTCTGGAAGAGCAGAAGGTGCCCTTAAGCACCAAGCCATCTCTCCAGCCCCCAAAGCCTCCCTTTTAATGTGGGTGACTCCCCATTACAGACTTGTTTCCATCCCCTCCAGAGCCAACACTGCCTTTGCCCTTGATGAATCCTTCCTAGCTTCACCGCCCTCCTGTCTAGGGAAGCAGCTGTTCCACAAAGCCTCGGTTCCAATGCCACATTCCTTAATTACAACTGAACACTCCGATACCCCTGGCAGCTCATTATACCAATCCCTCCCCCACATCCAGCTGGAAACACTTCAGAGCTCCAGGTCAGGCAGGTGTGCGCTTCCCTTGAGAATTCCTATTACAGAAAAAGAAACCTCAGCTAGTGCACGACCATTCACTTCACTTCAGAGCTTGTTAGAAAGTTCCTCCTTACCCGACAGTGTTAAAAAAAAATCACCCGGGCCACAAGACAACAAACAAACCAGGACTGGAAGTTAGGAACCCTCGGAGACTAAACCAGTACATCCTACGCAACCTAATTAAATACAGCGCCTTATGTTCAAAAGCAAACACTAGGGGCTGGCCAGATGGCACTGCAGGTAGAAGGTCCTGCTGCCAAGCTGATATCCTGAGTTCAATCCCTGGGACCCATGTTGTGCTGACAAGCTACAGTCATCTGAGAGTAAGGAAATGCCTCCGTAAGATCAGGCTGTAGGCAAGCCTGTAAGACAGTTTTTGATTTGTGATGGGGGGGGGGGGGGTGTCAGCACATTGTGGGTGGTGCCATCCCTGGGCTGGTGGTCCTGGGTTCTATAAGCAAGCAGCCCGAGGAAGCCATGTGGAACAAGTCAGTCTGTGGCCTCTGCCTTCAGGTTCCGCCCATTTGAGTTCCTGTCCTGACTTTCTTCAATGATGAACAACGATATGGAAGTGTAAGCTGAATCAACCCTTTCCTTCCCAACTTCCTTTCTGGTCATGGTGTTTCACTGCAGCAACAGAACCTTAACTAAGACACACGTCAAGGAGGGAGTGAACCCGACACCAGCAAGTTGTTCTCTGTCACCCCCCATCGCTCAAACACACCACAAATCAAGCAGTTGGTCTCTATAGCTTTCAGAATAGGATTTGCTTCATTTCTAACTTTATTAAGGTGCACATTGGCAAACTTGGACTTGTGAAAGAACACCCTTATAGTGCTTACAGGGTACCACACTGGTGTAAGGACTGGACTCTCTCCTTTGTAGCTGGGGCCATTCTGACACAAGGAGGTAACTGGCCCCCTAAGTGTGGTCAAGAACTCCTGCAATTCCAGCTCAGCGGCAGAGCAATCATTTTCAGACCAGCCTGAGCTACACAGTGAGGTTCTGTCTCAAAGAAGAGGGAAAGAATTAAGAGAAAAGCAAAAGAAAACAGGTGAGAAAATTAACCAGCCCAAGCCACACGTCCTGAAATGATGGGGCTGAGGTCTAAGTGGATTTCTGGCCCCAGACTCCATGTTCTTAGCCACTGTCGACAAGGAATTAGCCAATCCCTGGCCACTCCTTCACAGGTGCTCCTGAGACTTCTGTGGGGCTGCTTCCGAGCCTTTCCCAAGGCTGTGCATCTTTCTGCCTCCGCATTTAGCATGGTACTTAGAAGAGCCTGTGCTTAGAAGCCACAGGCTGGATAAATGCAGATGCATATCCCAGCTGGGTCCTACAGTAAAAATAAGTATTTTAAATGGCCTTTCATTAAAAATCCACACGCACACAGTAGCCTACAGTCTGGCCACAAAATGCTTTGCTGGAAAATAATAAAATTAGGTTTGGCTGAGGGCTGTAAAAGATTATATAAACTTTTTTAAGGTCACAAGTTCCCAGCTTACTACTAATAAAAATATTTAACATATGACATTTTCCTTATGTTTTGATGTTGACCGATTAATTTAGCAATCCAGGGCAGAGAGCTTTATGGATCTTAAACTGTTTAGCTCTGGTAATTTATTGCAAGAGATTGCACCTGCATCATAAAGCCAACAAGGATATAGGAATCCATTTTAAATCCTCATTAACTCAAAACTATGGCAGCACACTTATTTATTGTATTAGAAAAAAACAATAAATAACAAAAAAATGCTCTGAGTAGAACGTTCAGTTACAGAGCAGAAGGGAACCTGTGTGGCTTAAATTTTTGTGGCCGGTAGTTATTCATTTCTTAAGAGGGCAAATTGTTAAAGACAGCCAGATGTTAGTAAGGAGAAAGGGGAGTGGGGTCTGTGCGGTCCAGTATGGGAGGATTAAACAGGATACATAAACAGTAGCCCTGAATGGATGGCGCTGCCAAATGTCCTAGAAATATAATCCCAGCATAGTATCTATAACCATTATTTTATTTGCACAGTCAACATAAAACCCATACTCAGTGTGAGATACTGAGGAGCAAGAATACACAAAATAGTTGTCTTAAAACAAAACAAACAAAAAACAAAAACAAAAATCCCAAATTGTCAGAATCTGGAGGGGTGAGCGAATCTGGTATTGGAAAAACCTAAGGCTACTATGATCCTATGGTCTGAATCTTTTGGATGACACACACTTCCAAAATAGATCCCCCAGATGAGTCAGAAGAAAGGGGTCCATGATAGATGGTTTCAAGCTACTTAAGGAACAATCTAGGAGCCCAGGGGCACCATGGCTCTGCAGCCCCCAACTGAGAAACGTGAGCAGTCCTTGAGGCTGGACTTGGATGCATGCTGGCAGTGGCAGGCTGCAGGGCAGCTGTCAATTAGCAGGGACTGCCCAGGGGTGCAGAAGCAGCAGCACACTGCAGCTTCTAGGAGGTGGCTCACCAGGGGGAAGGAAAAAGAGAGCTGCTGAGGAGGATGGCAAATCACAAAGTTCAAAATTCCTGCTGGGAGGGTACAAGATCAATTCCTTTCTGAATTATATTCTAAATTGGGCTGTGCAAAGTGTCCCTTTGTATTTGTGCATGCTGATCTCAGGAGTGAAACTGTATCCTTACCCTGAGAGCTAGCATGATAAAACGGTTTTGTCTATTGCTTTGAAATGTTCCTAAACACAGAAAAATATCCTTTTAACCACACACAGCCTTTTTATCATCAGTGGTAATCAAGGAAACGAAAAGGCAAGGATGAATAATGGAATCGTATTCATGGGTGTCTTGAATAGAACATCGGATGCCGTACTGATGATAGATAAAGCACCAGGGTGTGCAGGAAAGCTGCCTATAAAGCCAGCACACACTGAACAAAAATCCCCACTGAGTGAACTCCACAGAACACTCCTGACGGCTGACACACAAAGCTGGGCTTCACTGGAAGCAAGTGGGCTCCCCAACCCTACCTACTGTGCTGTTTGTATCCCCTGTTCCAGGTTGGCGAGCAGAGAACTGGTTGGTGTCCCCATCACTGCTCTGCTACATTAGATTCCCTCCCCCAACACTTCTCCCTGGCTTCCAGGATGCACGCTGTCCAGGTTCCTCTTCCTTCCAGGTACCTTTCCTATTGGCGTCCTTGCGGACCTCACACTCTACTGGAGTTTCCACCTGCATGTCCCTGCAGCTCTCTGAGCACCTGGTAGGTAGATGACCCAGGGCATATCCACACAGGCCCTTTCCTTGCTGCTTTGCCAGGGACAGACCCAGCCCTTAGAGTCTGGATGTGGGCTACTTTCCCATCACAGGTTCTAGCTGTACAGAACTGCTGTATTCTGGCTTCCCTGCTGTGCAGGCTGCTCTCCTTGGGAAACCTTCCTAGGTACTGCTTCCCAGAGTGGTCCTAGACCTAACAACTGTGCCCCACCCCACCTCCCCCCACACATTAAACTGCCAGACACATTTTATTACTTTCCCATTTTCCCTAGTAAACTCCATCTTCCTTGTAGCCTCGGCATGACCAACACTGCAAGATAAAAGGCACAGTGCTTAAAAAGGGTCTAAGAAAGAATTCTCTGTTTCACCCTTCTCCACTCCACCATTCGCACTCACTCAGGTGAAGCAGGGGTGATGGTGGCTCCCACTTTACAATTCCATACTGTTTATAGCAGGATGTGTCAGTAGAGTGACCATCATCATTAGCACCCTTGGATGGGGAGACTTTGGGAACTCATTTAGAGTAAAGCCAGAAGGGCATTCTGCAAGAAACACAAATGCTGCCAGGAATCATAAAGAAAGTCTTGTTTTGTTTCTCTTAAAGCGAGGCGGTGCTCTTCCTGCTTTGGTTATAGAGTAGGACGAAAATCATCTCTAAAGACTAGCTCTTACAAAAGCGATGCCACAGAAAAACTGGAGCGAATGTTTGTTTTGTTTCCAGTCTGTTCTGACTGGGCAAGACCAGGAGAACAGGGAGGTGGTCTAACAGAAACACTGCAGGAAGGAACAACCCTGTGATGCCAGGTTCCTGGCGATAAGCGTGTTTCACAGTCCATCACCTGTCATGGCTGTTCTCATTCAGTCAAACATTTATGTGCATCTGTTCTGTGCTCTGAGCGGACAGCAGTAGGTAAACTGCATTCCACTGGGAAGAAAGAAACGTGAAGCCAGCAAAGAAAAGCTGGACACAGGGAGGAAGGGCTAGGAACGGCTCTGTGGTTCATGACGGTGTATCTGATACACTGGCCAAGCCAGGGTGATGTGGGCGTGGCATGTGTGTGTATAAGCCAAACAAGGTGGCCAGTATGGCTGTCCTCTAACAGGCGGGAGGGAGAACAGTGGACATGAAGCAGAGAGAGGACCAGAGCCAGAATGGGCGGTGGAGCCTGTGAGCACTACTCAAGGCCAGACTTGAAGTCACAGTATCCTATGAAACAAGTAAGCTAAGAATGGGTTGCTTTGTCCGTGGGCACCGAGCCTGGCAGGGAAGATAGCTGCTACAGAATCAAAGACAACATTAACTACTCACCTGTGCAGCCCAACAAGAGCTCTCCATTCTACGGGGTAATACATTTACAAGAGGCTAAAGTCCACCCTGCCACCCCGAGGATAGAGGCGACTAGAAGGTTCATGTTCTTCCATTTGAAAAAGGAACATATTTAAGGCAGTCTAGCTGTAGAGGTTAACCCCACCCCGATATACATTAACTCTGCTCTCAGCCTTGCATCTGGGAAAGTTCAGGAAGCACCACTGCTCTTCAGAAAGAGCTTGGCCCCAGAGCAGGAGAGACAGGGAGCAGGAAGTATAAAGGATGGAGGGCCAGGGGACCAGAGGGACAGGACTAACGGCAGATGGAGACCAAGACCCCTCTCTGGCTGAGGGGCTACCGGTCATCATGTCTCCTGTCTGTCCTATACTCTTCAGCTAACCCTCTTCTCACAGACCCAACACTGGGCCTAACCACGGGTTCCAGGATCCAGAAGGTCCAGAGACAGATGCTGGCAGGCTGAGCCACGGGAAGCATGCCTGCAGGATGCCCCACAAGGCAGGAAACATTCTTATGCAAGAACACTGTGCTCAGGGCATACACACTCATGATTTGGAATGTGGCAGAGAGAGTAAATAATACGGTCCACGGAGGAAAAGAAAAAAAGAATTTTTTTTTTTTTTTTAAAAATCTGCTTGTATTTTTAAGGAAAGCTCTTGGAAAATGAAAATATACAATAACAAAATAGATTTTTTTTTTCTTGACAAGATTTTAGCTAAAAGAATGAGAGAGTGCTGAGGTGACTCACACAGCCCATGGAGGTTGTCTTGATTCCTGGGCTCCACCCCACTCTGCCTACTCTCAATGTCTGCCCTTGTGAGATGGTGGTGTGCTGATGTGACCTGTGGGAGATGCCACTTCTAGACAAAAAACAGAAGGTCACTGTGGAGGTCAAATTCTATGTCTCAGTGGCACTTGGGAGAAGCTAAGTTTGCATGGGAAAGCTCTGCAAGCAGGCCCTGGTGGAAGTCCCGCGGAAAGAGCCTGATAACAGGCCGTGCACGCTTGGACAAATGTGGTCCTCAGACAAGAGTACTGGCTTAAGGCACACAAAAGGCCAATACCCAGGGCTCCTAAAATAAATGAATAAATGAACAAACAAACGAATGAACGAATGAGTGAATGACTATCTGGACTGGTTTGTTAACAGCAGTGAACAAGCTATGCTGGCTGGAATCCGAGTATAATATTTCTCACACTTTTCCTTAACTCCTAACTCAGACCACCAACTACTGAAAACCTCGCCTATAAAATAAGCTTTATGAGAAGGAAAAAAAAACTTATCTTATTGAAAAATACATCTTTGTTTTCTTGGCACAGCTATGCACATTATTCTTCAGGAACAAATGGCAAATTTGAAGATAAGCCAGAGAAGTAAGAGAGTATGACAATCAGGAAGCTGCTGTAGGCCACGGCTGCTCAATGTGCAATGCATTCAAAAGACCCACGAGGGAGTTTCCTCTTGCAGGATCAGTGCAGGGCCGCGCACCCATCAAGGGCCAATGCTACAAGTCCCACTCAACCCTCCTGTCTTTCTCCAGCACAGCGCTGACACTCTCGAGAGCTGTTCTCATTACAATCACCAGTGATGGCCAACTCTAGACGCGCCTCTTTCCTCCTCACTCCACCAGCAGGGGGCGCAGTCTGTCGCTCTTTTGCCTCTGCATCTACCACGTCTGCATTTTCCTTCCCTTCCTTACTAGTTTCTCTTCCTTTGCTAGCTTTTCCTTGTCCAACCAACTCCTAGAAGATGGTGTCTTAGTTATTTTTCTAATTGCCCTGACAAACCGCCATGAAAAGGGCAACATAAAAGAAAATGCTTAATTTGGGGCTCATGGTTCCAGTGGGTTAAAGTTCACAACCGTCATAGTGGGGAGCATGGCAGTAGGCAGGCAGGCATGGTGCTAGAGCAAGTAGCTGAAACAACAATCTTGAGGCAGAGTTAAGTGGAATAGTGTGAGTTTTGAAACCTCAAAGCCCCTTTTAGGGGCACACCCCTCCTCCAACAATGCCATACCTCCTAATCCTCCCCAAACAGGTCCACCAACTGTGGGGACCAAGCTTTCTAAATCTATGGGCCTAGGGGACCCATTCTCATTCAAACTGCCGTGAGTATCCATCCTCTTTAGGGCCCAGTCCTGAGCCTTCTCCATGCCTTATAGTCTTCTCTACCATGTGACTGTGTCTTGTCACTGTATTTAAATAACACAATGAAGATTCCCACATTTTTAACTCTAATTCAGATTTTTCCTGTGAGTGTTAAGACTCAAAGCACTCACTATATATATAATATATAATAACCACTTTATGACAGTTGATAATGTTCCAAACGACATAAATTTGAAAATCATGTTCCTTCAGAACCCATCCTAGCCAAGCTACTGCCAACACATTGATAAATGGTACTTATATGTGGAGTCAAAGATTCATCTCTGCTATGCCCCTTTTCCCTCACCATTGCAATGTCCAATGTCTCTACTCATTCAGGCTGTCCTCTCTATTACCAAGCCTACTGCTATAGATGTCTCCCCCTGTTCCTACATCAGCACCATTAATTTGCTCTCTGCAAGACGGAAAAGGACTTTCTTTCATTAGAACCATGCCACTCTCCACTCCAAGACTTCAAAGTGAATCCTACTACCCTTGGAATCAATGTAAAATTTGAACAGGACTACAATGCCTTGTCTTCCTCCATCATCTTGTTCCCCCTTCCTTTGTAAGCATGTACTGTATTTCCAGAGCCTTTGTTTTAACATTCTAAGCTGTCTGTCTCCCCAAGCACAGGCTTAAATCCTTGTTAGCCCCAAGTTTCCCACATAAGTGACCTCCAGAGGGAAATGGCCCCTCCACCATCCTTGGTTGCAGTTCTTTAGCGTACAAAGGGCCTTCCTGATACGTGCATTGTGGATGTTTACTTTCTGTTTCAGACCTTATAAGGGCGAAGGCACATCTCCTAAGCTCATTGCTATCATCCAGTGTTTAGAACTCTGCTTGACATGTGGTAAATTATGAGTGCAAAACAACAGGCAGGATGGATGGATGGTTCTCCTCCATCATACCCATCAGTCAAAGCTGGCAGATTCTCTGATGGTGGAGTGCAGAGTGAGGTGTGCAGCCGGAAGGAAGAGCAGAGGCAGCTCCAACAACACCTGGAACACCCACTATAGCTCCAACCAGAAGGAAAAGCAGAAGCAGCTCCAGCAATGCCTGAACTCCCACCATAGCTCCTACCAGAAGAAAGAGCAGAGGCAGCTTCAATAATGCTTGGAACACCCGCCATAGCTCCTACCAGAAGGAAGAGCAGAAGCAGCTCCAACAATGCCTGGAACACCCACCATTGCTCCAACCAGAAGGAAGAGCAGAACCAGCTCCAACAATGCCTAGAACACCCCGCCATTGCTCCAACCAGAAGAAAGGGCAGAGACAGCTCCAGCAACATCTGGAACACCCCGCCATTGCTCCTTCCAGAAGGAAGAGTAGAAGCAGCTCCAAAAATGCCTGAAACACTCCACCATTGCTCCAACCAGAAGGAAGAGCAGAAGCAGCTCCAGCAATGCTTGGAACATCCTAACCACAGCTCCTACCTTTGAGGCTTCTGAGCAGGTGTCAGATCCAACATAACCAAACCAAACCAAACCATAGATTCTCAAAAGCCATTCCATCACGGTTCAGATTACATGTGCTCTATCCAGCCTTTCCCAAATATTTCAATCATTTATGTACACAGTAAAACTCTGGAATGGATAGATCCAGCTTACACAAAAAGGGTCTGTATTCAGATAGCACATGCATACATATAATAATGGCTTTTCCATTTGTATCTGATATGACTTTCTTTTAAAAGTACAACTTCAGAATCATCTACTACTTGAACTGGGATTAAAGATCATACCCTGTTTAAAAATACGCTTTCAAGCACGCCCACATATACTCCAGCATACACACTTGCAGATGTCCACAGCCGAGGTGAGGAGGACTCGGTGTCAGCTATGGTTTGATTTAGCAGATCCTCGTAGAGAGATGATCTTCAATGTTTCGGAATTAACAAGGGGATGATTAGCAGTGCAGCCTGAGTAGATGACTTATAAGTATTTCTTTTCAAACATCAACCAAGAGAATGAAGCAACTGTCTCTCGGGTCTTAGGAAGGCCCCAATGTGTTACATCAATTTCTTTCTACATGAGGATCTGGAAGAACCAGCCAAGGCATCAAGCCTTGATCGCGAGAGCCTGACAAGGGGAGCCAGCACAGTTTCTCACAACAAGTGTTCCTCTCAAATGAGGTAATACACAGAGCCCATGGGCACAGGCCTGGCACACACTGCGAACATCCACACTGTGCTGCTAAATGACAGCTGGTGCCCTTAGTCTGTCTTTTGCTCCAGACTGACTTCCCAACGGCAGGAACAATAAGAGAATTTTACAGAGTCTTGGAAAACGGAACAAAGATGAGGACAGCAGTCACAGGACTCAACTGAAAGTGAGCCTGAAAAAAAAAAAAAGAAAGTGAGCCTGGACCTTGGCAGGGAGACGGCACCTGAGCAGCGCTAAGTGAAGGCAGGCACCGAGTACACAGCTCACACTCCTTTGTTTAGGGATATCCAAAGCCAAGTCTCTTAAGAACAAAATGTAAACCCGCGTAAGATGACCAGGACCTGGAGTGTCCAGCATGGACTCTCACATGGCCCTCTATGGGTATCATCAGGATAGCACATCCATGTTGTACTGTACATTTGCTCAACACCAGGCATGAGCTGGAACGAGCGAGTCCGCCTCTGGAAGCACAGGCCAGGGAACTCATAACACAATCAAGGGACTACACTTGTGGAAACGATAACTTTCCATTCCTCTGCTCAGGCCAATGTCAGTTACGCTCGTCATGGCTTTCCCCCAGGGGTGTAATGGAATAGCCCCAGCACTGGAGATATTTATACGCACACTGTCATCCACTCATCCCCACCCACGTGATCATGGCAGAGCAGAGCGGAGGGGAAGAGGGAGCAGGTTAAGAGTCCACACAGGCTCCTACCATCTCTTCTCTCACTTTAGAGAGGAGCAGGACTCTGAGAACAGCTGTCCAGATGGCCACCAGTGTCCTCCAGGAATGACCGACAGAACAGCCTGCAAGTGTCAGTGACCAGACTGAGAGAAGACGACCTGTCAGTCAGATCCTGCTTCTAGCCTCGTAACTAACTCTTGGTCTAGTAATTGCTTACTAGAAGGCAGAGCGATACGGATGGACACTGGAGTGGATGCACACCTGCAAGGCGGAGAGGAAGAGAAAGCCACCTGCCTGGCTGCAGAAGCTGCTACCCACACACGCTGCACAGGAGCCAAGATCTTAGGTTAGCTTCCATAATCGGAGCCTGAGGGAAATAACAAGAATAAAAGTATATACAGCTTCCATTCGTTTTTGAATATATTTAAGTGGACTCAAGCTTCCACGTGTGGTAATCAAGATTTAAAAATGCAAGTAAGGCACCATAAATAAGTGTGAGTGTGCTGTGTGGCATAAGCCACAAATATGCAAATGGCAATCTAGTGAAGTCCCTAGTAGCGTGAAAGAGTGAACATGAAAATACCACAAGATCTCTGTCTCTTAAAAGTTTTATGTCATAAGTATATACTTACAAAATGTAGACTTTACACAGAGAGTACTTCTATTATTTAATAAGTTCCACAAGAATATACGAAGTACTTACTTACTAGACACTGAGCACAGAAACAGTTTTAGAGGCAAGAACGACGATTTAGGAAATCTACAGCCCATTAGTCTTTTTCCCAACCAAATTATTACAGAGGCAAAAGAAAACAAACACCAAAGGCACACCTCGAACTCTTTCAGAAAACAACTAACTTAATCAACAGCCATTCTGGAGACTGAGACCTCCCTATGTGTGAACTCTTCAGGGACACTGTCAACCACATTCAAATCTAAGACGCCACAGCTCTGTCCTAAGGGCCAGACCTCACGAGGGGGCATACACACTACGCAGGAAAAAGGAAAGAGCAGCTACGAAACTAGCAGCCCAGCTCCAGGATACAGGCTCACCTGTGCCATGCCTCCATCCCTCACAGTAGGCCCCCCAAGGAGGGACCATGTTCACAGACTAGACAGAAAGGGGGAGTTGGTTATCTTAAGTAGGAATCTGGTTCTGGCACCAAGTGAAATGCTCAAAGAGTCGTGTGGGCACTGGCTTCCCTTGTGGCCTCACTGATCCAGACAACCCTTCAGAACTCATCTTGAACCTCAAATACTTCTATAACCTCAAGACACAGATTTATCCCTTTGAAGAAGAAACATGTCCTTGTCAAGAGCATGTATTGGGACAGGCGAGACTACTGGTTGGCAAAGGGCCTGCTATGTATGCAGGAGAAGCTCAGTTCCCACTACCAACATCCTCCTAAAAGCCAGAGTCCATAACTCTAGCTCTGGGATGGGGCTGGAGTGGCAGACAAGCGGATCTGGGAGACACACTGGCCTGCAAGCCCAGCTGAATTGATGAGCTCCAGGTTCAGTGGAAACCCCGCTTCAAGACTAAAGTGCAAACTGATGGACGAAGATGCACAGTGTTTACTTCTGACCTTCCCAGACACACACATATATGCATCTATCACCCATATGCGCACATCCACACAAATATGAACATACACATACATCACACATACACACACACAAAGTGCTTCTGTCTTTGTAGCGTGTGATCACTAATCTCAATCATCTTGCCGTAATCCAGAGACCTCCTGAAGGTGAAAGAATGGAAAAAAGTATTCCACACAAATGGAACCAGGAAGCAAGCAAATGTGCTGTCATAACAAAACAGATTTTAAACCAAAACTAATCAGAAAAGATAAAGGACAATTCATCCTGATCAATGGAACAGTTAACCAAGAAGACACTACAATCCTAAACACCTGCGCTGAACCCTGGGACTCCTGCTTACATCCAAAAAACATACTACCGGGCCTAAAGACACAGACCAACTCCAGTTCAGCACACCACCAGAACTAAAGACACAGATGACCAACTCCAGTTCAGTAACAGTAGATGATTTCAATACCCCACGTTTCCCAATAGACCGATCATCCGGACAAAAATAGAGAAACATCAGAACTGAATTATTATAATACATCAAGGGACCTAATAGTCCATCTAAACACCAAATACATACTCCACTCAGCAGCAGGCTGAAGCCTCTCTAAAGCAGGTCTTGTGCCAGGCCACAAAACAAATCTTAAATTCAGGAAAAAGTTAAGTAACTCTGTGCATCTTCTCTGACCACAGTGCACTAAACTCTAAAACAACAGTAAACAAAGTTCTAGGAAGTACACAAGCCCGGCACTGAATAACAACTAATTATAGAATGATGAATGGGTCAAAGAAGAAGTCAACAAAATTTCAATAGTCTATGAGTTTTTATTCTTTTTCCAACTCTAAGAGTGATATTTAGGTACCTGGCCACCAGGGAGCGTGGAGTCCTCTGGTTTCAGGGCATATTCCAAATACCTAGTTGGCTCCCATCCTGTCCTAGGTTGGGAGCTGCTAGTTGTCAGTCCTGTTTCCTTGACAATAAGCTCTAAGTTTTAGCTGGGCTCATATCTCCCCTTAGAATTTACACTACATTTCACACCTCCTTGCAACTAGGCCTTACTCTTTCCCCATAACTTGCCAGCAGCTGAGACCTATGTCTCTTTCTAGCACACAGCCATAGCTGGTGTGGGCGGAAGAATGGGTATAATGGGGTCAAACTCCCCCCCCCCCCCCCCCCGCAGCCATGAGACCATCAGTCATGCTGGGAATAAAGGCTATGCAAAGCTGAGCAACAGAAGAGGTGAGGAGTCCCTGACCAGCTAGGACCCCCCCCATCCCATGCACTCTCTTATGACCTTCAAGGCATGAACATTTTGATTTACTTTTTTTGTGTTCAGAGATGCATCTACACTGAAAAACAGTCTGGTTTGTTTGTCTGTTTTGTTTTGGCTGTTTGAGAAAGGATGAAGGCTGCCTTGAACTTAAGATCCTCTTGTCTGAGAGCTGAAATTACATCCAGACTGATCTCATTTTTAAAAACAATTGTTAAAATGGCTGGTGGCAGGCACATTATGCCACTGATGTTTTTGAGTATGCTACAGAATAGAGACATGATGCCGCTGTTTTCCATGACAACGGGGTATAGGGGCAGAGTACCTGCCTCAGTATCAGCAGAGCTCACAGCAGCCTTTACACCTCCCAAAGTCACAATTCCTACTGCACCTGCACAAGTGACTTTATCACATAGAACAGAACATTCAGTAATATATGCAGATAGCTGAAATACAAAAAAATTTTACCACATTAAGCATAGATTTCTTCACCCTTACTTAGAGAGTCACTGGAGTATATTCAGCTATCGCTCCATTTTCAGGCTTATGATCTGTTTCTTTCGTTTCAGTCCGAGGGGAAAAAAAACCAATCTCTCAGCTGGCTGAACCACAATGAGACTGTGAGAAGCCAGAAGTGTATTCTGGCTACGCTCCATTTCTTTGTTATGCCCTGCTCAACCACAGCACACAATTCCATCTACTGATGACATGGGCCAAAGGCACTGCTATCACACAGAATAGTGAGGACTAGAGGCTTAGCTTCTTGAATTGACTGAGAAATTATGGAATCTCACAGCAATGAAGAAGCAGACGCATGCTCCGAGTGACAGGAGGTGGTAAATGGTCGGTGATTATAAAAACGTTCACACCTTACATACCCCTCCCAGTCTCCACCTGCTCCTAGTCCATAGCCAGAAGCATCTCCACATACAATAGCATCCCTGGACCACAGCAGTAACATCCTCAAATCTTTATGCTCGACTCTCAGGCCTGACTGTATTTTCCATGGAATGGCTGCATTCACATAGTCCCTGGAAGTATTATAAATACAGTATTTATTAACAGACTAAATAATTAAACTCATTTTGCTAACAAGGAAACTCATTACTGGCAATACATATAGAAAGGTTTTCCAGGCAACTTCACAAATCTGTTTCCTAAGACGGCAATACTAACTTATCTTCACTTCTTTTGAAAAGACTTGGGCAGACAGGTCCTAATCAACCAGATATAACTGTTCCACAGTAAAAGGCAGAGGAAATGATGATGATCAACTAGGGATTTAATAATCCCACCTAAAATTATAATTCTTACATGGACCCCATATGAGAAGAGAGAGTAGCAAGTCTTTTAGAGACTTGTTTCTCAGGTTGCTGTGAACAGTACCTTAGACAATTAGCAGAAAAAGTGTCTCTGATGCACTTGGTTTTCCCAGAGCTGCCACCAGGATGGAGACATTGACTTTGTTCTGTCTGCCGACAAAACGCAGCACCACGTCCTTCATCTTCCTGGGCAAAATGAACAGGTCTTGGGAAATACGGACTGTTTTAACAAACACCCTTTCCCCAGGGGGAGGCTCTAGCCATGGGTTTCCTTGCTTGTTCCCCACCCTCTCCTTGGTTTGGTCCTTCAGCCTGCTGCACCTCCAGGAAGAAGGTACCTCTAGGATGCAGGAGGCCATGGGCATGACTAGTGGCCACCTGCCCTGCAGGCTAATCCTCGCTTCTGCAGTCACACACCTCCCAGATGGCAGAAGAGAAGCAACAGCCCAGGGAGGTCTATTCAAATTACACACGGAACAAATAGAAACTCAAGCCATGTGGGATTGAAAGGGCCAACACCCAGAGTAACTGAAAGTTCTTGCAAAACTGCTGCCTTTCCTTACACAACTACACACTGAGAGGATGCTCTTAATTCACACATGAACACCCCCTCCCCCCCCCCGAAGCAGCAGCTCACTCCCTTCTGCAAGTCAGTGAGCTCACTCAGGCTCCTTAAACACGTACACAGGCTAGGTACGGCTCAGGTTTGTGAGTACTTTGCACAGCCCAAAGTGGAAAGAGAGTGTCTTCTACTTCCCCTAAATAAAAAGCTCTAACTACCCAGGAAGGCCAGGCTTCGAGCTATGGAGCGTCAGGGACTGAGGGATTCTCGGAGTTGTGCAATGACATAGGCACCGTTCCCAGGGAATCTCGCTGCTGCGTGCACAGCTAAGGGATTTGTACTCCACACAAGCACTTGCTCAGCTCCAAAGCTTTACCCTCCCATTTGAACTGGAAAGAATGAATATACCACCCTCATCAGGGATTTCCAGGCAGGAAGAAGACTTACGGAAGTCAAATGCAACAGCTGACAGTGTATCTTTTCTACAGAGCCATGTTACACACATGTAGGGCTGCAACCCCATACAGAAACCCTCCCAGATGACCAAATGGCAAATGGAGCTGGTGTCCAACATGTCCAACTGATGTAGAAAAATTACATGAACACTAGCTATTTCTATTGTACTCAACCTATATGTTACTTCATAATACACAATACCTTCTAATACCCCCAAAGGGATACTGAACCCTGTTTGTAATGAAAACATCGTGGCAGAAAGGCCATGTGACTTACTCAATGCCCCTCAGTATGTCAGGCCTGTCTGAAAGGGCTTCTGCTTTTAAATACTATTCACACAGACCACAACCCACCAGCCAAGTTTCTTCAGTGTTTTAAGATACTAAATAAATTAGGACATGTATAATGGGTCATACAGTCTGTGGTGCAGACACTCAGGCAAAACACTCAGCAGTCAGACAGTGTATAAAGATTCTCGAATCAAAGGATCTTTTCAATGTTCTGGGTCCTGATTTGTAGCCTGTGTGATTCAGCCTTCCAGGTGAGAGTGTCTTTTATTTTAAGCTTCTTTGAAATGTTTATTTAAAAAAAAAATATTGAAAAGTTTTAACTGAATTTTTTTTCACACAATGTAATTTCGACTGTGTTTTCTCTTCCTGTACCAGTTCCTCCCTACCGCCCTACCTGTTAGCAGAGGCTACTAGCTCATTCCCCGCCGCCCAGACCCAAAATAATCACACAGAAACTATATTATTTGTAATGCTGTTTGGTCACTAGCTTAAGTGTACTTTTAGCTAGCTCTTACACCTTAAATCAACCTGTTTCTATTATTTTATATTTTACATGAGGCTTGGGGTTTACAGACAAGGTTCCAGTGTGTCCGTCTCCTGTGGTGGCTACATGGCATCTCCCTTTGACTCCACCTACTCTCTGTCTATATCCTTTACAGCCTGGCTAATATTCTGTTTGGACATTGGCTAAAAGCAGCTTTTTTTTTAATTAACCAATGGCAATAAAACATATTCACAGCATACAAAGGGGAATCCCATATCACCTCCCTTTGCATTGATCTTGTCCTAATAATACAAATTAGGATCAATTTTGTTATATGTATTTCTGCACTTGATTAAAGTATTGTGTTTGTGCAGCTCATTTAAAAATGTAATGTATAGTTAAGAATACACATTAATAATGTCATCTATAATAATCAAGCTTGTAGTCATGTTAGCTAGGTTTCCTAGATGTATAAAGATATATTTCGGGGGCTGGAGAGATAGTTCAGAGGTTAAGAGCATTGCCTGCTCTTCCAAAGGTCATGAGTTCAATTCCTAGCATTCACATGATGGCTCACAACCATCTGTAATGGGGTCTGGCATGCAGGCATACACACAGACAGAATATTGTATACATAATAAATAAGTAAATAATTTTTAAAAAATATATATTTCAGATGGATAGATATTCTTCAAAGGCCATCAAAATATGGCATTTAAAATGTTTTAATAACTTAGGGCTTTTCATGACAATGAGATTCATCTGCTCCTGGTAGCACAATTACTTCAAGAAGAAGATGGGCATTAAGGAGGCTACTTATGGAGTTTGTTAGCCATTTGAGCAAAAACCTGCTTTTCCCTGGATTGTTTGATGTTATGCTGTATGAACTGGACACACAGGACCAACAGAGAAAATGACTGCTAAACTTGCCTAAAGGTGAGACAGAAAGAGTCTGCCAGACATTCTGCAGGACACAGAAGAAAGTGACTGACTGCCAATACAGGTAAAACTGTCTTTAAAATTTCCTGCTTCATGGGAAAGTCTGCCGGATACTATGGGCCTGTAGGCTGAAAATGGATGCTCCAATGTTACAGAAGAATTCTGGGTGAGACTGTCCAGGTATCGAGACGTCTCTGTCAATTCTAGCGTTATAGAAGTTGTTTTCAAAGCACTTCCTGTTTATTTAGGTTATATTATATCCTTCTGGAGTCTTTGATGGAGTTTAAAAAAGATAGTTATTATAAAAGATAAATTAGATCTAAAACTTTAGACTCACAAATATGGATAGATAATAGATTATTTTCCTTAATTTGTCAAATGTCAATGGACTAAATATTGTAACTATAATTCTTGCTTGATAACTGCTTTGCTATTCTAATGTTCCTATGTTAAAGTTAAAACCTTCCTTTTTATTTGAACAGAGAAGGGGAAATGGTGTGGGAACTCCTTCTGTATATGTGTTGCTTTTATTGGTTAATGAATAAAGAAGTGATAGGGCATAACAGAGGTAGGTGGAAAAACTAAATTAAATGATGGAAGAAAGTAGGTGGAGTCAGGGAGATGCCATGTAGCCACCAGAGGAGGCAGACACCCGGTAAACCATGAGTCTTGTAGTAAAATTATAAAATATAAAAGTGGGTTAATTTAAGATATAAGAGCTAGCTAGCAATATGCCTAAGTAATTGGCCAAGTAGTGTTTTAATTAATATAGTCTATGTGATTATTTTGGGTCTAGGCAACTGGGAATGAACGCACAGCCTCAGCCACTACCTACCCACCCAATTTTAAGTTTTTCTCTTTCTTTAAAACAAAAGCAAAATTAAAACCCCACTGAAAAACAAAACAAAAAAAACCTCCACAAAAACAAATCAAACAAGCAAAAGACCAGTAAGACATATAAGCAAACAAAATTCTCAAACAAACAACAACAACAACAAAAACGAAGCAAAATTCCTACACAAAACACCATTGAGATTGCTGGTAGCTGGCCAACTATTCTTGCACATGGGAACCACCTAGAGTGTGGCTAATATCCCCAGTGAGATTCCACTGGTGAAAACTGGTTTTTCCTTTGCCAGCATGTACTGATTATAGACAGCTTTCTTCATTAGCGGTGGGACCTGTGTGGGCCTTGTATATGTCACCACAGTCTCTGCGAGGTTGTATGTGCATCAGTTCTATTGTGTCAGGAATGGGGTGCCTTTCAAAACACCCTGCACTCTGTGGGTAATCTCTCACTGCAAAGGAACAGACACTCTTCATCATGTCAATCAAACAGCAATTCATTTTCTGGAAGACTCAATACCCTCGTGCAGATCAACAAGCCAAAAAGAGAGTTATGCTAGAAAGACAGCGACTAGGGACTGAAGTACGGTGTCCGAACAATTTTTTTTAGCTCATCCGTTCATTCTGATGTGCTGTGAGTGCCTGCTCTACTAAGCAGAGACATGCAAACTTCAGACTGAAGATGGAGACACTTTACATGGAGAAAATCTCTTGAAGACCTGAGCTTGTAGTCAGACAGACACAGACAAATGGTGTTGGTTTTCTGTAAAGAACAACAGCCCTGGGAGCAGAACCCAAAGGGCAGTGACTACAGGGCCTACTTACTACTGAGCCCTAAGCACTTGGCTCAATGCCTAGAAACAGTGGGAGCTCCAAACATATTTGTCCTCCGTATTACCGTGGGTTAGCTCTGTGGGTTTTGACAACGCGGAATGTGAACAGGAGCCTGTGAGTCACATTCCCCAACTGTCCTGCTAAAGACATCAATTTCTCCATACCTGAATTGTCTGGTAATCAGAAGCATCAATTCCCTTCACCGTCACCTCACGGAAAACCATGGGTTCCAGTTCCTCTTTGGTAAGATCACAGTGGTAAATGACACCTAGAAAGGAAGTCTTAGGTTAGCATCCAAGACTCATGAAAAACGAGGGCTACAGGGATGCTAGGTGGTACCCGAGGCTAGCACCAGGCAGGACCCTATTCCATCAGCACCCTGGTAGGTGTGGCAGGCAGATGAGAAGAGTCTGCTATGAGTGGTACCCTGGAGGAGCGGAGGTCTCCTCATCAACACCACCTACTGCCTCCCCTCCTCCACACCGTGATGGTACTGTTTACTGTTAACCTGACTGTGTTTGGGTTACCTAGTGGCCACACCCTAGGTGTTGCAAAGAGTATTTCCAGGAATTTAACTAAGGAAGGAAGACTCACCCCACCTGTGGGTAGTGCTATCCCATGGTTTGGGGTCCTGGATTGAATATAAAGGAGACAAAGGAAGAAGGCAGGTGAGCACCATCGTTTGGCTCTCTCCGCTACCTGATCTGCCCTCGTGTGAACAAGAAGCCAACTCTCAGGCCTTCCCCGCTGTCTTAACTACTTTTAGATTGCTGTGATAAAACACCACGACCAAGGCAATTTACAAAGAAAAAGGTTTAATCTGGCTTAAAGTTTCACAGGGTTAGAGTCCATGATGGCAGAGTGATAGAACAGCCCAGAGCTCACAACCTGATCTGCAACCATCAGGCAGAGAGAGATTAGGAATCCCACCAGACTTCTGAAGCCTCAGAGCCCACCCCCAGGGACCCACCTCCTCCCACAAGGCCACACCTCCCAATCCTTCCCAAACAGTTCCACCAACTTAGGACCAAGAATTCAAATAAATGAGTCTATGGGGGCCATTCTCACTCAAACCACCACATCCACCATAGAGGATCCCACACCTTCAACTGTGAGCCTTCCGTCCAGTATTTTGTCACAGCAACCAGAAAAGTAACTAAAACCAACACCACCCTAAGCACTCACTGCAGAAAACCCATACATCCCTGGGGATTTGAGAAAAGGAAGGACACCTAACTGATCTCAACAGCTTTTCTCCAACCCAGGTCACAAAGCAACGCCCCCCCACCCCCATGGTAAACTCATCTGGAGTCATTTACCTGAAAGGGCTCTGATGGGAAAGTCCCAGGATCTACTCAAGGTCTACAGCCAGTGGGGGGCTCTTGACCAGTCCCTTTGGGCTTGTGCTACCTGACACACACCCAGCCAAGGACACAAAGGAACAAAGGTGATCCATCACACGTCATTTCAGAATCAAATTCTCAGCTGCCCCAGTAATTGTGGGAATACCAAATAACTAATATATACCAAGAATTTTAGCTTATTAAAACCACTAATGAAAATTCTACTTCCTGAATTTAATGCTGCCCTCTTAATATTTAAGAATTACATCAAAGAAACAATCAGGGAACGAGTCAGAGAAGCTGGTGTGGAAACCTCAGCTCGTACTTGAAACATACACTGTCAAGGGGAAGACAAATTGGTCCCGGGGCCCCAGTGCTTGCTGGAACCCCACAGGGCACAGTGAAACCGACTGCTCATGGATTAAAATGACAGCTCTCCTTCCTCTCAACCCCTCCATGGTAGGCATTTCTCCAGCAGCTGAGAAACAATATTCTGTATGTATGTAACTATGACAGTTAATGAGGGTTTTTGGTTTGGTTTGTTTTTTAAATCAGTACAAGGTACACACACACACACACACACACACACACACACACACACCTCTGAATTGGGGAGAAAAATAGGTTCCAAACATTGCAACAAAAATAAGATGGAACAAAGAGCAAGCATGTGCCACACGATCACCCAATTTGTCCTGATGTCACCACAAATAATGAAGGATTCGGGAGCTGGAATTAAGAGCTCAGTGAACTCAGACAAGCCACCAGAAACTGGAATTAAAATCCCTAATGAAAGATGAAGAGGAGGAAACAGACTCTCCATTCTTGTTTACTCAGACGACACAATTCTCAAGGCAGAATGAATACACAACCGGGGCTGGCTGTCATTTAAAGAGAGTGGCTCATACTTCCTCCATTCTGGACAAACGCACACAAACGGTTCTGTGAAGGAGACAGGGATAAGCTTGATGGTGTCCATGATAAATGTATTTTATCAATATTCCCTGTGTATAGTCATCTCGGTTAGCACAGGTAAGTTTACTGCACATTCTTAATACTATAACATGAACCACTGTAACCATGTCTGTCCCTCCTGATCATGCAGAGAAAGTGAGCTGGAAGAAAACGTTCTGGATCACAGTCAGCAGAAGGCTGCCTAGGAAATGATTTCAAGATTGAAAGAAGGACTCAATTATAGAAGTTCCTTAAGGTAGAGGAAGTTTCTGAACTTAAGATGATCCCTGATAAAAAGCAGTGCCATTACAACAGTAGGAAAGAGGCAGGAAGAGCGGCTGGTGTGGGCTGAGGACAGAGGCAGAGAGCGCGGGTGGTGTGGGCTGAGGATGGAGGATGCAGGGAGGGCGGCTGGTGTGGGCTGAGGACTGAGAACAGGAGGGCAGCTGGTGTGGACTGAGGAAGGAGGAGGCAGGGAGGGCGGCTGGTGTGGGCTGAGGAAGGAGGAGGCAGGGAGGGCGGCTGGTGTGGGCTGAGGAAGGAGGAGGCAGGGAGGGCAGCTGGTGTGGGCTGAGAAGGGAGAAGGGGTAGTTAGGGAGGACAGCACTCTGGGAAGAGGGGCAAAAAGAGTGTCAGCAGGATCTCCGATGTCGACATGAAGAGAAACAGGGTCCTGTAATTTAGGTAGCTATCTTACCTGCTCTATTAAAAGGCAGGATTTAATGGCACAAAAAAGGGTAAAAAAAAATTACAAAAGCCAAGGCTCTTTAAAAGGTGTTGTCTTGTTGGGCGGTGGTGGCGCACGCCTTTAATCCTAGCACTTGGGAGGCAGAGGCAGAGCACTTGGGAGGCAGAGGCAGGCGGATCTCTGTGAGTTCGAGACCAGCCTGGTCTACAAGAGCTAGTTCCAGGACAGGCTCCAAAACCACAAAGAAACCCTGTCTCGAAAAACCAAAAAAAAAAAAAAAAAAAAAAAAAAAGGTGTTGTCTTTTCCAAAGCATGTGTTTATTTGTTATTGGACGGCTGCTTTGCACTTGGCTTTAGAAGGTCTGAGTCTGGAAGCTCCACTCTCTGGTTTTCAGTGTCTATTACATCAAGAGAGAAGGGAAAGATGGGGGAAGTGAGCGAGGAGACAGGGAGACAAACAGCGCCACAGTAACAAATGAAGGCTTTCTCGGAAGCAGCCAGCAGCATGCAACTAGGAACACACTTTTCCCTCCAACCTCCACAGCCACGGCCCCACAGGCAGCAGCAGTTCATTGCTTGGCACAGAAACATCATTTCCCACTAGGACAACAAGCCCTTTTCTTCAGATAATGATGAAATAAACGGCCACATGGGGTCACTGGAGGAGGCTGCCGGCCTCAGGGACCCTGGATTTCTATTAAGAGCAGATGAGTCACCCTTATTTGTCTTCTTCTCTCTCCTTCATTCATTTAAATGACTGAAGACAAGAGTTTGAAGCACAATGTTTAGAACCAGTGGAAGCTTGAGAATAAAGTACAGGCCCTGTGACAGCAGGGATGGGGGTGTACCCCTCTGCTCACCCGTTACTGCTGAGCACCAGGTTCTGGGCAGGGGGGTAAGGGTAAGGGCTCCTGACTTCCAGCTTTGGGTCTGCTTCTACCCTCGTGGGCTCTTGTGCTCCCCTCAATCCCCTGAAAGGTACTTGGGGAGTAAGGCCTGATTCACCCCAACCCGCTGACGGAGCATCACTCTCTCAGCTGTAACGGTCCTGCCAGCAGGCTGTCAGGCTAAGATTTCTTATGAACTCAAGAGGCGCAAACAGAATTGCACCCAGACTAGGCACCACTGCAATCTGGTCAAATCCTGAAGGAAGGACGGTCACTTCATCACTCTCCCCAGAGACTGCTCCGTCTACCAGCAAATAACGGTGACCAAATCGGAGGCACAGAGAGTGCTCCCCAGGAGCCTGGCAAATGAACAAGACAAGTGTGGGAGCGGGTCTGCCTGGTCAGCTACAAACTGCCACCTGAGCAGACTCCTGGGGCAAACAGTCTGTGTACGGCCACAACTCTATACAGTGGAGGAGAGAGAAAAGTCCACACAAAGCAAGAAGAATGTGACCAGCTCCGCAGAAAGTATAAAAAAGAGAATTATTTTATACTTCTCATACCACAAAGTGAAAATCTCATCTTGGAAGTATCTTCCTTTCCTAACAGATCTGAGACAACACACTTTTTTTTCCCCCAATGACGATGAGACTGCACTTTTAGGATCAGTTTATTCTGGGAGGCATTCTGTATGTTGGGTGCGGCTGTTCAAGGAGTTTGTCCTTGTTACCTGCCCTGTACATCTCTGTTCAAATCAATGCCTGGACTAAGACTTACATTTGTTGGCATATGGTTCCCACAGAAGGTAACAGGGATACGATTTTTAGTTTCCTTTGTTCTGAATTCTTGATTCCCTCTAGGTGGTTCTGTCCATAGCCCAGCCTTGAATTCCCAGTTCCCTCTAGGTGGTTCTGTTCATAGTCTGGCCTGTGTTAAGCACAAATATCTTCGTACAAACTTCCCAGAAGAGTCCCCCTCACCACCAGCGAAGTACCTCTCACCTGGAGACAGAAAGGACGTGAACTGGTAGAAGATCTCGGAGTCCTTTTTGCGCCCGCTGTACCCCACCACGCTGCCCACGTCCAGCGGGAAGGTCTTGAGGAGAGCACCTGTGGTCAGGTCGTGAAGCTGCAGAATGTTCTTCACGTCGTGGAGGTAGCACAAGACCAGGAAGTTGGACCTGACACAAGCCACCCACTCTGAAATGACAGGGAGAGAAAACCCAATGCTGCTTTGAAAATCAGAGAGCACGTCACTCAGTGAACTAAACAGCAGTGCAAAAGTCCTGCTGTGTGTGCCGTGGTGACACTTGCAAAGTCCTTTCATGATCTGCTTTAACCCTGCATCCCGTCTTCAGCACAGTGGCGGCTGTCGTGTTCACCTAAGGCATTCATGGTAACACAACAACACAACACACAACAACAGAGTTCAGTCTTGAGAACTGCATAGTGTTTAGGTCACACTCCTGGCTACCCATGGCTGTGTGAGTCCTGCAGACTGGACATGAGACACGTGGCTGCAAATATCCCTCCCTGCCTTGGAGCAGGTGCGAGCATGGCAGTTCGACAGTGCTCCTGGCTGTACCACCTCATGTGGATAGCTCTGCCTCAGAATAGACAGGTCACCTGGCTCTCCATGTGACACTGGAAGGGCTCTAGCCCATCTTGCCAAAGGGAATGAAACGGTCCAGCACCTGCTCTAACTCAGGACTGAAACGGTCCAGCCTGCTCTGCTACTCGTGACCAACTCAGCATCCAAAAAGAGAAGGCCAGAGTAGACGGTTTTGAGGAAGACGGGAAGGTGCTCCTGGCATGCTGTAAGCATCTCTCCCCATGCTGAGGAATCTGAGAGAGACTACAGCCTGCCACGTCTACACTGTGGCAGGATCGAGGAGGTGACCAGTTGCTACCTTAGTAGAAAATCCGTGCTGAGCTGGGGCTCTCAAGTTGCAGGTGTGATCTCTGCAGGGAAGAGTGGGTGGGGCTGTCTTGGGGCTTGTCTGACTGGCTTGGAGGTTCAAGGCAAGGATCTTAATACTTAATACCAGATGGTGGAGGGGTGCAGCCCAATGCCCAAGGCTGGGGAGAAGCCAAGCAAACTCGACTTCCTCAAGAACCACGGACGTTGTAGAAAGACACCATGGGAGCCTGTGACCTTGAGATCAGCTCCCTGCTGTCCACGCCAGCAATATCAGACATTTCTGCAAAGCACAGTAGACAGGAGTTTCTCACAGGTCCAGATGTGAACCTGGATCTGCATGGCTGCACACACGAGTCACTCCCTGGAGAACACACGGCAGGAGTGCTTTAGCTGAGGACTATTCTGTAGTCTGGGCACAGCTGTCCCTACACACAGTATACTTCTGAATGGCCTCAGTTCCTCAGTCAACTTATCACAGACGCTCGCTTCCCATAAGCAAACTCTTCATTGGTCTGAAGAACTGTACTCTTTTGTGTGATAATCTCTCTAGACTAGTGAGTCATCTAGTTAAACTCTGTCTTCATGCACGCATTTATAAGTCAGCATATAATTTTTGGTAAAATGCTTAAATGCCTGTGGCAGCTTTCAATTAAACTTAAAGGCAACCTAGTCTCTTTTCTAGCAAGATGGCTGGAAATGCACCCTCGCTTCTACAAGAGGCGGAAACAACCAAAGGCGACACAAAAGAGTGTAATCCTTTTTATCAGAAAGTGCGCACTGTTTAAGAACGACATTCCTAATAATTACAAGCCAAAGTACTGAGGAACTAGTCACCAGACCGTGAAGTGAATCAACTTGATGATGCTCCCACAAGCCCAATTTCCCAGCAGCCACTGCTCTTACCTAAGACATCTTTCTCGTGCTCAGGAACAAGCACTTTCCACTTAGACTCGTCAGGGTCCATGAAGTCGATGTTGATCAGACGGTAATTAGGAGAATTGCGGTTCGTCTTGAACGTGAACACCGTCCCCTCATTGGTTACGTAGTCATATTCTCCTTCAAAATTGTCTATCAGTTTTACCCACTTCAGGATTCCTACGAAGACACAATGCACTCCGGTCACCTCTGATACTGTAAGAAATTATGCAGGCTTCTACGGAGGGAGGTGAGGGGCTCTTCTCTTTCTATAAAGCCCAAGACACAGATGGTACCGGGAGCTCAAACACTCAAGAATGAGCAAGGGCTAGCTGTGAGTGGGGGCCAAAGAGCGCTTGAACACTCTGGCGCTAAGGGGGGCCTGAAGGACCTCATCTTCCACCCTACCATTGCCCACACCTGCTAACCCCTCTTCTGAGCAAGTCTCAAATCAAAGCCTGTCTTTCCACCTCTCCTGCCACCCTACAATGTCATCAGTCACCACCTGCTCCACGACAGTGGCCCTCAACCAGGGCGACAGACAAACCTCTTCTAAGCAGCATTTACAAGGTCTACATTTTGGTTTTGGTTGCTGCAACTTAGGAGGTGAGGATTGCTACTGCCATCTAGTGGTAGAGATCAGATATGCTGCTAAAAAATACTACCACCCACAAGTCAGTCCATAACAAAAGTCAACAGTGCCAAGTTTGAGAAGCTTTGGCCTATAGTGTTAGCTTTCTGAATGGTTTCCCACAGCCACTCTTGATTTTCTCTATTCCAGTCAGCAGGATATCTTAATATTCCTAACGTGGTCCACAATGGTGCCTTTCCCATTACACTCTGAATAAAATCCCCACACAACACAAGTCCCACCTAAGTCAACGCTGGCACATGCCAACTCTGAGCTCTAGGGGTACTCAGGCTCTGTCCTCTGACTGGGCCACTCTTAAATGGCTGATCACTCCTAACAAGCACACGCTTGGTGACACTGCTCTCCAAGATACAGCTTTGTGGATTCCTTGCTACTTCACGCTCAGCTTGCAGGCATTTCGCAGTACATAAGAGCTGTATTGACAGGCTCCAAAACCACAGAGAAACCCTGTCTCGAAAAACCAAAAAAAAAAAAAAAAAAAAAAAAAAAAGAGCTGTATTGAATGAAGTGAGGGACACTTGGAAATCCTTTATTCCTGAGAACTGGCACAGAGTGGTCATCACTAAGCATTCACCAGCATCCTGCAATGGTTCTGTGAACCTTAATGATCAGGCTCAGTGACAATCTTAGAGAATTTATCCGGGAAAGGACTCCACGACTTTAGATACTCTCCAAACATCTCTCAACTTCAACTGCACAGCAAACTTCCATTTTAATCTGGACCATTCGTTTCTACCCCAGTGCGTTTGGTAAGTACTTTGCACTTGTGTCTTATTTGTAACCACAGAATAGCTTTACATACAGTGTCGTTGACTTAAACTAATGAGGGAAAGTGTGATTCAAACACGGGAGACCAGTCCTGTGGTCAGACACTTGGATCAAAATCCCAGCCCTCCCTCTGGTAAGTCATGTGACTTTGAATGATTTCTTTATTCTCTGTATAGCTTTATTTCCTCAGCCATCAACTAAGAATCACGGGAAACATGAAAAATTATTTTTAAAGTGGTTGTTAGTATATCTATTGCACAATAAAAAATTCAGTGAAACTGTTTTAAAAAATAATTTGAATTAAGACCAATAAAACCAGCAGTAAAAATCTAAAACCTTCATAAATGTTGGCAGTAACCAGTTAAAAACACTGAGGAGGGCCTTCTAGTAGAGGCAGTCATAGGAAACCTAGAAACGTACCTAGCACGAAATGTGGGGTCTACACACACACACACACACACACACACACACACACACACACACACAAAAAAAAAAAAAGCAAGCAAAACCATACCGAGCTTCTTCTAAGGAAACATTAAAATAAAAACACAGCACAGCCCAAAGAGACAACAACCCCACTGGAAACAGAGGAATGTGAATGTAATGTCATTCTGAGACTCAGCTGGGAAAACAACACATAAGGACAGCCAGGCAGGAGCTCGTCTGGGTGGCTGACCAGCCCAACTCTGTCCCTCCCACGCACGTTCACAACATCGTAGCTCTGACTCCTTTTACTCCTGCAGAGACTCAACCACGGAGAAGCACACAGGCTTCACTGTCACCTCCTTCCCCAGCAGAAACATCAGAGACAAGTCAGTCTCAGTCTCTGTCCGGGTTCCCGTGCACACTCCATTTCTGTTCTCTGTGATTTCTGGTCCCTTTCTGGCACCAACAATGTATCTGGAAGGCCCTGTGTAAGTGTTTACAGTATTGAGATTGTTTCAGCTCAAAGGCTTCTCAGAATACACACTCAGACACTCCTGGAACAGACCTTACAATTATGTTTCATGAGGTCAAAATGCACATGAAGCACAGCTAGACTTCTTAACTTTTTAAGTGGCAAATTGCTCCCCTCAAACGAGTACTCGGTAGGTGATCCACTCTATGGCAACAGTAACTTGCTCTCTCTCTCTCTCTCTTTCTCTCACACACACACCCCTCATGTCTTAGAACAGCAACAATTTAAGTCACTAGCTGCCAATCAAACATTTGAAAATAATCAGAAAGCTTCATTTGTTTATGGTAAAAATGACAAATCACTATTTCTTGAACTATGACATTTGTGGATACCAAATCTTGATCCAGTGAAATGTCAGATTGCTTAAATATTCCCCTGCCAACAAAGCATTCATGATGTAAATGCTTATTTCACAGCATAATCTTCTATGGTTTCTGCTTGAAAAGGTCACGGAGACAGTGGCATTTATCATGATCCCAACCCATGCGAAGCCACTCGAGTACACACCAGCCCCAAACACTGCAGGAAATTCCTTTGTAGTGCACATAGGGGAGCCTAAAGAGAAGCAGTTCCTCAAACAATCAGGTTCTGCTGTACACCAACACCTCAGACAAGACTGTGGGAATGTCACTCCGCTCTGAAGAGCTGACTAGCTGTGAACATACACAGTGGGTCTGTGGTGCATCAGAGCAAGAAGCTGTGACTGGATTTGTACAAAAACAGGTGTAAGATGTAAAATGCTTTCATTTAAATTAACTTTATTATAAGAAGATAACCTGGGAATTAAAAGCATCACACACAGAAAGCAGTCAGACCCAAAGTCTATATACGCACCTCAATGGACTTCTATGCAGTAAGGACAGATGTGCGGCAGCTGTGGAGTGCCATGCTGGATTTTACACGCTTACAAATGTGTTTTACACACTTAACTACCACCAAAGCTAAAACATCCATGAGAGAGTTAAAACTAGAAAAATAGCCGGGCGGTGGTGGCGCACGCCTTTAATCCCAGCACTTGGGAGGCAGAGGCAGGCGGATCTCTGTGAGTTTGAGACCAGCCTGGTCTACAAGAGCTATTCCAGGACAGGCTCCAAAACCACAGAGAAACCCTGTCTCGAAAAAGCAAAAAAAAAAAAAAAAATAGAAAAATAATTAGCTTTCTATCCTCTTTCTATCTTGTGTCCATCACAGCATCTCCTAGTATTTAGCTTTTCTTCTCTCTTCTACATGTTATACTGCACCCTTGTACATATTTGTTTAAATATATATAAACATATTATATATAATAAATATACATGAAAATATATTTAAACAAATATACATACACATACACACATTATAGAGGAAAATTGTACATTTTTTTTCTTTCTGAGATTGTGTGAACTCACTGAATATTATACATTCTAAGTCCATCCATTTTCCTACACATACGTGGTCACATTTTTTCTTTAGAGCTGAATAGTATTCCATTTGATACACACACCAAATTTTCATGACCCATTCATTTGTTGTTAGACATCTAGGTTGCTTCCAGTTCTTTGCTACAGTGAAAGCAACAACAACACCAGCAATAAATACGGGCTGCAAATATCACTATGGTAGTGTTGAAAACCAGCTCAGGGCCAGGCCCTCACTGGGCAGGACATGTCAAAAGGAAGCCTGTGAAGCCCCATGTGACCCAGAATCCTGCTCTAGTCTTTGATGGAAAAATAAGAAGCAATTCATTAAAAAAGAAGAAGAAGAAGAAGAAGAAGAAGAAGAAGAAGAAGAAGAAGAAGAAGAAGAAGAAGAAGAAGAAGAAGAAGAAGAAGAAGAAGAAGAAGAAGAAGAAGAAGAAGAAGAAGAAGAAGAAGAAGGGTAGTGCTAGTGCACGCCTTTAATCCCAACACTTGGGAGGCTGAGGCAGGTGGATCTCTGAGTTCAAGGCCAACCTGGCCTACAAGAGCTAGTTCCAGAACACATTACAAAGCTACAGAGAAACCCTGTTTCGGGGTGGGGGGGAAGAATTAAAAAACGGTATTTTGGGTACACCATGGGGGCTCTTTCATTTTTGCTGTTTACAAGTGAGAACCCTGTCGAATTAAATGCACAACATGAAAATTACTTTCACAAAAGAGACACAGCTTTAATTCCTTAACCCTTTGAGGGTTTGTTCACTTTGTCTGTAAGTGCCACTATTCACTCTGAGGCCAACAGAATTCAATTCCCAAACCTCTCCACCATAAAGTTAATGTGGCTTTTTTGTTAAGCCTGCTTCTCGCTGGGGACTGATTTGTCTACTGGATGGAGATTAACTTAAAATTAATCCTCTTATGGTTTTCTTAGAGTAAAGACACACTTCCATTTCTTTCTTTAAAAATGACTAATGATATTAACTACATCTCATGGGGAAAACTGTGGCCGTCTCTAATAACAGAGTTAAGATGCTTTTATATTTTACAAAAACTATACAGGATTGGCACGTCCCATAGATAATAGACTCAAGGTGATGTCAGATGCTGAGGCTGAGTGGGGAGAAGTCTCCGGAACTCTCCACCCCCACCCCCAGGTATGAAGGACTTCTTTATCCTGGCCTGAAGCTGCATGCTTATTTGCTTAACTTTGTCTGTTGCATTATATCCCGCCCCTCCTCGTGCCCCACCATTCGCGGACTCTGTTTCTTTAATTACTATTGTTATGCACACACGTATAAATATGACCCGCTCAGGGTCTTTAGTGTCCTTGCATGGATATCTTCTCAAGGCTTACATTTGGTACTACATAACCACAGAACCACACAGGGGCTCATCCAATGGAAGACCAACCCCCTCTCTCACCAATCATCTGGGAGCCCTAAGAGTTCTCGCATCTACAATGACATGTCAACCACTGTCAAGTGTAGGTATTTTTAAGAGACCACAGTGCTGAGACTCCTTGGGTGCGCCTTCTCTATCACACACAGACACAGTCTTGGCAAGCACCCTGTCCTCTGGCCCGTGCAGCTTTTCCGCCCTCTCCACTGTGACGATATTCCCCAAGCCTCAGGTGTAGGGGCTGTGACGCAGAGATAGCAAATGGAGCCAGGCACCAACAGTTATCAGTTCTCTGCATTTTGATCAGTTGTCGTTTTCTGTCTGTCTGCTGCAAAAATAAGTTTCTTTAGTGGGATGTGAGGGCTACACTAATCTCTGAATACAGGGAGTATTTAAAATGTAGCTAGAAATTACACTGGTTTGACAAAGTGACTATGACTTAAGCAACCATTTGTAATTGGCTAAGTTAACAGTAAAAGGCAGGAATTCCTTCCTACTGAATGGCCCAGTCACTCTTGTGACTCAGGGGTCTCACAGCTGGGCAGGACTATTTACTGCCCTCTCCCTCGGCAGCCTGCAGAGCTCCTTCCTAACCATGAGAGCTAGACCTCAGGCTCAGGTCCAGATCTGTTCCTTCAAGTCCTACACCCACAGGTACTTACCTTCAAGTTCTGGGAGGCCACCAAGGGCAAGAGCAGCTATATTTTGGGGAAAACTCTCGGACTTCCCCAGCCAGCCACTCTACAGGAGGTTTTCCATGGCTGTTAGAAGGATTTTCACTAGATGGTCTATGGCTCTTGGCGGCGTAATTTCATTTAAGTTACACACACAAAGTAACTTTAAATAACATAAAATAACACGGCGTCTGTAGCTTTTAAAAATATGCTTAGTGTTATTTATCTTTCTTCCATCACTCTTCCTTCATATACACCTGTGTTTTTAAAGGCTGCTGTGAAGCAAATCTGGCTTGCAAGCCCCTTGGGGAGAGAAAGTGCTACTCAGGGGATCTGCATGCACAGCTCTGAACCTGCTCCCCGGAAACATTACAAATGCAGCATTTAGTACCCCAATTACCCCAGCATTCTTCAAGTGATGAAAATGGAACATGATGACTCTGAACAGAATGACTTTAAGTCATCTCTTAAAATCTAATTTTCCTCTACTGAGGCATACAGTCATTTTCCTAAGAAAAGTCTATATTTATAATCAATAATTTAAAAATGATGAGTTCTCTAAGCCATTGGGTTATATGAATTAATGCACAATTTTCATGACATATCTAATATAAAGGGTTCAAAAGTTTAAGAAAAAACATAGCATAAATATGGATTTTATTATTAGCACAGAAGGAGGAAGGCTTATCAGACAGGGTACCTGGACATGGGTCTCTTAAGGGACCTTAACTAGTTATCTGCCATAAGCTGGTGCAGCTATCAGGAGACCATCAAGCGCTGTTCATATGCACGCGCGCACACACACACACACACAATCAGAGGGTGAAAGACGAGGTCTAGGTTCATGCAGCTCACTGAAGTGAACTTTTCACTTCTTAAGGTAGGCAACTTTGTAGTGTCTTAATATTTAATTTTTCTGTCCTTGTGGTTCAAACTTATCAAAAGGAATACTCAGGTTTTACTCAGGTAACACAGAGATTTTTATTTTAATTCCATGTTAAATAAATTCCATGATAAATTTTTAGTTATCATATTTTCTTGACTAATTCAGCCACATTTGAGGTAAATGGTAGGTACATTTAAATCCAATGGCTCTCCTTCCTTTTAAATAGCATGACTAAAGTAGCCAAGGAGCAAGATAAGAAGCAAGAGTGAGAGAGTGAGGTATTCATTCTTACCAATCAGACACAAACCCTGAGACCCTTCCCACCAGTCGTCCACAGAGGCACACACGGAGAACTCTTCTGATTATGAATCAGTGGGGCAGTAAACACAATACCAAAACTTGTATTTAGAGTAAGCTGATTTTAGGAGTTCAAAACAAAACAAAACCCCTCTAAATATGCCCTTAACCTACTATGCTGTTATCTAAAACGAAAGTACTGTGATTCCAAAAACCCACTCTGTCAAGGAAAAGCAAGAAGGAAGGACGGAGCCTTCTATATGCCATGACCCACACCCTAGTCACCCTTTTCTCTGCATTTTCACTACTGCTTATAATTAATTCCCTGTAAACAGGTATGTTTTTTTCCATTTGCAGACATGGAAATCTTGAAAGGGAAAAACAATCTTCCAATCAGGATACTCAGCTGTAACTACAGTGAACCATGTAAGCACCTTCACAATCACCATTCCCATCTGCCGTCTCCTTCGCAGAGGCTACGTTGATTTAATCCCTTCAGTAGCCGAGCACACACAGTACAGCACTTCACTGCTGTGCGATTCACAGTCCCTGACTCAACTAGACAAACTGAACAGACACCAAAGAAAAACTGCATCTCTACTTAACATTAGACCGGGCCACTAGCCCTAGACGATCCAGAACAGCGACTTTGTATCACATTCATACTGTCTTAGCTCTTATCAGTAATCTAGAGAGGATGTGAAACACAGACAGATGTGGGAGGTGGATTCTGGTGTCCGCCAGGACTGAGTCCTGGAATCCAAGTCACAGGGACATCAAGGAACAACTACACGGCTTCTTTAAATAACTGTAGCCATGTGACTGATCCGCAGTGAACCAGTGATTACTATGAAATAACAAACAAGATGTCGCCACCCCTGCCCCTTGCAAGTGACTTTTGAGCCTATGTATGAAACTGAGCAGCTCAGTAGGTCAACCCAACCACTATGGGGTTTCTGCTATTCACAAAGCAGAAAGGCTAGTGAAGCAGCGACTATGAAAGCTGAGGCTGGAGAGGTCACTCAGCAGTAAAGAACATTGGTTTTTTACCAAAGAACTCCAGTTGGACTCCCAGCAACCACACGGTGGTTCACAACTGTCCATAACTGCAGTTCTGGGGATCAACATCCTCTACTGGAACAGACAAACATGCAGGCAAAACACCCCTACACACACACACACACAAAAAAAAAAATCTTTAGAAAAATTTACTAAATAAAATAAAAGAGATGGTAGGCCCTGTACTACTCAGGAACTTGCAGCTATCACTGCAGAAAGCGCATTCTTAAGCAGCTCACAGCTTGGCTCCACTCCCCCTGCCAATCACTCAGAAGTCAGCGAGCTTCTGAGAGGAGGAGGGCACAATGACCTGCTTTCAGTGACCTCTGAACTGTCCAGCTCAGCAACCTTATGGAAACTGAACTAAGGTCAGTGCCACAGAGCCGTCTGCTCTACTGCTCTGGCCAGCCTCACGCCTCTAGTTAACCCAACGCACTACCTTAGGTGTTCCTGCCAGGGTGTTTGCAGAGGTAAAAGAAAGCACAGGATATTGTTCTTGACAAAGCAAGGGCCTTGCTCAACAACTCAAAAGTCAAAGGTTGACCATGAGGCTTCCCTAGAGAAGACAATCCACTTGGGGACAGTGGCATCAGCTTGTCGGACCGTCCTGACAGCTGGCCCCACAGTGCTCACACGTGCCTGAATGGTTCCTACGACCACATAAGTCAACCCCCTGCAGCAGTCCCCTTCCTATTCATTCTCTCCCCACCCCATCTCAGCTTCTCTCTACACACCTGCATGGGCCACCTACCTCACAAACACAACACTGCTATCTGGTATTAACATGGGCCTAGCGACTGCAGCTCAATGTACAAACAAGTAGACGGAGCTTCCTTACCTATTGGAGGTTGAGCGATTTGTGCTTTTTAATTTGTTAGCCTGTATCCTTAACAGCACAAGCCTACCTAATGATGTAAAGACAAGATGAAGTTATAAACAGAAGATGCAAAACACCTGTCTCTTGAGAAGGAGCCCTATTCCTGGGACTTTTAAGAAACCAGGGGAAGCCCAAATCCTTCTACCACCTGAGAAACACAGGATGTGGGCAAGGACAGGCACAGAGTTTCATTTGGGTGCAATCTCCAGAGGTTTCTCAGTCCTACAGAGACCCAGTGAAGAACTGTGGGTAGCAGCTTGCTCCGTACAAAGAATGGGAACACCATGTGCTGGCTGTAGTTGAGGCTAAAATAGGTGTCTCTGCCTTTTCAAATAAAATAGCTTTACTATGTATGCATTTATTACTGATGTAATAAATTACTGACCCTCCTGCTGCACGGCTGACCTTTGCTCAGCAGGTTAAATGATGTAATACCCAATCAGAAGGAATTATCTTTGTATCGGAATGTTGAACACTATCACAGCGAGACACATAAATTATTCAGAATTGTATTTAGAATGGTTTATTTTGGAATCCCGTGTGAAGCCTCTCTGAAATAATCCGTATTTTACACTTAATTTCTTAGGCACCTGGATCTAGTAGTCAGCTTACGCGAGAACTTTTCAGGGCTGGTCAGACTTCAACATCGTAAATTATGGAGCCGACGACTTAAATGCCTGATCTTAGTATAGCAGATCACCTTTCAAATCAGCATCAGTCCACGCTGGCCACAGACGCACACAGATTCATCTGCCTCTGCCTCCCGGGTGCTGGGCTTAAAGGCCGGTGCCATCTGCCCAGTGACTGCCCTCAATTTTTAATAGGCTGGTTCTGCGCTCACTGTGGTGACATATGAGGCTTCAGAAAGCAAAAGTGGGCTGTCACTGTGTACACAGTTCGGGAGGGGCCACCATGTGATTACCTGTTAATGTGGTAAATACCCACCTTTGTATTAGCCACATGCCTGGAACAGTTTGCATTCCAAGAACTCTATGACTATAAACTGCTAGAGGTCAAGGTGCCTGTGTCTCCTCACCACACAGGACTTCATCACCAGCAGGTGCAGAAGACACGCTAAACCCCCATCTACATGGGAAATTCAGATAGCCAGCTTCACCTCACTTGCCCTTATCACTGCAATAGCACAAACATCTGCATGACCTGAGATGACGTGGTAGGAGGAAGACGGCTGGCGCAGAGTCAACTGCGAGACTGACACACCACCCTTCTAATGGGGCATCCTAGGGGAAGTACATCCATCTTCAATAACTTACCAGTGATACCGTTGGATTCCTGCTGGAGGTCACAGTACCACAGTCGGTTTACCGGATCACATCCCTCCCAGATGGATAACAAGACGTAGCGACCATCATCCGAGAGCTACAAAGAGACAACAGTGTGGGGGCTGAGTAACGTGGACTTGTTTAGCGGCCTGTGCAGTGGGTGTTACTGTTCCCATCACTATGACCAAACAGCTGACAAGAAGCTCCTCGGGGTAGAAAGAACTAATCCGAGTTTACGGCTTAAGGGGTTACAGTCTGCCATGACGAGGACCACATGCAGCAGAAGCTTGTTCACATCCGACAGGTGAGGGAACAGACACAGACGGGAAGCCAGGATGGACTACAAACCTCGAGGCCCACCCTGCAATGACACACTTCCTCCAGCTAGGCCACACCCCTTCGATGACCTACAACCTCTCAAAATAGCCCCAGCAGCTGGGGACCAAGAGGCCGTGGAGGATACTTCACATCTAATTCTAACAAATGCTTAGGAAAAAAGTGAATGTATCTTCACCCCAAACTCAGGATCTGAGAATAAAGTTGCTTTAAAAAAGAAAGAAGATAGGTATTTAAGTAGAAGTCCCATTAGGAGAACAGAATATAGTGATTTTTATCCAATTTTTTAAAAAAACATTTATTTATTTATTAATTATGGATACAATATTCTTTCTGTGTGTATGCCTGAAGACCAGAAGAGGGCACCAGACCTCATTACAGCAACCTCATGTGGTTGCCGGGAATTGAACTCAGGACCTTTGGAAGAGCAGGCAATGCTCTTAACCACTGAGCCATCTCTCCAGCCCCTCCAAATTTCTTGTCTATGAGGTAAGAACACGTAATTTGCTATTCTGAACACTGACACGTCTGTTCTCGGGTTACCCATTTTAAGAGCGATGGCTCTAAATGAGTGAGGACGGGCAGAGTGGATGCTCGTCTGGCAGTCCAAGGGCTACATCTGCATAGCTCTCCTGATGGCTCTTCATGGATTTCCTCAGTCAATTCTACCACAACATCAGAGGTAAGGAGCCTTGGCTTCTGGAAATTCCAAGTATGCAAAAGCATACCTATGGGGAGTGAAAAGAATCACAGCGAAAACCTATGATATAAACCTAAAAAGAAAATTCAACAAGTAACAGATTGTTGTTCTGAGTTGCCAGGCCTGATGTGAGCAACATCAACCTAGGTTTATCCTTCTGTAACTCATTTGTCACATAATATCTTTTTGACAACTAGCTTGCACTGGTCTATATAAATCTGTTTATATAAATCTTAATGTTCTACATTCAGTCTAGGGACGCCACCCAACTAATCCTTCTCCCTATTACTAAATATTTACATTGTTTCCATTTCCTTCATACTATAAATCTTTTAGGGAAAAAAATCTTAACCATATTTGTGACCTATAGTGTTTCCCAGATTCTAAAACAGAAGTAATCTGTTGTTGGGTGTGCATATCCTGAAGTTGATTAGATGGTTGTACCAATTTATGCCATTATCCGGCTGCACTGTCTGCAATCCCGGTAGCTCTACAATCTTGTTATGGTTGTTAACTTTATGTCAACTTGGCTGAGCTGTGGTGCCCAGATATTTGGCTGAACAGTGATCCAGATGCTTCTGTGAGGGCAGCTCTTAAGTGGAGTTGTGTTTAAAGGAGTAGACATGGAGCAAAGCATACCTCCCTCCACAATGTGCTGCCCCTTGTTCAACCAGCCAAGGGTGGTAACGGAACAAGAAGCAGACTGCTCAGGGCTCAAGGACTACTCTTCCCAGAATTCCCAATTTCCAGAACTGGCAGGCCTCCACAGTAACAAGGCTATTTGTTAAAATACTTTGTCTTTATAAAAACACACATATGCACACACTGCTGGTCCTTGCTCCCCAGAGAACCCTGCTATACTTTCCAATTATTATTCTTTTATTTGGTCATTCCATAGGCATAGTCTAAAGGTCTGTATACAAGCTCATGTCTACGTTTTGTTTCTATATGATAAAGATGTATCAGTGAACAACTCAGGAAATGTCACAGCTAACAAAGGAGACAAACACATAAGTATGGGATTATACCACCCATTACTCACATACAAATGGCATGAGCAACAGGGAGAAATCATAGCAAAGGAGGCAGGACACGTGACAAAGGTCTGTAGTCTTAAAAAGAGCACCAGGGCAGGCCCCACAGGGAGGTGTCTTGGCATGGGGAGTCACTGCAGTCACTGCTTAGAACTGTCATTAGGTGTCACTTTTTCGTTTTGTTTTTCCCGACAGGGTTTCTCTGTGAAACTGTCCTAGCTGTCCTGGAACTAGTTCTTGTAGACCAGACTGACCTCGAACTCACAGAGATCCACCTGTCTCTGCCTCTCTAGTGCTAGGATTAAAGGCGAGCACCACCACTGCCTGGCTGTTGCTTTTTATTAATCTACATGTAGTGAGTGTTTTATTATCTGGAGGCTTTTACTACTTTCTTGTTACTTCCATGCATTTGCAAGTCAATTACAACAGTCTTGGCTGTAACGGTGTACTTGGATTCACTGCACTTCTTGGATCTGCGGGTTTGTATATTTTATCAAATGTAACAGTTTTTTTTTTCTTTTTTCACCTCCTTTACATTTTAAGAACACCCTTGTCTCTATCCTGACATTTCAAATAGACATTGTGTTCACTCAGTCCTGTCTAACATTTTCTAAGAGCCTCTGTAAACTAATCCGATAATTTAAAAAAAAAAATATTTGCTAAGTCATTTGCCATTTTTGAATCTGTTCCTATGATTAAGGCTTTTTCTGGCTTGAGGTCACATTATTCTGCTTCATTAAACGTGTATTGACTTCTGAATTAGATTCTGGGCATGCGGAACACTGGAGTTTTTTCTTCTTTCTAATCTTACTATAAAATGTTTTCAGTCAATTAATTTCCTGGCAAACCAGCTGGCTCCATCCAGGCTTGCTCTCCAGCCTCACTGGCTGGGGTCGCAGCCTGACTGGGAAAGCGTGGCCTCTCTAGGGCGCACCACACCCCTGGGTGCTCAGGCTTTGTTAACTGTGTCAGAGCGTGGTCACCAGCCTGTCAAGCCTTTAGCAGGTATCAGTTCACAGTTCCTGAGTGTTGTGCTGAGCCTGAATCAGGAAGCACCATTCAGTGCACACAACTCCTCATAAACAGCTGAATCCACAGGGGACCCTCAAGTCACCCCATGACCCTTTGTGGGACGTCCCTACCTTCAGCACCTGACTCCACAGACTCTAGTAGCTACAGTCTCTTTGGCGCTTTTCTTCATCCCCGTGCTGCGGTCCCTAAAACACCATGGGACAGAAGGCTGGGGCGACAATAAGAATGATCCACACACATCAGTCCCAACTTTCTGCCAACCAAGTTCTGCGAGCTGCCGTTTGATCTCTCCCGCTGTGCTCTCCAGCCTTGTGGGGCAGGAGCTGAGACTAGAACCATATACACCGGTGCGGCCAGTGATGAACACCCCAATGTCCAGTGCGCCTACTTAAAATGAATAAGACATAATTTGGTTTTCAATATCCAATCCGAGACTCTGAAGTTTTACAAGCCATAGTTATCAATTCTTTCAAGTGTTCTATTCATCCTGCTTCTTCTTTTTTCTTTGTTCCTGTTTTGGGGATTGGCCCTGGGGGCTTCATCCACACTAAGCATAGGTGCCACTAGTTAGTTACAACCTCAGCCCTCTAGTAAAAATATAGATTTTTTGATACAGTACCTCATGTAGTTCAGGCTGGCATCCATGGGTGACCTTCAATTCCTTCCTGATCCTCCTGTCTCCACTTAAGAAGTGCTACAACCACACACATGTACATTATGACAACGCCTGTCTCCAGTCACCGAGTGCTAGGACCACACACATGTACACTGTGACAACGCCTGTCTCCACTTACCAAATGCTAGGACCACACACATGTACACTGTGACAACGCCTGTCTCCACTTACCAAATGCTAGGACCACACACATGTACACTGTGACAACGCCTGTCTCCACTTACCAAATGCTAGGACCACACACATGTACACTGTGACAACACCTGTCTCCAGTCACCGAGTGCTAGGACCACACACATGTACACTATGACAACCCCTGTCTCCACTTACCAAATGCTAGGACCACACACATGTACACTGTGACAATGCCTGTCTCCACTTACCAAATGCTAGGACCACACACATGTACACTGTGACAATGCCTGTCTCCACTTACCAAGTGCTAGGACCACACAGATGTACACTGTGACAACGCCTGTCTCCACGTCTCCACTTACCAAATGCTAGGACCACACACATGTACACTGTGACAACGCCTGTCTCCACTCACAGAGTGCTAGGACCACACACATGTACACTGTGACAACGCCTGTCTCCACTCACCAAGTGCTAGGTCCACACACATGTACACTGTGACAATGCCTGTCTCCACTCACAGAGTGCTAGGACCGCACAGATGTACACTGTAACAACTCACAATCAACCCTTTGTGAACTTTTCTTTTTCATTCAGAATGATTTGAAAGTCACACATTTTATTTCCTCTCAGCTTTTAAATAAGAAAGCTAACGAGCTAATGTTCAGATTTTTAGTCCCACAGTTTTAGACTGTCCTATTTTAAGAGCATCAGAAATCCACAATTATAATTCTATTAACTATCACCCAAAGCAGCCTCCTTAACACTGGCTCACATCTTTGTTCTCCTGCCCTTTGAACGTGGACAGAACCTGTACAGCCTGCTCCTTAAGTCATGGCACCTCAATCACAAACCATGTCCACTTCGGCTGGAGGACCTCAGTCAACTGAGATAACAGCGACATTCCTGCAAGAGGCCAGACCTGGGCAGCAGCTGCTACGAGCCCATCCCAAGCATCCCAAGCACTCTCCTCAGCACTGACACACTACTAGTCACAGCGCTTCCTATTTAATCTGAGGCAGGAGTCCCAGGGCACCTTCCTCCTGGATCATCACAATTCCGAGATCTTCAGAACCACAAAAATTTGCTTAACTGGAAAACACCTTTGCATTTTCAACATTCAAGCCGGCAACCTTAAAATCACCTATTTTCTGTTTTTCTCAGAATGTACAGATTAGAAACTACTTTTCTCCACTAAAAATTAACCAGTAACAACAGATATTATCCTCTTAGACTATTTTAAGACAATTTTAAAGATGATTTATTTTTAGAGATCACTGAGAAGACAAACACTCTCACATGAAGGTCTTTCTGACTCTAATGCAAAATCTAACTTTCTTTAAAAGCCAGAGAATAGGAAAACAAGGCGCAAGAGAACCAGCCCATGGCTCCCTGAGATGACCAAGGGCCCCTGCTACAAAGTATCCCTGTTTTCAGCAGTAAGATAATGGCTAAAGTAACCTGCTTTCTACAAGCAGGCCGACTAAAAACACTGAGCAAAAGACAGATGGTAACATTAATCTTACCAATTAAGAGACATGGAATTCCCAACTTTTTGGTTTTCATACCTTTTATTTTACAACATTTTAAGCAAAATTCACTTAAAGTCATCGTCACTTTTTTCTTGATAAAACATTAACACAAGCAAACCCCCAAGAATATCACTATAAATGAGACAGAGTTGTCTGCTGATATTAGATCTACTTTCTTTTCTGACACTATCGGTAGGGATCAAAGCTGGAAGTCACCATTCTTACTACTATAAAATTTAATATGCCAGCATGCTGACAGCCTAGTCTGTGACGTCATCTGGTTTACATTTAGAGTACTGACAGTACAACTAGAAAATAACTAAGGAATAATAAAAATAACAACCTGCTGGTATCTGTATATGAAAATATGTAGACAGAGGGAAATGTCTAGCTGTACAAAAAATATGGAGTTCTACAGATGAGCTAAACAACATCTAGTGATTTATGGGTAAAAGGTTTTCATTATCATCAATCAGGATATTTGAGAAACAGACGCAGAGCCTAAATAGCCACCTGCCCTCCTCCTTCAAGCTTAGGAAACCTGTTTCCTGGCACCTTTCTCTTGTCCGGGCTTTCCCAGTTGTGCACTGCCCTTCACGGGATTAGCACTGCAGCCCCCAACAAGGAGAAAGACTTGGCTTGCTTTGGTTATAGTTTCCCGGATAAACCACCAACAAAAGGGGGATCCTGGTGTGACTACAGTGAGATTCACAAGCAAAACCTTTTTGATAATCAAGTCTATTCCTTTGCCCAGAGTGGATGAGGGTAAACCGGGCTCCAGTGTGACCAATGGTGGCTATTTTTAGTAGGATCATCCAGGTTTTAGCCAGCTTTCTATTTTCTCTCCCAAAGACAAACCACTAAACATAGACTCAGGGGAGCTGGGGCTGAGGATGTGTCTACTCAACCAATACTACTGAGGGGCTATCCAGTGGCTGCCATGGAACTCAATTCTAGAATACACAGAAAATAAGGACGGGGTTTTTGAGAGCTCATGATAAGATGCTTGAGACAGACAGACAGACAGACAAGGATAAGCCACACCGTTGAACACGAGTAACCTGAAGTATCAAGTATGACAGCAAGAGAGGAGCAACTAATGGAGGAAACGGTGAAAAGCATCCCAGAATGCTTTGGGGAAAGACGTCCACGATTCTAGGGAGGAGTCAGTTGGTTCAAACTGTCCATCCTTACAACTGCTTATCCTAAGCATCAGGGACCACCACCAGAGAGCTATCTAGTGCACACTCAGGCTGTATGCAATGCACTCGTTCTCAGTGTCCACCTCGGCAGGCAGAATAGGGCATTGGTGTGTTTTTAAAAATTAATCCATATGACTTTCACTCCTAGCACCAAGAAAAATCTAAAGATGAAGAATTTAGCTATTATCAGTCTTAACACAATCACGGTCAGGGTAGCTGGGTTTTCCCAAAAGACCTAAATGAGCAAGTCTTTCTACCTGAGTCTCAGAGTAAAGGAGAAATTAACAGAAAAACGGTTATTATTTTAAACTCCTGATCATTCATGTACAAAAATATCTACACTAACATCACACACAGGACAAACACCCCACTTTTGCATACACAACAATTCATCATACGTTAATTACAGAAGAATTCAAGCTACTGGAGTTCCTGGACTCAAGACACCCAGCCCATGTTAGCACCCAAACAGGACATAAAATCTCAATTTTATCTACTTAGAAAAGAGGATGAGAAAGTTTATTTTCACTCGCGTCTACGGGCATTTCTCCAAGATAAGGACGGTACTTTGTTCTGTATGTCACAGAACTGTGTGTGTAAAAGGTGTAGGGAAAGCACTGACACCTGAAACTGGAAAACACAGAAGGACGGAAATGGATTTTTAACAGCTTCCAGAGTTAATTACATTCCTCTCAGAGCAGCAATCTCTACCAACTTTATTGGATTCCTTTTATATCAGCTTTGAATCATAACAACATCACTTTGATATTGAGCATGTTTCCAACCCCTAATTAAGGAAAACGTTTATATGCCAAACTACATGCAAATGATGAGCTCTCAGATAGGATTCATGGATGGCATAAGAGGCAGTGTTGGGCGGATAAGCAGCCACGCATGCAAGTGTGCACGACCAACCTACGCATTCCTACGCATTTCTGACAGGCAGCCATATGGCAGGCTAGCCAGTGTTCCCCAGATAGTACACTACTACAGTTCAGGAGAGCCTGAATCTATCCAAACACCATTTGAAATGCTGCCTGGTAAGTTAGAATGGTGGCATGGGGGCGGACAAACAAAACCTATTTAAAATAAAATAATGCAGCTCTTGACAAGGTAGCACCACTTACGCTCTAATCCATCCTTTATTCTTTCCTGGTAGACAAGCTTGGTTACTCAAGAATCTACCGTTTGCTTTCCTTCCTCCCTTACTGAGTGCTAACATGAATCAGAGAAAGGGTCAGCCAGCTATTCAGGCCGATCATTTCTAGCTTAAAAATCCACAATCAGAGCTGGCAAGAAGGCTCACTAGATGAAGATGGGAGCTGAGCAAGCCTGATAACCTGAGTTTGGTCCCTAGAACCTGTAACGCCGTTGTTCTCAACACGTGGGTCATAACCCCTTTGGGGTCATGTGTCAGATATTCTGCATACTGAGATATTTACATTATGATTTATAATAGAAGCAAAATTACAGTTATCAAGTAGCAACAAAATAATTGTATGGTGGTGGTGGTGGGTGGGGGTGTGACCACAATATGAGGAGCGGTGTTCAAGGGTCATGGCATTAGGAGGGTTGAGTACTACCACCACAATGGACAGCAGGAGCTCCTGATAGTTGTTCTCTGACTTCCACACATGCACTGTGACAAATGTGTGTTGGGATGCTGATGCTATGATACCACAAACAGAAAAATCCACCCCGAGCTCAAGTGACAGTTTGCAGTCAACGTACAGGCACATTAAAAACTAACTTTTAGCAATGCACATGTTATACAACATTAATATGGACTTGGGTCCTGTGATGCCGCATCCTGGTATCAACCTGACACATCTGGGAAATCAGACTGGCTGTGGGCAAACAGTGGGGCATTTTCCTGATTGTTAACTGTCTATGAGAGCCCCACCCACTGTGGATGGTACCATCCCAGGGCAGGTGAGCCCAAGCTCACTGAACTGTTCATGGAACTAAACATGAGTCTTAGAGCAGCCAGTGAGCAGCTTCTTCAAGGTCTATGCCCAAGGTTCCTGCATGAGTTTCTGCCCTTTTGATAAAGGACATAAGCCCTTCCCTTCCCTGGGTTTAGTGTTTATCACAGCAGCAGAAAGGCAAACTAGACAAGGTCCCATCGCCAAAGTGTCACATTAAGTGTAAAAACATTACATCTCAAGGACATGGGTCCTAAGCACTTCAGAAAGGGGACACTTAACCTCCACTATGGGACGGTGTTCCCACCAGTAGCTGCTTTCCAAGGGAGAGTATGGCTTTCTCGCTTGCCCACATATAGGCTGTCTACCTTGGTGTCTGATCCCTTCTGCCTCCCTGGTGGCCCTACCGAGATTCCCCCTTGTAATAATCAGCATGGTGACTGGGGTGTGTGTGCAGTGAAGGGATCTGCTGGGTGATGAAGCCATCACAGTCTTACCCAGCTGTTCAACTCTGGGCTGCATAACAACCAGCCTGTGAGATGTGCCCATGGCTGCAGGAGCAGCAAGAATGCTATGGGTAACCAACTGACTGAATTTAAGGTTCATTCCTCAGGAGGAAATGCACGCCCGGCACTCTAAAGAACCAATGGTTGGGGAAGTCATAGGACCCACAGCAGAAACTACAGCTGTAAATGGACACAGTCAAACTGCCCTCTGAGCTCCTATCTGAATACCCGCAGATTAATGCAGCTCTCAGACCTCACTGGAAAGAGGCTGGGTTGTTTTCTGTGCGGTGGTGATGGTTAATTCAAAAAGTCTATGGTCAAAGTCCCAAGTGCAAGTTCAGTGGAGTGCCCAGACACAAATGGAGCCACACCCTCCCTAAGGCTCAGGGACCACTGCAGAAGAGGGGCGGGAAGACAGTAGGAGCCAGACAGTGCCTTCTGGTCAGGGCAGGACTGAAGCACCCACTGACTCAGGGGAACAGCACAGAACCTTCACAGAGTCAAGTCGCCATCCATACCTGAGGAGCTACTAACAATTGATAGCTTCCAAGGAAGGGAAAGTCACTTTTCATCCAGGGTGTATCCCCTAGTAGGCTGACCACACTCTGGTGGACTGTGGGTGCCACATCCATGAATGTATGGGCAGCACAAATCTAAATCGGTGAGTTATTAAAAAGAAAAAAAAAGCAAGAAGACACGCAATTGGGAGGGGTGGAACAAGTGGGAAAAAGATGTGTGTGTAAGTAGTGTGTAGATATGATGAAAATATATTACATGCACGCATAAAATTCTCAGAATTATTAAAAATTGATGATATTTATTCAAACTTTTTTCATTCAGTATATTTTGAATCATATTCTTTCCTCTCCCACCTCCTCCTAAGTCCTTCCCCCACATCTACCCACCCATCAGCAGATTGTAGGAGCCTGGGTGGTGGACAACACAGCAGGCTGATGCACATATGAGTTTATATAGACTGGGACAGCACACAGGACCCGCACAAACTCAACCAGAGGCAATCAAGCATGAAGAAGGGGAAGTGGGCTAAAGTCCCACCAGGAAGCTATTTGCCTTTGGTACCTGCTGGGAAAGATTAAACCACCTCTCTCTATTGGAGTGTCACTAGAATGGATGTCTTGGATACTTTTCTGTTGCTGTGAAGAGACGCCATGGCCAGGCAAGTTAAAAAACAAAGCACTTAATTGGAGGCTTAGAGTTTCAGAGGGTGAGTCCATGCCCATCATGGAAGGGAGAATGACAGCAAGCAGGTGTGCTGGAGCTGAAGCCGAGAGCATACATCAAATCCACAAGACAGAGAGTGACTGCGGTCACCCCCAGTGACACACCACCTCTAACAAGGCCATACCTCCTAATCCTTCCCAAACAGTTCCACCAAGTGGAAGCCAAGAACTAAAACACATAAGCCTTGGTGGGGGGCATTATCATTCAGATCACTACAATGAGAATGCCAACCACACTCCAGGGCAGGCTACATGCTCGTTTTGGTGTGTGTGTGTGTGTGTGTGTGTGTGTGTGTGTGTGAATTTCCCATGTGAATATATGTGCAACATGTATAATTGTGTATACAAGTGTGTATATTTTAATTATAAAGGATCACAAGTCAATGTATAATCAATGTATAGCTTATGGCTATATGTGATAAATATTAAGATTCAGGATTGCCAAAAAAAACCCAATCTTTCAGGAATAAGGTGTGACAGAGTGAGGACCCCAGTGTGGGACTCAGCTGTCTGCATGCTTCTAGCTTTTATGGTTTTCCACACTCCTTGCTCTGCAGCACCCCCTGCTGGGAATACTGCCTCAGGACGTGGGGATTTTTGTTCGTTTGGGTTTTGGTTGTCTCAACCTGAAATGTTCATGGGTGACTTAAAAATAATAAAGCTTTTGGCAGGGGAGGTCTGAGCTAGCCTAAGACACACCAGTCTCTCTCCTCCACTGTGCCCTTCAACTTCTCTTCATCTCGTACACCAAAGAGCCAGCATCTTCCCATCCAGTCAAACGACAGCTGACTTCTTGTGTTATCACCCGGGGGCCCAGAAAGGGCCCAGGAAGGCACTGCAGTGTGACTGCACAGGAGGGACTGTGAACAGAGGTGGCCTGAGGTCCCTGGGAGGCAGGTGAAGAAGCGGTGGTGATCACAGCCTAAGGGACCAGGGACCAGGCGATCCACAGATGTGGGACAAGGGGCCACGGAGAAAGCTGTTAGTCTCAGTCGTCCTGACAGATCCCTGCTGAAAGGTGCGCACCTTACAAAAATACCCCAGGAGGAAACAGAAGCATGGCAGGAGGATGCAATGGCTAGCCAGGGACAACAGCAGAGGCCCCAGAACTAAAGAAGAGTGCCACTGGGAAGCTGGCACCCGGACACATGCCACAGTTGAGCAGCCAACACAAACCAAGCCAGCAAATGGCTGTGGGCAAGGGACACCCCACCCCTTCCTCTGATTCGTTTCTTTTTGGCTATAAGGAAACTAAAATGGGAAGCACACCTTCCCTACCTCACCTGACACCCAAGTGAGCCGGCACAGGAAGACAGCAGAGAAATTAGATTTCAACTTGCACCGCAATGAACTCTAGTGACTACCACCTGTCTGCCTGCCGTACAGCACTTCTCCAGCCTCACCCCAAGCATGAACGCCACGCCCCACTTTACTCACACGCAGAAGTCATCTTCTCTGTCAACAAGCTCCCCAGACTACGGAGACTGGTGAACCCCACACCCACATACCTCAGGGCCCTAGGACAGGAACACTGAGACACTGGTGAACCCCAAACCCACACACCTCAGGGCCCTGGGACAGAAACACTGAGACACTGGTGAACCCCGCACCCACTGATGGAGGAAGGTCATTGGCTAATAAAGAAACTGCTTGGCCCTCATAGGTTAGAACATAGGTGGGTGGAGTAAACAGAACAGAATGCTGGGAGGAAGAGGAAGTGAGCTCAGATGCAGGGCAGCTCCTCTCAGGGCAGACGCGATGAACAAAACCGCCAGGTCAGACATGCTGAATCTTTCCTGGTAAGCGCGCCTAGTGGTGCTATGCAGATTATTAGAAATGGGCTAAATTAATACATGAGAATTAGCCTAGAAGAGGCTAGATATAATGGGCCAGACAGTGTTTAAAAGAATACAATTTGTGTGTTGTTATTTCAGGTATAAAGCTAACCATGTGGGAGCCGGGTGGGACAAAAGGCAGGCCCGCAGCTCCTACAACAGAATGGCTGCCCAACGTGTGGACAACTGAGTCCACAGAAAGCCTGAGAAAGCTTGGGAAAGAATAGAGTAAAGCATGTTTTCTTGGTAGCAGCAATTTCTTGGGTCTGCTCTGCTTGCTAGAGGTAAGCAAGCGCTCTCATCTAAGAGAGGCTTCCTGACTCAGCTTTAGCTGCAAAACCCTGCAACTCATTAAGAGGTCCCGCCACGAAACACTTAAATGGTATTGATAAAAGCTGAACACATGCTTTTCAGTTTTCAGCCGTAGCAGGAAAAAAGCTGCGCTGTTTAAAAATGCCGGCTTTCTGGGCCATCCTGCCAGGGCAAACTCTGACTGTTTGAGAGGGGGCTTGAGTGTTGTCTGTGGATATACTGTTGCAGCTTGCTTGCTGGCAGGGACCTTGAAACGCCATAGACTTGTGGCAATAAACATGGCTACAAGCCGGGCGGTGGTGGCGCATGCCTTTAATCCCAGCACTCGGGAGGCAGAGGCAGGCGGATCTCTGTGAGTTCGAGGCCAGCCTGGTCTACAAGAGCTAGTTCCAGGACAGGAACCAAAAAAAAAAAAAAAAACTACGGAGAAACCCTGTCTCGAAAAATCCAAAAACAAAACAAAACAAAACAAAAAAAACATGGCTACACCCAGTACCTCCGCCATGAGGCTAAAAGCTAAGGAATGGGCTGGATCTAGCTGGCAAAGCCATGGCTTTAATCCTACCCTTATTGCTCAGTAAATTAAAGACTCATGTGGTCACAAAAAGAGAGATATTCAGTAAAAGAAAGATTCAAAGTTGAAGAAAATGTTTAAATGATTTACAGTATGTTAAAAATATATGCAGGCTAAAAGTTAAAGTTCTTAAAAGTAAAAAAAGGAAGAAAGTAGTTGGGTGTGGTAGTACACACCTTTAATCCTAACACTTGGGAGGCAGAGGTAGATTGACCTTGGAGTTGAACTCTGTGACTTCAAGGTGTGGTAGCATACACCTTTAATCCCAATGCCTGGGAGGCAGAGACAGAAGGATCTCTGAGAGTTCAAGGATAGCCTGGTCTACAGAGTAATTCCAGGACAAAGATATACAGAGAACTTGTCTCAATAAATAAATAAATGTAAAAATAAACGAAATAGAGTTAAAATAAAGCCACACAAAGATGGAAAATACACAGAAAATCTTGATACTGTATGCTATTATGCTCTCTTTGAATTATTTGAATGCTGAGAAAAGAGCAACAGCTGCTAAAAGATGTTTGTTTATAAATGCTGCTGAACTAATCCAACATAGGTATTTTGAAAGTACCTTGACTTTAAAATTTGGATCTAAGGACATGATGCTGTGGAAAGGAGTTTCTTCTTTTGTTTTCACAGAAGATGAGACTCTTTGGATTACTTCTATAACAATATGGTATGATAGACCACGCCCTCCTGAAAGGTTGCTATGAACACCCTCAAAAAATTACTTTGCTCAACTGCCAACTGAGATGAACCTAGCAGACAGGTTATTCCATAAAAGACCTGAATAACAGTGCCCCCATTCAGCAGGAAGCAGTTTGGAGAGAAATAACTGCACCCATATTCCCAAATACTGTTTATAAATGTTCTTTTACATTTAAAGGGGGATATGATATAGATATGAATAATTTGCATTGGTATGGATTTGACTTTATTGACATAAATTTAAGGTCAATTTTGTTATATGTATATGTATTTCTGATCTTGATTAAGGTATTGTGATTGTGTAGTTCATATAAAAATGTAATGTATATAGGATGTTAATAGATAATCATCTATAATAGTCAAGTTTGTAGTCATGCTAGTTAGATTTTCTAGATGTGCGTGAATATATTTCCGACAGGCATTCATCATATCTTTCAAAGGCTAGAGAATATGGCATTTTAAATGCTTTAATAACTTAGGGTTTTTCATGACAATGAGACACATCTGCTCTTGGCAGCACCAATCTACTTCAAGAAGAAGGAAGATGGGCATCGAAGAGGCACCTTATGGAGTTTGATAGCCATTTGGGTAAGAACCTGCTCTTGCCTGGACTATTGTATAAACTGGACACAGAGAACTCGCAGAGAGAGGACTACTGAACTTGCCTAAAGGTGAGATGATCTTTTGGGGTTCCTGATTCATGAAGGAGTCTGCGAGACATTCTGCAGGACACAGCAAATAGTGACTGAACTGCCTTTAAAATTTCCTGCTTCATGGAAATGTCTCTGGATACTATGGACCTGTAGGCCGAAGATGGATCCCCCAACAGTACAGAGGAACTTTGGGTGACTGTCCAGACAGCGAGATGTCTCTGTCATTTCTAGAGTTTGAAGTTTCTTATTTCTTGTTTACTTAGGTAATATTATATCCTTCTGGAGTCTTTGATGGAGTTGAAGAATGGTTAGTTATAGTTATAGTTTTCCTTTGTTATGATAAAAGATAAAGTAGATGTAAATATTGTAACTGTAATTCTTGCTTTATAACTGTTTTGTTATATGTAATTTTGCTATGTTAAAGTTAAAGCCTTCCTTATTTTTTTTTTGTTTAAACAGAAAAAGGGAAAATGATGGAGGAAGGTCATTGGCTAATAAAGAAACTGTTTGGCCCTCATAGGTTAGAACATAGGTGGGTGGAGTAAACAGAACAGAATGCTGGGAGGAAGAGGAAGTGAGCTCAGATGCAGGGCAGTTCCTCTCAGGGCCTACGTGATGAAGCAAGCCGCCAGGTCAGACATGCTGAATCTTTCCCGGTAAGACTGGTGCTACACAGATTATTAGAGATGGGTTGATCGGGATATAAGAATTAGCTAGTAAGGGCTAGAGCTAATGGGCCAAGTAGTGTTTAAAAGAATATAGTTTGTGTGTTGTTATTTCGGGGCATAAACTAGCCAGGCGGCCGGGAGCTGGGTGGCAGGAACGCAGTCTGCAGCCCCCTCAACAACCCACACACCCTCAGGGCCCTGGGACACGAACACTGAGACACTGGTACATCCTGCACCCACAGACTCTCAGGGCCCTGGGACAGGAAAGAAAGGACTTTGACTGCCTGTTTGTTTATTTATTTCAACTTAGTACATCTGCGTAGCAAACAAGCACCCTTCCTGTACTGCCATTCCTTAAATGGTCTTTGCTGTCATTTTGTGTGGCCTCTTCCTTTCTGATGAGAGGCAATCTGCACGGTGCTCATAAGGACATACACAGTTTGGGACTCCATCCATCCATCCATCCATCAGTAATTCTGGCTGTGGTCTGCGTGTTAATATCTGTGCAGGGACTTGATGTTGTCTATGCATGGAGCAGTCACCTCCTCCTCAACGCTGTGGTTCAGACCATGTTAAGCATTAGGTTAACACAGTCAAGTTGACTAAAAGACAATAGGATGCCCACAGGTCCTTAAAATTGCCTTTCTTTTTATTTGCTTAGCTACATGTGTACACGAGATACTTACTATCTGTAAATGTTAGATGCTCATAGCAGCATCATGGTAATACTACAGGTAGACCACCACCCGTTATCTCTGCATAGATGAATAAAGAAAAATGTATGCACACAGAGTGAAATCTTGCTCAGCATCAAAACGAAAGGGAAATCTTCAATATGCATCAATCTTGAGGACATTGTTGTTGGGAATACAAACTTATATAGCCACTTTGGAAATAAAAATGGTGGCTTCTCAAAAAATTAGCAATCAACCTACCTCAAGACCTACCTATACCATTCCTGGGCATATACCCAAAGGACTCTCTACCATACCACAAGGTTCAACTGTGTTCATAGCAACCTACTTACAATAAGCAGAAACTAGAAACAACCTAGATGCCCCTCAACTGAAGAATGGATAAGGAAAATGTGACACATTTACACAATGGAGTATTACTCAGCTGTTAAAAGTCAATAACATCAGGAAATTTACAAAGAACAGAACTAGAAAAGATCATCCTGAGTGAGGGAACCCAGACCCAGAAGGACAAACATGGTGTGTACTCAGTCATAAGTGGATATCAGCCATAAAGTAAAGGAGAACCAGGCTATAATTTATAGATCCAAAGAAGCTAAGTAACAAGGATAGTTCAAGGGGGAATACAAGAATCTCCCTCAGAAGGGGAAATAAATTTTTGAGGGTGGACTGGGGAATACTGAAATGACTAGAACTGGGGAGCGTTTGTGGGGTGAGGTGAAAACCTAGTGCAATGGAAATTCCACAGATTCTACAAGAGTAACCCTAGCAAAGACCCCTTGTAACGGGGGACACAGAGCCTGAACTGGCTGGCCATCTTCTGTACCACACAAGGCCTCAAGTAGAGGGATTAAGACACCAACCCAGCCACAAAACCTTCACCTACAGTGTATCCTCCCTGCAGTGCTTTGGAACCAGAGCTGAGAAGAATCATTATCAAAGAGGCCAGAAAGACTTCATCCAGCAACTGATGGGAGCAGATGCAGAGAAGTTAGGCAGAGCTCAGGGCGTCCTGCAGAGGAGGAGGGAGGAAGGATCGGAGGACTAGAGGGGTCAGAGACACCAGGAAAATCAACTGGCTGGGATTCATGTGGGCTCGAAGAGATCAGAGAGTCTGCAGGGGTCTGACCTAGGTCCCTACATGTGTGTTATGGTTGAGTAACTTGCTGTTCTTGTAATATCCCGAACAGTGGAAGTGTGGGCTGTCTCTGACACTTTTGCCTGTTTGTGGGACCCTTTTCATCCTACTGGGTCTCCTTGTCTAGCCTTGATATGAAGTTGGTGCCTGATATTATGGTAGCATAGTATGCCATATTTGGTTGATGTCCTGGGAGGTCTACTCTTTTCTGAGGGAGTGGGTAGGTCTGGAGCAGAGAGGAGATTGGGGTGGGGGAAGATACTGGGAGGAAGGGAGAGAAACCACACTTGGGATGTAATGTGATAAAGAATAAAATAATAAGAAGAAAAGATTTTAATGTTGAAATTAACAGTTAAAAGGTTTACCATCTTCATTATTAATAATCAATTTGAACGGCACTATTTTAGAAACATTCTTGTACTTCTGCCACCTATGGGACATCTACTACCACATCACAGGAATATTTATATGTGAGCCATGCGACAAGGTCTTTGAGGATGAAATTTCGCAGTATACAGTACCTCGGCTCCCCCCATCCATTTGGGCTCATCGGGGAACTCAGCACACAAAACATCTTCTGACTGATCGGTCCCCAAGACGTGGTAGCAGAGCTTCTGGTGGAGATTGGTGGATGTCTCTGTCCCTGAGGAATAAAACATGTTCGCTGATATACAGTTGGCAATTTCAAGAAAATCTCCACTACGTCCATCACACAAGGCTAAGAACATTTCAAAGGTTGAGGGTATGGTGGCAGGACACAAGGTTAACAGGCAGGTCAGTCACGCTTCTACACACCAGCAACGAATGAGGAATTGTTACCATAGCAACCAGAAAATGCACTATAAATCTAACAAAGTATGTACAGGGTCTATATAAGGAAAATTATAAACCATTCCAAAGAACTAAAATAACTAACACAGAGAGAAACTCCACGCTCATGGAGCGGAAGGCTCAGGTCTACCAGCCCATCAGTTTCTCTGGATCTGACTCCAGATTCCAGCATAGTAAGCCGTGGATAGGGACCGTCCTGGTGGTTTCGTTTGTTCTGACTCCCCTCAATGATAAGAGTGCTACCTTGAAGTGTTAAGGTGAAATAAACCCTGTTCTCCCCCAAATTGCTTTGGTCATGGTCTTTATCCCAGCAGAGCCCAAACTAAGACACGAACAAACTGACTCCAAAGTATACGTGGAGGAACATGAAGATTCAAAATAACTAACAGCTCTGAAAATGAAGAACAAAGTTAGGGGACTGAAGCTGTACAACCTCAAGACTTGCTGCCATCTGGGATAGCAGTGTGAACCAACAAGAGGTACCTACTACAGAGCTACCCGGCCCTGAGAGCGCTCAGACACTGGTGGGCAGTCAGGAGCTCTCACAAATGCCACAGGCTTTGGAGGAGAATGGTTCTGCGGTTTCTCACCCTAAGATCTGGCAGCTGTGCTACTTGGGACTCATCACAACGTCTGCACAGAGATCTACCTATGACAGCAACTTGGCACATAACCACGGAGACAAGGAAACCACCCAGAACAAAGGAAAGAGACAGGCAGGCATGGTGGTGCGTGCCTTTAGTTCCAGCATTCGAAAGGCAGGCAGATCTCTGACTTCGAGTTCAGCCTGGTCTACAGAGTGAGTTCCAGGACAGCTGTGGTAGCTTGAAAGAAAAAGGCCCCCAAAGGGAGTGGCTCTAGGAGGAGGTGTGGCCTTGCTGGAGGAAGTGTGTCCCTATGAGGGCGGACTTTGAGATCTCTTGCTTAAAGCTTCCCTCAGTGTGACACTCCCAGCTGCAGCATGTCTGCCTGCATGCTGCCGTGGCCCCGTTCATGATCAAAATGGACTGAACCTCTGAAACTGTAAGCGAGCCCCCTCAACTAAATGTTTTCTTTACAAGAGTTGCCGTAGTCATGGTGTCTCATCACAACAATAATAAACCCTAACACAACAGCCAAAGCCACACAGAGAAACCCTGTTTTGAAAAATTTAAAAAAAAAAAAAAAAGGCAAGAATCATGGCGTATGGGAGCAAAGAATTAAGGAGAGGAGCTAACGTGAAGAGGCTATATTCTGTATATTCTGTATAGCGCCATCTATGGAACTAAACCAGTCAGAAAAGGCCAGTGTGCCCAGCACAGTGGCACAAGCCTGTGTCTCCTGTACCTCTTGGTTAAGACAGAAAGATATAAGTTCAAGATCAATTTGGGCAACACAGTGAGACTCTGTCTGAAAAGGAAAAAAAAAATATTAAAGATCAGGGGCTGCCAGGCACCAGGGAAGAGAGAAAGAACTAGGTAGAGTTCAAATACTTTCGAGGCACTGGAAATCATCCCCGCGACACTGCACGGGAGACATGCTGTAACATGCCATAACATACACAGGATGTATAACATCAAGGGTGCACCTAACCCAGGAGTGGCACACGCCTTTAACCCCAGCACTCAGGAGGCAGAGGCAAGTGGATCTCTGTGAGTTCGTGGCTGGCCTGGTCCACAGAGTGAGTTCCAGGACAACCAGGAAAGAGAAAGATTGCCTTGAAAATCCAACAACAACAACAACAAATAAAAATGATGATGTGTTACTACAGGTTTGCTAATTATAAGTTATTAATTATTATGTGTGTACCTTTTAATTAACGCATTTTTTTTAAAAAAAATGTTAGGCACCAGCTGCCTATCATGATAAAGTAATTTATGTAAATTTGCTGATTTTAAAGACTATTAAGAGACTAAACTTTATTTTCTCATTGTGAAAATGTACTAAGCTATCAGGGCAATAAAAAATATTACCAAAATGTAAAAAACACTTTATAATCTTTAAGGACACTCACTCTTAAAGGAACGCTGGTAGAAAGCACAATATGAACTGCTTATGTCAATCATAAACCCCTCCATTACAGTCTGATAGACTTTTACATACCACACCAAAAAATAAAATAAAAAAGGAACAACAAAATAACAGCTGAGAGACACGGCCTTCTTAAACCAATCACAATGACTAACCTACCTGCAGCCTCCAGGCTGCCACTGCACCTGGGGCCACATGCAGTCAATGAATGGAGCCAAACATAAAATAGTAAATAATGTGAGAGTATGTTTGGTAACTTGACTGCATGTACTTGAGGACAGCAATGCTGCGGCACTGTGAAAAGGTCACACGCTTCCTTTTCAGTCATAAGAAGCCTCATGGTCTCGTATAACGCGCTTCCCTGAAGCGTTGTTCACATACCGTCACTCTTCCCATCCTGCTGCGGGTATGAGTTGTAGAACATCCCCTTGCCGTCGTGCGTCCAGGCCATACAGGTGAACTTGACTCTCTCCAGCACATCAGGAAGCTCTTTGGCACCATCGACTTTCATGAACTTGATCGTCACCCAGTCTGAGCCACTGGCACTCAGACCATAGGCAAAGTATTCACCGTCTTCACTGAAAGCATAACCTACGGGGCACAAAGGTAGTCAGATGTGGCATATAACTATTCATCTTGTCCCCTGTTGTCGTCCACACTACCAAGCTGCCTGAAATAGCCTGGAGACTGAACGTGGCAATGAAGGAAACAGGAAGCTAGCAGTGAGCAAACCTGGGCTCAGCTGACGTCTTGAAGGAATTACCCTTATGATGATACGGTCCCTTAACCTCCTTAGGTCATACTTTCTTCCTTTATAAAATGATGCCTTGGATTATATGCCCATTAAGATATTTCCATTTTGAAATTTTTATAATTCAATGGATAGCTCAGTTAAAAGCAGAGCTCATCTGGGACAAGCAGCATATTTTATTTATGCCCTAAAGGGAGTAAGTAGGGGGAAATCTGCCTTTATAGTACTGACTAAATTATGATACATAGCATATACCAGAATTAAATTGTACCCATTAAGTAACTTTGGGGATGGACTCCAAAGCATTTGAGATCAGTCTTTATAGCCTCATTTCAGAGCATTACTGGCACCATGACATCACAGGCCCAGGTAAATATAGCTGGAGGGTTTGCAAGGAAGGATCCTGGTGTGCACATTCCGAAAGAAGCAGAAAGCACCTATCGGTGAACTGCCATGCCAGGTCTAAGTCCTTGGGGACCCAACAAGGTTCCCATCTAACCTGCGAAAGTTTCTTGACAAGTGGTCATGCTTTATGTTGGCTTTTATAGTTCATGTTATCAAGCTATCCTCGTAGAATAAGATTCAGATACCAGTGATCCTTCTGGGAAGCTTGCTAAACTTTATCGAGGTCTAAAATTTATAGGAGGCTCAATTATTACTATGGAGCTTTAATTAGTAGGAAATTATTTTAAAATCTGCTAACACACTTATTGAAAATTTTCAGGGAAAAAGGAAAAGAAATATTTTGATTAAAATCATATGTAAGGAATCATATGCCAGGTCTCAGGTTTAATTTACCTTTGCGTCAATCATGTCCTTGTTTGCAGAGGACACCTAAAGAAACCATTGCACTGCATCACTGGGGTGAGAGGTACTGGACACAGCCCTCCCGGATGGGCTGTGAGGCAGACTTCAGTGAAAACTACACAGATTCTGATACAGGATACGTGACTACCTCGGAACCATAGCATTAAATTAATTCTAAACCACAGGCTCAGATTCATGGAAATACTAATATACTCTTACCAAGATAGTCGGTGCCTCACCTCCAAAACAGTTATACACTAAGCCTAGTTGGGAGGGACGAAGAGGACCACCAAGTAACAGAGGCACAGCTAGAAACGGCAGCAAATACCTGCATAAAGGTCTTCGTATGGATCCAGTGAAACGGGTCTGTCATTCCCTTCCTACTAAGTGGCAGACACCACTGTTCAAACTGCATGTTTCTAGAGAGTCAACCTGCACTGTGCTTTGGCATAGACCAATGGACAGTATAGGAGAGACACTGAGCCCTCCTCATTAGGAATAGCTGGCATGTCAAGGAGTAATTTAACCATGAAATTACTAAACCATAGGACTCTAGAATACCCCACTTTTTCCTTATCCTAAAAATCCACTCATAGCACAAACTGAGGTTTATCTTCTCTACAGCCTGCAAGAGGGGACACTGGGAGCAGTTATTGCAGACATGGGGCACCAGCAGGCAAGATGCACTTAGACTCGGGTTGTATGGCAGCATCTTCAGAGACAGGGGACCAAGAGGTTCAGTTCCACAAAACTGGGGGTTTTGGCTTTTAATTCTAACTGTGAACTACCTAGGCTTTAATACTCTGATCACTCTCCCCCATTTATAGCTGAACATTCCTTGCACAGCTGGAAGTTTCTTGCAAGAGGGCCTAAGTGTTTCTAGTCAGATGGGTCTCAGGTGTTATGGGAAATGATAACGCTAATTCAACATCCCAGAAGTGAATTTGGGTCTAGTGTGACTTATTCTCCAGTTCTGTTTCATGCCATCGGGGTGAGAAAGATGAACGTGACTATCCATGTGTTCTAAATACAGTATGCAAAGTTAGCTTTCCTGATACTGTGTGCATCTGCTCTACAATATGGCTCACACCCAGCTTGGAATCTCAAGACTTCAGAGCTCGAAGTGGCGCTGCAAGAACTCCCGAGGGCCCCTTACCTCGGAGTGCTACTGTGCCGTCATCCGACAGAGTGTTGGGGTCGAGGAAGACCCTGGCTTCCCCCTCTAAGGAGTCCTGCACATACAGTACACGCTGGTTCTGCAAACCTGTATTGTAAAAATAAAAATACCTGGGGACAGAAATTCCCTGTATTTAGCTATGGTATTTTCCGTTTGTGGAGAAGAATCAAACACATGAAGAAGCAAATTTCACAAGACCACACACAGAAAGAAATAGGTGCAATCAAGCTGAGACAGGGACAGCAGATGAGATGGAAGTCCCTCCGGCTTCCTATGTGACAGTTTGTTACTTGAACGGCTTTCTTTCTGTATGCAAATAATTTACCGTAGTTTGGCATGTGAGCTGGAGACAAATGAAGACCAGTTTGCTAAAAATAACACTGGCAGTCAAATACAGCCGTGCCTACTTCTTCTAAATGGAGAAGAAAGCAGATTTCCCACTGAAGCACTCTGGCCTGCTTCCACAGCCTGGCTGGCCGCCAGGTATGAAGGTCATCGCACTTCGACAGAGAAGGGGCTGTGCGTTCAGCCTCCGTGGGCCACAAAGTCACCACGCTCACCAAACAAACGGGCAGGACTCTGTTCCAGTTAGACTTAATTATAAAAGCAGGTGGTAGCAGGGTTTGGCACACTGGCTACTTTGCTGCTATCTGCGTGAGATGGGGAGGCCCTAAGATTCCAGAGTAAACGTGTGAAGGTACATCCAAAAAACAATAAATCATGTTCAAGTGGCTGCGAGAAAGAGATAAACCGGAGGGCTAAATTCACGGGCTCCATTTTGTGGCCCATTCTTGGATCGAAAAAAGTATATATAATAAAATGTTCTTGGGAACTATAAGCCAAAGATATTATTAGGTGGAACCAAATCTCTCCCATTGTTTATGAATCCCAGGTTCGCTAACAACTAACCACAAAAATGAGGATTCTCCATAAACTACTTTCACAGGCTATATCACTGCCAAGTGTCTTAACTGCTATTTTATAAATATGAATGAACAGCACTTCACAGTACAAAAACTATTCTCAGGTTCAAACACAACAATCGCTTCCTTTTATAAACTGGTAAGGTGCACTTCACTTGTTTGACACGTGGCCTCACTAAATAGCCATAGTCTGGAACTCACAGGGATCCACTTGCCTCTGCCTCCCAAATGCTCAGATTAAAAACTTGGGCCACCACACCTGACCTGTACTTGGCCATTCATGGGATCTGTAGATTTGGAGAGATGGCTGAGTGTGGAAAGTGCTTACTGCATGAAGACCTGAGCTGGAATCTTCAATATTGACATAAAAGCTAGGCACTACGGTTCATGTCATAACCCAGCACTGGTAAACTCCAGGGTGAGAAAGGGACCCTGTCCCTCAGTAGGGGTAGAAGCAGGGAGTTGTGGTGCACAACTTTACTCCCAGCCCCCAGGATGCAGAGGCAGGCGGATCTCTGTGAGTTTCTGGCCAGTCTGGCCTACACAGTGAATCCCAGAACAGTCAGAGCTACGTAGAGACCCTGTCTCAAGGAAAACAAAAGGAAGGGTGAAAAGTAATCAAGGAAGAAACTTATTATCAGCCTCTGGTGTGTGTACATTCCCTCCCTCCCTCCCTCTCTCTCTCTCTCTCCCTCTCTCTCTCCCTCTCTCTCTCTCTCTCTCTCTCTCTCTCTCTCTCTCTCTCTCTCTCTCTCTCACACACACACACACACACACACAAAGAAAGAAAGGAAACACCAAGCTGGAGAGCGAAGAGGAAAGGCGTGCAAGCACCCTCACACACCGCTTTCCTTTCTTGAAGTGGCAGCTATACTTGGGGTAGTCATACAGCTCAGTCATTCTCTCCTTGTATAATCCTCGGACTGGACACTGCTCAAGAAACGGCACCGTGATCTTGTTCTGTGCCTCCACAAAAGCCTGCAGAGAATTAGAAAGGACAGAAGGCAAATCAAATATAAAATGTTCCATGTGAAATATTATCCTTTAGCATATATCAGCAAAAGTGTTACTTCTTAAGGTGGATAGATCATGAGGTTGCCTGTAATTCAGTCAGGAGGACCAGTGACTTCAGAGAGACAGAGACAGAGACACAGAGAGACTGTGTGTATGTGTGTTCTATGCTATATAGGTATTTCCAGTCTGGCATGGGCTACAGAAGGATATCCTATTTCAATAACCAAGCAAAATATAACTTTCCCCTTGATACAACTGACTCTCACATGGCACCACCTTAACTAGTGCTTACAGGGCAAGTATCAACTCATTAAAGTCTCACCTTTAGAGAAGATTTTTTTATCCTTCCTCCGTCCCCAGCCTGTGTGTATGTGTGTGTTTATGTCTGTTCGCGCACGCTGTGGGATAATGTTCTTGTACACTGTAAAGATTTGTCGCTAGTATTGGTTTAATAAAATACTGATTAGCCAGTAGCCAGGCAGGTATAGGCAGGGCAACCAGACTAAGAGAATACTTGGAAGAGGAAAGGTGGAGTCGCAGTCACCAGCCAGAAGCAGAGGAAGCAAGATGAGAATGCCTTACTAAGAAAAGGTACCAAGCCATGTAGCTAACCATAGATAAGAATTATGGGTTAATTTAAGTTAGTTATTAATAAGCCTGAGTTAAGAGGACAAATAGTTTATAATTAATATAAGCCTCTGTGTGTTTCTTTGGAACGGCTGCAAGACCAGGAAGGACACATCTATGTGTGTGTGTGTGTGTGTGTGTGTGTGTGTGTGTGTTCATCCCACAGTACCTAGGAGGAGGTCAGAGGACAACCTATGGAAGATGTTTTTCTTCTTCCATCATGTGGGTCCCAGGACTAGAACTCAAGTCATCAGGCCGAATTCCATAAAAGAAAGCTAGATTTTGAAGTGGCTGGAAAACTATCCAATATTATACAGCTAGCGGGTGAAGCTGGCTTCTGATCTATGCTCTTAATAAACACACTGTACCATACAGCTTAGTTATATCCTTAGACTTTATTTATAAAGTCCCAAGGGTTCAGCTTAAAGCCCCAAGGCCAAATTTAGGAGAAAATTTAGGCAGCATGTCAATGATTTTGCTTTATCATATTATCTAAAACCTACCACTATATCAACTCTCATCAGAGAACTTCACTAAAATGTGCAATTAAAAGTTATTTAGATATTTAGAAGAATGGAAGTGGCGCTGGGTAAGAATGTCAACAATCATGGTTTATAAGAAAAGGAAAGAAGCTGCAGGAAGTCAAGAGACCTTGGGGATGAAGGCCTCATCCTTGCAGTCAGTTGTAGCCTGTAATGCAGAGTCACAGTTTAGCTAGCACTTACTGATTGTACAAAATACTGGGTCTCACCACGGCTTCTTCATATATGCATATAATGTACTTTGAACTAATCACTGAACCCCATTACCCTCTCCTGTCTTCATTTACCTAAGTGCCCCTGTAATTCACGTCTGGGTGTCATTAGAAAGGAAGCAGGTGTAACTGTACTGGAACTATGTTCAGAGGGCTTCGTCAGATGTCTACAGGCAGATGAGCAGCCGGGGGAGGCCAGGAAACAACTGAGCACGTGATGTCCTAGATGGCAAAACACAGCATCCCCTTCAGTCCATTTCTGGATACAGCTTAAGCTACCAAGGCCCATCCAGGCTCCAAGAGCTATTTTAAGAGGACAGATAAGTCTGGGTTCTCCTACTGCAATCTCAGGCTGAGAGAAGTGGTGCCACAACCCATTAATGTTTATGACTTCAAAAGAGAAGAATGCTGCATATAAATACAGTGATTAACAAGGTTTTTGTAATTCAAGAAACATAATTCAAACAAACTAAAATTGAGTCCCTCACAATATGACTCTCAGTTGTTTACTGCTATGGATGGGTAAACTCTGCTCATCTCTGGGCTACAGAGTCAGACTCTGCTCAGAATTGGACTGGCTTTGTCCTGCTCTGCTTTTGGAAGGTCCTTCAGCTAAGAAAGGTGTGTGGGTGTGCACGCGTATGCATATGTTTATGTATTAATATTGTGCATGTATGTGTGTGTGGACTGCAAGTCTGTGTGTTGTGTAGCAGTTTTTTTCCTAGATTAAAACATTGCATCCTTCAGGAAAGCTCTTTAAACAATAAGATAAACTCAAAAACTCCTCAGGAAGTCCCTGAAACTGACCAGATTCACTAAGGCCCATAAGAATCTCAGAGGAGCCCAGCTGCCAAGACTCAGGACAAGCTGAGCTGCAAAGATTCCTAGACCAGACCAGCTGCCCGAAAGAAGGAGAAATCAGCCAAGGTGCTTGGAATAGGTTGAGACCAACTGAGGCACCTGGAAAAGATACCCTAAGCTGTTGAGCTTCTTGTAGGCTGTACAGTATGCTCCAGGTACCCAGCTCTGTGAGCTGTCACTCATGCTGGGGTGGGCTTTGGTGAAGCAGCTGTCTTTGAGTCATTTCTGTTCCTGTAAGTAACCCCAATGCAACTCATGGTTCACCCAGCTGGACTTTGGTGGTGTCCATACTCTGGTCTACCGTGAGCAGACATGAATGTTGCACCTCCCCCGGAAAAGTTTTGTCACACAATAACATGTGTAGAGATCACAGGTCAACACTGGGTGTCTTCCTCTATTGTTCTTCATCTCGGTTTTTGAAGACAGGGTCTCTCACTGAACTTGGAGCTTGTCAATAGCTAGACCACCCGGCTGACAAGTTGGAGGCACCCTCCTGCCTCTGCCCTCACTAGCGCTGGGAATCTTTGTGTGTGCTGCTACGTCTGGCTTTTTATACAGGTGCTGGAAACTCATGGTTGTGTGGCAAGACTTTACCCACTGGGCAGCTACCCAGATCCTTTATGTTTATGAAGGGTTTGGACAGAGGGCTGGCTAGGGGGGTGTTGCTCATTGGTAGAGCACTTGCCTAGCATTTAAGACCCTGAGTTTGATCTCCAATACTTGAGGGAAAGAAAAAAGGAGGGAAAGAGGGGAGGAGAAGGAAAAGAAAAGAAAGAGGAGAAAACAAACAAAGGAAGGAAGGACAAAGAGTGAACTGAAGATGGGGAAAGGCTACAGGACTGTGGTGACAAAAGCAGTTCCTATGCGGCCCTGCAGTTTGCTGGCCCCAGCTGGCTCACCAAGGGTGAAGGAGGAAACTGATTTTTATATAATCCACACAGGAGCAACTGTTTGGAGATCAGTGATCAAGAGTGTGGCCTAATTTTATTAGGGAAGAAAACACTATGCTGCTTCAAAGACAGAGACAGAAGCGAAGGGTTAAAGCTACCTGGTAAAGTCACCCATCAAGTGGAGCTCAGCAGTTTATTCTTCTTGACGATATTAAAATAGATTTATGTATATATGTGATACATATCATAATAGTGACTATATTAACAGTATAGTAGAGACTGGGATTGCTTTATACTAACAACAGGAACAGTGACACATACATACTGGATGTGGAGATGAGGGAGAAGGGATGGGTGGCCTGAGCCATGCATGGGGCATTCCTCGGGGCCTAGCATGCACTAACACAGATCTTGGCATTGTGACGGCACAGGTGATGGAACTGAGGCACAATCCCTGCCATCACGGGGCACACATCTATTGAGATAGACACAAAACAAGCTGTAGAGCTGTTCTGCGTTCAGCTCAGTGGAGCAAGGCTGCTGCTCAAACAACCACTTATAGACCAGGTTAGTACCCGACTGCTCTAGTTCCTCGACGCTGGCTACTAACAGGCAAGATAACACAAGAATTGGAACTGAAAAATGTTGAAATCCTTATAACAGTTTGACACACTGTGACATCTTTGTCATACTTTATAACAACCAACCCTGCTTTGGAAATGTACAAACAAGATAATTATTGGAGAACTTGAAGACACCAATTAAGAGGCCAGGGAGGGAAACTCCTGGAGAAGGAGGGAATGTCCTCAACTAAGATCTGAGAGCTTGGGAGAGTTGCCAGGCAAGGCAGGGCAGAGGTGTGGCAAAGGCAACAGCAGGTGAGTGGCCCTGGCAACAGAAGAGCCTGACAGGTGTGAGGAAGAGAAAGGCCAGCATCCGGGGAATGAGCAGGAGAGGAGGCACCAACTGAGGCTGGGTGACCTCGTGTCCAGGACACAAATATAAAGGTTTAGTCTTTCATCCAAAGACAAATGAGCCACAAGTGGGCACGGGCACCGGAAATGCGGTTATCTTCTTAAAGAGTACCCTACTTTCATAGAGAACGCACTATGGGACTACAAAAGTGGAGAGAGACCCAGACGAGAGACTGAGGCAAAGGTCCAGGCTAGAATAAGCCAGTGGAGCAGCTGGACTCGGAAGGGATGTGAGCATCCACGGCCTGAAGTGGAAATAAAGATGAGACACAATGTACATCAGTCCACAGTGCTAAGGGCAACTCTTCTAGAGGGCCCTGCCAAGTTATTCTAAGAAGGGACACAGTCTGAACCATAAGCGGGGCTCCCAGCAAGCTGAGGACCTGGCTGATACCCCCCTTCTCACTTGGGGTGCTCACCTCTGTACATCCAGCCTGGCACCAGGCTGCACTCTGACCTCACGGGGAGTCAGTGTTCAACAGACTGATGTTCACTGTTTCCTTTTGCTTCTCTGCCCTGCCCCACACCCCAGGACCACAACAGGTGTCCCTCACTGTGAACGCATCCTAGCTGTCCTCACACGGAAGGGACATGCAGCTGCTACCCCGGGCAGAATCATGCTGCAAGGGATTTTCAACTCAGTCCAGTTTTGTCATCTCCCACCCACAAACGTTAGGCAATTACCTTAAATAGAGCAATATTTAAAGACTGACATCTTCCAAATCAAATGCTGAGATGCAAAACGCAGCAGTAAAGCTCATCGTCATCCCTTCTTCATAACTTAGAGAGCCCTTTTTGGGGGTGGGTTTTCTGTAGAGCACTTTAACTTGGCTTTCCTGGAATGTCCAATTCTTTTGCTCTTAATTACATACAATATATATTGTACATACATATATAATAGTTCTGACTTCTTGATCTAAGAATAAGAACAAGTTTGGGAGAAGAGAGGGGTCAAGGGTGAGGGTAAGAAGAGGAACACAGCAGGGTGGTTTGAGAAGATCCAGTGAAGGGGGTTCAAACCCTGCTTCTCCAGGGGCTTCGGCCACCACAGTAACAAGTAGAATGTACTAAAGTCAGTGAGACAAGGCCCCTTAAGACAGGATATGCGCAGAGCCTCTGCATTCAGAGGGGTAGTCACTGAGACACAGTCCCTTAACAGCATATTTGGGGAGTCTCTGAAGGGGTCGCCACTGAGACGCAGCCCCTTAACACAGCATATTCAGGGAGTCTCTGAAGGGGGTCATCACTGAGACACAACCCCTTAACACAGCATATTTGGGGGGTCTCTGAAGGGGGCCATCACTGAAACACAGTCCCTTAACACAGCATATTCAGGAAGTCTCTGAAGGGGGTCATCACTGAAACACACTCCCTTAACATAGCATATTCGGGGGTCTATGAAGGAGGTTGTCACTGGGACACAGTCCCTTAACATAGCATATTCGTGGGTCTATGAAGGGGGTTGTCACTGGGACACAGTCCCTTAACACAGGATATGCAGGGAGTCTCTGAAGGGGGTTGTCACTGGGACACAGTCCCTTAACATAGCATTTTCGGGGAGTCTCTGAAGGGGGTAAAAACAAGGCTTTTTTCTTATCTGCAGATGAATACATTTGTTTATTCAAAGCAACAAACTCTCCTCGCCTTACTTGCTTTGTTATTACGATATTTACAATGAAGCCCAGGCTGTGAGCAGTGGCCACACCTGTAATGCCAGTACCTGGGGAAGCAGAGGCAGACAAGTCATGAATTCCAGGCTGGCCTGGGCTACAAAGTAAGACCTCAAGGAAGAGATGGGTGACAGAAGGGGAGAGGGGAGTTTGATCTGTGGCACACTGTGACTACATTTACTCAGCAGGCAGGTACGCCCTCATCTGAGGTAGAGCTTGTGATGTGCATTCTTAACATAACTAGAATGTAAGAGCAAGGCTACCTAGATAAGAGTGGCTGTGTTTGGGAGCTGAAGACTCTACGACCCATCTGCCACCCAACATTTCAGGGTGTCCCTGACACACTGTACTTTCATAAACAAAATAATCAAGACTGATGGTAAGAGCCACAGAGACAATCTCATCACTATCTCACTAAACACAGAATCGAAAGAAGCCACCTTCAGTGGGAGGAGTAAAATGGAGGCTATTGGGGGTCAGAGGTCAGGGTGGTGGACAGTGGGTGTCACTGAGGAGATGTCGGTCAAAGGACACGGAAGTTCAGATAGGAGGAGAAGGCTCAACAAATCTAGTGTATCCCGGTGACCAGAGTTGACGACAGCGCTGCACACCTGAAAACTGGCTAGAGGAGACTGTTCCCGCCAGAGAAAAGGTGTGTAAGGTAATGCGCTGCACAGCTTGGTGTAGACATTTGCAACCTCTAAATGCATGTGACTAGGTTGAAAAGAGCAAACAACTGACTTTTAACCTGTCAACAAAAACACGTACACACTTAAGGAGGAGGGATGCAGATCCACTACTGAATGGCTTATATGAATACATGCATTCTCACTTTGCCTTTCTAAGATGAGGTATAAACCAAAAATGCGATTCACTAAAAGAAGATATTGCCGGGCGGTGGTGGCGCACGCCTTTAATCCCAGCACTTGGGAGGCAGAGGCAGGCGGATCTCTGTGAGTTCGAAACCAGCCTGGTGTACAAGAGCTAGTTCCAGGACAGGCTCCAAAACCACAGAGAAACCCTGTCTTGAAAAACAAAACAAAAAAACAAAAAACAAAACAAAACAAAACAAAACAAAAAAAAAACAAAAGAAGATATCCCTTCCAGAATTCTTGCATAAATGAATAAACACATTGCCCACCGTGATCCGGTAACTAAACGTCTCCACACAACATGGTGTGCAGCAGAGAGATGAATCAGGGACAGGACACAAGCTACCGAAGAGCAAGGGACGGAGAAGCCACCTCGAGGGCAGGATGTGACCTGCAGGCCGTCGAGTGACCAGGGATTCTGGGGACAGGCCCTCCACAATCCTGCCTTTTCAAAGGCCACCATCAAGTAAGGACAGCGCGTATACATGCCACAGACCAGAGTAATTCCTGCTGTACAAACCATTGGCCCTCCACACCCTCCCTCGGACTCATGCATCAGGAATCAAAGAATCTGGAAAAAACAACTGCATCTTACTAGACACATACAGGCTTCCCCCTCCCCTCGTCAATACTCCTTAACCAATACCTCAGATATTTACGAAGGTCTGCTCGAGGTCTTGCAGGTGATCCGGGGTTGGCTGCAGTGCACAGGTAAAGTGCAGTCACAAACCATTTTACCCGGGGAACCTGAGCATTCAAAGCGTCTGGTGTTCGTGGAAGGCCTTGGACTCAGCCCCCTGCAGATGCCCAGTGATTATCATAATTAGCGAGTAAACCAGCTTCTGGAGGAAGTGGCTGGTGTCCAGCAAGGCCTGGCAGGAAACTACATCCAGCCAGAGTGCAGAGCTGAGTGTCTGGAAAGCCAGTGGGGACACACATGTGGATCCCTTCTGCTCCGGCAGAGCTCACCAGCTCCTCTTCCTTCCAGGGCAGGGCACTCACAGACAAAAGCAGCTCAGGGACAGCAGAACTTGCCCGCAAGGCCAAGAGACCCAGGACCTGAAGGGCTCATGGTCAGTGGGTCACATGGGCCTCTTAGAAGACCAGCTCGTCTCCCTGCAGGGTTCTGCTTACCCCTGACTCAGCTTGTTTTCTCACTCGTTAGTTATTGTCAACCGAGGGGACAGGAAGGAGAAACCCTCGTTTGACCAGAGAGTCAGGCACCATTCATCACCTAGTCAAAGCTAAAATTTCCATCTCATTTGGGTCTGAGGCTTTACTGACCAAAAGTCTGGTAAAGAAATTTAAAATTCAATCCTAAATACCCAATTATTAAAAAATCGAAACATCCCAACACTCGCGAGGCAGAGGCAGGCAGATCTCTGTGAGTTTGGGACAGCCTGGTCTACAAGAGCTAGTTCCAGGACAGGCTCCAAAGCTACAGAGACACCCTATCTCGAAAAACAAAAAATGAAAAACAGAAGAAAAATTAAAACAGAAGACACATCCTCTCCTGAATAATCAATAAGCAAATCCAACACACAGGAAGTATATTTGGAAAGTAAAAACAAGACACGGAGCAGGAGATACAGCTCAGTGAAGTGATTTGTGCAGGCTGGAGAACATGGGCTGGGACCCACTCACTCACTTGGCTCCAATCAGCCTGTGAAGTGGGGAGCTGCAGACTCAGCAAGAGTTGTCTCAAAAATGAGGTAGACACATGTGACAACTTCATGTGTACTATCTTACATGGAAACATTACCTGTTCTCTCTCTCTCTCTCTCTCTCTCTCTCTCACACACACACACACACACACACACACACACACACACACACACAACAATAAATTAAAGATCATGAGAACTGGCCAGAAAGTGTGTGTGTATGTGTGTGAGAAAGAGAGAGAGAGACTATTGGAAGTTAAAGATCATAAAATGTGTGTGTGTGTGTGTGTGTGTGTGTGAGAGAGAGAGAGAGAGAGAGAGAGAGAGAGAGAGAGAGAGAGAGAGAGAGAGAGAGAGAGACTGACTGACTGACTGACTGACTGACTGACTATTGGAAACTAAAGATCATAAAATGTGCCCAGCAAGTGATTCTTCTAGGTACCTTTAGGAAAGAAAGCCTGACCCCTGCTGGCCAACCAGAGTATCTACTCCACAGATCCCAGGCCAGTGCAGAATCCTCAAGGGAGAAGCTGCAGCTGGGGTAAGGTTTACTTGCATTGCTTTCACAGGCACTGGCAGAGGTCACTTGCTCTAGTCCACAGGATTTATTAGGGCTGCATAGGGCAAGGGCTTGGGACTGAGCATACTGGATATGCTGAGCACTGAGAGCAGAGATCTAGCTCACGGTGCTAATGACGAGCAACTGATTCAGGGAGGTGCCCTGTACTCCCACAGAACGCCGGGATGGAAAGCAACCAACAGTTCTGCCCTCTAAAGTCAGCTCGTGCCCCATGAGGCCTTATCGTTTGCACCTGCTCTTTCTTACTCAGGATCCAGGGTCCCAGTGCTGGCACCGCAGCTGGAGCGGCATCCCAATTACATGCTGGCTCCAGTCCGTGCTATCTCTCTGCATTCTTCTATAAGTACACCCAGTTCATCCGAATGGCAGCTTTCCAGCAATTCTTGTCTAAATAGATGGGAGGTAAACACTGGTAGACTGATCACTTCATCTTAGGAGGCAGCAGGCTGTAAGGACTGTGAAACAAAAAGAACAAGACCTTCTGTCCCTACCACCACAGCAGCCAGCTAGGAAGCAAGAAATGACCTAATGAACAAAGAGCCGGGTTCCAGAAAACACCACACGCACTCCCAGATCAGACTGAACCTGAAAACACACATACCCTGGGCTCCACGAAGCAAAACTCTGCTACAAGCTGCTTTCCTTGGGGTTCAGCCATGCTAATCACAAGGCCTGACAGACAGTTCTAGGAGCCCACAGTTTGCTGAACAAGGTGAGAGCGGTCACCCAGAACCAGGAGAGGCTGACAGGAGCTTGTTCCAGGGCCGACTGAGAAGCCTAAAAAAATGTCTATAACAAAGAACTTATCACTGAGGGAAACTAAACTAAGCATTCATTTTTATTAAGGGAGCCTGGCACAATTATTTGTTTATTTATTATGTATACAGTATTCTGCCTGTATGTACGCCTGCAGGCCAGAAGAGGGCACCAGATCTCATTAGAGATGGTTGTGCCCCACCATGTGGTTGCTGGGAATTGAACTCAGGACCTCTGGAAGAATAGCCACTGCTCTTAACCTCTGAGCCATCTCTCCAGCCCCAAGCATTCAAATTTTAAAAAGAAAAAGTAAGAAACTTATGAGTAAAAATTTTAAAAGCCATAATTTGTAAGTCAAAGAACTACTTTTTTGCTTAAAAGAAAAAGTACATTCAGCCTCAGCTCTAGTCAAACTAAAGGGGAGTGAGGAGACAGAGTTCAGAAGGGACACAGAAACAACCCGATAGGGAGATTGCGGAGCACAGAGCCCAACCTCACACTAGCAAACTAAAACACCTTGGTAAAATGGACAGTCCCTGAGAATACCGGTGATTAAAACTGATCCAACAGAGAAGTCCCGAACAGAGTGGTGGAAAACTTCAGAAAGGCTCAAAAGTTAATCATAACACACGGAGTTGTCCCACAGCTCTACGGAGGAGGTCTTCAAGTCCTCAAGAAGCAGGTAAGCCCCGTGCTCTATAAACTGCCCACTGGGAGTGCGGGGACGAGCACTTGCTAAGTGCCTGCAACTCTGATGAGAGGCTCAAGACCATTTAATCATTTAAATTTCACAACTATGTGAGGTGTTTTCTTCAAATTACACAGTAAGAGAAAAGAGTAAAAATATGACCACACGACCATGCAAATTGTGGAGCTAGAATTCAACCCTGTTTCTACCTCTAAAGATGTTTATTTAATGACTACATATTACCACTCGAATAATCAGATCCCAAGGTCTGTAAGGGTTCTCTGGAGTTGCTGGACACCATAGGGTAGAAAGAAAAATCTGGAAAGGAAGCCCAAGTAAGAAGCTGATAAGTATCTAGATGCACAACCAGCCTTCGGTGGGCATGGATGAGAACAAGGAGAAAGGGGAGCATATGCAGGCACAGCTGAGTGCCCGAGACTCGCGGTGACTCAAGAGCCCAGATCCAAATACTCAGGTTACACAGAAGTCCAAGTGGTTTGATACCTGGGCTTCCCCAGTGAGAAAAGCTAGGCCAACCCCCTCCCCCCACACACAACACTCCTACACACGCTGGGATTTACAAAGATGCTATATATAAGAGAGGGAGTGGAGCTGCAGGGCCTGGCAAGCGGGCCCTACATAAACCTAAGGCGGCCATGACTTCCTCTAATCACTGTCTTAGCCTCCTCGGAGCCAGTATTCCTGGGCTTCCTAGGTCTTAAAAACTAAGGATGGGAACTGAGATATCCACCAAAGCAGGGCGCTCCAGAAGAGGAGCGTCCGTGCCTTCCATTGGTGCCTCCAGTGTCGTCCACCGCAAATGGACTAAGAGCAACTAAATGTGTGGGGGGGAACAAGAGGTTGAGAGACAGTTCCCTTTGCATTCGACCTTTTAGTTCTCTGTCTGGGGCTGGGAGTGACTGGGACCTGCACGTTACACACACATAACCAGTGAGCGGCACTTCTAGCTGCAGTTGTTACCTGATGCCAGCATTTCATAGAAGAACCAGAAACCACAGGGAAGACAGAAATGCTCTATGCCAGTGTCTTTACACATCTTACCAGTGCCTTGGGGTCGGCTTTGCTACCAAGGAGTCTGCTCAGATGGTAACCAAATGGGACTGAAGTGCGAGCTGCCACTCAACGTCCCCTCAGTAACTGACCTCTAAGAGCTCCAAGGCAGTCAGTCCTCCAGCCCACATCAGCCCGCACACCTCACAATGGCATAGTGCACACCACAGCATTGGTACAGGGGCTGAGGACAGGGACAGGGAAGGTGAGGAACAGGAGAAGAAAGATCACAGAATGAGACTCGGGGCAGCGGTCATCGGCTTCCCTGCCTCAGTTCCCACACCTTTTCTACTCCCACAGGAGAGCCAAGAGCAAGCACTTGTGTGGAGGTTGATTGACAACCCCCCCCCGGGGGGGGGCACAGTTACTGGAACAAGGGGCAGAGGGCTCCATCACTGCAGACAGCCTTGGCAGGGGTGGTCGTACAGTGAGTTCCTACACGGAAGCCTGCCTGCTCCGAGTGCGGCCCTCAGCCCAGCCCTGTAACCGCCCTCAAATCCTTGCCTGGAATTCCTCACTTGCCTAATTTGTCCAGAATCGGTTTCTACTCCTTACATCAAAAACTCTGGTACAAGGCCAGTGAGCTGGCACATACAATCCTGAGGACTTGAGCTTGACACTCAAAACACACATACACACAAGCGTTAATAATAAAATTAATTAACTCAAAGACCCTGGGACAGAAGCAGACAGGGAGAAAGCGAACCAACAGGGAAGGAATTGCTGGGCACCAGCAACTTCCTCATACCTTTGACAGTTTTGCCAGAGAGAGATCAAAAGGAATTTGTACCCGAAATACGCAATCTCAAGTGTGGGTTTAGGTAAAGTATGTTTACAAACGGACCTTGGCTACACACTCCCACAGGAGGTAATGAGCCATTTGCGACAGAAGTCCTGGAGGCTGCAGTAACATGCGGCCGTGTGTTTACTGAGAGCCTGTTCTGTCTCCCTTTGATAAGGTGGCACACAGTGAACTCTCCATGCAGGTCCTGACATTAATGACTGGGTAGAAGTGCTTTTCACGGGCCCACTTTGCCAGTGGGGTTCGCAATGTACCAATTAGAAGGGAGACACCAAACAGCTTTGGGTGACCACTGGCCCAGTTTAATCATCACACTTAAGACACTGAAATCAAGTTTTCAAGTAGGGTGGCAATCAAGACAAAGAACGTATCTTTTTTTTTTGTAAAAAATATCTAAACTCAAATAAAAGGGAAATCTGGCTAAGTTTGCGGAGGAGATGAAAAATCTTTAAAGTCAAACTGAGGTGCTGACTAGGAAAGCAAGCTGGGGGGCCAGTACGCTGTACACTGTGGGGTCTTGGTTTACTCACTGTGTATGTTAAATGGAGTTTCACATACATAGCGCATGTTCTCACACGGGTGTCATAATGCCACAGCTACATGAATAAACAAAATTTTATTTTTTATGTGTGTGTGTGTGCACGCACACATGTATATGTGTTCACACGTATGTGGCCAACCTGTGCATGCAGACACACGTGCGTATGTATATATAAAGATTGGTGTCAGATGTATTCCTTGACTGGCCTCTATATACTGTAGCAGGATCTCTGGCTGAACCCAGACCTCACCGATTCAACTAGTCTAGTTAACCAGAGTGCTCTAGGGCAGCAGTGCTCAACATGGGAGTCAACAACGCCCTCACAGGGTCACCTAAGACCATCAGAAAACACATATTTACATTACGATTCACAGCAGTCGTAAAATTACAGGTAAGAAGCAGCAACGAAAATAATGGTTTTATGGTTCGGAGTCACCACAACATGAGGAGTTGTATTAAAGGGTCGTGCATTAGGAAGCCCGAGAACCACTGTCCAGGGCTTCCCGGCTTCTTCCTCCCGTGCACTGGAATGACAGGGAAGTCACCACATCCACTCCACTTTTACATGGGTTTGGGGGACCTGCACAGCAGCCCTCACGCTTATACAACAAGTGCTTTACCCCTGAACTATCTCCCCAGCACCCATTCATTTGTCTTTATAAAGGAAATGAATGCGACACTTAATAGCTTCCTTAGGTCCCAGAAGTACACATAAAACACAGGGCCTGCTTGTGCCCTCTGCTTTCTAGGTCATCTAACAAACATTCCATTCCACCACAGAAAAGCATCCTCTACGCTGGAAAAACAGAGCAGACACCTCCATCTGTCATGAGGACTTCAAAGAGCACAGTAACCCAGATGAGTCTACAGCTGAGTTTCTGCATGCCTCCCGCCAGCGCTCATGGCTACTTCACAGCCCTGGAAGTCCTCTGAGCATGCTTCCTTCCATTCCATGGCTTTCCTGCAACCTGAATGGGGGGATGATGCAGTTAGAGGGATGCTTGTTCACCTGGTTCTGGACCACACTAGGGAAAGCTCTTGCTCCAGGTAGACCTAGCCCAGACTAAGACACACAGCAGCTCCTGGTTTAACACTAGAGAGCAAAACTAAAGCAAACCAAGAACATGGAAAACTGATTGCAGCTGCTGTATGAACGGAGCCTGAGAAAGTGGGCACTTTTCTCCTGAAATCTGTCCTCTGCTGGTCTACCTATAGAGGTCATTAATCTCATAGGAACTATTGGATCATTTAAATGTCCTAGACAAGGAAAGGAGAAATGAAAAAAGGTAGGACGCTTCCAAGCTTCTTGTCCCCAAGACGGAAGGCGGTCTGTCCTACTTTTTAGCCCTTGCCAGCAGGTGTAATGGGTACCATAAAGAACCCGGTCAACAGAAGACAGGGAAGAGAAGGTACGAGATGCTCAAGGAAGGGGCAATGACACTACACATTCTCTAAAACAAACGGCAGTTCATCTTCTTTGTTTAGAAAGGAGAACTATATACACAATGCTTTGTATTGATTTTTTTCTGGGTGCTATTAAGAATTCTCTCAAGAAACAGAAGGGAAATAGAGCTGCTAGTCTCTCTTTGCCAGAAGTGGTTCTCAAGAGGAAAAAAAGCCATCAGAGACATGCGGCTGGCTATACATTTGGCTCCTCAAGTGCCCAATCCCCAGGCGTTTTGATGAAATCAGAGATTGACTCGGCAGGCAAAATTTAAGCAGTTATCTCTTGAAAGGTGTAAATGCGTCTTTTCTCTGTGCCCGTCTCCTTCAGCCACACAGTACCAACTCCAGGAAATCAGTTAAAAGGGTGAAGATACCCTAAGATGGACAGGAAAAAGGGAACGTGATTATAGACGCCACTTCAATCCAGACCTGAGGGCTACAAAGCCAAGCCTGGGAAGTAAGAAGAAATGATTGCAATGTGGGGGAAGGGGGGCGCACAAGGGAACAGACAATAAAAGGTGCCCTGTGGACTGCTGCCAGCTCCTGGTAGAATAAACACAAGTTCACTACTCCTGCAGTGACCCAAGATGCCAAAAGCAGGAGAAACCAACTCCAAAGACCCAAGGGTCGGGCAGAGGAAGAGGAGGGTCCCCTTACAGGAGACCAGAGCTCCTCCTGTATAAGGCATAGTGATTTCTGAAAGGTGCTGGCCTTGGCAGCCAGGCCACCACTGATCTTCAAGACAGTGGTTTACAGAAGCTCTTCACTTACCCGATAAACCAATGGGAAGTTCCAAACAAAATAAGTCGGAACTGCATTTACTAGGCCCAACTTACCAAGGCGCAGCACTGGCAACAGGATACACTGTGAGGCCTTGGTAGCTAGCTCTCACTCCTGTGACTGGACGCTTGGGGCCACAGCTGCCACTACGGCCAGCAAGCCCCACACTCCGTCACCAGCTGAGAAACTCCAAACTACCGCTGCCGCTCACCGCACACTGCTTTCCCTACTGCAGCGCTGCAAAGCCAGCAAGTCTTCATCAATGCCTGTCTGGGGTCTGGGGCAGGTGACAGAGGGGAAAGGAAGCACATAAAGGAACATGGGACTACTTGTGGGCAGGCACAGAGACTAGGAAGCATAGACTGACTTCTGTATTTATTTTTCACATCACAGGTAAGAACTGAAGGACTGTAAACCTCTCTGAGACTCAAGCATTTCATGCTGAAAACGCCCTTGGTTACCTGATTCTCATATAAACCAATGAGATTTTCCTGTGTAGAGAAATAACCCTTCCATTCTAACAGGGCTGAGCAGATCCTCTCCTAGGGCAAGGACACTCACAGACAAAAACAGGCCAAAAGATGGCAGAACTTCCTCCAGAGCCCAAGGGACTCAGGACCTGGGAGGGGGAGAGAGAGGGAGAGCAGTCACGGGAGCCAGCAAGCAGGGCAAACCAAACATCAGTATATAACTGCTTCCCAGGACACACCTAGAAATTGAAGCGCTTTTCAAGACAATGGAAGAACCTATTTTTTTAAAAGCATCTTTTATTTTTTTCAGTACTCGCTGAACAGTAACACGAGCAAGCATCAGACAACACAAACAAGCATCAGACAACACGGAAGCCTTTACCCTCGGAAGCAAAGCCTGTTCAGCTGCAGCAGTGATGACTTCAGTTCTCCACTACATAGTGTGGTCTTTCCCTGTGGTCCCATGGCTCTCTCATCCCTGAGACATAACCTGATGCATGCTGTGCCCCAACAGCCTTTGACCTGTTAGCATTACAACCTCAGGATAGGCGTCTGTCTCCTCTCCAGGGCCACCTGCCCTCAGATCAGGAGGGCACATGGTTGGCGGGTTACATGGGGCCCCTAGAATCCCAGCCAAGTCTCCCTCCCAAACTCTGCCTCAGACTGTGCACTGCTATAAAATGGGAGACATTTTAGCATTCAGCAGTGACAACTTGGTCACCCTGTCCCTGTTGGAGAGTTTTCCAAGTTATATGTCCACTAAGTGCCCAGTCAGAGTTAGACAGCCTACATTAAATACTAGATTAAATCACAGACCATTTCAAGACCCAGTACAAAAAAGCTGCAAGTGTTTCTCGCTTCTTACTCGTTTCACTGAAAATGTGACAAGTCGGCTTTTGCTGCTGTTTTGTTCAATCTGTGTAAAATCTGTGTAAAAACTCTCCTCTTGCCACCAAGTGTGGCTAACACTCCTCTGGGGAACCGCTGACGACTGCGAGTGGAAAATGCTCCCGCCGCTTTTCTAAAACGCACAGAGGGGCTGAGAATGCAGCTCGGGGGCCCAGCATCTGCTCAGCAGGCAGGGAACCCGGGTTTGGGGGGCTGCGGAGACAGTTCAGTTGGTAAAGTACTTGGCACACGAGCCTGAGGAACTGAGCTTAGATCCCCAGCTCCCACATAAAAGGCTGGGTGAGGTGGCATGCCGTCATTCCAAATCCCAGGGCTAAGGAGGCAGAGACCACAGGGTCCTTGGGGCTTGCTGGCCAAACAATCTAACCAAATCAGTAAATAGTAGGTTCAGTGCGGCGAATAACAGACACACAGACACACACAGAGACAGGACAACCCTGTGTCCCATCTCCTATAACCTCTCCATCCAAAGAAAAAAAAACACACTCTCCTCGATTTTCCTTTTAATCTGAAAATAAATTTTAACTCATTCAATTTAAAGTAATACACTGGACTGCCTTAGAGGCCTCTTAAGAAGAACAAGGAAGCTGTGCATGAAGTGGCGAGCAGGCAGAGTAGCCACAGCTGCTGTGTGAGCAGACCATGGAGGGTGACAGGCACAGTCACAGATACATCCCTTCAGCCAGCATCCCCAAGACTCATCCAACCCAACGGCCGAGGAATTTTTCTTTCAATCTTTCAACTTTTATTTATTTATTTATTTTTAGCTTTTTGAGACAGGGCTTCTCTGTCTAGCTCTGGCTGTCCTAGAACTCATTCTGTGGAACAGGCTGACCTCAAACTCACAGGGATCCACCTGCCTCTGTCTCCCAAGTACTGGGATTAAAGATGTGTGTGCCGCCACCATCACCTGGCTTCCACTTTTATTTTTATTTTAATCTTTGATAATTACTCTGCTGCTAGAAATACAGCTGAAGGTGACCTTGGCTAGTTACTTAATTCGCACTTAGTAGTTCAATTTCTTTACTATAAAATGTGGGAGGAAAGATCTACTTCACAGTCCAAGAATCAAATACGCTAGGGTAGGCAAAGCTCTCAGTGAAGTGTCTGACACACAGTAAGCATACAATAAATCCGAACCATAAAAATAATAATGCGTTATTAGCATCCATCAAAGGCGGACTGCATCACTAATTAGCAAAATGTCATCTATTAACTGGAAGCTTGGCACCCACTAATAAGTGGCTTATAATCCACAGGGCCAGTCATTAGGAACAGAGGAACACACCAAGTGTGTCTGGCCAGTCTGAGAGTACTAAAATACTTGGACAACCAGCATCAGAAGCTGGAGAAACCCAGGTCGGACCAGACATCTCAGGCAAAGGAACCATCACTTCACTGGGGGTAGTTTTCTGGACAATGTGCCGGAAACCCTTAGGAGAAACGTTCAAGTCCAGGGTCACTCCTCAACTGTGGGAATTTGGTCTTTCTTGAGGGGAGTTGGGAAACGAATGGTGGATTGCGGACTGGAAAACCTCAAGGTGAAGGAGCGCTGAGTTCAGGAATGCAGAGCAGGAAGAACCATGGTGAACAGAAGGAAGCTCCAGTCACATGGGATCGAGGAAGCTGGCAAAGCCAAGTGGAGCAAGCAAGCCCCTTAGGGCTGGAAGGAAGAAGACAGAGATGGCGTGAACTCTGGCCAGAGAGATCCCTCCTCTGCCACGTCTCATATGCCCTAGGGGAGCCTACAGGAGTTCACTCCTTGCTGAAGCAGAGAGAGGCCAATTCCACCAGATGCCGCTTTCCAGAGAAAGGAGACAGATTTGCAAATCTGAATTCAGTTGAATGAATGGCATGGTGCCGTGGCCCATGACACAGATACAGGATATGGAGACTAGACTGAAAAATGACTTGGGCACCATGTGACGTTTTTTTTTTTTTTTTTTTTTTTTAATTAAAAATTTAAAAAAAAATTTAAGGGGAACATATGTGCTAGAATCCTAAAGACACCCAAGGAGGGGATTTATCTGGCCTGCAGGCTGTACAGACCATGACAGCAGGAAGCAGGGACAGGAACTGCAGCTGAGACCATGCAGGACACTAATTACTAATTTCCTCCCCTACCTTTCCTGTACAGCCCAGGCCCACCTATTCAAGGATGGTACCATCCATGGCGGCTGAACCCTCCCATCTCAACAGTCAAGAAAAATGCCCCCACAGACTTATCCATGGGACAATCTGAGGCAAGCAATTCCCTAGCTGAGGTCCCCTTTTCCAAGGTGACTAGTGTATGCCAAGTTGGTAGAAACTAACCAGGGCAACGAGCATATTAGAAACAGTACATGTATTGTATGTTCTCCTTTGCATTGTGTGTGTGTGTTCTGTGTGTTTGTGTGTGTATATGTACATATGTAGATGGTGTTGAGTGCAGATGGAGGCCAGAAGTCTACTGATCCTGTTAGACTGGCTCACCAGCAAAACCCCTGGATCCTGGCAACTCGACCTCCCCAGCTCTGGGATTACAGGGTACACCCAGCTTTCTATGCGTGTGGGTGATCTGAACTCAGGTCCGCAGGCTTGCGTGGCAGACACTTTACTGATGAGCCATTTCCCCAGCCCCAGTACACACGTCCTCAGGGACAAAGTGTGTGGCTACACCTCAAAGAGGTTAGGAACTTAAGATGAATTTGAGAGCCAGCTGTGGTGGTTTTATCTCACACCTTTAATTCCAGCACTCTGGAGGCAGACAGGAGAATCCCTAAATTCAAGGCTAGCCTGGTCTACAGACAGAGTTACAGGACAGCCAGGAAGGGATTCACAGAGAAACCCTGCCTCAAAAAAACAAAAGTGATCATAAAGGTGAATTTGAGACACAGTCATCCCTCCCAAGGAAACCTAATCACTTAGCATATATAACTGACAAATTCCACAATGCAAAGAAACACTCTCCACCTCAGAGGGTTCGAGCAGAACTTCACTAGGGAAACAAGACTTTGGCTGAGCCCTTCAAATGTTTCTCCAAAACAACAACAAAAGAAGTCTTATGTTCTTAGAGTTTTCCCTCTGCCCTGACTTTAGCAACGCCTAATGATAGTCTCCTATTCACAATTTAGGTTTTTTCTTTGTTGTGTTAAAGCCAGCACTGATTATTAAAAATACCGTTTGTCTAATGTGCAGGATTTTTATTTCTTTGCCCCACCCCAAGATGTACTAGGCCATTTTTCCTTTGTGCCATGTTTTTCTCTAGTACAACCTTTTTTCTTCCATTCCTTCTCATATTTTCACTGCAAATACATTGTTCAGCAGCGTCATGACAAGCCACATTTCCTTAACATTGATTCTTTCTGAGGACTGAATGTGTCTTCTCCTTTTTTCCCCTCATAAAAAGTTGGGATACCCACAGGTACACACCCTGTCCCAAGGCAGAAACACAGGAAGACACAGGAAGGGAAAGCTCTAGGAACTACAGACATCAGCAGGAGAGTGTGGTCACTAAGGCTGCTGATCATGAGCCGAAATTACCTTTGTCTGCTCGCTGTCTGGGTCTTCAAGCCAAGCATAAGGATCACAAATTTTATGTCCATGATAATCCTGTACCTGCAAAAGACAAAATGAGGTCTTGAGTAATCAGTGCCCAAGACCAGTTAAAAATATACATTCTCTATGCGATGGAGAAACGGGAAAGGGCCAGACAATGATACTAATGGGCTCATTGGCAACACGTCTGCCCAAATTACCACATGAACCAAAGTTGGCAGCTTCTCAACGGTGTCAAGCCACTCTTCATGAAAAGAATGTTTTAGCAGGGGAGAAAAGAAAGATGAAAGGGTCCGAATAGGAAAGGGCTCCGTCTTTACAACAGGGAACAAAGGCCGGCTGCTGGGCTAAAGAAACTCAAAACCGTGCGGCTGGGGTGAAGCACGGAAGGACACAATGCAGGGTGCACACGAGATGGTCACATCTGGAAGGAGTCACCACACACATCCGTCGGCTCCTGGTCACACTCAATATGGCTAATGAAATCAGCTCCCTCCAACAGGGCATATGATCAGTTTTGCTTTTGGGTCTGAACTACTAAAAGCAAGTTTCTAATTCAGAGCATGATTCTGCTTCCTGCTACAGAAGCTGGCCTACACACCATGGGGTGTGCTCAAACCACAGCCTCTTTTGTACTGTTGTGAGATCATTTTTATCACCTATACACAGCACAAATTCCAGCACACACACACAGCACAAATGCCACCACACACGCACACAGCACAAATGCCACCACACACACAGCACAAATGCCACCACACACCACAGCACAAATGCCACCACACACTACAGCCCAAATGCCACCACACACACAGCACAAATGCCACCACACACACAACACAAATGCCACCACACACACAGCACAAATGCCACCACACACACAGCACAAATGCCACCACACACTACAGCACAAATGCCACCACACACCACAGCACAAATGCCACCACACACACAGCACAAATGCCACCACACACCACAGCACAAATGCCACCACACACTACAGCACAAATGCCACCACATACTACAGCACAAATGCCACCACACACACAGCACAAATGCCACCACACACACAACACAAATGCCACCACACACTACAGCACAAATGCCACCACACACACACACAGCACAAATGCTACCACACACAACACAGCACAAATGCCACCACACACGCACACAGCACAAATGCCACCATACACACAACACAAATGCCACCATACACACAACACAAATGCCACCACACGCACACACCACAAATGCCACCACACACGCACAACACAAACGCCAACACACAACACAAATGCCACCACACACACACAGCACAAATGCCACCATACACCACAGCACAAATGCCAGCACACACACACACAGCACAAATGCCAACACACAACACAGCACAAATGCCACCATACACACAACACAAATGCCACCACACACACACGGCACAAATGCCACCATAGACACAACACAAATGCCACCACACACACACAGCACAAATGCCACCACACACCACAGCACAAATGCCACCATACACACAACACAAATGCCACCACACACACACACCACAAATGCCACCACACACGCACAACACAAATGCCACCATACAACATAAATGCCACCACACACAGCACAAATGCCACCATACACACACAACACAAATGCCACCACACACACACACAGCACAAATGCCACCATACACACAGCACAAATGCCACCACACACGCACAACACAAATGCCACCACACACACACAGCACAAATGCCACCACCACTTGGACACCTGAAGAAATGAAACTGCTGCATGTTGTCGGAAGCTGGTGAGGGGGAGGGGAGCCTCTGGAACTCCTAAGATGCTTTTGACAGCACCAAGTCCAAGGCCTGGCCAACCCCGAGGACCAGAGAAGGGGACTGGAAGACACAAGCTTGCTCCTCATCATCTCCATGTGAGCACGCCTGAAGACACAATCCAAAGTAAAAAGCATTACATAATCTCTACACCTCAGGGTCAAGATGAATCAAATGAACTAAAAACTACCACTGTCAGCTTCTCCAGTTTGGTCTGTGGGCGACCCTAACCCTGGGTAAGACTTCTGGCATTGAGTAACCTCTATCACGATGAATTTGTAACTTGTCTGCTGCTTTATGCCACAGTAGCAGAAGGATAAGGCTATTCCCCAAGGACAGCAAACTCTCCTGAGAGGGCACCTGGATGACCTTTCTAGTGCTCCTCCACACTCAGCGTCTCCTGCTCAGCCCAGGTTGTCTGCATCTCGCCCTATCTGGAGCCGCCTGAAAGAACTGGAGGATGCACACAAGAGTCTGGGTGAGCAGGAGGCAGGTCTGGAAGGAGCCGTTATACAGCTGACAGACCAGAGCAAGAGACCTGGAAACAGATCGAACCCGCTCCCCAAGCAAGGGTCTTCATAAAGCTGACTTTTCACCTTTATCACTCTCAATTTTGGCTGATCACCAAGCAACAACTTTTTAAAGTAAATCTGCCCCTATTTATGTAGCAAAGTCGTGAATGGTCAATAAATGCTCAATAAATAAACACTTTCTCCCAGGTGTGGAACTGCTATCATTTCTTAATTTTTGTGCTTTCTTATGAAAAGTTAATTTGGGGGTATACCCACGGGCATTTTCAGAGTGGTCTGTACTGAAGGCTGCCTGGCTGGTCACAGTCCTGCCCTTGAATGTGCATGGCTGTAGGCAGGCTGCTCAGTCCTGTGCTGCCTAGCGCCCTTCAGAGGACTCTCAAACTCTGATTTCTGTGTTGACAACAGAAAGTTTTTACTATCAACCTATTATATAGCCACTCAAGGTGCCACGTGGGAAAGACTGGTAGATGAGAAGATCTTTAAAAAGTTGCTGCTGGGCAGTAGTGGCGCACGCCTTTAATCCCAGTACTTGGGAGGCAGAGGGAGGATCTCTGTGAGTTCAAGGCCAGCCTGGTTTACAAGAGCTAGTTTGAGGACAGCTAGGACATTATACAGAAAAATCCTGCCTCAGAAAACAAACAACAACAAAAACAAACAAACAAACAAACAAAAAACAGCAAAAAAAAGTTGTTGATGTTTCCAGGTTACAGATTGCAAAACACAATTCAGAGAAGTTAGTAAGAACAGAGGTCAAATGGTTTACTCTGTACAGACAGGAGACTGTGAGTTCATAATACTCTAATAATACTCTACAGATTTCTTCCACACTAGTCAACCAAACCTGGTTGGGAGGTGCGGAAACTAAAGCCAGAAAGAGCTAAAGCAACCAGGGTCTGAGGGCTAACAAGTAGGGTGCTGCCTTTCTGTGACTGCCGCCAAAGCCTGTGGACCTAACATTTCGTTGTGTACTTAACTGCTAAGCCTGATGGATCAGGCATAGCCCAGAAAGTACACGGCTGGACCCAGAGCATCACACACCAGAGTGCTTCCCAAATCGCCCTCGACATGAAGTCAGCACCTGTATCTTCCCAGATCCAACACCACCTTCTGATGTTGGTTATCACACAGACATTAACCAAGACAAGAAACAATTCTCCAGGTGGCTCCCATTGTCGAACCCCAGGAGCCACAGTCCACAATGCCCTCTTCATTGTCCCCCCCCCCCTTAATAAGACCATGCACTACAGAGCGATCTCACAGCCACACCCCTTGAACAGAAGTTACATACATCCAGTTCATCACGATTTCATTCTGGAAGCCGTCCTTCCCCTCCCCAAGGGGCTGTGAGCGCCTGGAGAAGGCCCTGCACTGCTTAAAGCTGTTCCACATGGCACTGGGCTGCTTCTCTATCCAGCTGCCTCTGAGCTTGTCTTTCCACGCGTGGTGTGGACATGAGGGTCTTCCTGTTGCCCTACAAGTAAAAGCAACTTCATGGCTGTCCAGACTTGCACAACTATGGCTTTATTTTAATCTCAGGTTCGAGAATGTCCTTTCTCCCTTAGCCGGTCAACTCTCAGACTCAATTAGGAAATTATTTCCTCCTGTTAATAGAAATTCGCCCCACCCTTTTCTGTGTTCTTCTCTCATCCAGCACCCTTCCATGAGGGCTTGCATGTCCCGTAGGAAGCCTAAATTTCCTGACCTGTTAAATGAGAAGCAGTGATGTAGAAGAGTCAACGGCATTACATGAGAAGGGCCACACCTTCACATTTCTGCTCATGAAGACACAGGTCCACACATGGGCTTCATCCGGCTACTCATTTATGGGAAACTGATTAGCAGGGCTGAAAATGCTCAAGAGAGAGACAGAACTAGAGAAATTTCCAACGTAAGTTTCAGGGACCAACCCCCCTTCCAAAAGCAACAATGGAGCAAATGCATGAAGTCCCGCCTGGGAGTTGGTACTAGACTCCTCTGCAGCAGGAAAACACCTCCCATGTAGGTCATCAGGCCAACATAACAACCCCACGAAAGCCACAGGCTGCACCTGGCTCCTACACCTTCACCAAGGTCACAGGCTTAGGGGTGCCATGAGATCTTTAGTGAGAAGGAACTAGAGTGTATCAAATTCTAAACACCCTCTTTACAGTTGTGTGAAAACCTTTAGAAAACTTCACAAAATCCCTATTTGACCCTTTAGGAATTATTAAACTACAAGAATAGTACAGATTGGAGTAGAGAAACATTAAAGCAAGAACCAACACTACCCTCAACCTATCCCGAGGTTCAAAAAAAAAAACCACTAAGACTGTATTTAGTAAAACCACAAAATGGTAGTGGCTATATATACATATAATTCATATTACTGATAATATATTATATGTGTATGTGTGTATATATGTATATATGTACACATGCACATACATACACACACCTGAAAACCAAGAGTCAAGATCGTGCATGTGACCCACTGCAGAGCTAGGCTATCTGAATGGCAAGTCTTCCATCCATGAGCAAGTGAAGTCCCATGTCAGCCCTAACAGTCCATGTAGGAGAAAGGAGACCTGTAACAGCTATGAGATTTGCCCAGATAGTGAGGGACACCCCCAGAACAGCATACAAGTTTTCTGGGAGCTAACCGGTCCCCTTCCTCATTCTACCAGGATCACTTTACTCCTATAGGCAACAGAAGCAGCCTTCCCCTGTAGGAAGAGGGTTTCGGGAATGGTTAAGACAAATTCAATAAGCAAGCAGCTGAACAAGCGAGAAACATGGTTACCAGATGGTCACTGGTGAGAGACACATTGCAGCAGATACTTGAAGTTCATTTGAAAACAAGATGGTCCCACATTCAAGCCTTTACCTCAGTGTGCTTCCGAGTACACTTTCTGGCATAAACCGGATCAAAGTAAACAGAAAAAAAAAAAGACAACTGTATTATACAAAAATATTTCTACTATGATTCTATTTTAAGTAACCTGACAAATTGGCCTGTGAGTGCAGGAATCACAGCCATAATATTTGTTGGACTTAATCCACCTCTTCAATGCCAAATTTTTATACACAGGCACACACACACACACACACACACACACACACACACACGTATGTTTGCCCAGAATTGTGAATTTCACTGTGTCTGAAGTTCACCTGCAGCTTAGGTAAACAGTTATTCTTGGGGCAAAACTTACTCTGCCAAAGGCCTTCCCTGACCTAACTTCCTTTCTTAAGCAAACCTGGATGGTCTCAGCACACTGTAGCCTATCCCCTGCCCCTTCCCCACCACTCTGTCTCCTCACTTGCACCCCAGCAACCAACGCCCAACACCCGACTCCGGGCTGGGCAGCATTAAACCGGAATGAATGAGCTTCAACTCTAAGGACTTGCAAATTCCAAGTTCTCAAAGTTTGCTTTTGTTTTAAAATCTTACATCATTTCCCACGCGCGCACACCAGCATCCACTTTCTCCTACCACCATATTTAAGCCAGAAGGCTTGCCCTCCTAGAGACACAGGGGTACATTCTGTGTCCCCAGGAGCACCAGGCGCCCATGCCTGCCGGTCTGCCCTAGGGGCCGGGCGGCGCTGACCACAGGCTCGCTCGGGCACGTGGGCCGAGGCCGCCCGCCGGTCCCGCGCTGGGAGGAGCCCCGCGACCCCAGCCGGCTCGGCAAACAAAGGCCGGGAAGCGGTGCGGGGTGCAGGGACGCGGGGCTGCGGGAGCCGAGCTGCGGGCGGCGCGGGCCCGGAGGCGCGGCGCGGGGCGGGGCGAACGGGGTACTCACGGAGGTCTCGTCCCGGTACACGTCGGGGTACTGGAAGGACAGCATGGCCGGGGCCGGGCGCGGGCTGCGGGCGCTGCGGGCGAGGCTGGGCGCGGACTGCGGCGGAGGGCGGCGGGCGAGAGAGCGGGCGGGCGGGCAGCTGGCGGCCGGCGCGCACGGGCGGACTCGGCGGCGGGGCTGTACGCCAAGCAGGAAGACGCTGTCGGCGAGCCCGGGAGCCCCTCCCCGGCGGGCGGGCCCAAGCGGCGGCAAGAGGGAGAGGTGTCGCCGCGCGGGCGCCTGAGCGGGCGCACAGCTCCCTCTGCAGGCTCGCCGGCCGCGCCCGCGCCCGCGCCGCCAGGGTGCACGGAGGAGCACGCCCACGCTAGCGCGCCACGCCGCCCGGCGACCGGCCTCCCGCAGCCGCGCCCCTCGCCTTCCCTCTCTCCGCGCCGGCAAGGGAAACTTTGCCTCTTCCCCGACCCTGGCCTCCTTTCCCTCGCCTGCCACTTGGAGGACGGTACGCTTCAAGGTGAAGGTAGCACACCTCCCTCCACCCCAGCCCTTGATGGGCACGGGGAGCCCGGCCTCCAGGCTGCGGAGGTCCTTTGGAGGTGTTGCCAGGTCGATGGATGTGCCCGTGTTGGAGATTCACTGACTGACAGGGAACGAGGTGGGAGGGCTGCTGGTTATCTTGGGTCCTCTGCTCACCCTGCCTGCCTCCTCCCTTCTGCCCCAGGTTTTGTATTCTGAGCACCACTGTTCCTGTGCTGGAAAGAGGCAAGATACCAGCCTGACCCATGAAAATTGAATAACTGCACTTCTTTACCCCTGGGCTAACGATGGTTTGTGTTCGGGCCTCGATTTGTAGACTAATCCCTAAGAGGCCTTTTAGCCCCAGTCCTCATAGTATTGCGTGTGCCTAGTGTGTCCCTGCCTTCTTACCAGTCCTAGGGAGGAAAGGGCCATCAGAAAAAACCTGTTTTGTGGGAGACCTGGCTCTGGTGATTTCCAACAATCTAGACTCACTCTGTAGGCTAACACTCCTGAACCCAGCCGGCAGGGATTGCCAGGCAGTCCAGCACCTGCCTTCTGTGAGTGCTTCTCAAAGATTATCCCAAGGACACTCGACCCAGACAACAAAGAGTTGTTATGTTACCTCATTAAACTTTGATATGAAAACTGTTATTGTCCCAGTTTTACTGTTGAGATAAACTGGGCCTTTCTTTTCTTCAGAGTTTCACAAAGAGTAGGGTGTAAGAGAGAGAACCAGGATTTGGTCTCCGTGCTAACATTCATTTCTAACCCTCTGATGTCTTGCCCTCAGAAGGCAAAGAGAGATGCAGCCTGTAATTTGCAAGGGCACCCCTTAGCAGGAGAAGCTTGACTTTGACCACTTATAGCCCCGGAACTGCAGTAGCAGCCCTGTTTTTGGTCCCTGTTGCTGGGATGAAACACTGACTAAAACCAATGCAGGGAGGAAACGGTTTATTACTGCTTAGAGGTTACAAGCTCACTCACTTGGCTACCTACCTTTGTGAGCCCAAGCCTACCTGCTCAGGGATGGTACTTCCCACAGAGGGCTAGGCCCTCCTACATCTAATAGCAGTCAAGAAAATGCCCCAGTGGCCAATCTGATAGAAACAATTCTTCCATTGTTCCTTCTTCCCAGGTGTGGCAGGCTGCTAAGATTAGCTGTCACAATACCCAAGGAAGAATGGAGCCACAGATATCACTCACTTTCTTTCCTTTTAGTCAATCGAGTGCCCAGCTCCTTGGATCTTGATGAAAATGTGCAGTCCCTGATTGCACGCCCTTGATGGTTTCCAAGTTCTAGATCTGTGTTGTCCCTTTTAATACTGTGGCAAAGTCCGTTTAACAGAAACAGAAAAGAAATCTCAGCTACTTAAAAAAAAAAAAAAAAAAAACCCAAGGTTTACATTCTTCAGTTGGTCCTAAAGTCCACCACAACTATTCTAGAAATGGAGGTACTGTCTCCAGAATGAACACCAGAGTTCCTCCGTTACCATGGAGCATGATGGAGGGTACCTCCAGGGCAGCCTTTGGCAGCCTCTTAGTAGCATCACCTCAAACGTTGTCCCTCAGAGGCCGGCTAGTGATCAGGTACTTCTTTGTTGCTCAATACCATCCCACACTGCTCATCAAAGTGTTCCTCCTACGAAAGCATTGTAGTCTGTGAAAGAGGGTGGGGCGGGCACCAAAATCCAGCCCACCACTTGCCATACACCAACAGGCCCTGGCTATGTTCACCGGGAACAGGGAGTATCTGTGTTCTTGCAGGCCTGTCCTTGTCAAAAGACATTTTTCTGATTTCCACAGGAGTTCTGCCCTTTAGTACCCCTCAGAAATGATGCTGCATTCAGCATCCCTTAGGAATGATGCTGGAGCTATTGTTTTGAATGATCTACATTTCCATTTGACCCCAGTTTCCAGGCAGGAAGTTAACCACATCACTGTCATGCAGTCCTTTTGGCTGCCTTCCTGTGAAGGTGTATGTAAGGTATTTCCCAGGGTTGCTGTTATTGAAAATTCACATGCATTTTTGTGTACCTAACTCTGCAAGTTATTAGGAGTGTGACATGGTCTTAGGAAGAGTGAGGTCCTCTTTCAGGCCAAAGCACTAACAGCTTCATCTCTAACTTTTAGAGTCAATATTGTCATATAAAGATCTGGAAAATTTTGGACCCAATGATTTCATAAAATTAAGATTATTTCTAAGTGAGAGCTACCCTATGAGCAAACATGCAGAATGTAGGAAGGTGGTGACATTTCATTTATATTTTAATAAATAAAGCTTGCCTGAAGATCAGAGAGTACAACAGCCCCACTGGTCAGCCTTCCAGACCAGACAGTGGTGACATACACCTTTAATCCCAGTAGCACTAGTTTGCCATAGAAACCGGGTGATGTATGCCTTTAATCTCAATGGTGCACACCTTTATTCCCAACCCTGGAGAGGAATATAAGACGGGAGGAGACAGCTCTCAGAATCTGAGATTCTTGGAGGTAGAATCGCCATCTCAGACTGAGGTAGAGGTAAGAGCCAGTGGCTAGCTGTTTTGATTTTCAGGTTGAACTCCAATTTCTGTCTCTGGGTTTTTATTAATTGAACTACGTAGGATCTTCACAAGTGACTCTGAATTAGTGAAATTTCCCTGAGGAGTGCTGCCCATATGTCATAAACAGATGGAGTGATCATCTATCCAGTGAAAGGATTTTCATAGTTTTCTCTGTTTCAAACACTTCCTGGACACAGATGTGAAGTGAAGGCCTGTCACCCATGCTGAATCCCTAGACTGACCATTCCATGCACTGTAACGTTCTGATGAAGTCTCAGTTGTCTTTGAAGGCTATGAGCGATATGTGGAGATGTAGGTCTACACCTCATTCTGCCTCTGCTGAACTAAACACTGAAAGAGCCCAGGGTTGAATTCAACCCAGATAACAATGTGGGCAGAGGAAGCTGACCATAGAACTTTACGGCATTTCTAATGAAGTTCCAAAGTTAGTCGTGTTTGTGATTGGAAGAGTCTTTTCTGTGTTGTTATAGGAGAGAATTCAAGTATGATTCCACATGTAAAATGAACTTTGCTTATTTATAGAGAACAATTATATCTTCTAGTCATCTGCTGTTTTAAATTAAGAACTGAGAACTTAAAACAATGAAAACTATCAGTTCAAAATTACTGGCTACAAAGTTAGATCTGTAGGAGAATAAGGAAGATCATGAGAAGAAAGAAAATAAGATAATGAAGCTAAAAAAAAAACAACAACACTGGTTTCCTAATGCCAAGAAAGATTAACAGAAACACACACACGTGCACACACACACACATGTACATGCACGGGCACACACACACACGTACACACACACAGAGACCATATAAAAACATGCAGAAAAACTCAAAGCTAGGCACGCTTTACTAAATGGTTCCCTTGTACGCACTCATGAGCCATCACCCTGCAAAGAATGATTGCATCAGAATTGTCTGTCACAAAAGGCCATCTTTGAAGGAAAGCATCCAAACACTTTTGGAAGACCTAACTTAGAGTTCTGTGATTCAATCAACACAATGTAACTCAATCAACTAAGCAAAGGGACTCTGCTGGCTGGGGGTTTGTTATCATTCAACAATGTTTTCACACCTTTGGCCTCTGTATTGAAGCTCGAGTCTGTAAATTACCTTTTCTAAGTTCTCTCATTAGCTTATTATTTTTTTCAGGTTCTATCAAAGGAAGGAAATAGATTAGAGGAGGGAATAAAGAAAGACACTTCTTTCTTTCAGTTATGTCTGCCGAGGGCAGGAAGCTGCAGCTCACTGTGCAGTAGTTCTGGTAGGTCAGTAAAGTGGGGTGGGAACATCCCAGGAGCACCTGCGGCTACCTGAGAAGTTTCAAAGGGATGGAAAGTTGCCAGGCTCTTGTGGAATCAGTGAGAGTGTGGACTTTGGTTTTCTTACATCCTAGCCACAGTAATAAGTGTGATAAAAAGTAATAAACAGTAATTCTGGCTGCTTAAAATATCTAACGTAGTTCCTGTTTGTCTTCCTTGACACCCTCTACCATGAATATAAGCGATAGAAAATGACTAAAAATATATTTAGGCTGTCTGTGGGGTTTATGTATTTGAAAAATAAAGCATAGAACATGAATGGCTAGAGAGTAAATGTTTCAAGAGAGAAACAAAAAAATTACCCCCCACACAGTAAGTCGCAAGGAATTAATAACAAAAATGACCAACTAAATTTGGAAATAAAAATCTAAGTTTTAGAAATGGAAAAAAATTGCTAAAATAAAAATTATGGATAGGCTAAATATGTAGCTAGAATTAGTAAACTGGAAGAAATCGCCATGATCATAAACACAGGTAAGCAAGGGGTGTGAAGAAAGGGAGCCATGAAATATCAAAGTAAAGAAATTTAAGTATTTCTGTAGGTTAACGAAAAAGATGGCCTTTAAGGAGAAGTGAAAAGGTAAGACAGGTACTGAGGAGCTCCACAGAACAGTTCCTCTTCAGCTGAAATGTGGATAAGCAACACAAAAGGCAAGTAGACAGAAGATACCAATGGACAATTTGTACCAATTGAAACACAGTCAGCAAACTCTCAGAGATGAACAGTCACATTAAGAACTTGGAAAGCTAGACATGGTGGTGTACACCTTGAATTCGGGCACTTAGGACGCAGAGGCAGGCCACTCTGTGAGTGGGAGGCCAACCTGGTCTGCACATTGCGTTCCAGGTCAGCCAGGGCTACACAGGGGGCTGGGACTGGGGAGAAAAGGAGTAGGAGAGAACTGGGAAAAAAGAAACCACAATCACCGTGATGTTTATATTCTGCCTATCCAGGACATAGGAAACATGCAGTATCACACACCAAGGATGCAAATCTTAAATAGTGCTGATGGGAACACAAACTGCTAAAACCACATAACACTTTATCTTATGAAAATCAATGTAAAATGTAAATACTAAGTGGTACAGTCTTTAGGAGCAAATATACCACCATAATGAAAGCTTTAAATTTCTCCTTGGTTTTGTTTGGTTTTTGGTTTTTCAAGACAGTACCCTGGCCATGCGGCCAAGAAAAGAAGATGGATTTCAGGACACTGACAAGCTCCTGCCTCATTCAGGCTTGAAACAAACACACATACACACACACAGACTACATTGTAAGCTGCACATGCTGGCACTGCAGCAGGAAGATTGTGAGTTTCATCGCAAATCTGAGAGCTACCTAACAAGATCTGTCCTGAAAACAACAATGAAGCAAATACAAAACGTCTTAAGGAATCAAAATCCCATCTTAGAAAACCTTTGATAAAGGTTTGACAAGTTGACTCGTAAGTTAAACATGGATATATATATATATATATATATATATATATATATATATATATGTATATGAAAGAAATTTAAACGGAGTTGTCATATAATAAGAGAGACCATACCCCAACTAGACATCTTATGCTACCAGGTAAAACCTCCAGTGCCAGGAACGACTTGTTGAGTCACTGGTGAAAGGGGCACCATTGACCCCACCCCCACCCTCAACACTACAGGCTTTTGCCAAGGCTATTGTTAATCTCCATAACATGTGGCAAAGTTCTATTGCTAAAGAAACAAATAAGTCATCAAACTTGGTGAAATCAAGCTGGTGCCCAGCTAAGAGCTTCACCCTAACTGTGGTAATTTGAATAGGTATGGCTCTCATAGACGCGTGTATTTGAATGCTTGGCCCATAGGGAGTGGCAGTATCACAGCAATACAGTAGTCCTTGGTGTCAATAGAAGTCCCTGGTACCAACTTCTATTGGTACCAGAGACTTGGGTACTGCTGTCATAGGCCTGACTATACGTTTGTTTGGAGGAATATGGACTTTGGCACCAGGGATTAGAAAAGCAATTGAACACTTTAAGTGGTGTTTAATGGACCATTCTAGAAGGAACATGGAAGACAGTGGTGCTGAGGGTGATTTGAACTGTGGGCATCTGGATCAAGAGGAAAATTAATCATCGATATCACCCAGCTACAAACCCTGCAACCTACAACACTGATCTGCCTGCAAGATATACTGTGCAATTGAAAGACCTGGATAAATCCAGACAGACCCCCCCCCCACACACACACACACCAGCAGGAAGAGAAGAATCAAAAATCCAGGATTAGCCGGTTAGTGACTGTGTTTCAGGAACTAGCTGAAGATAAAGTTGGATTGTAATCTTGAGAATAATCTTGAGAAACAGGGAGTATCCCCCTTGTGATTATCATTGTACTGTTTTAGGAACTAGCTGATTATGACCTTGGGAGTGGTCCTGAGAGGCAGGGAGTTGCCCCCTTGTGACCATCACTGGATTTTTGGAATTTTCTATGACCCTTTTGGATTACTGGGCTGTGGTTTCTTCCCTTAAAAACTCCTTCTCCCGGTCACTCGGGGTCGAACTCTTCCCCTGCGTGGGTTATGAGTCTCAGCCCCAGTGCACTGGTTCCGGTCCCATCTCATCATTAAAGCCTCGTGTGATTGCAGCAAGGACGGTCTCTCGTGAGTTACTGGGGGGGGGGGGGTCGTGTTATCCCGAGACTTGAGTGAGAGTCTCCCCAGCACTGGGGGTCTTTCACAATAACTGCACAAATGTTATGGGAATAACCAACCACTTTCTGATTGGATTCAAGGGCCACTCCATGAGATGGAACCCTTACCTTATTCTGCTAAAGTGGTCAAGAACCTACTTCTATTATTCTGCTAAAAGGACATGGCAACAAAGTGACTCCTGGTGACATATTGCTATACCCATAGATAAAAACATTGTTCAACACTCATCAGAGAAGCTGCTTCTTTTAATGGATCGAAATTAACACAGAAACCCACAACTGGACAATGTGCAGAGTGAGAGACTTTGGAGCACTCAGCCTTAAATGGGACGTCTTTATCAAACTCCTCCCCTTAAATCTCAGGGATCTATATGGAAGAGGAAATAGAAAAATGATAAGAACCAGAGGTAGGGGATGACTTCAAAGCAATGGCATCATCCAGACACAGCTAGGCTGATATACATGTGAACATGGCATTATCCAGACAAAGCAGGACTGATATACATGTGAACATAGCATTATCCAGACAAAGCAGGACTGATATACATGTGAACATGGCATCATCCAGACACAGCTGGGCTAATGCACATGTGAACACGCAGAGACTACAATAGCAAACATAAGACCTGCACAGATTTAAACCAGACAAAATCCCAGGGCAGAAAAGGAAATGTGGACCCTAACTTCCACCCCCAAATCAAGAAACTATTTGCAATTTATACTTGCAAAAAAGTCCATTTTGTCCAGTGGAGTGTCACTGGGTATATCAACCACACTCTAGAGCAGGCCTCATAACCAGGAATTGTTGGCCAACACAAACTGAATTCCATAGTTTTTTGTGTGCTTTCTGTTTCATTTAGGGTTGGGTGTTTTTTTGTTGCCCACTTGTTTTATTTTTGTTTGTTTTAGTTTAGTTTGTTTACATCAATTTTATTTTTTTGTTTTGAGAAAAAGAAAGCATGAGAAAGAGAGAAAAAGCATGAAGTTAGTGGATAGGGAGGTAAGTAGGACCTGCAAGAGTTGGGGAAGGAATATGGTACAGCTATATTGTATAAAATGTTATAATTATTTAAGACTTTTTAAAAATTAGTTCGAGTCCAGCCTGGTCTACAAGAGCTAGTTCCAGGACAGGAACCAAAAGATATGGAGAAACCCTGTCTCAAAAATCCCCCCCCCCAAAAAAAAATTAAATGAAAATTTTAAGGTAAATAGTAAATGATACTATGGATAATACAGGGAAATATGAGAACATTACAAATAACTTATGCAAACATATTTGAAAAAGTGCATGTTGTAGAACTTGTAGAACACTTTGAAAAGTGGAATCAAATGAAAACCTGAATTGACCTATACCAGTCAAGACATTAATAATAGAGATTTTTCCCCACCAAAAGCTCATAAAAGGGTATCTCCTAGTCTATCAAGAAACCTAGGGGGAAGTTAGGAAGTCTTTTTTTTTAAAAAAAAAAACAAAAAGATTTATTTATTATTATGTACACAGTGTTCAGCCTCCATGCCTGAAGGCCAGAAGAGGGCACCGAATCTCATTATAGATGGTGGTGAGCCACCATGTGGTTGCTGGGAATTGAACTCAAGATCTCTGGAAGAGCAGTCCATGCTCTTAACCTCTGAGCCATCTCTCCAGGAAGTCCTGAGTATAGCAAAGGGGGAGGAATTGCAGAGCTCTGTATTATGGGGTGCTGGTGGCCATGTCAGAGGAGCAGCAGAGGGCAGTTGACTTTGAGGTGTCAGCCCACCAGGAGGAAAATCCCTAATAGGTGAATCTCAGATTGGCAAGGCCCCAAGACCACAGACTCCAGAATCTTTTGCTTCCGCTGTGCCTTTGAATGCTTTCTGCAGCCATCTTTCTCTAGTATCTGGCATGATGTGAATGGGTGTGGGGAGATCCCCACTGCCTTCAATGTAGTGTGTTTATCTCATGGAAATATCTCATTCTACTGGGCATTTTTACTTGTGGATTATTATGAAGATGATTCCTTCCTAAGATGCACTGTCTAATTGATAATCATAATGTTAGTTTATATAGAATCTCGATGATAAAAAATAAGATAAGGGAGTCTCACACAACTGTAACACATGGGTTTCTCTTGAGGAGCCAAAAAAACTGTGACTTAGGTTAATGATTAAAAAAAACAATTGAGTCCCAGTAGCCCAGATAGTTTCAATTCTTTTAATCTTAGTGCTGGAAGATGTGTTCACAGTTTTCGGAATGCATCATAGCTGAAACAAAGCTTTGAAAATAATTTAAAGTTAAACTAAGATTTTTACCAAATAGCTTTGAGGTAGAAAACCCAAGAAGATAATTTAAAATTTTAGAAAGGAACATAGTTGAATGTGGAACTCATTAAGGTTGGGGAACAAGAACAAAGCAGCCCAATTATCACTAGCTGAAGTGCCTTTCTTGCTAGGATGAGTTGATGATCAAAGGTGATGATAAATTCCTTGTACCCATTTTTGCCCTCAATATCCTGATGTTAGAAACTATTGATGAGTGGGTATACACACTAAAGATTTAAAGTAGAGCTGGCTGATTATTTAGATTTGTGGTTCTTTTAAGAGACCCACATTGGAGCACCGGACTGAAATCTCAAGGTCCAAATCAGGAGCAGAAGGAGAGAGAGCACAAGCAAGGAACTCAGGACCACGAGGGGTGCACCCACACACCGAGACAATGGGGATGTTCTATCAGGAACTCACCAAGGCCAGCTGGCCCAGGTCTGAAAAAGCATGGGATAAAACCGGACTCGCTGAACATAGCGGACAATGAGGACTACTGAGAACTCAAGAACAATGGCAATGGGTTTTTGATCCCACTGCACGTACTGGCTTTGTGGGAGCCTAGGCAGTTTGGATGCTCACCTTACTAGACCTAGATGGAGATGGGTGGTCCTTGGACTTCCCACAGGACAGGGAACCCTGATTGCTCTTCGGGCTGATGAGGGAGGGAGACTTGATGGGGGGAGGGGGAGGGAAATGGGAGGCGGTGGCAGGGAAGAGGCAGAAATCTTTAAGAAATCAATCAATCAATCAATCAATAAAAAAGATTTCTTATAAGATTAGCTTTCTTTTTTATTTTTTAATAAGGTTACCTTTCAAGATAAGTAATAAAGTGATTGGTTTTTTCTTTATAACTGCAAAACACAGCCTGCCAGTAAAAGAATATCTGGCTGATTACACATTGTTAATCTATAACAAGTTGCTTGGGTATGTGGAAAGTCCTTCTGTGTTTGTGTTGCTTTTATTGGTTAATGAATAAAGAAGCTGCTTTGGCCTGTGATAGGGCAGAATAGAGCAAGGCGGGAAAACTAAACTGAATGCTGGGAAAAAGTTGGCAGAGCCAATGAAATGCTATGTAGCTGCAGCAGGAGACAGATGTGCTGGAACATTGATGATAATTCATAGCCACGTGGTAATACACAGATTAATAGAAATGTGTAAATTTAAGATGTAAGAGCTAGCTAGAAAGACGCTTAAGCTATTGACCAAACAGTATTGCAAATAATATAGTTTCTGTGTGTTTATTTCAGGTCTGAGTGGCCAGGGAACAAACAAGTGGCCTCCTCCTACAGGTTTGAATGTATGTGGGTTCTTAGATAATTTGTTTTTCACATGTAGTACATAAAATGTCTAATGAGAGGGATATGGAAAACATTCTGATTTTTACTTGTATTCATTATAATCATTCACTTGAAAAACAGAATGTAACCACATTCTGTTTTTTCTCTTAATCCACTCAAATATAAAAGTCTAGTATGTGCCAACTCTGTGGATTCCCTCTGAGCCCTGCACTGCTGGAGACTGGCCCTCCAGGCAGTGTTAGTGGGGTAAAATCTGTTGAAGACTGGAAGAGAGAAGCTAGATGTGGTAGTGCATTGAGAGGCTGAGGTCCTGAGACAGAATTGCCCAGAGTTTGAGGCCATCTTGGACTACATGACAAGACCTCCCCCTTCCCTTCTCTTTCATACACACGAAAAAGGAGGAGGAGGAGGAGGAAGAGGAGGAAGAGAAGAAGAAGAAGAAGAAGAAGAAGAAGAAGAAGAAGAAGAAGAAGAAGAAGAAGAAGAAGAAGAAGAAGAAGAAGAAGAAGAAATTATAAATATGCAAAGGAGAACAATAAAATGAAATAGATGCTAGGTCATACCACATTAAGACACCAACTAAAATTTATTAAAGGCTTAAATATAATTTTTAAAATTGTCAAAGATTACAAGAAAAGATAAAAGAAAGGCCCCCGTGTCATTGGTTTAGGCAATGACTGTTTGCACAGGCAACAAAAGTAGAAGGGATCAGCAGTGTCATCACAGGCAGACATGTGTGTGCAGAGAAACCACCAAGTGAGTGAAGGGAAACCTACAGAATAGGAGTAATATTTGCCAACCACACATTTAATAAAGGGTTAATATTCAAAATGACTAAGGGATTCAAACACCTTTATATCATGAAAACAAATAATCTGATTTTGAATGGATAATCAGCCAGGTGTGGTGGCACACAGCTGTTCTGTTAGCTGCCAAGGAGGAAGGCATCCTTCTAGATGTAAATCTACCTAGAACAATGAACACCTTTGTCCCAGCATTTCCAGAGTACAGCCCCTTCTGTGAAATTTACTCTATTTTCTCTTAGACATTAGTTCATCCTTTAGCCAATCGCTGTGGCCAAAGAACTAAAATTTGAATCATGCTTTGTCGCCTTACCTTCAGGATCCTGTCATAAAACTGATGGAGAGAAGGATACTGAACAACAGTATAAAAAAATGATAACTTCAAAGTGAACGAGGAAGAAGTGAACTTGTCTCTGATGGCAGTTGATTGCATGAAAACCCCGAAGTGATGACAAAAACTCTTGGAAATGATAAACAAATTCTTTAAAGTGGCAGAACACAAAGTCAAAGAGGAGACCTAGGGGCGCTGCACTGCCTGGTTTCCAAAGACACTGCAAAGCTGTGGTTAGGAGAACAGCACATTATTGGCATGAACACAAAACTATGGTCAGTGGAATGGGGTGCAGAGTCCTGGAATAAGGCCATGGACCTACTGACCAGTAGATTTTGACAAAGGTGTCAGGAACACACAACTGAGAAAGGGTAGTCTGCACAATAAATGTGAGGAAAGCAGGCTCTCCACAACAGAAAAAAATGAGGTGGGGCCGTTACCTCACCCCTCAAACAAGAATCCACTCAAAAGATTTAAATCCTAAAGGCTCAATTTCAAGGCTTAGTTATAAAAAGAATAACTAGAAAATTCATGAGATGGAAACACTATCAGGCTGATTTTCAAGAGTATAATCCAAAAGTACAGCTAGCAAAAGAAAAGTAGGCAAATAGGATTGCATCAAACCGAACTTTTTGTACAGCATAGGAAACATCATGGTGAAGAGACAAGTTACAGGTGGGAGGAAATATTGCAAGTCACACTTTAGATACAAAATCAGTATCCAAGAAACAGAAAACATCAAACAACTCGACAGAAAGGAAACAAAAATAAGCCTGCAAATAACTTGATTTTAAAATGTGCAAAAGACATGAATAGAAATTTCTCAAAAGATATACAAATGGCCAGCAAGGACGAAGAAAATGCTTATTATCAATAATCAAGGGCTGGGCAGTGGTGGCTCTTGCCTTTAATCCCAGCACTCAGGAGGCAGAGGCAGGTGGATCTCTGTGAATTCAAGGCCAGTTCAAGGTCTACGAGAGCTAGTTCCAGCACAAGTCCCAAAGCTACAAAGAAACCCTGTCTCGAAAAACCACACACACACACACACAATCAAGGAACTTCAAACAAAAACCACAGTGAGATACCCACCTGGTATAATAGCTTCCATTGTAAAAGAGAGAAAGTACTGGAAAAGTGACTCAGTAATTAGGAACAACTAATGTTCTTTCAAGGACCCAGATTTACGGTTTACAACATCCGTATTGTGTCTGACAACCATCAGTTTCAAAGGATCGGGTACCCTATTTGGCCTCTGAGGGCATCAGGCATACACATAGTCACATACATACATACAAACATGCAGGCAAAATATGCACACACATAATATAAAAATAAATCATATAAAGAGAAAGATAATAATTGAGGACATGAATTAAAAGAACTTTTACTGTTGATGGGGATCCAAATTAGCACAGCCATTTTGGTAAGCAGCGCAAAGTTTCCTCAAAATGCTAAAGGTACAATTAACATATACGCCAACAATTCCACTACTGGGTAACAGCTAATGGGTATAAGATCACTATGTCAAAAGTATACCCTCATTGTCACGCTCATTGCCCTTTTTATAATAGGCAAGATAGGAAATCAACTTTTAACTGCTCTGAATACTACTTAGCTTTAAAAAGAAGGAAATCCAGCCATTTGTGTCAGCATAGATAACACTAGAGGACACTGTAATGTCTTGCAATGAGCCAGGCCCAGGGAGATACATACACTAACATCTCATTTATGTGTGAAATCTCAAGCAGGCAATCCTAGCTAAAGAGAGTGGAGTCTTTGTTACAGAGACCAGAGGAGTAAGAGGGGATTGTGGAGTGTCAGAACACAAAATTCGGGTTCAGTAGGAAGAAATATAAAAAGAAGAAAAAGGTGGGAGTTCTAGACAACATATTTTTGACCCCCTTGGCCAGTTTCCAACCACAGAGGGAAGACACAAAGTCCCCACTCTGAGGCAAAGGCGCCCCCCAGGCTGAAGACAAAGCTTCAAACCATTCTCTGGGACCAAGGGTCCAAGAACCCAGGCGGGCTTGAAGACACCAAAGTCAAGGTGTAAATTCTCGCGTTTGAGGCAGGACAAGCCAGAGCTTGCGTTGTTTGCGATTCGCACAACAGAGCAGGGTGCAGACAGGCACAGGAGGGCCGTCCTGATAGCTTCACGAAGCTCATGGCATTCACAATCAGCAGTCATTTGTGAGTTATTTAGGAGGCAAGACGTGCCGATTCCCCGGTAAGGAACTGCTCAGGGCCAACGCACCAGCAGTCATGCTGACGGCCTTAAAGGGAAGATATTCCGGCTTTTATAGGAACGAAGGAATGTTTCGTTGCTTATGAGTGGAAATGCTCATTTGCCCCCTCCCTGAAGTCCTTGGAACCTCAGGAAATCATCCCCATGCATTTCTCCCCATTTATTGGGAGAGACTCCTGGGTGCTGGACGTGGATGGGTATGTGTTTATGCCATAAGTTCTGGGGTTCACCTGTAGATACTCATAGCTTAAGGGTCTCCTGGATGTCCCCTGGCTCTACAATTCAGACAGTGCAATTTGGATTTAAAGGTAATTTAGTAAAATTTACTCACTGTTCTCTGTATACCACCTATGGGGAAAAAAAACAAAACCTCACACATGAACCTTTTCCTAAGGAGAAGTCCAAGGGATTGAAGTCCAGAGGATAAAGGAAACAGTGCCTTCACATTGCCACCATGGAGGAGCAGGACAGGACATCCTGTAGTCTAGTCCTCACAACTTCAAAGCCTACTCATCAGGAATAGTGAGCTCTCAGACAATTCCTCATCTTTTTAAAGCAGTCGATTTCACGGGCAATCCCTCACTCCGTATTCTCCAATAAGACAAACAGGCGTCTGCTAAATTCTTAAGCACCTGTCCTTTGGAGTCTCAAAATTCAGTGCACTGCCCCCTGCTGGCCTGACTCAGATTTGTTCCCTGACTTTCTTGAAGGTGGCTCCTTGGTAGACTTTTCATCCTGTTGGTAAGTAACAGATGACAGCCTTGTCTTAAATGGATTTTCTTGACCTACCTGTTTGCCTCTGGCTAGCTTTGCTTGCAGGGTGAAACTTTTAATGCAAACAGAACCTAGCAAATGACAGGCTCTTTTGCAAAAGTTTTCTAAGGCTCCTGAAAAGTGAGACTTCACTTCTGAAAAACTCCCCAACTCAGGGCCCAATCCCTATAGCTCTACGTTGTTCCAAAGCCCAGATCTCAGGTTTATTCTACTTTTTAAGCCACAGATTCTCGCGTGGTCCTTGAGTATATTACCACCTAGACCTTAAAGGGGACTTAAGAGACTTGCCTGGGGATCCCTTGATTTTCCTATGACATCAAGTACATCTAGTTTGTTCTGATTGTGCCTTTCCCCCAGTCACTTACCACAAGAGCCTTGTCCCTTGTTCATACCTCAGGGTGACTGTGTCTTCAGGAAGAAGTCATAGCTTACTTTTTCAAAGATTATCTACTAATAAATCAATTTATTATCATGAAACAGTAAATCAGGTGTGCTACTGAGAATTCACCTGGTAACTCACAATGTCAAAATAATATTTTTAAAATGTCTTTACCTTCCTAGACTCGGATATTCAGAAATCCATGAATCCTAGATTTTGTTTCGTATTCACTGGCCTTCAGGATTTGGCATTGCACTCAAATCAACTGTCCTTCAGAGTCATATCTCAGTCTCCACCCTGAGGTTGACCTGTCTTTTGCCAAAAGGATTTCAAAGATCCCCATTCCCCATATACATTCAATCCTCTCATTTGCATTGGTCTTTCTGGTTTTTTTTTTTTTCTGAATTTTTTCAGAGGAAAAAAATGCTTCTTCTTAGGCACATGTGAGTACACCCTGGAAACTGGACAGAGGAGTCATGCCGAGTCTAAAGGCAAACAACAGGTCAAGGTTCAGAACCTCACCTCGGTTTTCCTTTAATAATAAAAGCCCTTTCCAAAGAAGATAGTCATATAACAAAAACACATACGTAACATCTGTGTTCAAGGGAAAGAAACAATGGAGTTACAAAAGATGCAAAGGATATAAAAATATCACCTAGTTCCCAAACACTATCAATAACTAGTCTTAGGATTTTGATGACTGCTTTGAAAGTAAGTCTTAATAGTATCTATTCAATGCAAGCTCCATTCCAGGCACCATGCTACAACTAGCCATAAACAAGATATACACAGCCCATGCTCTCAAGGAACCGAGATTCAGAAGGGGACAGTGTCGGGCAACTATGACTTAGTGCTTTCCAGCCTTTATGACATGGTACTGTGGGAGCAGTGGTCTCCTGAGTTTTGGAGAGCTGTCTAGTAATGATTAAGCTGAAATCTCAAGAATGTGTAAAGGTAAAACAGATACGGATCTGGAGGGAGGATGGGATGGGGAGAGACAGTGAAGAGTGTTTAGGGAACACTCTGTGGGGATGGCAGGAGTTAAGAGGAATGTATATAATTGAGGGGATACGAGAGCTCGGGGTGGTCGGTGCACATGTGCAGAGTAGTGCAGGAGCCAGGAGAGAAGTCGGAGGAGAAAACAGGTTTCCTATATTCCTTGTAAGAAGGAAAGTAGAGCAACTTACTTAATAGTAAATCACCTCTATGATGTGCAGGTCCGATAACGTGATTGATGTGATCAAAATTATGAATGGGGATAGGCCTTGCTGCAACAAGAGTTCAATGACCCCGGAAACAGAAAGTTCATTTCCTTCTCAAGTCCTAGGACTTGAGTGGTTTCAAGTCAGCACACAGAGATCAGAAAGAGAAACACCGGCTCAGTGTATTACAGTCTTCTGTCTCTACCAAATTATAAAGAAATCTGAAAAGTGGACCCTGGCCATGCGGCCAAGAAAAGAAGATGGATTTCAGGGACACTGACAAGCCCCTGCCTCAGTTGGGACAGAAAAGCCCCTGCTCAACTCCCAGAAGAGTCTCTGCTCTGTCACCTCTGCCTTTCTCCTGTCCTTTGTCCCCGTTTCATTTCCACGTTCCTCACATTGGTGTACTGAGGCCCTCTTGGGTTATTTTTGCCAACCCTAGTCTTTCTGCGATGACTTTTGTACTTCGGTCAGCAACGAGCTGTTTGTTTGCCCTGCTTGTCCTGCTTTGAGAAAGCAGTCCAGCCTTACTGGTCAGCTGGACGAACTAGACATTCTGGTTGGTGAATCAGCAGGTGGCACTCTGTGTCAGCAAGACACCCATTCTAACGCCACACGCATGCAGTGAACGCCTGGATTCAGTCACGCTCAGGGGAACCCGACAACACTGGCTCTCGTGACCTACTTCCTCAAGACTTCATCTTTCAAAAGAGCGACTACGCCCAGGTTGACCAGTGGGTTGTTAACACAGGGATGTCAACATGCTCTGAACCGACTGCCAACAAAAGCATTCCCTTTGTGCCACGCTTTCTTCATAATGGACTCAGAAAGGACAAAGAAGTTTGACCTGTCTGGGTTGGAGAGCGGCAAGCCGCTGTCCTCAGGGTTTCTCTCCAGGAGGTGAAGAAAGAGGCCTGGGTGTTTTAAAATGAGAGTTGAGGTGACTGCCCTCATAACCACTAATTAGTCCTATTTGCTCCTAGCAAACCAGCTCCCCTTCAAAGGCCTCATTGTTTGGCTGCTTCTGTCTTTCACTTCTGTCACCTGCTGAGGTGTCCTTTCACTCGCTATCTTCCAGGTTGTTTTCCACAACACTGTGAAGGTGCGGATGAAAGTGTTTAGAGGCAGATGTGGAGATGGGTCTCTTCTATGCACGACACTAACGCTCACAGCAGTATAAAGGGACAGGGACTATCTTAGTGAGGAAGTTATCTGTGCACGCCTGTGGGTCTGTTTCTTTTTGTTTATGTCCAAAAACAGACATTTAGAGATCATATGTCTATGGTCACGACTCATAAAGACCTCTGTAGTAATGATAAGCCAATAGTTTCATAGGTAATATTTCTAAGCTAATCTGAATGCTAGGGCTCTCCTTTTGCCTTCATTAATATATAAGCTTCTAGATATCCAAACAAGGGATGAGTTTTCCCTGATGCTAATTTGTAGTAAGCATTGTAATTATGAGAGATCAGTATTTTTCTATTACCTAAAACCATCACTATTGACAGCTGATTCTTAGTCATAATTCAAACTAAGCCATCTGTATGAATACAGCAGTACTAGCTTTCTCAATGCCCATCTTTTATTTTGTTAGTCTTAAAAAAAACACATTTTCCTAAAACTTTTCTTCCAAGAACCCCCTTTCTATTTACCTCAATTAGATGCATGATTTTTTCAATACATTGTATCTGTAGCATAGATGTGGCTGCGCTCTCAGAGCATTCAGGCTCTAGAAGCCACATGACGTGAAGTTTAACAAACCCCAAATCTCAGTGACTTAAGTCAATGAAAGTGTGTTTCTCTCTCATACTGCATGTCCAGTGTGGGTAGGACAGGCGCTCTTGTACCTGTTTATTCAGATAAGGACCAGATCCAGGGCTCCATTCTAATGCATGTGCAATCAAGGACCAGATCCAGGGCTCCATCCTAGTGCGTGTGCCAGCCAAGGACCAGATCCAGGGCTCCATCCTAGTGCGTGTGCCAGCCAAGGACCAGATCCAGGGCTCCATCCTAGTGTGTGCGCCAGCCAAGGACCAGATCCAGGGCTCCATCCTAGTGTGTGCGCCAGCCAAGGACCAGATCCAGGGCTCCATCCTAGTGTGTGCGCCAGCCAAGGACCAGATCCAGGGCTCCATCCTAGTGTGTGCGCCAGCCAAGGACCAGATCCAGGGCTCCATCCTAGTGCGTGTGCCAGCCAAGGACCAGATCCAGGGCTCCATCCTAGTGCGTGTGCCATGACTATCCTGTTTGAGAAGCACTGGAATACATCGGGGCTTGGAAATCTTTTCTTAGAAGTGTGTGTATGTGTGTGTGTTTTGTTTGTGCTAGGTTGGCCAAAGGAAAGTCAGAGCCGCAGGTAGCTATACACCAGTAAAAATGGTTAAACAGACAAGTACTGTAGTAGGAGCTGTAGGCTGAGTTCCTGCCACCCAGCTCCCTGGGTCGCCTGGCTACCTTATGCCCTGAAATAACAACACACAAACTGTATTCATTTAAACACTGCTTGGCCTATTATATCTAGCCTCTTCTAGGCCAATTCTCACATATTAATTTAGCCCATTTCTAATAATCTGTGTGGCACCCCAAGGTGCGCTTACCGGGAAGATTTTAGCCTATGTCCATCCTGGGTTGGAGCTTCATCGCGTCTGCCCTGGGGAGCAGCTTCTCTTCCTCCCAGCATTCTGTTCTGTTTACTCCACCCACCTATGTTCTAACCTATGAGGGCCAAGCAGTTTCTTTATTATTTAACCAATGACCTTCCTCCATCAAAGTACCTCCTTCATTTCGATATATTTCACAATAAAGAGTCCCACACATCTCAGAAAGGAAAAAAGGGTAGGCAATGACTTCTTAGATACATAATATACATTTTGTACATAATAAATCTCAACTTTTATAGATAAAAATGTTAAGATCCAATAAACTTCAGTTAGTTTAGATTATCACGATTATTACTTCCTTTTGCCTTTTTTTTAAAAAAGAAGTTTCCTTATGGAGATTGTATACTTGGTGATTTGTAACCACAGATTTTAGCAACTGTGGATTGAAAGTTTTTGCCAAAATACTTGTATCTGCACCAAACATGTCCAGATTTTCTCTTGTCATTAGGCCCTGACCATTCAGTAGAACATTCATTAGTAACTTTTACACAGTGTCAGGTATTACATTGCATTTAGAGGTGATTAACACACACAGGTGGTTGCACAGATTCTATGCAAACACTCGGTCACTTTGGGTGAGGAATGAATGTTGGCGGATTTTGCTTACCTGGGCTTGGTTAGTGATGGGGAGGCCTGGATCCAGTCTTCTGAGGATACCAATAGATGACTGTATTTGAATTGGTGAAATTAACAATCAAACATTTTGTCCTAATCCTGGTGCTTAGAGTCATGGTAACAAAACAGTATTTCTCCAGCTCTGTCATTGTCACAGTAGTTGAGAGAACTTCAAACCTCTTCAGAGCTTCTCCAGAGTAACTCCAGGCATCACCTGTGGTATTTCTGCGTGCTAATAAGTGTGGTCAGTCAGGTGCCACTACTGACCTAGCTCTGCCTTCCTGAAGCTCTGGCTCCCACTGAGCCTTTGAAGCTGGAGCTTTCTTCTTCCAGAAGGATGCTGACGCCTGGGGAACCGGCCAGGCACCAGACCTGTTTCCACTCCCATAGGGAGTCAGTACCTCGAGTCTCACTAAAGTGTAAAGAGTTCTTTACCATTTTTATTGACTCTTGTTCCAGCGCTTTGTTGTTTATACCCAAGCTTGCACGCTCAGACAGAAGCCAACCTGAGGTCAGGGTCTTCCACTTCAGAGTTGTGGGCCTTAGCCCCCTTTCCTCACATCAGACTCTGAGACCCACCTACCTTACTTTCCATATTCTCAAACTTCCCTCAATGTCATGGCACGTGAACCCACACTTGCCACAGCACTTTGGAGAGGTGCGGAATGGTTTCTCTCTAATACGACAGAGGATGGGACTAGTTGGTTTGGTGCATTTGCACACGGCAGTGTTCCCAGTGTTGTGTAAGACGCTCTGTCCCCTACACAACTTGGAGACTAACGTGTAAAGAAAAACAAACTCAAAACCCAGGGTCCAGCCTATATTATCGCACCAGGTCTATCTCCCTTTCTGTGATCTTGGGAAAGTCTCGTATTCCTTCTAAGTCCAAGAAACTAGGTTCTTTTAGCACTTGAAAAAATGAAGGAAACAGAGCAGACAGGGCTCTAAGGACTTTTTCAGCTATGCTTGTGATTTGTGGACAAGATTTATTATTTGTCAACAGGTGGCAGCAAAGCCCCAGCTTTCAGCATGGGAAGAGCAGCCCCAGGCCACAGCAGCGACATTTCAGACTCATCTTAGGAAACTTTTTTCATTCTAACTCCGATGAGAAGAGGAAAACTCCACAGTTAAAGGCTTTCTGGCGGCGGGAAGGTTCGGGCCAGCTCTATTGCAATGTGAATCGAAAGGCAGAGTTTGAAATGGAAGTCATCACTTCCTAAACCGTTGGATTTAGTACTTTTCCTCCAGCCGTTTCATCCAGTTAAGAGTGAGTAGGACCGGGACTGCCATATAAGGTGATGTCCAGAGTCTTTACTTGGTGCCTTTGCTGTTTTAGCTTAGATATTGAGGATGGACTCACACACACTCCCTAGGAGTTTCTTTTTCAGGGTTAAGTGTAGTGTTATAGTAAATGAGCGTATGAAAGTTCATGTACATAGCAACATTACACTATTATTTCAGTTTATATTTACCATAACTTGGGAAAAATGACTTTTAAAGCCTTTTGAAAAATGTGAATTCTAATTTGTTTATTATAATATTCCTAATCTCAATGTTTTAAAATGAAGAGCTGTTTTGAAATTATTACTGTCCATGTTTTGCTGAGATCAGTGAGAACATTAACTTAAACACGCTGGTGGGAGCTGGAGACATGGCTCAGTGGAGCTGGAGAGATGGCTCAGCGGTTAAGAGCAATGGCTGCTCTTCTAGAGGATCCTGGGTGTGACTGCCAACATCCACATGGCAGCTCTCATCTGTAACTCCAGTGCTGAGGATCTGACATCCTCTCAAGGCCTCCAAGGGCACTATGTCCAGGTAGAACACAGACATACATGTAGGCAAAACACCTTAAATAAATCATAAAAATATGAAGCACACCCATGGATGACTTAAAATACCAAGCAAATATATTCATGCCACTTGGTTCCATTTCATTGAATATTGTTAACAAAATGGTTTTGAAACTGGCAAAATACTATGAAAAAATTCTCTGAAACATAGTGACTATGCCCAGTAAGAGTCTGTTAAAGCAATTTATAGTTTTATAATAAATATTAAGATCATGCCACTCTGAAAATTAGAGACAAATTAAGTAAAAATAAAACACCTTGAATTCTGTTTGTATATTTAACTGCCTCTTGACTTCTCTGCTTAGCATGACTTAGTACAGACAAAAATAAACCTAACCTTATCATGGGAGTTTAGTGACTGAGATAATCAAGACGCTTAATCTAGAAATGGTGTACTATTTATTAGCAGTGCTTGAATCTTCACCAAGTTCTCTGTATAAAAGTATGTTAAGTTAAATCAGTCATTACCAAATTGATCACAAAGATTAAAGAGCGGCCAAGAGACAACGGAAGAAAGAGAGAGAGAGAACTGTGCTGGCTGAATTAGAATTGTATGATTAGTATAAATGCCTGAGAGGTGATCAAAAGCCTATTTCTCAGCTAAGTCACAAACCCTTATTTTAAAGCTGAAGAAATTTGATGGTAAAATGATCAGCACCAAGTCGAAGATACTGCATCCTGTCTTTAGGGCTTTGTAGCTGACAGTGTGACTCTCCGCCTGGGCCGTGTATCTGCTACTTTTAAACAAGACAGAGCCTTCTGTCTAACGCCACTTTGTCCAATAAGTACCTCCTAGACACTTACAACTGCTAACGCGAATAAATGTTAGTCCCATTGTAGTAGCCGTATTCCGCAGCTGGGCCTCCCAGATGTACTGCTGTATATCACTACAGAAAACTCCACTGCTGCTGATGCTGGTGGAGTCTGTGAACACCACGCCTGCCTACCTACTCAGTAGTCTTTTCTGTACTCAGTGCTTGGGCATTTCCAACTAGAAAGTGTCTAAAAGGCACGCGGATTTCACATCGTTCTTTCCAACCTGTGATTTCTCTTGGATGCCCAAGCTGTGGATGTTGGCTTTTGTGGAATGGCGGCTGTGTATCATAAGTCAGACCTCATATTGCTTTCGAGAGGCAATGCCTCCAAGGAATCCTTTTCACTGTGTGAAGTGGTGGCCATTTTTCACCACTTACCATAGAACAATTCTTCGTCCTCTGTAGAAGGAGCTCACTACTGTCATTGGACCTAAAAGCTAAACTCATTCGGCTCCTACTAGGTAGCTGTGCCATCAAGGAGAAAATGGGAAGCAGCATAACAGGCCACCCTCTGATCCATTTCGTCCCTGAGTGTCTGATCTGCCTGCACTTAAGGAGTGCAGCCCCAGACACTGCAATCAGAGTGGGTTCTGTGACATCTGCTCCTTGACCTGTGAGTGGACTTTGTGAACGTGCCTGCCTCTTCTACGTCAGGCCATCTGCTGTGAGTCAGCCAATTCAAAGAGCTGCATGTTCTCTTCCTGAGCCTGGGATTGAAGAAATTTGTTCAACCGAAGGCTGTATTTTGCCTTCAGTGAAAACACTTAATTTTACTCTCAGTGAAAACACGTTATTTTTAAGTAGTCCTTATCTAATATGCTTCAGATCAGATCAGAAGTACTTCAGATTTGGTTTTTTTTTCAATATTAGCATTTTTTGAAATGCCCTTAGGGATAGGACGCAGGTAAGTTCATGGAATTCTTTTATATTTTTTGCGTGTCTGATACATAGCTATAGTTTGAAAAGTCCCCTAAAGGTTCATGTGTTGAAAGTGGGGCCTTTAGAAGTGACTATATCACAAGAGCTTTATCCTTATCAACTGCTTAATCTACTGACGTGCTCACAACTTAAAGGTCTGTGCGCAGGTGGTGGGAAGCATAAGAGGTGGAGTCCTAACTACAAGGGTGAGTCCCTGGGGACATGTCCTTAAAGCGTATATTTTCCCAGCCTTCTTTCTCTCTTGAGCTCTCTTTCCTGGCTTCCATGAGTCAGCAGCTTCGCTTTATTTCCCGTCATGATGCTCATTCTTGCTGCAGGCCCTAGCTCTAAGTCACATGACAATGGACCGAAACTTCTAGAGCTATAAACATAAACCTTGCCAATTTTGAAGTTGTTATCATAGGTATTTTGTCACAGCAACAGCAAGCTGGCAGAGGTTTATTATGACATTTCGAACAATTTGCGTATGATATAAAGTCTGTGTACTCTGAACCTTCATGTTGGAACTTAAAATGTTTCAGAAATTGAGACACTTGAAGTTTTTGGATTAGGGATGCTGGACTTGTAAGAAATAAAAAAGAATTTTACCAATTCTAAATGGCTACAACAAAGTATTCTGAGGACCCAAATGAGTGTCTCTAGAGTTGGGGTTCTTGACAGACAAGGTATTTAAAATTATCTAGTAATTATCTAAAAATGATCTAGTCCTGTAAGGTGGACGTGGTTAAATTCTTTAGTTTCATCTTTCAGCAGAGATCTGGAATCACTCCAGCAAGCAATGAGAAAGTGGAAAAGAATGCTCTTCCCTGAAGCTAGTGGGGATCTAGCACCCCTATAGGTAGCCGAGAGGGGTACCCATGACTGGAAGGCACTGTAAATGCTTTCTCTCTGGCATGTTCCTGGAAGTTGCAAACTTGCTCCCTCTGTGAGCCCGTAAATGTCTGAGCCCACCAGCACTGACACATCGGGGCAAAGAGCATTTTTAAAGCAAAGCCTCAAAAAATGTGGTCTTGAAAGTCCCCTCTCACTTTAGAGTTTAAAGCTTTGGTAAATCATTGGCAATTATATAAAATTTCTAGCTATGAATCTGATCTTTCCATAGGAATTAGCAAATTAGAAGTGAGTACAGTAATGAACAGGGTAGATTCAACACATTCAACTTTGCGATTGGGGCTATTTTTTAAGAACTTTAACTTAATATGATCATGCGTGTGCATGATGTGTGTGGGCATGCACCACACTTGCGGGGAGGTCAGAGGGCAAATCTGTGTAGTCCATTTCATCCTTCCACCATTACGTTACTGTAGGATAATGCTTTTGTACACTGTAAAGATTTGTCACTCATATTGGTTTAATGAACACTGATTAGCCAGTAGCCAGGCAGGAAGTATAGGTGGGGTAACTAGAAGAGGAAAATTCTGGGAAGAGGAAGACAAAGATATAGTCATCAGCCAGATGCAGAGGAAACAAGGTGAAAATGCCTCACTGAGAAAAGGTACCAAGCCATGTGGCTAAGCATAGACAACAATTATGGGTTAATTTAAGTTGTAAGAGTTAGTTAATAATAAGCCTGAGCTAATAGTCTAACAATTTATAATTATATAAGCCTCTGTGTGTTAATTTGGGGCTGAATGGCTATGGGGCCAGGCAGAACAGAAACTTCTGTCTACATTGTATGGGTTGGGGGGAGAACCTCAAGTGTCATCTACCTGCCTGTAGTTGGAGTTTTTGATAATCAGGCACGGCATCACAGGGCCCTGTCCATCAGCTCCTCTCTAGCTCATTCATAAACTAAAGAGTTATACGAGTGTACTACACATCTTTTAATCCTCAGATACAATTATTTTATATATTAAAATTTATATTAAGTAAGTATATATAGATATATAGATATATATATATATATAGATAGATATATAATAAAATTTTTTAGTGAGACAGCCATGTAGGGATAAGCCCCACCCATTGGGGGAGTGTTCGCCTCGGGCTAATGTTTACTGATAAATCTGCTGGGCGTGATCCCAGCAGCCCTTTTCTCTGCTTTCCTGTTCTCCGTGGGAACCTGTGGTCCTATAAGTCTATTTCCTCATTAAAGCTGTATATATTTTTATAATCTGTCTTTATTCATTTACGTCGTTACACAGCCAGACCTCACATGCTTAAAGAAATCTTTAATCCCTATAATTAGAACATAAAATTGCTCATCTCTTATTCCTACTTCACTTCATTTTAACTTTTGTGTATGAATAGTTTTAGACTTACATGAAGGTTGCAGCAATGGTACTGAGAATTTCCGTATACTCTGCACCAGCTTTTCTGTTATTGATACTTTCTATTCTGTGGCACATTTGTCTGTAAAGGAGCCAACATTAATGTGCCGGCATCAAGGCCCACACCCTATTCACATTCACTTAGTTTATACCTAACATTTTGTTTTTCCTGCTCCAGTACAGAGCTTATCCAGTATCCTAGCCAGATATGACACTTGACTGTCATATCTTCTTAGGGACTTCTCAGACCCGATGTTTCTTGGCCTTGACAGTTTTGAGGAGTACTTCCATAGTATATTGCAGGAAAGCTCCTCTGGGTTGTGTTGGACAATTTTCTCATGGTAGGGCATCAGTTATGAGTTTGGAGCACAGTGACCACAGAGATGAAGTGCCTGTCTCATCACTTCACCTGCTGTTACTAGACTTTTGTCACTCTTGGGCTTAACTTTAATCTCCTGGCCACTGTAGTGTTGTCAGGTGTCTCTGATGGCAAGTGACCTTTCTTTAGAATGGAGAGAATTCTAAAAGTCTTGTCATTAGAATAAAATCGTGATGCATGGCCCACACTTACGGTGTTGTTAACCTTACCAAGGTGGTTTACATACCAGGGACTATTCTGCTAGAGCAAACTGACCCTCCTTCCCAATAGATGACAACTGCTGATTGCTCCACAGTGAGGCACAGGATTGTTTTTACAACTCTCCTCTTCACGATGAGTCTTGGTCTGGGTTAGATTTGTGTTGGCTTTTTCATACTGTCACAACCACTGTGAACTCATATGTGCAGCTGCCTTGCTGGGTCTAGATGTTTCCTGGTAGCCATCCATTGCCTCTGGCTCTTATACTCTTCTAACCCCCTCTTCCACAATAATCAGTTAGCTGTGTGTGTGCGCGTGCGCACACGCTCGTGTGTGTGTGTGTGTGTGTGTGCATGCAGTATATATCAATATATATGTTCCCTTTAAGGCTGAACATTCTGCAGCCTCCTATTCCCTACACCTTGGCTATTTGTAGTTCTCCGCATCAGTCACCATCTACTGCAAACAGAAGTGTCTCACACGCGGACTGAGAGACGCATTCATCTCTATGAATAGTCCACATATCCAGTGAGTTCCTGGGCAGCCAGTCTAGTGGAGAAACCTCTCACAAAATCAAAAAGCGAACGAACAAACAAAATAATATTTGGTAATCACAAAGAGCATTTGTTGGGTGGGAAGGGGGACAAATCTGGAAAGAGTTGGGGCCCACAAATATGATTACAAAGCACCAAAACTCCAAATTCTCAAATGACCAATTTTTTTTTAATTTAAAATAAAAATGTGGAAAGACTTACATCTTTTCCAAGTCACAACAAACTAATTTCAAAAGTAAATACCCTCAATGTTTAGCTATAGCTTTCAGGTTATTAGATAAATTTGGGGGTAATCTTTTAAGTTTTGAGTGACTAGACACAAAATTATTGGGAGAAAAAGAGAGGTATTTCTTTTAAGTTTTGAGTGACTAGACACAAAATTATTGGGAGAAAAAGAGAGGTATTTGAGGGAAGGGAAGAAAGAGAGAAGGGAAGAGAAATATTTTTCCCCCTTTTTAATCCCCACTTTTCTAGGAAAACTTCTAAGGGACACTTTCATTCCTGCAGGGTTGTAGTGGAGTCTGGGGTGGACCCATGCCTGTCTTATCAGCACTGGGGAAACAGAGGCAGGAGGATGGAAAGTTCTTGGCTAGTTTTGGCTTTTTTCTTTTGGCTATTTGACTCATAAAAATGGAGGCAACATAACATGGGTTCCCATCTCCTCCCACTCCAAGTCTACTGGGCAGGATGCATTGTTTTAGCGTTAGCAGCATGAGGAGGCAGGAGCTTTCCCAAGTTACATGATGTCCGCAGTCACACTCAACAATGTTTTTGCTGTAATGCCTGTGACATTTTTGTTGTTGTTCCCACCCTTTGGGAACAGCAAACTCTGAAATCACGAATGCTCATGCCAAACAGAATATTTTCAGCCTTTGATTCATAAAACTGTATAGGAACAATGGTTTTGTTTGTTTGTTTTGGGTGTTTTGTTTTGTTTTGTTTTTGGTAATAAAAGTTCCAGAGACATATGTAGTGTAAGTTGACTGGGCTGGGGTATGGCTCAGTACTAGAATATTCTCCCAGTGTCTGTGACCCTGAGTCCTGGGAGAACAGGAAGTCCTTGCCTGCTCTGTCTACTGTAGAATTTGTTCTGTTACTAGATGCTGATTTCTTCAGGCTTTCTATCAAAGATGGTACTCTTGCTTATTAAATACATTTTAATAGATCATTGTATAAAGAAATTAAATGAAGAAAAGTACTTAAAATTTGGATTGGTCGTTCCACTTTTTAGTTATTTAAATGAATGTTTACTGAACAGCAAGTATGTGCTGGTGTTGAAGTTATGTAGGAGTATGAGATAAGTAGAAAGAAATGATCTGTCCTCAAAGTGACAACACAAAGGGACAGACTTCAGCAAGCAATGAAGTAGACAAAGGCCTCTTCTGCCAAGCACCTTTGTTACACAGAATGTGTAAACAAAAAAGACACCTTAATAAAGAAAGATAAGATTGTACCCTAGGCTAGTAGGAAACCTAGCACTATAGAAATTTCCAGGAATCCACAAGGATGACCCCAGCTAAGACCCTAAGCAGTAGAGAAGAGGGTGCCAAAACTGGCCTTGCCCTGTAGTCAAACTGATGAATATCTTAAATATCACCATAGAATCTTCTTCCAGGAACTGATAGAAACAGAGGCAGACACCTGCATTGGAGCACTGGGCTGACCCCTCAAAGTCCAGTTGAAGAGTGGGAGGAATGAGAATATGAGCAAAGAGGTCAAGACCATGATGGGTTCACTGAAACAGCTTGCCTGAGCTAATGGGAGCTCATACACCAGCCAGACTGGGAAGGAACAAGCACAGGACCAAACTAGTCCCTCTGAATGTGGGTGGCAGTTGTATGGCTGGGGCAGACTGCGGGGCCACTGGTCGTGGCACCAGGATTTATCCCTACAGCTTGTACTGGCTTTTTGGGAACCCATTCTCTTTGGATGGATGTCTTGCTTAGCCTAGATATAGTAGGGAAGGTCTTGGACCTTCCCCAAAGCAATGTGTCTTATCCTCTCTGAGGCGTGGATGAGGGGGTGGGTTGGGTGGCTAAGTGGAGGAGATGGAAGGAGGGAAGGTAGTGAGAACTGGGATTGGTATGTAAAATGAAAATAGATAGTTTGTTTTCCATTTTAAAAAATAAGTTAAAATTAAATTATAAAAAATTGAACCCTATTCTGTATATATCTATTAGTTTATTCAACTTAAATTTGGAACAACAGTAATAGCTCAGAGATGATTTTGAAAACAAGTTTGATTGTTGCTTTAATGGCATGGCACAGTGGCAACCATCTGAAACAGTACCTATAATTTCTTCCTTTCTCCAAGATAATGAGAAAAAATTATCCATTGGTCATGATAAGAATGAATATGCTAAATTTACCATCCCTGTCTTCTCAGGTGTGTTCAGTGTGCCAGTCTGACATAGAAACACACCACACACACACACACACACACACACACACACACACTGGAGTTAAGTTCAGCACCAAAATTGGATTTCTCAAGATGATCTCATTTATAATGCATAAAAGTATCCTTGGGAACAATCATTCATTTAATAAACATGATTTAATTTCAATGTGAAATAGTCTACAATTAAACCAAATTGGAAGTATTACTTCGGGAAATTCTAAAAGAGAAAAATAAATAATTATTTTGCTTGGAACTTAGCTCAGAGGTACAGGGCTCGGCAAAGACATGTAATACCCAGAGTCCAATCCTTAGCTTTGAAAAAATTATTTCCATTTTTACAGGTCATTTAAAACACATAAAATTATTTTGTGAGTATAGTTTTATTGCATACAGAATTTTGCATTATTTTTATTTGATGTTTCCTAAGTATTTTTTTCATAATCACTCATCACACTTATTTTCATGGTTGCCTAATTTTACACGGTATTGATATTTTCTTATTCAGCTGGAGTTTATTGTTGAAAATTAGATTTGTTCCAAGTTTTGATAGTACAATGCCACTGAGAGCACATCTTTTTATCTCAAAGTGTTTCTAATAGTATAGATTTCTGCTTTTGAGTTATTCCTTGAAGATAGGTTTCAAAAACAGTATTGTATAGTTTGGCATTTGACTGCACTGCTAAGCTGTTCTCCAGAAGAACTGCTGCCAGTCGATGAAGCCTGGATGGTAAGTGGGCGAAGCCCTGCCAGGTCTGCCACAGTGAAAGGCCATAAGGAGGATAGCAACAGACAGAGATTTATTACTTAGTTCTGGTAACTCTTGCTGTTATTTGGAAATCTTTCACTACTAACGTAGGACACACACATCAATCCATAGATCATGCTTCTGAGGCCAGACTGTGTGTGTAGCAGAAACCCATAGAGGCTGCTCAGATGTCGTTTGAGACTAGAACTATGCCTTCCTCCCTTTCTCCCTGTATGTTTCTCCTCTTTCTCTTCCTCCTCTTCCTTATTCCATCCCCTTCCTCCTCCTCCTCTTCTTCTGTTTCTGCTTCTTCTTCTCTTTTAGACTCTGACCTGTTAGAACAGAAACAGGCCCAACAGTGGTAGAAATAGAGTATTGGGCTTCAAAGTAATACCACATCAAAGAACTTTGACTTCCTGAGAGCCATGTGTATGTTTTTGGTTCATCTATAGATAGAGGGGATGCTGGCATCCTGCATCCCTGGTAGCCTTCTCTACTGAAAAGGGTAGCTGATTCTCTAAGGAGGTGTGAATAACAGAGACAAACATGTTAGCACAAAGGAAAAACCATCTTTAGAATATACTGTGAGAAAAGCAGGGTACGAAATAAAATATATATGCTGTCATCTCAGATTGCCTGAGGTATTTCATTACCACTAAGGTATAAAAAGATCTTGTTTTTAGATATACCTTCTAAAAAAGAAAGAAAAAAAAGAGTAAACACTCCATGTGAGATTTCTGGTCCTGCACTCTGAACTTTAACAATTATGGGAAATAAAGGACAAAGAGGAGGTTATCAATAATAACTCATCAATGCAAGTGTGTTCTGAACCCTTCTTGTCCCTCAACCCCTTCAAATGACACCATTGTCTTTTTAGATGGAGTTGGCTGGGCAACCTCGGGGGAATCTTTTAGCCTTTCCCAAGAATCATTTACAGCGAACAGACTCCTTTCTCCTCATAGACAGTACAAGCTATATTCACGGTTATCTACCTTGGTAAGCACACCGGTCTCATTTTACCTGACTTGAAAGGGTCGTCTGCACTGTCAAGCCTAATTAACCTGTCTCACTCTCACACAGGAAAGGAAGGTTACTGAAAGGCCACGTCGCCTTCTTTCTTGGCTTCTTGGGTACAATGGCCCGATCAAAGGCCATCAAAGCGTCAGGCCAGTAAAGCAGACCCTGAAGTTGTAGGACACTGACATAGAGCGTCACATGGCAGTCTCTGACTTCACACTGGAAGGCTCAGAAACCAAGAAAGGACTTATATGTACCAGCACACCCACCCCAACCCCTAAGACTAAGAGGCCTCAGGCCGCTTCTTAAATTTTAAACAGGACTATAAGAATTATAGTATATTTTAAATATAAATTTGTTCATGGCTAACAAATCTATACTTATATTATAAAAGCAGTGCAATGCAATTGAGGTTTTCATCAAGTAATTTACAAGATTTATAAAAAAATATTTGACTTGCACTTAGGCAGTATACAATACTAGGGAGAAAGTTTAGCTTTAAATGATGGGTGTCTTTTGTCAGCCACATTTGTGCATTTTTTTAGACTTCTTTTGAGGAAAATTAGCAAGTTCCAATCTGAAAACAGGTGACTAGGAACTCTGAGTAAATTGGTAATAGCTCCCTAAAGCTGAGGTCCCCCAAACAGGCCCTATGCATGCATACTTCAAGCCAGTCAGAAACTTGCTCATTTGCTCCACAGAGTCAAGACCAACTTCTTTCAGGACCCTCAATATCAGTACATTTAGTTATAGAAGCAAGCAACCCAGAATCTCACTCAGTTATTGTCTTGGTTGTCATTGAACTGGGATCAAAAGGACTTTATTTATTTATTTATCTATCTATCTATCTATCTATTTATTTATTTATTTTGGATTTTCGAGACAGGGTTTCTCTGTAGTTTTTGGTGCCTGTCCTCGAACTAGCTCTTGTAGACCAGGCTGGCCTCGAACTCACAAAGATCCGCCTGCCTTTGCCTACCAAGTGTTGGGATTAAAGGCCTGTGCCACCACCGTCCAGCTGGAGTGTTTTGTGTTAAAAATTGGTTTCTTTAGCCCATGGTTGGTTGGCCCTGTGTGTATAGACTTTGGGTCTGATTAATTTTGGTGTGTGAACTTTTATTTACTTGTAATTTTTTATAATAAAGTTTATAAAATTAAAAAAAGAAAGTAAGAAAAACTGTGGCTTAGCTAAGTGACCAAGGATTTGTGATGCAAACGTGGAAGGAGAGAAGCAGTTCCACAAGGCTGTTCTCTCATCTCCACTCTAGGTGGTGCTCCATGTGCTCATGCGTATGTGCATGTGCATCTGTGTGCACCACACTCACGTGCGTGCGCGCGCACACACACACACACACCAAAATAGGATAAATATAAAAAAGAAGTTTGTGGAGTTCATCTCTAATGAGATGAAGATTTTAAGAGGAAAACAATAGTGAGTAATGAATATTTCATTATGCTACATGAATGTAGGTCACTGTGATTGGTTTAATAAAGTAGCGGACCGGTCAATAGCAGGATAGGATAAGGTTAGGTGGGAGAACCAGACTGAGGACATTGGGAAGAAGGGTCGAGTCAGAGGAGTCACCAGCTAGACACAGAGAGAAAACCAGAGGTGCAGGATGAAAGAGAGGTAATGTCACGTAGCAGAATATAAATGAGTTAATTTAATTAAGCTAGTAATAAGTCTGAGCTATTGGCCAAGCATTTATTGTTAATATTAATCCTCTTTGTGGTTACTGGGGAGTGGGTTGATGGGACAGAAAAGTCCATCTACAGGTAAGTGATTAGCTTCCTTTGTACAAAAGTGAAATAAATGGAGAAAACGTAAGATCACCCAGAACTTTAAAAAGTATTATAAGCTAGGGCAGGTGAAACACACACACAGGGCAGCCTGAGTCTTAATGGTTCAGCCTGCCAGAAACATCCACCACCAGGTCTCTGTTGACATCCATGGTCCATGTTGCCATCAAGGCCACAGGAATGCCTAGGGTGTTGGCTGCCACCTGTAGCCATTTTGGTGTCCAAGGGTCAGGCCAGCACTGGGTCAAAGTTGATCTGAGTGATCTGTGCTGCCTACAGGGGACATGATGACATCCAGTCCTGTGCAGCTGCCAGGGACCATGTCTGGGTCCATGCCTCTGCAGGAGCCAAGGTCTGTGTTGATGTCCATGGCTTCAGTAACCACTGAAGTTCATGTAGATGACTGGTGTCTGGTCAAACACCTGAGTCCGTATCAGTCTTCAAGAGCCATGCTTCATCAGGGCCATGCTAATCAGGATGGCCTATACTGCCACGTAGGGCATGGTGACATTCGAGTGGTGAGGGACCATGTCTGGGTCCGTGATCTACCACAGTCAATGTCTGAGTTGATATCCACGACTCCTGATACTACTGAAGGCCATGCAAGAACCCGGGGTTTGGGCTACCACCTGATGCCAGATGGGGATCCAAGGGTCATGCTGCAGCTGGGGCCATTCAGATATGAGCGGCCTTCAGTGCCACAAGGTGCCAAGGCAATGTCTAGGCCTGGGTTGCAGCTGAAACCAAGATTGGGTCTGTGGCTCTACCTCAGCCAAGGTCTATGTGGATGTTTGTGGCTCCTGATACTAGTGAAGGCCATGCCAATGCTAGGGATCTGGGTTACTATGGGGCCATGTTAGTGTCTAAAGGCCACTCTGAAAAGGGGGGCATACAGATCTAGGTGGCCTGCACTACCACCTAGGGCTATTGGGACATTCAAGTCCACATTGCTGCCCAAGATCATGTCTGGGTCCATGGTCCTACCACAATAGGGGTCTGTGATGTCTGTGGCCTGTGGTGCCACCAAAGACCACATGGAGGCCAAGGGTCTAGACCATATCCTGTAGCCATGCTGGTGTTTGAGGGCTGTGCTGTCACTGGGGCCAGGGTGTTGCTCAGGTCAGGCTGCCACAGAGAACCATGTCTGAGTCTGTGGCCCTACTGCAGCCAGGGTCTGTGTTGATGTCTGTGGCTTCTGATACCATCATAGGTTATGCTGATGCCGTGGGTCTGAGCAGCCATATGCGGCCATGGTAGTGTCTGAGGGCCACACTGCCACAAGGGCTTTGACAATCTAAGAGGCCAGTGCAGTCACTCCGGACTGGGTCCAGCCTGCTGCTGTGGGCCATGTCTGGGTCTATGGGCCAACAGCAGCCAGGGTCTGAACCAGGATCTGTGGCTTGTTGTGGGAGCCCACGTGTGACTCAGTTTCCATCTGACTTGAGTCAGATGAGTCAATTCTGACTTGTAAGTCATTTGAGTTCAAGCTTGCCTGCTCTGCTTTTTCCAATAACCTTGAGGGCTGCAAGAGACTTTTGATTATCCCATGGGAAAGAGCATCTTGCCCATGAGGAAAAAACACTCTCTCTAGTAGATAGAGTACTGCTGAGGCCAAACCTCAGGAACATCAAGATAGAAAGGCTCCTTCCAAGCAGCAAGCACGTGTTGGAGAGGAGGCTGCTTACCCAAGGACAGGAATGGTCTTGTGGTTAGATACTGACTGACTGTACTGTGCTTTGTTCTGCTTTTGTATACAAGCAAGTTATGAAATAAACTCTGGGCTGTTTGACTGTTTTGGCATGACCAAACAGACCTCCCAATTCTATCCTGTGTTTTCTGTCTCAATATCTTTCCTCTGGCATTTCCTTAGCCTTAACGTTCCCCCAAACCAGGAACCCTAGCTGATTTTGTGGGAGCAGGCTCCTACAGTTTGTGTTACTACAGAGGGCCATAGGTACCATGCATATTGAAATTCAAGGGAACTGTGGAGCTAGTCCTGTGCCTCACTGGCCCCAGGATAGCTTACCCTGACTGTTGCTGGGCACTGTGTCAGGAGAGCTAGTGCTGTCCCCCATGGGAAAGCTGGTACCAACAGTTGGGAGAGCTGGTCCCATTCATCACCATAGGCATGGGAAAGCTGACCTTGATGAAATAGGCCTAGGAGAGCTGCCTCCCTCACCTGAGGGGGTGCTCCCAATGGCCCAGACCAACCAGCCCAGATCCATATCCTTGGCCTGAGTAGGCCCACCCTAACAGTTGTCCCATCTATGACCCGCTGGAGTGTACACATGAAAGGACTGGTCCTGCAGAATGATAGCCACAGGATCTCTATGACTCAGGGCAACAACTGATTATTGAGAGGAGTTTCAATGAGGGCCCAGTGAGGATGGTGTGCCAGAAACCAGAGGCCATGAACCAGACCAATTACTCATTGCAAGGAACATGTGAGGGTGGAGCTGATTGGGCAAAAGGGGTATACTGCGTGATACACTGCATCTTCCAATGCCAATAGAATGAATGAAGAGGTGTTGGGAAGACGGAGGAGTAAGGTGAATTTTTTGGCTGTTTTGTTTTATTTTATTTTTTTGGGAGGAGCATACCGTTGGGGTGAGGAGTAGATATGGAAGGTCTGGGAGGTGAGTGGGATTAGGGTGCATGATGTGAAATTTCCAAAGAATCAATAAAGAATTATGTTTTTTAAAAAAATTATAAGCTGCAATTAAAATAAAATGTACCTAATGGAAGCATCACTGGAATGTGAATACCTATGCATGTATTTTCATATATGAGTTTTGGTGAGCTTAGGGGGAATGTGAACACCTATGCGTATGTTTTGGTAGGACTTGAGGGGATATTCTTGTCTCATGATCCCAATATAACTGTAAAGACCCAGTCATAATTTTAATTTTTTTTTTTTTGTTTTGTTTTGTTTTTCGAGACAGGGTTTCTCTGTGGTTTTAGAGCCTGTCCTGGAACTAGCTCTGTAGACCATGCTAGTCTCGAACTCACAGAGATCCACCTGCCTCTGCCTCCCAAGTGCTGGGATTAAAGGCGTGCGCCACCACCGCCCGGCCATAATTTTAATTTTTAAGAAGAGTTTTATTATTTTTTTATATGGGTATTTTGCCTGCATGTGTATAAAATGCCCGTTGCCTACTCAAGCCAATTCAGGGCATCAAATCCCCTAGAATTAGAGTTATAGACAGTTCTGTACTACCTTGTGGGTACTGTGAATAGATCTCATATCCTCTGGAAGAAGAGCCAATGTTCTTAACTGCTGAGCCACCTCTCCAGCTCCCATGAATTGAGTTTCAAAGCCTCCTCAAGGCTGATTTTGGTGATGTGTTGAGAGAGGTTTCTGTCCTGCCCAGTCCTGCAGCCATTCAGTCCCAAAGAAACACACAGAGGTCTACATTAATTATAAACTGGCTGGCCTGTTAGCTCAGGCTTCTTATTAACTCTTATAACTTTTATTAGATGATAATTCTTGTCTATGTTAGCCACATGGCTTGGTACCTTTTATTAGCAAGGCATTCTCATCTTGCTTCCTCTATATCTGGATGACTACTGCAGACTGAGCCTTTTTCCTCTTCCCAGAATTCTCCTGTTACAGTTGCCCCACCTATACTTCCTGTCTGGCTATGGCAATCAGCATTTTATTAAACCAGTACAAATTACAAATCTTTACAGGATGTAAGACCATTGTCCCACAACACTCACCCTCTTTTTTTTCAAAACATGAACTGTGAATCCATTTTTTTGGGAATGTGAGCATAGTTTTCTAGGCTACTTCCTGCTGATTAGGGAGATTGATAATCTTATGGGGACCTAAAGAAAATTTATTCCTGTCTGAAATATTCTGTGAGGCTTGGTCATCTCAGTCAGCAGTCTTGAGGCTGTTCTGGATGTAGAACTCAGAGGAAACTCCAACAGAGGTCCTCTGAAATGTTGGATCATCTTGGTCATCCACTCCTTTCAGAGATTTTTCAGGGGGTCTTCCTTGATAAAAATCTGATTTTTCTTAGCCCAGAATGAATCCACAGCTTCTCATTTTCTGTAGAAACAAAAACAAAACCTCTTCTCCAAAGTAACATATCTTTTGACTTAAATTTTGAAGTCAATGCATTATCAAAATATGTATATTGGATTAACCCATCAGCATTTTTAATCAAATGTCTTTTTTGTTACTCCTTCAGCATTCAAACAATTCAAAGACAACACGATAACATAGTATCCAGACTCTCTGTATATTTTCCATCTTTATGTGGCTTAATTTTAAACTCTATTTCTTTTCTTTTTCTTTTTAATTTTTGTTATTTTGAAACATGGTTTCTTTGTGTATCTTTGGCTGTCCTGGAACTCACTCTCTAGACCAGGCTGTCCTTGAACTCACAACGATCCACTTTCCTCTGCCTCCCAAGTGCTGAGATTAAAAGTGTGTGCCACCCCACCCAACTTCTCTCTTCCTTTTTTTTTTAAATGACTTTATCCTTTTTCTTTTCTCTCCCAAGCCTAAGTATATTTCTAAATACACTGTAAATTATGTAGAGGTTTACTTCCTCTGACTCTATCTTTACTGTATATCTCTCTTTTACTGACCACATGAGTCTTTAATTTGCTAAGAGATATGGCTAGGATTAAAGCCATGGCTTTGATGACTGGATGCACCCCATTCCTTAGCTTTCTGAGAGCCATAGCTTCATGGTGGAGATACTGGCAGGAACCATGTTTATTGCCATAACTCTATGGAATTTCAAGATCCCTGCCACCACCAAGAAGCATGCTATTGGCTATTCATAAACTTCATTTAAATGTTTTGTGGCAGAGCCTCTTAAAAGAGCTGCAAGGTTTTTGCAACTAAAACTGAGTCAGGAAGCCTCGCTTAAATTATACAAACTTACCTCCTGCAAATAGAACCCATTTGAGAAAATGCTGTTACCAAGAAGTTATGCTCAACTCTGTTCTTTTTTTCTAGAATTACTTCCCAAGCTCTCTCACATTTTATGTGGATGTAATTGTTCACACTGGGCCCCATTTGTTGACAGAGGTTTATGTCTCATCCAGTCCCATAGCCATTTAGTACCAAAGAAACACATAGAGGTCTACATTAATTATAAACTGGTTGGTCTATTAGCTCAGACTTCTTATTAACTCTTTTTTTTTTAAAAAAATTATTGCTTTATAAATAATACCATTCAAAATTTTCACTTTCTCCCCTCCTCCCATTTCCCTCATCCTCTCCACTCCCCCTCCAGTCCTAAGAAAGGGCAGGGTACCCTGCCCTGTAGGAAGTCCAAGGCCCTCCCCCCTCCATCCAGGCCTAGGAAAGTGTGCATCTAAACAGACTAGGATCAAAAAAAGCAGTATATGCAGTAGAGACAAATCCCAGTGCCATTATCATTGGCTTCTCAGTCAGCCCCCATTGTCAGCCACATTCAGAGAGTCCAGTTTGATCACATGTTCATTCAGTCCCAGTCCAGTTGACTTTGGTGAGCTCCCATTAGATCAGGCACAATCTCACCCATGAACATCTAAGCAAAAATTCTCAATAAAATATTGGCAAACAGAATCCAAGAACACATAAAAAAAATCATCCATTATGATCAAGTAGGCTTCATCCCAGAGATGCAGGGCTGGTTCAACATATGAAAATCTATCAATGTAATCCATCATATAAATAAACTGAAAGAAAAAGCCATATGATCATTTTATTAGATGTTGAAAAACATTTGACAAAATTCAACACCCATTTATGATAAATGTCTTGGAGAGACTAGGGATACAAGGATCATATCTAAATATAATAAAAACAATATACAGCAAGCTGACAGCTAACATCAAATTAAATGGAGAGAAACTTATTAACTCTTATAACTTACTTTAGCCTGTAATTCTTGTCTGTGTTAGCCACATGGCTTGGTACCTTTTATCAGTGAGGCATTCTCATCTTGCTTCCTCTGTGTCTGGATGATGACTACAGAGTGAGCTTTTCTTATTCCCAGAATTCTCCTGTTCTGGTTGCCCTGCCTGTACTTCCTGCCTGGCTACTGGCCAACCAGCATTTTATTCAATCAGTACAAATTACAAATCTTTAAAGAATATAAGACCATTGTCCCAGAGCAGTGATGTATGCTTGAAATCCTAGCACTTAAGAGCTATCTTAGAAAGACTGCTAGAATTTGAGGCCAGCAAGAACTGCATAGTATATACCTGGGCAGCCAGATTACAGAACAAGAGCTTGTCTCAAAAGTCAAAACATAGCCCACTGCTTACCTAGCATGCACAGGACTCTTAGTCGAATCCCTGTCACCAGGACAAAATGGAAAGAAAAAAAATACCCCATCGTTCCAGTTTCACTTTGGTTAGGTACTGTCTCACAAACCCTTCCTAGTTCTTGGGAGGCTGGGTGCAAGAGGATTGCAAGTTCAAGGTCAGCCTAAGCTGAATAGTGAGACCCTATCTCAAGGAGGAAGACAATAACTCAAATGTATCTCTTTAAATCAGGCAAGAGGATGAAACAAAGTTCAGACCTAGAAAGGGGCAAAAGGCGGCAAAGGTGACTCTGAAATTCTCAGGAGCCCCTTGGCCACAGTAGAGAGACTGCAAGACAGGGATCTCGAGCACTGTGTAAGGAAGTTCTTGAGTCACCTGGAATGTGAGCTCATGGGCCTCCTGAGTTGGGGGGCATCCCCATATCTATGATAAAGACAAGGAACATAAAATGGGAGGTCACATGATGAGTATGACACGCCACTGTGAGTGGCTTTGTTTTCTGTCCCTTATTCAGACAAATGTTGACACCAAGGTGTCTTTTGTTGGCAGGCTGAACAACTTTCAGTGGGTATCTCTATAAAGATTTAAGTAATCACACCACAACCAACCAGTGGATGTGCTGTGCAAATGGTTTCGAAAATGTCCACTGTCGACAGGGAGGAAGAATTTCAGTCTGCAAACTGAAACAAATATGTTCCTTGTCCAAATCTCTGAGAATTAATCTTTAAAATAGAGAGTATCTCGGATTACCTAGGAGGGGCCATTGTGACCACAAGAATCTTTAAACACAGAAGACAGAGGACATGAGGTAGGTGAGAGGAACATGAGGGGAGAATGATCCAGTTTTCTATTGCCAGATTGGAGGGAGAGGGGGAAGACGCGGAGCTAAGGCACTGGAGGAAGTCTCTGGGAACTGGAAAAGACAAACAATGGCTCCCGTGCCCCTCTGGAGCCTCCAGGGGGCAAGGCAGCTCCATCAACATCTGGAGGTCAATCTAAGGAGAACCATGCTTGACTTTTCTTATATACCAAGTATGCAATTCCAAATGATACTCCTCCCATGACTCCAAACTCTCTTCTGGAGGAAGAAAATCTGGACCATAACTCTTTAGTAGCCTGCACATATATGCCTTCACCCATACCATGAAGACTGGCGGCTCTACTCTTCTACCTCAAACTAGGGTCACTGGCCTACTGCATATCACTTGCAGTGATACATACTTGCTTTCCCTATTTTCCCTGCACAGACCCACCTGGTGGTCTCCTATATGGCAACCTTTGTTTTCTCCAGACTATAATGACAGAAAGTTTCCTCATGCATGGCATGTTCTGTTGAGACTGCCCAGGGTTGAGCTCCCATCCCTGGGGCTTTAACGGTATTCCTTTATTTATAACTCAAAACTGGAGGCATAAATAAGACAGAAGGTTTTACAGAGACAGCCAATTTTAAATTTAAGCGGAACATGAATTATGAACAGCAAATACCTGAAACCTGAATTCTAAGACATAAAGTAGATAGAAGTTCAGGTTAATTAAAAATGAGTTTAGTTTTTTTTTTTATCCTGCAAGATGTGTCTGTGTGCAGTTTTGTATGTGTTCACATGTGTAAATATGTGCTGTTTGGGATTGAGCCTACTACTGAGGCTCTCTTAGATGATGAGTAGAGGCTCATCAAGCTAACTAACACTCGGTGGAAAACCAGAAAGCTACCTCCATAGAGAGGATAAATACTTCATCCAAGTCGGGCGGTGGTGGCATATGCCTTTAATCCCAGCACTCGGGAGGCAGAGTCAGGCGGATCTCTGTGAGTTCGAGACCAGCCTGGTCTACAAGAGCTAGTTCCAGGACAGGCTCCAAAACCACAGAGAAACCCTGTCTCGAAAAACAAAACAAACAGACAAACAAACAAAAAAAACCCTTCATCCATTCAAGCCATACTATAGGTTTTTGTCTTCATTTTGTTATTTTATATGTTTTGCCTGTAGGTATCTATGTGTACCACACATATGCTTTTGGTGTGTAAGGAGGTCAGAAGAGGGCCCGAATCTCTGGAATTAGAACTGTGGATGGTTGTGAGCCACCATGTGGGTGCTGGGAACCAAACCCAAGACCTCTGCAAAAGCAGCAAGTGCTCGGAACTGCTGTCACCTGTACGACCCCTTTTTAGTTTTTACTTATACAAAAGAGAGTGAAAATTAGAGACATTCTGGCAGTGTAACCCAAGAGTCAATGATCTCATGTGGAAAGAAAAGGTAAAGAAAGAAGAAAAATAATTTCTCACAGATTGGTTATCGGGATGAAAGGCGCTATTGTTTTAAATGTCCATGTGAGTGTCATTCGAATACAAGGGACAGAGAATTATTTTAAACCAAATTTGGATTGCAATTCTTCAGACCACTTTATTTATGAATGGATGTTCATGAGCATACCAATGTGCCACAAGGAAGAGAGGGACAGAAGGTGGGAGCTGATTGCCTTAGCAAAGAAAGGCTCAGGCAAGTATTCAAAAGAAAATCCAAGTGTCAATCTGCTAATTAGACAATAGTGGGCAACTCCATGGAGTCATTGCCCTTAAAGAAGAGAAAAAAAGGATTTGGTATAGTCAGGAGGAAATAAATGCTTCGTGTATATAAAGACTGTGAAACCTGCTATTAAGGGAAATCATGGAGACAAAAAACTACCACAAATAAGTCACTTTGTGCTGCCAACTTGACCAAAGAGAAAGGAAACATGTTTAGTTTTCAGAACATGGATGCTCTGAACCAGTTAAACATCTTTCTTAAGTTCACTTAATTTTGTCTTGATGGTATTATAAAATTAAATTTAAAAAAAAATTTTTAAAAAGGAGAGACAACATCTCTTTGGGGGCAGGGGAAAGAAAGCAAATCTATTAAAAATAGAAGAATTCAAGAAACCGTCTTTGTTAGTGACTAGGAAACTTATGTGAAGATGATAAAGTCTCGAAGACATCACTGTAATGCAATCAAACTCACCCCAGACAGATTCCTTTTCTGTTTTCTCCATAGTGCCCCCAACACTCCTACATCTTTATATTTGAGTGCCACCTCGTCACACTAGCGTGAGCCACTAGGCTCAGCAGTGGCAGCATCTGAAGTCCTGGATGTCTCCTGTACTCATGGGTGCTTCACGGAGTAGGTGGAGATCCCAGTGGTCTCCCAGCCCCAGCTTCCGTGGAGCAGTACTTTGTTCTTGTCTTTCAAAGGCACGAGAGCATCTCTGTGACAGCTCAACAGTGACAGCAAAGTAACCTGAGTGCAGCTAAAGGTCACCGACCAAGCTCCATGCTGTCCAATGAGCTTATCAGGGCCATCTCCTGAAATAATAGCCACTTCCAGGTCTCCTTCATCTTTCCACTCCGCGCCTCCTTCCCTCCTCCCCCAGCAGAGCCCTGCCTCCCCTCTCAGGATGTGTCCTTCAGCAAGGCTCTCTTTTTTCGTGGACTTTTCCTGTTACTATCACAGAGCCCCAATGTCCTTCTCAGAGCATTTTCATCTAGCCTTGCACCCGGAGCCATTCTTGCTTCAGGTAAAAAGAAAAGAAAAAAATTTCCCTGTTTCAAGCATCTTTCTTGAAAGAAAGGGAGTGATTTTTAACACAAATGATAAACCAAACATACTGGACAAAATTTCTTAAAGAAGCAGTGTCATTTCATAAGGTCCCTTAGAGAATATGAATTTGATAACTGTTTCCGCCAACGTACCAATTTTTCTGTAGACACCATTACTTTGATTTTATGGGCATCTGACCTGCCGCTCAGTTTTTCTGTCCAACAAATGTTTCTGTTGACTCTGCCAAAATAATTATCAGAATTGACTTGCACTATGGCTGCTCCATGTCTTTTGACCTTACAGCCACTTAATATTTTAATCTCTTATGATAGCAACTATAACTGGTTTGTTGAGGGAGGCCAGTTTATTTATATAGAGAATTGCCAGATATCTTCTATAGCTAGGTCTACCTAATGCATTTTCTATTCAAGGGGTTATCTGTAATTATCCCAGTTTCTTTGTGGCATGAATATAGTATAAAAAGCATTATTCAAAGCTAGGAGGCGGTGGCACACACCTTTCGTCTCAGCACTTGGGAAGGAGAGACAAGTCCACTTTGCTATACTCTTCTGTCTGAATAAATTTAAGAAGGAATTTAGCTATGACAATTATTTAATGATCTCTATTTGGAGAAATTTTTCAAACAATCCTGACTAAGGCAAATAAGATGTCTTTATTTATATATTCGTAAGGGTCAGAGAACTAGCCAGCATGAGTGTTCTGTTCAGGCCAATTGGTTTTTGGAAGTTCATGGAAGCCTCTGCATGCTACTTGAGAAGGTTACTGATGCCCTGAAGCTCTGGGGTCTGCCTCTAGTTTGTCAAGGTTTTCAAGAGCTCCAAAAGCAGGTATGTTATCTTCTGATTGATTGAACACATTGTGGTCATATACTGATGAGAATAGCAAAGACCTGCATATTTTTGTTGACCCCATAAAATTATAATGAAGTTGAAAATTTTACACTGCCTAATGGCCTTGAAGTAGAACACATACTCACGTGCTGGGGTGATGCTGACAACAGCAAATTTGCTGTGCGTGTAAAGTAGAGTGCACACAATTCCACATGGGCCATAGCATGTGAAAATGACAATAGCTAGAACATTGGTCTGTATATGTATAAGTGTACCTTTTTTTTTTTTTTTTTTGGGTTTTCAAGACAGGGTTTCTGTAGCTTTGGTGCCTGTCCTGGAACTAGCTCTTTTAGAGCAGGCTGGCCTCGAACTCACAGAGATCCACCTGCCTCTGCCTCCCGAGTGCTAGGATTAAAGGCCTGCACCACCACAGCCCGGCTGTACTTCTTCTTTATAAAAAGTTTACTATAAAACAACATGCTGTGCTATTCAGCTGTGGCCTCATGCCGTGCTTCCTCTGTGTATTGTTTGCCCTAAGAGGCCATGTGGAGTAACTGCTCTGCAGTATCCATGTTTATGCAATGTGCTAGGTCATGCCTTTCCAATAATAAAAGCCCATTATGTGTTCATTAGATCTGATCCCGTTATTAAAATGTATGCCTATAGTAATAACAGAAGCCAAGAGACTGTATCAATTTATCAACCTAAACAATATGGGAGTTATTTCTACTTCATAAAGCAGTACAAAGGTACTGTGTCAGGAATGCATGGCCCTGTCAGTTGGCCTGGGAACCACTTTCCCACCACCTCATCCAAGACCCATGTGGAACCACTGAGCTCCTAAAAAGTTGTCTCAGAACCAAGCTGGCAGGCTGTTTCTTTCCTCTTCGACTATGTGTCTATAACTAGACCCATTTACTGGCATTTCTAAGCCAGAGGAATGAGAAGCTAAATGCTTTCATCATTAAAGAAATGATCCAGGAGCTACAATAATGTGTTTTTCTTACATCAGTGTTGAGAATTCAGTCATGTGATATTCCTGCAAAGGAACTGGAAAATGTAGACTCTAGCGGGTGCCAGGTGCCCAGTTAAGCTTGGTGGGGTTTGGAATACTAAGAAAAAGAGAAGGATTTCAGCAGAGTGGCAAACAGTTTTTTAGCAACCTATTATTGTTCAGATTTTAAGTCTCGGCAGTAAGCCCTGTGGGTGTTATGAAAGACATTTTCATATTCTCGGTCAATTTCGATTTTTTAAAAGAACTGCCCTGAGTTTGAAAGACTTCCTGCCTACTTCCTGCCTCCTGGTTCTCCCTGAGTAAAGGCAGTGAGTAGCAGCTTTCTTGGTGCTTCCTGAGGACCCATTTCCTGAGAGTGAGCATGTGGAGGCCGCCATGGCAGGAGATTTGGAGACAGCGGTAGTCCTGGTTTTGGTTTCAGTGAAGTGGACTTGAGCGTGTGTCCCGACAGATCTCTTGGTGTGACTTTGGGAGGGCTCTGGGCTCTGCCATTTCTCAGCCTTTCTCTTTTGCCCTACCAAAAGGTCACAGGTTACTCCCTAACACGTTTGTTGTTACCGTTGTTTGAGTTGTTCTCCGCAGATACGGTTCCTGCTAACAGAGTGGGAGGTCGCCCGTTTACTTCTGTACTTTTCTTCCCTGAGATAGTGTCAGATAGGGATGGGGAGAAGAAGTTGTATATTTAGTCATCAGACACTGTACAACCCTGATAATAGGTAGAAAACCCGGATCTTGTAATGGGGGAGGGCAGTGGTTGTTTCTTGCCCCTGTAATCTGATCTTTCCCATATATATCTTATCCTACAGCTTCTACTGTACTGAGCTTAAAGGTTCTGTCTCCATGGTAGAAGTAGGGCATACACTGCCACTCACCAAATAAGCTTGATCATTTCGAGCTTTCTGGAGAACTGGAACCAGACATTCAGCTTCCTCGGTGTTGGAAGGGTCCAGGTTACTCTACCAGGCAAGCAATCTTGATTGGGAAAGTATGACTGATCACTGGAGCGAAACTGGGCGATGGAAGAGGAAATGGTATGGCAGTCATGGGTAAATTGCAGCATTGAGGATTATAGGTGTGTTTAATAAGTCAGTGATTCCTTTTTATCATTTTTTAAAATATCACCGTGAAGAATCTGCGACAGGAGGTGGCAAAGTTACTGTAGAGTAACAGTGGCTATGAGCAGTGCTCGGGATGGACAGAAGTCGATGAAGCCAGTGTTAGCGTGCGTTCCCTGGCACCCATTGGTCACTCATATGTCAACTAGACTTTCTACTGATAGAATCTGTGATGCTATTTAGAGGCTCTCCATGACCATCAGAGCCCACTCTACGCATACAAAATAGGGCAGGACTGTCAAGGAATCAAGGTCCCCAGGAAAGAGTATTTAACTGCATGGATACCTAACTTCCTCTGCAGTTGGTTGGGGCTAGGGATTCAGACTTGACTTCATTGTGGGATTAAGCTCCAACTGTCCAGGTAGCGACCTGCTTGATCACACGACTTTGCTGTCATCCTTCCTAGGGAGATTATAAGGTCCAGGTGCTCAGAACCCAGAGTTCTGCATCCTGAGGGATAGATGCTTGTTTATAGGATCTGAGCAAACACCTCCCGCCAAGCTGCTCACAAGCACAAATGAACTTTCTAACCTGAGGAGTAGCTTGGGGACTTTTGGACAAAGGATCCTCATGCAAAAAGGCAGGATGCTCTGTGTACTGCAGTGTACTGGGAGTAGAAAAAGAAGGGCAGTAAAGTATAGCTAGAATGTTCTGGTAAAAATTCTAAAGAATTGTAAGTTCTAAAATCATACCAGGCTCTCAGGTCACTTTGCCGGTAAATTTGTCAGAGCAGAATAGAATCTGTTTTATTTGGCAGTTTGTTGACATATAATTCAAATATTTGGACATTTGAGACACAGTCCTCAATTTGTAATCTTGCCCCCAGAGCCAGGAAATGTCAGGGATGGGCCCGGAAGTCACTATGTAATCAATGGCCTTGAAGAGCAAAGAGGAGCCCCGTGTAGGAGCCCAGCCATTCAGAGACCTTCACAAAGGTTATTCATTTACACAGCCTCTGCGCCAGTGCTTAAAGACAAGCACAGAGGACTTGGACAATGCTATCCCGATGAAAAGATGGAAGTCACCGGTGATGATTAATCATTGGCTTGTCTCCTATTTTTTATCACGCTGCTTTTCACTAAAGCAGCTGGTAATTGGATCCATCACTGCACTCTGTTCCAAAAGAGGACAGCTGTTGCCATTAGCACATTCCTCCAGCCAGAAGTGGCCAAGGCCATCCCCTGAAGCAAGAGTCATCCATTACTTTGCCACCTCCGGGCTAGGCTGTCCTGATACCTTCCATATATGGAAAAGTGTCGAGTTTGGCCAGCGGCACCGGCTCATGTGTGACTACTCTCATGCTGGGCCGTCAGTGATGCACAGGGCATGTTCATGTTATGAACAGCACTGAATCGCTAATCTGAGTAGCACTCTAGGAAGACTTCAACACGGACAAGAGAACATATGTGTTCTACACATATACACATGGACAAAAGAATATATTAATTCCTGATTATATGTATAATTAAGTATGGTAGTAAATAGTGGAAAGCTGGTATTTTCCCCTCCCCCTCGGCCTCTGCTCCCTGCCTTAGGCATTGTACAGACACTTTTTCAATGGATGGTTTGATGTGAGGCTTTTACTTTGTAATCATGTGAAAGTATATTAGCCAGCTTTCTGTAACTGTGACAAAACATTTGAGGAATGAATTTAGTAAGGGAACAGGTCTATTAGCTTATAATCAGAGCTTTCAGTTCATGGCTGGGTGACTGCTTTTGGCCTGTGGTGAAGTGGCACCTCATGGAGAAGGCATAGCGGACCAAAGCAGTTTTGAGAAGCAGAAGAGAAAGGAGCCAGCTCCCTTCAAGGGACTATCCCCAGTGACTCACTTTCCTTCCATGAGGTCCTACCTCCTAAAAGCTCTACTGCCTCCCTAAATGCTACAGGCTGTTAGCACATCGGCCCTTGGGGCACACTGCAAACCATAGCAGAAAGCAAAACCCATTTAGTAGAAACCGTATTTTGAATGCATACCCACCGCTAACGTGAATTAAAATATACGTTGTCTCCCGTCTTAACCCTATTGTCATTCATTTGTTCTACTGTAGAACTGTAGGTGCATTGTACTATGAATATAAGATGATTTGAGCAGAAGCACACTGTAAATAGCTCAGCACCAGGATGACCCTTTGCAAGTGCTTGTGTCTCTCAGTCTCTCTAGATGCCATGCAGGGCATTTCTAGAATCACTAGAATTTAACCTTATTGTCGCTGATCTGTATTTGTTATGTCACTCCCCTATTCCCCCAAAACAGGGTCTCTCACTGCACTTGGAGTTTGTCTGACAGCCAGGAAGCTCCAGCAATCTTCTTGTCTCTGCTTCCCACAGTACAAAGGTTTCAAGGTTTGATGTGGGTGAGTTCCATTTGAACTTAGTTTATAAATCCAGCATTCTTACCTACTGAGCCATCTTTCCAGTCCTGAAATTGATTCTTTAAACAGGAGAAAGAATATAAAGAGAGCTTCAAGGGTGGGCATCAACTTCAAGTGAATCCATCCATCCATCCATCCATCCATCCATCCATCCATCCATCCATCCATCCATCCATTCATCCATCCAGCTATCCATCCAGCTATCCATCCAGCTATCCATCATCTATCCATCTATATCTATCTGTCTGTCTATCTGTCTGTCTATCTATCTATCTACCAACTATCTATCTATATTGACATTCTCACTATATAGCCCTGACTGACCTGGAATTTAATATTTAGATCATACTGGCCTTGAATTCAAAGAACTTTATTTACTTCAACTTCCTACATGTTGGCATTAAAGAAGTGAACCACAATACTCAGCAATATATGGGTAATTTAAATACAGAGAAAATAGAATTGAAATATTCAGCCCAGTATGCCTTAGCCTCTTTGCAGTTTTCAACTCCAAGGATCAGTAGTTATTTAAGACCATGGAGATTAAGAGGTTAATCAGAGAAAGATGCACATATAATACACAAACATGCACACATCACATACATGAAAAAGACTGAAGTATTTCTTGATATTATAATAAGTTTGTTGAAGTAGAAATATGAATGGAAAATTATTGACCCTGTATAACTGGGATGGAGAGTTTTGTGTCATTTGCTATGTGTGGATGCATACATACACACACACACATACACACACACAACAAACTTTTGGATCTCATCTAAAATGTTATATAAAGAGGAAATCATGGTGCCTAGCGTAAAATTATGTGATGTTTGAATCCTTGTTTGGCACCTACTGTGTTTTCACGACTAAATTTTCCTGACTTTCGATCTTTTCATATTTGAAACTTTCATAATAGTAGGGAAGTGACGAGGTTATGTAACATCTAGACAGGTTCTGCACTCTCAGTTAACATTCACCACTGGATTTACAAATAGTAGTCAAACATGATCTCACAGTGATTCATGAATATTGTCATCCTTTCAAACTATTTACTATTCAGGAAAATAGGACATGAGCAGGAAGGGGAATGCTCTTCTTTCCACTTCTCTTGCTAACACAGGGCCTCTGTGTAGTCTAGACTGTCCTTAAACCATCACTTCAGCCCCGCCCCATTCTCTCTCTCTCTCTCTCTCTCTCTCTGGGACAGAGTTTCTCTGTGAAATAGTCCTGACTGTTCTGCACCTTGTAGATCTGGCTGGCCTCAAACTCTCAGAGATTTGTCTGTCTCTGCTTTCCAAGAGTTAGGGTTAAAAGCGTTTCTTTTCTTTTTAAAAGTCATTATTTAAATTTTGTTTTATAAGATATATTTTGTCACATTCTTTCCATTCCCCCAAGTCCTTCTAGCCTCTTTGTCCACCCAATATTCAAGTTCTTTCTGTCTCTCTCAAAAGAGAAAAAAAAAACCCAACCAAACCAAAAAACTCAAAAGAATAAAAATCAACAAACTAAAAACAAACAAACAAAACTCCCAAAATCAAATGGCACCCACCATCTAGGGCATGGATCCACATAAGACTTACAAAAAGCTTAAAAAAATAAAGAGGATTTCTAGACCCACAAAAAATGGGAGCCAAGCACAGCTTCTTGGTAGCTGCATTTCTTTTTTCGGATAGGCTCTGTTTGTTGGCAGTGAGAAAAGGCAGCTCCTTTAAGAGAAGGCCTCCTGACTCAGTATTAGTAACAAAAGCTGTGTGACTTCTTTGAGAGGCAGCTTCCTGGTTCACACAAGCAGCATGAATGTCTCTGACTCTTTCAGGAGGCTGAGCACTTGAATGGGATTTGTGGGCAGTGTGCTCAAGTTCCTTGGTGGCGGCATGGGGCAATTGCTTCCCAGAGTTGGGATGGCTCCCAGAGCTGGTGGTAGATGTACCTCTGCCAGGTTGGAAAGCCAATCAAGGTAGAACCAAAGCCAAAGTGGCTGCTCTGTTCCTAGCCACGCCTGCTTAGCAGTTTACAGAAGTAATCAAAAAAAAAAAAAAAAATTACAGATACACAATAAAGACAGATTCAGACAGAAATAACCTTCTGAACAGGTCACAGTGTTTTTAAAAATGTACATAGGCTTAAGAAAAAAAGAAAATGGGTATAGGCAGTTATAAAAAAAATAAAACGAAGTCTTTAAAGAGACAGTAAAAGTAATATAAAAGAGTATAGACAGTCATAGATTAAAGTAAATATTAGTAAAGATAATAAAGTAAATATTAAAAAGTAATAGAGTTGAAAAATAAGCCACATAAAAATGGAAAAAAAAACAAAAAGTCTCGATTATGTATATTATTGTGTTTTCTTTGAATTTTTTGACTGTGAATGGGCTAAGTACAGAGAGACATTTCATTGTATAGGCTGCTAAGCTAAACCAGCATATATAGTTTAAAGGTATCTTGACTTGAAAATTTGAGTCTAAGGATTTGTTGCTTTGGAAAAGAGGTTCTGCTTTTGTTTCCATGGAGTATGGGAACCTGTGTTCCTTCCAGGCTAATGTAGTTTGGTGAAACAAGACCCCCAGAAAGGTCTCTGTAACCCCCCAAATACTTTGCCCAACAAACAACAGGAAGCAGTTTAAAGAAAACTATGCATAAATTCCCAAAATGATTGTTTATAAATGTAGGTTTTCCTTTAAAGGGGGTTTATTATAAGTAATTAATAGTCACAGTCAATTTTTGTATATTTATTTATTTATTTTTGGTTTTTCAAGACAGGGTTTCTCTGTGGTTTTGGAGCCTGTCCTGGAACTAGCTCTTGTAGACCAGGCTGGTTTCAAACTCACAGAGATCCCCCTGCCTCTGCCTCCCAAGTGCTGGGATTAAAGGCGTGCGCCACTACCGCCTGGCAATTTTTTTTAAAAAAGTAAGAGAATATAATATAAAGATGAATACTTGGCATTGGCATGGATCTTGGTCTACTGATGCAAATTTAAGGTTGATTTTGTTACATTGTGTATATGTATTTCTGCTCTTCTTTAAGGTATTATGCTTCTTCAGCTCATTTAAAATGTAATGTATAGTTAAAATTTATGGATTAATAGTCATCTATAGTAGTCAAATTTGTATTCATGTTAGTTAGGTTTCCTCGATGTACAGAGATATATTTCAGGTGGATATTCTTCAAACCTTTCAAAGACCTACAGAATGTAACAGTTAAAATGATTTATAAACTTAGACTTTTTTTGACAATGAGACATGTCTGCCTCTGGCAGTACCAATTACTTAAGGGAAGTTGATGGGCATTAAAGAAATTTCTTATGGAATTTGTCTTCAATGTGACAAGGCTAACCATTTGGGCAAGAAACTGCTTTTGCTTGGACTACTTGATGGTATACTGTATAAATTGGACATGCAGGACCCACAGAAAAATGACTGCTGAACTTGCCTAAAGAAGGTGAGACAGTCCTTCAGGACTCCTGCTTCACAAAAGAGTCTGCCAGACATTCTACAGGACACAGAAGAAAGTGGCTGACAAATTGCCAATATAGGCTAAACAGTCTTTCAAATTTCCTGCTTCATGGAAAAGTTCACCAGATACAATGGGCCTATAGGCTGAAGATGGATGGATGCCCCAACATTACAGAACTTTGGATGACTTTCCAGGCAGCAAGATGTCTCAGTCAATTCTAGAGTTTTGGAAGTTGCTTACAATGAACTTCCTGTTTACTTAGGCAATATATCCGTCTGTGGGCTTTGGTGGAGTTGAAGACAGAAAATTATAGTTAAAGTTTTCCATAGGTATGATAAATGATAAATTAAATATGAAACTTTAGACTCACAAAGAAATGTTGTAACTGTAATTCTTGCCTTATACCTATTTTGTTATATGTAATTTTACTATGTTAAATTTAAAGTGTTTTTTTTTTATTTAGACAGAAAAAAGGAGATGATGTAGGATTCACCTCTGTATGATGTGAATATGTTTTATTATATTTGGTTAATAAAGAAGCTGATTTGGCCTATGGCAGGGCAGAATCAAGCCAGGTGGGAAATCGGAACAGAGATATATAGAGAGACTACTCAGAGACGGGGAAACACCATGTAGCTGCCAAAGGAGACAAATGCCATGTAGCTGCAAACCTTACTGATAAACCACAGCCTTGTGGTGATACACATATGAATAGATATGGGTTAATTTAAAATGTAAGAGCAAGTTAGGAATAAGTCTGAATCATTGGCCAAAACAGTATTGTAATTAATATAGTTTTTTGTGATTATCTGAGTCTGGGAGGCCAGGAAATGAATGAGCAGTTTCCATTTACACAATAAGACAAAAACAAAACAAAAGCATGCAAAAACCATAAAAAACATGGAGTTTATTTTGTGTTGGCCTAGTGTCTCCTGGTGCTAGGGTCTGCCTGGAAGTGTGGTTGATATACATTTTTTCTTACTCCAATGAAGAAATTGACTTTCCCTTCTCTAGCAACTATAAGTTGCAAATAGCTTCACGGTAAGGGGTGGGACTTTGTGCCCACTTACCTTTCTCTGTGCTGGGATTTTGTCTGTTGTGAGCTTTGTTCAGATCTTGTACATACTGCTACCATTTCTGTGAGTTTATCTGTATATCAGCTTTGTTGTGTCTGGAAGATGCTATTTCATTGGCAGCATCCACAACCTCTGGTTCTCAGAATCTTTCTGCCTCCTCTTCTACATAGGTCCTTAAACCTTGAGAGAAGAGGTTTGTTAAAGACATTCCGTTTAGGACTAAGGACTCTAAAATCTCTCCATTTATGCACAGTGTCCAGTTGTGGGTCTCTATCTTAATTACCATCCACTGCAAGATGAAATTCCTTGATGAGGATTGAGTGATTCACTGATCTTGGGTATAGCAATATACTCATATTCAGTCATCCAGAGTCATGTTATTGCTATGGCCCTTCAGCGGAATAATAGCAGTAGGTTTCTGCCTAGGTCCTATGACTTATTTAGTGTTAGGTTCTTTTCTACTTCAGCAGTGTCCTGTGTGAGTTCCATTTCAGGCAGTGGGTCTTAAGCCCAATCAAAAAGTGGTTTGTTACTTTCTAAACATTTGTGCCAGTATTGCGTCAATATACCTTGCAGGAAGGTCACTGTTGTTGGTTACAGGTTTTGTAGCTAAGTGATATTGATAATTAATTTTTTCCCTCTAGTATCATGCGTAGTATCTTCCAACACCATGAACATTAGTAAGTATGGGTGAAGCTTTTAGCTAAGCTCACCTTCTCCATGTTTGATGGCTTAAGTAAGTCTGTCTTCAGCAACAGAACCTTACTGTAAGGTCGTGAAGAGCAACCAGTAGCCTTGGCAACAGCAAAGTTTTATTTTATACCAAGAAATTCTTGTCTGTGTTACTTACATTTCTTTACCATTTCTCAATAATTAGGAAAACCCCAGTAAAAATGTATAAATTTTGAAAAATTAAGGCATTCAGATAAACAATTCCATGTATATATTTATCCCTTAGAAAAATACTTTAGTTTGCAATGCTATGAAAGACCATCCTTAGGCATCATTGTTTTGACATCTGATTACTGTCCTGGATTGAGAGTTGAAAATGGGACTATCCCCATGTGTTTTTAAGGAGAAAAAAGTGTAATACGTTAAAATTCCTAAAAGAACTGCAGACCACCACTGAAATGATTGAACCAGAGAGCAAACCACCAGTTTGTTCCAAGACCCACACTCCCCTCAACAGTTCTGTGTGTTAAACCAAAAGCAAAGAAAAGCCAAAGGTATATGTAATCTTTACAGATGCCTACGGACAATAAGATCGATGGCAGGGATCAGAGCAGCTTGTTTCTGGGCCCCAGCTCTATACTGGCACTTCCCCCCTTCTTTCTGCATGACTCAGATTGTCATGTTCTGTTGCTTTGGAGTTGTCATTTGCAATGACAAACATTAGGGCACAATGGGGCTAGGCTGGAAAGAGTGGACGTGACAGCTAGCGTTCACTTTAGGGAGTAACATATGAAGGCTGGAACTCTTAAAACCTGGTGATTCAGCCACCCCAATTTCATATACCTACATGTTATACTCCCATACGCATTTGGCATTGCCTCCAGCAACATGGAGGAGGAGCGGTAATAAAGTTTATGGCATGTTTTGTGTCTGTAGTTCCTCTGCTAGGATCATTAGCCCATGGTTATGATCAATTCTGAGAATGGAGGGACCGCTATTAATTGCCCACACGATCGAAACCTAGCGCACACCAGGCACAGCTGTATCGGTTTCTGGAGCACAGCACCATGAGATCATGCTCACCAGGCTTTGCTTTCCTTTCATTGCAAATAGATTCATTTCTTACATGAAGTCAAAATTTGCTTTATAATTGGCCGCTATCACTGAAAAATTAGTTCAAACCTCACATGCTTTGAGTATAGTTAGACAGAGAGAGTCCAGGGGAAGAAATCACAGAGCCAAACAAAAGGGGCAAAACTTTAAAAAAAATTGGCATCTATTGATTCTTAACACAGAGTAGTCTATGCTTGTTTTAGAAAGTAAGACACTAAATATAAATACAACATAAAAATGTAAAAGGCTTTGTACATGAATTTGACTTGCATAGTCAAAATACCGGGCTCTCCAAAGACTGTGAAGACTCTGGGTCAGCCAGGCCAGAAGTGCCATCAGACACTGGGCTTTTCATTCAGGGGGACAGAGAATCTGAAGGTTTGACAGGCAGGTAAGGACATTTCACTTTAAAAGTGCATCTCTGGCCTAAGTATAGTTATAAGTTGGCTCAGAGTTTCTGTTCTCCAAGAGTCTCCGATGAGCCACTGGGCCTCACTCTGGCCACTCATTCACGTTTTACTGATTTGTACTTATGCAAAGACTGTCTGCGGCACTATACACATTCAAGTGTCTCCAGTGGCACCACCCTTCCTGAGGTCAGAGGCCTGTCTGTGGCACCCTAAGTGTTCTTGTGTCTCCAGTGGCACCACACTTCCTGAGGTCAGAGGCCTGTCTGTGACACCCTAAGTGTTCTTGTGTCTCCAGTGGCATCACCCTTCCTGAGGTCAGAGGCCTGTCTGTGGCACCCTAAGTGTTCTTGTGTCTCCAGTGGCATCACCCTTCCTGAGGTCAGAGGCCTGTCTGTGGCACCCTAAGTGTTCTTGTGTCTCCAGTGGCATCACCCTTCCTGAGGTCAGAGGCCTGTCTATGGCACCCTAAGTGTTCTTGTGTCTCCAGTGGCATCACCCTTCCTGAGGTCAGAGGCCTGTCTGTCGCACCGTAAATGTTCTTGTATCTTCCTGATATCAGAAGCCTGAAATTCTTCTTTGTAGATTTATTCATTTTTCTTCTTTATGTGTATTTTGTTTGCATATGTCGGTGTACCATATGCTCAGATTGCCTGAAGAAGCCAGAAGAAAGTGTTGAAACTGGAGTTACAGATAGTTCTTAGCAGCCATTAGGTCTTGGAAATCAAACCCGGGTCCTCTGGACAAGTAGCCAATCCTCTAACCATTGAGCCAACTCTCTACCCCTGATATTCTTTTTGTATTTATTTTCCTGCTCAATACCAGATACAGCATTAGGCCTATCGCTGGCACTTGGCTGATCAAATAAGTCCTGAATTCAAGCACGCATGCATGAGTGAATGACTAATCCATCGGGAGTCTCAGAAATTAATATTGCTGACTACAGAAAAGAGCAGAGGACTTTCTGCACAGCCGGACTTTCAGGCACGTGTTTCATTGAGTCATCATCACAACTCTGTGACAGATATCTTACTAACATTGCCACTTAATAGTAGAAACTGAAACAATGCCATTGCTCATGTGGCTGGAATGGCCATGGTTCAAATGCAGAGCCATTTGTTTCTAAATCCTTTGCTCTGGTTTCTAAGCTCCTGAAGCATCGGTCTGAACCTTTTTCTACCCCAGGAAATAGAAAATGAATTAAGATTTGTTTGGGCAAGAAAACGAGGGTGGCTTTGTTGGGAGAATGGGGTCAGGGAGTTCTGCAGAAAGTGGAGCTGTTTTTATTTATTTATTTATTTTTTATTCTTTTTTACTTAAAATTTCCAACTGCTCCCCGTTTCCCATTTCCCTCCCCCTCCTCCCACATATTGCCCCCTCCCCCCGCTCCCCTCCCCCTATCCTCACTCCACTTCTCCTCCCCCTAGTCCACTCCCCCTCCCTCTCGATACTGAAGAGCAGTCCAAATTCCCTGCTCTACAGGAAGACCAAGGTCCTCCCACTTCTATCTAGGTCCAGGAAGGTGAGCATCCAAACAGGCTACGCTCCCACAAAGCCAGTTCATGTATTAGGATCGAAACCTAGTGCCATTGTCCTTGGCTTCTCATCAGCCTTCATTGTCCGCCTTGTTCAGAGAGTCCAGTTTCAACCCATGCTTATTCAGTCCCAGTCCAGCTGGCCTTGGAGAGCTCCCAATAGATCAGTTCCACTGTCACAGTGGGTGGGTGCACGCCTCGTGGTCCTGATTTCCTTGCTCATGTTCTCCCTCCTTCTGCTCCTCATTTGGACCTTAAGAGCTCAGACGGTTGATCCAAATTGGGTCTCTGTCTCTCTCTCGATCCATCGCCAGATGAAAGTTCCTGTGCCATTCTCCTTGGCCTCTCGTCAGCTCTCATTGTCCAACACATTCAGAGAGTCCGGTTTTATCCCATGTTTTTTTCAGTAGCAGTCCAGCTGGCCTTGGTGAGCTCCCAATAGATCGGCCCCCCTGTCTCAGTGGTTGGGTGCACCCCTCATGGTCCTGACTTCCTTGTTCATGTTCTCTCTCCTTCTGCTCCTCATTATAACCTTGGAAGCAACCTAGATACCCTTCAATAGAAGAATGGATGAAGAAAGTGTGGAATATATATACATTAGAGTACTACTCTGCGGTAAAAAACAATGACTTCTCGAATTTTGCATGCAAATGGATGGAAATAGAAAATACGATCCTGAGTGAGGTAACCCAGACCCAAAAAGAAGATCATGGGATGTACTCACTCATAATTGGTTTCTAGCCATGGATAGGGGCCACTGAGTCTATAATTTGTGATCCTAAAGAAGCTAAACAAGAGGGTAAACCCAAGGAAAAACATATAGATATCCTCCCAGCTATGGGAAATAGACAAGATTGATGGGCAAAAAATGGGAATCTTGGGGGGTGGGGTGGGATGGGGATGAGGGGAGATGGGGAGAGAAAAGTGTGAAGGAGAGGATGAGGGGAACTGGGGGAATCGGGGTGATTGGGGGTAAAGGAAGGTTGGATGGGGGAGCAGGGAAACTCATACCTTAGTTAAGGGAGCCACCTAAGGGTTGGCAAGAGACTTGAACCTGGAATGGCTACCAGAAGCCCAGGGCAATGTCCCCAGTTAGTTCATTGGGGCACCTGAGGATAGGGAACCTGAAATGAACCTATCCTATAATCATACTGATGAATATCTTGCATATCGCCATAGAACCTTCATCTAGCGATGGATGGAGATAGAGACAGAGACCCACAGTGGAGCTGTTTTTAGAACAGCAGTGTGGGAACTGAGGGAGGGAAGCCTTTTAGGTCACGCCCATCTCTGCTCAGCCCCATTGTCGCCTCTGAAGGGTGCCTTTTACTTCTGAGTGTGGTGGGAGGATGGAGAGAGAGGCATGAGGGTATCCCAGACTCAAATCCTTTCTCCTTCGTGGGTCTAACTTAAGGTCGTATCTTCAACTGGCTTTAATGTCTCAGTGCGGGGACTACCAGCCCCAGATTGGGAACAGGCCTTGTAGTACAATGTATAGGTACATAGTCCATCTCCCTCTTCACACTAGGAGCTGTGTCCCTTTGTGTCCTTGAGTCACCAGAAAAACACCTGTTCCCAGCTCAACCATTTCAACTTAATTTATCTTTGTTTTTCCAGTCACATCTGTTCTGTCTTTATTTCTACAACCAGGGGAAAGCAAAATCAATGCACAATTTCTGCTGATCATCTCAGAAACGTCCTAAAAACACCATTTACAAGTTACCCCATTTTCCTCAGACAAGTCAGTTCCCCCAACCCCCTTTTTAAGGTCTAGAGGCTCAAAAGAAAGTAGCTCCTCTCCCTGTTGCATAGATCTCACTGGGTTGACAGAAAGCTTCTTATTTCTCCTGGGGAAACATTAATGCCACCAAATGACAGCAGGGTTTCAAACTTGGGAGCTCCAAGATAGGAGTCAAACAGGACTCCAGGAGTCCCCCAGGCAGTGCTGAGCATCTGTCAGTCCCCTGCTTGTCATTCCTAACCAGTTCAGTTCACAGAAAATGAAAAGGACTCTGGAAACTTCAGGGTTAGGTGACTGGGAAGTCAGAAGTGTTGGATTGCAAAAGAATCCCTGGGTTCTCGGAGTTAAACTTGACTACATCACACTAGGTCAGCAATTCTCAACCTGTGGATTGTGACCCCTGGTGAGGGGGCTCAAATGACCTTTTCTAAGACCATCTGCATATCAGATATTTACATTGTGATTAATAATGATAACAAATTACAGTTATGAAGCAGCAACAAAAATAATTTATGGTTGGGGGTCACCACAACATGAGGAACTGTATTGAGTCAGAGCACTAGGAAGGTTGAGAAGCACTGGACTAGGTTAACACATGTTTTCACAGCTCTTTTGATAGAGAAACCATTTAAATATCAGCTAAATTGTTTTTCCTCAGAAATGTTTTAATCTAGACTCTTACAGTCTTAGAAGTACTGCCTACTACCAGAAGATCCTAGTTTTATACAGGAGTTAATGTTTGTCTCCAGGAAGCAATGAATTACTTAAATTATGTAGTCGGCTTTCTAGGAAGCAGGGCACTGACCCAGCGTCAGGGAGTCTCATACTCTCACTCTGAGGATTACCATGGCAGCCAATCGAAGCCACACTGGAAACGCCATGGTCACTCCAGGAAATTAAGTTCTAGGATGTGTGGCTGTGGTCGCTTTCCCCCGCTGTGCACTCCACTGCCACGGAATCGTCTACTGGCCACACCATCTCCTCAACTGTAACAGTTCTCTTGCTTACTTGTTCTCTTTGAATAATCTTTTTTTTTCTTTTTGCAGAATATTTATTAAGGTTGTTTAATATACAATTTTCATTTGACATTTTGGAAGTCTTTTATTGTAAAGATAATCCTTTTGTCTGGAGACAAACAGCAGCCACAGCGATCATTCTGGACCTCCACACTGGATGAAGTCCATTTCTTCTTGAGATATAGGTTTCCTTCTGTACTTCTGAGGTAATGTTCTTAGTATTTCTGCAGTGTCTGGTGGCCCCGGATGCATCAGCAGATCTGGGGCTATGCTTCCTTTAGAATGCTGTGAAATTACAGAAGAGTGAGAGGGTAGCCCAGCAGATCTCAAAACGTCTGAGGCACTGAGTTTAGGATTTTCTCTTCTGTCAGGGAACCTTATTAATGGAGTATGTGGCTTCACTACCTGCACGACCCTGCTGGCGGAAGCCATCATGCTGCCCATCGTGACCCACCGAGCAGGGGCAGCTTCCGGGGCGAAGGCGAGCGGCAAAGTATTGGGAGTTCTCTTTGAATAATCTTGAACCTTATTTCCACCCTCCTTTTTAAAATTGAAGACTTTTTTTTCATACAATATACCCTGAGTCCAGTTTCCCTCTCCCAGCTCCTCCCAGATCTCCCCACCTCTCTGCCCTCTCAAATTCACACTCTTTCTTTCTCACCCTTCGTAGAAAACAAATAGACATTTAAAAGACAACAAAAATAAAATAAGGTGCCGGGCGGTGGTGGCGCACGCCTTTAATCCCAGCACTCGGGAGGCAGAGGCAGGCGGATCTCTGGGAGTTGGAGGCCAGCCTGGTCTACAAGAGCTAGTTCCTGGACAGGCTCCAAAGCTACAGAGAAACCCTGTCTTGAAAAACCAACCAACCAACCAAACAAACAAACAAACAAATAAATAAATAAATAAATAAATAAATAAATAAAATAAGGTAAAACAAAACCAAACCCGAATAGGACAAAATAAGCAAACAGGGAGGAAAAAAAGCCCCTCCTCCCAAAAAAGCCCCAAAAATGCAGATGCACACAAATTTGCACACATAAAAAAATTGAAAAACAAAATTAGAAACAAAATCATATATATATAAATAATAGATCTATAAGGTTAAAAAACTAAAAATGCTTAGACAAAGCACGTTAGGGCAAAACCCCTTCCAAAAATGCTATTGAAATACGCAAAACATTTCTAACTCCAGCTAATGTAACCTCTAAAATCTACAGAATCGACAAAGGCACGACATTCATGCCAACAGGAAATGATGGTTTTCAAGTAATTCATCGATAAACTCCTACCTCCAATGGACTGATGCTACCAGGTGCCTTGTGTGGAATTATGTCAGTCATTCATACAGACATTTCCCATGTCTGTTCTTAATCCTCTGCTTTGCAGCTACACACCACTGCCACTGACTGTATGGTGCTTCTTCCTGGGAAATCTATGATCTTCTCAGTTGACATGCATGTATTTGTATAGTATGTTACGGAATATATGAGTAATAAATAAGTCAAGTGGCTAGCTTTTCCCCCCCTCAAATGCAGTTCAGTAAAATAATAAGCCACAGCAATCAGAGTTCTTGTTACATCATCAAAAAATTACCAGCATACTTACTGAAACTTTGTTCACATATAAAGAACAGTTAAAATACAAATAGCTGTTACCACTGTGGCTTTGACTATAGATTTGCTCCACTTTTCCTAGTCACTATGCAGTGACTAAGAATATGACTAAATATATCAACTCAAATATGGATTGATAAACATGCAAGCAGTGTAATACACGAGAATCAGGTGGAATTATGCTATTTCTAATAGCACGAATAATTCTTTCAACTAGTAATGTTTTATTTGGGAGAGCAGGCTTTTCTCTTTCCCCAGTGTCACTTCTATTCAATAATCTTTTCTCAAGAAACAAAACATGTTCTGTATTTCTGGATTGTGCGAAACATCACTGCCATCAACACCTGCCAGAATGTACTGGAATCTCCCATTCGGAATCTCAGGCACATGGCATTTAGAATATGTACACTTAAAACAGAAAGGCAGAAACACTGAAATGTTCTGTGCTACGTATTTCAGTGAAAACCTTATCCAAATATGGACTGTTATTCATTAGAACTGAGAAAGCAACAACAATGGCATGACTTCATTTTTTTATTTTTAATCTTGCAAACAGTTGGAAGAACAGCTAGATCATATTCTGACATGTTCAGAAATATTTCAGACCACTAAAAAATTGATTTCCAAAATGATTGACTTTCTATATAGGATATGGTTGAGTTTGCTTTCTCTGTAGATATATTTAAAACCAACTACAGTAGAAGATGAGGAATTTGTTTAAAAATGCTTTATTTTTTATTTGCCAATGAACAGATGTGAAATCTTAATTTTAATTTTTCTGTTTCTTCTTTCTTTCTTTCTTTCTTTCTTTCTTTCTTTCTTTCTTTCTTTCTTCTTATCTTCTTTATTCCTCTGCACTATCCCCCCTTTCTTTTTTTCTCTCTATCATCAATGACAGTGTCTCGCACTGTGTCTGAAGACAGCCTACTGGCCTGCAAGCCCTAGCTAACCCCCTCTTGTCTCTACCTTCATGGGGTTACAGGTATATGTAGGCACACTGGCGTTTTACTGGAATAGTGTGTGTTTGAACTAAGTTCCCATCCTTGAGCAGCAAGTACGGAACCACAGATTAGAAATAGCCAAGATTTGATTTAGGTAGCTAAAATTCCCAGATCATTAGGAAAATTATTGAGAACAGATTTATAAACAATAAAGGTATTCACTTACCACACAACTTAATATGTAGTAAAAATGTGTGCTTGTGATTTCTGAATTGTGTGAGTTTCTCTGTTTATCTCAGCTCCGCAAAGCAATGTTAAGAGTACATCTTTACAAATTGGTGCTAATTGATTATGGAAATTATTAGGAAGAGACTATGTCATATATTAACGAAGTTAGACGTTTATATTTGATACATTTATTTATTTATTTGGTGTGTGCGTGTGTGTGTGTGTGCATGTGTGTGCATGTGTGTATTGTTCAAAGGAGAAAGAGAGTAAAATAGAATCAAGCCAAAGCAAGCCAGGGCTGAGCTGATGGTTGGTGGGCAGATAGCAGCTTCACCTACAATTCTTCTGTAAAGATTTGGATCGGGAGGCAGTAGTTGCAATCAAGTCAGAGAGCCCAATAAACAAAAGACTCTGGAGACAAAATATCTCATTTTCTTTAAGCCCCCACTCTTTTGCTGTGGTCTGGCCCTGCTCTCGATTCTGTTTTAATCTTGCAATTTGTGAGGTGTGTGCGTGCGTGCATGTGTGTGTGTCTGTGTGTCTGTGTGAGGGCACATGTGTATGTATGTGTGTGTGTCTGTGTGTGTATGTGTGCATGTATGTGTCTCTGTGTGTATGAGTGTGTGTGTGCTTGCGTGTGCCTGTGTGTGCATGCACGCATACGTGTGTGTGTGTGTGTGTATGTATGTGTGTTTATTCTTCTGAACTAAGCCTGCTCTTGGCTTATGAATCCTGTGAATTGGAAAGCTGTTCTCAAAATGGGCTCCCTCCTGGAGAACGTCCCAAAACCCCAGCTTGCTTTAATTACTTACCAAGAAGTTTTCAATGAACTGCTTTGAACCTGGCATTCACAATGCACTCGCCTTGTACTGAATGATAGCTTTATGACAGGAAGCTTTGTTAGCTGGACCACCCGGGGGATGCAGCTTGAGGAGAACATGGCTGCCGGACACTTGAAAGTGTGGGCTCTTGGACATGCCACACCTGTGTTCCCTTGGCCGCCTGTTCGTTTCCCGTGTAACTCAAGGTGTTGAACTTAGTCCTTAGAGATTTGTATCAATGGTTTCATTCATAGGCCCTTCTAAGGCCCACATTCCAGAAACTTCTTTCTGTGTAATTTGTGGGTGCCAGAAGACTATGCAAATTACACATTCAGGTGGTGTCTGAGACATGATGCAACTGTATTTATGCAACAGCTGAAGTTTGGGCTGAAGCCTGTGCCTTTCCTCCCACTGCCCCAGCCCTGGTCCCTTTCTGTACTGGGGACTGAACCCAGGACCTAGTAAGCAAGAGCTGTAGCTCTGAACTATTCCCCAGCCTCTCATTGTGGTTTTGACTCCATTTATGATCTTCAGAATCAAAACAAAGATAAAGTTATTATTTAGGGCAGAAGAACAAAGTGATTTAAACAATATAAATTCTGATGGAGTTTATAATAGCTCTCTAATAGCTCTGTCTGTTTCAAACAATTTGACCATCTGCCTTGCGACTTTCTATCTGAAAAGACATATTTTGCTTTTAAAAACAACTTATTAAGATTATCATTTTAAAAGATGTATTTACTATATTCCACGTATTCATGTGTTTTGCCTGTCTACTTTGTGCCTATGCAGTCAGAAGAGGGTGTCCAGTTGCCTGAACTGGAGTTACAGAAGGCTGTGTGTCATCCTGTAGGTGCTGATGCTAAGCCGCATACTCTGTAAGAGCAAGAATTTCTCTTAACCTCTAACGCATCTTTACAGCCCCTAAAAAATTTATTCTTAACTCATAAGCTTCACTAAGTTGCCCAGGCTACCCTTGAACTCAAATGTAGTCCAGAAAGGCATTGGACTTGCAATCTTCCTTCCTCAGCACTCCTGCCCCTTTTGTTAGGCTTACAGGTCTTTGGACCTGGCCTGGAGATAAGTTGTGTGTGTGTGTGTACACATATATAAGTATATATATGTTTGAGAGGAGCATTGTGATGCTACCAGGCATCTATACATTGTGCAGTTAGCCAATCAAGCTAATTATCATACCCCTCACCTCACACACTTATCATTTGTTTGTATTATGAACAAATACAAATTATTCTTGGCAATTCTTGCAGGATCCCGTTGGCACTTTCTGTTTGAACTGTGTTTTTGGCTCATGCTGTCCCTGTCTTATCCTTTCCCAATCCTCAGTCCTTGGTCATTACTATTCTACTCTCTACTTGTATGAATTCACCTCTTTTAGACTCCACATACAAATGAGACCATACCGCATATGCTTTTCTGGCCATGGTTTCTTTGACTTAGTATGTCTTTTACATTCATTCACGTCACAAACAACAGAACTTTCATTCATTCATTCACTGGTGGCAACATTGTCTATATCTTACTTACTGTAAATATACTGCAATGTACACGAGGGCAGACATCTCTTCTGCATAAGTGATTTCAATCCCTTTGCATATACAGTCAAAGTGGGTATTTCTAGACTATGTGGGTTAGATTTCTCAGTTAAAAATAATTTTGGGGAGGCTGAAGGAATGGCTTAGAGGTTAGGAGCGCTTGTTGCTCTTGCAGAGGATCTTGGTTGTTTCCAGGTTCTGACAGTTACAAATAATGCTGCTATGGAACACAGTTGAGCAAGAGTCCTTGTGGTATGATTGAGCATCCTTTGGGTATGTGCCCAAAATTAGTATAGCTGGGTCTTGAGGCAGATTGATTTCCAATTTCCTAGGAAATTGCCATACTGATTCCCAAAGTGGTTGTACAAATTTCCACTCCTACCAGCAATTCAGGAGTGTTCCCCTTACTCCACATCCTCTCCAACATAAGCTGTCATCAGTGTTTTTGATCTTAGCCAGACAATGATCCTTTAAACACCTAGTGGGATTGTTGAAACTTTTATGTGTTTAAATGTTTACAGTGAACTCAGATCCTCAAGTTTTATAGCAAGCATTCTTTTTTCTTTCCTCCTTCTCCTCCTCCTCCTCCTCCTCCTCCTCCTCCTTCTTCTTCTCCTTCTTCTTTTCTTGACATGGTCTATCTACATTGTCCTGGCTATCCTGGAACTCACTATATAGACCAAGCTGGCCTCTGACTCTACCCCCTGACTTCTGAGATTAAAGGCATGTGCTACCATGCTTGACCTTGTTGATATTTTTAAAATGAGTTCTTAAATTAAACAATTCTAAAGAAGATGAATTAAAAGTCAAGGAAGACCTAACAATGGCCTACCTGTGCTCTGGTAAAATGGTTTTTATCTATCTATCTATCTATCTATCTATCTATCTATCTATCTATCTATCCATCTATTATCTATCTATCATATACATATTTATATATCAAACATTCATATGAAAATGATGTCCTCTCACGAGTTTTCTTCCCTTTGGAGGTAAGCTCAGAACCACTGTGAGTGCCAAGCTGTACGTGCTGTGTGCTGCTGCCCCCTATCCTGCAGTCTGTGATTCTAGTTAAACACCCAGTTACAAAGTGAAGCAGAAGCAGGTAGAAAATTTTGAACTTTTCCAAATCTTTTATTAAATTCCAAAAATTAAAATAGCTGAATCATATAGGGAAAGTGAATTAAAATTTTATTTCTTCTATTGATCTCTAGCTTCTGCATTATCTTTTTTTGTTTTATTATTGTTTCTATCTGATTTTCTTTTCTGCCCCCAGCTTTTTTGATACTGTATTATCTTTTTAATTTTACTAACTTATCAATTTGGATAAGCTATGTTCAGCATCTTATAGAGCAAAGATAATTTGGTTTCTTTTTAAAGACATTTTATACAGCTGAACTTGATGTTACTTTTTTTAAAAGGAGATTTCATAGTTTTAAATTTCAATTCTAGCCTCTTCTTTCTACGATGACACTTCTAGGTGGCTTCTAGTCCTGCCTGCATCATAACACATTCCTAAAGCAGCTCCATGTAACAGTTGACAGGTAGCTGTCTGGTTTCCTGGGCCAAGATGCTGGAGTCCGAGCCACAGTATCTCAGGGTCTTTGTAGGTTGTCAAGATAAATGGTGACATTAGGGTGAGCCTTACTCTGTAACCATCACTACCCTTTTGCAAGGGGAAAACTGGACAGGAGACAAGCCCAGAGGGAAGACCACGGGAAACCATACAGAGAGAAGATGACCAGGATGTGGGATGCCACTGCAAGCTAGAAGAGGCAAGAGAGGGTTCTTTCCAAAACCTATCAGAGGGAAGGTGGTTTGAGACCAGATCGGGCTGCATAGCAAATCACTGTGTCCACAAATATAATAATAATAATATAAATATAAAATATAATAATAATTCATAATAATGGTAATGAATTAATAAATCAATTTTAGAATTTTAGCTTCTTGTCCATCCTCCTTAGATCTTAAGCCAATTCAGTTGGTACTTCAACTATATCTCTTTAAGTTTTTTAATATAATATTTTTGCCAACTCACCCCTGACTACTGACCCTAATTCCTACCAGATTTACCCTCCCATGTCTCCAGTCCTTCCCAACTTCATGTCCTCTTCTTTATTATTATCATTCTTGTTTTGATATTGCTTCATTATACTCATGGTTATGAGTCCATCCATTTGTGCTTGGTTGCCATAACCAGGACCACAGCCTTAAAACAACAACAGCAACAACAATCAGCTCTCGGTCGCTCCTTAATCAGGGGCTTGTGAGCCCAGCCTAGCCTTGAACTCCGCATTCTTCCTGTGTCATTCTCCCAGCTGTTGGGACTCTAGGCATTGGTGAACATGCTTGCTACATGGCTGCTATCTCTGCCACCTATGGAGTTGTCAAAGTCAAGCGGCAGATGACTCTATAACCTTGCATACATAGCAGAAACAAAACGTCTGTTCCCTGTTCTGCTTGAATTAATTTGTTAAGTTACTTATTAATGAAATGACCTACAGCTAAAACTCAGTCCAGGCCTGTGGGACTTGTCTGTGTCATCTCTGTCTTTCCTTATCAGGTGTGACCTGTGAGAGAGAAGATGAAATATTTCATTATTTCTAACAGGATATGGAGTACATTTCTAAACATATGAAAGGTATTATTATTATTTTAGTGTTTAATCTGGCTATATTTTTTAGAAAACTATTTGTCCCCAAATTAACTATCTTTATAAGCAAGTGTAATCCATCTTAACAAAACCTAGAATTTTCATCTTGAAAAAGACCCATTGCCAGCTCTATTCTAGTTTATAAGGATGAATTTTCAATAGTAAAAAGCCACAGTACCCCAAGGATGTATCATTGACACAAATACTTGAATATTGCACTCAATTCACTTTATCATGGTGAAAATCATTGAGAAAAATCCTAGTGGAAAGCTACTTGGAAGCGCATCTAAGGTTAAACTGTCAGAATGAAGGAATTAATTAAGAGTGAAGAAGGTAAAAAGATCCTGCTTGCATAGTCTTATTATCTTCGTCTGGATCTTCTATTTTGTAAATTTTCATTGTCTGGACTCATTATCATTCATTATCACTTAGCCCTCCAGTTCCAACAGCGATCTGAGATAGTGAAAGGAGATTGAGCACAATGCATACCAAAAGGCAGAGTAATTTGAAATATTTCCAAAATCAATTAAAAATTAGTTGTGGATTATTGGTCTGAGGTGGGAACATAATAGCAGCTAATTGAGAATTGCCTGTGTACAAGTGCCCAGCACACACTAGGTTTTGTACTTCGGTGACACAGGGGATAGTTCAAAATTATCCCGCCCCTCCTGGTATTTGATTGACACCACTGACTGCGATGGCTAGGAGCTGATGTGATTTAGCAAGGTGTGGACCTGCTCCATCAAGTGCAGTTTAGGGATTACTTGGGTGGTGGTATGGCTTGCCTCCAGAACGTGTTCATGAGCTGTCAATAGGTTTCTCCCTACATGTCTCAACCTATAGTGGGCTTAAAATGTGGCTATCAGCTAATGGAAATGCAGTTTGTACTGCCCCCATCACCATGTGCATTCTAGCCCTCTGGACTAACCAGGTCCCACAAGGCACCGGAGGGAATGCTATACCATTAAACAATGGGGGTTATTAGTAAGTGTCTTTTATTTCCGGTATGCTTGTGTTCCTCATAAGGCTTGGGAACCATTATTTGGAGGTTGGCTGTTCTGTTAAAATCAACTAGCTGATTAACTTTTATCCGGGACATCTTGAAAGGTATGCAAACTAACTCTTTGGCAATCCTAAGTCAGGTGACCGGCTTCATTTTCACCGACTTTCACTTTGATAGACATAGTTTTGAAGGCTTTCCTCCCAGTCTTCCATTTCTGGATTGGATGTGTCAAACATGCCCCTACTGCTTACCAGGGCCTATCTGTCTGTGAAGGAGAGATGGAAAATTCACATTTGAACCACACTGCCGGGAGCTCCTAATGAAGGGGCGCTGAAAGCGGCTGGCCCAGAGCCAAGTCTGCTCCAGCAGGGTGGTGTGGTCCTAAGAGGGAGGGGAGAGGGCAAAAGAACACCAGAAACACAGATTCTACATAGACCTTAGAGGAAAGCCACGGGTTCAGATGTCATGTTGAAAATGCCTCCTTCTTGGTTTCCAAGTGACTGCTTAGTAGGCTGCTAATTCCAACACTTCAAATAATAATGCGAGACATTTGCTTCAGTTCAGACGAACCCCTCTAAGTGGCCTACTTTCATTTTCATCTGCACGAACAGCTTGTGGTTGTAATACTTGAACGAGGTTTAAAATTGTTTTAGTAAGGGAATACACTTTTGTTTTGTTTTGTTTTGTTCTTTTAATCAGTCAAACTAACTTGCAAATATCTTTTTTCCTAAAGACCTTGTTCTAGTGACACCATGATTTCCTTCCTCAACTGTGGAAGCTTCTTCCAGGCTGCAAAAGAGAATGTCAAACAGGAGACAAGAGAGGAAGAGGCAAGCATTGCACGACGTCCCGGACGCCTCCTCCACATCTTGCCTTTTGTCAACTCTAATCACGGTTGTGTCTGTCGGAGACGGACTAAGCAAGGGTCTGCAGCCGAAGAGCCGAGTGTGGTGACTTTGGGCCACACGCCATCTGACAGGAGATTGCTTAGAGGTGATGTGTGTTCGCTAGTTACCCCTCAGATTCCTCATATATGATTACAGCGTGGCAGGGAGGTGAAGGCTAGGACAGGCAGATTAATATGACAGCTTTTCCTCACAACAAAGTCATTTGTTTAAAAAAAAATTCCTGGGAAAGCTGACATCATAAAAGAAGTTAGATAGCATTGGGAGGCAGTTACCACCCTCAGGATCCTTGAACTCCAGAGACTTAATGATCTTCAAATAAGTAATATTTGAACAAATCCCTTTTCAAATGAAACAAAGGTCTGTGGACTTTACTTAATAATTGCCACAAAGTTTAAGTGGCACAGCATGATACCATGAATTGATATTTTGATAACAACTGTATGTCCTGAGTAAGTTTTTATAGCCTAAAAGTTAAAGATATTTCTGTTGTTGTTGCTGTTAATTTCTGAATTTTACTGTCAGGAAAAAAAAATGATTATTACCGCTTCCAGCTTTTGAGCATAAGTGATCTTTTGTAAACTCACGTGGTGGGAAGATGGTGAAAAGAAGTCGCCCCCCCCAGCTGATGTGGGCCGCACGCATACAGTGCACACATTCCCTCAAGGGACAAGCAGCACGCTCCCACACCTTTATTCCAGTGCAAAATGCACGGAAAAACCTGTAATTCTGAAGGCTAACATCTGCTTTGTGAGCTCTGACAGACAGCTTGAGAGTTCTGCCGGGCCTTTCGAAGCAGAGTCTGTGAAGTCAGACCCCTCTGAGGAGCATCCCTTACAGTGTTGCTTGCTATGGGACCTCTTTAGAATCTGATTAAAGATAAAGAATTCAGAAACAGACAGACACCACAGATGCACACACACACACACACACACACACACACACACACACACACAGAGTTTTACAGCTTGCTAGGGAGTTCCACAAAATTCTGAAGACTGTAAGCCCATTCCTGTCCAACAAAAAGACTCTACTTTGATTGGTATAATCATCTTGGACTTTTTTTTTTTTTTTAAAAAATAGTCTTTCCAGGCTGTCTTCATTTTATTGCTACTTTTTGGCAAGAGAAACTTGAAAAAAAAATTCCAGCTAAATGAGATTTCTTAAAAGGAAGAAAGAAGACACAAAGAAACAAACTTAAAATTCCAACGACTCCTGAGATTCAGCAAAGTGCACAGGACACCCCATTTTTTCCAGGCGTTTCTATTTTGTTCCTCATTGAAGTCCTGGCCTATCATGCACGGTGGCCTCCAGCCTGCCCTTCTACCTTCCTTCGTGGCCCAACACAGCGCAGCACATTCTTATCTGTTCTTGCCACTGGGGTGAAAAATCTTTCTAACCGAATTCTCATTTAACGTGTGAAACTGGCTCTTTTTCCTCCAGTCTGTGCAGTTTTGGTCACAGGATGTTGCCCCCTTTCTTTTAAAAAGATCTTTGAGAGGAATAAGTTCTGAACTCAGAATTTATTTTCCTTTCTCGAATTAGCTGTAGATAGAGTGCACTGACTCATTTCACATGCAGGGGAGCGTGTTTGCTTTCCTCAGCGCCAGATTGCCCTTTAGCACACAGAAAGTCAAGAATAAGCCAGTTTCATAACCCCTCCTTCAGCACTCGGCTTCAGTCTCACACCTGAAAACCTGCCCTGTCTGTGAGCGCTCAGAGGCTGGTGGCCTGCACGAGGAAGCACAGTGGTCATCTCCCACTTCAAGGCCATTTCTTTATGTGCAGTTTTCTGATCTTCCACTAGTTGGGGCTCTACACAAAGAAAAGAAAACAAAGGGGCTCCGGGGCGAAATTATTTACTAACCGAACACACTATGCAAGAAGGCTTTAAACTGCTTTCTGTGTTCCTGAAAATGTGACTGCTAATTTTATTTTGGTTCCAACACATCTTCCACGGCTTTTATTATATTGGCGGGTCCGTTTTATTTGCTTTTCTTACCTTGGTTTGGAAAGTCTAAATCAAGGTTACTGCTTTTGGCACAGTTTACAAGTCATCAACTTGTGCTACAGAGTTCCTTCAAACCATGAAATTGCGAAGACGCGCATGGGGGGAGAGTTAGTCCACGTTCAGCGAGACCGGCTCCTCAGTAAGATTCTCCCTACTCCTCTCTTAGCACCACACACTGCACAAGCTAGATGTTTAATAAATGTTTGATTGGAGAGGTTTTATTTTTCCTCTCAGACTTGAGGATTTCTGCATCAGGATAAGGAAGGGCATTTGGACAAGATTACCTGAACAGCAGTTTTCTGGGAAAACTGTCAGGAAACTGTCTTGGCCTATGCTAAAGTCTGGCTCTCTGTCTCTGTTTTAAGTTTGGTCTGGAGGAAAGATTCCTGCAGACAGTTACAAAGAATCAAGGCTCTCCAGCCCTTTGCTTCCACTTGTGCTCTGTTTTAGGTTTGTTTGTCCTGTCTTTCTCCACCTCCCCGGAGATCCTTTGGCAAATCTGATAAACAATGCCTTTTTCTTGCTTAAGGCAGAAAGAGCAGTTGAATACAATGGGAGGCCAGACTTGGCTGAAATGCTGGCTGCAGGTGCTCTCAGCATTGTGGTCATTTAAACCAGATGCTGGGGAGTTGAAGCACCTGCTTCCCCTCTCTGTGCACACTTCAGAGACTGTGCTCCTGCATTGGACAGGCCAGTGTGTGGTTAAAACTCGGCAGCAGCATCCCCCGGCACATCAAATGGTTTGTACCAGGAACGGTTTCATACGGAGCCTCTGTAAATCCTCAAACATATACAGTTTAATTCAGTGTTCTCTCTTTCCCTTTCCAGACATAACATCACTACTTTGTATACACACACACACACACACACACACACACACACACACACAGCCCTCCCCATCAGAGTCTGCTTAAAGCAGACAACACCCAGATTTAACTTTCTTTTTCTCTGGGTTATATTATTTAGAAAGAGAAGACTGGCCAGGGCCAAGAGGGTGATGATTTTTATGGTTCTGATAGCAGTAAGACAGATGCCGAAAGCCTTGCACAGCTCTGGTTTTATGAACATCTCTACAAGTGTCATAAATCTTTGAGCAATCCACAGAGGGCATTAAATTGTTCACCTTGAATGTTGAACGTTAAGTAAGAGATCAGGGCAATCCCTGGAGGTGACCAGACTGGACTCAAAGCTGTAGGAGGTAGTTGGTAATTATCCTAAATCATATTTCAGTTCTAAATATTAATAATACATTAACTTCAGGCATATGTGCAAGTATTCAAAGTCTTTGTGGTATAGCTGTATGAGCCAGGCCTTGTTCTGCTGTTAATATTTTATTTTCAATTTAAATATTTCTTCTTCATCATAAGTGCTTTCAGAGTAGACTTCATTCTTCACATTGATGCAGATGGGTATTTTCCCCTGTATTTATGAACCATGTTCTTCAAAGTTAACTGAGAAAGCTTTTGTCTTGAGACCTTAAGTCCTGTCCAGTTAACTCCTCTCTGAGGTTCCTATGCAAACACCGGGTGCCAGGGCTGAGGTCAGATGCCTGGACGAGAACCAAAATCCTGAACCACACAGATCAAGATCTCTGATCCACCCACCCGAGAGAAACTTGTCTCCCATCTGAGCCTCTACTGATAGCGCTGTTTGAAGAAACACTTTAAATTTGTTTCCCATAGCGCTTAAAACATGGCCATATTCTTTTCTGTGTATATGTTGGTAGAAATTGAATCCAAAGTCTTCTGCATGATTAAGCACATACTATACCACAGACCTACACCTTTAGAGGGTGAAATATGTCCTTGTGGCCGCCTGCTGAGAACAATCATTGAAATGAACAACTTTGAAAAGTTTGTAGGCCTGGAAGGAAAAGAAGAGTGGGCAGGAAGGCAGAAGGTTGACAAAGCAAAATCAGCTGGTGGAATTAGCTTGAGACAGGGCATGTGGTACTGAGGGAAAATAAACGCTTTGAAATAAACCAGATTCAAGAGGGTTAGATCCTCTTTTTCTCACAGGTCCACACTGTTCTTGGCAAGAACTCTGTAGAGTGATACCAAGATGTAGGAAAGAAAAAAAGAGGGCATGGGGGAGAGGAAACACACACTCAGACAGACAGACAGAGAGGGAGGGAGAGAGAGAGAGAGAGAGAGAGAGAGAGGAGAGAGAGAGAGAGAGAGAGAGAAGAGATAGACAGACAGAGACTCAGAGAAAGAAACTGGATATCCCAACCTGCAGATGTGTGGCAGAGCAAAGCTAGACTGTGCTCTGGGAAACACAACTGGGTAGAGAGAATGGCTTACACAAGATGAATATGGGGAGGGAGATGACAACCTAAGATAAACCCTTGTATTTAATATCATTGGAGCTGTTTTCACTTATCTGCGTAACTCTTTCTTTTGTGCCTCTTAATTTCTCCTTGAAGTTCTGTATCTAATCATTAGTTGGGCAACCAATAATTCTCCCTCAGTCCCCCACCCCTTTTTACAACCAACTTTAATCTTTTGACTCAGTGAAAAACATGTTTCCCCTATCATAACTGGTTTAACAAAAATTCTCTTTCAAGTTTAGATTACTCAGATACAATGGCTTTCCTGCAGCAAGCACTTGCAGAGAGGAATTTACATCAGAAAAGAGATTTACGATAGCCTTAAATTTCCATTTGAATATGGAGCGTTAATAACATGCATATGTTTTTTTATTATTATTATTTTAAGGTTTAAGCCATGCCATAGGCTAAAGGAAAGCTGGAAACTGCGGGGCTGGCAGAGCTCAATGAATAATTTGATCTGGATTTCATTCACAAACAGCAGCGCACTCCTCGGGAAAGGACCTGAGCGTCTCCCCAGATCGGAACTGCACTGAGTGCCAGGATTTCCTGATTTGTTTACATTTCTCAAAAAACTTCTTTCTCCCCACCGGACCAGGCCAGAATTAGACTTCCTTTTCCACTTTTGGCTCCTTCCAAGCTATTCTTGCTCAAGGTATTCACCCCCCCCCCCCTTCCCTGCATTCTTCTTCGTGGAAGTCCCAGCTGGCTTCTTTGTCTTACAGAAACACTGAGAGGCAATGAAAGATGTGGGCAGAATAAAGGCCACAACGACAACAATAAGCCCAGCGGAGCTGGTTTTTCCTGAACACGGCCCAGTCTGTCCATCTTTAAAATCTACTGTGAGTCTCTCACACAGATGCCAGGGGAAGGTCATGAGACAACCACGTGTAATATATCGGGTGACCTTGCCATCGTCCCTCGGCTCCGGCTCCGCAAGGAGGGCCTGAAAGCAACTCTTCATCCACACCCTGCTGATGAGACCCGCCACTCAGATAATGACGCTTCAGCCAGGGGGAGCTTCGGCGTCCTCTGCAGTGGCCAGGCGTCTATGGGGCTTCCACCCCCCTCTCTTTGGTTTCACTTTCACCGTCTGCATCATTTATAATCGTCACAAGCTTATCTGGAGATTTTTTCTCTTAAATTCATTTGTATGTAAGTGTTTTTGGTGTCTGGGTGTAATACCTTTCTTAAGAGGAACACAGGTGTGATCAGTGGCAAACGTGGATGGATACACGGAGATCAGCTATCACTGGGTCCCACAGACAAGGAAAACAGAAACACAGAAGGAGAGGGGGTCAATGACAGGTGTACTTTTCTGATGAGTTTTCGGTTATGTTTTCCTTCTCTCTTCTTTCTAAGGCTAAAGGACTCTTTGGCTTCCCTGGTTACATCATCTTACTTTTGAAAGACGTCTGCCATCCTGGACCTAGACAGTCTGGGGGCAAGTCACTCTGCTGGGTTCCTAAGGGCAGTCACTTCTTTCTTCCTGCTCTCCGGGGAGTTTCACCCAGCTCTGCAAGGTTTCACTTGCCTGGGTTTGATGTAAATGTCAGCATTGTTCTAAGGCTGTTAGTGTTATACAAAAGAAAAAAAAAATCTTAAAATGAAGGAGTGAGTCTCTAAAGACTGAGTGTGATTGACATAGGTGTTTGCCCGAGTTCAATGCCTTTCAAGTGCTCGCGACTCAAACCACACTGAGGACAGCATTAAGTAAAAACCTCGACTTTCCTCAAAGTCACTGTTTTTCACTGAGCTCTTTCCGCCTGCTTCAACTGACCAAGTCAAAATCAAAATGGAGTCACCAGGGCTAAGGTCATCAAACTGAAACTGAAATTAAAGTGATCACACACGCATTTCCCAAACAAGGTAGTTTTAGCACGAAAATGGGGTTTCTTCTGCCTTAACCCTTCACAGAAAAAGAGGCCTAAAGTAACCTGAAATTAGCCAGCTGTTTTATTCCTGTTATGTCTCTCTCTGTTCTGGCTTCAAGGAAAACAACTTTAAATGATCATCCTGCTGGCTTTAAGCAAAGAAAACAAAACCAGAAAAGTTTGTTTCTGCTTTATTCTGTCCATAAAACAAAACTCCTTCCTTGGAACTTTGTCCCCCCTCTGTCTCTGATGGAGTGAAATGTTGTTGGAGGCTAGAATAAAAATATAAAGCCGATAAAGAGCATTGCATTGGCACGAGGCAGCTTAGCTGGTGAGGGCCTGACTGGAGATCTGAAGAGGTCTGTATGCTAGCACCAGATGGGGCCTGGTGTTCTGACAGACAGCTTTCCCCTTCATTGCTGCTCCTCAGAGGTTTGCCCTCTCCTGTGGAAGGCACCCTGGCCACTCTGAGTGGGTTAAGCTGAGAAGGTTCATTCTCTAGACCCCCATTTCTGTCGCTTTCGTCTCTTAATTCATAACCACAAAGCTGTTTGCCAGCGAATAAAATGTAAAAACGCATCAGCTTCCTATTTTACAAACAAAGATTCTCTTTTAATAATTGCCACACCTTTTATAATTTCAAATTCGCAAGTAGATCCCAGCGGCGGTCTATAGATAGTTCCAGGCTCTTACAAAGGGAATCTTGAACCAAGATTCTTGTTGTCTATAGCACCCACTTAGGAGTCTTCCCTGGCTGGTCAACCGGTTTGAGCCGTGGGAAGTTTTTGTCAAGTAAGCTCTCGCCTTCTGAGACGCTTAAGGAGGCTCAAGCGGAGTTGCTGACAACAGCAGGCTTTCTGAAGCCTGAAGTGGACAGAGAAGCCGCTGTGTGCACAGCCGACCCTGCAGGCAAACAGACCTTGTCCAGCCTGCACTCTCCATCTCTGCTTTATTGCCACAGTCTCAGTGTAGCCAGCCAGAAGCAATGTCCGGAAGAACAGCCGTGTGGGAGAAGAGTGGGAGAGTGACCAGCATGAGGATGTGGCCTTCCAGACAAATGCCAGGTCCTACCAGGGACTGCTGAATGGAAAGTCTCCATTTCCAAGGAGGGAAAGCTAACACAGAGGAAGCGTGTGAGCGCTCAGGGCCACTTGGTGACTCACTGACAGAACAAGGTGAAGTCACTGAGTTTCCATGGGGACCTCGGTGGTTTTGAGCCAACGACAGAACTTTCTTCCTTATTTTTCTTTGCCCCATGCCACCCAGCTCTGGGTTCCTCTGGCCACCTGTGGAGAGTAGAGGACCTTGGCTGGGGAACAGTTCACCTGTACCACACTCATCTGCCTCAGGAATCTTGTTATTTCTCCTGAGTGTCATTTAGTAGCGCAGGACATTAAGATATGATAATCTAAACTCTTCATGACTAGGGGAGACTCCTGAGTGGAAGTGTTCCTCAGAATAGCTCTGGTGAAGTGATAGGATTAACTCAGAGACAAAACGTGTGTGGATGGCTTAAATGATACAAAGTTACATTAAAGGTCTGCTTTCTCATTAAGAAAATCCTTAAAGACTAGCAGCCGCCAAGACTGCACTTCTAAGTAGCTCTCACCTTCTTTCTACTTTGTGCCTAGTCAGCGCTCTAACTCCCCAAGTTTCGTTGGTAGGGTTTCCTGCTACAGGTTCAGTTTTCAGTTACAGATTTGCTGGCCGACTGGTGTTTGCTGGGAGATTATCAAAGCTATTGCTGTGTTTTTTTGCTAGCCTTCGAAGGAAGTTCAGATAAACGCCACTGCTTCTTCGTGTAGCATGAACCAAGCAGGAGGGTGGGCTCATTTTGAACAAACCTTCAGGTTAAAAAGTTTCATAAATCAGACAAGCAAAACAAACAAACAAATGCTCAGACAGCCAGAGAGGCAATTTCCAACAACACGGTGTTGGTTGGAATTTATGAAGTTGAAGAGTTCAGACTTTGTCCAAGTCAGTGACTGATAAGTGACAGCCAGCTTCAGGATCCTTTCCCCCTTTCTCAATAGTGAATGGGACTCTCTTTTAAGGGCTTCTAATTTATTGTTTAAAATTGGAACCAGTACAAATTCAAAGCAGAGTGAAAGGAAGTCTCCAAAACAATGCATTGAAATTCTCCCAGGGCTTTTTCAATGGTGAGAATTCAGTGCACCTGAGAGGCGAGACTTCCAGAAGTGGCAGCGCGCCTGTGAGGACTTTTAGAGCCAGGGAGGTTACTCCTTCCCGAGGTCGAACAGCCATCCATAAGGATTCCTTTCCCTTTGTTGAAAATGTATAGAGCATTGCCCAGGGACTAGGACATTCAGGGAAAGCAAGCCCTGTTCATAACTGAAAATAAGCCCTCGGTACAAAGCTACAGGGACAGTCCCCAAGTGTCTTTGGCACACCAAGTCATGTGCTATGGTGCGACATGCATTTGGTCTTCACAAGGATGTTCTGAGGAGTAGATGATCTTCAGTGCACTTTCCTATTTTTCAGATAAAGACACATGAGGTTCATTCAGCCACCTGCCTAAGCACAGCCTAGTGAGTGGCAGAGCCGTCTCATCTGGTGCCGTACTGCAAACTCCTGTGCAAGACTGTCTCCTCAGATAAGGGAATTGTCTAGATTCAAGGATATTAGGGTGCTGCAGACCTAGTGGGAAGTGATCTGGGGGCCAAAGAAGTCTAGTTTGTTTTAGTTTTAAAGATGGGTCCTCTTTTCATTGTGCTTTTGAATTATGAGGCAAGTCGGGTAAGGACATCCCCTAAAATTTCTTATACCTGTCTGTGTGTGTGCATGTGTGTGTGTGTGTGTGTGTGTGTGTGTGTACGTCAGCCCAGGACAGCTTAAGGAACTTGGGTTTTCTTCTTCTACCAGATGGATCCTAGAGATGAAACTCTATTATTTTCATTCCCAATAGGCCTGTTTCTGAAAAGCAATGAGAGTGGCTTACATGCAAGTATCTGGTTTTCTTCTAAGTCTTGTTGGAGCTCCAGTCTTTTTTTTCTACTTTGTAAAGTGTTACTGCTGATTTCAGATCCTCACGTACCCCAAATATCAGCATTCAGTTTTGAAGACACATCCAACCAGCTCTTCCCCTTGACCTCCCTTAACTGTAATGTTTAATTCAGCCACCGAGACTCTAAAGCTTAGGATAAACTATATGTCAATCTTTCCTGGATTGTACTTTACCTCCATTCCCAGGCCCACACAAATAACCAATCAGGTCTCTCTGCTGCATCTGGCTCAACTCATTCCTACAGCAATGAACCAATTCTCCAAAGCCAGACATTGTGTTAAATTTCCAGTAAGACTTCCTACTTTTAGGCATTCTGCCCTGGGTAGAGATATTAGATTAAAAATGAGATTCAACACTTTTGACAGTATTATTATTAACATAATTTTATTCTAGAAAGTGCTCTGAGTTCAAGTCACATTTTTGAAGACTCAGACATGAATCCTGATCTAAGGAAGTCCCAAGTATCCCAAGTAACTATATGACTTTCTACTTAGAACAAACCAGAGCAACAAGAGAACATTCAATGAGTTTATATTTCCTAATAAATTGATTTTAAGTTTTTTTTTTTTTTTTATTGGAAACCAAGATCCCGCACAGTTTGGCTTAACGTCCTTCTTTCTAGCACTCTTTCTGCCTACATGTCTCGCCTTGCACTCTGTAGGGCCCTTTTGACTTTTTCAGTCTTGCTGTTCTTTCCTATCCGACCGTCCCCACAAGGCAGCTCTTGGTATCACAATAATTGGGTTTTTAGCCATAGGTGAGCACTCTGCTTCTGTCAAAGGGTCAGAACATAGGATGTATATGCCCCTTCCCAATTCCCATCAGATCCTCTACTTATCAAAACAGGAAGGATAGAACAAGCCCAGCGATTTGAGTGGCTGGAAGTGCATCTGTAATAATTTCACGAGATTTTCTGGGGATTCTGCTTCAGTTCTTTTTTTTTTTCTGATATATGGGTGGATGGGTGACACGCATGCGCAGACAGACAGACACGCACAGACACAGACAGAGCCGGGATCCGAACCGGCCACCTCCCGCACCCAGGGCGGTGCCCCTAGCCTCTCGGCCAGCCCGCGGACCGTTCTGCTTCAGTTCTAAGAACTCACAGCAGTTCTCAGTCTTGGCACCTGACTTGTGCCTGTTTTTTTCCCAAAATGTATTCTTCACACATTCCTGACCCTGAAAACCCACCAGTATCGGAGACTCCAAGGTCCCAGAAGGTTCTGTAGGCCTTTATAGTCTACCTATCTTTTTGAAAACAAAAACATTATGGTCCATTTATTCAGAACTTAGTGTTAATTGAAGCTCCTCTATGTGCCAAGGACTGGTCACATAACACAAAGATTTCCATGTTTGCATAATGTAACAGGTGGTTAAAGAGAAAGCAACAACTCTTCTTCCATTAGAACCAGTCATGCATTTGGGTGCACAGACATATGTGCAAGCAAAACACCAATGCATCCATATACATAAAGGGTTTTTTTCTTTATTATTTAAAAAGGGTCATGATTTCAGTGAGAGAGGAAGCTCATGGAGACACACAGGCATTCCCAAATCAATGGAAAACTCTACACCCATGCTCAAGGTTGTGGGACTTCAGTCTGTCATGTGCAGATACGTGATGGTTTGGGGACACTGATTTCTAAAATGTTTGCTGCTATAAAAATGATCATGATTTGGAAGAGCATCCTAAAAGACCTTAGAAGGCCAAAGAGTTTTGTCTACTGTTAATTTTCCCCCTACTGAGAACGCTTGAGGGCCTTGGAGAATCTTCTGTGGTAACCGTAAGAACATAGAGTATGCGGTTTTCAATAAAGAAGCAGTTATATATTTATGTTATTTTAGATGTCTAGTTATTTCAATTTGAACTAACATATTAAACAGTTTTCAGATGCACACCTGCCCTGGCAAGTGTTGTCAAGAAAGTGGAGAAACACAGCCTGTGAGGGGTGTGTACCCTAGCACAGCCTCTGTGGCGAGAGAACACGTACAAAGAAAGGAGGAAACTCAATGGGTGTGTTCTCTCATCCAGCAGTTCTACCTTGGAGAAGCTCGAGCACATGCACACAAAGATGCTTATTCAAGAATACCTGTGGGTGCAAGAGAGAGAATGAATTATAGTGCATTCATTTGTTTTATTGAAATAACAACACTAACTTCACAAATTTCTCCTGGGAAATTCCTGAAAACATAATGCCCACAAAAATTACAAGCTACATGATTAAAATACACTATGTTTTTAAATAAAATTAAAAAAATCAGTATATAGACACCAACAAGTAATAAAGTTAAGAACATGTCACCACATTTAACATAGTGGTTAAATCTAGGAGGGACGTGGAAGGGGAGCTGGAATTAAGAATGAGGGAATTTAACTGGAGATGGATGTCTGGCTTTTCATTTTACTTAAAAATGATCTGAAATAAATAAGCCAAGGTAATAAAATCTGATGGCGTAGGGTATGTAGGTCAAAGTTTATCAGCATTTTGCCTTTTTGCTATCCTTGTAAGAATAAGAAAGGCAGGCCAAACAAATAAAATATGCCAGAAACCAGAGAAAACGCAGCTTAAGCTACTAGTGAAGTAGATATTCAAACACAAAACAAAACCCCACAAATTCTTGCTGCTTGTTTTCTTGTTCTTGTCGGAAAACGAGCTGGATTTGGGCTTTCACAACAAACAGCAATAATGATAATGAGCAATATGAAAATGATTAAGATGGCATGTTTGAGAAACATTTCTTCCCACATCCTGGAAGTGTAAAGCTTTCTTTTCCCTTTAGACAGATTTTATCTTGCCAGGGGCCGTGTAGGAACCTAATTGTGTATTGTCTTTTACTTTCATTCATACTTATCTTCCCAACTAACGTGAACCAGATTCCTGATCATCCAGCTTCCAGTCTGGACAATTTCCTGTCATTACCATATGATTTTTTTCAATAAATACTTTTTGAGGGGATAACAAATCATCCCAACTTTAACGCAGCGATTTTCACTGTAAACCTGTCCACTTCTTCTGAACCAATGGCCTACTAGAAAGTTTGCTCTTCTGCAGGCTGTGGACCGCTTTGTTCTTCTTTAGTGTATGCGCAGGTATCCCCATTTGCAGAGCAACAACGGCCAAATAAGCAAACAAATACGATCTCATATTCCAAGCATATAAAATGTACACTACATACTGTTTTCTGGACAGGGCCTGGCTTGCAGGCCCTTGCAGGCATGCTAAAAAATGGAATGGTCTCTTCCTCTGTGTCAGGGCCACTCTTCCTTCTTCTTCAGGAAACATACATCTTGCCCGTCTCTGTTCTGACATTTGTATTTTTCAAAGGCACACTCAGAAAGTCTCAACCAGTCATTTAATTCTTGACAATGGCAGAAAAAATTAGAGGATCCAAGCACAGCTCTCAACAATGTGGATGAAAGCAATCTCTATTTTTCCCTAATGCTGAATCCAGCTTTGAGCTTCTCTATTTCCAGCAGTATAAAGCCAAGTGTTTGTAGTGTGTTTTTGGTGATTTTTTTTCTTTTTCTTTTCTTCCTTCTTTGTGTGTGTGTGTGTGTTTGATGTGAGCTGGCATCTCTCATGAAAAGATAAAGGAATCAATTAACTATACTAGCAAACCTCAAGGATAAAAGCCATTGCTGTGCACAGAGGTTAGGCGTGCACATGGTCTCGAGTCCGGGCCTGGAAGCAAGCTGCTGCCATGGAAAGCAGATGCCTGTCTTCTTTAAGGAGATCAAATCATGTGTATGTTGGCTATTGTTAATCTCCAGATTGATTCAACGGTGATGGTATTGTCAGAGTAATTTGAGTTGATTGCCACCGCTGTCATTATCATTGTCACAATAAAACTTTAAAATGTTTGTCTCAATCAACTGGTAACAAAACGACAATAAAACTATAAAGAAGGAACCATCCTGAAAGAGAAGAGGGTATGTGGAGTCCTGAAATGGTAAAGGGCCGGAGAGCCGCCACTTCCAGCCTCTGCTGCCAAGGCAGAACTGCAGATGTGGTAGAAGAGGAATTCCCCCACATCACAATGAGTAATAACCCCTAGCTCACAATCATAGGATGCATGAGACAATGAGGAATTGTATATTGCAAGCCTATAGAAGACAATAAAGTGGTCACTTTCTTCCTACTGGAATCTCCTAGCAAAATTAGAACAGAAAAAAAATTTCCACTTGTGGTTTTTTACACACAGTTTTTCCTGTTTTCTTGACGAAGTTATAAAGAAGAAACAGTGCAGATGCTCAGATTTCTTCTGTCGCATGACTCTGCTTCATCCTTTTATTATGTTGCTCTTATTGTTCCTTTTATGTTGTGGTGTTTTAAAACACATGCTGTCCTCCTCCCGCTCCTGCTCCCCTTCCTCCCCCTTCCCTCCCCCCCTACTCATTTACTACTTTTCAGGATTATAGGAAGAAGGGTAAAATAAGGAATGGCTACCTCAAATTGCGAATTAAATTTGTCATGGATTATTCTGTCACATTACAGGCCGGTTCAGTCCCTGCTGACAGTCACACTAAAGGGGCTTATCCAGAAAGGCCCTGACAGCCAACAAAGTTCCAAGTGACCCAACCAGGCATGACAACCCGAGAGGTCTGCAGTCCTTCTGACTGCTCAGGCTTGCTCTCTGGAAGTCAAATCAGGTTTAGTTAACACCAGGTCTCCCTGACTCCTCCTGCCCTCAACATTTAAGGAATGGGCATCCTTATATTGACCAAATGAGAGATTTCAAGGCCATTTGAACTAATGTTGGTTTTGTTTCTTATTCCCTTTCTTTGTGTCTATTCCCCTAGCAAAGCCTTGTTTACCTATGTGCTCGACTCCAAGTACTTTCCAACAGAAGAGCTTCATTTGGTCTCATGAATTTTAGTTCCTACTAATCGTTAGGGGAAGAAATAAGGTCCACGATCCCAGGCTTGGCTTTACTCTTCAAGGCTGTGTCTACAAGATACCAAACACCTACATGTTTCCAGATTTTGGTTATTGGTCTGCCTGACGCCAAACATCTGGATAGTTGAAAACATCAGGATGCTTGGCATCCAGCAGACACAACATCTGGATGGCTGCTTGAGTTTTTCACTTTTTAACTGGATGTTTGGTGTCATGTAGACACAAGCTGAGGCTCTGACTTCATCCCTGTAACAGCCCCCAGGGCTGCCAGGCTGGCTCCAGATTCCCTTTATTGCAACTGACATTTTTACAAGAAAACTTCGCATTCTGCACAAGGCTTGCTGTGCTTCTGCTCAGAAACAGATTCGTTACTCAGAAAATAAAAAGAGTAAAAACCCAAAACAAAACATCCCCAACTGATCCGCAAGGGCTGCATGCTTGAGCAAGGCTTGGCTGGAGCTGGAGAGTTTCAGAATCACTACTGCCCTGAGACCAGTGTTAGTAAGTGCTACACTACCTTAGCAAGAGGGGGGTGGCCTGAGAGAGAAGAAGGTCTCCAGACCATTCCAGCAACATCCAATCTGACTCACATTTCAGACACAGAGTAGTGCTGCCTGGCCGTCAAAGACACTGCTTCCTACGTGACTGGATGTAGCTGAATGACATAGTCCAGGAGAGAAACCAGATTCCCCAAACGAAATGAGAGGGGTCTTTTGGGAAACATCCTTTACCTCAGAGTTTCTGAATAAGACTGAACAAATAAGACATCAGTTTGGCGTGACTTGAGCAAGAGTTTCATAGACAAATGAAGGCTTACTGCCCCCCCCCCCCCACTTTGGAACAATGGTTCTAATGACGAAAGTAAATTACCAACAGCTACTTATTGACCACCTTCTGCATAGCTGTCATGAACTGTCTGACTTCACATCCCTTCTCATTCCTGTTCTTGCCAGGTGTACCTATTAGCATTAGATGAGCTCATGCCTGCCCACTCACTGTGAGCAGCTCTGCTCTAAGGCACAGAAAGCTCGCCAGCCTTTGAAAGTTGTTGGAACAGGTTCAAACCATACTCTTCTCTTATCCTTCCATGATTGGCACAAAAGATCCCTTGCCTGGCCCTTGCTCCTTGCTTCCTCAATCGGTCGCTTGTGTTTTTACTCTCCACCTAAGTCCGTCATCATTCATTTGCTGGTTTAGGAGACTAGATTCTTATCTCTGGGCTCGGACCTCCCAATTTTGGATGATGCTTATTAGCTGTTGGAATTACAGGATCTGCTTCTTCCTGCCTTTCTCTAATAGCCGCCACTCGCTGAGTGCAGCAGCTAGCACAGTTTGACCCTTCTATGCTGGGGGTTAAGCCTTGTGCGTCTTAGGCATGCGTCCTGCTGCTTTTACCCGCAGCCAGAGGTGACCTTTGAATATTGTATTTAATCTTCTCATGAAGCTACTAGGATGGTATTACAACCACTATTTTAAAGATTTGAAACAACTGAGCAACTTGCCCAATCTCACAAGAGAGCAGTGAGCACAGTCAGAGTCAGGATATAAAGTCTGGGATTTCTCCGAAGCCTAGGCAGATCTGTCCTGCCGCAATCTGCCCTCTAGAACTGGAACTCTTGCTTGTCTCATTCACAGGACATCTCCATCTTAAGCGCTTTGAATTTTCTTTACTGGACTAACTCTGTTTGACCCTGGGCCTGGCATTAATTACTCTTTCGTTTATTAGGTAACATGTCTTGAGAGTCACTAGGCTTTGTTCTGAGAATAAAATGGAAACAAAATAAAACCCAGGTTCTGCCTTCATTGGAAGATTGGCTTAATGCCTACTGGAACAAATGGACAAGTAAAAAGGCAGTTTTGACAACGAAATGAGTGCAATAACACTAGAACCTACTGGCCAAACTCCCTCTTCTGACCCCTTTGGTCTTTATGGCTACTACCCACGCTGTCCTCATTTTCTTTCTTCTAGTTAGCTCCCTGTGAAGTCACTTCACTGTTCTGAACCAAGGCAGCTAGGAAGGTAAGAGTCTCTGGGGACAACTAAGAATCTTCTTCTGCGTTCACAGACCTGGATCTCAGAAGCTCAGTTTCTAACTCTGGAGCTCTGGGCTTCCTTTGAAGTCTGGGAGGGAAGAACCCTAGGGTTCTACAGACGAGTTCCTGTTTCCTCTACATTTTCAAGAGTAGTTCATAGGGATGATAAGGGTTTGACGAATAGGCCGAAGTTCCTAAGTTCTGTTCCTCATTGTTTTCCAGCTATTAGTGCTGGGTCACAGTGTTCCTTTCGATCAGAGTTTTGTTGCATGGGTGCTGTGAACTACAAAGACTAAGGCATGGACCTTCTATGGGGCCTCCTTATGCTTCAATTTACCTATGTCTCAGGTGAGGTGGGTATTTTTGTTTTTTCTATTTTTTTTTAATATTTATTTATTATGTATACAATATTCTTTCTGCGTGTCTGCCTGTAATGAGGCACCAGACCTCATTACAGATGGTTGTGAGCCACCATGTGGTTGCTGGGAATTGAACTCAGGACCTTTGGAAGAGCAGGCAGTGCTCTTAACCGCTGAGCCATCTCTCCAGCCCCCTGTTTTTTCTATTTTTATTAATTATAGGGTCACACTACATGGCCAAGGCTAGCTTTGAATTTGGTATCTGTTCCAGGCTGACTTGAACCCACAGTGGTTCTCTGGCCTCAGCTGCCTAGGTTCTAGATGACAGGCATTAGCTTCCACACCTGGATTTCTCATGTGATCTTGCTGCAGATGAATTTACAGTGAGCTAGAAACAACGAGCGTCTCCATTCGGCATCATTCGCTGCAGTCTGGCCAGCTTGTCTGTGCCTTTGCTTAACAGTAGTGGTTTTCTTAACACACTGAGGCCCAAAAGGAAATACGATCCCTCTCAATGCAGTAACCAAATGCATAAGTCAATAAATACTTGTTAACGGGATTAAAACGGGTAATGTTAGGGCAAAGGACTGAGTGGTAACACAAATCTTAATAAACATCAGTCATTCAGTTTGATGATTCAGATTTGTTTGGACTGACTTAATCTACAATCTATCAGGGGGTTGAGATTTATAGATATGAAACAATCATTGAGCAGTAATAGATACTAAGCCTTTGGTTTTCCATTTGATATGAACTTCTCTGTAGAAAAAGTAGAGAGTATTAGAAATTAGGATTGTCAGCAAACCACCAAGAGAAGATGAAGAACTTTGGGCCGTTAATGTGTCTCATATTTTTTAAAATGAATTTTCCAATTATTACATAGTAGATGTAGCACCCCACTAAAAATAAGTCAGACTAGAGATTAAAGAGTATCTAGTAATGAAATGATGGTTTCATTTAAGTTTGACAAATATTAGTTGTCCTCTGTGACCTTTGTTTATTGCTAAAAGTGATGACGTGAACAAAGAAGACATGGTTTCTCTTTGGGTGCAATGCTGGTGTGTCTAGGCTATTAATAATAGATCAAAAGATCAGATAGACAGGAAACAGCATTAAGACCTGAGAAGGAGGGAAGCACTGTAGGTGTGATGACTTGAACTGGCAAAGAGCATGAAATATGCTGAGGCGGGGCAGAGAGGCTAAGAGCAGGTCACAAAGTGCCTTCGGTACCCTGTCAAAAGGCTGACTGAGAACAACTACAGTGGCTTGTAGACTCGAGGCTATGCATTCCAGAGCATCTTCTCTCAACTTCTCTCTCTTACTCATCTTAGTAACCAGACCTGCCCAGCTCTTACTTCATTGAGTGTAAGAACCACCTCTCACAACGTCCTCACACATAGCTGCAGTCCTGTCCTTTCTCCATCGGGTACTTACGGCCTCAGTCAACCTTGGCTCTTTTCATTTAACTGGATTTTGCCGTTGCTCTTGAGGGCCAACCTCTAGAAGAAGGATGTCTTAGGGTGGTCCCACAGAGGCAAACTAATAGGATTTGCATATTTCTTGTATTGTCTGAAAGTCTTCCAAGTACTTTACTGCATGTAAGGGACGGAGTAGAATATGGATTTCCTCAACATGCTGTTTATCTCTGGTGCCTGGCTCCAGGAATATTTCTTTTTAAGCATGGTAACGGATGAAATACACCTCTTAGTCTGCAGACCTGCAGATGTGGCTCTGTTCTCCACACTATCAGGCAACTTCACAATTACTTGTGCTTGACGGTGACTTTTTACATTTCTTCAGAGCAGCCTGACAGAAAGCAGGATTCCACTCTTCCCGTGGAACCCATAATAATGTACCCCAAGAACTTTAGGTTCTTGTTCTATTCTGGGGGTAACTCCAGTTTGGATATCTACAGAGCCCATTGAACTGTCTTTGTATCCTGAAGAGATCCTTGCTCTAAGCACCCCACATGACTATTCTCTCACAGGGAAATGAATTCTAAACCACAGTGGACATGGGTTTTACCCCTCTGCAGCATCGTAAGGGGATGAAGCCCATCAAGGCCTCTCAGCCATGAGGTACCCAAGGCCCTTTACACAGCTTTCCGACTGAAAGGCAGTGAGTGCTTCCCCCAGGAGTTTTTACTTTAGGCCACAGCATCATTTGATACTATATTCACTTTATTTTCATCTTTTCTGACACATTTATTCTTAGTTTCGTGACTTATAAGAAAACTGCTAATTTTCTAGGAAATATAAGTGGTGGTCAATCATGATCATTTCCCAACATCTTATTATCTTCAAGGTAAAGCAAACATAAAATGATTTATTTCTGGAGGTTAATGCATCCATAGAAAGAATTCCAGTGTTTCATGACTGGCTCAAAAGCTATTATTTAAAAAAGGAAAGGGAAAGAAAATAGTTCTTGCTTCTGGAGGAGGCTGCTGGCCAACAGAAAGTTGGCTGCCTTTGAGAGACTGGAGTCTTGCTATGAAGGTAACCCATACTTCCAGCCCCCTGTTTGGCAACATCTATTTTGTTATGGTTCCTCAGCTTCAGATATTCACCTTTAAAATATAAATATCACAGGAAGAGTAGCAGCAAGGATAATGTGCACTCCAACTCCAGTAGTGATTGACAGATGCTAACCAGGAAGAAAGAGGGAACTTGGCCCAACCTACTAGACATTAAGAAGAAAGAATAGGCAGCAGTGAAGCCGGAGCAAAGGGATGCTGTGACGATAATACAGGTTGACCCACCTTCTTCAAATGCGGTCAAAGGCTTGTTTGTTTCAGCACTGATCATACTTGTCCCATATACCACCCCTTCTCTCACATGCATTATGAATATATGACAACCATGTTTTGACAAGTCAAGTAGTAAAATATATGACCAGACATCTGTTTTCTCCCAGAACACTTTTCCCATCAGTGAACTGAAGGCAATTCTGTTAAATAAATTCTTTTGAGTTATTTCTATGAAGCAGTTGACACCCAAGTAGATGGCTGACTTTCTCCCTTATTTTATTCTATGTAGACCAGAAGTCAGCACGCACACACACACACACACACACACACACACACACACACACACACCACACACACACCACTTTAAATGTAACAGCTTGTACAGTCTCTGCAACAATGATTCAGTTGTTGTAGCACTGATTGACAATATCTAAATAAATGATCAGTATGTCAGTCAATAAAACTTTCAGTCACAAAAACAGGTGATTCATTGAATTTGGCCTATGGGTTGCAGTCTGTGCCCCTGTTATAGACAAAATGTTTTGCGTTCATTAATCAAAGATAAAAGTTAAATATGGAACAAACCCCACACATGCAGTTGCAGGGCAGAGTGGACATTCACAGAGGTATAAAGACAGATTTCACTCCCATAACAGATGCTGAACATAAACACTCACCCAGGGCCTCCAGAAAGTGGCTGTAAGCCTGGAAAGTTGCCCAGAGAATGGTGTTAAGTGGAGAAATTGAGCCTGAGTTAAAGCAAGTGTTCTACTATAGTCCCATGTCAGTCCAGTTGATAAATTAAAAAGTCTACCACTCTGCAGGAGTGTTTACATTTTCCAGAAGTTTCCACGAGCCCTTTGCCAAAGCAATTGTGACATAGGATAACACTGAGAGCTAGTCCTGAAAACACCTTGAGCAGTTGCTACATTGAATTTTCATGTTTTGTTGAAATTTCTCTTTAACCACATATCAAACTTATCTCTATTGTTGAGTCTGTGAAACTATTATAATGTGGATGTCTGTGGTTGATGAAGTGGAACTCTCTAGCAACTTAAATGAGTTTCTCAAATGAGGCCAGATGGAGACTCTAAGTATCATGATCTCAAGAAGGATGCCTAGATAAGTGAACTTGTTAGGATTGTAAAGCATATACATGGTAATTGTACACATTATTTACACATGCACACATTTAGAGTTCAAATTCTTCTTCCTGTGTGGCCCTGCCTACATTATCTATGAAACTGCATTTTAAATGTAAATTAAAGGTATCTAAATATAAGCATGTTTATTTTAATTACACGAGTAGCAATTTAACTTCATTCAATTCCACTTCCATTTTTGTTTTGTTTTCACAGGAACTGGAATCCTCGTCACCAGACAGAACTGTAGGTAGGACCGGGATTTCTTGTTTGTAATAAGTGTGCTGTTCTCATGATGTCTTTTAACGTCTATCCTAAATCAACCCTTTAATCTAGGAGCCTTTGATCCTAGTTCCCTTCCCAGAGTCTTCAATACTAGTACTTCCCCTAGTTATTCTTGTGTAAATCGATATCATGGATGTTAGAAGGCAATAAATGAACAATGCCACATCTAGTGTTTATAACAACAGGGATTATTAACTTAATTACAGTATCCTTTTGAAATATCTGCAGAATGATTATGACCTCAGGGACACCAGCGACAGCCACCTGATCTGTTTCTTACAGAGCAGTGAAGTCTCCCAGGCATCCTATTGTGGTCTATGGTGGCAACTGGGGTTTTCTCTTCACAGAATTCTAGAACAGAGAGAAGGGGTCAGGACTTTTGTATTTCATTAACAATGAAGATTTCAAAAGGAAATCTGAGGGACAATGTCTAAGTGCCAATTTTTTATTTTGTCAAGTGAGAATGATAAGCAAAAATATTTCATCTCTTGTGTCTGTATCTTACAAAAGAAAGAAATCTGCACAACATTATATTCTCTAGGGAGTATTTTCAAACTAACAAGATTCTTATGAAATTTCCCCATACTATCTTTATCTTTTTTGTTTTTTGTTTTAGTATAGATCATAGAACAAATGCATAAATCATGAAGAAGACAGAAAACTAAGAAATGTTAAAATCTTAAGGTTCTTTGACAGTTTAAACAAAATTACTTCAAATTAAGTAAAGCTAAAAGAACTAATGACTTCAAGGTTTAAAATGTTTTGCTAAGGATACAGCTCAGTAGTGGATGCCTGCAGGGCGTGTGTGAGTGTGTGCTAAAACTCTAATACAGAAAGAAAACGGCAGGGAGGAAGGTACGTAAAGACACAGACACAGAGAATTCCGTGATCCTGGGGAACATGTTCCTTCAAAGGGTACCCTTCCTTGAGAATATCATGCCTCACTTACACTACAGGCAAAAATTTAAAAGTATTTTTTAAGATTTTTCAGACAGTGAGTCAAGAAAAATATTAAGGATGTAGTGGGTTTAGGCTGTTAGTGATTTTGTGGACCGCAGGCACACATGAGAGGACAGCAATCTTTTGACATAAAGTCGCACTTCCCGGTTAGTCTATTTTTACAGCAATTTAAGTGGAAAATTGTCATACCCCAAGAACAAAAATTTGCAAGAGATGTTTTCAGCTTCTTTCCTATCCAGTTCCCATTTCCTGTCCACTGGCCTCAGGGGTATAAGCAAAGAGAAATTTCAAAAGGTTTTGGAAAAACAAGTTGTGTGTGTGCGTGTCTGTCTGTGTGTGTCTGTGTGTGTGTTTGGGGGAGCATAGAGATGGAGGCCAATAAAATCAAAACAGACTTAAAAGGTCGCTCCTTGGTCACTTTCCCATTTATTCTAAAGGGTCAGAGATGCACATGCTTTGTTAAGTCCACTGTGATGGGCACAGTGTGACCCGTGAAGAGCTGTGACAGGGAATTCAGTGGAAACACTCGATGAAAGGGCAGAAATGGTTGGGAAGAAACCAAAGCTATCTTATCGTGATGATTATCAATGATCAAGCCACCACAAATATCAACACTTTATCCATTACATTGTGAATAACTGGGATGATGCTAACTAGGACCTGATTGGTTATAATTCAGGGTTCAACACCCCTTGTAAAGGCAGTGACTGAGAGTCACATCCCATCAGGAGTTCAGAGTACAACGTGTAAGGGCATCTGAATCTGGAGACAGGAATCAATGTGCATGGGGGGCAGCATGAGGGTGGTTGAGGACACACTTCTGCAAGGAAGTGAGGACAAGAAAGTAAAATCTTTGTATTGTGAGACTCTATAGCAATACAGGAAATTGATGGTAGGAGCTATGGTTGCCTATAAATAGGGAAACCAAAAGAAAATGTAAGCATGGGAAGGAGATGGAGGGGATAGTATGTTAACTATCAATTGAGATGCTGCTCACTCTATAAATGTCAGAGAAACATATGTGGAATAAAATAGAAAATCAGAGAGCATTTGCAGGGTTTGAATAGAGGGTGCACAAAATCCTCCACCAGAATACTAATGATGGAGAACTAGGGTTGGTAACGAATTTACCAAGAAAGGGAAATGAAAACTGTGGAAGAATGAACTCTGTGCTGATGGTTCTTTTTATTTAGTACACCAGTCCATGCTTCTGAAAAAGGAAAGTGAACAAGAAGGCAATCTTATTTTATTTTGTTTTGTTTTGTTTCTGGTAACTACCTTTTGCTAGCGCTTGGGCAGATTTACTGTCTTTAAGTGACTAATATCCATAGAGTGTCCTCTGGTTATTAGGAAGGAAGAAATCTAAATACCAAAAAAGGATAAACAACACAAAGATAAATATTTTGAAGTGATCCAGATTTGGAAAGTCCTAATACATTGCTACACTTTCCACATTTTCTTTGCCACAGAATGACTCCTCTGAGAACAAAGTAATTGTTGACTTCAAAGAACTCTGAGGAAGTTCAGTGGATGGAAAGAATTTGACTGGCAATTGGGTGATTCAAATCTAGTTTTTCTTTGTATCACGGGTGTCTGCACGTGTGTGCTTATGTGTGTGTGCATAAAGCTCATGCTAAGTTCCAGAAAATATAACCCACTACCTGAGTATTTCTCAATGTTTGGAAGGTACTGGAGAAGGGAAATACCCTTCCTAGCTGATAACTCACTGCAGAGTTGTGACAGGGCACTCGGGCAATATAAGTTACAGACTCCAGTGGTGTCCAGACATAGCTGACCTTGAACTTATGTAGGACTCTTTAAAAGAACTCGAGTTTTCCAACAGTTCTGCTGAATCAGACCCTTCACAGTGGATGAGCTAAATCTCTCTCTCTCTCTCTCTCTCTCTCTCTCTCTCTCTATATATATATATATATATATATATATATATATATATATATAATTTGCATTGAAGTGGGATTCCCCTCTGTATGCTGTGAATATGTTTTATTACCATTGTTAATAAAATAACTGCTTTGACCTATGGCGGGGCAGAATATAGCAAGGTAGAAAATCCAAGCAGAGATAGAGGAAGAAAGAAGATGGAGTCAGGCAGAAGACATGTAGCGCCAAAGGAGTCTTACCTGTAAGCCACAGCCTTGTGGTGATACACAGATGAATAAAAATAGGTTAATTTAAGATATAAGAGCTAGCTAGGAATATGCCTGAACTGTTGGTCAAACAGTGTTGTAGTTAAGATAGTTTTTGTGTGATTATTTGGGTCAGGGTGGCTGGAACACAAACACACAGTCTCTGTCTACACTGTCCAATATTAGAGACCACTTACACTTAACTCAGGTTGGAGGTGATTCTGAGGACTTGCACATCTAAACAATTCAGTGGGCACCTCAGTTAAGTGACAGCTACCTGTTTCTACTGAAGCTATTCCCTTAAAAACTGAAGTTCTGGGCGGATCTGCTGAAGGTCTTTACATCCACTAGCTCAACCGCCCCATATTCACCACACAAAATCCCACTTCCATCATTGCTTCTCAAAGAAAATGTTCTGCCAATAGATTCTGATCAGTCTGGGCAATTATCTAGAGGGAATTGATATCCCACCAAAGTCTTTAGGGGTTCTGCTACAGTGTCTTTCTTTGGCAGGGTTCCGACGCTGACTCTGAACAAGCAACTCAACCAGGGGAGAGTGTTCAAATGCTGCTTGAGAAACAAGCTCTTGTTTTTGTTGATTCTTCCATCTTAGTGTTTTGTTTTAATGGTTTCTTAGTTTAAAGAAAGTGCCCTCCATGAGCTCAGCTTTTCAGTCTATTAGTTATTTCATTTGAATGTCTTTCTTTATTAAATTTTTTTCTTTTCTTCCTTTTATTGAAACTAGATTCTTAGCTCATACAGTTTATCCTGTTTTTAATTTCCTTTTCCTTTACTCCTCCCAGTTTCTCTCTACTTCCTCTTCCTTCTGGATCCACTCCCTCTCTGATTCATTAGAAAAGAACAGGATTCTAAGAGATAACAACAAAACAAGACAAAATAAAATATAATAAGATGAAGCAAAAACTATCATGTTGAAGTTGAACATTGCAAGCCTACAGGAGGAAAAGAGTCCTAAGAGCAGACATAGCAGTCAAAGACCTACTTGTCCTCACAGTCAGAAGCCCTATAAGACTACTAAACTAATAGCTATAATATATACACAGAGGACCTGGTGGTAGGTGTTTCCATCTCTGTGAGCTCATATGTGCCTTTCTTAGTTGATTCAGAGGTCCTTGTAATTCAGTGTCCTTCATCCCCTCTGGCTTTTACGCTCTTTCTGCCTCCTCTTATGCCTGCATTTCCTGAGCTCTGAGGAGAGGAATTTGATGGAGACCTCCCGTTTAGACTCTCTCTCCATGTAATGTCTGCTGGGGTCTCTGCATCTGTTCCTATCTGCTGCTGAAAGAAACATCTCTGGTGACAATTGGTTAAGGCACTGACCTATGAGTATAGCAGAAGATCATAAGGAGTCATTTTACTGATCCTTATTTTTCTTTGTGTTTTGAAAACCATAGTGTTTGGTTTTACCCTAAGTGTCTGGGCAGTCTAGGCTCTGGTTCTTTGTTACTCAAGCATGTAACTGGACATTTATTTTCTTGACTGCCTGGTACCAGATAATCAACTCAAAGGCTGAATATGAATTATAAATGCTCGGCTTTATAGCTCAGGCTTATTACTAGCTAACTATTACACTTAAATTAACTCATATTTCTATCTATACTTTGCCACGTGGCTCATGGCTTGTTACCTCATTTTTTTTTACATGTCCTTTTTGCTCAATGGCTGGCTGGTGTCTCTCTTTACTTTGCACTCCTTCTCATCATTCTCAGTCTTGCTTTCCCACCTATCTTCCTGCCCAGTTTCCAGCATGTCAGTTTTTTATTAATCAATGAGAGCAATACATATTCATAGTGTAGAAAAGGGTTGTTGCACAGCACAAGCAGTGTTTGGCATGGGTTCCCTCTTGTGGAGTGGTCCTTACAACATTGGTGGTTGCTCCTATTAGTGCTGTGCTATCATTGCCCTAGAATATTTTGAATACAGGACAGACTGTAGACCAAAGGTTTTGTGGTTGCGTTATTGTCAACATTTCTCTTTATGTAGCCTGCAGAGTACCTTCCTGCACCAAAGATTCTAGAACGTAGGAGTGAAGGATCTATGCAGGCACCAGCTCAGATTTTCCATGTTCAATGAGTTGTATGGATGATTTCCTTGACAGTGGGAACCCCACTGTCAGTTTGCAGAGAGCAACCCACTGTGTTAGCATCAGCCTGGGGTGTTTGGGGATTTCCGTGGGATCCACTTGACCAACTGAATGTAATCCAGTCCTGCAACTGGGAGTCACACCTGGATACAAGAGATAGCCAAGTGAGACTTCATATGCCCCATTATCAGGAATGTGCATTAGAATCACCTTCATATATTCCAGGAAGTTTCTACTAGGTTTTTACATAATTCCCCAATGGCCCCCAATTTCATCCACCTCTCTCTGCACTCTCTTCTTCCATCCCATCTCCCTCAACATGATTTCTGTTACTCCAGTCACCACCTGCCTTCCAGCCTACTCATAAAATCTATTCTATATTTCCCCTTCACCGGGAGATCCATGCATTTCCCCATAGGCCCCTGCTCTTTACATAACCTCCTTGGGTCTATAGATTGTAGCTTGGTTATCATTTACTTAGTGACTAATATCCACTTTTAAGTGAACACATACCGTATTCATCTTCTGTGTCTGGATTAACTCACTCAGAATTTTTTCTAGTTCCATCTATTTGCCTTCAAATTTCATGATGTCATTATTTTAACAGTTGTGTAATACTTCATTGCGTAAGTGCACTACATTTTCTTTATCCATACTTCGGTTGAGGGACATCTAGATTATTTCCAGTTTCTGGCTAATATGAACAAAGTTGCAATGAACATATTTGAGCAAGTATCCTTGTGGTAGGATGGAGCATCCTTTGGGTATGTGTGCAAGAGTGGTATAGCTGGGTCTTGAGGTAGGTAATTCCCAACTTTCTTAGAAACTACCATATTGATTTCCATAATGACTATACAAGTTTGCATTCCAACAAGCAATGGAGGAGTTTTTCCTTACTTCACATCCTCACCAGTGTGAACTGTCACTTGTCTTACTGATCTTACCCATTGTGACAGGAGCAAGATAGAGTCTCAGAGTAGTTTTGCTTTGCATTTTCCTGATGGCTAAGGATGTTGAGCATTACTTAGTGTTTTTCAGCCATTTGAGGTTCCTCTATTGAAAATTATGTTTAGATCTGTTTCACATTTTAAAAATTGGGTTATTGTTCTTTTGGTATCTAGTTTCTTGAGATCTTTATACATTTTGGATATTAGTCCTCTATTATATGTGGAGTTGGTGAAAAAAAATCTTTTCCCATTCTCTAGTCTGTCTCTTTGATTGATAAAGGCCTTTGCCTTACAGAAACGTTTCAGTTTCATGAGACCCATTTATTAATTGTTGATCTTAGTGCCTGTGTACTACAAGTGTCCTGTCCAGGAAGCTGTCTCCTGTGCTAATGCATTCAAGACTCTTCATCATTTCTCTTCTCACAAGGTTCAGTGTATCAGGTTTTATGTTGAGGTCTCTGATCCACCCAAGTTTTGTCATGGGTAATAAATATGGATCTATTTGTATTCTTCTACATGCAGACATCCACTTTGACCAGTACCATCTATTTAAGATGTTGTTGATGTGGTATTCCTCTCCGTATGCTATGAATATGTTTTATTACCATTGGCTAATAAAGAAGTTGCTTTGTCCTATAGCATGGCATAATATAGCAAGGCAGGAATTGCAAGCAAAGATAAAAAAAAGGAAAGAAGGCAGAATCAGGGGGACACCATGTAGCTGCCGAAGGAGACAGTCACAGTAACCTTACCAGTAGGCCACAACCTCAGGGCAATACATAGATGAATAGAAATGGGTTAATTTAAGAAATAAGAGCTAGTTAGAAGTACACCTAAGCCATTGGCTAGTGTTGTAATTAATATAGTTTCTGTGTGATTGATTATTCAGGTCTGGGTGGCTGGGAAACAACATACAGTCTCTACTTACATGCTGTCATTTTTCCAGTGTATATTTCTGGCTTCTTTATCAAAAATCAGGTGCTCATATTTGTATAGATTTATGTACATGTATATGCATATTTATATATTTTATTATGTCTGGGTCTTAATTTGATTCCATTGATCAACATGTCTGGTTTCATGCTAATACTGTGTGGTTTTTTTATTTCTATAGCTCTGTCTGTAGAACAACTTGAAACTGAGAATGGTTAAGACTTCCAGCAGTTCTTCTGTTGTTCAAAATTATTTTATCTATCCTGAGGTTTGTTTTTTAAGATGAAGTTGAGATTTTTTTTCTGTCAAGGTCTGTAAAGAATTGTGTTGGAATTTTGATGGGTATTGCATTGAATCTGTAGATCGTTTTGATAGGATGGCCAGTTTTTTACTATGATAATCCTACTGATCCATGAACATGGGATATATTTCCATTGGATATCTTTTTCAGTTTCTTTCTTCAAAGACTTGAAGTTTTTTTTTATCATATAAGAATTTCACATGCTTGGTTAGAGTTACCCCATGATATATTATATTATTCGAGACTATCGTGAAAGTTATTTCCCTGATTTCTTTCTCATAGAAAAGCTGTTAATTTTTTTTAGTTATTGTTGTATCCAGCTACATTGCTGTAAGTGTTTATCAGATGTAAAAATTCATTTCTGATTTTGTTAACTTGAATATTCTCTCTCCAACTTTTAGCTAGTTTGGATAAGGGTCTGTCTATCTTGTTGATTTTCTCAAAGAACTAATTCATTGATTCTTTGTATGATTCTTTTTGATTCTGTTTTATTGATTTCAGGCCTCAGTTTGATTATTTCCTGTCATCAACTCCTCTTAGGTGAGCTTCCTTTCTTTTGGTTCTAGAACTTTGAAGTGTATTGTTAAGTTGCTAGTATGAGATCTCTTCAATTTTTTTTAATGTAGGTACTTAATGCTATAAACTGTACTCTTAGCAATGCTTTCATTGTGTCCCATATGTTTGAGAATGCTGTGTATTCATTTTCATTAAATTCTAGAAAGTCTTTAATTTTTTTCTTTGTCTTGACACATTTTTCATTTAGAGAGTTGTTCAGTTTTCATAGGTTTGTAAGCTTTCTCTTATTTCTATTGTTGATATCTAGCTTTAATCCACTGTGGTCTGTTAAGATTTAGCAAACTACTTAATTTTCTTGTATCTGTTAGGACTTGTTTTGTGTCCAAGTATGTGGTTAGTTTTGGAGACAGTTCTGTGAGGTGCTGAGAAGAAGGTATGTTTTTTGTGTTTGGATAAAAAGTTCTATAAATATCTATTATATCCATTTGCTTTATAATGTCTGTTAGCTCCAGTATTTTTCTGTTAAGTTTTTGTCTGTATGACCTGTCCATTGGTGAGAGAGGAGTATTGGAGTCACCCACTATTAATGTGTGAGGGTTAACATGTGGTCGAAGCTGTAGTAGTGTTTCTCTTACAAACTTGAGTGCCCTTGTGGTTGGGACATAGATGTTAAGAATGGAAATGTCATCTTGGTGAACTTTTCTTTGATGATATGTGGTATCCTTCCCCATCTTTTTTTTGATTAATTTTGGCTTGAAGTCTATTTTGTTAGGTATTAAAATGGCTCTACCTGCTTGCTTCTTATGTCCATTTGTTTGGAATATCTTTTTCCAATCCTTTACTCTAAAGGTAATGTCTACCCTTGATGCTGGGTGTGTTTCTTGTATGAAGGAGAAGGATGGATTCTGTTTTCACATCTGTTCTGTAGTCTATGTCTTTTTATTGTGGAATTGAGACCACTGATATTGAGAGATAACAATGACCAATGATTGTTGATTCCTGTTATTTTGTCATTGTTTTCCTGTTTTTTGATTTTGTTAGTGTGAGATTATTTATTTCCTGTGTTTTTATTGGTGTAGTTAACCTCCTTAGAGTGGAATTTTCATTATAGCACCTTTTGTAGGGCTGGATTTGTAGATAGATAAATTTGATTTTATCATGGACCATCTTATTTATCTACGGTGACTGAAAGTTTTGCTGGGTATAATAGTCTGGGTCGGTATCTGTGGTCTCTTAGAGTCTGAGCACATCTATCCAGGCCCTTCTGGCTTCTAGAGTCTCCACTGAGATATTGGGTATAATTCTAATTTATATGTTACTTGATCTAATTTATATGTTACTTTCAGCTTTTAATATTCTTTCTTTGTTTTGTGTGTTTAGTATTTTGATTATTATGTATCCAGGAGGCTTTTTTTAAAAATCTAATCTATTTAGGTTTTTTTTGTTTGTTTGTTTGTTTTGTTTTGTTTTTCGAGACAGGGTTTCTCTGTGGCTTTGGAGCCTGTCCTGGAACTAGCTCTGTAGACCAGGCTGGTCTCACACTCACAGAGATCCGCCTGCCTCTGCCTCCCGAGTGCTGGGATTAAAGGCGTGCGCCACCATCGCCCGGCTCTATTTAGGTTTTTAAAAAAGCTTTTCTATATTTGTAAACATCTTCTTTAGGTTAGGAAAATTTTCTTCTATGATTTTGTTTAAAATAGTTTTTGATCCTTTATGCTGGGATTCCGAGATTTCCTGGATGCTTTGTATAATTATTTCTTTATCTGACATTTTCTTTTCCTGATGTGTCCATTTCTTCTATTATATCTTTAATGACTGAAATTCTTTTTTCTGTCTCTTGTATTGTGCTGGAGAAGCTTACCACTGTAGTTCCTGTCCAAATTCCTAAATATTTCATTTCCAGAATCTCTACAGTTTGTGGTTTGTCTATTGTATCTATTTCCATTTTTAGGTCTTAAATAGTTTTATTCATTTTCTCCTTCTGTTTGTGTTTTTTTTTTTGGCTTCTTTAAGGGATATATTAATTTCCTCTTTAAGGACCTCTATTATTTTTATATAGTTGGTTTTAAGATCTTTTTCTTGTGTATCAGCCTTGTTAGAATATTCAGAACTTGCTGTAGCAGAACAGCTGGTGAAGACATATTGCCCTGGCTATTACTGATTGCTTTCATGCTGGTGGCCAGGCATTCCGTTTTGGCATGATTATAGGTTTAGGTGCTGATTTCTGGATTTGTCTTTGTTGAGCAAGTGTTTTCTTCTTTGATTTCTGTTTCCCTCTATGGATTTTTGGAGAGTGTAATGCCTGTATGTTGCCTGTTTTACTGGTCTACTCATAGGGAATTCTGGTCTGAGTTAGGGGAAGAAAGTTTGGGGGAGAAGGTCTTTATGATCAGCTTGGGATTTGGTCAAAGAGGAAAGGGAGATTGCAGCAGGTTTCCTGATACAGAGCTGGAGATGAAGCTGGGGGACTGGATCTCAGAAGCAGTAGAAGTGTGGGTTGACTTTTAGCCTGCTTGTTGCTCTGGGAGGAGAGACTGGCTATGCTAGCAGAGGTTGCTTGTTGGAGCATGGGACACAGCAATGAGTGGGAGTAGGAAGGTTAGAAGGGCAAGATCTGTGGGATCCACAGGAGATGGGAGCAGGGGCCAAGGAAGGCTGCAGCTGGTGTTTTGCTGCATATTGGGGAATTGGACTTTGGGGAGGAGGGAGTAGTGACGGTCTACGTTAGTTTACCTGTTTCTCTGTTCTGCTTAGCTGGTGTGTGCCTAGTGAATGTCTACTGCTGCTGGAGGCTGGGATAATGAAATGAGTTGGGGAAAAGAAGCTTGGGGAAGAAGATCGTTGTGATCCTTTGGGGTTGGGATGAAAGAGGAAAGAGAGACCACAGCAAGTTTTCTGCTATAAAGCTGGGAACAAGATTGAAAAACAATTAGTTGTTTTATGTGCATGGGTGTTTTGCCTAAATGTATATTATGTGTGATGCCCGCAGAGGCCAGAAGAGGAGGTCAGATTACACTGGGACTGGAATTAGACAGTTGTGAGCCACCACATGGGTGCTGGGAATTAACCCAGATCCTCTGGAAGAGCAGTTAGTGCTCTTAACCACTGAGAGGTCTCTCCAGCCCCCTACTGAATTCTGTACCAGGCAGAACTTCAAGCAAGAGACAGGCACAGGCAACTGTCTGCTGGTCTCAAGATCCCAGCTGCTCTGAGTTTTAGGGTACTGAATGTCACTCGACAACCCATTTTGCTGCTTATTATTCTTTCTTTACAAGTTTTTTGGTGCATAAAAACCACAGTATCTCATATGGCGTGCTTACAGTTTTGGTAGTGGAGAGCCACGTAATTCAAGGTTCATTTTTTTTTTTCTCAGAAAGGATCCATCATGAACTATAAATGATTTGCTCTTGACCAGGACGTTTTAGGACACAGTGCATTTGTTGTTTCAATCTAAATACCCCTTCCATTTTGGGTCTCAGCAGTTATTAGGGTTCAAAGCATTTATCTTGATTAATCAGATATTTTGGCTTTTCTCAAGGCTTGTGATTCACTGGTTTCCTGTCCTTTCACTCCACGGGGTCTGGTTTTCCCATTGATAGTTGCCATGTAGTCTTGGCAACACAAATTAGCCCGAAGCAATTTTAAGCTGTAACTATGACTGTGTCTTATTTGGGTCTACCGGGAGATTGCCATGACCAAACAAAATAACAACCCAAAGGAAAAGCCACCAGGTCCTCCTCCGTTTGAACAGCCAGATGTTATTTACAGCTTTGTTTATGAAGTATTTTCTTGACCTTGCTGGCTAGAGTCCATGCACTTTGTCATTTTGGAGCACAATGTCCTGTCACATGGTGACAATGTGTGCCCTGAGCAAGTAAACAGGCTAGAAGACTATTGTAAGAGTAGAATAATCTAATTTTTTTGCCATAATACTGTACTCCACCTATCCACACCTCTAAAGACAAAAGGGGGCATGGGAGAACAGAAATGAAACCTGTTGTGTTTTTAACATTTCAGATAATGTCACTACTCTGAAACACCTGGAAGTGCTGTGACTGAAGAAGCCAGATAATTCATGAATCCAACACTTAAGACTCTCAGCTCTCATGTTAGTGAGAGATACAATGTGAGGGTACAGTTGCTATAAGTCTTACGAAAGGATATCAAATAGTCATTCTAGAGTGATGTGTGTGTGTGCGCACGCAGGCGTGTGTTATTCAAATCAATAAGTTTAGGGAGGAATATTGCATGCTTAAATTGGTGAAAGAATTAATTAAACTATAATCTGTACCCCAAATGAAAGACTTTGTTTCCCTCTTTCTTTCTGTTGCCATCAGAGTTTGCCCTGATAGCCGTTTCCCCCAGGTTCTTAGCCCTATGGCAGCACACAGCCTTTGGTAGTCAAGACCAGTTTTCCAATGTTTCCCAGCACCTCTTGTTGTTGCACAAAGGAAGAGATCTCTATGATGTCCGTTTCTGATCTAAATGATGTTGCAACTGACACCTGAGCATTGCCTAAGAACTGCTCAGGCCACTGGGTCTGCTATGAGCTCCAGCCCAGCTTCCACTTTACCTGAAGGAAAACGGGTACTTCCTTGTTCTTCCCTCAACACTGTCTAGTCTTTTAAAATAGTATTTATTTATTTTTATTGTATGTATTTGAATATTTTCCCACATGTGTGTCTGGTGCTTTTGAGGTCAGGAACAGGCATCAAATCCCAGGAACTGGAGCTAAAGATGGATGTGAACTGTCACGTGGGTGCTGGGAACCAAACCCAGTTTCTTTGCAAGAGGAACAAGAGATCTTAACTTCTGAGCCATCTCTCCGGCCCCACCCCGTTCTTCTGATGCATGCATGCCATGAGGGACCACCTGAAATTTATCCTTATTGAGGTAATTTAGTGGCATACTTGGATTTGTTATTCACTTAGAAGGATGGTTCATGTGCCCACTGCCTGCCTGTCTACTGTCCTTGCCCTTGATGACATCTTACTTGATCTTCGACAGCACTCTACTTGGTCCAGTTAATGTGGTAGCCTCAAAATTTCTGTTTTCACACCTGAGGTTCTTTCCCTTATGAGATTTCTGCCCACTGCATGGTGACCGTACTGCAGGGTTTGACATGATCAGTTGTTATGGCGCCTAAAAGATGCCAAGCTTCCTGCTTTCTGTCCATCATCTCCTGCTTTTACAACTCACCCACTGTTGTACCCTTTCTCCATGTCTCTGATGATACAGGGCTGGCCACCTCTCAGTTTTCAGTTCTATTATCCACTCTGTTACCTGTCTGTGTCTCTTTTCCTCCTAGACTCTATAGCTTGTTGCTGCTCTTCCTTGCATATGCTCTCAGCATGTATAATGACTTGAATCATATTTCCCCAAAACTCATATCCATCCAGAACCTCAGAATGTGACCTTATTTGGATATGGGCTCTTGTATATAAAATTCATTAAAATGAATCAAAACAGGTCAGTGTGGGGAGCTGAAGAAACCTTGAGTTAATGTGTCAAGAGCAGATAAAGTCTGAGTGAATTGAATTGTCAGCATGGGCACAGCCATGTCAAGAGCCAATTCGTGAGACTCATGGGAAATTGGGAGTGCCTTTCACCTGGTTAGTCTTGGAATGGTGATGTGGGATTTCATTGGTCAATAAAGAAACTGCCTTGGCCCATCTGATAAGGCAGAATTTAGGTAGGCGGAGTAAACAGAACAGAATGCTGGGGGGAAGAGGAAGTGAGCTCAGATGCAGGGCAGCTCCTCTCAGAGCCAGACGCGATGCAGCCAGCCGCCAGGTCAGACATGCTGAATCTTTCCTGGTAAGCACACCTTGGGGTGCTATGCAGATTATTAGAAATGGGCTAAATTAATACATGAGAATTAGCCATTAAGAGGCTAGAACTAATGGGCCAAGCAGTGTTTAAAAGAATACAGTTTGTGTGTTAGCATAAGCTAGCCAGGCGACCAGGAGCTGGGGTGGCAGGAACACAGCCCGGAGCTCCCCACAACAGAATGGTAAAGCCTTCCTCTGGTCCAAGTATAAAGTGCTTATACAAGCACTAGGAACTGCAGACTAGAGACTGCTCATGGACAGAGACCTCCTAACAAGAGTAAGTAATTCCTCCACAGTGCTGTACACAATAAATTACTGAGGTTCTGGTTGCAGTGCGGTTGGTACCACTCTACCAGAGTGCATAGCCTACCTGATCCCAGCTTTTCTGTACATGTGTCAATGCTGTTTTCATTCCCTCAGCATCCTGGTCAGGTTTCCTGACAAGTTATATGGGAAGTGACAGACTAGGGTAAACGCTATATCTAATCACGGGTACCCTTAAAGGAAGAGAAGAAAGACAGCATCCAGAGACATAGACACAGAAGCAAAGTCATATGACAATGAAGACTGAGAATGGCATTGTGTGGCCACAGTTTATGCCATGCTATAAGAGAGGCACAATGTACCTGTCCTCCAGAGCTTCCGGAGGCAACTGATAGTGTTCTAGTCTTGCTTTCAGGTTTCTGGCCTCCTAAACTGTGAGAGAATGAAGAAATTCTGCTATTTCAATCACCTGTTTTGTAGTAATTGAGCACAGTGGATTTTAAACAGCACCACTCCAGTGTCCCTCAGGTTGTGGCACTGACTAAATTCATCCCCTCCCTACCTTTCCCCAAAAGGCCGGTTTTAGGTGGAAGAAAACTTGTAAGTATACTAACCTGTCTTACCTCACAATTTTAGCCTTGTTATTTTGTCTTGACACTTCCTGGCAACCCTACAACATTTCGTGTGTATTCGTCATCTATCTTAGAATGCAAATGGGCCATACTTTAGTCTTCCACCGAATAACTGCATCTGATCACACTGAGAAAAACAGGTGCATGGAGAGAAGAAAAAATTAAATTACCCTTGCTTCCACCAAATCTACAAAGTCATTTGCACATATGTATTTTCCTTCCTGTTCCATTCATTTAAAACATAGCTAGTGTTCATTAAATGACAATACATTTTAGCACATCAATAAAGACCTTCCTTTCTTGGTGATTATGTTCTAGGGTAAGAAACAAATAAATAAACAAGTGCATATTTCATATAGTACTGTATCATATATGGAGAGACAGGAAAAGTATTATGAATGAGAAAATGAGGTTGTAAGTATAGTCTGTGATTAGGAGGTAGAATTTTAGGGAGAGTATTCTGGGAGGCTCTCTCTCACTAGTTCTGAGAAGAGATCTGAATAAGGGGAGGGATGATGAACTGTTTGGGCTTCTTTGTAGGTCTAATTCCTTATCTCTTGTTTAAGGTATCCCCTTCTCATCTGATTCAAGAGCTTTTCTCCTATTGTCTTCACCTAATTCTCCTTTACACAACCTCTCAGTATCTCCTTACTGATTGGCTCATGGCCATCAACATACAAAGCACAACATAATGCATACCATTGTGCAAAAGAAGTTTCTTGACTCCATACCTCAATTAGTTACCATTTCATTCTCCTTTATAATAGATAAACTCCCCAATGAGTTGTCAAGATTAACTATTTATATTCACTCATTCCAGTAAACCTTCACTCTTTCGGAAGCTTTTCTAAAATACTTATTCATTTTTATGTGTATAAATATCTTGCCTACTTTTATGCATGTGTACCGTGTGTGCATGCCACACATGCTAGAAGAGGGACATCCCTTGGGACTGCAGTTACATACAGATAGTTGTGGGCCACCATGGTGGCGCTAAGAATCAAACTAGGATCCTCTACATAGGCAGCAAGTTCCCTAACCACTGAGAAATCTCACAGTCCTAAATAGTGCTAGTTTTAAACTTCCATCTTTATTTGTTGCTATTTTGCTAAATATTTCCTTTTGAGACAGAGTCTTCAATGTGTAGTTCAGGTTGTTTCAAACTCAAGATCCTCCTACGTCAGCTGAGTGCCGAGATTACAAGTGTGAGCCACCATATCTGACTTTGACTTTCATGTTAATGATTCCTTACCAGTATCTGAAGCACTTGCCAGCAAATTCTTTTTTAAGTTTCTCTTTGATTCATTCCTCAGAGATCTCAATTTCCAGTCTTTCTCTACTCTGACTAGACACTCACCTTCAGTTTCCAAATATCTAAATGTCAAAGTATTCAGGACTTAATCTTCAACTCTTTGCCTGTGTGCCTCACCCTGCCATGCTACTTACCTGCACGTTGCTGGCCCAGATTTTATATGTAGCTCATTTAGTCTCCAGACTCACAGTCTCCACCATTTTCAGTAGATGATATGCAAGATTTAATGTGCATAAACCAAAGCTAATTTCCTCACCTAAGAAGTTCAAGTGTATTCCTATTAAACAATATGGTCAGAGCAATCCTCCCTGGGGAAGAGCGAGGGTTTGCCTGGCCACATTATTGACTATGACTATTGACTATGAACTCTCACCCTTTTCCTCACCTCATTTATGTCTTGTTGCCCAGGCCAAAACTTTAGTGAGTGTGTGTGCTGGGATCCTTTGCACAGTTTCACATCCAAATATAGTGCCGAAACCTATGAATATTATGCTTCAATCATGCCCCTTTTTAGCACCTGTATAACTGATACTATGGCTCAAACTTACATCATTTCTTATTGAGGTGTCAAAAAGCTTCCTAAAGGGCTCTCATTGCTTGTTATTTGCATAACTATTCAGAAAACTCTTAGTAAAATATAAACCAGACCGTAATTTTTCCTATACAAATGCTCCAATGGCTTTTCATCATACTCAAAGTAAAATAAAACCCCATTTCATGGCTCACAAGGCTCCCAATATTTGCAGCCTTATGTTGATTTCTACTTTGTTCCAGCTATCCTCATCTGATGCTTCCCAACTGGCACTTTTCAGGGAAAATTTATCTGGCCATATTGTTTAAAATAGTAAAATAGCATTGCAACTATACCATATCCAATTAACCAATACACACACGTATCTTCTAATCTGATTTATTGACTTTATTTTGGCATGGCATTAATTAGCAACACACACACATACATGCACACATACACACTACCGATTTGTTAACTATCATCCTTAGTGGAATATAAATATCCAAGTGTGTTGGGGCTCTTGTGACTCAATTCTATTTATTGTTTTCAATTCAAAATCTTGAACATAGTGGTCATTTGAAACTACGTGCTCAGTTGATCAATTAAAACATATGCCATTGGAAATTTAAGAGCATGGAGAAAATTCATGAAATAAAGATGGGAAATCAAAGTCATTATTAATCAAAGAATAATAGAAGGAATCTTCTAAGTACTTTCCAGGTATGGTCTCTCTAATTTTTAGATATCATTGCTCTTAAAACTAGAGGGTGTTATTTAACAAATAAGAACAATAGAACTTACCAAGTTAAAAAAGGCATGGGGTAGACAGAAAGCCAGTATCCTTCATCAGGCACACAACACACTTCGTCGGGAATTGCAATACCAAATCACTTGGAGACAATCTGTCAGCCTCTGGGTTGGGTCTTCCTGCTTAGCACGACCTACTAAAAGTCAGCTCTGGACACAATTAAATACAAACAAAAAGGCTAAATTCTCTCAGGCTCGAGTAGGTCGAAGATCTGGGATAGTGACCTAGATTTGTCTGATTCTAAGTCTCCAGGATTCCAAACCTCAGCTATGTAAATGTTTATCCTTATTTATGGTAGAGAAAGGTTGTGTTCCCTCAATATGCTGGAAAAGATACCCAAGAGACCATCTTGACTGAAACAAATCTTGAGACATAAAAATGCTTCAGCGTGCTAACACAAAACCCGGCGTTTGCCACGCACATACCCGAGAGATCAGGAGGTAGTAAATGTCTTCGGAGGCTTTACACAACCTGGGTACTTGGAACTGTGCCCTTGCTACTGCTTGGGACCCTGGGAGGGGGAGGGGAGGAACTCCAGAGCTTTGCCAAGTCTGGGAATCCTTGCATACAGTCAAGAACTTCAGTGACATCATTCTCTGCTAGAGAACACGTCTTAAGAAGGAGATGTACAGTGTAACTTGCTGGGTAACCTTTCATTTTGGAAAGAAGGAACATACCTTCACTGTAACTGTAACTTCCATTACATTACTGTCCTATAAAAAGTCATGGCTAGAGTCCATACATTCGGACTGAGAAATTAATTTAAATAATCTCCAGATGGGAGCACTTCCAGGTAATGGGCAGAAATAGACATAAATCTGCTCGAGATTGGAAATTCAATCCCAGGCTCAAGGAATTACTACAGAAAAGGCCCTTTAAAAAGTTGGAGGGAGAGAGAACAAGGAGAGACAGCTGGGATCTGGGGTTATCTCTGGAATGAGCTAGAAACTTAGAGCAAGGGAAACTCCCAGGAATCTATGAGGGTGATCATATCTAAGACTCCTAGTACTAGGGAATACAGAACCTGAACTGGCCATCTCCTGTAATTAGGCAAGACATCCAGTGGAGGGACTGGGACATCAACTTGGCCACAAACCCTTCCACCTACAATATGTGCTACCTACAAGATTTGTGGGGATAAAAATGGAACAGAAATTGTGGGAGTGGCCAACTGATGACTGGCCCAGCTGGAGGCCAAGACGCTGAGTGCGAATTCACCCATGAAGGCCAGGACCCAGAGATGGGATACTCCAGAGACCTAGGATAGGACCAAACCTGACGGGAAGAAAAAGGCATTGAAGCGATTCCTAATGATACTCTTCTGTAGACAAAGACTGGTACCTAGCCCAACTATCGGAAGAGAAGCTTCACTGAGCAACTGATGGAATCAAATAGAGAGATCCACAAGGAAGGAAGAATTGTGGGAGCCAGAGGTGCCAAAAGCACCAAAAGAAAAACCATAGAACCAACTAACCTGACCTCATGGGGGCTCACAGACACTGAACCAAAAACTAGGGAGCCTGCATGGGACAGACCTAGGCCCTTTGCATATGTGTTGCAGTGGTGTAACTTGGTCATCTTGTGATATTCCTAACAGTGAAAGCAGGGGCTGTCTCTAACGTTGTTACCAGCTTTTGGGACTTGTTCCTTCTACTGGATTGCTTTATCCAGCCTTAGTTGAAGAGGAGGTTCCTAGCCTCACTGCAACTTGATACACAATGGCTGACTGATATCCATCAGAGGCTTGCCCCTATCTGAGGAGAAACTGAGGAGCAGAAGATGATGAGGGGCAAAGGTAAGGGGAGACTGGGAGGAGAGGAGGGAGGGAAAACTTTGGTTGGGTTGCTAAAACAAACAAAAAAACAAAATCATGTTTTATATATTTATTATTGTTATGGTATGAATGTTTTGCTTGCATGTATGTCTGGGTTCGACATGTATGTGCCTGGTCCCTGTGGGAGTCAGAAGAGGGGTCATGTCCCCCGGAACAGTAGTTGCAGGCATCTGTTAGCCACTTATATGGGTGCTGAAATTGAACCTGGGTCCTCTGCAAGAGCATCCAGGGCTCTGAACCACTGAATCATCTCCCTGGTCCCCAGAAAATGTTTTGATAGAAATGAACAACTCTCAGCCACAAACCACCCGGGGAACCACATAAAGGAAAATGCCAAAGAGCAGACATGGGAAGAGTCAAATTTAGTTCACGAGATGCTGAGGGTGAAAAGATAAAAATTGAAATTTTAAAATTTGAATAGGGAACAAGTAGAACTTCCAGAAATTTAGGAGAAAATATTTGAAAATAAAATTTTGCTTTTGATTTCACCAGGAGAATGTATAAAATTTAGTAGAATGCCACTGTGCTACAAGATGGAAGGTTAGTCCCCAGGTCACTGGAGGGAGGGAGACGTGAGATAATCACCCACCATTCTGGCAGGCTGCCTGGGAGTGAGAATACCAGGTCTCAGGCTGCTCTCGTAAGATGGAGACCATCTGACTAATGGCTTCTAATTGAGACTGGGCAGATCTAAAATGCATAATCATGTGACCACACTGTCCTGGTCCAACTGAGACTGGGCAGGTCTAAAAGGTGTTAATTTGTGACCAGGCTGTCCTAGTTAGACAAGAACCTATAAGCTATACCTCTCTCTCCATGCATGTGGGAAGCTTCTTGTGCAGCCAAGGACTCTCTGAGAGTTAAAACATGTCTATTAAAATGAGATATTACTGCCCATTTTTCAAATTAGAAAATTAGGTGGTTGGGATTCCAAATAAAACTATACAGACATTGCAGAACTCTGTTTTCTCAGTATCTGACATCACTCAATTTGTATAACCTTTGACTTAAACACGTTAGAATTCCAATTAGTTGCATCTTTAAGGCTTAGTCTTCTTGGTGTTTCCCCATCCATTTTGGCAGGTCTATTGTCCTTGTTCAGCTCAGGTTTAAGCAATCAAGTTGGCAAAGCTTTATGGGTGTAGCTTCTAGTGTTACTAGGAAACACAGTTTCATTGCAAAGTTCTTTTGGCTCTTACAATTTTTTGGCCCCCTTTTTACAAAGTTCCCTGAGCCTTCGGTGCAGGAGTTATTTTACACATATTTCAGTTGATACTAGGCTCCACAACTCTGCGTTTTGGTCACTTCTGGTCTTCTGGGATGATCTCTATCTGTTGCAAAGTGAAGTCTCCTTGATGAGAGGTGAGAACTACACTTATCTGTGGAGTGTAGTTTGCAATTATGCTGGGTTAGTAAATTGGTGACTATTAATTCTCCTCCAAGATCCATGACTTTTCCAGCCCTGTGTAATTGACATGATTTCCCTCTTGCTGAGCAGGTCACAAGTCCAATTAGAGAGTTGTTGGTTACCACCAAGGTATGTGTGCTACTAGTGCATCTGTAGAGTTATCTCGCCTTGCTGTCTTTTTGCTGCAATTTATAGGTGTCAAAGCTGTGCAGACTGTTGGTTGCCTCCCTCCTTTGGAAGATTGCATGGTGCCTTCTGGTACCATAAAGCTAGTCCTCAAATGTGGTATTCAGGCTAGCTCCAGATCAAATGTTTCTGTGGCCCTTTACTGAAGTGCTTCGGTGTGGGACAAATGTCTATATTCTGTCAATTATATTTTAAGTAAACGCTGCTTGGCCAGTAGCCAGGCAGAAAGTATAGGTGGGACAATGACAGGAAGTAGAGATGGGTCAATGTGAACAGAATTCTGGTAAGAGGAAAGCCCATTCCTCTGCAGTCCTGACCAGCCACAGAAGAAGCAAGATGTGACTGCCCTGCTGAAAAATGTACCGAGCTATGTGGCTAACATAGACAAGAATAATGGGCTAATATAAGTTATAAGAGTTAATAAGAAGCCTGAGCTAATGGGACAATCAGTTTATAACTAATGTAGACCTCTGTGTGATTTCTTTGGGACTTAATGATTGCGGGAATCAGGCAGGACAGAAAACTCAGACAATAGTGCTTGGTATCTTTAGCAATAGGATTTACCTTCCACCTCTGGGTGGGTTGAGGCAACTAACAGCAAGAGCAAAAGCCTGTATATTTGGGGAGTCTCTTCATCAACCCAGACAAACAACCCAAAAGTGGGCTTTTCATGTTGGGTGTTGAGGTTCTTGTTAGACGAACTTTGGTTCTTAGAGGGAGCATTGTCAGCCCAGATGAAAAAATTTTCATTTAAATTCTATATGTATGTTTATATATAGAACTACATGTGCTATAGTTTTTAAGGAAGTTATGACTTTTTCAGATGTCCTTACCGTTATTTTATCCCCTTCCCTCCTCCTGTATTTACTACTCTCACTTCTGCATTTCCATAATGAGATCACTAGCATCCTCCTCTGTCCCTCTCTATTGCTCCCCTGACTCTATACAATAGCAGTGGTCCCTTTTACTTTCCTGGTTTCTGCACTTCCTCCAGGATACGTACTTACAAGTGAAGATTTGGGGCTAGGAGCCTCTAATAAGAACCTTCTAATAAAAGAGCATGTGATGTTTGTCTTCCTTATACTGGGTCACCTTATGTAGTATGATCTTTTCTGTTCTACCCATTTGCCTGCAAAGTTGATTGTTTCATTTTTCTTTACAGCTGAACAATATTCCATAGCATAATACACCCCATTTTTATTATCCGTTCTTCAGTTTTAGGATATTTAGGTTGTGTTCACTGACTAGCTACTGTGAGCAAAGCAGCAATGAACATGGATGTGCAAGTATCCATGAAGTAGGATGCAGATTCCTCTAGGCATATGCTGGGTATATGGCAGTATAGCTGGGTCATAAAGTAGATTTATCTTTAGCTTCTTGAGAATTATCCACACTTACTTTCATAGTGGCTGCACCAGTTTGCAATCCCATTAACTGTGAATGAGTCTCCCTTACCCTCCATACTCTCTTCTGCGTTTGTCAACAGTCGTTTTGTTATCTTTGCCATTCTAAATGGGGTAAGATGAAATCTCAAAGTTATTTTGACTTACATTTCCCCAATTGCTAGTGATGATGAACATTTTAAAAAGATATTTCCTAGGCATTTTTTCCCTGTCTTTTGAGAACTCTCTGTTCAGGACCCAGGCTCATTTTTTTTTTTTTGAATGAGCTATTTTTTCATTCTTTGTTTGGTGAATTATTTGTATAACTGGATATTAGACCTTTCTTAAATGTACAGCTTGCAAAGATTCTCTCCAATTCTGTGGGTTTCCTATTCACTCAATTATTTTTTTTCTTTAGTGCCTAAGAAACTTTTTAGTTTCATAAAGTCCCACTTACTAATTCTTATTCTTAATTCTGAGGCAAATGGAATCCTACACCTCTATCATGGAGAATGCTGCCTGTGTTTTCTTATAGTGGTTTCAGTGTTTTAGGCTTTAGATTCAAGCCTTTGATCCTTTTGGAGTTAGTTTTTGTACAAGGTGATAGATATAATTAATTTCATTCTTCTGTATTGAGACACCCACTTTCCCCAGCACCATTTGTTGAAGGTAATTTATTTTCTTTAACTTACGTTTTTGGCATTTTTGTCAAACATTACGTGGCTAAAGACACATATACTCACATTTGGGTCTTTGATTTTGTTCCATTGGTCTGTATGTCTGATTTGTGGCAGTACCATTCTGTTTTTATTACTATGGCTTTGTAACATATCTTAGGATCTAGAATGATAGTACCTATATAGCATTGTTCTTTTTTTTTCAGGATTGTTTGGGTTATCTGGGGTCTCTGTGATTCCACTTGAATGTTAATATAGTTTTTTGTTTGTTTTTCTATTTCTCTGAGAAATGATATGGGAATTTTGACAGAGAATGCATTGAATCAGTAAATAGTTTTGGTAAAATGATCATTTTCACAATATTAATTCTGCCAATATATTTGTTATGGGTCTGTTTAGGTTGTTGATTTCTCCTTGGTTTAATTTTTGTGGTTTTGTTGAATCTAGAAATTCATCCATTTCTTTTTAGGTGTCCCAGCTTAATTGGAGTATAGATTTTAAAAATATTCTCTTATAAGGTTCTGAATTTCTTTGTTGTCTGCTGTAATGTTTTTCTGTTCATTTCTGAGTCTGCTAATTTGAGTCCTGTCCATTCTTTTGATTAACTGAACCATGGATCTCTCAATCTTGTTTATCTTATCAAAGACCATCTCTTAGGTGCTGACTCTTTTCATTGTTTCCTTTGCTTCTGTTTCATTGATTTCTGATCTGATTCTTACCAGGTCACCTGGCTTTAGATTTGGTTTGTTCCTAATTTTCTAATATTTAAAAAAAATTATTTATTTATGATGTATATTTTTTGTCTGCATGTGTGTCTGCGTGCCAGAAGAGTGTATTAGCTCTTATTACAGACAGTTGTGAGCCACCATGTGGTTGGCCGGAATTGAACTCAGGACCTCAGGAAGAGCTATTATGTTCTTAACCTTTGAGCAATCTTTCCAGCCCTATTTTCCAAATTTTTGAGTTGCAACATTAAGTCATTTATTTTTTCTTTTTCTGGTTTACCTTTAATTTTTTATCGAAAATATTTTTTTTTCATACAATATATTCGATCATGGTTTCCCCTCCTTCCTCTCCTCCTAGATCTTCCCCACTCCCACCACATTCTCTCTTTCCTTCTTGCTTTCTTTAGAAAACAAATAGGTCAACTTAACAAGCAAGGCAGAATAAAACAAAAAAGATAAAAAAGGAAAAAGCACAAGAAACATGCATGCAAACACACACACACACAGTGTTCACACACACACACACAACACATGAAAACATAAAATTAGAAAACATGATCTATATGTAGACTAATAAGGTAAAAAATGCTCAAATAAAGCATCATGAGACACAAAAGCTCTACAGTACACTAAGCTTGTTCTTTGTTGTCGGTTTGCTGCTGGGCATGGGGCCTGCCTTTAAACATGATTGCTATACCTAGTGAGACTCCATTGGAGAAAACCCATTCTTCAGTTTGTGAGCAGTTGACAATTGAAGATAGACAACTTATAGGCTAGGGACAGGAGCCAGCGTATACTTCCTTGTCAGCATATGGACTCTGTCAGGCTTGGACCTATGTTAAGATGACCTGTCTATTGGAGAAAGTGCAGTACTGGATTACTAATGTTAATCTGTGTTCTTAAATCCAACAGTACATTTTTATGAAATTTGGTGCCCCAGAGTTTGGGGCATAAGTGTTTAGGACAGTAATGTCTTCTTGGTAAACTGTTCCACTGATTATAATGAAATGTCCTTCTTTGTCTCTTCTGATTGGGTTTAGGCTGAAGCCTATTTTGTCATATATTAAAATGAAGATGCCTAGTTGAGTCCTGATCCCATTTTATTGGAGTACTTTTGTCTATCCTTTTACTCTAAGGTGGTGTCTATCTCAAAAGCTAAGGTGTGTTTCTTACAGACAACAGATTTTATTTTTTGATCCAGTCATCCTGTGTCTTCTGATTGGAGAATTAAAGCCAGTGATATTTAAATAATTTAGAGTTATTATCAAAACATTGCCATGCTGTTTTTATTTGGTGTTGTTGTTTCTGTTATCAGTGAAATTTTGTGTTTTAATGATTGTGGATTCATATTTCTTTCCACAGTCTCTCTGTTATGTTCCGTCCTCTCTCCAGCTTCAAGTATTGCTTTCTATACTTTCTTTAGGTTTGGTTTGTTGGATATGCATTTTTTAGGCTCTTCATTGATAGGTATTTTTGCGCCCCTGATAGTGGGTTTCTCTGCCAATGCAATAAGCCAGATCAAGCTGAATTAAAAAGACCAGATTTAATGAATCAAGCACTCTGGGTGACCTTTTCAGCCCCCCAGAAGTGAGGTGGGGAAGGGAAGAGGAGAAACCACATTGCAGGTCTAGGAAACGGGCTTAAATACCTGTAGGCATGGTCTTGAGCTTCGGTGAGGAGCCTGTACTTTTGGTGGTCTTTCTGAGGGGGGCAGACTTTGTAAAGGGAGAAGTAGGGCTGAGGTGGAGCATCCAACTGAACCTTTATGTTGTGGAAAATTTTTCTTTTTTCTTTGATAATTGTGGATAGATTTGTTGGGTATATTAGTCTAGGTCAACTGTCACTGACTTTTAGGACTTGGAGTGCTTTGCTACAGACTCCTCTAGATTTTTAAGTATCCATTGAGAAATCAGCTGTGATTTTGATGGGTTTCATTTTACATGTGATTTGTGTTTTTTCTCTTGTAGCTTTCAAGACACTTTATTTGATCTTGACTATGCACTGATTTGGCATTCTGCTCCCTTGTCTAGCCTATAATTTGAAAGTTTGATTTCTTTTATGGTGTCCCATATTTTCTATATGTTCTGTTTCGGTGGCATTAGAATATTTTCATATTCCTTACCTATTTGATCTACAGCCCTCTGTTGTCTCTGTGACCTGAAGTTCTATCTTCTGCCTGACTCATTCTACTTGTAAAATTTTTCCAGTTTTCTTGTTGTGTTATCGGCTTTTTTCCATTCCATCTTCATTTCAGCTTGAGTCTTTTTCAATGTTTCTATCAGTCTCTATTGAATTGCGTTCTCAAGTCCTGCTTGTTTCGTAATGTCCATCAGAATTACATTTGTGCTTGGGCATCGCTCGAACATTAAGCTTTCTCCCCATGTGTTTCCTTAGAAATCCTTGAATTCTTTGATGAGGTTTGTAATTGTTCTTTTAAATTCTGTGTGCTGGTTTTCAGCTAGGAAATTTTGATTGGCAGACATTTCTACAGATCTGGTGGGTTTGGAGAAAACTCACTGGCTTGCTCTTCCATATTAATTGTATTTTTATAGTGAGATCAGTGCACGTGGACTTATTTTCTCAGTTCGAAGTCTGATATGGACAGAGCAGGTCGGGGCAGAAGAGAGGATGTGCAGGCAACTTGAGCCTGGTGGTTGAAAATAACTTGGGTGGAGGCAGTCAGGTGACCAAGAGGCCTGGGCTAGTATCCAGGATGTGCTTCCTGGTTTAAACCTGGTGTGTCGGGGTCAATCTGGCTATGTGAAAAGGTTGGATTGGCATGGGAGGGCACTATGGCTTGGGAGCTAGGAAGGGCCAGTCCTGGTGGTGCCTGGAGGTTTGCTGCAGTGCGGTAAGGGAGGCCAGACAAGCAGGGACACTGGACATGGAACCCAGGCTAGATCTGGCAGGTTAGGGAGAAGGCATGAATGGAGACCCATTAGGTCAGGGAGACCCACTAGGCTAGACTCTGGATGAGGAGGTAGGAAGACTGGCTCAGAGATGAACTTCTTAAGGAAGAGTTCTGACCATCATTGTTCATGCCCTTTTTAGTTAGTAACTAAGTCTATTCTTTCTTCAACTTTTCTAAATATGTATTTCTAGCTCCCATCTCTTCTAATTAATATTTCATCAACTCACTGGGTGGTGGGGGTGTACGTTTCATCCTAGCCTTTGGGCGGCAGAGGCAGGCGGATCTCTGTGAGTTAGAGGCCAGTCTCATCTACAGAATGAGTTACAGCACAGAAAAATTCTATCTGGAAAAACAAACAAAAAGATTTCATCAAAAACAAACAAAAAGATTTCATCATCTCTTGCCTGTGCTCTCATGAAAGGAAAAGAAACAAAGTAAAGGGAATTTCGAGACACACTACTGAAAGGTTCCTTTCCACAGGGAGGTTTGTTCCCTCCAGGTGTGGAAATGAATCAGAAACAGTGCTTGCCTTTAGTTAGCTCATAGTTTAAAGGGGAACGAGAAACAAGCCATTAGACAGCAGTGCGATTTGAGGCACAGTGAGGACAGCCTGAGGCATTAGCATGAGGAAGGAAGGACTGACCCCTAGCTAAGGATGTTGGGAAATCTTTTCCAGAACTGAGCTGGCAGTTAAGGGAATAGGGCAAGGCCATCTGGGAGGAGCAGAGACTCGCAGCCTGCTGTGGTTGATCTAATCTTTTGCCCATTTTCTTCCTTTTCGACCGCACATTCCATGTGGCTTATTGCCTTTGCGGTGCTCTTTTCTTTCCCCACCTCTGTCCCGTGAATAATGATATCCAGGAAAGATTTGACTCTTCCCCACAGACTCTCATTTTGAATACTTGGTCACCAGCTTGTGGCATGACTCTGAAGGCTACCGAGTTTAAGAGGGAGTGGCAGAGGTAGCCACTGGGGATGTGATTGTGACCCTTACATACAGCCTTCACCAGCTGTGCTCTCTCCCCTTCCTGGCCTGCCGTCATCTGAAGAACCTCTGCCACACACTCCCCATCATGGAGGACAGAAAGTTCCTCTGAAACCATGAGCCAAAATTCTTTCTCCCTTCAATTGTTTCCATCAGAATTTTGGCCACAATGAAACAAAAGTATCTAACACAATGATGGAACTTCTCTTTTTTGATGTCCTTTTCTTAAATTGTAGTAGTATAATTGAACCTTGGCCATGTGAGGCAAGAGAACTACCACAGAACTACATCCTCAGCTCCAGCAAAATTATTTTGGTGGCTTTGTTGGCACTGAATTGAAGGGAAAAAAGACATTAGTGAGAGTCAACTGCAATATTACCCAAGAGCCAATAAAACTCTCAGGGAGCTGGAGTTGAAAGGAGAGAACAAAATGAGGTTTGTTTTTGTTTTTGTTTGTTTGTTTTGTTTTTAGGCATTTGGATGCCTGCCATTGCCACCAACCAGAGTATGGAAAGGAGGATGAAGAACACTTTGGAGAGACAGTTCATCCCATCTTGCCACAGTATTGTTAAGGGTCACCTAGGTCGAGACGGCAGGAAGCAGATGAGTTTAAGGAAAGGGGTAGGGAAGGTTTTACACTGGGAGGGAGCAGCAAATAGAAGATGGTTGAGAAAGAAAGAACGCATGATCCAAGCACAGAAAAATGGGTGAAATATGGAGTTGTGACAGATGCAGCAAATACCGATGCTGAAACCTAAGAGGAGGAACTCACGGCTGTGTAGGAATGTCTGAATTTTATACCAGCCTGGCAGGACAGAATGATACAGGTCCATAGGAGAAGTAGATTGCATTTTCTCCAACACTAGGTGAGTGAGAATTATGCAGAGGATGAAAGAAACACTTTCAGTCTTAGGTCTCTAAGCATGGGCTGTTCTGCCAGTAGAGTTATCTCAGCGCAAGCAATCTTCCTGGCTGGGCCAGTCTTTGAATGTGGTTTGTAGATGTTCTAATCATGAAGGGACTTTCCTTTCCAAGTCATTATAGTCAGCTTTGCAAACTTAGGAAAAAATAGTGCATTATGAAATTATTTTGAAAGAGAAGGAACATAGTGTAACAACAAAGTTATCCTTCAAAGTTTGGAAAAAGAGACCAAAGGAGAGTGCCCATTTTTATACCTGAGAGAGGGCTACATTGATTGGATAATGCATTCATGGGGGTGGCAAGTGGCAAATACCTTAGAATAGTAGGGGAAGACACACCCAGCAACTGTGGTGAAATAAGACCTCCTTCAAGATCACTCAGTGCCATTTATTTTGATAATAATATAAAGACTTAGCTTAGCCTTGTTAAACAAATCAATGGCTTACCAGATCTTTAAAAAAGTCATATTAGCAAGTGCAGTGGTGCATGCCTTTAGTCCCAGCATGGAAAAGGCAGAGGTCAGAGGATCTTTGTGAGTTCGATGGCAGCCTGGTCTACACAGAGAGTTCTAGAACAGTCAGAACTATATAGAGACACCCTGTTTCAAATAAATAAACAAATACAAATTTTCATTTTATGCATTTAAGCATTTTGCCTGCTTGTATCTGTGCACCACTTTCGTTCCTGGTGTCCATAGAGGAGAAGTTTACTCTTCTCATATGGATTTGCTTTCAACGGCACGTTGTAGAACTGTGGTCCTTACCTTTGGTGTCTAAGGTACAGCATCCTCACAAACATTCAGGATACGAGGAATCTCTGCTAATTGGTCTGTCAGATCTTAATGATCAGACTGTAGCAAAGTCGTGATTATCCTTGCCTTGTTCATAACACAAAATCAAACTTAGTTGATGAGTTGACCTAGTTGATCAGTATTTATTGAACAGTTCTTATGCCTAATACTTTCCACCAAAGGGTGAGGTAGTGGTGGATCCATGAATTTTCCAGTAAGGAAATAGGCTCAAGGGCAAACACTGCCTGCCTTAGCCTATGAAAGACCAGCTTACATCTGGAAATCTACATTGTCTTACACAACAAGCACCTATGTCATTACATTATCTGTAAAGAAAACAATTTCCAGGAAATTTTTAGAAAATGCCAAGTGAAAATTTCAAAGTATTTCCTCTGTGTTACTTATTTAGGATGACTTAACACTTAGAAGATATTAAGGGTTCTGGGCAGACTTCATAATGACACACAAGACAAATTCAGAAGAAGAAGGATAGTCATCTATATAGATTCATATTTGTAAGTTTATTATGGCGAACACATACATATGTATATCCCTTTCCTAATCAATACAGTGATCAATATTTATTGAACAGTTCTTATGCCTAGTACCTTCTATCAAAATGTGAGGTAGTGGTGGATCTGTGAATTTTCCAGTAAGGAAACAGACTGCTTGTTTAAAAAGTGCTAACTGAAATGGACTTAAAGACAGGAATATTAATAGAGACATGTAAAAGGCTAAGAAAACTAATACCCAATGAGCTACTTATTTTCGAGTTTTTGGTTAGTGGGATTCAGTAGACCACCACATATTACAGACTATTATGGGAAGAGAAAGCCCTGGAAGTCTTGAGTGAATGTGTGTTGTTGACATGAGCTGGCCACGTCAGGGATAATCGCTCAGCCCTGTTGGAAACGGCAAAGCCTTCCCTATACAAGGCTCAGAGGGACAGCCACTTCTTCCCCATGGTAAGACTCAGAGTGACAGCTGAGTCTTTGTCTGTTCTGTGCACAGATGGTGATAGTGTGTGCGGAAATTCTCCTCCAGAGCTTTCTACACCTGGATAGTTATGATTGGCTTCTTCTGAGATGAGCTAAACCCGCCTCATGGTTCAGATGTGTCTAATAACCCTGTTTTCTTGTCTGTATGTAATAATCCTGCCTCCCTGCTCAACTGTATGCAACAACCCCACGTCCTGTTCAACTGTATATAATAAATACGTCGAGCTTCTTCATCAGAGAGCCTGGCACATTCCTGATCCCAGTTTTTCTGTGTGTATGTGTGTCCATGTGTCTGTCTGTTTTTAATTCTCTTGTTGTATTCAGGTAGGTCAATCCAGTTGTTCTAGGTACTGACCTGATGGGTAACACCATTTGAACATGATGTGCAGTGAGAGAAAGAGAAAGAACACCTAAGGTTGGTGGGCAAGGAAGTGTGGGTGGATACAGGAGGAATGGGAAAGTGAAGAAGGACTCTACTCAAAATACAACATTTGAAATTCTCAAAGTTCTTTGAAATGTACAGACTTTAGGTTTGGCTAATGTAACTGAAAAAAAATTAAGGTTGCAAGTTCTTTACAACAATGTTTTAATTATTAATATAGAATAAAAATAATTTAAAAAAAACAGTTCATTTTAGTAGGAGAAAACAATCAATAAAAGAAATGTGTAAATTATCAAAATAATTAAATAGTGTAGTTACCATTGGGTTTGTAGGAAGCATTATGCATAAAGAAGCATAATGGTAAAAGAATAATGTTCTAAGAATTTGCAATGTTCCAGGGATTCTGATTTACATATTAATCTTTGAAATAATCCTACAAACAGTTTTATTCCATTTCTATTGTAGAAATGAGCAGACTAAGGGCCAGGGCTTTAAGTAACACACATAACCAAAAAGAACCAGTAACAGAGTGTGCGTTTGTGCACAGGTACTTGTGTTACATGATTATCCAGAGACACAAAGTACATGACTTCAATTATCAAAATTTGGTCCCAATGACAAGGTTTGTCTCAAACTCCACCATATTTCATCTTTGTGGTCTGCTTATTGTTTATGGTCTTTTCAGTCCTTTCCTATTTTCAGGGTTATGTCTAACCTTCACAATGATGAAGCAAGTTTGAAGTAATTCATTCCAAGTTTCCCACTAGTAGATAGGAGGGTTAGACCTTCGATGCAGGTGCTATGCTCTAACATTTCCGTTCTTTCCTCCAGGATAAAGATAATTAGGAACCCAAAGCTTATAGAGACAATGATTCCTTTATGAAATAATTGGAAATAATTTTTTTGTTGTCGTTTTTAAGACAGGATTTCTTTGTGTAGCCATGACTATCTTGGAACACAGACAAGGCTGGCCTCGAACCTGCTTCTGCCTTCAAAAAGTGGGCACCACCACCGCCTGCTTGGAAATAATTGTTTATGAATCATAAGATACAATAACAATTGACAGAGTAAAAATAGTACCCTTGCCAACATCTTGGAGACCACTTCAGAAGAAATAACCTCTTTCCTTTGAGAAGAAACAGAAAGAAAGGCTGATACTGTGCTGGTTGAGATATTAGGTAAGCATTTGGGAAGCGCCTGGTTGACTTGATCTGAGGAGAGAACAGTTCTGGTGAGTAATGGCTTTTAAAACCATTAGCTTTTGGAAGGGTTGTGCGTGCCGAACTTTGAAAGGCATGTGTACAGGTGAAAAAGAAAAAGTACACATAAAACATTGTAGGTGTGAGAGCACACAATCCTCGGGAAGCTCCCAGAACCTGGAGTTTACAGGAAAGACAGGAAATGGAAAAGCGAATCCAGGATAGTGCCCTACACAGCCAGGACAGAATCCTCATCCTGAAGTCAGGAAGTGAAATGCTCAGATGGGCATCTTAGCTGCCTCTCTTGAGAAGCAATCCAGAAGATGATGTAGAAAGGACTGGAACTAAGTTTCAGATACCATGCTGATGACTTCTTGTGACGTTCATGAGGGAAAGTCCTGCGTGGATATGTGAATTGACTCAAGAGTCTGCAGGAGTCAGAATAATCAGGGCTTTAGGACGCTTTAGATACTGTACCAAGGCAATAATGTGTATAAGTGGAAGGATCCTAGGCTTCAGATGGGAAACAGTGGAATTTAGTGGAAACAGGTGACATAGTAATGGCACAGGGAGATGTTGAGGTCCGTTCCATGCTTGGGATGGCTGTTGAAAATCCAAATAGAGATGCCTCCTCAGAAGGTTGACATGGGTTTTCATATCAAAAGTACTGTGAGTTGGCAAGGCAGATGCCGAAGTGAGTAATGTATAATCAGTACACAATCCTGAGCTAGACATTTCATCATTATTTGGAGATTTTGTGGAAGATAGTATTATGTGACATTTAATAAAGATTTCTTACAATATAAAATGCCTTTTGTTGAGCATTACTCACAAGCAGACCCTTGTAAAATGTTATAAACATTGTTTGATTGCTTTGCCTTTTGACTGATGCTCCTTGGGCTTATGTCAATTCTATAAGCTTCTTAAGATTTACCAAGGACTCGGGCTTCGCCACAGTTAATTGGCTTGCCCAAAATAATACAGCAAATTCATACAATTAAGAGAAATGATTCTCCTCTATGGTCTCTTGGAAGTAGGAGTCCTCAGGAGTCACAGTTCATGTCTTCCCTGGATTTTACGGATTTTAAGCAAAAACAGATTCAGGCATGTGTGATACTGCTCAGCATCCTTTACATAGACATTCTCATCCTCTCACCGCCATCAGCACCATTCTGGAATGTGAATGCTCACTGAGCAAAACAAGGCTGAGCCAAAATCAGGAGGCAGGCAAAGGGCTCCTTCTTTCCTTCCTTCCTTCCTTCCTTCCTTCCTTCCTTCCTTCCTTCCTTCCTTCCTTCCTTCCTTCCTTCCTTCCTTCCTTCTTTCCTTCCTTCCTTCCTTCCTTTCTTCCTTCTGTCCTTCTTTCTTTCCTACCTACCTCCTTCCCTCTTTCCCTTTCTTTCTTCCTTCTTTTTTTTTTACAGAATCATAACCTAAGAGGCAAACCACACTGCTGGGATTGTCCCTTTGTCCCTGTGTAGTTAGCAGGCCTTAGACAGTGTAACTGTACATACAGTATGCCACAGTACAGAAGTTGAGAGGAAAAGTGAATTTAAAGGAAATGACAATGCTTGTTTAGCTTGGGAAACTGTCGTCTTTCAATTAATCAGTGCAGAATATTTCATGAAGGGGGAATTTTGGGAAGCATATTATGACTATATATTATATATTCATATATTATTATGAATCATTGGCTCTGACTAGGATAGACTTTGTATTACTCAGATAGTGGCGCAGCTATTCCTGTCTCACCATGACGACTACTCATAATCTCTTCTGACCGTACTGACTGTCCTGAGAGCGCCACAGTGCTCTCTCAAGCAGGTGATCTGGACGCTCAAACTGCAGAAATATAACAGTTGATGAAAATATTTCCAGCCCAATAAAAATTCTTTAAATTTTAGTATTTGTCAATCTCAAATTGCACAGCACAGCACAGCACAGCAGTTTTCTTTGTTCCCTACTTAGCAAAGCCAACACAGTTTAGACAAAAATATTGTCATGGGGCCTATTGTCCATTAAGATGATTGTTAGGCCTTTGCAAATGTGACCTGAACAACAATGCATTTAACAATATTTTGCTTTTCTATTGCAATAATGTTAATTTTAAATATTTATTTACATGAATTAATAGTTAAATATACATTTTACATGTTCCTATGACATTTCTGCTTGCTTTTCTGAGAGAGGATCTAATTCTGTAGCCTTGACTGGCCTCTGGCTCATGATCCGTTTGTCTCAGCTGGTTGAGTATGAGGATTTCAGACTTGTACTGTGGAGACTGAAAAATGCAGGCCCACTTCCACCTTATCTGATGGTCAGAGAGTTTGGAGATTGACAGGCATAGTTGCACATCCTAACTCAGGAAGTGATTCCTAGTTTCTTTTGAAATTAAGATAGCTCATTCTTCTAGTAAGTCCATGCCATTGTGACAGGAAGTCAGGATATGTAAATGAACTTCTGCTCCTTCTTTAGTAACTATGAGGTCACCTAGGGAAGGGCTGTCTTCAGAATAGGTGACCTAGAGCACCTTAGGTACCTAGACAACAGAATGCTAATGATTTGATGTCTCAGAGTGATAAAGTCATTGGTTGTGTGACATACCCTTTTGTATAATGTTAATAAAGTCTTTTGTTACCTTCTTGTTTCTGTTATGTTATGTGTGTTACCTTGTTTATGTTGCATATAAAAGCTGTGGGAAAATAAACGTGGGTGAATTTCAAAATTTCAGTCACTGGAATGCCCTCCCGATACTTTCTATCTTATTGTTTTTATGTGTCTTCATATTCTTTACTTATATTTCTTCAATTACCACTCCTCTACCCTGGGAAGAAGTATTTATGTCAAGGATGGTCCTTGACATTGTACCACCAAGTCTGGGTCAGCTTTTCCTCTGAAGTACCTGACCTAGCTTATTAAGTTTTTCTGTATTAGGTCAGGAGGATGAGCAGAGCTAAATAAATAAAAATAAAAAAAAAATAGAAAAGTAAATATTGCTTGTCTTCACTCACATATTCTGTTATTACATTGTTCTTATTCTTATATCATATATAGAAAGAGATAAAGATGTGGATATAGAATATACTTTTTCATACAGATCACAGAAAATTGCTTAGAGGATGAAATTGGGTGTAATAATAAAATAGCCTTTGCAGTTATCAGCATACGATTTTATCATCATGTTTTCATATTTGAAAACCACCCTCCAGCAAATGCCTTTTATGGTAGAGTAAACCTGAAACTCACCTGTTAAAGTAATGCTCCTTGGCTCATTGACATAAATTGTGAGCTTAAACTGACAATTTAAATGTTCAGTTCATTAGTTTCATCAATAGTGTGCTTAAATTTCACACGTATTGGAGAATTTTAGTCTTGGCAGTTCCTGACAGGCTCTAGTTTATTTACTATGTTCATATTTAATCATGATGAAGATCCTTCCTTCTCCTCTCCTTTCTTTCTCTCCTTCTCCTCATTACTCCTTCCCCTTCCCTTCCTTCCTCCTCTCCTTTCTCATTGCTTCTTTTGCTGTTTTCTTCTTCCCTCCCTCCTTCCTTCCCTCTCTTTCCTCCTTCCCTTTTTTCTCCTTCTCTTTCTTTTCTCCTTCCTTCTTTCCTCTCTCTCTCTCTTTTTCTTTTTATGTAGCTCAGATTGACCTTGAAGCCAATCCGCCTGTGTCAGCCTCCTGATTACATGTGTGCACTATGTCCAGCTCAAAAAATTTCTTCTGTAAGTGTCTGCTGAGCAAGTATGAAGACCTGTCTGCTGAACAAGTATGAAGACCTGACTTCAGGTCCTCAGAGTACCCACAAGAAGCTGGATGTGAGGCACACATTTGTAACCTGAGTACAGGGAGGGTATGGGACCAGGCAGACCTCTGAAGCTCCTGCCTAGCTGAGTTATAGGCAGGAAAGCAAAGGCAGAGAGTAACTGAAAAGTGAATGATACTGGACCTGGATTCTGGCTCCTACATATGCACACACATGCACACATTTGCATGCATGCCTGCGTGTACACATGTCAAGAGCAACTGAGGAGTGATACTGGACCTGGATTCTGGCCTTCACACACACACATGCACACATTCACATGAGTGCCTGTGTGCACATATGTCAACACCCACACTAACAATAACATGAAGGACATACAGCACAATATACAGAACAGACATACACATACAGTTTGTTTTTCTTATCTTGATTTTCCTTTTTATTAACATAATATTTTTATTGATTATTTGGAAATTTTCACACAATGCACCAAGATCACATTTACTTCCTACTTCTCCCAGGCCCACGCTCCTTAACTCTGTGACCTTCCCCAAAACAAAAGAAGAAGAAAGAAGAAAAAAAGAAAAAAATACCAAGTTCAATTTGTGTAGTCCGTATACTCACTGGAGCACAGTCAAACTCCCAAAGGCCAGCCCCTTAAAGAAAATGGAGTCTTTCCCCACCCCCACTCCCACCCCACCAGAAGCCCTCAATTGTGGAGATTTCTCTTTAATGGCTTCCTGTTTAGACTGTTTCTTTTTGTGGGATGGGAAGAGGTCATCACAGAAGCCATCTGTGTCTCTTTCTCTCAACTGTGAAGTCTGCAGTCATTGATACCACTGCAGGAGAAGCTTCCTTACCCCTTTGTATTTAGCCACAGCATGGGTCATGAACTTCCACATGGTCTCTGACCAGCATGAGCCACAGATGTCAGGATGACCTCTAGCAGGAGCATAGACTACAGACATCCACAGGGCCTCTGGATGCAGCGTGGACATGGATTCAGGTGGCAGCACAGACCATGGACATTTCCATGGCCATCAGTGGTAACACAGTGGCCCACAGATATTAGCACAGTCACAGCTGCAGCACAGACCATGACATCTTCATGGTCCCAGTGGCAACGTGGAGCACAGACATCAACACGGCCTCGGGTAACAGCCCAGACCATGGACATTCACTTAGCCTTTATGGTACCACCACCCAGTGTTTCTTAGAGCTAAGAAATGATTATCCTCACAATACATCTACAAGAACTATAACTAAAATCAAAAAAAAAAAAAAAAGAAAATGCTTCATTTTCCCCCTTTAACAGTTGGCTTTCAAAATCTTGAATATCAATTCATTATTATTGAAATTAATAGTGCAATATTATTTAATTCCACAATTACTTTTGATGCTGGGATGAAATCCAGGATATTGCCTATAGTAGACCAGTGCTCTACCACTGACCCATGTCCCTAGCCTTCAGAAATGACCCAATTATAAAACTGAAAACATTGCAATTCTAATCTCTAAAACAGTTTTTCTTTTTGTGTTCTGAACTCACATTACAACCCGAGTCATTTAATTAGAGTTTAGTTTCTTGTGCACACTTTGCACAATGGCTACAGTGGCTGAAACATAAGTGGGGATGAGAGGTTCCCGAGTATTCAGACATTGGATGGAGCAGGTAGGTGCTTTTCCAGATGCTTTGCAGAGAACCTTTCAAGGCAGTGTAGACAGCAATGTGCCGTCTCCATAGTGACGGAAGTGGTGAGACTACGGTAAAGTGGGTATGTGATCATTCCATTTCTCAAAAACATTCAACCCTAAAGGCTCTTCTGAAGAACTGGAATGAGCCAGTCTACTCTTTGCAGGACAGAGGGAGGGGCGTGGCAGTTGGATTGCAAGCCTGTTCTTCTTGAGAAAGCTAGTCCCAGTTAAAGTGAAAGAAGTAACCAGGTCACAGCTTGCATACACATCAGAGGCGGTTCCAGGTAAGAATGCTTGGCTCCCAGACAGCTGAATGAGGCTGAGGCTTTAAGCGGATTACCTAAACTGTTTGTTCTTCTGAAGACTTTCACACCCAGACTTTCTTCAATACTGTGTTTCATGAAAAAAAAAAAGGCAATGTATTTTTGGAATAAACAAAGCCATCAACACTTTTCCGTCATGTGTCATGTTCTATTTTCTCGTAGGTCATTGGCACAAAGTCAAACTGCTCTACATTTCGTGATGTCAAATAGGAGAAGTAACACTGTGTTCTAGATCACTGGTGGCTTGATGTCTGAACCAGTTCGAGTAGGCTGGAGGTCTAATGAAAAGACAGAGTAGCGTGCACGCACATATGATTATAAGTACTACTAAAAAACCTTGAAGTCAATACGGCACCAGATCAGTATGTCATAGTATAAATCATTTAAAAATATAAACACTGGAAAGGCTTCAAAGTCAAACAATCTGAGGATAGACATTGGTGATGGCAGGTGTCCAGAAAAGGGAGGTATGCCAAGGTGTTTTTATTGTTTATTTACTATTCATTTGCTTTCAGGAAATGTGGATAACTAAAGGAAAGCCACACCTATGGCAACTTCCAGGACTATGAAAACTAGCAGAAGTTCCAGCTCCGATCCTGCTTCATTTGTCAAATATCTTGTAGCTAAGGTGTGTGGTGTTTTCAGAGAGAGGGTCTTATTGACCAGTTCTGGTGGACAGCCAAAAGAAATGGTGAGAGCCTGCATTGTTTAGGAGGTCTTGGGGCTTCCTTGGTTAACAACTCATAAAGGGGATCTCAGGCCTGGCACTGGGATTTCGCTGAATACTCCTTGACTTGTAGAACAACACTGCCTAACTATGCAAGCAATCTCCCTTCTATCTCTTTTCTTAATTTTTAAAATCCTACTTCGAATCCTTAGATCTTTGTGTTTAACTTGGAGCACCTTGTAGAAGTCAGGACACTAGGAGCAGGCCGTGTGGGGTGGGTGGATGCTTTGAAGAGGGTAATATGGGAACACAAGAGATATGATGACAGAGGGAGGATACTTGGAATGGGAGGGGGAGGAGACGAGGACTTGGAGCAAGGAGAATTAACCAAAACAAAGGTTATGTGAAAAACCCATATGGAAAACTGTGTAAAGTAATTATAAAAATATCTAAGTTTAAGAAAAGGAGGACTGACAAGATGGTTCAGATGGTGAGGGCATTTTCTACTTTGATGCCAGAACCCGCAGGGCAGAGGGAAGGAATCAACTCCCCTGGTTTGTCCTTTGACCTCGCAAAGCATGTTATGACAAGCGCACAATGTACACGCACACACAGTTAACTTATCTCACATAAAAACTTAAAAAGAGAAATGAGATGTCCTTCTTAGATCTTATATCATTTCTCCCAATGATTAGCAATTTCCGAAGTGTGTTCTAGAGACTATTAGCATCATGAGTGCCACCATAGGCTGGTGGGTCTCTGGTAGACATTCTATGAGTGCCACCATAGGCTGGTGGATCTCGAATGTGGCAGCGTGTGACATGCAGAAGAAAGGAGTGTGCGCTGTAGTCTCTAAACATACTCCAAGAAGTCAGGTGTGAAGGATTACATGCATTTGTGCAGGAATCATCTTATGTTTATCGAAGAACATTGATGTTCTAATAAATGTTCAGTAGTTCAAAATTCTGATTTAGTCCCAAGTTCTCTTCTTAGCAGTTGGCTGTCACAACCCTTGGGAAGAGCACCCTTTGATCCATGAGCCCTAACAGGCTCACACCTTCACAGTCGAAGGCCCAAGTGTTGGAGATATTTGTTCCATTTAAAAACTATTATGATTTGGAGAAAAAGCAGTTTCAATTTTGCCATGTGTATTATTTTAAGAGCTGTATTGCTTTGATTTTAGCACAGAAGTTAAAACAAGTGTGTCTTATGGTTCTGAGTTGTATTGAGTTTGTCAGAGGAGTTCTCAGGGCCTTTCTGAAAAGGGAGATGGATGTCATCATGTGGAACCAATAGTGTTTTTTTTTTAAATAAAGGAATATTATTTATTGTTATGTACACTTATTACCAGGGGACACACATGGAAAAAGAAAAAAAAAAAAACCTCTCCACCACTGGCAAAACAAATGAAAGAGTCTGTTTTCACTGGCTTATGAAATAATCCTCTAAATATTTAGCAACAGTATTTTTATTTTTCTCATTTCAGACACTTCTTGGGGATAAAAGATTGAATTTACAAGTGAAAAATAGCCACACATACTATTTCAACTGTCTAAATTGGAAGCCGGTTGCATCCCACGCTTTTAATTAATAACATCTCTGCTATTCACATTAACTCATATGGGATTAATGACAGTGAGGATGTGATAATCCCAATTCCAAGCAGTGCTGTCACTCAGAGACAGGCTGTGGACACAGATGTAGTGGGTACATTCCTCTGGGCAAAGGTGTTTTTAAACTGTAATGATTGACATGCACATCCAGTGTAAAAAAGGATCTACCCACATCTTAAAGGGACAAGGAACCATGGAGGGCAGGCAAGAAAGCAGGTTCAGCTTCTCAGCTGGACTCTCAGGCAGTCTTGAGTGTGGATCCCAGTTCTCACCCAGCTGAATGATACTGGGTGGTTCCGAGTCCTTCTGGAAGCCACAGTGGCTTGCTGGTAAGAGGAGCTATATCATATCTATTTCCCAGAGGTGTTCTGAGGATGAAGAAAGATGATGTATGTCCAAAGTAAAGTTTCTGCTATAACCCAATTTTCCCATGACTATTCTGCTCACCTGTGACAATAACTGGGCCCAGAGGAAGGGGACTGGTAATCTGAAAAGATTTAAAAAACGAACTGCTGACTCTGCCTTGCAAGACTGAATCAAACATACCATACTCCTGAGAGCAACACCAGGGAACAGCGTGCTTCATGGCTTTCCAGAGAACCACCCTGTTCACCGTGAAGATTCTCTTAAGCCAGCAGGTTTCAACCTTCCTAACGCTCTAACCCTTTGATACAGTTCCTTGTGTTGTGGTGACTCCAACCATGAGATTATTTTGTCCCTACTTCATAACTGTGATGTTGCTGCTGAGTAGTGTCTCAGCTCCTAGGACCATCAGAAATACGTGTTTTCGGATGGTCTTGAGCCACAGGTTGAAAAGCGCTGCAGTCTAAGTGAAAGCGAACAGGGAGGATCCGTGCTCTGCTTTCCAGATTCTGATATTTATAGGTTTCTTAGATAGTTCTAGTAAAATGAACAAAATGAACGAGATGAAGATTACCCTTAGGTCTAAAATGGCAGAGGTTCAGAAAAGGAATATAAAATTATAAAATTGCCTGAAATGTGTGTGTGTTTGGGAAATATTTGCTTACAAAAATATGACATAATAGGATGAAGAAAGTGACTCATAACATTGGAGAAAAAATAACTCAGCAAGGCCAAATGATTCCTCATGGCGAGGAGCATGGTGTCTGTTCTGTTAGCCTGAGATATAAATCACTTCCGAAATGATGCTGAATTCATGGGTGACGTGTCCACAGTGGACTTCTGAGCCATTGGCATGCTTGTATATTCTAGAATCAGTTGAGCTCAGCATAATACTGGAGAAGCCTTGCTCACAAAGCTTTGTTTGGTGCAGCTTTGACATCTCTAAGCTCAAATGTTTTAAGGTAGTTAATTTGGTAGTTCATTTCCAATTGCAGTTTAGTGCTGTGTAGGAGTAGGAAGCTAACAAGAGGCCAATCTCATGGTTTGCTTGATCGTGCCTTCCCTGAGGCCTTCCTTACTGTTCCTGTGCACACGTTGGCTTAGACATAGTTACTCAAGTTCCTGGAGCCCGCTTTTCTCAGCCAAATCCTATAACTCAACCTCTTACTCATCAAGACTGGACCAAGGAGAACAACGCAGGAGGACAGATACAGTCATCGATTGCAGATTGACAATAGCTTAAGGAAGCTGGGTATTTATGTTAGCCTGCTTACTGATTTCCCCCTGATGTTCAAAATATTAACTAGTCCAGAGACACTTGAAGTTCAGAAGAACAGTCACAGAAGCTCACAGGAATAAGAAGCACAATAATTATTTTTTCCAGAAGAAGACACAGAATGCTTTATAATAGTTTGATTTTTTTTAAAAAAATAATAATTGGCTTTGCCATTGATTAGTGTAACGACAGTGACTATCAACTCTGTCCCTGCAGTTGTTGTCACAACACTCTTTTGAGTCAACCGTAAATACCAGCTTTTAAGACAGAAACCACCGAAGCGACACATGAGCGACATTTCTCGTTCTCTGGTGGTGTGATGCCCTTGGAGGCCAGCCTGGGCATCTGTTCGCTCTCTGGCTCTATTTTTACACAGCTATTGAAAGTTAGCGGCTTTCTCCAGGGCTGGCCTCTTGAATCAGAGTGTGAAACACAATTCCCACTAAGATGCCACTTGAAGCAAGGAAGCAGTATTCATATCCTGTGAGCAAATGCGGACTTTTCCAATCATGCCCATTTAAATGTCTCAGTTCCTGAACGCAAGTATGGGGGTGTCAGCAGAGCATTTCCAGGATTCAGGGTGGGGGAATCCTGTGAGTGCCTTATGGCTTAGGAAACTTATCTGTTCTGAGAAACCCACTGCTGTTTATCACTGCAATAATTACTCAATTCTAGTTTGAGAAAGAAGTCGTTTGAGAAAGAAGTTTGGGAGGCGAGAGTTCTATGGCACTGATTCATGTCTTTTTTTTTGTTTTTGTTTTTGTTTTGTTTTGTTTTCTGTGCATGGCTTGACAGAGCACGATGTGAGAGGCATCGTTTCTTTCTTTCTTTCTTTTTTTTAAACAAATGAAAACAATATGTGATATTAAAGAATGGACACTTTCCAAAGTCTAATTCTGCTTTCTGTCAACAGCAGGATTGGCTTTAAGGGTGTTCTCTTTCTCTTTCTCTTTTTCTTCCTCTTAAGCATCTCCAGTTCTAATGTCATGTGTAAGGGACTCTCAGAAATGCAACCAGTACAGAAAACACGTGGCAAGCCTCCTGTTTTCAATCTTACAGAAGACCTTTAAATGGTGGTCCTTTGAGGATGGCCTTTGTTTGAATTGTGGGAACAAGACCCGAGGACAGGGATTGCATCGAAGAGATGCTCAGACCATCTGTGTGCTGGTACACACAGGCCACATGGACACTGTTCCCAGGTAGGGCACATTCAGTCAGCAGGAATGAGAACAACTTTACAAAAGAGGGATATGTCTAAAAGAAAAAAAAGTGGTGTGTGTGTGTGTGTGTGTGTGTGTGTGAGAGAGAGAGAGAGAGAGAGAGAGAGAGAGAGAGAGAGAGAGAGAGAGCTTAATTAGGGGCTGTATTTATTGGAAGCTAGAAAAGAGATATATGGCATACAAAGAGCACCCAAGGAACTAAAAAGATATAAATATAAACACAAAGGTATCAAATTAATACACAGAAAGTCCTCCAATACACGGTTTATATCCCCAGGGTTCCATGTGCTTCAAAGGATCTTTCCATTACCGGTAAGAAAACTCTGGAAATGGGCAGTGTAAGATACGGCACAAGAGGGTTGTGTTCAAAACCACAGCGAGTGACAAAGTATGCCATGCAGAGAGAGCTTGAGCCTGGAGGGAGGATGAGAGAGGGACAGAGAGACAGAGAGTCAGGGAGGGAGGGAGGAAGGGATGAAGGAGAGGGGGAACAGGAGAGGGAAGGAAAGAGGCCTAGACTGCTTGCCTTGGTGGGAAGAGAGAGGTTAGGAATGGGCGGAGCTTGTTTTTTAAAAGGGCCTTTGGACTACATACAATGAAACTACTTGCCCACGGGGGCCAAAGTGTGTACTTTCTATCCTTACATGACTTACTTTTTATCACTCTATTTCTTTTTAAAGAACTTTATTTTAAAACTAGATTTTTAAACCTAAAACTCTATATAGTCTTCTTTTCCTCTCCCAAGCCTATGCATATTTTCAAACACACTGTGACCCATTTAGAGGCTCTTTTTGCCTGAATCTGTCCTTACTGCACATCTGTAACTTTTTCTGTCTTTATGAACAACAACAACGAAAAAAAACTGCCGTGTATCTTAGATCCTGGTATGCTGGCATCTGGGTCCTCCCCCTCAGTTCCCTGAGAGTCTAGTCTCATGGTAGAGGCGCCTTTACCACCAGTTGTAGGAGTCATGTTTACTCACCCAACTCTAGGAAGTTTCTGGGTCCATGCTACCACTGAGTTGTGTGCTGCCAACTGCTCACAAACACCACGTAAGTGTATGGTAGAAGGACCCCTTAGAAAAGACACCCGTTTTTTGCTGCTAGCACCAAGCCAGAAAGCTGTCTCTTAAAGGAGCTGCGCCTCTGCTCACCACCACCAACAGAGACCACTGGAGAAAAGGCAGCTACCAAGAAGCTGTGCTTGACTCCATTCTTGTGTGTCTAAAATACTTTTTTAAGTTTTGTCAGATTTTATGAGTAAATTTTGACCACATGTAAGAACGCCGTTTGTAAGCGAATGTTTCCTGTTCTGACTGCCCAGTCCCAAATAGATGGCTCATAGGCTGAATATGAATTACAAATGCTCAACCGATAGCTTAGACTTGTTACTAGCTAACTCTTACACTTAAATTAACCTACATTATGCTTTGTCACGTGGCTCATGGTTTGTTACATTATTTTTTACACGTTCTGCTTGCTTGGTGGCTGACATCTTTCTCTACTCCCCTGATTCTACCCTTCCTACTCCCATCATTTTCTCTGCCTCAGGTTGCCTTGTCCAATCAATCTCTTCTTGCTTTGCAATTGGCCAATTAGTTTTTTCAATTAACAATGAGCATAATCCACAGCAGGATTTTCTTCCAAGAAACCTGGTTTTTAGAAGTCTCCAGCCTTGCTTACTTGCATTGTTCCTAGGTTCATCTTATGAACAATGAATAGAGTTTAGTGCATTTGATTGTTTCTGCTCATTTACTTATCTCTTCCTTGCACTGTGAGTTCCACAGGACAAGAAACTCATGATCCACACCTCTGTATTTCTAACATCCAGACTTCCCCAGAATGGAGTCCTAATGAATATTTGCTTTGTGAGTGTTGAGATATTTTGTTTCTATTCTTGTTCTTTTTGTCAAAAGTCTTTTTTACATATATTAAAGATGAAATTATTTGCCAAAATTGAGAAAGAAGGTCATATATGGTCATGGAATTATACAGGGTCAAATTGTTATCATGAAATTACTCCATATACCTAAACTTGACTGTTATACACCGAACTGTTGAAAATTTTGCATTTTGAAATTATCTTTTGGTTAGCCATAGTCATTGTACTCAGTGAATCTGGGATGAGTTTAGTGACAATTAAAGTTGGCACATGTGTCTATGGGAAACTAGGGACAACAGAGTGGGATTCTATTTCTAAGTCAGGAAGCAAAGACAGATTTTTTCAAGAATTACTCCACCTACAATGATATGAACACTGGCTTTGGAGGAAGCTCCCATTAACCCAAATAAGTGATTCAACAATAAACTTTCCCAGTATTATAAACTACAGTTTTTTTCATTAGTGACCATTCCTCAGGAAGTCGTACCACATCAAGGGGTGCCCACAATAGACTCAATATTCTCCACTTAATAACATTTAAGCAAGCCATTGTCTTCACAGTCATGGTTGCTAAAAAAGAAAAGAGTCTTTCAAAGTATAGCATCTGGTTAGAAGAGAATAGGACAAACCCCAAGTTACACACAAAAAAAGTGACATTTGTTTTCCTGATTCAGAACACGGCAAGCTAGATTCTACAAGTCTTACGTGTTCTTTTGCATGGGGTCTTAGAATTCAAGTCCTGATCCCAACACAGGTATTGCAAAATCAGAATGAGATTTTTCCCTAAGGTGGAAATACTCAGAATGGTCCCAATGTCTTGTCTTGCTGGGAAATGTCACTCTGTTTTGTAATAAGCTGGAAAGACTTCTCCACTGAAACAGTCAATGAAGAAAGGCAAGGACTTTCCAATTTTTCAAATTAAAAAAAAACAAGTTAGATGGTTGTTTATAAAAAGTGAATCCAGTAAAAGGAATCTCTGTCAATGATAAACATTTATTTTATTCTGCATGTTTAGAAGAAGAAAAGAACACACTGAAAGTTGGCCAAATGTGATAACTGTTAGTTTTTCAGAGCTCATAAGCTCTGTGATGAGAATGATGAGAATTTTTTTTTAAATATATTTATTTTATTTATTATGTATACAATATTCTGTTTGTGTGTATGCCTGCAGGCCAGAAGAGGGCACCAGACCCCATTACAGATGGTTGTGAGCCACCATGTGGTTGCTGGGAATTGAACTCAGGACCTTTGGAAGAGCAGGCAATGCTCTTAACCTCTAAGCCATCTCTCCAGCCCCGAGAATGTTTTTGAATACATCTTTATTTTATTTCCAAATGGATTAGCGACAAGCAGGCAGAGAGGGACAAAAAAAAGTAAGGGTAAATTGGAATAGCAGAAAAAGCAGGGTACCTACTATGCAACTGTGTGATGCTGTTACAGTTTTATAAGTCTGCTGCTTAAATTTCATATAATCCCAGGTACTGAGTCTTCTCTGATGCATTTGGATAACACCTCTAGCATTTGAACTTTTGGACGCAGATACTGGGCCCACATGCATGAACTAGGTTTTTTATGCATAGTAATTCTTACATGAGCCTAGGATCTTATCTCTCACTATTGGGACTCTTGTTATTTCTAATTCCTCAGCTGTCCCTTTCTTGGATATGCCATTACATGCTTCAGCCACATCTTGATCTGATCTATTGTCTAGCTCCAACTCCCCAAGGACTTTAGCACTTAATTTTGTGGTGAATATTTAGATTGCGGTGAACGTATGACAAAAGAAACTGTGGCCCTTCTATCAGAGGTAGGGCAAAAATGACTGCGGGGTTATTGTGAAACAGGAGGTGTAGGTTAGGATGTTGCTGGAGAGTCTAAGAAAAATGGAGGAGAATCAAGAGAAAAAAAAAGATCCCGGGATCTAGAAAAAGAGAAAATTGCTAGATTCCATTGTTGAAAGAAGTGTCCTGATCCATATGACTTAGGCTGTGACATTTGATGGTAGTCCTGCCAGAGCAAGACAAACATACTAAAGGATCAAAGCTTTGCAAGAGGAGCCAGGCAGCAGTGTGGTAATCACCTCCTGAGAGTGACCAGCAGATCTCAGTGCTGTGGCCTGGAGTTGGCTAGGTGCAGTAGCTAGATATTAAAGTTAAGAGTGGAAAGGGAAGACTCTAGGAGTATCTGGTGGGAGCTGTGCTCCTTGCTACCACGTGAGAGTCACAGTCAATTCCAAAAGTTCTTTCTGTGCTGAGAGGACCATTGAGCAAAAGTTCAAAGAAGAGTTTAGTCACAGCCATGGGTCAAAGGTTTAAAGAAGACTTTTAGTAACAACTAAAAAATGGGAGTGCAAGTTGATCAGCAGAATTCAAGTCCGATCTCCAGAAATGTGCTAGAAGATGAGAGAAGTACGATTCAGTGTCAGAGCAAGTAGCCAGAGAATGGCAAAGCACTATGAGCTTGGCAAAACTGGGAAGGGGGAAATTTTGCTGCAGGGTGTATGGAGCTCCAAATTTCATTTCTTTTGTTCCAGTTAATGGGCAGGGCTATGATTACAGGACCATGGGAACCCATGTCATATGAGTCAGAAGCAGGCAGGTAAAAACACAGTGGAGGAAGAAGGAAGTGTGGCCTAGGCTTTGGTCACTCCCGTCACTCGTTAAATGCCTGGCACCTTCTGATGACTGTTCAAGACTCAGATCCCATGCTCTGTTTTTACAGAAGTCTTCTTTAAACTCTGTATATAGTGGGCAGCTGGACTGTGAGAGCCACCATTGTCACCATTCTTTCCCTTAAGATCAATAGCACTATCTCCATCTCCTCTTAAAATGTTATCCAATTGCTCATGGTTGATATTGCTTTTAAAAGGCCTATACTCTAAAACTAGATACCCTTTAAAATGGAAGACAACTGAAATATTTATCAGGCTTCTTTTAGTAATGCTGGAAGAATAAATGGGGTGTTCTAGTTCACATGCTTTCAGATGGAGACAACAGAAAACCCATCTCTAAACAGAGTTGACACGAAGGGGACTGGAGTGGTTCAAGAGATGAGAAGCACATGGGGAAATCCAGCTTCAGGTAGCAAGATGCACAAAGATATCCTACACACTGGGTTTCTCTCCACATTTTTCATATTCTGTGCTCAGCATCTCTCAGAGGGAATGTTAAAGGAGGCTGCTAGTTAGTTCCTGGCCATTAAGCCCTAAAATAATAACACAGAAACTGTATTATTTAAATCACTGCTTGGCCCATTAGCTCTAGCTTCTTATTGGTTAACTCCTACATTTTAATTTAACCCATCTCCATTAATCTGTGCATCACCACAAGGTCGTGGCCTACCAGCAAAGTTTCAGCATCTCTGTCTCCCATGGTGGCTCCATGGTTTCTCTCTGACTCCGCCCTTCTTTCTCACAGCATTCAGTATAGTTTTCCCTGCCTACCTAAGTTCTGCCCTATCAACAGGCCAAGGCAATTTCTTTATTCACCAATGGTATTCACAGTATACAGAAGGGACTCACATATCAAGAGAAGCTTGCCAGAAACACCAGACTACAGGCATGTTCATTTCTGTGTCTCCACTATCTCTTTGCTTCATCATTCTTACAAAAATTTAAGAGTTTGGGGCTTGTGAGTGACCTCAGAGGATAAAAGCACTTACAATGCATGCCCAAAAGACCTGAGTTTGATATCTGGGACCCACAGTGAACAGAGGGAACTCACTCCTGAAAGTTACCATCTGGCCTCTAGACTCCTGCTGTGGCATGAACATGTTCATACTCCATGTGTCTCCCCACCACCAGCAACACATCCTGGTGCTTGACATCACATACTTTCTCATTCTAGGCAACACTGTGTTGATTTGCTAAGCTGATGGCACACTCTCCCCTGGGTCCTCCATCCCAGTAGGACCATTTCCCCCAGAACTATGTAACTCTTCAAATGTAAGTTGCAAGAGTTGAGGTGACTGAGAAGGAGAATAAGAAATACTAAAGAAAGGGTTGATCAGTGTCCTCAGGGTCAAAGAGCCAACTCCAGTAATAACTTACTGGGATGCAGTGTAGGATAGCAAAACATCCCAACACAAAACAAGCAAATAGCCCCCAAACAAATAAATAACAAAACCAACATGGGTAAAAAATACATGCTGTAGCTTGCTAAGACAGACTTAACAGAGCACTAAAAACCAGGGGTTTAAATAACAGAAATCATTGTCTCCCAGTTCTGGAGACTAAAAGTCTGAGATCAAGGTGTTGGCAGGGTTAGCCCTTCTGAGGGCTGAGTGGGTGGATCTGTTCCAGGCCTCTCCCTAGCTTCTGGTGGTTTTCAGACAATCTTTGGCACTCCTTGGTTTGAGAATGCATTACTTCAGCCTCTGCCTCCCTTGTTCACATGACATTCTTCCTGTACAGCCATCTGGGTCTTTGTCCAGTTCCCAATCCCTGCTTTCTAAAAAATAACACTATAGTCATAATTGAGCTGGGACCTACTCTAATTACCTCATATTAATCTGGTGAGCTACAAAGAACCAAGTTCCAAATAAGGTCACATTTACAGGCACCGAGGAGACTTAAAGATCTTTTGAAGGAAAGCAGGTCTAACCACAGCAGTAGAAATGACTTAGACCACAGTAGCCATGTTATTAGGTATCACCTCTGGCATCACTGTCTGCTCTTCAACATCACAGCCACATTCCAATTTCTAGACATCTGAGTAGCAAGAGTGAGTGTCTGTATCCTCCCTTTTCTCTCCTCCCCAGATTTTCACAGTAGGGATGCTCTTCCAACACAAAAAATCTCCAGTTGCTGGAAAACCAGATTTGAAGCCAGTATGCTACAGGTAGCAATCTTCAAACCACCATGCACACCCTGTCTCCCCACTGTCCTGATTTCTATTAGAACAGTGCTGGCATATAATTATGTACCATGTTTTGGAAGAGCCAGGGGAATTAATTCTGATGAAGAATGAACAAAATGTATCAGAGATGGCAGGCTGGAAAAGCCTTAGGTATGTCTCCTGTTCAGCACTTTGTCCTCAAGGTAACTCAATCTGTCTCCTTTGCACATAGAAGAAAAGAAATGGTGTTTGGGGGTTCTCATATGCTACAGAGTATAGGGGTACCTCAGACAAACCATAATCAGGAGTTAGGGCTTCTGCTGAAGGTAGTCATGGGGGACCAGCAGAGGCTCAGCTACCCAGGTGTCTGCACAGTGCATAAAACTTCTCCATCAGCTCTTGTCCAATCCCAATCCATGTGTTTTTGAACTAAACTGAAATGTCCATGTCTTTGGGATAAGCTTCCCTAGTGATAGGTTTGTATATTTTAACAGTGTTTTGACATTGTGACAATGTTATCTCTATATGCTCATCTTTGTTCAAGGCTGTGTCTCTTTGGACATCACAGGATAGCTTACCTATTGCAGTGTTCTCAAAGTACCTGAAGTTGGAGGTTTAGCAAATGTCAGCAGAAGTCATGGTTGGGGAATATAAACACTGTATTTGTTTTGACTGTTGGTAAAGCAGGGTCAGGGAGATTTACTAAGTAGATTTAAAAGACTGGCAACAGAAGAGATATGAGGAGGAACAGCTAAAACTAAGGGTTATTTGAGGGATTGTATGGAAATCTAATAAAGTAGAGGCTTCTTAAAATACAGGCATATATGAGAGAAATTGAAATTGAAATCATCAAATAACAGGGGAGACAAAGACCCAGCTAGACATCTCTCACCACCAAATGAAAGTCCTAGTGTTGAGAATAAGCCCCATCTAACCAAGTTGTTGGCCAAAGAGGTCCCATGGAAGCCAGAAACAACCCAGGGGATTGCCAAGGCTATTGGTTGCTATTCACTAACTGATGAAGGACCCTTTTGTTGAAGACAACACCTACATAACTCCTTGAACATGGAGAAGTTAAACTGGTGCCTGTCTAACACTTCACCCCTACTGACTAGTATTCATGGTATGGGAAGGTACTCTGTATGCTACCAAATGAGAAGGATAAAGACCAACCCAGCTACAAACCTTGTGATCTATAATTGTGACCTGCCTGCAAGAGACTATACTGGTGTAATAGTGGCACAAAAGTTGTGTTGTAACCAATCACTGTCTGCTTGGAATTAAGGCCCACTCCATGAGATGGAACACATACCCAACACTTCCTAGGTGGCCAAGAACCTGAGACTAGATGGTCCTGGGGGAATATCAACTAGTACTGTTCTGCTAAATGTACACAACAACAAAATGACTCCTAAAGACATTCTGCTTTGCTCATAGATCAGCATCTTGCTCAGCCACCATCAGAGATGCTTCCTTCTCAAGAGATGGGAATAAATACAGAGACTCACAACTGGACGAGGTGCAGAGAGTGAGAAAACATGAAACATTCAGTCTTAGATGGGGTGTCTCCCTCAAATCCCTCCCCTCATGGCCCAGGGAACTCTGTGGAAGAAGAGTCATAAAGACTGCAAAAACCAGAGGTGACAGAGAACACCAAGGAAACAAAGCCTTCTAGGCACAACAGGATTGACACACACATGAACTCACAGAGCCTGTGGCAGCATGGACAGGGCCTGTGCAGATCTAAGCCAGATGAAGTTCCAGCACTGATAGGGGGAGTGGACAAAAGTTCCCCTATCCATCCCTAACTCAGAAAGTATTTCCAACTAACTATCTCTACAAGAGAAAAATTCATTTTCTTTTATAGAGGCCTACTTAGGACAAATTGCACTTAAGAACAAGTCCCACGCCAAGCAGTAGATGACCTACACAAAATGAACTCAGTGGTATTTTCTTTCTGTCTTTCTTTCCTTTTTTCTTTCTTTCTTTTTTCTTTCTTTTTCTTTTATTTCTTTCTTTCTTTCTTTCTTTTTTGCTATGGTTCTGATGTTGTTTTTATTGATTTTCTATGAGTCTGTATGTGTTTCTTGTGTTTTCGCATTGGCTCTTTTTTCTGTTTATTTTGTCTTATTATTTTTTATTATTTTAGATGCCTGCTTGCATTCTAATGAGAGAGTGAGAGAAAGAGAAAAAATGGTGTGGATTTGGGCAAGTGGGGAAGTGGAGAGAGCCTGGGAAGAGTTGGGGGAAGGGAAAACATAATCAGAATGTTTTATATGAAAAATATCTTTTTGAAAAATGGTAAAAATAAAAGGTGCTTAAAAAGAAATTTTTTTCTGAGTAGTTCTACTATGTCTTCTTTTTTATCGCAGCCTTGGACACAATAAAATAGTGGAACTAACAGAGGTTGTTTGATATATTTACTCTTCCCAAACTGCAGACTTGGTTTGTGTGTTTTTGTAAGCGGAGGTCTCTAACATGGAGGCAGTAGGCTACTTGTAGTCCTTCTACAACTGCAAACCCTTGAAGCCACCAGAGAGATCCTGGCCAGCTATGCCTTTCTCAGGGCTTAGTCCATCTCTCTCAGAGTGCTGCCTAGTTAGTATGCATTTTTACCAGTTTTCATTATGGAAATCAGATATGTAGCAACTGAAGAAAATTTCAAATCTACGTTGAGACAGAATACACAATATTTTAGTCCTGCTTTCCTCAACTCTGGAAATGCATTTAGCTCAGCTTTTTAAAAAAATTTTCTCTACTAGTTCTCCAAGCAAATAAAAATTAATCTAAACAAAAATCTGTCTCATTTAGAAAAATTTGAATTTCTTCTAAAGTACATCTTCTTTACTTTTCCTTGAGAACACAAAAGCTTGAAAGTAAAGTATTTTAAAAAGAAACTTAAAAATTAAATTTTGGACCTTGTAAAAGCCCTTGCTACCACTGAGTACCCCTCCGCAGGGAGGACAGGGCTGTGCTCCTGCTCTCCTGCTGGAGAAGGTATCTCCATGTGCTCATTTTGCATACTTCCAGTAGTTATTAAATGTCTGCATTTTTCTATTTGCAAAATAAAATAATTTATATTTGAATTAAAGATAGTAATCAAAACCAGAAGAGCCACATCTGGGTCATGGAGGAATGAACGGGATTTTCTGAAACCTCCGTGAAAGGTTCCACTTCATGGTGCTAGCAAGAGCACTAGACATCTAGAAAAGCAAGATGGAGTTACATGGCTGAGATAAAATTTAAAAGCATATTTAGAAATGCTTCTAATAAGCAAATATTGTTGACTATGCACATAGCGTCTGATTAGGTGCTTTCCAAACGAGACTATAGGAAGATATTCCTATGCATCTCCAGGGTGTCACTTCAATTCATATATACTTCAGTCCCGGATCATAGACTTCTAGAATAGTTTTATTTTAAAAACTGGTTATTACTTCTTGGAATTTTGTGCAATGTTTTCATTATATTCAGCCCCCACCCCATTCCTCCCCGATCCGTTTCTCCTTCCCTGCCCACCCAAGTTTGTGCCTTGTTATTATTGTTGTTGTTATTATTAAACAAGCCTAATTTGTGCTACCCATATATTCTTAGTCTTCCACTGAGTGTGGTTGACTCCAAGGGCCTGTACTCTTTTTTTTTTTTTTTTACTTATTTATTTATTTTTATTCTTTTTTAATTAAAATTTCCACCTGCTCCCCATTTCCCATTTCCCTCCCCTCCTCCCAAATATTGCCCTCCCCCCACTTCCCTCCCCCTATCCCCACTCCTCTTCTCCTCCCCCCACTCCATTCCCCCTCCCTCTCGATACTGAAGAGCAGTCCAAATTCCCTGCCCTGCGGGAAGACCAAGGTCCTTCTATCTACGTCCAGAAAGGTGAGCGTCCAAACAGGCTAAGCTCCCACAAAGCCAGTTCATGTATTAGGATCGAAACCTAGTGCCATTGTCCTTGGCTTCTCATCAGTCTTCATTGACCGCCATGCTCAGAGAGTCCGGAATCAACCCATGCTTATTCAGTCCCAGACCAGCTGGCCTTGGTGGGCTCCCAATAAATCAGTTCCACTGTCACAGTGGGTGGGTGCATCCCTCGTGGTCCTGATTTTTTGCTCATGTTCTCCCTCCTTCTGCTCCTCATTTGGACCTTAAGAGCTCAGACCGTTGCTCCATATTGAGACTCTGTCTCTACCTCGATCCATCGCCAGATGAAGGTTCTAAGGTGATATGCAAGATATTCATCAGTATAGGATAGGGTCATTTCAGGTTCCCTCTCCTTAGTTGCCCAAGGTACCAGCTGGGGACATATTCCTGGACACCTGCGAACCCCTCAAGAGTCAAGTCTCTTGCCAACCCTAAGATGGCTCCCTTAGATAGGATATATACTTCGCTGCTCCCGTATCCATCCTTCCTATATCCCAACCATCCCAATCCTCCGAGCTCCTCCCATCCTCCCCTTCTCATATTTCTCATCCCATTTCCCCTTTGCCCCATGCCACCTCACCCGCAAGTTCCCAGTTTTTGCCCTGGAATCTTGTCTGCTTCCCCCTCTCCATGCGGATGACTATATGATTTTCTTTGGGATCACTTTCTTATTTACCTTCTATAGGATCACACATTATATGCTTAAAAAAGAGGAACATGGGATGTACTCACTCATATTCGGTTTCTAGCCATAAAATAAAAGGGCCTGTACTCTTAAAGAAAACTGGCTCTCTCTTTCATGTGTTATCTGAGGGGTGGTCACAACCTGTTCCCCAAGTCAAGTCTCACTTGCCATCAACAAGTCAATCAAAAGATAAAAAGGAACTCACAAAACAAAACCAACCAACCAACCAACCAACCAACAAACAAAATTGGATTTGCTTAGTGTGGTCACATTGGAAGAGGGGCAAGAAGTCTGTTTTGGGCTCCTGAAGTACAATTGAAGTGCAAATGGAGGGCTGTCCCACCATTTTCTGGGCTTCAATCTTATTCGGACAGCTTGTCTGATAAGTTGTTAGAACCGTGAGAACTCTCTTTCTGGGAGACCAGTTCTCCCTCTGGATGGCTGCATGAGATTCCTGCGGAAATTCCCATTTCTTTGTGGTCCATTGCTTCAACAGTGTGATAGTGAGATTTAGAGACAGGAATATATTTCTAGACTATTTTCAGGTTTTGCTGGCTGGTGACAGCAGCTGCTATCAATTGCCAAGAGCTCCTACGGGTAGGAGGGATTTTGTGCCCACATCTCTCCTCCATGCTGCACTTGGCTTGGCCTGAGTTTGCGCAGGTCTTCTGCAGAGTGCCTGTAGTCCATATGTGTAGCTGTTCTGCTGTGTCCAGAAAATACCGTCTCCCTGTAGTTGTCCAGAGCCTCTGGTTCTCACTTGGAAGACAGTGGGAAGAGCATGAGAGGGACACTGGTTGTGCATTCTTATGAAGGTGTTTTGTTGCCCTTGTGAAGTATTCTGTGGTAGTTCTCTTGTTATAAAATTTCCCATTCATTAGCCTCACTGCTTCTCCAGCAGCCTATAATGGAGAGTCCCACCAGGATCCCCAGACATTCATAGTAATAAAACTCATATTCTTATTAATAGACCTCCTAATGGCTTGGGTAGGAGTAGTAAGCTCAGATGCAATTTGCAATTCATTGGCAAGAAGAATAACATAAAGCGTGAAATAAGAATGTAGTAGTTGGTCTCTGACAAACTGGGGACTATGTGTACGTCTAAAAACACTCAGCTCATTGAATCCCACGGCACCAGCCAATAGCCCACGACTGTGAGGATTTTTGGTTAGGTAGCTTAGTTTTTTTTTTTTTTTACATGTTGGACAACAAGAATAAGTCATTATAGATCTTCTGTCATTTGTAAGGCAACTCAAATACACAAGGTTTGCAGCCAACTCACAATACTGCTAACAATAAAGATTTTAAAGTATTTTCTGATGAGAGTTCTGTTAACAAAAGTAAAAGACTTAAAGACTGAAAATCAATTTCCACTGTCAGCCTGACCCAGGAGAGTTATATAGCATATTGAATTCCTAAGGAACTGTGATTATATTCCTCTTTTATTCATTTATTATGACTTAATCATGTGAGGGCTGCTGGGGACACATTTTTGCCCTGTGTGTATATTTACTGGAACCATTAAGCACAGTGTTTCTACAGTGTTGACTCTAAAATAAGCTCTACACTCCTAAAATTGTCATCTCCCAAATCAGCCCAACTACAGAGGAGATGGCTCCATTTCGTTCCGCAGGCAAGGAGCTGGTCTCCAAAGAGCAACAGGAATGAGCGGGCACCTTAAACAAATTGAGCAAATGTGATTTCACATAAGCACAGAACAGGAGGAGAAAACAAAGGCGGAGTAATTGCCAGTGGACCAGGGTGTGCCCTGCAGCCTGGAATCTGGAAATTGTTAATTCCTAGTTTTCTCTCACCTCCCCAACGTTTCAGCACAGGCATTGATGTCTGGAACACAATCTGCTCACGATGCCTTCGCACGACAACATCTGGTTCTCAGGGAAGGCCACTGCCTGCCTCCTTGAAGAGGTTCACCTTTTCGTCTGAAGTGTGTTCTGGCATCCAAAGATGTGTCTGACTTCCTCTGTGATCTTAGGAATCCCACTTTCTCCTTACTCATAAAACCGGCAACCTGGCAAAGGGATGGCAGAGGTCTGCTGGCCGAGCATGTGTTTTGGGGAGGGGAGGGCAACTCTTCCTTTAGCCGCATCCCTCCCAGGGACCAGACTTCCTTTCTCTCGAACGGTCTGCAGTCCAAACCACAAGCCCTCTGGTGATCAGTGAAATCCCGCCTTGGTCCTCTTTGCCCGATGAATGAGGTAGATCTCTGTTCTTTTGTGAAAAGAGCACAAAGCAAACTCATGTACAAAGGAAACTCCATAGAGTTTTTTGAGCAAGAGTTTTTAAGTTTGAAAAAAACAAAAAAACAAAAAACGCTTTGAATTTATTATAGCATAGTTAGTATCAAACCCAGATGCTTTATTATAGCAAGACATCTTTTTATATCTACCTTTAAAAGGATATAGAAGTGTTAAAATATATATCCCTAAAATACGTTCTTTTATGAACTAAAACAAACATGTATTCCTGAAATGAATAAGATGACGCCACCATCAGCAACCTTCCCCTGCCAGACAGAGACGATTTCTCAAAAAACCATATCCTGGTTACATTGTTTTCAGATCACATAAAAGACCATGGCCACAGTGACTAAAATTTTCCAAAGAAAGTTATAAATATTTGCAGAAATAATTTTCTATTTCAATCCCAGGCTGTTGGATGCCACTTGTAGTTTGGTGTCCGCCTGTCCTAGCTTGCCTTTGGTTGCTTTGATAAAATACTGAAGAAGACCAACTTGAGAAGAAGAGGGCTTGCTTGGCTTGCAGGTCACAATCCATCCTTGAGGGAAGCCAGGGTAGGCACTCAAGCAGGAACCTGGAGGCACGAGCTGAGGCAGAGATGGGAGAGGAACACTGCTTACTGGTTTACTTCTCACTGGACACCCAGTCTGCTTTCTTCTATAACCCAGGACACCTGTCCAAGGGTGGCACTGTCCACAGTGGGCTGGGCCCTCACACACCAATCATTAATCAAGAAAAGCCCCCACAACCTGAAGGCGACATATCCTCAATTGAGGTTCTTGTTTCCTAGGTAGCTCCAGATAATGGCAATCTGGCAAAAACTAACCAGAACAGCATTTCATCCATTCTCAAAAGTTGCCTTCCATTAAAACAACATAAGACAAAACAAGAACATACCTAGAAAACGACTCTACCAATTTATTGCAAGCAACTTGGTCTCTCAACTCCATTTTAGCTCTTATGTGTATTTTGAATACTTAACCAGCTTTTTGACTTTGTAAATTAAGAAGTGTTTTTCTAGTCATTTTAGAGGAACTTTCTTACAGGCCTATGTTCTTAGAAAGAGCATAAAGCATTGGTATTACCCGATATCCTTTCTACGTAGTAGGGAAGGTGGAGAGACACAGACGTTTGTGGGAGCTGCTTGGTTTCAAGTGTGAACGCTAGCTTGTCTTCAGGAGGCTGGCTAGGAGCTACTTACCCAGGTACAACTATGTCTACTTCAAAAGACAAACTTTTACCGCTTGATGTAGCTAAGGAAGGCAAGAAATAACACTATTAACATGAAAGTTAAGTTGGACATAATGGCAACCTACCTGTGATCCCAGTGCTCAGGAGGCAGAAGCAGAGGAGCAATGGAAGCTCTGGGCTAGCCGGGACACCTTGGTGAGACCCAGTCATTAATCAATTAATCAGTCAACCAGCCAATCAAACACTAAATAATAAAATAGACAATAGAACTTAAAAATAAACATTCATTCCGTTTTAGCTGACATGATTTGAGAATTTTTGTTCAGGTGTCAAGTTTTCAGCCATCTAGATAAAATCATTTCGACAAAGCCTCAGTTTAGGTCACCTGAACAACCAGTGTTAGTGTAGCTCTTTCATTGGCCAGCTTGAACCTCATCCATGTAATTTACATGACACCATTTAAGGTGGTGACAGTAATAGAGGGAAAGAGGATTAGAAGGGCCATTTTCTGACTCTTGGGCGTATAAGATTGTCTTTAGAAGAGGATTCGAAGGATCCATAAGACATTAATACATAATACTTATATATGAATTACAATATATATATATTACAAAATAATACTTATTGCTATTTCTAAAGATGTGATTTTACGATTGTATGTGTAGGTTATACAACTGGTCAGAGTTCACATTTAAATCGATTTAACACCCACCAATGCTGTGGATCACAGCTCACAAATGGACTCTGAGCCTTGTGGCTCTGAGTTGGAGGGCTGTCTTCTGCACTCTGTGTAGTCAGTTAGGCATCCTGCATCATACCTGCTGAGTGCTCTGATATCATTTCAAGATTTTTTTTTTCTTTTGGAGGTAGAACTTTTGCCGTTATAACTTGGGCCATCTTGGAATTTATAATCTTCCTGCCTCAAGTTTCTGAGATGCTGGAATTACAGATATATACCATGATGTCCAGCTATCATGAAGGAGTTCTTAATAATGTTACTCTTTCAGCTGCATGGCGGAAAGAAGAATGGGTAATGGGATGTGTAAATGAGTAGTCATTCATGCGAGTGGCCTTACTACCGTCCTTCTTGTCCCAGGCAAGTATAATGTTCCTGACATCCTAGCACAGAACCCTGACAGGTCTCAGTGGGTACGGATGAGCTAAGAGTCAAAGCATAACAAAAGCCTAGTATTTATCAGAGAGGCTGAAGAGTATATGCTTTGCATCAGAGACAAGACTTCCAACAAGAAAGAAGGCAATGACATCCCAAGAAAACAACATCGCCAGAGCCCTTGTCATGTCCTTCCTCACTTGTAACACACATATTGTTTGTGGGATGTAAGCTGTAGAATCTTAGTGGTTCTATATCATTAAGTGAGTTACATGTTATGGTTGCATTTTAAACTGATACCGAAACCGGATGTTGGGGCACAGCCTTTCATCCCAGCACTCAGGAGGCAGAGACGGGTGGATCTCCGAGTTTGAGACCAACTTGGTTTCCAGAGCAAGTTGCAGCATACCCCAGGCTACACAGAGAAAGCCTGTCTCAAAAAGCCAAAAATATACAAGGAAATAAATGCAACTAATAATGAATAATATAAATATACTTGGTAAAATTCATACAAAGCTCAAAAAATTTTAGACTAATCTAAAATTTCCTATCTTAGAATGATGTAAAATAACAAACTACTAAACCCCAAACAAATGAACAAAAGGAACCAACCTAACAGCTGTGCCCTACCCCTAACCAATGAAAACCCAAGAAAGACCATGAAAGAAAGAATAAAGACGTGTTTTAACACTTTGGAAGCTTTTGAATATAGAGCCCAGCATTTTCTTTTTGTCTACGTAAGGTTGAATGGTGCCTCCCAAAGTGATTTATCTGTGTGCTAACCTTCAGAATTTATAATTATTACTTTACATGGCCAAGACTATGAATAAATCAAGTTTCCCGGAGACACCTATGCTGGATTATTGAGATAAGCCCCAGGTGCGATCACATTTATCTTTGTGAGTCAGACAAGAAAGTAGAAGACAGCGAAAAGGAAGAGCGATGTGACCTTGGAGACCCACACTGGAATGAGGCAACTGCAGACCAAGCAATGCCCAGGGCCACCAGAAACTAGAGAAGACACAGGGAAGGATTTCTTTCTCAGTCTCTGCCGGATCAGAACCCTTCAGACACAGCATCTTCCACACCCCTTTTCTCTAGACCTGGGGGAGGATGAGCACCTGCTGTTGTAAGCTGCCACTTTTCTGTGGCAATATGGAAGTTATGCCTCAATGAACCCCCTTTTTATAAAAAACAAAACAAACAAACAAAAATCCAAAACATGTGGAGCACATTCTAGAATGGCTTGTAGGATCACCTTTGGCTTTTCCCTTCTCTGGGTGAGGTAGCTGCAATAAGTCTTCCCAGGACAATGTCATTCTCCAGTCACGTCACATGTAGCGTTGCCCCTTTTCTCCATTAGCCTCGGGCTCTGCTGCCGTGGGAAGGAAGAGAACGGCAATGTCCTTTATGCTACCTGTAGTGTCTCTACTAATGCTAAGCATCAGAAAGTTCAGAGCCCAGTCTGTTTCTTCTGATTGATCAAATCCCTTGTATTTTTTTTAAAGATTGATTTTATTTTCCTTTTAATATTTAAAAAAATTTATTGGTAGCATTAGCAACAGATAGACCCTTAGCATCACATCTCAGACAAATGTATTTTATTTTCTCAAAGGGATTGTTGTAGGCTTAAACATGATACAAAACTAAGAACTCTTTTGCTATTAAAATTGGCAGTCTCAAACCGGACTCTCTGAATGTGTCGGACAAGGAGGGCTGACTGAGAAGCCAAGGACAATTGCACTGGGTTTTGATCCTACTGAATGTACTGGCTTTGTGGGAGCCTAGTCTGTTTGGATGTTCACCTTCTTAGACCTTGATGGAGGGGGGAGGATCTTGGACTTCCACAGGGCAGGGAACCCTGACTGCTCTTTGGACTGAAGAGGAAGGGGGAGGGAGAGCAGGAAGGGGGAGGGAAATGAGAGGAGGGGAGGAGGTGGAAATTTTATTTTTAAGTAAAAAAAAAAAAGAGGCAGTCTCAGAAGGTACAAAAACAGGGGTCTTCTGAGTAGCTACTTGGAAGGCATCTGCCTGTACAGTAGCTCCAGGGTACAAGCCTGTTTAAGCTGTTCTAGGGAGAGGGCTAGCACAAGCTGGAAGAAGGAATGCTTACGGTAGCTACAAGGCCTTGCAAGACAACCGAGAATGGTTTCTGAAGCTGGTACATATGGAAAGATATTGTAGGGGCTAGAACGTGAAAAGACATTTCCACTCCATCATTTAGAGCCTTACAAATCAAGGTCATCTGGTGCTGTGTCATGTTAGTGAGGTGTGGATTTTAGAGATAAGAACTGGAGAGGAATTTTTTTCTATGGCATAGCATAAGCTTTGGGGAAGTGGTATGGGAAATACAAATGAAGAGGTAGAGAGTTGCTTGAGAGATTATTGAACAGGAGAAGCAACAGAACTTAGCAACTAATGAGATACAAGTATTGGGAGGGGAGCTAACAGTCATGAGCCCCAAAGTGGCCAAAGCACAGGTGTGTGTGTGTGTGTGTGTGTGTAACCTGTGTAAGAAAGTGGCTGAGCACGGGTGGTGGGGTGGTGGTGGTGTGTGTGTGTGTGTGGTGTACGAGTGACTTCTGTAAGAAAGAGAGGCTGACCACAGGGACATGCGAGTGAGGTGTCAATGGTCCGAATTGGCAGGTGTGAAATCGGAGCTCTGGAACTATAAACTTTGGAGCAGCACATGCAGTCAGTGATTGAAGGGATCGGAGAGCATCAGAGCTTACACAGCACAGAAAGGACTATTGGCTGGAGGAGTGGAAGGACCTCCCGCAACACCAACGCAGCTCCCACTACAGAGGACGGGTTAAAAAAGAGGGTGGTGTCCTTGTGCAGATGACAGAAATGCTTACCGTGAACCTGTTTTTCCTAGTCGGGCTGACAGAAGCATAAACCACACAGCTATATCCATCCTTTCTGAAGCTTGCAGCTTTGTATGTTTTGACAAACACGGGTTATGTAAGCATAACTTTGAAGAAAAGAGATCGTCAGATTTGGGGGTTTGGTATATGAAGAAGAATCAAAAAAGCACACTGTGAAGATTGGGGAAGTGTTGAAATGCGGAGGTTGGAATGCCACAGCAACAAAGAAAAAAGCCCAGAGCAAGAGCTAAGAAAAGGATACTGGACTCAGCAGAGCTCCTCCAGGGCAGCTCTAAAAAGCCCTTTCAGAGCTGGGGATGGGAAGACTGTGAAGGGAGGACCTGAAGGGAAGCAGCATGTATAGACTGCCTCTCTGCGGAGTCTCCTGAGAGGGACCACCCCAACCAATCCCTGATACTAGAAGTCACCCCAAGGGCCCTTTGGATTATAACGAGCAGGGTTACTGGCATTAATGGCATTTATCGTTACAAAATGTTGGTCTTTAATGTGTATTTGGCTTCACTGGTGTTTTGTTTAAGCGCTCCTGTAGAATGAATTTACTTTACCACGGATTCCACAAACTTGGCTGAAAAGAAGTCTGGGGCGCAGAGACTGTTATTGTGGCCAAGCATGCCCCATGTCCAAAGGTTTTACAACACACAGTATGTGCGCTGTGAGGAAAGTTCAGGAGTCAGCTGACCTGGGCAGGACCACAGCCATCCTTTTGTGCAGTGTGCTGTTGAGCGTCATGACCTTAGCTAACACCTGGCATTCTCCCCTCACTCAACACTGTGGAACAGGAAAGAAGTCAGGCTGTGGTAAGGACTCACCAGCCTGTGACTAGCTCCCGCTCAGACTGGGAGAAAAGCAGCAGAAGGAAGGAAGACCAAAGCTTAGTCAAACTCAGACATTTGCATGTAAGAAAAAACGTTCTCAGTCATGACATCAAACTTGAATACTGTAGTTTTTCTCAGACTGAAAAGATCGGAGTGCCTGACAAGAATTTGAAAGCCTGAAACACACTCATCTAAGGCCTTCTCGTGCACTAAGGGGCTATATACCACTGGAATTGTGACAGAGCTAGGCTTTGCCTTCCGACTTATCACAAAATAGGATGTTTCAGCAACTGCGGCTCTTGAGTTTTAGATGTGGAATCTACAGAGATGGAAATGAGTCAGGTACAGCCGTTAGTCAGGTACACTACCAACTCTTATTTTGTCTCAGGATTTTCACTGGTAAGGTGCAAACAACTTTAGTCCATACTTGATCTAATATAAGGTATCCAGACAAGGTTGTGAAAGCTCAAATAAAATTCTGGAAGGGTCCAATCAGTACTGGGCATTGCTAGTAGCACTCTCTGCAAATGAGGTGGCCCATGTGTCCCTGCCAGGTTTCTAGAAGAGCTTCCCAGGCATTCCAGTCTTGTTTTCCTATTGATTTGTCCTCCTGGAGCAGACTTGCCAGGAGTTCTGTCTTTTCCTCCTTGACAGAACGACCTTCCATCTTCCAGAAACTAACTTATATGGAAAATGCCCTAACAGGGGATGAATTACAATAATGTCTGAGCTCTGTTGCTCTCAGTGGGTTTTCTCCTACTCTACTGTGACAATAGAGAATAAAATTTACCAGGTGCTTCCTCTGCCCCACCATCTTCTATTTCTTCATCCAGAGCTTCAGTAGAGAATTAGAGAATTTGGGAAAGCATTGTACAAGTGAGTCTTGGTTTAAGGCAAGGTGACCAGAAAGCTCTGTCCTGCCTGATGGATTTGAGAGTAGAGTGTTGTTTTTGAGATGAGTCTCTGGACTGGTGTCATTAGTCCAACAAACATCACACATCACCTCTCTGTGCAATAGCTTTATAATTGAATGTTCCACCGAGAAGTAATTGATTTTGAATAAGCCTTTTAAGAGATGTTTAGGAATGAAAACCCTTATCAGCCCAGAGTTTAGACAGAGCACCCTATGGCCAGACTGGTAGAAGCAGAAAACTTGCTAAGGTTCATGATGATAAGATAAGTTAGCTTATGAGAAGCCAGGACCAAGATAACGTGATTAGTGTTTTTCCTCCCAGAAGGAAGACTATAGACTGCCCTTTGCCTGGAAGAGTCCATTCGTACTAATAGGAATGGTATGCCTGGGCCAAGGATGTGGCCCCTTGGAGATTTCAAAACTGGGTGAAAACTTTGAAATAATGGTGGAGCAGCTGGTCGATATGTCGGTCATCACATGACTGAGGGACTACGACCTTCATTTCCTCTTGCTTTACAGTTCTGTACGGGAACAGTGTGGCTTTGTTTGTGTGTTTTATCTGTGCCATGTCAGAAAAATAATGCTTGAAGTAGAAAAGTCAGACGATTATACATGCTAAGGAAATTCTGTTAGTTTTGCTGTTCATCAGACCAAATAGAGTATGCTTCTTTGTTTAAAAGCTTCAAGTAATGAGATAATAGCAAATAAGTATTGAGTAAGAAATTAGTATACTGACTTCTGAGAGAAGTAGAAAACTTGCTGAGGGCCATTTTCTCCTTAGGTGTGGCTTTTTCCCTACCTCTCCATTTAGAAAACAGCCCTTCTGCTATTTCAAAGGCAAGCTGGAGAACAAAGAAGAATCCCCTTCCCCATGTACACACACACACACACACACACACACACACACACACACACACAAATAATAGTTCCAGAGAGATGAGATTAAAATTTAGCCATCTACAATGTGAGCTTCTGATCATCTGTTTGTAGACTTTCTAAATTCCTCTGGAGTCAGATGGAATCTGAGGTCAGTCATGGCCCCAGCAGAGCCAATTCCAGCTCCGTGGGCATCTTAGAGGTAGAGCATTTGTTCCACTCCCAAGGATGCTGACTCCAGAGAGATGACTGAGTTACCCTGTCTTTGGCTATCTATCTTGGGAAGGACCCATTTATTTATTATTTATTTATTTATTTTGCTTTTTTGAGACAGAATTTTACTCTGTCGCTCAGGCTGGCCTGGAATTCGCTCTGTAGCTGAGGTGACAGCCGTCCTACCTCATCCTCCCAAGTGCTGGGATTATAGACACGAGCCACCATTCCCAGCTTTTGAGAAAGTGTTTTTCATGAATATTCCACCACTATTTGATTCAAACATTGCATTACCATATTTTCCCATTCTTTCTTTCATGAGACGAGTGCCTGACTTAGTCTCTGATCAGTTCTGTGGTGCCTTCACTTGTAGGTCAGCTTTCTCGCGAGGGTTTGGTCAGCTGTTCGGGAACTAACATGAGGAGCTCTCACTCATCACACATTTATTCCATTCCAAAGTACAGACCCTTTCTGGTATGGCCATCGCCCAAAGAAATAAATGAAGGAAACAAACAAAACGAGAACAAAACCCTTTCCCCAAGAGGCTTGGAGTGGATGGAAAGGGAGTGAATGGCCCAGGAGAGCTGCTTGCTCAGGAGCAAAGTCGGCTCTGGTAGAAAACTGGATGAGAAAGCATGCATCCGTAAGGAGGGTTAAGACCACAGGCCGTCCGTGTTTATCTGCGGCTGAATTCATGGAGTTAATTTGATTGCCTGAGCACAAGGCGTGTTCAAAGCTCTTCTGGAGGTTAGAAGTCATCAGGGAGTGCCTACTATTGGGCAGCAGCTTCTGTGTTGGGGAGACTCATGGGTAAAGATTGACACAGGGCTGCGAGACAGTTAATACTCAAACTAACTATAATCCTGGGCAATTTGTGGTTTGCTTTTCAAATCCCTGGCCCAATGACAATATTGTTGAGATTTCATCCCAAACACTGGATCCAGACCAGTCATTCTCACCCTGATTGGGGTAGATAACCTCTTGACCTTCTTCTGCAATCTATCTTGTCTGCTGAGTCTGGAGATCAGCAGTAAAAGATAACTCTTCCTATCCTGTGCACTTTGACAAAAGACAGGTTCTGTGACTACTGGAACCATTTGGCTCCCATTTGGAGAAATCTGTGCCCCTCATGTGTTCTTTTTAGTTAATTATTTACTTTCTGACTTTTGCTAAACTGTTTGCCATGGGACTAGTGGGTCTTGGTCGGTTTAGCTGAGACTGTGGTACTAAAGTAAAAGGTTTGCAAAATTCAGGGATAATGGACAAGCTGCTTTATGACTGGAGATATGGAGAGGAATTTTCATGGATGAAACTAGCATGTTTCAGCTGCCTTAGCACTTTCAACACACCAGCTGCATGTGATGAACTGTGAGCCCTAAAGACTCCATATGACCATATGTAGTTGACCAACATGTCACCTTCAGTGTCTGCACTCTGAAGAAGCCTTTCAATTCTGCTAAATCCATTTCCCTGGACTAATGTGATGGATGATAAATACATCTAAAAACTTTCACACACACTGCTTGATTCACACAAAGAATTCAATACAAGCTACTTTTAAATCTTCTCAGCTTGAGTCCTTCAGTGATCAGAAGTTCACGATTATAATGTTGTTTCACTCCTACTGTATCCTGGCATCTAAGCCTCAAGAGTAGCATATGAGCCAAACACTAATAACCAGCCCTTTAAGGATGGAACAATTGTTTGTTTGCGTAACTCTGAAAACCTGCAATGCTGTGGAAACCAAAGCTTTCTACTAACTTACAAGATGCCTTTTGAGAACCACATCCCTGAGAGGTACTTCTAACAGGAGAAATGTTACAACCACTGGCCCTGGAATCCTTTGTGGAACTGGAACACAGTGGCAACATAGCAAAGCAGATGCCCCGGAAAAGTAATGGTGCCACTGTCAGCCTTAAAGAAGGGGGCCAACATTCATTATATGGTAGACTAAACACTTTGTAAACATATCTTCTAATCCTTGTAAGGAGATGTTACGGACTTCATTTTAACAGATAAAAATCAGAGAGGCTAGCTAATTTTCCTAAGGTTGTCAAAGGTGTGACTTAAATCCAAGTCACTGGAGGAAGAGTTGTTAGGCCACCACAGTGTTGGGAGCACGCTGGTGGTGAGTCAAGAGAAATGCCTAGAAATGCCTCAGCACGCACTTGCATGGGGGTATTCCCCAGATATGGTGTTCCAATAAAGAAGTGTCCCAGGAACTGTTGCTATTTTGGACTAAAGTGAAGATACTTATCATATCTACAAGTACTATTACAAGAATATAAACTCAGAGTTTGAAAGAGTGGTATTTGTTTTTCCACTTTTATCAATAATCTTTTATCAATTATTTATATTCATACAATGCACCCTGATCCCACTCACTTCCCATTCCTACCAGGTCCACCCTTCCACCTTGAGCATCCCCTCCAGAACAACAACAAAAACCTCACCAAGTCCATGGTTGTTGCCCACATACTCACTGAAGCATGCTCAAACTCTTAGTGGCCAGCCCCTTAAAGAAAAATGGATCCTTTCCCATGCCACTCCTCCCCCTACCAGAAGGCATCATCTGCAAAGAGCTATTCTTCAGCATCCCCTTAGCAACTTCATCACAGGTTTAAGGAACTCCAGCGTTTTCCAATTTTGTGAAACCACTTTTTAAAGGCATTTTTCCATTAGACCTGCTGTTTTGTTTCATTTTTTTAATTGTTCATGGGACATTGTGTGCTCTGCAGGCTCACCCTCCAACACCACCTCCCCTGGAAACCTCTCTAGGTCTCCCGAGCTTCTCGCAGTATCCCTGTGGTCCCATGGATGCGGGTGCCACCGTCATCTTGAATCTGCTTCCCAGAAAGTTTTATTTGTTAATATCTCTTTAGACATAAATTCACTTGTAAACCCCCCAGAACTACCCCAAAACCTGACAAATAACATAATAAATGATGTATGGAGAAAGAGACAGACAGACAGAGAGAGAGAGAGAGAGAGAGAGAGAGAGAGAGAGAGAGAGAGAGAGAGAGAGAGAGATGAAAGAGATGACATGTACAGGTGTTCCAGTGCCTTTCTGGCTAGGTAAGAGACCTCTTCTTTACTTTACCTTTTATCTTTTTTAATAATATGGAAAAAAAGCAATGAAAGTCTGTATGATTGAATAAACTCATAAATCTAAATTTTATTAAAAATGACGTGGTGTATTACCCTTTATTTCAAGTTGGAAACTAGCTAGGATGTGGAGAAATGTGATGGAAATCTGAACAGGATAGGTGAATGGAGGCAGAGGAAGAGAAATTAAAAACAAAGGCAATGAAATAAGACAAAGACTACCAGCTACAGGAGTTCTCAAACGGACCTTCTTCTGCTGCCATGTGCCAGGCCGCCCTGATTTCCCAGTTTCCGCCGACATCGCTGTGGTCTCTCCTGCCATCTCAGAGGTCCTCAGACTACTGCAGCACTTGCCACTGCCCTAAGTTCCTGCTTTTTAATTTTTAATTTATTGTTTGAGAGTTCCAAACATGAATATTGTGTGCTTTGATCAAATTCACTGCTACCCCTCCCCAGTTCTCCCATGCCCTCCCGTCCCTTTTCAAGCTTCATGTACTTTAAAATAAATAAACCACTGAAGCCACTCAGTGCTGCTGATGTATGCATAGGTGTAGGCCATCCAGTGAAGCATGGGTGTCCTCTCAGGGGCCACATCCCCGTAGAAAAACGACTCTTCTCCCAACCATTAATTAAAATAACTCCTCAGATGGGGTGGGACTTTGTGAGCACCCCATCACTATTGATGGAATCCTGGTTGGCTGCATTTGGGATACTCTTGTACCCACAGTTGCAGCTGCTCTGAGTTTGTGTGACAGTGGCTCTGTTGTGTCTGAAAAGCACCGTTTCCCAGCAGTCTCTACTACCCCCAGCTCTTCCATTTCTTCAGCTAGTCCTGCAGTCTGCAGTGATCTCTGAGCTTTCGAGGGAGGGAACACTGTCCAGAAGTCCCACTCAGGACTGAGCACTCCACGGTCTCTTATTCTTTGAGCTTTGATCCACCGTTAGTATGTTTCCTAATTGCCAACTTCTGCAAAAAGAAGCTTCTGTAATGAGGATTGCTCTAGTCTATGGCTATGAAGATAAGTATTTAGGGAGCACTTCAGTACTGTGTCCATTTATCAGGATAACAGTAGCAGATTCCCCCTTAGGGTCCATGACCTACTTACCAGCCATAAGTACACAGCCCAGTTAACAGAGTTATGACCTCTTTATTGTGAAGCTGGTGTTAAGTTCAATAAAAAAGTGGTTAGTTGCTCTAATAACATTTATGCCGCTATTGTACCAGTTGGGGAATGCCTTGTTAAAGTGGCCATTATCCTAGCGTGTAGGTTCACAGCTGGGTGAGACTGTTGATTATGCTTCTTGCCCAATAGCATGCCCAGTGCCTTTTCTAGTACTATGAGACCTCTCCAATGGGGGAGCTTCCAGGTTGGCACCAGCTTGATTTCTGCACATTCTGACCCTCGTATATTGTATTTTTGGCTATTGAATCTTACTATTAAGTTCTGAAGGGTAGCCAAGCGCAATGGAAATAGCTTTGATTGCTCTGGGCATCTATGGGACTCCACTCACCAGCAAGCCATATCTGGCACTGGCTTTTTATAATTTGGTTTATGGCATCTGGGGGAGGCATTATTCTCCATATAGGATAACTGTCTTTCAAATCTTTAAAAATATGTATATATTTTAGGTGGCTTCTAAAATATTAGTCTTCCATCTGGCTTTTCAAAGGTCTTTAGAATTAGTTGTTTCTCCCCATACAAATTCCTCTGTTCTATCTGATTCCCTACCCACGCAGCCCTTCCTGGCCTATTACCCACTTTCTGTCTTCTTAGCACCGGTGTTCTACTACACTCCATCGCTGGAAATCCCCCATGGTCTTTTCTAGTTTTTCTAGAAGTTTAAACAAGTACTCCAGTTTAAACACATGCATCTGAAGATTCAAAGGTAGAATCCACATAGAAAGGATTGCAAGCAAAATGTCATTTGCCATCTGTTTCCACTCTTTTTATACCTTAGTTAATATCTCTTCATACTGCAAGACTGTGACTTCCATGGTCAGCACTGTTTGAAGGAGTTGCTAAATAACCCTATACAATCCTTGTTGTAGTGCAAAGGAAAGACCTCCAGGCATGCAAGGATCATTTGATGAACATCTATTGAACAAATGACCTCAAGGATCACGTCATATCAGGGGTTGTTAAGTTTTGTGACATGGACCCATTTAACAACCAGTGAAAGCTTAATAACTTATTACACAGATGTGTGTGAATGCATGAGTTTATGTGCCTCACATGAGCACAGACGCCCACAGAAGGCAGAGGCAGGCATGTGGTGGATTATTTGACTATGAAAAGATGTGTTGCATTTGTTTAATTATGTAAATATGTGTTGCTGCTTTATCTTGTCTACCTCAGCCACCTGAACAGCCAATAGGGAGGGAGAAGGTATAGGCAAAAGTTCCAGACAGGGAGAATAAGTAGGAGGAATTTAGGTTTGGGAGAGAAAGAAAAAGAGGAGGCAGGGAAATGTCAGGGTCTAGGCAGCCGGACATGGAGAGCACAGGAAAGTAGGATATACAGAATGAAAGAAAAGCCCTGAGGCAAAAATGTAGATAAGTAGAAACAGGTTAAATTAAATTAAAAGAACTATTGGGAAAAGCCTAAGCTAAGACAGAGCATTCATAATTACTAATACATCTCCATGTCTTTCTTTGGGAGCTGGTTGGTGGCGCAAAGAGAAAATTGCAACGACACAGGCATCACATTCCCTGGAATAGGGTTACAGGCAGTGGGGGCTGCCTGATGTGGATGTGGGAAGACAAACCCAGATCCTCTGCAAAAATAGTGTGTGTGCTAACCCAGTGGGCCATGTCTACAGCTCCTGTAATAGTGCCTTAGTATATACAAAAAGAAGAAATAGCAGATCAACCACACTCCCGCTGTGAAGCATTTTCAAATAAATTTCAAATTTCAAATAAATTTACAGCAATAAATGTAAAAGTGATATCCTTTTCCTGACAGCAAGAGGAATCTCCATTTTGCCATGAGTTTGGGTGATGCTTTGAGCTCTGTAATGACTACATTGTAATATGAAAAAGTTAAGTTCCAGATAAAGGTTGATGAAAACAACGTACATTTTATTTTCATTCAAGCTCAAAACACTTCCTCAGTTTTTCTTTCAAGCCATTTTCAACCTCATGTGATGATATTACCCCAAAGCCAGAGTGCTTGGCCCAGAGACTCTTTATTTATTACTTTAACTTTGTCTCTGAACAGCTGAAATGATGCTACTGCTGTTACGGTGAAACACATAAAATTGCCAGTTTCTTAGGTTAAAAAGTTTCATAAATTTCATACAATTTGATATAATATAATTTGGTAACTATATAAAGTAATACACAATACTAATTTTTCAGGCTTGACATATAGGTCAGTTAGTGTAGTGTTTGATTAGCATACATGAAATCCTATGTTGGATGCCCGGCGCTGCATGCAAAACCAGACATGGTGGTGCACTTCTGTAGTCTCAGTGTTTTCAAGATGAAGGCGGGAGGACCAAAAGGTCAAAATTGTCCTTAGCTGCATGAAAAACTTGAGGCCAGCCTGTATTTTGTAAGATTCTGTCTCAAAAGAAGAAAAACCAGGGACTGGAGAGACACTTCATAAGTTAAGAGCGTATATTGCTCTTATTGAGGTTCAGTTCCCTCCACCAATATGGAACCTTGCAATAGTTGGTAACTCCAGTTCCATGGGATCCAACACCTTCCTCTTGCCTCCACAAACACCAGGCAAACACACACAGTGAACAAATAGACATGCAGACAAAGCTCTCATATTTATAGTAGCTTCTCCCAAAATAAAGTTTCAAGAAATAAACGATACTAAGGAACTGAAAATCTACAAAGGAACTTTAAGACACAGAAAAAGGAAATTAAAGACAATGTCATATGATAGAGAGACTTTCCATCTTCCCAGACTGGCAGAATTAATATTGTGAAAATGGCTAATACCATCCAAAGAAAGCTACAGATTCATTGAAATTCTCATCAAAATTCTAATGACATTCTTCACAGAACTAGAAAAAAGTTACCAGTAACAGCACTCAATCTTCATTATACTACAATGATTGTAACAAAAACAGCACAGTGCTGGTATAAAACGACACGTAGAATAATGGAGTAGATTAGAGTAGCTAAATCCACACAACTAGAGACTCATCATTTCTAACAAGGTCATCAAATGTGCGGAAGAAGAAGATAGAGCACTGAACAAGTGGACCTGGCAAAGCCAGATCTCCACCTGCAGAGGAATGAAATGAGAGCCACATCTCTTACCTGCGCAAACTCAACACCAATGGATCAGATACCTTAATTTAAAACCTGAAATGCCGAAACTGTTTAAAGGACAGCATAAGACATACATCTCAAGTTGCAGGTATAAACAAGAACTTTCTGAACAGGGCTCCATGAGCACAGGAAACACCCCAGAATCAGTAAATGGGACTACCTGAAGTTAAATAGTTTCTAGCATAGGACCCAGCTATACCACTTCTAGGGATATACCCACATGACTCTATCCTACGTCAGAGATAACTAGACATCACATGTTTGTTGTTGAATTTTTCACAGTAGCCAAGAAATGGAACTAGCCTAGATGTCCATTAATGGAAGAAAGGATAATGTCAATGTGATATATATATATATATATATATATATATATATATATATATATGTGAGATATAATATATGGTGTATAAGATATATTATGTACATATATAGATACATGTGATATTATATATATACATATTTAAAATTTTTCTCAGCTGTGAATAAAAATTAAATTATGAAATTTACAGGAAAATGGATGAATCAAAAAATAATTATACTAAGTGATCCAAGCTAAGAAAGACTTCAATCAAATCAATCAATTCATCCCATATTCTTTCTCATATGTGGGTTCTATCTTTTAATGTTTATGTGTATACAAATAGAGTAAAGACTATGAAACTAGACAAAAGACCACAAGGGGAATGAAATATGTTTAGGAATGGGGAGGGCGCCAGAAGGTCCCATGGGGCATGAGGAGGGAAGGGAGGCTAGGGAGAGTGAACACACACACAGGGAAGAGAAAAAGGAGGAAAGAAAAACAACAAAAACAACTTTTGTTTAAAAATGCCACAGCCAAACCTGATTATTTGTATTCTAACAACAACAACAACAATGATAACTCCATCCAGTGGTCACACAGATGGCCCTGGTTAAACCAAATGTGTCAAACACAAGCCCAGAAGTCATGGATCTGAAAGAGGATGGATATGGGGCCAGTGCTGAAGGTGGGAAACGAGACGAAAGGGTGAAGAGCAGAAAGTAGTCACAGGGAATTCTGTAAACATGAGAAGCAGCCAAAAATGAACGCAATTAATAAAAAGAATGATCAAATAGGAATATTTGTCATTTCGTGTCAAGTATGTATGCTTTAAAATTTTAAATAAAATCGAAGAAAATACTAGAATGAAAAATCAAGCAAACGTGTATGTTGGTTTAGTGACTTTTCTTTTAAAATACAGATGACTTAGCCATCCATGTTTGACTATTTCTCTTCATTCTTTCCAGTATTTGCTGACAAAGACAAATGGGCACAGTTTGGGGTTATTCTGAGATTTATTATGCTTTTAAACATATCTCTTTATCTTCTTAATTATACAACATTTGTTATGTCTGAGACCTGTTCATTCCTAATGATTCATTTAGAACTAGGAAATCTCTTTCGCTTTGCCAAAAAAGTTGATTTCTTACTAATTAAGAGGAGGTCCACGACCTGGCTCCACTTAGATGTCATATATAATTGAGAATGATATTTTAATGATAATTCCTCCCAAATGAGTTTCTAGTATAATCCCAGAAGTAACATGTCACCCCAGGCAGTCCCTGCCATTCCCAGCTTGTGAGCCTGGAAGCAGAGATAGCGTTGGTTATTTGATCAACCCACATCAAGTTCTTACTGGAGACACTGCATATGCTTGTGTTTCCCTGGGCCCCAGTGGAGGGCAAAATTCATTCTACTATTAAGTACGGTGACACTGGGAGCTACCTCTGTCCTGGCACAAAGTAAATAATAAATACTGAGTGAGCTGGAAGAAGAAGAAAAAGCATGATGAGGGAATAGCACACTAAGTCTTCTTCTATCCTAAAGCTGATTAATGCAAACCATCTGTAACAATACATTAGACTTCAATGCCCCTTCTAATTTAACACTCTCAGAAGCATCGCCAATCCTAAAGAGTGCAATAATTGAAGAAAAATAACTAACTTTGAGAGTATTTGAAACCACATCAGATTGAACATTGCATATCCTCTATAAAAATGTATTAATCAGATTAAATGTATAAATGAGTTGTTATGTATTTGACTTAATGAAGAAACACCTTTCAAGTTTTATCAAGCTCTTTACAGATATCTCTAATTCAAATTTCTGGTCATATTATTAAACACTAATAGTTTTTTTTTTAATATCTTTCAGAGTCATTTTTTTAATTAATTTATTTAATTATTAAAGATTTCAGCCTCTTCCCCGCCACCACCTCCCATTCCCTCCCCCTCCCCCAATCAAGTCTTCCTCCCTCCTCAGCCCAAAGAGCAAGCAGGTTTCTCTGCCCTGTGGGAGGTCCAAGGACCACCCACCTCCATCCAGGTCTATTAAGGTGAGCATCCAAACTACCTGGGCTCCCACAAAGCCATTACGTGCAATAGGAACAAGAACCCATTGCCATTGTTCTTCAGTTCTCAGTAGTCCTCATTGTCCATTATGTTCAGCGAGACCGGTTTTGTCCCATGCTTTTTCAGACCCCGGCCAGCTGGCCTTGGTGAGTTCCCAATAGAACATCCAAATTGTCTCAGTGTGTGGGTGCACCCCTCGCGGTCCTGAGTTCCTTGCTCGTGCTCACTCTCCTTCTGCTCCTCCCTTGGATCGTGAGACTTCAGTCCAGTGCTCCAATGTTGGTCTCTGTCTTTGTCTTCTTTCATCGCCTGATGAAGGTTAATATTCAGGAGTTTTTATGGAACACATCAGCACAAGAACGGTTACATAAACTATGTTCATAAGAAAAATGAAAATACCTGTCACATACCAGCTGTTCCAAAGTAATATATGAGTTCAGACTGGGGAGATGGCTTCGTTGACTAAGCGCCTGTGGAAGAAGTGGGGTTCAATGACATGCCTCTGTACCCCAGCCCTGGGGAGATAGAGACAGCAGATCCTGGAGCTCAGTGGCTAGCCAGCCTAACAAAATCACTGAGAGACCTGGACTTAAAAACAAAGTGCTAAGTGGTGAGGAAAATACCACGTGCCGACCTCCAGACTCTACATGGGTGCATGACCTGCACGGACCCATACAAACATGCATGAGCACCACGTACAACACTCTGTTAGAGTCATTGATAACTGTAAAACATCACTTTGTTTTATTTTTTTCTTTATAATTTTGCAACACAACTTGAACATTTTTTCATGATTATTAACAATGACTTTCTTTTTCTAGTCTTTGTTATTAAAACTGGGGCCTTCATACTTTTAACTAACTTCTTTTGTTCTAAAAATTTGATAGTTCTTAATTGTGTGTAACCAAAGTATTGCTCACTTATATGTGTATATTATTCTATATTTTATAAGTTTGATCTGATATTTTATTAGTATTACAGTTTTGTTTAATAGGTTTTATAGTTTCATTGCTTTTGGTGTATGTGTTGCATCCATGTGTATGTGTGCGTGTTTGTCTCTGTGTGTGTCTGTATGTGCATCTGTGTGTATGTGTATGTCTGTGTGTGTTTCTGTGTGTTTCTCTGTGTGTCTGTGTTTGTTTTTGTATGTGTCTCTGTGTGTTGGTGTGTGTGCATCTGCGTGTCTATGTGTGTGTCTATGTGTCTCTATGTGTGTTTCTGTGTGTGTCTATGTGTCTGTGCATGTGTGTGTCTGTGTATGTGTGTGTCTATGTGTGTCTGTGTGTGTACGTCTGTGTGTCTATGTGTGTGTGTGTATCAGTGTGTCTGTATGTACGTGTGTCTTGGTGTCTGCATCTGTAGGGTATTGTGTCTGTGTCTGTGTGTCTATGTGTATGTCTGTGTGTGTGTCTGTGTGTGTTTCTGTGTGTCTGTGTGTGTGCGTCTGTATGTCTATGTGTCTATATGTGTGTGTGTCTGTGTATATGTGTGTGTCAACATAAAGTATTTTCCTCTATTTCTCTTCATCTTATTTTTGAGACACAGTCTTTCCTTGGGTCTGAAACTCACCACTCAGCCTCCTAGTTGAAATTTTTTTTTTGTTTGTTTGTTTTTGTTTTTCGAGACAGGGTTTCTCTGTGGCTTTGGAGACTGTCCTGAAACTAGCTCTGTAGACCAGGCTGGTCTCGAACTCACAGAGATCTGCCTGCCTCTGCCTCCCGAGTGCTGGGATTAAAGGCATGCGCCACCATTGCCGGGCCCGGAGTTGAATTTTTTTTTATCACATCTTTGCTTCATCTAGTCCAAGAATAAGGAATTACATCCAAACCTAGTTATATTACTTTCAAAGTGGTAATTCAGGTATCCCAAAGTCTTTTATCTCTCTCTCCCCCACTCCATGATTGGCAACCACAGCTGCACAGAAGTTACCCATAAACTTGTCATTATTTTTGAGTTCTTTCCATTGAGCTCTCAATCGTTGCAAACCACAATTACAGTTGGTCAGTCCACACTAGTTTTCTTTCCCAGAATTTTCTTCTCTATTCGCAAATGTTTATTTTTCAGATAAACTTTAGTCATTTTGCAAGTTCCCTTGAGCATCCAATGTTGATTAGCATCGTGCGGGCACTTAACCCCAAGCCTGGCATATAGTAGAACTTCTCTGCGTGTTAAGTATGATGGTGATTTCAGTAACGATGCTGGCTATTGCATCAAATGCGATGATATGTCGTGAAAGGTCTTCAAAAGTATGAAGAATGCCGGCAATTATTTACAGTGTTGAGTCTTCCTCTCACAGAGAAAGTTTGGAGCTTGGCAGGAATCTGCCTCAGTGGTTGAAAGGTTCCCATCGACTCAGTGCCATTCTCTTTTACGTGGCTGTAATATATCTTCCTGATCCCACCAAAGCTTTGCTCTACAATAACTCTACTGGAGAGAAAATAGACATCACTTTCATCTTCTTCCACCAAATAACCAAGCTGGTTTCCATTTGCACTCCTCATCTCCCTTTTCACCTCATTTACATACAGAAAGCATGTGACTGAACCCAGTGGTTATTTCCAGGCCTCATCTGATCTATGAGGATTAAACAGGCCTCATACAGTTCCTGTATAAAATACCCCTTTCCTGGCATTTCTCTCAGGTTTCCTCATACTGTTTGACTCTTCCCTTCCCAATCTCCTTTCCAGTTCCTTCTTTTCTCTTTGACTTTTAAATGTTCAAATTCCTCAAGAATTTATTCTTGGCCATTTGGCTTCTTCCTTTGTTCATATTTCATTCTTGAGTATTACCTCCTCACTCTTAAATTTTGTATGGATGCTGTCTTCGAGAAGTTTTTATTGCTGTGAAGAGACACAATGACCATGGCAACTACTATGAAGGAAAACATTTAACTGGGGCTAGTTTAGAGATTAGAGATTTGGCCCATTATTGTTATGATGGGAGACAGGGCAGTATGAAGGCAAACAAGGTGCTAGGGAAGAAGCTGAGATCTACATCTTGGTCCACAGGCAGCAGAAGGAGACTGAGTATCACACTGGGTGTAGCTTGAGCACAGGAGACATCAAAGCCTGCCTCCACAGGGATACACTTCCTTCAGCAAGGCCATACCTACTCTAGCGAGGTCATACTTCCTAACAGTGTTGCACCCTAGGTGGGGTCATTTTCTTTCAAACCACCACATTCCACTTCCAGGCCCCCATAGGCTCATAGCCATATCATATGCAAAAATGCATTCAGTCCAACTTTAAAAGTTCCCATAGTCTGTAATAGTCTCAAACTTATTTAAAAGTCTAAAGTTCAAAGTTTCTTCAGAAATGCATGCAATCTTTTAACTATGATCCCCTATAAAAATATATTAAAAAAAGCAGATCACATACTTCCAACATATAATGGCACAGAATATACATTACCATTCCAAAATGTAGGGAAGGGAGCATAGTAAGGAAATACTGAACCAAAGCAAGACTGAAAACTATCTGGGCAAATTCCAAACTCTGTATGTCTTTGTCTTATGTCAAATGCTCTTCAGATTTCCAACTGCTTGCAGTTTTGTTGACTACAACATACTTCCTTCTTTTGGGCTGATTGTACTGCTTGTTAGCGGCTCTTCTTGACAGATATCCCACAGCTATGGCATCTCCAACATCTTGTGGTCTCCAAGGCAACCCAGGTTTTACTTTCATAGCTTCATACAATGGCCTCTCCAGGGTTCAATGCAGGAACACTCTTGACACATGCCTGGCTTTACAGGCTTTCCTAATCGTGGAGGAAGATTCTATAACCCCTTTCTTCTATCCTGACTCTAAAGTCAGAATTATGTTGTTGAGCCTACAAAGTTCTATTGCTTACTGGGGCAGGAACATGGCTTCCTTATCCAATTACATTCATCTTAACCAGCTTTCTGTTTTCAATGGTCTCCTTCACTGTCTAAGCTTGACTGTCCTGAATCTCAATCTGTAGACCAAATTGGCCTCAAACTCAGACATCCACCTGCCTCTGTCTCTCAAGTGCTGGAATTAAAGGCATGTACCACCACACCCTGCTCTGAGCTTTTCTTTAATCTCTTTGAACAAGTCACCACTCCCTTTATTTTATTTCTTAATCTGTTTATATCCTTGAACATAGGATTTAGCTCCAGTCCACTTTCTGGTGCTCCTTTAATCCTCGAATTGTGTATTTCATATTTTTTTCTTGCTCATCTTGCTCCTTTTCATTATAAATTTTCACAAGCATGAACATTAGTAACCACACGACAGAGTCTACACTAGGCTGTTTTGAGATTTCCTCTGCCAACTGAATTAATGCAAAACTTTTCATTTTAGCCTCAGGCAGACTCTTCAGATAAAAGCAAAAGGCAGCCACATTCTTCACCAAAATATCACAAGAATGATCTGCAGGCCACATATTAATAATATTCTTCTCCTCTGCAACCTCTTGAGCCAGGCTCTCACAGTTCATCAAATCCCCCTCAGCGCCACTGCCTCCCATGCATTTACTAGTATGACCCTTCAAGAAACACTTAAAGTGTTCAACTGTTTCTCTAACCCACAGTGCCAAGGTCCATTATTCCTTCAAACAAAATCATGGTCAGGTCCCAGTCCCTGGTACCAACTTCTGCCTTAGTTCGAATTTCTATTTCTGTGAGTAGACACCATGACCGTATATCAACTCTCACAAAGGAAAGCTTTTAACTGGGGCTAGCCTACAGTTCAGAGTTCAGTCCACTATCATCATGGTAGGGAATGACAGCATGTAGGCAGACATGATGCTGAAGAAGGAAATGAGACTTCTACATTTTGATCCACAGTCCACAAAAGGAGACTGTGCATCACAGTGGACATGGCTTGAGCATCGGGGGCATCAAAGCCCACCTCCACAGTGACATACTTCCTCCCACAAGGCACACCTTATCCAGCAAGGCCATACTTCTTATTAGTGCCTTTCCCTATGGAGGAAGTTTTCTTTCAAACCACCACAAATGCCAAAGTTGTGAAACTTTTGTCATTGGCCCGTGTCTCCTCTGTGTCCTAGCTTAATATACTTCCCTGCTGTCTTGAAATGTCCACTTGGAAAATCTCCTTGGCGCCTTTTCTAAATTTGAAACAGAGTCAGACGGTTGATTCTCCTTCAGATCTTCCTTTTTGGCTCCACCCTCAATTTAGAAACCCTGTTTCTCCATCAGCTCGTGTCCATACCCAAACCTTTGCTATTTCCTTTGCTCTCATATTCAAATGCTATCCAATGCAGCCATGATACTGTGAATGTGTTCATTTATCCCCATTTCACTGTGCCACTCATTTCTCAGGACCCACCCACTGGCTGCTACAGTGATCTTTTTCCTTCCATTTTGTCCATACTCGTGACATCCCTTTCATGTAAGTTCTTCTCCCCCTAAAGGAAAGGAGCCATTAAAAATACAGAATTGATGCTATTGCTTACCTTAAATCACCATTAGAAAGTGGTTTCTTAACACTGTTATGACACAATAACAGTGCTCAGTACCAGTCATTGCCTACTCTAGCACACCTGTCTATTGTCCACATAACCATCACTGTCATCCTGTTCCAAAACACTACTCCTATAAACAAATGTGTTCTATCTCCCATCCCCTTTTTATCGGAACAGTTCTGAGTCGTTCATTCTCTCTACATACCAAATCCCCATTTCACTTGTCATATGGTACTCAATAGTTTTCCTTAGTGTTCATGTCTGTTTATTCATAATGTATGTGTGTTACTAGAATGTATTCTGTATGATGTACTACATAATTTTTAATCATTTTTACTAACTAAAGTCACACACAACTGTAAGAAATAGCTCAAAGAGATTCTATTTGTCTTTGTCCTTTTGCCCCCAGTGACAGCACCTTCAGTGGCCATATCATAGCCATCAGCATGTTCACAATCTATCACTTTATGCAGATTCCACGAGCTCCACATTTGTGTCCATGCTTAGTGCTGTGAAACTTTATCATTCAGATTTGTGTGATGCTATCGTAGTCTGAGGCAGCTCCGTCACAAAGGTTCTTATGCTGCCCTCTTATATGACTATCATATGTAAGTTGTATGTATGTATGTTGTGAGTAATATGCAGACTTCAACTTAATATGTAGTGAATAATTAAAGAGTTTGTGCTAAACAAGCAAACTAGAACAAGAATAGTTATGTTTACCATAAGTACATTATCTAGAAATATTCATATAAATGATAAGAATTCAAAAATAAATTATATATAGTGATAACAGATCACTTTAAAAATGATGAAAAAAATCATTCTTTTCATAATAGAAAATATTTAAATAAAATGTTAGATTTTGTAAAATATGTCAAAAAATTGTATTTTTTTTTGTAATTTTATTTTTTACATTTACCTGTTCTGGTTTGTGTATGTAAGCATGTATGTGGGATGCACACAGTCATGGCACATGTGCATGGAAGAAGACAACTTGCAGGAACCATTGCTCTCCTTCCACCATGTGGATTCCAAGGTTAGGATTCAGGTCATCATGTTTGTTGGCAAGTGCCTTCACTAACTGGGTCACCACACCAACCCTCAGGAAACTTTAAGGACAAAAACAAACAAACAAAATTATCATGTATAAACATATTGAACATGTAAATACAAGTTTTTAAGAAGGTATATTTCTTTTTGTGTTTTGTGATACCTCATATACTTTGAAAATCTGCTTTCCCGACTCCACGTAGCCTGTTCCAGAGTGCCCGAGGAGGAGGAAAAGCTGGGGCACCACCTATTCTTTTCTATGTATATTTTAAGGTCTAACCTACCAAGTTGAAAGACATTAGAAAACCCTGGTGAGAGGCTATATAAATCTTTATAAATAAGCTATTTTAAAAGACCAATCCTAAGCTAATATAGCAATGTATCTCCTAAATACACAGCGTATCATGGAGGTTTATATGCAAAGGCTAGCTCATTAAGATGTATAGCCACAATGTTTTAATGACAAGAAAAGACTTTTTGAATTTTTTTATTTATGAATCAGTATATAAATAAAAGTAAGCAAAGTGAGAGAAGACAAAAATGAGAGAATTATCTTGCCAAACAGTAATGTGAGATTCTACTGTGATACAAAGGCTCCTAAAATGACATCGTCCCAGGAATTCACAGACTGACTTCAGTCCAGGTCATGTGACTACTCTGAGTTTCAGTTTGCACACCTGGAAGTGCAGCTTGTGCTTAGAACATTGCGCTCTTGGCAAAGATAAAATGAAGTAATAAATGATCAAGAACGGCAGAGCTTCCTTAGTATTGGACACATAACAGTTTCCACAAATAAAGAGATAAGTTGAAAAGGGAAACTGAGAGTTGATTTGTCATACATGTCCCCAGCTCTGTTCACTTGACTGGTTTGTTTAGAAGCAAGAGGAATTGAGGTTCCAATTCCAAACAAACTCCTGACATCAAGCATTGAAGTTCAGTTGCTGTGGCTTTCAATGGTGACTCAAAGTAAAAACCAAGTCACCAGGAAGACTGGAGTCTGTCATGCAAGGAAGGCCTTGCTAGGACAGTTTTACCCATCTGATGAAGAGCTAGCCCCTGCCTACCCCTCCCCCATGCCAGGCTCGCTAGCCCTCACTGTATTGTGGCTTATATTTGGGAACAGAAAGGTGACAATAACGCTTTCCACCTGGCTCTCAGTAAGACCTGGACGAACCACCACCTTGACTTGTCTGCCTTGATGATCTTGTGACTGTATGGACCCACCTCAAGGCCTGGATTTGCCTCAGCCACCAGAGAAGTCCTTCCCCTATCCCTTTCCTCCCCAGCTGGGGTTAGGATGCCCAAGGCTATGAAGTGCCTGTGATTGGCAGGATTGCAGTTGTCTCTCTGTCCTTGCTGTCTTGTTCCTGGAGACTCCTCCTTGCCCCCTGAGGTCCTCCTGTCTGGGTCTGACTTTGTGGCGCTTTTCCTTATCTCAGTGCTGCTCTGAAGCTGAACTTGGAAGACATTTACAAACTGGGAATGAGCTGTGGCCACCGCGCTCAAGTCTCTGCTGAGCCAAATCATTATTTAATCATGTTGGTGGATGTAGAAGAAAAGAGAAAACCACTTAAATATGGACTATAATAGTCCCTGACTTCACCTCTACTTGTGAGAAATAATCACTCTTTCTAGTGACATGTACAGTAAGTCAGAAGCGTGCCATTTACTGCTCTTGCTTTTACGGTATTCCTCGCTGTCACATATGATATTCCATCTATCATCCAAAAAATGGATTTCATTGACACACTGGTTATAAATTCATACGGGGAAAAGGCCTCTTCTGGCATGTGTGTGATCTATGAATATACACAATCTAATACAGCCTTAATTATATCATGCAGCACCCTATAGCTTATTTGTGTTCGTGTCCCGACCACACTTTCTTCTCAATGGCCAGAATGTCTCAAGATGTATAGTTTTCTTCCGAGTCTACATTTCATTTTAAGTTGGAAATTTCTTAAACTGAAGAGACGTTTTGTCTATTTCATCTGCAAATAGAGCTTAATATCTTTAGAAATATTATGTAATCTTTGAAATACTAATTTTAAATATATAAAAAGAGTGTTTTTACTGTCAAGATGGTGAGACAGCCATTACTAATTTGTGTCTCTGAATTCTGAGGTTGTTCAGTTCTGAAAAGGCCTGTACTATTAAAATAGATGATTACTGTCATTGCTAAGCATGTCATTGATTCTTAGTTATCTTCATATATTCCCAACAAAGTAGATGACAGTTTACATATTTTGAAATATAGTACATTTGAGACAAAAAAGTGAAATAACATTCTTAAAGTTATAAAACTAATTGGTGACTGAGTTGGGATTCAAGAACATAAAACATAACCTCCCACCATACCTTATTATTATTATTTTTATTTTGTAAAGACAACTTCTCACTGTGTAGCTCATGTGGGCCTCAAACTCACTGTGGAGTGCAAGCTGGCCTTGAACTTGTAATAATCCTGCATCAGCCTACTGAGTACTGAAATTATGGCATGCTCAGTTGTTATGTTCCCTACTAATATAATGATATACTAAGAGTTATTTTTGTTTTAGAATGTGGTAGACAATTGTATTGCTAAGATAATATCTATCTATCTATCTATCTATCTATCTATCTATCTATCTATCATCTATCTATCTATCATCTATCTATCTATCATCTATCTATCTGTCTATCTATCTATCTATCTATCTATCTATCTATCTATCTATCTATCTATCTGTAAGTTTAGTTAATTAAATAGCTATAGCAGATAACAATTGCATATTCAAATGTACAGGAAGAGTACCATCTCAATGCATGATGGTAACTGAGTTTTTTTTTTTTCTAATCTCAAACATTGTAGGTTCCTTCACTTCAAATTCCAGGAGTTTAAGAACCCCACTATGGTTATTCAGTACAACCCCTCAGCATCTGAATGTGTCAGCACCTCTGGGTGGGCAGCTCTTTAGCATTTTGGAGTTCTTTTTATTGCAGGGTTTGTACTTCCCTGGCATTGCTGCCTTGCATGTGGCACTTCAGAACTCTCTCCCCCATATTCCCTACCATTTATTTTGACCAGGAGGTGGCAAAGCCGGTGGGGGCTCATAGCCCCTGGCTCTTTCTCTTTCTCTAGCTCTTCTGTCTGCACCTGGGAATCCTCCCCTTCACTTACTCTAGACCTACTTTCTTTCTTTACCTAGGAGTTTGTGTCTTAGAGACTAAAGCCACAATAGCTGGTGATTGCTTGTTTCACAATGCCTCAATCTTTCCCTGAGGGAGGGAAGTCTGGAGTCAACCGTGCTTCTTAAACGGGAGAGCATATGGAGGGAAGGACACGAGAAAAATCTTTAAAATCTCACGGTGCAATCTGATCCACAAATATTTAGGAACGTGTGAGAATTTTCTGAAAGTATAAAGGAAGACTGGATGGCGGTAAGAGGTGTCAAGAAAATAAAATAAATTACCCTGTCTTCAGGAGTTCACAGTAGTCGGGATAAAAGGGGAAATAACACGATCAGCCATCTATATCCATAGGCTTCACAACTGCAGGTTCTGCGTCCATGGTGGATGATATTCACATGAAAATGTGTCTGTTCTGATTGCCTCCGCCCACTCTCCAGAACCTCTGCCACAGTGCTGATCTGCTGTTACTCTACTCCGCCTATCTGCTTTCAGGATAGTGATGTCTATCCTGTGGGGTCTCGTGTTTCCTTTGAGGGGATAAAATTTTGTTGAATCATTTGGGGTAGGACACAGTAGTACCTAGTACTCTGGAATTCCCCCATCTTGTGCCTACACTGTGTGCAAACACCGAGGCAAGCATGGCTATTGAAATTTAAGAGATTTTCTGTGCATCTCATAACCAACATAAGCTTAATTTTCTGGGGAAGGCCAGATACCAGGTGATGAGGCCATGCAGACAACCTGGTAATGTGGTCATGTTCTAAGAACTTGAAGCTTTATAAAAACTCACCATTGTCCTACTGGATATGAGAGTGGCCACCAAATAGAAACCCATAATCTAGACCAAAGTAGATACCCAGCCTCAACTAAGCCTTCAGGTGATGACTGTTGGCCAATATCTTTACTACATCTTCTTGGGAGACACCAACAAGAGGAACCCCCGTTATCCACTTCTGAATTTCTGACCCACAGAGCTCTGTATATGAAAATAATGTTCATTCATTTTAAGCTGCTAATTTTGGACAACATGTTGTTTAGCAATAAGTAGCTAGAGTGACATAACTAATTTGAGTAATATAATAACGAATATCAAGGGGGATTTTTCACTCTATTTGGGCACAGATGGTTTGCCTTTTCCAGCGCCTGTAGAATTGGTTGCATGTGTGCTGAATGAGTAATAACTCAGGGAGTACCATAACTACTGAGCAAGACTGTCTACTAAACAATCTAGGATCTTGAAGAAAGCTGAGCTACTGCTCTTTCCGAAGGCCTTTTACTGCTTCTTCCTCCAGAAGACTCAGATTCTGATTTTAGCCAGAGTCTGTAGGTGATTAGGAGGAGGAAGCAAGAACCCCTGTGGGAGATAAGCAGCTGGCATGGAGGATGACTCCCAGTCATCCCCACCATCTAGTGTCTGAGAATGTGTATAATTTTCTCCCTTAAAGCAGAGATTTTATCTGCTGCTATACTTCTAATGAGTTAATATGAAGAGAGATGGGTAATACTTCCAAGAAGAGGGTAGAAAATGCCCATCGGCTCCATGTTGCTTGTCCTCTTCTTAAGTTAGTTTTCTCCATGGGAAGCTGGATTTGAAGTTGGCCAACAGAAAAAAAATGCTGTAAAAGGCAGTAAGTAACTAAGGTCCTCAGTCTAGTAATTCCCGAGGAACTGAGAATCTTGCTTGAGGGGTAAGCTCAGAATAGCTTCCTCTTCAGTTGGGTTGCAGCTGGTAGCTTTGTGCAAGACCCTGCATTGAGGACACAGCTAATGTGATTTGTTATAGCTGTAGATAAAAATAAGCTAAACCGTTCTGGTAATGGCATTCAATATTATTATATATAAATAACAATATTAGCATTTGGGTTTTCTCTTCTACTAAGGTTCCATTTATAATTATATAAATGTAGGGAGTTAGTTATTATCATTCCAAACATAAGGCTATACTGTGAACACTGAGAATATTGGCTTCTTTAGTGAAACACATATACAACTACAAATATCACCAGTTTACAAGGTCAAGAAAAATAAAAAAAAAATCTTCATTATTCATTGTCTTGACTGCTACCACCCTAGTCTGTATACTTTGACATGAGTATATATCCTTTCAACCTGAGTCATATTTGTAACAACTTAGCTTTTTATCATTTTTAATAAGGGATACAATGAAATAATTTTGAGATAACTAAAATGTGGAGAATTCTAATCTAGTCTGAGTTTCTCATAATAACTTTTTGACTTACAAAGAAAAAGAAGAAGCCTTTTATTTCCTATGGTCACTTAGATCCCCACAGTTAGTTTAGATGTACTGAGTATCAGCAAGGACTCTATTTTTTGGAGTTGACAAAGAAGAAAAAAAAAGAATTTCAAAAGGAGAGTCAGTCAAAAGCACAGCACTGACTTTACTTTCTAAGATAGATATTCACATTAAAGAAATGTGTATTTAAGAAACACATTCATGTTATTTAACACTTTGGGAGCATAGACAAAAATAGTGTTTTAGGAAACTTGAATAACTCTGAGAGGAAACCCATCAGAATGGATGAACGAACCTAACAGGTTCTTAAAAGCAGGGCAAGAAAATCTCCCCAAACTGGGAAAGAATTCCAGAACATTCCCACTTGGGTACCCACAAACTCTGCTCAATGATCTGCTCAGGGACAGGCCCCGGCCACCAAGCCCACACTGCTGGCACTCCTGACAATTAGCTGTTTGGTTGCCCTTGAGCCCACCAGCTCTTTATGGCTGGGTTATTTGTAACATAGCATCTTCAGTTAGCACTAACGATGCACGTCCGACACCAAATTCTGCACACCCCAAACTCGACTATGATCTATCCTTTCATCTCGGTTTTTCTTGCCACCAATACCCCAAGGCCAGGACTTGAGGCTTCTAGACACCGCCAGATGAGTCAAGGTACTGCGGCCCAGACAGTGAGTACTAGAGCTCTCACCACATAGACACAAAGGCATCCAAGAAACCACAGCCCTCTGACTTCTCTGCTCTCGCCTCCTTAATCAAACTGATGTCGAGGGTGTGTAGAGAGCTCATCGAAGGCACAAAAACAGGCCGTAAAAATGCCTCGGAGCAGTGGGCCAACGAAGAGGCCCACTGAGCTGTGATTCATTGCGGAAGAGGAAGGTTCTGAGGGCAGCCAATCAAAGCCTAACCCAGGAACAGTCGCTTGGCTCTTACAGGAAGCAGCCTAATTATGTTACTGTAATCCTTGGGCTTGCATTTTTTCAGCCACCTCAACACGAACTCACAGGCTTCGTTGATTATGTAATTACGGAAAACTTCACAACAAACATGAAGATTCCTTCTGGAGGCCACATTGGAGACTGGGATGTGCATTAGAGCGTGGGAGGGACGCACACAGCTCACAAAGGGGAGAGCAAAGAGATTTATTGAACTTAAAAGGGCACATTTTAAAAGGGCCTCTACCAGACCTCCCTTTTCGTGTGCACATTTTTTGCACCTGCAGCTGTTTGTGGGCTCGAAAGCAATAGCCCTGCCCCCTTCTCCCAAGAGACCACACTTTAATGCCTTGGCCCCAAATGTGTCATTTTCCTGCCGGGGGGGAGAAATCAAAAGAAACCAAGTTTTTAGAACTTTGCTGTAAAGAAAATAATAGTTCTGAGAAGGATTGGAGCCACATTTTCAGGTTAGACACAGTTGTTAGAGAAATGTCAGAAGGGAAAACAGCCCTCTTCACTTTCCTTCCCAACTTTAAGTTCCGCGTCTCCTTGGGTTCTGGGTGACATCTGTAGCATCCATTTTAGTGTGGGCTGCAGCAGGCTTTTGACTCTGAAGCATGTAACTGAACTCAGACCACAACGTTCAAAGTCAAGACTGCAAATGGACCTTCCTGATTCTTCCCAGAAAAGATGCCATATAAATTATTTCCATTAAAACAAACCTTTGATACTCTAAGTGAATTGTGGAATTTTGATAATGATGCTCAAGGATGAAGTGCTGACAAATGGCCTTGCTTTAGATAGTGTCTGTGGGAAGGGCTTGGGTGAGAGTGGGGATCAAAACTCAATTTTGGCCATTGATCCACTTCCTCCCCCCACCCCCCGCCACCCACCTCATATACTGAGATGAAAGTTAGAGCATAAAGCCTCCCTTAGACCGTTATGAACTGTTGTCGTCAAAGGGGCATCTGTAAACTTTTATAAGATTGGCCAAGTTTTGCCCAATTATTTCTCCATTCTATACAGGGAGTAGGAAGTTCCAGATCAAGGGTCACAATTGAAACAAAAAACCTCATGTTCATATGTGCAGAAGAATGCATTACTAGATAGAAAATACAACCAAGGCCCTCGGTGGCTATAACAACAAAAGCATGAATTTGATGGAACAGATGTGAGGCTCCACTGTAGATCAAATACACATAGCTGGCTTTGGTTTACCCTGGAAGACACTGCATGTTTTTCCTGTGTTATGAATCTCCAACACTGAAGACATGGGGTTCTCGTATATCTTGTAAAATACTAGTGAGTGCTATGGTCGGGTAGCTGAAGGCTCTTAAAAGACAGATCTGTTCATCTCAATGGGGAGAAATCAAGGATTGTCTCAGAGAAAGTGATCTTTTATGTCTCATTAGCGGTTCTTTGATATAGGTTTAGTTTCTGTCGAATAAACTGGAGGTGCTCTTCAGTTCAGTTTTTTTTTGTGGAGAAAATGAGGGAAGAAAGCCATTTGTTTCCACTGTCTGCTGAGTGACACTCAGAGAGGTTTACTGAGGCAGTGGGTGGAGCTGTGTATGGGGAGAAACACAAGGCTTGAGAAGAACAAAGGTCATGAGATTAGGGAAGATGGGAACACGGAAAGAGACACGGAGGACTCAGGAGAGCATGGACCGGTATGGGCTGGAGCAACTCAATGGAGTTGGGTCTCACTTGAACACATGCCTGCCTGACCTATTTGGGGTCGAAAGGAAGTGCCAGAAAGCCCGCCTTGAAATTGCCAAGTGGGAGCTTAGAGCCAAAGTCAGCAAGGACAAGGCTTCTTCTTCACACAAATAGTTACCCAAGGAGGTCTTTTAGGCCTCTACTCTTGAGTGAAATAATTCTCCCTCCAATAAACTTACAGCAACGGAGAAAAAGACCAAGAGGAAATTCAGAGGCAGAGGCAGAAGCGAGCCCACTGGGAGGAAGCTCCGGAGAGACTTGGCACCCTCGAGCTAGAGGGCATTTAAAGATCTCCCCCTACTAACGCCATCTGAATTCCAACTACAGTTAACCAGAGACATCCTAACCCATCTTCTAACTCCAGGAGGCTTGCCACATGGGTGGATGTCTGCTCTCCTAACTCGTACTTTCTTCTTTCCTAACTTGTCCCAATAATACGAATGGGAAGGAGAGCTGCCGCCTGAAATCCCGATGACTCAGAAACAGTTTAATTACAGTCTCACAGAGGGGAGGAAAAACAGGCGTGCTTTTTTCTTTTCTCTCTTCTTTTTATTCTTCAAGTTTTGACCAAAACATCATTTGAGTTTTTCTGCTTTAGCTTTTCAGTATTTACAAGCCTTTCCACAGGCTTCCTCCCCAGAAGATGGCTGCTCCGTGAACTCAGGTTCCCCTAGCTACCCTCAACGCCGACCTTCCTCAGCTGCTGCTTGGAAGATGAGGATATGGTGAATCTGAGGGACCTGCAGCACCTTCTTTATGGGAAGCCTCTTCTTGAACTCAAAAATAAATGTTTAGCTTTTCATCTCCTACCCACAAGGAAAGTGTACCAAGGTTGCTTGCTGCTCCTCCACAGTTCATCTAGAGAAGGAGTGACAGGAACCAGACAGGATAGGTGTCTTCTTCCTATTGCTGCAAACACCTTTGGCCCGTTTTCTGAAGCAGACACTTTTTGTCTTGGGGTCATTTCTTTCTCCCTTTCTCCCAGCACGGCAGGGCTTTAGGACTCAGGCTTCTTCCGGCAGTATTGCCATTGCCAGGTACTCTTCTCCCTCACTGGGGAAGGTGAAGCTCCTGGTAGCGGCTCACTCTGTTGTCCCCCTTGTCGCCCAGAACTTCTGAAGAATGTCCTGGTTTTCAGATATCTCTGTCATAACCCAGAGTTGTTTTCTATTTGCCCCACCTTCCAGATTATCTGTCTGCAGTTGGGAAATTCCACTAGCCACTTCCTGCAAACAAACTTTCTGCTTGACACTGAAGAGGGTGCCTGGCAACCTCTCTTTTTGATGTGTGGCTTCGGAGAAACAACCAAGCTGCTTTGGCAGGAGATGCTCTTCCCGGTCCTTGCCCTAGTCTCGGCCCTGCCTGTTCCATGGATCTGTTTCAGTATTGCCTGTTAATTAGAAGTAACAATCATTTCTCCTTTGCTAGAACAGTCGAGTTGACAATTCCTCAAATGTTACCAATACTTACATGGAAAGCAAAACTGAGTCATTATGAATTTGTGATTCAGGTTTTGTTGGTCAGTGCAGAATATTTATTGAGGGACCAATTTATTCAGGAAAAGTCTGGTAGGAAATAATGAATAACAATAATAACAATCAACATATTAGCTCCAAGACCCTAAGCACTGGCGAGTAGAAGAACTGCATACATTAAGGACATAAGATACAACACCTATATGGCAAAAGTCCTCAAATCTTTCTGTTTTGCATTAAAAAAGATTGTATTAATGTATTAACTTACCATAAGTCATTTGCATTTCCAGGTGTAATAGCGAAGGAAGTGATCTTTGATTTAACTACATTTCAATATAAAGAGGAAGAGAAATGCAGTTAAACTTGATATTCATTTCTCACCCAAACTAACCTGTTAAAAATTTTGTATACTAAACAAATATCATTTTAATATACATTTCTCTGACACACTAATCAAAATAAATATACTTTTCTCAATGAAGATAATATAAAGGGGTGACTTTAGAGCTGGGGGTCGGACGACAGCAAGCGCCTGCAGAGGAATCTGCAGAGCATCGCCCAGACAATAGCATAAAAGCGAGCTCTGGAGACTGCTGCAGAAAATGGAACACTGAACCCCATGAACGCCAGGGCAGGGGAATGAGCCATCCGAACAAGCAATTTGGGGGTAAATTCAAACTGCCCTCTTGGAGCTGTTCACATTGTGATGGTTTTATGTTTGCCATGTGTAAAGGAGAACATGTCTGCTTGACTGCTAAGGAATCATGTCTCTCTGCCCACAGGAGGGACCCAGCAGCCCTTCCCGAAGCAGAAAGAATCCACATATGATACAGCACATGAGACAAACTGCATTCCAAAGCACACCTAAGGCAAATCCAGCCAAAATCACAACTCTCTTTTTGATATATAAACTTATGTTTTTATAAACCACGCCTCAGGTTCTGGATACCCCTGACTCCCTGGTTCCTCTGGGCTGATTGGTTAGTCGCTTTCCTACTGTATGTATGAGAAAGCACTTCCACGTCTTCAGTGTCTAACAGTTTGTGTTGAACTCTGAGCTGCCCTCTGACTCCCCATCTACCTGTATACCAGATACCCTTCCGGCCTGTAGTAATCATAGTTGTCAAAGTCACGGATGCAGGCAGGCACTATGCTGAGAATTATCTCACCTACATGTCCCGACAAGGGTGCAAATCACTTTGTTGTTCTCACTGTGGACATAGAATCTGAAGCATTGCTGGATCAACCTGTCAGGAAGTGTTGAAGTCAGGCCCCAGGCCTAAATCTGCCTTATTCTAGAGATGGCAGTCTTAATGACAATGAGAAAAATTTCTACATTCATGTGGACATTTGCAGTGGGTCTGTCTCCTGCCCATGACAGACAGATGTAGGCTAGGTCTTCTTCACTGCATGTATCTTCCAAAATGTGGTGAATTTCTAATTATTCAATACATTTTAAAAGTGTGCTTTCATTTTTCAAAAATATACCACTGTTTTACAAAATGGCAAAGCCAGTCACATCTTAGATGATGCTTAGGAACCTAATAAGCATCTAAGAAGGACACAGGGAATGATCCCAAACCATCTCTGTGTCTTTAACTCATAACAGCCCTTTCTCTAAAACAGGCGTCCAAAAAGGAAAAGGACGGGGCATTCGGAGAGGAAGCTTTCTGGCAGTGTTTACACGACACAAACAGTGAGGGAAATGTGGCGTTGTTGTGAATCCCTTCATCATGTCAGGATCGGAAAGAGATTCAGAAAGAAAGACACTCCAAAGGAAGATGGACTTCCGAGGGATGTGAGTCATCTGGAGGAACAAAGAAGAAAGAGGAACGACTGTCGGATGGACAATGGGCTTTTATTCAGAGCACATGGTGTGTATGGAAGAATACACAGAGGTGGTGGTAGGCTGGGGGCTGGCGAGGGGGTGGATGGGAGACAACAGAGGAAGTGAATGAGGAAGGACACAGATACAGGAGACCTTTGTTCATGAGGGAGAGCAGCAAATGCTCTGCTTTTAGCATCTTGAAAAATGGTGCCTATCTATTAACACTAGTTAAAATAAGCTTTTCTCAGTACTTTCTTCCAAATGACCCAGACAGCTTCAGATGCTTTCTTCCTATAGTCCATTATCCTGGAGAAAATCCAGATCCTTTCTCTGTTAGCAAAAGGTAGCAGAAAGAATGGCTGGTCTCATAAAGGAAAAGACATGAGAAGTGGTTTTTCTAAAGGAGATACCAAAAATTTGTTTGTTTTTTGAACTAGTGTATTACCAGAGTCTCAAGGAGACAGTAGAATAGAACAAAACAAACAAACAAAAACAACCTTGGGGGAGGAGGCACCCTGGGTGTCTCCATGAGGATGAGGCAGCTTGGGTACAGCTTCAGGGCCAGTTACCAATCTTCAAATAAGACTCTGTAGATGGCTTTCCCTCTGCCTGTATCAGAACCTATTCTAATACCAAGTGCCTTAGGAAATGCCGTCTGGCACTCCTGGGCTTCACACTGTCTACACTTACCCTGATGAAATCTCTGACATTTTCCTAAGACTTTTTCCTCCTACTTTGCTGCCAAACATTAATTGATCCCTATTCCCTGACATCTTGAGTTCTCTTTCCAGCTGTGGAGATCAGTTTCTCTTTTTTGTTTTTTTATTTTTATTAAGAATTTTTTAATACAATCTTTTCTCATTTTACATAACTATCCCTGTTCCCACATCCTCCTCTTCTCCCACTCCACCCTTCCCTTCACCCCATCCCTCCATCCATTCCTCAGAAATGGTAAGGCTTCTTGTGGGGACTCAACAAAATCTGACACTTCACTTTGAGGCAAGACTAACCCCCCCCCCATATCTAGGCTGAGCAAGCAAGGTATCTATCTCTCTAAATAGAATGTGCTCCTAGATGCCAATCCAACCACTAGGGATAAATCCTGGTCCCACTGTCAGTGGCCCCACAGACTGCCCAAGCCTCAATGGTCCCCCACATTCAGTGGGTTTAGTTTGGACGTATACAGGTTCCCTACTATCGGTCTAGAGTCAGTGAGCTCTCAATAGCTCTGGTCAGTTGTTTCTGTGGGTATCACCATCACGGTCTTGACCTATTTGTTCATATTATCACTCCTCCCTCTCTTGGGCTGTTCTCTGGTATCTTGGTCCAGTGCTTAGATGCAGATCTCTGTATCTGCTTCTGTCAGTTCCTGGTTGAAGATTCTATGATGACAATCCAGGGAGTCGTCAAACTGATTACAGGGGAAGACCAGTTTAGTTGTCCACTCCATTGTTGCTTAGAGTCTTATCTGGGGCCATCCTTGTGGATTCCTGGGAATTTCCCTAGCTCCATTGCTGGTGGGGTGCAAACCTGTACAGACACTTTGGAAATCTGTGTGGCAGTTTCCCAGAAAATTGGGACTCAATCTGCCTCAGGACCCAGCAATACCACTCTTGGTCATATACCCAAAGGAAGCACACTCATACCACAAGGACATTTGCTCAACTGTGTTCATAGCAATATTATTCGTAATAGCCAGAACCTGGAAACAACCTAGATACCTCTCAACTGAAGAAGGGATAAAGATAATGTGGTACATTTACACAATGGAGTACTACTCAGTGGTTAAAAACAAAATGACATCTTGAAATTTGCATGCAAACTAGAAAAAAACCATCCTGAGTGAGATAACCCAGACCCAGATAGACAAGCATGGTATGTACTCACTCATAAGTGGATACTGGACATAAAGCAAAGGATAGTCAGCCTACAGTCCACAATCCCAGAGAAGCTAGGTAACAACAGGTTCTGGCTATTACAAATAATACTGCTAAGAACCACAAGAGAGACATACATGGATCCCCCTGGGAAGAGGAAACAAACAAGAATTCCTGAGAAAATTAGCAGGGGGTGGAAGGTAGAAGGGGAGGGAGGTGGAGAACATGAGGGAACTGGATGCTCAAGAAGGGGGATGGGCAGTGAGGGAGAGAAAGGAAAGAGATATCTTGACCAAGGAGCCATTAAAAGACTAGCGAGATCACTCATAAGAGATCAACCCTCTTGGTTTTTCTTTTATTTTTTCCTTCCTTTCTTTGATGGAGGAAGGTCATTGGTTAAAAAATAAAGAAACTGCTTGGCCCTCATAGGTTAGAACATAGGTGGGTGGAGTAAACAGAACAGAATGCTGGGAGAAAGAGGAAGTGAGCTAAGACTCGATAGCTCTCCTCTCTGGGGCAGATGTGATGAAGCTCCAACCCAGGATGGACGTAGGCTAGAATCTTCCCGGTAAGCGCACTTTGGGGTGCTACACACATTATTAGAAATGGGCTAGTCTAGGTGTGAGAGTTAGCCGAGAAGAGGCTAGATATAATGGGCCAAGCAGTGTTTAAAAGAATACCGTTTGTGTGTTGTTATTTCGGGGCATAAGCTAGTCAGGTGACCAGGAGCTGGGGCAGCAAAAACACAGCCCGCAGCTCCTACTACATTTCTTTCTCTTCTTCTTCTTCTTCTTCTTCTTCTTCTTCTTCTTCTTCTTCTTCTTCTTCTTCTTCTTCTTCTTCTTTTCCGAGGCAGGGTTTCACTATTGTGGATTCCTGACTGTCCTGGAACTCACTATGTAGACCAGGCTAGCCTCAAACTCACAAATATCTGCTTGCCTTTGCCTCCCAAGTGCCAAGTTCTGGAATTAAAGGTGTACACCACCACTACCCAACATTTTTTTTTAATTTCTAAATGTTATGATTTTTTTTAAAAAATGCTGCAAGATCCTTAGCGGCAGTAGGCAGCAGAAATGCTGTAGGTCCCCAAATAGTGGTAGTGAGCCATGTGTCAGCAGGCAGCGGGCCCTGGGAGCAGCCAGTACCAGGCAGAGATGGCTTCCAGTCCCCGAACAGTGGTTGGTCCCAGGCAGGGAGACACATGGTGAGCGGGCTGGTCCCAGCCAGTCCGACGGTGTGAGTAGGCGGCGGAGGCACGTGGACATACACATTGTACAGAATGGAATTGGATATTTATTACTTATAGGGGGGAAGGAGAAGAGGACAGAGAGAGAGAGAAGGGGGGGTTGGGAAGAAGGGAGAGAGGCAGAAGTGAAGCTGCCTCTCTGAAATGAAGATGGAAAAGAGAGCGAGCTCAGGCCAGAAGCTGAAGATCAGCCTGTCTCAGCGGATGGGGGAGGGAGTGGGTGTGGCTTGTACGAACAAGCATAACACTAAACCTAGTACCCAAAACTCTGTTCTGGCTCTCAGTCTTGAGTTGTGTCCCAGCCTTCCATGTTTTCAATTTCCTTTGTTGAGAAGCACAAAGTGCACTTTTAAAATGTCTTTGCTTCATTTCTTAATTTAGAACCTGTCTTAGGTGACCTCCACTTTTCAGTGCTGACCTGATATGACACAGTCATTTAAAGGCTTGAGGAATGCACTCAGCACATGAGATGGTCACTTGCTATATAACCCTAAACCTTGTACAGCATCGTCTTCAAATTCTCACCTAGCTCCTCTGAGGCTACGTGCCATACTTTCCCTTAAATGCCATTTTTATTTCCACTGCTTTATATGTAACAACCTAGGCCTGGGAAATCTGTTGGAAGTAGGCAAGCAACGACTCTGCTGTCAGAGAGATCTAGTTTGAGAAACTTAAACCCTGATTTCCTCTATTTTTCCCTCTTTTTGTTTGACTCACTGAACATGAGCAAAGTGACTCCCTGTTTCTTTATTTTTAAAATGGGTAGTGAAATTATATAGATTAAAAAAGATAGTTAAGCTACCAGTACAAAGTAAGTGCTCAAACAAACAACAATAATAACAAAATGTGTTTGATGGCCAGGGCAGTGATGGCAGTACTCCACTCAGGAAGGCAATAGGTCCAGGCAGAGTTCCAAGACAGCCAGGGCCACAGGGAAACCCTGTCTTAAAAAACCAAGCAACCAACCAAACAAACAAACAAACAAAAAAGTATTAGACTGAAAAAAAAAAAACCCAGAGATTATAATTTAATCAAAGAGGAGGAAAAAGAAAAAGGGAAATATATTAGGCTTTGTAGACCCATAGAGAACTGCCTTCGGGTGTTGACCTCCCAGCTCAGTAAGGGGAAACAATTTATGTACAAAATTACCCAACAATTAGACACAGATCAGGAGACAAATATGCAAGAGTGCCTGGTGTACAGCAAAAGGCAGCTAATTCAGCCTTAGGAGGGAGGGGAGCCAGGGGAAATTGTCCCTCAGGGAGTCTGTCTTTCCTGCCTACTGTGTAAGGACCACCACTGAAGACCAAGCTAGTCTATGAAGATGATGCTGTGGTTTCATGTTTTACTTACTTAAAATGTTTGTATTTCCTATTACTGTGCATGTAAACATGATATGTTTGATGAGGGATACAGCTTGTGTGCCAGAGTGTGTGTATGTGTGGAGGTCAGAGGACAACTTTGTGGAGCTGGTTTTACCCATCCACCTTCATATGGGTTCCAGGGATTGAATTTAGGTGGCTAGGACTGTGAGGCAAAGGTCTTAGCTCACTGAGCTGCCTCACCAGTCTTGTGTCTTGTTTTATAGAGAATTGCAGGAATTCAGCCACCTTGGGTAGGTCTCAGAGCTTGAACATGAAGATGCATCTGAGGAAATGCCCCCATCTCCCCCCTAGGGCCCACGGATGATACATTTTTGGAGACCTGGTGTGGGATACAGGTGTGGAGCTTTGTCAATACATCTGGACCACTGAAATGGAAATTGGTTCTTGCTCTTATATCCTACTTTATGTATCAATTACATGGAATCCCTCAATACCCATAGTCCTTAGTATTGGAGGCACCAATTGTCACCAGAATCTTTGGTGTGAAATAAATGATGCTCTTGGACAAAGATCCAAAGTTTGCTGTTTATTAGAAGTGGATCGATTCCTAATCCTGGCGATTCCTTCTACTTCAAGCCAAGAACAACAATAATGAAGACGGTGATGACAGCAGAGTTTGCTCTGTGTTTCTAGACTCTTTCAACGACTCATCTCTCACATTTATAAGTACTTTTTTTTCCTAAATAGAAATCTGAAAATACTAGAACTAGCTCTTTAAATATTTTACTCCCTTAAATCCAACACTGTGATAATCCAGTAGCACTTCCTACTGGTAAACATTCCTTCCCTAGAGCTTTGTGCTGTGGATTAGCTCCGTTCTGTTTTATAGTTAGGAAACAGGCACAGACACAACATACTATTGACCTAAGCATTCACAGCACCTTAGGGTAAAGTCTGGGAATCTGGTCCACAGCGCCTATGTTTTTTCAGTCTGCTGCTTAGTCACGCGACATAAAGCATCCTAGGAATCCAATGTTATTAAAAATATTCTGGTAATGCTGATCAATTCCCAGGATGTACCATGTGATGGGCCTTGGGAAGGAAAATAAACAGCCTCTGAATGCAACAGTAGAGGAGTGCTGGCATCGGCCTCTCAGCCTCAGCTTTGAATACCCTGTTTGGAGAACTGGAAACTTGGGTCTGATGACTGTACTGGGTTTGGCTCTCCTTCAGTAATGTCTATGCTATTCGGATATTCTTGTGCAAACTCAATTTCTGAAAGTTATGAAGGGAATTTTGGTTGAGCAAAATGTTCTTATAAAATTTGTCTCCTATTAAGCCATAGACATAACTCCAAGGAATTTCTTACTAGAAAGCAGCACATTGTTCTACTGTGAATCACGGATTTCTTTTCCAGGATCTTAGAACTGACTGCTGTACTCACATGGGAACTAGGGTACTGCTTTACTGTATGTGTAACTGAGATGCCCACTGAACACGTATTCAAGCCCAATTTAATTTAACATTAATTATATAGCATTAGAGAATGATTTGTTGTATGTAAAGGGGACCCAGTGAAATGTGGTTAAGGCAACCTCCAATATAGTAAACTGCAAGTTACATAGAATGTGTGTATATAACACTGAACATAACATATTAGAGTTACATTTATTGTTATTTGCCAAACCCTTCTGGAACACTCTACCTTTTGCCTTCTGGACGACAGGTGCAATAAATTCCAAGAGGGAAGGGAGAAGTCACTGAAGCATCAAGCCTTGTGAGATGGGATTTGTTTCATAGGAAAGTGGAATAGCCATCATATAAGCCCAATTAATTCCCGGATGCTTAAGATCCTGTGATTGAAATGACTACCGTCTAGACAAGTGACACATTCTCATTTGACATTTGCCTTGGACTATATGCTTGTAGTAGGAGTACCTAAAATCTACTTTAAAAAAATAAGTTTTATGTTTAGAATGTGTTATTATTATTCCTTCTTTTTAACATAATTTTCGTAAGAAAAGAAAAATTCTTCGGGAATTGTACAACATATACCCCAATCCCATTTATTTCCCAGTCCTCCTATGTCTGCCCTCCACCCCTATAGCTTCTTCCTCCAAAAAAGAAAGTTAAAAAAAGTTAACAAAATAACAACGAAAACCAAAACATTTCACTCCTCCATCTGTCCAGCCTCTCCATGTCATATTTGTTTGTCTTCGTGGCCTTGGGAGCTACTGTGTGTCACACAGTGTACCCTTTTGCTCAAACAGCTTTACTTGCAAACATTGCAATGTGTTGTTGGTCAGGTTCAAGGCCTCTGGCTTCTGCTACACCGTCAGTACTGGACCCTCACTGAAACTCCTCTCAGATAGCCTGTGGTTGCTGTGAGTCATGGAGGTCCCGTGATTATGGTTCTTTAGGACCAGCCCCCTTAATGCACTCCAGCAGGTCATAGATTGGGCTGATGTTGAGACAAGTAAACTCAAGGCCCTGAATGTGGTCCTGGGTGGTAGATGAGTTGGTCTGTCTGGGCCTCCACTGAGACAGCCCACCTCAGGTGAAGGTCAGGGCCAGCTCTGATTCTCCACCCCCTTGGTGAGGAGTGGAGCCAGCCCTACCAGCCTCCTACTGACCCTTCACAGTGCAGTTTTGTACCCTTGACTGTCACCTGTTTATCCCATCTTGGATCCTGCACTTTATGCCATTATTCTGTTCTCTTTTTCCATGCTCTTCACTTTCTGTTCAGTTGTTTTTAAGATTTTATATCTAAGTGAGGTAGTGTTCTAATATTTATAGATCTGGCCTATTTCACTCAGTAAAATCTTACTCCAGCTTTACACATATTGGAGTATATTGGAACCTTAATGGCAAGAGCTTTAAGATTGAGTAGTAGTCACTTGTACATATCACAATTTCTTTTTCAATACATCCATCAGTGACTACTTATGTTTTTACGTCCCAGTTACGAAATAATACTGCAGTAGTCATGAGGTGGGGCAAGAGGAAGGTGTTGATCTCATCTCCCCGGGGTGGAGGCCACAAGTGGAATTAGCTTTGTGAGGGATCTACGTACCGTTTTCCTCATGCTTCTATCAATCCGACCAACTGTGCTCTTTCTTTGTGCGCTCCCATCCATACTTGCTATCTGACAACTACCACCTCAACAACTGTGAGGTGCCGTTCTGTGATAGCTTTGATTTGGGTGCCCTGATGTTTAAAGATGTTGATGTTGACTCTTTTCTCATCTACTTCTTGGATGATTTATTTCATGACATCTGAGGAATGGATTTTGATGCCAGTTTCTGTCTAACTCTACTTTTTATTGACGGTGGTTTAGAGAGAGGGAAATAAGCGAAAGTACACATTTTCTTCATGAAACTACTTAACATCCAAATAGTGCCTTGCTCAATTCTACACAGAGAACCTTTCCCCCAAACAGAAGTTAGTGCCAGTTTGGGTATTATCACCTTCACTGCTGAAGAAGTTGAAATCTAGATGAAGCCAAGACATTACCCAACATCAAATAGCAAATTAGGAGCAGAGTTTAAAATTAAAACCTACATTTCTAACAACAAAATCCTTTTAGTAATTTTTATTTGAGTTTTTAATCTTACTGCACACTGATCTTTGTGGACTGTAAAGTCATCTCTGTCAGTCTTTCAGCAGCTCGTGCACACAAGAACCTTCTGCTTCACTTTGGAAACGGGGTACTTACAGCAGACTCCCCAGTGTACAGAAATGGATATTTTATGGGTTCAAAAAGTGAACACTAATTTTGTTCCTCTAGAAGCGTGTGACTGACAAATCCTAACATGTTCCATTTCTTTCATTGTGTGGACATGTGAAGCAGCTGCATGTTCTCTGCATTTCATCTCTGCACACTCATGCGACACAAAATCCAGAGTTCTTCATCCTGAAGCTGGAAGGTGCACGATTATCTGAACCATGGCAGGATAGAAGGACCCCCTCACTCAGGATAGGAAGAGCTCCCCTTAACAATAAGCTGCCTCCTCAAATAAAACTGAAACTGAAATCCCCAAATAAGATGTTCCTGGTCTTTGCCTGAGGGAATCATTGAGTCCTTGCTATAGCGTTCTTCTAGAGCCTCCATTCTAAGGTTTTATGCAACACCTTGGCCCATCACCAAATCTACAGGAAGGTTTGAACATGTCTGTCTGTCTGTCTGTCTATCTATTTTTCTATCTATCTATCTATCTATCTATCTATCTATCTATCTATCTATCTATCTATCTATCTATCTACCTACCTACCTACCTACCTACCTATCTATCTATCTATCTATCTATCTATCTATCTATCTATCTATCTATCTATCTATCTATCTATCATCTATCTATATCTATCTATCTATCTATCTATCTATCTATCTATCTATCTATCATCTATTATCTACATGCCCATGTCGAAAGGGAAAGGGCTTTATGCAAGAGGAGCAGTTATGGCCATTGATTGTGGAAATCAGAAAAATGGTTGTTGTTCCTTGTCAGTTCCTCACATGGGCTCATCTGAACAGACACCTGGTTTAGCCTGTTAGGAGACTCAAAGGAATGCAGAGGCAAGTGAGACCTGAGGGGCTTTTGTTGTTGTTGCTGAAAGATAAATACTATTTTAAATTCATGTCCTATGATGTACTCAGAATAGGAACCAATGAATGACTCATTTCTTGTTGGAAAAAGAACAAACTTTTCTAATGATTCTCTTTTATGTGTGTGTGTGTGTATGTATGTGTGTGTGTCTGTCTGTGTCTATGTTTGTATGTCTGGGTGCATACTACCTGGACAATACTTTCCTTTGATTGAAGTATTAAATTATAGCATTTTTTTTTACAAGCTGGAAAGTTCACTTTAAAACTGTTTCACTAATTTGTTTCTTCCTCATTTTCAGTATATAGCTGAAGCCCTAGAAGTACAAGCGAGCTCCCAAACACTGGTTAACAGTGGTTCTGGGGGTCAGAAGACACATCAGAAAAATGGAGGAAGGCTATTTGGAGAATCCCATGCTGGAAAGGGATATACTTTGCTTTAAATATTTGGTCATCAACACAAATACATGAATATGCAGGCATATAACCACACCCAATATATCATAATAATTCTCTATACCTCTCTATTTTGCTTCCTTATCTGTTATTACTTTTTCTTCTATTTGTGTGTGTGTTTTCCTCTCTTTCTTAGTTTTTGTGAACTCTTCAATGCTTTGCTGGAGATTAAATCAGAAGGGCATTTTGGGTTCTGGAATGTGAAACCGCCAGTTTCAGGGCATGCATCCCCTGTTGGAGACAACATCTTCATGAATGACAGACGAAAAAGGAACCTAGTAACCTGTATCCTTATCAAAGCACTTGGTGCTTTCTGCTGTGAGAGCTCCTGCACACCTTCCTCTTCAGACAACTTGAGTCTCCGCATCTTCTACAGCTTTCTCTGATTCCATCAGTGTCTTCCTGTCAGGCATAGCCCAATCCTTGTCTGGGCCTCTTCTCACCTTTCTGAGGGATCAGCTATCAACTTATCAGTAGGTGAAGTGTCAATTTGCGAGAAGCCTTAAGTGGATCTCACTTAGAATGTGGCTTTCAAGTGCAGAAGGAAAGGAAAGACTCCAAACAAAAATGTTTGAAAAGATTTGGAAAAAAAAGATCTGCATAGGTTTTCGTTTTGTTTTGTTTTCTATCTTTGTCTGTGAAAAAGAATTTATGAAATCTTTTTAACTTATCTAAATGGCTAATATTAACCATTAAGGCCATTAAATTTTTTTGTAGATCTTAGTAGCATATACTAAGTACAATTTTCCAACATAAAATTCAAGGTCCAACTGACGCATGTGCACATAGGTACAAGGTATCTCGTTAACAGCATATACACTGTCCTCAGTATTATTAATGATTCTATTGATACTTCCGTCTTCGGGGCTCAGGTGTGTCTGCATGCTGGCTAGATGCCCTCCTATCTGCAAGATACTGTCAATACTCTGCTGCCGGGAGCTGGCTTGTGCTTCTCGGTGCTAATTAGGGCTCTCTTTCAGCTCCCATCATGTGTGGGCTTGGCAGACATCAGCTTGAAGCACCTAGAAGGCACTTCCTTCTCCAGAGTAACTTCAGGGAAACAAGAACTCTGTCACAACTAGCTAGGGCTGGAATTCACTGTCTTTTTTCTGTATTACAACAGAAATGAAGAGTAACTGGCCCAGACAAGTTTCCTGGGCTCCTGGATCGATCTTGCCTTTCTCTTTCACCTCTGTTCAGACTATATCTAAATTTAGCAATGTGATACAACACGACCAAGGCTGTCAGGTGTTCTGTGTCACCGCGGGGATTTCAGGATGTCTAATTGGTCTGCCTTGGCAAATCTGATGCAATCTCCCACGGGTTTGTACTTAGGAATCTGGGTGGGAAGTGAAAGTCCAGCCAAGCCTGCCAAGGCGGCCTCTACCGTGCAAGGGCTTGCTGCTCTATGTGGGGCTGAGACTCAGATTCAGCTCAATTAAAAATGGAAACCTCCCAGAACCAAATGAGTGTTGTGGGAGTCAAAGGGAAACTGAGTCTACTTTGTGACATTTGGGTAAAGTCCCCAAGGTCCCAAAGGTTAGAATGAAGGGCCAATGGTAGAAAACTCCTTTCCCATGTCTGCTGAGCTTTCATTTCTCCAGGCATGTCAACGGCAAGGAGGTAGAGAGAAGACCCACGGCTCATTGCCAGACTGAGTCCCACAAGCCTCTGCCTCATGGTCATCCCCATGGAAGAACTGACTCCAAACTGGATGTGACATTCTCCCTTGCTTATGATTTTAAAAGGAAAAGGAGAATTTGGGGTATCTGGGAAAACTAAGCCTGGTTAGAATATTTGTGCTTACGTTTTAAGAACATATATATGTTTTTGCTAATTTTCATACAAAATTTTTAATTACTTAAATGATGGAGAATGAATTGGGGTTGTTTGATATGCATAAAGCACAACACTATATTTTTCTTATGTCAATTTCTCTGAAAATAAATTCATATTTACTAAAATAAAAAGGTCTAATGCTACAGGGCTGTGTAACGGTCATAATAACCTGTGGGGTAATGACAGAAACTCATTTCCTATTGACTGAGGAAATGGCTCGGTTGTTAAGAGCACCGGTGCTCTGCCAGGGGACCTGGGTTCAAACACCAGAACTCACATGTGGTTAACAACCAACCATAACTCCAGTGTTGAAGACCTAGCATCCTCCCCTGGCTTCTGAGGTCACTGCATGCACATGTTGCCCAGAAATAGATGCATGCAGGCAAATCACCTAGATACATTAAAAAAATCTTAAATACCCAAATTTATTTTAAATGATCATCCCCCTCACACACAAATTATATGACTATCTATCTGTCTGTCTATCTATCTATCATCTATCTATCTATCTATCTATCTATCTATCTATCTATCTATCTACCTACCTATCTTTTTTTATAAGAATAAAATCTTGATACTCACATGTTATTATTCCATTAAAGGGCACACCTGTTTCTAACACACCTTGTTCAGTTTCTAAGATTAAACTTTTTCAAATTATAAATTTATTCATGATAAATAAATCACAAATTGAATTTATTTTCAAAAAATAAATATATACATTATACACAGAATGAAAACAAAGAATACAAATAATACACATAAATTGAAAATACAGGAGTTTCTCCTCTGGTCTCTGGCCTCCTACTACTGCTCGGGTTTTGGACTCTTGTAGAAGTGTGCATGTACTTATTTTCTGTGTACTTTATTATATGCAATCAAACTATAATATATAATCTTATATCTTGGTTTGAAACTTTTTAATTTTTTTCAATAAACATCAAAGAATGTTGAAGTTGAATGTAGGACAGACCACTCCTAGAGGGCAGACACCATCATCTATTGATCACTGCGGTAGGTACTTTATCTAATGTCATGTGAGTACCAAATGTGCGAAAGTCTGGAGGACCCTCCACTCCATTCAGAAAACCCTGGGAGGAGACTTATCTCAGACCTCAGTGCTCACCAGACCCATAGGAGACTGCCTCTGGCCACTCAATGCTGTGCGCCCTCCTCAGGAGTCAGTCTTCAATGAGATTTGTCCCTGGCTGTCAGGATCATTTGAACCACACAGGGACACATACATACCTGACTGTACAGGTCCACAGACTTACTGCTCAATCTTTTCCTAATGCTCAACAGTCAACAAGGTACACCAATTCTCCCTGGGAGCAGAAAATCTGACTTTGGTAAGAACTGGAAATACAGATTTAGTCATCAGTAAAGGATTGGTTTTTTTTTTTTTTTAATAATGTACTAAGATTCTTAGTGGCTTCTTTTAAATTTATATGTGTATAAGCTGAATCAGAAAAATAGCAATTTGCAATAATGTGTAGTTCGGACTCTTCGATGCATTACAGTTTAAGATCTGTACTTTCCAAAATCCTTCCAGCACGCCCACCACAAGGCTTGGTTCTCAATTCTTCATGACTAGGAAGATAACATTATGCACATCACAAATTTTTACAAAATTTATGCACATATACACAATAAACAAGTAATATTCTGCAAGTCTTTAAATTCTAATTTAGCATTAATGCTAATAGAGATTAAAACCAATGCGCATAGTTTTGAGTAGAAGGGGGAAATCTACCTACTTGAGAGACTTCAAAGGTGAGTGTATCTCAGAAATTTTTTTAGCTTGTAATAAAAGACATTTATTGTGCACTGGGCTTGAGACATTAAAATATCATCCTCAGGACCTATGGGTTTTGTAAAACATGCCAACTTTCTGTGGGGAATTCTCTTCATCCCAAAGAACGGAGAGAATAGAACGGAAGCCTTTTATTAGGGCTTACTTTTAACTGTTCTGGAAGTACCAACGAGTCAGGGTGACTGCTGTCCAGCTGGCTGCAGGCAGTTGGTACATAAAACAGAAGAAATTGGCCATAGTGAGCCTCTGTGTGGGAAAGCTCACACACACTGGCCACTGACCATCCCCTCTCCTTTATTTGTGCGTAAACTGTTTACAGAACACTCTGTGGCAGTGTCCGAAAATAGTGACATTCTAATCCCTAGTAATTCTTACTAAATGTAATTGGAGAAACAGATTTCATAAAGTGCCTTCGATCTTATATAAATCTGTGTAAATCACAGGCCTGTTTAAGTGCCATTTGGACAGCAGAGCTATGGCAGAGTGCAGCTTGACTTCCCAGGAGCTTCCTGAAGGCAGCTGCTGACTCCCTGGTGGGACCCCTGCCTTCTCAAGCTGGTCCAGAGAACTAAAAGCAGTCTCATTCCATTGGCTAAGCAAAAATCGGTCCCTGGATTTCAAAGGCATCTGTCTTTCATCAGACAACACAGGGCCATGCTTTTGCCTTGCTTGCAAAGAGTGGATGAATAAGTTGAAACGACTGCTTGCTGTCCTTGGTTGCAAATGGTGTTGTTCACTGAAAACCATGTGTCAGACAGTGTGAATCCACTTGAATGGTGTGCATTTTCCTCCCACAGAAGCGTGTTTAGGGCATATGGGAGTTGATATAGTCGGCACTGGATATAATTTATGTATAGGCTCCTCAGCTGATGGGGTTGATGAAGGATGCCTTAGAGAGCAGGGTGTACATATTCCCCTTTCAACCTGCACTTTCTAAGACAAGAACCGTAGGTTGTATGTGTAGGAAACTTTCAGAACAGGTGAGAAACAGCCTCAAATGAGTGTTCCATATGCGTGATCACAGAATTGGTGGGTATTTTCTTTCCGCTCTTACCAGCATTCTGGGAGAATCAGAGCAAAATGTAGGGATGCTCTGGTTGTTTGAATGAAATACACTTGTCTATTATGATGAAACGCCATGACCAAAGCAGCCTATAGCAAGAAGGGTTTATTTGGGCCTCAGTTGCAGTGGGATAGAGTCCTTCAGCATCATGGTGGGGAAGCATGACATCAGGGAGTCATGTGGAAGAAACGATGGCTGAGGTAACAAGCTAAGGGCTCATATGTTGAACCATAAGTGGGAAAATAGAGAGCAAATTGGAACTAGAGCACACCTTTTAAAACTTCAAAGCCCACTCCCATTGACATACTTCCTCTAGCAAGGTGACACACGTATCTCCTAGACCTTTGTAAACAGTACCACTAACTAGAGCCTGTACAGACTCTGGAGGGCATTTATTCAGGTTACTGTATTCCACTCACCAGGCCTTATATTCTTGGGGTTAAATAATAATGTAAATGTAGTCAGTATAAATTCTAAAGTGCCCATAGTCTTTCAGTCTCGTTACTCTTTAAAAACCCACAGTTCAAAGTCTCTCAATTTCTTAATTGTAATCTCCTGTAAAGTAAAAAAGCAAATTAAATATTTTCAATATATAATGGCACAGAATATACGTTAGTATTAGAAATGGAGGGACACAGTCATAGTGAGGAAATACTGGACCAAAACAAGATTGAAAGCCAACAGGGAAAACACCAAATTCTTCAGCTCCATGTTTGCCACATAGGGGCTTAGATGGCTCTGTCCCTTCAGTTTTACTTTCTGAAAGATATCACTTCTAGTCTGGTTCAATTACCTATGTGTGCCTCCCTTGGCAGATATCCTATAGTTTTGTTTTTTTTTTTGTGTGTGTGTGTATGTGTGTTTTAAACTCTTTACTCTTTGTGGGTCTACCACTCAGCTCCCAATTAATCACACAGAGACTTATTCTTACTTATGAATGCCTGGCCTTAGGCTGACTTGTTTTTAGCCAGCTTTTCTTAATTTAAATTATCCCATTTACCTTCCATATCTGGACTTTTATCTCTCTCTATTTCTATATATCTTTTCTTTCCTTCTTGTTCTGTGTATGGCTTTTGGCTGGGTGGTTGATCCCTGACATCCTCGTCCTTTTCTTGCTGCTCTCTCTTCTCTTCTCTATTTATTTTCCCTGCCTGCCAGACCCACCTTCTCCTCTCTTGCTTACCTATTGGCCATTCAGCTCTTTATTAGACCAATCCGGTGTTTTAGGCAGGCAAAGCAACACAGTTTCACAGAGTTAAACAAATGCAACATAAAAGAATGCAACACTTCTTTGCATCATTAAACAAATATTCCACAGCGTACAATGTAACACATCTTTAACTAATATTCCACAACAATATCCCATGACTTTGACATCTCCAACATTTTAGGATCTTCAATACAACCCAGGCTTCACTTCTACAGATTTACCCAATGACCTCTTGGTGCCTCCATGCAGGGACTCCTAGCCACATAGCTGACCTCAGTGGCTCTCTGAAACTATAGAGAAATTTTTATTCTACTATCTCTTCACTTATGTATCCGTCATGACTTTAATCTAAAACCAGCACCATGCGGATCACTGCCAAGTTTGGCTTCCAGTTTGAGACGGACTCTTGTCCCCTTGAATGATAGCTGCAGTTGTTATTATTTGCTGTTGCTTTCTGGGAGCAGGAAGTTCTTTGGGCCTTTCCAGTTCACAAGTTAGAAGCTTAGCAGGTTGGGGTCTTGCCTTGAGAGTACCTCCCATCCCCGTTTATTCTAAGCAGACCAAGCTTCTCCTTAATCTCCTTATCATTTTCAGCACAAACTTGGTTTCAACATCATTTCTTGGTGCTCTTTGTCTCTTCTAACTGTACAATTTGTGTTTCTTTTGTCCTACTTCTTCTTTATCTTTGTAGACCGGCACAATAGTGATTGCTAATAAACATATAACAGAGTAAAGGTTATGGTGTCATGAAATGTCCTCTATCAAAGAAATTAGTCTATTACTTTAAAATTTAACATCAGGCAAATTCTTAGAACACGAGAAGAAAGCAGCCATATATATTTTTTCTTTTTTGCTAAAAGTATCGCAGAAATTTTCTCTAGTCCAGTTGCAAATATTGTGCCCCTCTGAAACTTCTTGAGTTGTGCCTCCGCAGTCCACATTACTGTTAGTACTACTGCCTTTAAAACTCCTACTATGATGTTCTATTAAGTCCTGTTTACAGTGTCCAAATGCTTGTCAAGGTCAAAGTCCCAAATTCTTGCAAAAATAGTACAGTCAGGCCTGTCAAAACAATAGCTCCACTCTTGGTACCAAATTCTGTATTAGTTCCTTTTCTATTGCTGTGACAAAAATGTCATGACCAAAACAACTTATAGAAGGAGTGGTTTATTTATCTTATGGTTCTAGAGGGACAATAGAGTTCTTTATGACAGGGAAATGTGGTAATGTGGTAGGAAGCAGAAGACTCAGGGGGTGAAGCAAATGATATAGCTCATATCACAAATGGCATGCAGAAAGCAAAGTGAGCAAGCTCGAATCACTACAAACCTTGAAGTTTTCAGCATCTTCCCTTAGTGACATACTTCCCCCAGCATGGCCATACCTCTTAACCTTCCCCCAACAGAGTTACCAACTAGGGAGCAAATATGAAAATGCCTGAGGTTATGGGGTCTGTCTCATTCTATTGCAAATGGAAGCTGTCTTAGTCAGAGTTCTGTAAAGAAAGAGAACTGATAGAATGAGTGCATTTATACTAAAGCAAATTTAATAGGGTGGGTTGAAGGCTGTGGTCTGGGTAGTCCAACAATGGCTGTCTCCTGATGGAAAGGCCAAGAATCTAGTAGATGTTCAGTTCATGAGTCTGGATGCCTCCGCAGTCCCAAACAGGTGCTTGGATACCTAGAGAGCTGCTCATCTTCAGTCTACCTTGGAATCCTGAAGAAGCAGACTCTAATACCAGTGAAAGAATGCCTCAGCAACAGGAGAGATGAACTTGCCAACAAGAGTGAAGAAGGCAGGAATAAAAGATCTGGTAGCCTCTCACCAGAAGATGTGGACTGGATTTAGAGTGGGTCTCCTACCTCAAGCAATCCATCCAATCAAGAAACTTCTGCACAGGTGTGCCCAGCTGCTTGCATTTTCGTTGACTCCATAGGTAGTCAAGATTAGCCATCACAGACAGTTTTAAATGAATTGCTACCTAGACAGATCCACGTCATGCTTCAAAAACTGACGTCGATCTTGCCTTTTGTCTTCACTTATGCTATCGCTGTACCACCTGGGCCTTCAAGACCTAACACCTAAATGATGTCTGTAGTCTCTAGCTTAGTCTTCTAGTTTGAATCTTGCCTCCATTAATCTATATCTCCAGACCATTGTCAAATCATGATTCCCATATCATCTGCATCAATGATATTAGAACCTATCTATCTGTACATGTTTGGAATTTTCCATCACGTATAGAATAAAGTTCATGTAAGCCTTTCTCAGTATCACTTCTGCCTGCTGCTCTAGCAATAAGATTCTTTTCACCTACAACCTTCTCCAAGCATCCATAAGGGAAGAGAAGCTTTAAAGCACTCTATAGGGCTCCTAGTTCCTCAGGCCCAGATCTCACGGTGTTTATATTGTAACATAGTAACTACTACCTAGTCTCAGTGTTTTTCTCCTGACAAAAATCTAGATATGCTGGGATTAAGAGACAGGTGAGAGAGGATTAGATCAAGAGGACTTCAACTTTGTGAATGGGAATAGTGCTTCAATATAAGGGCTCCAGGGACCTTGTCCAGTGCCCACTGTACAAGAAAGCAAGAAGGCACAGTCTACAGGACACAAAACTGGCTCTTGCCAGACACAAAATCTGCTAGCGCCTTGATTTCTGAATTCCCAATCTTCAGAATTTGAAGCAATAAACTTGCATTGTTTTGTTGTAGAAACACAATGAACTGAGACAGTTAACCTACATGTCTTCTACGCTGTGAAATGTTCCAGCATCACATAGGCGCTCGCTCACTTGTTCATTGTTGTTTCCCCACTCAAAAATATCTGACATGTGTTTGATGTTTAACAAATGTCTGATAGACTGTGTGATGTTGAACAGGCAAAACAAAGCTTGAGAAGAATTTGTGAGTGTGTGTGTGTGTGTGTGAGAGAGAGAGAGAGAGAGGTATGTATGCATGTATTCCTATCAGTATATGCACATACATGCCTTTCACATGTGTTTAGAGGCCAGAGGTCAATGTTAGGTGCCTTTCTAATAGCTCTTTGCCTTATTTTTTAAGATAGGAATTTGCACTGAACCTGGAACTCCCTCATTGGCTATACTGGCTAGCCAATAAGCTCCAGGAATCTGCCCATTACTGCCCCTCCAGTTCTCATGTTACATATACACACTAATGCCTTGATTTACAAGGGCTCTGGGGATCTGAACTCAGGTCCTAATGCTTGAACTGTGAGCGTTTTACCATCTGAACCATCCCTCCTGCCTCAGTATTTATTTTTATATCAAGTTTGTATGGCTCATAACAAGTTTAACATAAGGTTTATAGTAGATTTGTTTAAGAATTATAAGAAGCATATAATTTATAAGTGTAATAATTAAAAAAATAGTTTCCAGAGAAGAAAGAAATCATGGAGAGCATCACATTCAACATTTCCCCTTAAAAGTAGGGAAATGAAGCCCAGGTCATTTGCCAACTTTCCCTCATCTCCCAGCAAAGATACCAGCTTAACTTTTGAACAGATCCATATGCACAATACAAACTTGGTGTGTAAAACATGGAATTTAATATTTGTATTCAAATAAAGAATCAACATCGCCATTCTTTCCTTAATGGAGCAGTTAGCCATATATGTGAACACATTAAAGGGTAGTACAAAGTGCCTACTACCACAAAGCGCTCCTTGGTCTACATGTGACACTAGGGAAGGCACTCAGAGAAACTGCATCGTGCATCATAGTCCTCCAGCTGACACTGAAGAGGAAGAAGGAAACAGACACAACGCTAGCGGGAAGAAACATTTGACTGCAATATGAAAGGACACCACGAGTCAATTCATTCGTCTTTTCCATCTGATGTACAGCTGGTACCAAAAAACCTACGCATCCTAAAGCAATGTTTGCTTCTGATGTCCAAAGTGACTCACACCATAAGCTTTTGTGGCACTGGCTCATACTTCTTTATCCTGAGGACATAGTCACAGAGCAAAGGCAATTCAACAGTCGTCCCCCACCCCACCCCTGCTTCCCACCCCCCACCCCAGCACAGTGGATAAGCCATGTCATGTGAGTGCCAGGAACTCGTGCATGGCTAACAAGTGTGTGTAAGTAAGAGACAGGGGTCATATCCTATAATGTCAAGGACCTAGGGCAGGGTGCCTCTATGTTCTCTATTAACAGCACTAAACTGGAGCAAATTCAGACAAATGAACCACCGGGCTTCCCATCACAAAGTGCTGTTATCTGGTATTTTATGAGGTAATAGTCCACTGAGGTCCCGCATACTGGCTTCTTACATCCTTGCAGCACCGCCTGTGGGATCAGCCAGGGTATAAAGGTCTGAGAGAAAAGGCCAAGAAATGGCACTTTTGCAGTCCTGGACTGTTTTCTTAAATCCACTAATTACCTACTGGGTAACTTTGGGAAAACACAACCTGTTAATGGTTAGCCATTTCAGTTTCTCTACCCATAAAATAAGCCATAAATTATCTACACATTCGCAAAGGTTCTCTAGGAATAAATGTTCAAATGAAAGCTATGGTAAAACTATGCCATGGTTTTACATCGTTGCAAAGTAGTTTTGACCTTCAGGTAAAGTTAATATGATGTCAGACTCAGTTTTTGAGGTCGTAGTGCTTCTCCTTTGAGCTGCTCAAAATGATGATTTTGTACATGTACACCTAGGCCGCTGTCTTGAGGGAATGAACTGTATGTAACATGGTCTTGTCACATGAAAAGATTTCTTTGAGAAAACAAGGTCATCGGCCTCCAGCGTCTTCCCCTGAGCTTCCACGTGGTCTGTGATGGGAATAGAGCCCATCTTGGGAGACGATAGGGACCCTCACTTCTTGTCTGCTTAGAAACTGACACGTGGAATTTCATGCCTCTCAGTGCCAAGTTTATTCCGTTGGAGACTTTCATGCTCTTAGAACTTCTGGGAATTTGCTTTAAGGATGGATCAAGAACTTCAAAGGCCCTGAGGTAAATTTGGTTTAAATAATCTATTTTTTTCCTTTGGTTTTCGAAATAGGGTTTCTCTGTAGCTTTGGTGCCTGTCCCAGAACTAGCTCTTGTAGACCAGGCTGGCCTCGAACTCCCAGAGTTCCACCTGCCTCTGCCTCCCTAATGCTGGGATTAAAGGCGTGCGCCACCACCGCCCGGCTTAAATAATCTATTTTTAATTAGGTGTGGTGGCTTATGCCTACAACTGTAGTATTTGGGAGGCTGAAGCAGGAGGATTGCTGTGAGTTCAAGGCCAGCCTGAGCTGCAGAAACACTGACTGCAAATAAAACAACAAAAGGAAATATTTTCTCTCTTTTTTGAAGATTTATTATTTTCTAAATTGTGAGGGCTATGGAGATATGTACACATGAGCGCAGATGACTCTAGGGGCTGGCAGCTTTTCGTCCCCTGGAGCTGGAGTCACATGCAGTTGTGTGACACCCATCATGGTTGCTTGGAACTAAACATAGTCCCTCGGCAAGAGCAGTACACACTCTTATGCTGAGCCATCTCTGAAGCCCCACAGCTATTTTCTTGATTTTGGATTATAAGCAACTTGGAAGTTCATGAAGACATTCACTCAAAGAGAACTGATTGGTCAACATTATAATACTGTCTCCAAGAGCAGTGTGCACTGCCATGGGGCTGGGGTCAACCTCCTACACAGCAGGCTTTGTGCTTCAGAAAGCAAGAAGGGCTCGTTAACCTTCTGGTCTGGCATGGAAACAAACTGGGTTGAGCTGGCCTGGGAGGACTTGGCCATCCCAAACTACCAGACAGAGTGCAGTGGAACTGAGGGCTTTGCTGACTTCACCTCCTGAGTTCTAGGTTGAAAATGCATCACAGGAAATAGGAGACTAGTAGAACTTCCTGGCGGGGGTTGAAGGGGTAGAAGGTGGATGGTTCCTTGGCATTTTTCTCTCCCACAGTGAGGTGCTTCTTCACCTCAAGAACCATGAAGACAGGTCAGTGCCTTCTAGTCAGGAGCCATATCTTTCTCATTTACCACTCTCTCCTCAGAACCTGTTGCTACCTTGGCCATAACTGATGCTCAAAAATTGTTTGTTGAACAAAGAAATACCATCAAAAACTCCACTTTCTTACCCCCTTTTGTTGTCTAATATTTTAAAAAAATCAATATGCCACTTGCAAAAGTTTCAGAAAAATGTCTCCATCCTAAAGTTCCCCGAAATCCAAATGAACAGAACATTTCCATTTTAATTTTTAAATATTGGAAGAATGGAGTGACCACAGTTTATCTTTTCCCTGCTATTCTCCTCGGGGCCTGTGTTGCTCATTTAGATGCAATTTGCTGTATGTTTGGGTCAGTGGCTTGAGTTAGAAGGTTCTTACAGTAACTGGGCACTGTTGAAATCCCAGAACTTATGCCAGCATTAGCCCAGGGTCTTTGTGAATTGTTGGGCCAGCGATGTTCCAGGCAGCAGCCCACTTTGGACACAGGGCCTCTGCCTAACATGGAAAGAGTTTGTAACTCCTGAGAAAGCCAGAAGGCCAGTCCTGATGACTAGAGAGACTGTGAACCAGAAAACTTCCGCCTTGGTATTTGAAAACCACACAGTATTTTACGACATTCCTGGCTATTAACTGCTGGGAAGGGCACTACCTTATTGCTTTTTGCAGAATGGAACCAATCTTTCCCCTCAGAGGCCCTGTGTTGCTTTGATTCAGTTCAAAGGACAAGGGGAGTGATGACTAAGGGGCTTGGGAACCAGACGGAGGAATCTCACAGACATACTCAAGGGCTGGGGGGTGGGGGGGGGTGCTGTTGTTTGTTTTTTTTTTAACTGACGCATCATTTTGATAAACAGTTCCTATAGTCTGCGCACTTATCAGATTCCTCACCCAAATATTTGCTATTTATAAAATAATCAAGGAAACAGACTTGTGTTTATTATTTCTAAATCAGCAGCAATTTGATGAATTAAAACAGTCTTACTTTTTCCTTTCCTCTCCTCTACTAGACTCTTGTAAAAGTGCCAAGATTATACACCCAACTCTCTCTTTAAACAGTCAAAACAAAAAAATACGCGTGACCTCTATGACCCGTGCATTGCCTGCCTCTGCACAGGGTACAGTTTGGGCCAACAGCCAGGCCCCAGAAGCACTAGAGGTCGGTGTTTGGAACCGATTGAGTTGGACCGGATGAGGTACATGTCTGTTTCCGGTTCACAGAGGCCTCCACGTCACTACACGGTTTGGACGTCTGACTGGCTTCCTGGCTTTGAGAGCCTCTTTCTCTAAACACTAGGGGACCAACTCTGGAGAGGAAAGAAAAGACAGCACGCAAGAGTCTGTTTCCCTCACAGCCTCTCTCAGGATGACTCCTCCTGGTGAGATTTACACAGAATGATGGGGACAGCATTCTGGGAGGGGGACCATGCGTCAGCCTCTCAGGATGCAAGGTCCCTCTTGGCAGCATTAGCTTCCAGGAAGCCTATCTTCATGACCCAGTGCTTCAAATTCAGAAAATCCCTCTAAGACTCTCTTACCTCCACCCTGTACCAAATGGAGCCATTCATATTCACACACGTGAAACAAAAGCTTTGTTAGGCTAACACAACCAAACTCCTTTCTAAAAGAGACAAACTTGCTAGGTCATCATGAGAAGGGAATTCAAGAATTGCACTGAATCATTGTGTTTAAAAACAAACACAGCAGCCTTCCAGGCCTGCTGGAACTGAGAGTTGCCACAACGCACACCAGACTTATTGGCACACTTATGCCTCTGAAGGCAGCCTCTTTTTGAATGCTCTTGACCTGGTCCTTCCTTTCATGACTATGTTACTAAAAGTAACAGTAAGCTCTTGTACTGACTGTTCCCCTTCCTTTATAATATGTTAAGCCACCTTAAAAACAGTTTCCTGCTCTGCCATTGTAATTCTGGTTGTTTTACCTTCTCACTGCAAGAAAGTCTATTGGCATGATGATACTGCGTCAAGCATTCCATAGAAAATGGTGGGAGGTACAGTCATGAATATAGACATGATTGTTGAAAACAGACACTTGTGGGAAACGCTGAACTGTAAGAATGCTGTCCACTGAAAACGCTGCACTGTAAGAATGCTGTCCACTGAAAACGCTGCACTGTAAGAACGCTGTGCACTGAAAACGCTGCACTGTAAGAACGCTGTGCACTGAAAACACAGCACTGTAAGAATGCTGTGCACTGAAAATGCTGTCCACTGAAAACGCAGCACTGTGAGATTCTGTCCACTGAAAACGCCACACTGTAAGACACTGTGTACTAAAAACGCTGCACTGTAAGACGCTGTCCACTGAAAACACTGCACTGTAAGACGCTGTCCAGTGAAAACACTGCACTGTAAGAATGCTATCCATTTAAAAGCTGAACTGTTAAAAAAAAACACACTATTTGATGATGAAGCTTACATTCCCTTTTATAAAAATTTCATATTAAAAAAAAAAGTTACCGAAATGTCAGTAAATGATGGCACAATTTGAAGACAGAGCCTAGAGGTAGGAGCATTTTCTACTCGCAAAAATCCAAGCAACCAGAACAGAACAGTGGTAGTAAGGTGGTTTTGAACTCCAGTCTGACTCAAAACTAGAGTTATGGCAAACATGGGAAGGGAAATAGTTGTGCTGTTTTCTTTTAAAGCCCTGGGAAATAGTCAGGGAAGCTAGCTCCTTAGGAATATACCCAAGGGTAGCTCAGGCTTCTTGAAATGCTTTGCTTTACTGTTTGCAATGCCACATGCTTCCTTCTAGGATGCTGTCGACGAATCCCATTTATGCCTTTCTTTGCTCAGCTGGATTTTTTTTCCAACATATGCAAAAACCCCAACATGTAACCATTGCTAACTGGCATCTTAGGAGTCGCTTCAAATTTAAAACTTACAGTATTTACCTTGGTTCTACTTCTATACGTTTTATGGTAATGTGAGATCACTCCCTTTATATCAACATGATACCAAGTATAATTTATATAATTCGAGATGGACAGTGTCTAAATTTACCGCCTAAATCAAATAGTTTCTTCATATAGTACTTTAGCTAAGCAGAACTCACCACATCTGTATACGTGATAGAGAAACAGTGAGGACTGTCTTCATTCTACAGAGTGGTGTGCAAATCCACAATGTTTACCACCTTGCCTTTTCCTCTATACTTAGTCGATGGAAGGAGGATTGTGAAAAACAACATAAGATCAAACAGAGTGGATCTGCATTTGGCTTAGACTCTGGGTGAGTTACAGAGCTCATCAGTGCTCACGGCCCTTTCCCATCAATGCGCAACGAGAAGCTTGGTTAGGAGCTGGGAGGAGGATTCAGGCAAACCGTCTAGATTAGATGACAGAATCTAGAGATTCTTCCCCAAAGACGGCAGGCATGACAAAGGCGACGTGATGGATGGCGCTGGAGTCTCAACTAAACCTCTCCACTTTTTTGCCCTGGTAAGGGTTCTTCTGTCTTCATGCTTGAAGTCTCTTATCAGTGTAGATGAACGGTCTGTGTAATGCGCAAACTCCCAGCATATGTAATTAGATTAACTGAACTATGCATTGTGGCAGCATCATGCCAAAGAATTAAGTATAAATAAAGTAACCGAATTCAAGCTCAAGGAATTAAAATCTCAAAGAAGTTCAGTAGCACAACTTCCATGAAGAGTAAACATTTATATGTCTTTAATCTCAGACTTTAGCATCGTTTCTCTCAGAAGCGTATTTAAACATTCATTTCCCAGATGTAACAGTTTGAGTAAACCCTCCAGTTGACTCAATCTCTACAAAGCTGATTCTGGTCATTCCAGCTTGACACGATTCAGCAATTTCTGAAATTCATGTTCTAGTCATTCATGTAAATGAATAGTGTCATTTGGGTATTTGATGTGATCTTTTTAAGTGGGTCCTTTGAGAAACTGCTTCTGGGTATCAATAGTAAAATGAAAACACTGGCTAACATAATAAAAGCAGGAAAATTAATTTCAGGGCGTTTAGACCCTCTCCCACTTCCTGGGCTCATGGGGCTTCAGAAGTTCAGAATTATTCTCTGATGTCACTGTTCTCTGAAAGCTGATCCATTCAAATCCATATGGTGGACATCTTTGAGTCACATACTGCTTGCATTTTTCAGTGCCTCGGAAGTGGAATTTCTCTCTTTTTGTCGTCAAAACTGAACTCTAACTGTTTTACCCACCTGTAGTTTTCTCGGAGGAACATAACTTTTCAGTTCAATTCATAATTCCCTTATATTCTCGAAAGTCCGATTATCCTGCCTGAGTCCAAGCCGTAGTTGTTTGTCACTGTTTCTCAGCTGGGAGAAGAAGGCTTTCTCTTCTGTGTGACTCATCATGAAAATGCTAAACACATACAAGGGAAGGCGCTCTGCTTGCCCCAACTCTCGACTGCAGACTGTAACTCTATCTGTGCAGTAATAAGTCTGGATGCCACCAAAATGCCCAAAGCCAAAACCTTTCGGCCAAGAAGGACACTTCCTTCCTGTAAAACAAGAAATGCTACGCAGAAGAAGGCGCGTGTGGCCCCAGCTGGACTGTGCCTTGGATAGAGGCCTTTGAACCACACACACCTTACAAGACACACGTATATAGGATCACCAACAGCGAAGTTTGACATTCAAATCCTCTCACCAGAGCCAAGCTGATGTCCTGACCTCAGGAAGCTAATGACTTGCCCCGAGATGCTCTTCCACAAGGGAACTGCAATGTGAGGACACGATGGGAAAGTGTCCTTTGTAACTTGTAAACAGAAGTCTTAAGAGACACCAAACCCCTGGCTTGTGGAGACTTCATATTGGGCATCTAACCTTCAAAAATCTAAATTTCTGTTGTCTAAGTCGTGTAGTCTATGGTACTTCATTACAGCAGACCCAGCAAACTAATATACTGCCAGCCTACTTCCTATTGCTGGGATAAAAATCATGATCTAAAGCAATGGGAAGGGAAAAGAGAATTTTGGCTTACATGTCTCAACCACAGTTCACCCCTGAGGGAAGCCAAGGTAGGAAGTCAAGCGGGTGTGATCCTGGAGGCAGGAACTGAAGCAGAGACCGTGGGGTAGTGCTGCTTTCTGCCTTGTTCCCAATGGAGTGAGCAGCCTGATGTCTTATGCCACCCAACACCAGCTGCCCAAGAGTGGCAGCACCCACAGCGGTGTGGCGAACTATCGCCGCCATTACAAGATGGCGCCGAGAGCCTGATGAACAAGTGTGTTTTGGCGTGTTAGACCAACGTCTCTACCGCCTGATCTTGCTCCTGATCTGCCCAGCAACAGCTGCTTCCAATCCCATGCGGCCACGTCTCTTTCGTTCTGAACACGCCCATTCTCCCTGTATATATTCAGCCGCTTTCCGCCACTCGGGGCCCCCTACTTCCACCAGTCAACTGTAACCGAGTGCACTTCAATAAAGCGCGATAGAGAAGGATCCTGTGTCGGTGGTCTTCAATTCATCGCTGGTCGAGTCTTGGCGGGCCACACAGCGGAGTGTATCATTCCACATGAATCATTAAGATAATGCCCCTGCATCCTACAGTCTTATCTACAACCAGTATGATGGGGTCAGTTTCTCAGCTGAGGTTCTCTCTTCCTAGATAGCTATAATTGTGTGACGCTAATGCAAAAACAAACCAGCACATATTCTATCCAACAAATTACTATACAATCCATTATTTTACATTTCAGATGCTCTGAAAATGAATTCTCCTTCTTCCCTCTGTTCATAAATCCCAGCAGAGTGTCTTGTGTCAATCGGTGTTTGTTGACCGAGTAGTTGAAAGAAGTAGTTTCCTGAGTTTTCAGATTGCTGTCTCCCTTATCTTCCTATGTGTGCCACCCTGATACCAAATGCTTTGAACATTTTTCTCTGTCCAAGATCTAAGTCTAAAAATGTTAAGTTTAATCTCCAGGTTTCAGAGACATCAGCCATATCTGGGACATCCTCTGAGACTTACACAGAAGTTGGACCCTGGGGTTGATATATATATATACACACAGGAGTTGAACCAAGGTTTTGTATTATGGCTCTGTTCCAGGACAACAGACACACAGTTACAGGAACTTCACTGACACTGTATGATATCACGTCCCTTCACTCCATCTGAGCTAGCTGCCTGACCTCCAGAAGTCCGAAGCTGCTCCTAGCACAATGTCTTTGGATGTCCGGGGATCAGAACAAGAGAGGAGGGAGGAAACGCATTTATTGATCAGGTGACTGTCAAGGGTGGGAGGTCAGCTCTGTGGGGGTGTGGAAGCTGTCTCAGGTCATTGTAATTACCACTATAAACCCACTTATGCCCTGGTTTCTCTTTCCTTGACTTCATGTGTGCTTACTCCCCGCCTAGCTCTGCCATTCTTGCTTAAGAAACACTATGTTGAAACAGAACGATGTTTTATGTGAGCAAGGGTGTGGGGTGAGTCCTCTCATAAAAGGATAGACTTGCCTAATGCAAAGATACCAGGGACAATCTGCGTTCAGATCCGTTTCATTTCGTGTGTTTTAAAAAGAAATTCGGCTTAAATAGCAATAAAGCAACCACTGATTCTTCCCACAACCATTTCAAGGCTTCCGTAGTCTCAGCTACCCTGGAGTGCTTCAGACAACTTTGCTCTTCCTCCAAAATAAGTATCTTACAGCACATTATACACTCAGAAAGAAGACATGCTGTAAGTGGGAGTTTAAGAACAAGAGTCGCTCTTCAACTTGAGGTGGCTTCCATAAACTCCCAGGCTTGCTTTCTCAAGAGGATCCATAGTAAATGCTAGCTGTGTAGAAGATACCATGTGAATGCCCTGAGAACCATAGCGGACAAAAATCTTAAAAATGTCTCACCTCTGAGGAGTTTATAATAAAGACAAAGATAAAACATTCAATCATGATTGCTACCAATCAGATGGAGTTTTCCCCAGCCCCAGAGGTTCATGTCCTGGGAATTTGGTTCCCAGTGTGGTGATGTACAGAGACCTAAACCTGTAAAATATAGAGCATACTAGTGGGTAAGAGGCCCCTGAAGATGCTTCTCTCGGGTGGGACAAATACAGTCTCTATAGGCTCCAGTTAGTTCTTACCAGAGTGGATTACAAACAGAGCAAGAGTAACTCAGCCTCAGGCTCTGGCTTCCTGTCAAGCCATATGATCTCCATCCGTGTTTGCAGCATTATGACGCCGCCTGCCATGCATTTCTCCCATGTTAAACAGAAACCAGTGCCATGGTTTTGGACCTAAAGAACTCTGAGGCAAATAGACCTCCTTTCTTCACAAATGAACCCAGCCTCTGGTATTTTGTTAGGACAATGGAAAATGGATCAGAATAATGAGAACACTTTTAAATAATCTGAATGAAAATGTTTAGTAATGCATCTGAATAAGCAGGGATGGTTACTATCACAGATTGTCCATGGTTAATCCTTAAGTGAATTCTCAAAGCAGAAAGTCGTTAGACCTTGAGTGGGGCAAGCTTGGGAAGGCATCTTTAAGAACTTGTGGAGTGTATGTAGGCAGAGAGGGAAGCAAAACAAACCCACCAGGTTCCTTCCTGAGTGTGAGGTGGGTCAGGTTTGAGTTCGGCTCCACACAGATGGTTCAAAGTAGGCTCCTTCTGCTCCGAGTGTGGCTTCTCAAAGAACACAGTCTTGTTTAAAAATCATAAGCTCTTCCGTGTGATGAGCAATAGATGAGACCCCTCAGACATTAGTAGTTTGGACAATAGATACTATAGTGTGTATTGATTTGCACTTTATTCTATACTCTGTTCCTCCAGTTCTCCAGTTCAAAGTAAACGCCTGCCCCAGGTGTGGCAGCTCATGGCTGTAATCCCAGAACTCCAGTGGCTGAGGCAGGGGGCTTGGTGTAAATTTCAGGTGAGCATGGGCTGCATATTGAGTTCTAGGCCAATCTATATGACAGAACCTACTGCAAAATAAAATATGTAAGTGACATAGGATACGAATTCGGTCTTGTCCCATTTTTGGACCTGCAGTGTCTCTATATTGCACAGTAATCTCCTCGTATATATTTTTGGATGACCTGAAAGGAATAACTTGAAAATTGAAAACTGATATTGCAAGCACCAGGCTAAGTTCTGATACGTAAGATGGCTAGGGGTTGGAAAGTTGTCCCTGCGACTTCCAGCTACCAGAACTTGTACTTGATGACCATTGAGAAAGCAGTGAGGGAAATGTCTGGTTTTCCCTGTTTCCTTTCTTATCTACCACTCCCTGCTAACTCCTGGTCATCCCTCTGCCTTCTGTGCCCCTCTTCCTATCAGTAGTCAAAGTACAACCCACAAACAGATCTTGGAGAGGAAATGAATGTTTTTCCATGTAGACCTCCTAACTCCTATGGACAGAGGTTTTCTCTGTTAATTCCCCATGCTTTACCCCACCTCAATTCCCTATTTTTAAGCCTGGGAACAGTGAGTTAAACAAAGTTCAAAGTTTTCCAAGTGAAACATTCAAAACTGTCATGTTTTCCATGACACCAGGTCAAGTGGTAATGGATTTCTGATGTGAAATCTCTTGGATTTATTCAAAAGTCCTCAGCAGGGCCACCAGAGACAGGCTTACATTGACTGATTTTTTTTTTGTCCCACTAAAATCTTGTATGTTAAGATAGACTTGTTTTAAGAACAGGGACCAAGTTTTACATCACTAGCATTAAGAGGCAAGATCAACCATCAACATTTTTTTTATTTTTATTTTTTTATTGAAAAAAAAATTTTCCGCCTCCTCCCCGCCTCCCATTTCCCTCCCCCTCCTCCCGCCCCTTTCCCCCTCCCCCAACTCCTCTTCTCCTCCCTCTCCAGCCCCAAGAGCAGTCAGGGTTCCCTGCCCTGTGGAAAGTCCAAGGTCCTCCCCACTCCATCCAGGTCTAGGAAGGTGAACATCCAAACTGTCTAGGCTCCCACAAAGCCAGAACATGAAGTAGGATCAAAACCCCGTGCCATTGTCCTTGGCCTCTCATCAGCTCTCATTGTTCGCCATGTTCAGTGAGACCAGGTGCCAGGGCAATGTCCCCAGTTATTTCCTTGGGCAGCTGAGGAGAGGGAACCTGAAATAACCCTATCCTATAGACATACTGATGAATATCTTGCATATCACTATAGAACATTCATCTAGCAATGGATGGAGATAGAGACAGAGACCCACACTGGAGCACTGGACTGAGCTCCCAAGGTCCTAACGAGGAGCAGAAGGAGGGAGAACATGAGCAAGGAAGGCAAGACCATGAGGGGGGCACCCACCCACTGAGACAGTGGGTCTGATCTATTGGGAGCTCACCAAGGCCAGCTGGACTCTGACTGAAAAAGCATGGGATAAAACCGGACTCTCTGAACAATCAACATTTTTATCAGTTTTATCATTTTATGTTGGTGTGTGACGAGCCAGAGAATCTCATTAAAAACCTCACTTGCTGGAAATGAACTTATTCATAGCTCCCCACTTGGTAGTATGTTTGTTACTAGAGCGTGGGGTGCGGGCGTGAGTCACACACTACCAAGCCTGGATCGAAGGAGTGTCCACCCAGACTGGAGACAGCTTCTCCCTCGCTGGATTCTCTCTGCGCCACATAAAACGCTGATCCCTGCACACTCTAAATTGTCTGATACAATCCTGTCCCTGGATGTGCAAAACTCATTATTGCCCAAGAAAAGCCAGACTTACTGAATGTTTTCCTTTCTTCTGGCCTACAAAGTACGTCATCAACCACGTAAGGGAAAAGAAGGATGCACAGGATACTGTGTGGGGTTTCTCACCCTTCGGAGATATTTTCATAGTGAGTTATCATTTTCACCAGAAGATTTTGATGTGTCTGTGTGAAATCTTCCAGAACTTCAAATAATAACTAAACATCACAGGAACATCTTGTGGGGAAGTCAGTTAGAAAATTTGGGTGTTATTGTTTTGTCATGTGATAAACATTATGGAGTCTGTGGAAGAGTTCTTGTGGCTTTATTAAAAAGTGTTTGCAAATTCTCAGTGAGGGCTATAGGATAGTCAACAATTTACCAAGATGCGGACTGGCTAAAGGAACAAGGGAGCAATGCTAGGCATTCAGCAACATGCAACTTCAGAAGGCTGCGAGTAGCTTAGTGGTGAGAAGCAATGCTACCCGAGTCTGTAAAACCTAGTCCTTTCGGAGAGCCAGCCAAATAAGGCAGGAGCCCAGGAAGAACACAGATCTATGGTGTTCACTGGCCTAAGCCAATTAGAGGACAATGACAGAGAGTCTGGGTGATGCAGTTCATGGGGACAGCTTCTCAGAAAACAGAGCAAGGCAAAATAGGGCAGACTATAAAATATTCTATACATGCAATGGTTTTACTCATTTTTTCCAAGTATTGATGTTGAATGTATCATTTTTACATGCCATTATCCTCTCTTTTAAAAAAATTAGATTTATTTATTTATTTGTGTTTGTGCATGTGCAGAAGAAGGCTATTCTCTCCTTTCCCCATGTAGATTCTGGGGACTGAACTCAGGTCATCAGGCTTGGCGGCAAGCATCTGCAGCCACCGAGCCATCTCGTCAGTCCTATCTTTTCTCTTGGCTCACCCTCTCCATAACTCTACAAGCTGTTCTTACACGTTTGGTCCTGCACAGAGTTTCTCTTTGGAAAACGCTCACTCTTTTCTATTTTAGTTGATATTTATATCATAAACCAAATATACTTCAGAACCATGTAATTTAAGGTCCTACTTCGACTTCATAAATCTTTAAATAAATAGATAATTTCTTATCTTGACATAGTCTCATTCTCCCAAGGACACACAGACATAATATTTTCCTTATCTTCTAGATCTTTTCCATATCTCTAGTATAGTGCCTAGTGCAGTGGCTCAGGAAAATAGACGCTTAATAAATGCAGTTGGGATGAGCACCATCAGCTGTGTTTTGGGTAGATATGGGAGATTAGACTGAAGAGTTAAGCAACTTAGCTCATATCTCATGATGTGCCAATAAGAATAAATGTCACGTCATCAAGGTCTCCCCCGACTGCTGTGCAAATGGAGATTTTTCTAAGTGGGATAAGAATTGAAACTAGAGTTTCCTTTTTTTCTCTTCTGCCCTTTGACCCGATCTTAAGAACAGGACATAGTATTTCAATTTATTGACTAGATTGACAAGAATATATATGCCTCACTATTTCTTCTTAATCATTATGTATGAAGTACTATAAGCAAGAACAAGAGTTGAACAGAGCAATTAAAATGAACTAGCATGGCTTCTCATTTCTAGGCTAAAGAGACAATAATTATCAAACCTAAGAATTGCTTGCTGCAGCAGACCTTTTTGCCGTATGGATGAGAACAAAAGATACAAATGAAATGTATATGCCCTTAAGATTATCACAAATATTATGAACCTATCTCCAATAACATGTCCCGCCAAGGACATACTTACTGACTTTTCTTGGATGTCCCGTGAATGATGTACAAAGAGAAAGAGAGGATTAGGGCCTAGATTCACTGAATACCAAATATTCAGTGTAGAGTAATATTAAATCCATTCAGTATTTCACACGGGCAGGTTATTTACGGCATGGCAACAGATGGGCAAGGCTTCTCTGTCTTTTTTGAAAGTATACATGATTCCTTCCTTTGGAGAACGTGCACAGCCCAGTTCCTGTGTGGATGGCTCCTGTCTGTACAGCCCGTGGCGGGTGCACACATAAGGAAAACCAACATAGATTTTGTTCTACCACAAACCACATTAGTTGGAAAGCAGTGATAATTGCTTTCTAAATAGTTTGTTTCCAGCCGAGCACTCTCCTTCCTCTTTTAGTTTGTTCCTGTAATTACAGTGACGTCCAACTCAGAGTAGGAAAATTACCCTGCCCCTTGAATGTCACTTGTCCCTATCACTGTTCCTGTTCCCTCATCTGGGTTACCTCCCATCCCTTCTCACAGAGACCATCATGAACAGGGTTCTTAACTGGCCTCCCGCTATGCACAACCCGCCTCACCTCTCTCCATACAGCACCCATGGCCATCGTTCTAAAACACAATGGTTTGCCAAATACTTGCTTAATGCTTCAGCAGTTTTCTGTTGCCTTGAAACGCATACATTTTGCTGTTTTCTTTAGACTTTTTTTTTGAGATTGAATTTCACTTTGTAGTCCAGGGTATCCTTGAACTCTTAATTCTGACTGAGTCATCCAAAGATTGAGAATACAGGCCTGTATTATCACTTCCAAATTTAAATCCACAATTTTGATGTCATTGCTCTATCTTCCTTTTCACCAGTTTCTACCTCACATCATAAAAGCAAGGTGAGAACTCAAGGAAGGTGTACCACATTCTGGCTATAGTTGCTTCCTCAGTTTTCCCTTGAATGCTTTCTGTGGCATCTGTTCGCAAGAATACAATTGTCTGCTACTGTTTAGCCTTCAAGACTTGGCTAAAACTACAAATCTCTTAACACTTTCAGTGATGGCATCCTTTCCCATCTCACCTCACCACAACACATATATCTGAATCAGTGCAAAGACCTCCGTTATGGGCTCCCTGTTTATACAGCTGTCTTCTCAAAGGAATCTAAAGTGAGACTCTTCAGCCCACGTGAATCGTGCTTCCTTATCAACGGAAGCGCCCCCCCCCCCACACACCTGGGAAAGGCTTCAGGCTTCAGAGACCTCCCACTCTTCCAGATGTGTCTTTTCGCACGAGGTACAAAATCCTATGGGCTAACAACAGCTATCTCCCGAATTTTAATCTTCCCAGATCCCATGCTCCTCACTTCTAGAATATTCTCTGCTTACATAGACATCAATAACTCTTTTTTTTTTTTCAAATAATCTGGCCTACATTTCAGCATCTACACAAGTCATTTTCCAATATCTGTCCACCAGAAGAAAACGTAAATAGAAGGCATACTTACATCTAGGCTTCAGGTGACATTCGTGGGTTGTTTACAGATTCTATGAGTTGAATTCGTATGTGCCAGCCTGACTGTACAGATGCACACACAAAGTGAAGAGGCATGATGGGGCATATTTTGTAATCTTCAACTCTGAAATATTTAGGCACATACCTCATAAACTTACATTTGGTCCTCTATATGATAGGGTTTTGTACTGTTTAACAGAATGTGGGTCATGTAGTTAGTGTTTAATTCATGACTGAGGAGAAGTTGAAGGCAAAGAAAGGGTCAAGTTACTAAGACTCAAGGAAAATAATTGTAGCATTGGATAAGAGAAATCTAGAAGACATTGTTGATTTCTCAATCTAGCTAATATACTTCCTAAAAACCCTAATATTTAAGGAAAAAGTTATATTTGGTGTATAATTCAGTAGTTCAGCACTTTGCAATTTATGTGCCAGCTGTGGGGTGAATCTCTATCAATACCAAACACACACAAACACACATGTGCATACACAATATTAAAACACAGACACATACCAACACATACACATATATGCTCATACAAAAACACACACATATGCACACACATACAAAATCACACACATATACATATATACCCACATACAGACATACAAAAACATACACATACAGACATATTAACATATATACACACACAGACAGACACACACACACAAACACACACACCCCAAAATACCAAAACCAACAAAACAAAACCCACAACCCACACCTCTCCCCCAGAAAATGTCAAGTACTTCTTCTGGGAAGAGCTCACTTATTAAATAAGTTGTCAATTTCTGCAAAGCCTTATTTGAATTTAAAAAAAATCATTCTTTGTACTTTACAGACACCACACCACTTACAACATCCTCCATAAAATGGGCTAAAGATGGAGTCGAATGCATCACGAGTCAGATAAGAAACACGACTGTGGGGCTACATTCCATCTGGGAAGGAAAAGTCACTGAAAAAACGACAACAAAATTTCATACAGCACACATGCCAGATCTGTTCCTTCAAATGAGCCCTTTACCCTTCGGGGACAGATAAGATCATTGCAACACAGAGGAGAAAAGTGTGCCTCCCAGTGAGACTCAGAAGAGCTGAAGCTCTCCTTGCCACAAATACAATCCCAATGAGCAAGGGAGTTGAACTGTTCCTCGGGTTTAAGAGACTACGGTTCCAGATGCTGAGTCACCAAGATGCCTTATCTTGTATCTCTTTTTCTCTTCTCCAAAGATAATATTTCTATTGCCATGTAAATTCATGTTGTAAATAATTGCATAAAAGTTATATATGGGAATATGCTTAAGAATAAGATTAGTGCCAGGCGGTGGTGGTGCATGCCTTTAATCCCAGCACTCTGGAGGCAGAGGCAGGTGGATCTTTGTGAGTTCGAGGCCAGCCTGGTCTACAAGAGCTAGTTCAAGACAGGCTCCAAAGCTACAAAGAAACCTTGTCTCGAAAAACAAAAAACAAACAAACAAAAAAAGAATATGATTATCCAGTATATGTGTGCATTATACATGTATAAAAGTAGAGGAAGATATCAAAAAAGATACCAACAATGATAGAGAGATGGAGGATAGATAGAAAGAGAGACAGATAGAAACTTAATCAACTGACATGCATCATTTAAATCCTGTATGTATACACAGCATTTGCCACATGCTGTCCAAGGGGGATAAAATGATAAGACACCATAGGCATACCATACTGATGTGAAAGAACACATGGTTCAGAACTGGCAATAGCCTAACACAAGCAGGCACTATAACTGGGTGTGTAATGTTAGGACATCCTAATTTTCACAAACCAGTGCATGTAAGTATTGTCTCCAATTTTTAGATAAGGCAACTGAGGTTTGGAAGAACTTTCTAATGAGAGGGCTATCCAGTTGAATAGCTGCCAGAGGACCCATTAAAGAAGGATGGGGAGCATTGGAAATTAATCTGGAATATGGTATCTATTAAGACAGAATGAATCTAATTGTAAGGCTTCCACCATAACTGCTGAAGTGTAAATTGGTACCACTTCTGCTTAGCACATGTATTAATCCCTCATTTGAACTTAATCATATGACAGGAAATTTTGTGTAAGAATTTCTTCCCTGCCTCCTCAAGATGACAGAATCTAGTACCAAACCCTGGTTCTTTGATTTATTGAATTCAACAAAATGATTATTTTTAGGCAAAAGATCTTTTATATAATTGAAGGCTTTTATTATTTGTGGAAGCTGTAAGTTTTGAGTTAACAGGCTAAGATAAAGTTAGTTTATTCTGCCAAGAAAGCGAGAACAATTTCAGGATGTATAAGACCCGAGAATGGAGTTTCAGAGCCAAGACAGTTGAGCTCAGCAAGAAAGGGGGAGGGAGAAGGAGAGGAGAGGTTATTGAGAGGCTTCTCTGGCAACATGTCTCCCTGGATGCAGTATGATAAAGTCCACAGGAGCCCAATGGGGGGATCTGGATCTCAAGGGAAGGTAAAGGGCGTGTGGTGTAAAGTGAAGAAATGTACTCTCTGCTGTTAGATCAGCCACTCTAAACCCTCACTAAATAAAGACAAATGTGTAAAAAGATTATCAGATTGAAGGACCATGTGGCCATTGTCCTCATGTCATCTCTGCCCATCTTCCTTTGGTGAAAGGAAGCACATCAGGCCAGAGGTCATCAGCAGAGCCCATGACTTCTCTTAGTGCACACCTTCTCCCATGAGGCAGGATAATGCTTAGCTCCTAGACTCAGGTCTCACTCACTCTACTTGGAAGCTTCCAGCAGTGTATGGTGGAGCCTAAACTAGCCTTTGGGATCTGTTTTCCCCAAAGGAGATCTGCAAATGATTAAACCTTTCTAGTCCACCTTAGTGGACAACCAAGTAACAAATGGGAAAATACTCTGCAGAATTTACAGAGTCAGAAATCATGGAGATAGCCAATCCCAGGAAAGAGTCTGAGAAATCACATACCCACTTGCTCTGGAGGAGAGGCCCGATTTGGTATAAACTGGTATTACCAAAAGGATTGTTCATTTTATTACATAACTAATGGAATTTGCTTGTGCTAAGATGACCAGAATGTAAAATACACAGGCAGACAGGCAGACACACACACACAAACTTTCCAATATTCTAAACAAACAACAAAATAACAAACAAATGTATAAATGAAATTATGCTTCCATTTTTTTAAAATAGGTGTTGAGGTTTAGTCCTGTGACTCATGAGACTGTTTAACATTTAATTGTTGATTCCTTTGGCTTCAGGACAAGAGTGGGGGAAAGTTGGAAATTCAATGGAGTGTTCATTGGAAGTGAGTTCATTGGTGGCACATTATGGATGTAGTTCTGAACAATTCAAACCTCAAGCACGGCAGTGAGTCGTGTCTCAGGCGACAAGAACTGAGTTTAGAATTCTTAGTCAGTGAAGAGTTCCAGCTGTGACTGCTTCCAGCCAACACCTTCAGATTCAAGGTAATATCTTTTGACTTCGATCATGGGGAACCTTTCTTTCTCTCTGTGCTTTTGGAAGATTTTTCCAGGTATGTAAAATAAGGTTCTAGTCTAGTTTTCATTTTTCAAGACAGAGGGGAAGACTGATGTCAATGCACTTGAATGATCCCTAGTGCATTGTATGCTTTTATTTTTATTTATTTATTTTTATCTTATATGTATGAGTATTTTGCCTCTATGTATGTATGAATATATAGGTGCCACATGAAAGCCTGGTGCATGCATTCAGGAGAGGGTGTTCGATTCCCTAGAACTAGAGTTACAAATGGTCATGAAGTGATATGTAGGTGCGAGGAATTGAATCCAGGTCCTCTGCAAGAGCAGCACGTGCTCATAAATGTTGATCATCTTTGCAGGCTATATTTTTTTTGTTTTTACAGATATAATAGTCTACTAAATCAAATTACTAACTAGCCTACTATTGCTCTTCAGTGTCTGTCAATGAGATCACAACAGTTAAGAGACAGAGAAATTTCACTCAATACTCTACGTTTTGAAGTTACAGCTTAGGACTGCCTGTCTTCAGGAGACATTCATGTTAGGAAATTCTGCATTTGTACTCTGCTAGGCACACACTTCTTAACAGACAGTTGCAGATCCTGGACAGCCCATGCCTCCGCTAAAACATACACAGGATAAATGAATTGACTTTTGGTCCTGCCCTAAGAATGGAGCTTGTTAGAGAAAGGCTTTGGGTGACATCGCCTCAGCTCTAGTCCCAGCTTATAGTAGGAACTCCAACTTCCCTGCCCTGCTTATATTGTGGTATTCCCACTGAGTGCATAACTGGGCCAAGGCTGAGCAACTGTCCGTTTGGATAGCTTCTCACAACTGAAGAATCACCACCAACAACCTCTTTCAAAAGCAGTACAATGAGGACATGAAAGCCATGTTAACATGTGCCTTCGACAGCAGAAACACTCTCCTCCTCTTGAGTCTCTCGTAAGGCCTCAGCAAAGCTGAAGGGTGCCAGACGTCATGAAGGCTTGCCTGAATGAATATTACCCACTGAGGTGAGTTGCCAGAAACAAATCAAGGCAAAAGCTGAGATGCAGAGGCTTGAAGAAATGCAGGACCCAGAAAAACAAATAACTCTCTCATAAAGCACAAAGGGGACTAATCAAAAGTCAATTCTATTGATTTCATGTGGACAAGTTCCTTCTTTTGCTGGTGTTCTCATGTGTTCTCATAGGCACTGTTAGCCCTAACCACCTATTAAAATCTAACTCATCCTTTAAGCCGTCCTTCAAAATCCCCATTTGCAGGCTATGACAGTTTGAATAGGTATGCCCGCCCCCATGGACTCACGTGTTTGAATGCTTGGCCCATAGAGAGGTGACACTATTAGGAGGTATGGACTTGTGGGGTAGGTGTAGCTTTGGTGAAGGAAGGTCTCACCGTGGAGCAGCTGAAGCTAAGCCCAACACACAGACTACTTCCGCTGCCTGCCAATCAACATGCAGAGCTCTCAACTTCTTCTCCAACACCACGTCTGCCTGCACACTGCCAGGTCCCACCATTATGATAGTGGACTAAACCACTGCAACTCTAAGCCAACCCCAGTGAAATGTTTTCCTTTATAAGGGCTGCTGTGGTCACGGTGTCTCTTCACAGCAAGAACATCCCTAACTAAGACCCAGACTTGCTTCGTTTCTGCCGGGAGCCGTTTCCTTCTCGGTGGAGTTTGTACTCACCCAGCACTTTGTCCTTCACTTCGTTTAGCACTAATCTCAGACGTTTATGATTTGCTAACACATCTGTCTCCCTGTTTCTCTGTCTCCCTTCCTCCTCTCCGGCCCAGACTATAATTTTCCTGAATATCTGACATTGTTTTTCATGCTATCTGTGCAAATTATCTATGTAACCAGGCCCTGCCTCTCAGGAAGTACTCAATAAATGTTTATTGACTGAAAGTTTCTCAGTTTCAGTTATGGGACTCATTGGCTATGTCAAAAAGCGAAAGAAACAGGTTGAGAATATCCAAACGGGCATCTTGCTTCCCTAGAGGTGTGAACCACATCGGGACACTCAGCGGGTCCGATCCTTAGGAAGAAACGAGGTCAGCTCACACTCATGATGGGAAAGTTCTTCCGGCAGACTTACTGTCCCTGCATCTCATTAGGCTAGGAGGTAGAATTATTCTCTGTGCTGTTTTCTCAGGGGCCTAGTGGAATCTGGCTTTAAAATTAGCACAGCCATGAGAGTTCCATGCATTCCCAGAGACGACTGTCTCCTCGGCTAACAGACTTCTAGGGATCTTGCACAAACAAACAGTCTGGAAGAGTGAGGCAGGCCTTGGCTGCTTTGGTATGTCTTTGTGTGCAGCTTAACTGCAACATAGCTGGACTTGGACTGTTTATACAAACTAACTAATCCTTCTAGATCATCTTGACCCGCAGTTGCCCTCTTACTCCCAGCTGGTACTCAACTCATGCCAAACAAGTCTGTAGCTTCATCATGAGGAACACTTCCCATTCAGGAGGCAGGTGGGACCCCGTACGGCTCTGCATTCAGCCATCCTATTCGTCATCTCTGCCGTTCCCACTTGTCATGGTGAAGAAACTCCAACCACCTCCTAAGGGCTGCCGTAGTAAACATGCAAGAAAGCCGCCATCTTCGGAACGGGCTGGGTCATAGGAAGAAATCCTATGGACACCAAGGGTATTGCAGACTGTATTGTCCTGTCCCTTCCTTTCGACTTCTCGTCCACCATCAATTCCGCGATTTTCTTCACGGCACACTCCCTGCCTCGCCACACTCCCATGAGCAGCGGAAGACCTTTCACTAAACCGTGAGCCCAAGTAAAGCCTCCTCCTTGAAAACTGCTTTTGACGGCAATGAATCACTCAACAGCACAGTGCTAGCCAGGTGCTTTCAAAGGACCTGTGGTACCCAGGCTTCGTGTCACTCGTTACTCCAGGTACTGAGTAGTTTTTATATGCAAACACCAGTGAAGGGATAGTCTAAGACCCGCAAGGTATACGTTGGGCTCTTGTGTATTGCTAAAATACTCTGCGTTTGGAACCTACTAGAACCCCAACTATGTTTTCCTCAAATGTCTCTTGTAAATTTTGAAACAACCTCAGGATTCAGAGGGGCAGTATTAATCCGTGTGTTTTTGATTAATTTACACTCATCTATTAAAATCCTATAGTATAAGAACTAGCTGATGCTCAAGGAACCAGTTAAACTTTTACATAATCTTTGTAAAAATCTTTCTTCTTAACAACAGGAAGATGTGTTTGCCAGAAGAAAATGAACACTCAAACACCAGAAAATCTGGGTTTGATTGGGCACTAACCCAGGAGGTTTAACAGGACTATAAATTTGGTGAGTGAGCTGAGGTTAGTTACCACAGACAACATGTTCATATGCCGTGTGGATACTTGGTGTGCATACCCTCAGCTCACATGTGCTGGGACGCAGTGTTGACATTTGGAAGGGCAGAGCCACTTGGCAGGTTAGTTTGAGATTGGATGCTAAGGGGGTACAGATTCCAGGCTAGGTCTTCCTGAGCATGGATGTCACCTCTATTAAACCAGCCTCTGGCCTTTGATGAGCTCAGTGACCTTAGACCACTCTAATTCAATCCAATTCAACAATTTACTGAAGCCTGCAAAAGAATAACACTATGCTCAGCACAGGGTGACACAGTCCATCTCTACACTAAGGGGACTCACAGTTCCCAGGAGAGACAAATGGGTAGAGGTGGGAGAGTATCTGTGAAGTGTAGAGAAGAGGAGAAACATCTGGTCCTTAAGATTCAAGGGTGGCGTCATCAAACAGGTTCTTCCTCTCCTTGAAGGCCTGTGTACATTTCCCTGACAAGCATGGCTGTTCATTTGCTCTTTAAGATTCAATCTCTACTACATGAAATCAGGAAGCTTCATGACTTGTTGAAGGGGCTGCGGGCTGCATTCCTGCCACCCTGGCTCCCAGCCGCCTGGCTAGCTTATGCCCCGAAATAACAACACACAAACTGTATTCTTTTAAACACTGCTTGGCCCATTAGCTCTAGCCCTTACTGGCTAATTTTCATATCCCGATCAACCCATCTCTAATAATCTGTGTAGCACCAGTCTTACCAGGAAAGATTCAGCATGTCTGACCTGGCAGCTTGCTTCATCGCGTCTGGCTCTGAGAGGAGCTGCCCTGCATCTGAGCTCACTTCCTCTTCCTCCCAGCATTCTGGTCTGTTTACTCCACCCACCTATGTTCTAACCTATGAGGCCAAGCAGTTTTTTTTATTAATTAACCAATGACCTTCTTCCATCAATGACTCAATGGCAGAGGTTATTGAGAGTGAGAGACAAGGTTTGATTAGGACAAAGCATGTTTCTAAGAAACAGGAACAGGATAGCTGGAAAGTAGGTGAGTGAACTGTAGAACAGCAGAGACCAGTACAGAGCAGCTGTAAAAACGCCTGTGCCTCCTGGAGCCTATACATTCTCTGCAAAAACGTTAGATTCCATTTGGGAGCTTCTGAGGAGTTATTGAGAACTTCAGAAAAAAATCCACCCATATTTTGGAAAGACCAGTTGCTTAAATGGGAAAGAAATAAATATGAGAACAGTGGAGCTGGCTGGAAGCCTACTAGAACTCTTCAGGTAGGAGCTGAAAATGACCTGAACTTAAAGCAGTCCTGACATGCGAGAAGGAGAAGGTAGACGGACGAGGCAAAGTCAGTTAAGCCTGAAGGATGATAGATACAAGGCATGGTAAGAAAAGTGCTCCCTTTCTTTTCTGGAAACTAAGAGTTTAAATGGCCTACTGGAGAAGACTAGATGGATGATGAGGTCTCCAGTTAGCCTGAGAAACAGTGGAGGAAGCATGGGAAGGAGCAGAATGCAAAAAGTTTCATTGCAACTTCTTATGGCTATCTCTATGGAAAACAAACAAAAGCACAGCTATGAAATGTTATAGAGAGGGTAGGAGCAGAGACAAATACAAGTAACCAGCCATGTATGGTGCATACCTGTCCGTAGTCCTAGTAAGAAGATTGTGAGTTAACAATCTTACAGCTACATAGTGAGGTTTGCTGAGAGAGAGGGAGGGAAGGAGAAAAGGAGGAAGGGATAAAAGAAGGGAGGAAGAGAGAGAGAGAAAGAGAGAGAGAGAGAGAGAGAGAGAGAGAGAGAGAGAGAGAGAGAGAGAGGAGAGACTGATGAGACAGTAAGAATGAAGCAGGCAAATGGGTAGAGGATAGAGCCAGTAAGAATTTAGAAAATGTTTAGTGTTGAAGTGGGAGCGGCAGGGCTGCGTCCCTGGCACCCAGCCGCCCGCATGGCTAGCTTATGCCCTGAAATAATTACATGGAAACTGTATTCTTTTAAACACTGCTTGACCCATTAGCTCCAGCCTCTTATTGGCTAGCTCTTACATATTGATCTAACCATTTCTAATATTCTGTGTAGCACCATGAGCTGGCTTACCAGGAAAGATCTTAACTTGCGTCTGTCTGGAGTGGGATTATCATGGCGACTATCTGACTCCGCTTCTTTCTCCCAGCATTCTGTTCTGTTTACTCCACCCACCTAAGGGTTGGCCTATCAAATGGGCCTAGGCAGTTTCTTTATTAATTAACCATGAAAGCAACAGATTAGAAAGAAATCACTCCCATATCAGTTTAGAAAGGGAAAAAAGAAACCAGTAGAAAGATCTCCCAGCAAAGACCAAAGACAGTAGAGAGTGACCACCTTTCTGATGCTCCGGGAAGATTGAGGAAGGAAGTGACCAAGAAAAACCCACTGAATTTGATATTGGTGTTGATCTATGGCTTTGCTGAGACTTCACCTTCAGATGAATGAGATGAAAGAATCAAAGTGCAACTGGAGTCTGCTGTTGATAAACTGAGAATAGGAGATGGTAGAGCAATGACATAGAAGCTGGGCAGACTTACAAAGAAACTTTCCCTCCATACAATTTCAGAACTCATTCAATTGGGAAATTAGAAAATCTTTGAAAAGAGTAAATACAGTGTCCAAAGGAAAGAGGGAACAAGTTTACGTAGGAGAGGGATGGGCCTAGGAAGGTGCCTGCCATTCTGCCACCCACAATATTTCCTTCTCAGCCTACAGGATATTTGTAGCATTTTCATATGAAAGTATTATAGCATTAGAACATCAAAATTCTTTCCATCTCTGCACTTAAAAGCATCCTCAAACTTTGTTTCTAGAGGCAAGACCTACACTTCATGAGTGGTATAAAGTTAGAAGCAATGATTCCAAAGGAATAAAGAATTCTGTGAGTGGGAATCCATTGGAGGGCATGGAAATAATATCCAGCACATGGCAATGGATAATTCAGTTGTCAACCCCCCAGAGGAGTGGCTCTGATGGAGCTCAATCCTGTCCACGCAAGGCCTACAGGACCATTGACTCTGGAAATGTTGCTCACTCTTGCTAAAGCAGTTTGGTGTCTTCCCAACACCTCCTTTGTAGTATGCAATCTCATGTGATGTGCATATATAATCTCATGATTACATCTCAATCTTATGGGCACATATATTTGTAGATGGTCAGGAAGATGTCTTTTCATTATTTAGAAAAGTATATAAACTATTTATATGATTTTATATATAAAAAATATACTAGGACATGTTTCATAATTAGATCTATTTGTCCCACGAGGACACGTAAAAGCCTTCTCTGTTCCTTTTGCTTAGACTAGCAGCACACAATTGGTTCACTTTTACCTCAGAGAAAGTTCAAACTAGATTAAAGCTTTTTGTAAATATATTACAAGTTTAAAACTTTATAGTTATGCACAAGGTCAAAGTTGCAGATGTCTAACCAGGTTGCTACATAAAGCACTCAAAAAAGCATGCCAATTCTTCTCTTGCCAAGTCTGCTAACAATAGACCTATCTCTCAAGTTTGTCACTGGACACTGTGCCTCATCCATCCCTGGACTGGTGACAGTCATACTTCTGAAACCTTTAAACCCTTGTGTTGTTATGGTAAATGGCTGACTCTTTATTCATTTACCCTAGGAATGTGCTTTTGACCAATGAGAGGTAATTCTTATATTTTTTTTTATTATCACTTTAAGTCTTCTGTGTGTGGGGGAGAAAGTTTGGAGGTTAAAAAGAAAGGAAGCTGGGAAAAACTAGAATAGGGCAGGAGAATTAGAATAGAAGCAGAACAATAGACTGATTTGTAAAAGCACCAAGTGAGAAAGAGAGTTTGTTTGCCCTCAGATAACTTAAAAAAGAAAGTTTTTTTCATTTTCTGTAGCATCCAATCCGAACCCTGAAGAAGACCTTGAGGCTGAACCCCAAAGGAACTTGATAGGAATCCTATTTAGCACCCAACTGTGTGAAAGAATTCCTGGAAGATTAGATGGGAGCCTGTGAACTCCCTGGTAGTTCTGAATTTCCCAGCACATGGAGAAATGCTCCCCAAAGGCATGAATGGTAAAATCAGTTTCTAGTTAATGGGATTCTGAGAAGTAATTGAATCACGAAGGCTCTAATCTCATCAATGGATTGTTCACTGAGGGACTCACACCTGAACTTGGGGTGGTTTGAAGAAGGGGGTCAATGAAGTTTATCTTTTAAAAAATACTTTGTCCCTGGTCTCTGTATCTCCTGATCTACTTCCTGGATGCCATGTGGTGATTAGCTCTATCTATCCCACCATTCCCTGTCTACTCTGATGCTCTCCCTCAACCCAAGCCCAGGGTGATAGGATTCAAGTGACCATGATCTGAAGCCACAAGCTCAGAGAAATCTTCCCACCTTCACTTGACTTTCAAGTATTTTACTACAACAGCAAGGCCAGACAAGAGTAGCTGGTCTTCTGCTTCACTGTGAGGATGCCTCTGTTTTAAATGAGATGATATACTGAAAGGAAGCCCTTGCCATGATGTTTGGCATAGAGGAGCATGTGACGAAAGCTGAAGAGAATCAAGCCTCCTTCTCCACATATTCTGTGTGCCTCCAAAGCTACCCAGATGCTGATGGCTCCTTCTCTGGAGTCTTGCACCTGTAGGAGTGAGTGTTTGCTGGTGTGTATGGTGTCGGCTTTTCTCAGAACCATATCTTCTTAGCAGTTCTTACACTAAGACTCATTTGTTTAGTTAATTTTCATGATAGTAGTGATGAATAATTATTTAAATAATTATTTCTCCCAGAAGTACTTGCAGTTCAATATAGCACAAACTGTCAGTCATAAGGAACAAACCCGCTGACTGTAAAATATCAGATAATGGCTGAGCAGTCATCTCTCTGCAAATTAAACAAAATTCAAGATTAGTATCATGAAATGACTAATGTTTTCAACATAGATGGGGACCCAGAGCTGAGCGTTACTCAGGAGTGCTCTCTATCAGACTTCATTGCTTGCATTCATACTCTGTGTATACCACAGCCCTTCCTGGCAGGGGTCTGAGCCAGCTTACAGTGAAGCATATATGCCCAAGGAGCTGAGGAAAATCAAAGCATAAACTCAAGACTGTAAGAAGGAATATTTTTGTATTGCAAGTACAGAAACATAAAAATAAATCATGAAATTCACAGCCACCCACAAGTCCAAATGGCCCAAGCAATTGCGGGAGGGTATCATGGTAGAAGGCAGCACACTTCCTGGTGAGTCTTTCCACCATTGCATATAAAGCAGGATGGTAGAAAAGTCACATAGAAATGAATGGAACAGAGCAGAAAGCCCAGATGTCCACTCGTAAGTATGAGATGGAACTGATGATCTCCAACGAAGGCACTAAGAGCACAGAAAACTCCTAACAGGAAGTATAAGAGGAAAACTTCCTGACACTAGTCTTGGCAATGACTTTCAGCACGTGCAAGTGATGATGCAGGCTTCAGGAAAGATGCTCTTTCCAGCAGGAAGTGAGTGACAGGTTGTAGCTGTCACCTCACACCCGGTGTTTCAAAGACCAGAAATTACATCATCTCTTATTGGTGGTATCATGGCATGAAAGGAACTATTTCTTCTGTAAGCTTCAATACTGTTGTCCTTAATATCTGACCATCGAGGCACTGCCATCTTTTTAGTGTTTCTGTTTTTACTACAGGGTTCCACTCTGATATACTGACTGCTAGAGTTACAGAGTACACTCTGTGCTGCTGAAACAAAACTGTGCAATAGCTTCAGGAACAAAAAAAGTCCAAAGATCAGCATCCAGGACAATCTGCCAACCAAAAGACACTGGCTTCTGGGCTGCAAATGTCAAGCGCAGTTCCTGCCGTCACAGCTGCATCTCAGCACATGCTCACTGCGAATTGCACCTATCAATTCCACTCATGTCTCATTGACCAGGGAAAGGATGACCACATAGTTAAGCCTAAACAGCAACAAAACGTGAAATGCTATTTTTAGAAAGAAATAGGTATTGGTAAGCAACTGTAATTCCAGCCACAAAAATGAATCATCTTTCTCGTTTTCCTAGAATGTAAGGAGACCCAAGCTGTAACATTTATATATTACATTAACATTTACACAGTCTACAGAATAGACTATTGCAAATTAGGAAAGATTAATACAGATCTCTCCTAAGATCCTAAATCCTAATTTTAATTCTGGATATATCTCTAGAAGTTAGACTGAAGGAAACTTGTCACTTCTCCTTTCAAGCTTTTTATGTGATTTAGTCTTAGTTTTAGGAACCCTATACCATATTACATGTGGCTACACCATTTTACATTCTCATTGACAGTATGCAGGGTTCTAATTTCTTTATAACCCCAAAAACACTTGAAAAAAGAATAGCCACCCTAAGAGTGTGGAGTAGCATTGTGTTGTTGCTCTAATGGGTCCTGATGGTCACCCTAAGAGTGTGAGGTAGCATCTCATTGTTGTTCTAAGGGGTACTGATGGCCACCCTAAGAGTGTGGGGGGTAGCATCTCATTGTTGTTTTTAATAGCACTGATGGCCTGGGCTGTTGGGCATTTTTTATGTCTGAGGTCTGTCTTCCTTAGAGGACAACTCCTGTCCTTGCCAACTTCATAACTGGATACTTTATTTTCTACTGAGTTACACACCTTGCTGGGTTACATGGTTTCTGTTCTGTGGGTTGCCCTTTACACTCTGGTGATTGTGTCTTTTGCCATAGCTTTTGTTTTGATACCGCCCTTGTTCAGTGTTTCGTACCTTTCTGCTCTCTTTTCAGAGCCTTGTATTTAAGTAAAGTGAAAAGCTAGTGACTGGTTAGTTGTGTGGTCTTTTGATGTCACATCCTAGCAAGGACTCCCAAGACCACAATGCTCTCCCATTATCTCCTAAGTATTTTATAGTACATTCTAAATGTTCAACTCACTCTGAGAATTAGCACTGATTTTAGACTATTGGACATGCAAAGAGATAGACCATGATTTCAGGATTCCTCGGACTCTGATCCTAAGTGTTCCTTCACACACAGTAGGGCCACTCTCACTGGCCATCGGGAGTCTATAACATTAGAAGAAGAAGGGATGCAGACCACAGCGCCCAGGAATGAGAGGATAGAATCTTCTGCCTGGGGATTACAGATAGATGAGATCTTTGGTAGCAGTTGCCAGCACTAACTCTCTCAGAAAGTAAGTGCATCAGAAGTCTATCAGGTTTTAAGGGAATTTTATTGAAAGATTATGTGGCTGTCTAAACCTTCAAATAAGTCCAGTGTCCTAAGTCTTCACCAGCAGATAACCTCCTATGCATAAGTAAAAGACAAGGAAGGCTCTTCCAAAGGGTAAAGGGGGACAAGGTCTAAGGAGCTGCTCCCAGTATGTGGGCCTAAGCAAGGGATCCCTGCACTGTCTGGGCACAGACCCTGCAGTCTCTGCCCTGGTGTTGACAATAGCCCTGGGTCAGCGCCTGAAGTATTGGAGTTCTTATTGTAACTGCCCACAATAAGATGGCCACAAGGCCTTGTTTTTTAAAAGGTGGAGAGAAGATAACTTGTCTCTTAGTTTCCAGCTCACCAAATCACAACAGTTAAATATAGATTTGATAGAAAGGATTACACATTGTGCAGAGTCTGAGATTTAAGTAATGAACAATGTTTGTATGTAGTGAAAAGAGTACTTGTGGACATTTGAGTGATCAAAATGGGAAATCCCGGAACTAATCACTCACTAATATCTATTTCCCCTTCAGTGGCACTAGTCTCAACATCCCTTGTAGCCAAAGAGGGCTGCCAGCGAGGGTTAGAATCACACAAAATCAGCCCATAACTGGAAGCTGAATGTCGAGGAAGCCTACTAGTTTTAAGTCTCCTACCAGTCTAGAAACCCGTCCGCAGAGCATTACAGATAATACAAATGGCCTTCATCCTGTTTAAGGCAGCTGTGCTTTGGGACATCTTTGTTACAGCAGCTTGTCTATACATACTCTGCTTATCAGAAAGGACAATGACTGCCAATTTCTTAGGAAAGCCTTTCTGTTTATGCTGCCTCTCAGCTTAGAAAGAAAATGTGAAGTGAGGCCTTACACTAAGTGTCCTGTGGACAGTATCCTTAACAGCATTTCATAATAAAATCCGAAGTTGTTTGTTATTCCCTGCTTTCTCTCCAAGCAGCCTGTGGAAGCCATTCTTTAAGAGTCTGATCTACAGTATATCAAGTGGAATTTTCCAGAGGGAAACACAAAACTAATACAAGGAAAGACCTTAAAAGCTCTGGAGTAGTGAACTGTTTCTTTTTTGGATTGTTTGTTTTGAGACAGGGTTTCTTTGTAGCTTTGGGACCTGTCCTGGAACTAGTTCTTGCAGACCAAGCTGGCCTTGAACTCACAGAGCTCCGTCTGCCTCTGCCTCCCGAGTGCTAGGATTAAAGACATGCACCACTACTCGCTTGACAGTAGACTGTTTCTAACTCATCCAAAACACCTTGCCCTCCAACTCAGGCTGTGACAGCAAGTGTCCGGAGGGTAGATTTGATGTCAAGTTGGAGGTCTGTAGAGGAGGGGGAGTTGACATTCTCTACCAGGTAACCACAGAGGTTAGCTCAGTGTACTTCTATATGTCAAATGTAACCCATCCTCACCTGAAGGAGACTAAAAATGCTTTCAACGCACATATAGTAAAGGGTGTCCCACAACGAGTTCATGCAGTTGCTAAAACATGTTTCCATTGCAATTAAAGGCCTCCACTCACGTACTTTGACTCTCTCATGACTCCCACCCAGAAAACAACACTAGAAGTGAACTCAATGCTCCTTCCACATCAGCAGCCCGAACAGAAAACAGAATAGGGCAACTTAGGACAGTGGTACCCAAAGAAACAGTTTACAGCTAAGCTCTTTTAAACAAAGTTAAATTCCATAACATACCTAAAAAGTTTTATTTTTGAATAAAAATAAAAATGTACTTACTCTATCTTCTTTATTGGTTTATAAGATTATTAATTTTTGTGGTGAGTTAGTTTCACACCCATTGAGAAAAATAAACTGAGGCATCGGTATGACAGAAGCATCTAGCTGGTCCTGAGGCACTGCTGGGCACAGCTGGCTTGGGCTAGAAGTGTGTTAAGGTGATGGTTATTGGGGCATTCGCTTCACCCACTGATAATTTCTGTGACGTAACTATGGGTTTTCAGTTTCACAGACCAATAGCTCTCCCCTCCATGTTATCCGCACATATTGGCTTGCTGTGTGAAATTATTTGGTTTCTTGTGATTTAAATGTACAAATTGTTTCCCTGTGACTCTGCTTCTGGATTTCTGGCTTCTGTTTGGTTCTGAGCTACATTGTTTAGCTACATTTGGGGGGCAGGAGTTTCAAGACAGGGTTTCTCTGTAGCTTTGGAGCCTGTTCTAGAACTAGCTCCTGTAGACCAGGCTGGTCTCAAACTCAACAGAGATCCACCTGTCTCCTGTCTCCGGAGTGCAGAGATTAAAGGGGTGTGCCACCACTGCCTGGCTAGCTACATATTTTTAAATGTTATGTTTTATTCTTTGATGGTTTCAGTCACGTAACACATGTTAGCCCTTATCAGATCCTATTACCATATCTCATTCTCCCCACCCCACCCCCCTGAATCACTTCCTCCCTGCAAGTGCCTTTTCTATTTATGTCTCTTTTACATTTGTGGCCCACTGAGTAAAATGAATGAATATGGGTGGCTGTTTACTGGATTGTGGTCAACTAATCAGAAAGTATACCACTGAAGAAAGGAAACACCCTTTTCCAGTCATCATTAACTGTCCATAGTCCCCAAGAGAGGGGTGGGCTCCATGAACCCATCCATCCTCCAAAAAGTGTTGGTGGAGGTTTCTGTCCTGCCTGGTCCTGTAACAAACACACAGAAACTTTATTATTTGCGATACTGTTTCACCAATAACTTAAGTGTATTTCTGGCTTACTTGTACATCTTTAATTAACCCATTTCTATTAGTCTGTGTTTCACCTCGTAGCTGTGGCTTACCAGGTAAAGTTCCATCTGGCATCTGTCTCTGGTGGACAGGTACACGACTTCTGCCTGAACCCGCCTACTTTTTCCCAGCATTCAGTTTAATTTCCCCAGCTAGCTCTATTCTGTTAAGCAATTGGCCAAAAACAGCTTAATTTGTTAACCAATAAAAGCAAAACATAGACAGAAGGACTTCCCACACCATTTCCCCTTTTCTGTTTTAAAAAAGGGAATGTTTTTAATTTAACATAGTAAAATTACATATAGCAAAATAGGTATCAAGCAAGAGTTACAGTTACAATATTTATATCTACTTTATCTCTTATCATAACTAAGGAAAACTATAACTATTATTCAACTCCATCAAAGACCTCAGAAGGACATAATATTATCTAAGTAAACAGGAAGTGCATTATAAGCTACTCCCAAAACTCTAGAATTGACAGAGACATCTCACTGTTTGGACAGTCACCAAAAGTTCTTCTATACCATTGTGGCATCCATCTTTAGTCTACAGGCCAATAGTGTCCAACAGATTTTTCCATGAAGCAGGAAATTTCATAGACAGTTCTGCCTATATTGGCAGTTTGTCAGTCATTTTCTTCTGTTTCCTGCAGAATGTCTGGCAGACTCGTTCATGAAGCAGGAACCCAGAATGACCCTTTCACCTTTAGATAGCTTCAGTAGTCAGTTTTCTGTGGGTCTTCCATGTACCATCAAACAGTTCAGGCAAGAGGAGTTTCTTGCCTAAATGGCTAACCAACTCCATAAGGAGCCTCTTTGATGCCCATTATCCTCTTGAAGTAGATTGGTGCTATCATCAGGAGCAGATGTGTCTCATTGTTATGAAAAGTCTAAGTTTTTAAAACATTTTAAATGCCATATTCTGAAGGTATTTGAAAGATTTGAAGAATACCTATCTAACTGAAATACATCTCTAAATATCTAGAAAATCCAACCATATGACTACAAGTTTGACTATTATAAATGATTATCTATTAATCTATATTTCTCAATTATACATTACATTTTTAAATGAGCTATACAAACATATCTTAATTAGGAGCAGAAATCTATCTATCTATCTATCTATCTATCTATCTATCTATCTATCTAGATCTTAAATTTGTATCAATAGACCAAGATCCATGCTAATGCACATCTCTATAGCATATCCTCCTTTAAGCGTAAACAAACATTTATAAACATTTGGGAATTTGGGCATAATTCTCTTCAAACTGCTTCCTGCTTTTTGTTGGGTGAAGTAATTTTTTGCCGGTGTTCATGGCAGCCTTTTGGAGGGTCTTAGTCCATCAAACAACATTAGTCTGGAAAGATTCCACAGGCTCTCATCCTCTGTGGAAACAACAACAACAAAGAACCCTCTTTTCCAAAGCAACAAATCCTTAGATCCAAATTCTGAAGTCATGATACCTTTAAAATATGCATGCTGGTTTAGCTTAGCAGCCCATACAATGAAATGTCTTTCTGTACTTAGCTCCTTCACAGTGAAAAAAATTCAAAGAAAACATAATAGCATATATAATCCAGATTTTCTGTGTATTTTCCATCTTTACATGGCTTATTTTTCCTTATTCTTTTTAATGTATGCGGGTCTGTATTCTGTCCCTTTAAAGACTTTTTTTTATTTTTTTTAAATCGTTTACTTCCTTTTATAACTGTCTGTATTTTTTTCTTCTATCTCCCAAGCCTATGTACATTTATCCAACACTGTGACCCATTTAGAGGTCTTTTTTAAAAAAATTGGAATCTGTCTTTATTGTGTATCTGTAATTATTTCCTGACCAGAAGTGCCCTTTTATTAATGCTAAGTGGGTGTGGCTGGGGCCAACATGGCCCTACCTGATTGTTCCACCCAGTCCAACATGGCAGAGGTATGCTCATTGCCTCTGAGAGCCATGTACATTGCTCCATTTTTAGACACACAGTGGGTCTATGTTGCCATTAAGCAAGTTGTAGCACTCTGCTCACAGACCCCATTTAAATGTTCTATAACTGGACCTCACAAAAGAGCCAGAACCATTCTTGCTGGTAAACCAGGAAACCTTCTTAAAGGAGCCATGCAGTTTTTGCTGCTACCACTGAGTCAGGAAGCCTTTCGTTAAAAGAATTGTGCCTCTGCTTGCTTCTAGCAAACAGGGCCCACCCATAAAAATGCTGTTACCAAAAAGCCACATTTAAGTCTCTTCTTTTGTGTCTAGAATTTGTTTTTTAGCTTTCTCAGGTTTTATGTGGATTTAACTGGCATACGTTGGTGTGCCAATCTGTTGGTAGAGGTTTCTGTAGTGCCTGGTCCTGTAATAAACACACAGAAACTGTATTATTTGCAATACTGTTTGTCCATTAGCTTAAGCATATTTCTGTCTTACTTTTATATCTTAATTAAACCATTCGGCTCTATTCTGCTAAGCCATTGGCTGAAAGCAGTTTCATTAATTAACCAACAAAAGCAAAACATAGACAGAAGGACCTCCTACATCAGAAAAGGTGACAAGTTCAATCTTGTATAGGTCTTTTACAGACAACCACAGCTACAGTGAGTTTGTTAGTGCTTTAACTGTGTCATATCCAGGAGACTTCTCCCCAACCTCTGGCTCTTACATTATTTCCTCTCTCAGGTCCATGACATTCTCTGAGCTTTAGTGCTAGAGCAGGCATGCCACAGGCATCCTGGTTAGGACAGAGCACTCCATAGTCACTGATTTTCTACACTTTGATCCACTGTGAGTTTCTATATCAATCACTGTCAACTGTAAAACAAAGTTCCTCTGATGAAGACTGAAAGTCTTAATTGCATGTTTTATTTCTTATTATGTGTATGTGTGGGCATCTGTACATCAGTTCAGATGCCCATGGAGTGCAGAAGAGGGCATAGGATGCCATGGAGCTGGAGTTGCAGTAAGTTTGAGCTGCCACAGCTTAGGTCCTCCAGAAGTGAAGAAGATACTCTTAACCACCAAACCATTCTCCAACCCCTTTTTGCATATTTTAAATTTGACAGTTAGTTTCTTTGGGTTACCATTAGTCATTACCCTAAAGCCCACTGTCAAGTATCCCTGCTTTCTATTTGTTGTATACTATTAGCATATTTAAACATCATTATTGGTTCATGTAAACTGAAATAGCTGGGTACATAACTATACATAATATTTTGTATGTGTGTGTAAAGTTCACAAGCCAGAAGTATGAATCATTTCTGTTTTCTCTATAGTACTTACTTGAAAAAATAAATACAAATTACTAGCATATTCATAAAAGTACTTTAAAATCTATCCCTACCAATCTACCAGGGTTATATAACAAAGAATTTGGGATGATGTCATGTAGACCTAGTGGTCTGGCCAGTCTGATCACCTTTAAAAACGTGACAAGTAGATGTGATGTGCTTCTTGATATGAGGCATCTGTACACGTTCTTGATCCTCTCCTGCCTGAGAAACATACCTGATAATATAATGATTGGCTAAGGCAAATGTGGAGATTAGAAGAGTAAGCTAAAATACACTCCTAGGAAATATTACACAATACAAGGGTATTCCATAGGTCAGGGCACTTGGTGTTGTCAATAGTAAAACAAATGTCCATATGAAACATGTTATGGCAATGAAAGAGGGCATAGAGCTTGAGGGAGACATTGTAAGAACTGGCATTAGGGCCATCAAGAAGGCTCACTAGGTGAAGGTGCTAGCTGCTAAGTCTGATGTCCTGAGTTTGATCCCCAGGACTCACTCTTACGAGATGTTCTCAGACCTCTATGCCCATGCTGTGCTAGCCACACACATGCACATAGTAAAGATATGCATGCAACTTTTTAGAATTTTGAAACAAAGGAACAATTAAATGTGTGAACCTCTTTTAGAACATAATTCAAATAAACCAACTATAAGGATGCTATTAAAGTCATTGTAAAAATTCAGAAAGTAGGAATTGGGTAGATATTAAGTAATTGATGTGAAATGTTGATTTTAAAAGAAAAAGGGAATGCCAGCAAAAAACAGTTCCCACTTATAACTGTGTACCTAATTAAGTCACCTTCCAGAGAACGAAAGAAGAACAATGAACAACAATGTGGTTTATGTTCGTTGTACACATACAAGGACATACAGTGTGGTAAATACATCCCACACCTTCGCAGTCCTTTTTCTCTCTTTTCTCTGCTTCCCTCCTCCTCTTAGTCCCTTTTGGTTCCCTAGTTTCACTTCTATTGTCACGTCATGCATATACACACAATTTTACTTATCTGTATAAAATCTAGGAAATGTCTGTGAGAGAAAAATGTGGTATTTGTCTTTCTGAGACTGGCTTAGTTCCCTTAACATGATTTTCTCCAGTCACCTCCATTTTCCTACAAATAACCAAACCTCATCCTTCTTTATGGATGAACAGAATCCATTTTCATATAAAGTGAATTTTCTCTGTTTCTCTGTTGTTGGATGTCAAGGTTGGTTCCACAACTTCACTATTGGGGAAAATACAAGAAGAAACACGGATGTGTGAGTGACTTTGTATAAGTACATAATGTCCTTTGGGCATATATCCAGAAGGGGTATAGCTGAGGCAGATATAGGTCTATGTTAGTTATTTTTAGGAACATTCATATTGATTTTCCATAGTGGATGAACTAGTTTACATTCCTACCAGTGTATAGGAGTTCCCATTCATGCTCATCTTTGCTAGCATTTGTTATTTGTTTTTATTCTTTTTGTGTATCTATCTATCTATCTATCTATCTATCTATCTATCTATCTATCTATCTATTATCTATCTATTATCTATTTATCTATCTATCTATCTATCTATCTATCTATCTATCTATCTATGCACATAATTGTTTTGCCTGCATGTCCATATGTGCAGTATGTGGGTGCTGGGTGCCTCCAGAGAACATAGGAGGACATCGGATACCCTGGAACTAGAGTTACAGATGATTGTGAACTACCATGTGAATTCTAGGAATGGAACTCAGGCCTCTGTAAGAGCTCCAGTACTCTGAACTGCTGAGCCTCTCTCTAGCCCATGTTACTCATTTTCTTATCTTGCCATTCTGACTGGATGAGATGGAATCTTAATGTAGTGGGATTTTTTAGATAGGGTTTTCCTGTTTAGTGGTCCTGGAATTTGCTATGTAGACCATGCATGCTGACCTCCAACTCATAGAGACCCATCTGCCTTTGTCTTTCATGTGCTGGTACTTACGTCATGCAACACTATGCTTGTCTTCTTCTTCTTCTTCTTCTTCTTCTTCTTCTTCTTCTTCTTCTTCTTCTTCTTCTTCTTCTTCTTCTTCTTCTTCTTCTTCTCCTTTTCCTTCTCCTCCTTATTCTTTTCCTCTTCCTCCTCTTCCTCCTTCTCCCTTTATGAAAATATATTATTTTCTCATACATCTATGATACATAGATGTATGAGAATTTATCCTGATTACACTTTCCCATTCTTCTATTCCTCCCAGTTCCTCTCCATCTTCTCTTCCATCCAAATCCACTCCCTTTCTAGGTCTCATTAGAAAAGAAGAGGCTTATACAGATAACAAAACAAAACAAAATAAAACATATTAAGAAAACACAAAGAGCGTGACATCAAAATTGGACAAAGCAAACTAACAGAAGGAAACAAGCCCAAGAGAAGGCACACAAATCAGAGACCTACTCATTCAGACACTCAGATATCCCATAAAAATCACTAAGCTGGAAACTGTAAAATGTACCCTGAAGACCTGGTACAGACTGGGGCAGGCCCTGTGGTTGTTGCTTCAGTCTCTGTATGCTCATATGAACCTTGTTCAGTTGGTGAAGAAGGACTCATCCTCCTGGCATCCTTCAATGCTCCCTGACTCTTACGCTCTGTCTCCTCTGCTACAGGGTTCCTTGTACTAGAAGGGGAGGGAGATGGAGATTTCTCCATTTACAGCAGTGGGTGCCAAGGTCTCTTTCTCTGTATAATGTATGTCTGTATTTGTTCCCACCATCTGCAGAGGAAGCATCTATGATGATGTCTGAATAAGGTCTGATCTATGAGTATAGCAGAGTATCATTAAGAGACATTTTATCACTGCCTTTTTTTTTTTAAGACCAGCAGGGTTTTCTTTTTTATTTTTATTTTACCCTCGGTCTCTGAGCTATCTGTCTCTAGATCTTGGTCACCCAAGCAGTGTTGGGTATGGGTTCCATCCTGAGTCAAATGCCTAATTTAACTTATTACCCAGCTTCCTAATGAAGGTTTATTTACATTTCTCTGATGGTCGGGGAGATAGGACATTTTATCACATGTTTACTGGTCATTTGTGTTTTAGTTTTTGAACTGTTTGTCCATTAACTAGGCTGTTGGATTTATTTTTGACCCAGTTTTTTTTTTTCTTTTGTCCTTTGTGTATCCTATATACTAATCCACCAAATATGCAGCTGAAAGGAAGGACATTTCCTTTGGATCATGGGTTACTAACTTCCACTCTGTAGTGCAGAAGCCTGTTAACATCCCTCTCCCTGACAGTAAACTGAAAATCAAGAAAATTGAAAGGGTTAAATGGAGCTTCCTTCTATGTCATATAACTCTGAGATACAATCTGACAATTTCTATTTGTTCAGACAAATGAAAAATCTGACATTCATATCAAATGTCACGTTAGCGGTAGAAAACATAACAATGGCTAATGTGTAAAACACGCAAGCAAGGTAGCATGAGTATAATCAATAAGGGCTGAAATTAGGAGGGCAGTATTTGAAATGCTTTCCTTCACATGTTAGTACATCCATATGCTTGAATTTAAAACTAAGAGCTAAAACCTGCCTCTGTTAGAACACTGACTGGATCTTCACTTTATGTTGCCTGGGCCTAAAGTTGGGAGTAGACCTTTGGGAAGATACTAGAAGGCTTGCATTGTGCAGCTGAGGATCTCTTTGTGGCTCAAAGATGTGCCCCAAATGTCTAGTGCAGAAGCTAGCACACAGCAGGTACTCCTCACATTTTGACTGAAGTAAAATGTGAATCATAGTGGACCTACAACAGAGAGGCCATGAAAACTGCCCTGTGCTCTCACAGGTTTATTAGCAAAGAAGACATTGGAGAAGAACTCCCTGAGGATTCCAGAGCTAAGGTAGGCAGGTATATTCTGGAGAACCCATAAGGTGTAAAAGCATGAGAGTAGGGTTGAAGGCATGATATAAAAATTAGAACTTTGTGTACTAACTTTTTGGGTATAGAATTGAAGCTATCATGGTTGTATCTTACTCTTTCTAGAGAAGAGTTTGAGAATAAAACGAAAATATGTTTACCTAGTTGTAGCCATTTCTTTTTTTTTTTAAACAAATTCTTTTTTTTTAAGTATTTATTTATTTATTTATTTATTTATTTATTTATTTATTTATTTATTATGTATACAATATTCTGTCTGTGTGTCTGCAGCCAGAAGAGGGCATCAGATCTCATTTCAGATGGTTGTGAGCCACCATGTGGTTGCTGGGAATTGAACTCAGGACCTTTGGAAGAGCGGGCAGTGCTCTTAACCTCTGAGTCATCTCTCCAGTCCAGTTGTAGCCATTTCTTTTTAGGCTGGTGAGGTTTGTTGTCAGTGAGTGAAGGGGTAAGTTTTGGTAGAAATAGGGACTTCCAGAACAAACCAATATAGATAAAAAAAAAACTTAGTATATAGATAAATATAGATAAAAAGACTTAGTATGATTTTTAAGCAAATAAAGTAACTAAGAATACCCATTCTGACAAAAGGAAAAAAGAAGCTGTGACCTAGGCAGCACTACCCTCAGTGATGAAGAAGAGCATATTTATATGCACTCTGATTAATACCGTGTGCATATTCACCTCTTATCTACAGGCTCTTAGACCATATCAGTAGTCCTTTTATTTATAGCAGGACCTACAGATTTCACAGGGAAAGTCCCAGAGAGGTCTCTCAACAAGTGCTATTATACCCAGTAAACCCAACTTGGGAGGCTAGGTATGAAAACTTGTCAGGCTTAGGGAAACTCTAATTCTCAGTAGGAAACATATTCCAGTAGACTTAGTATTATTATTCCAGCAGACTTATCCCTAACACGTTGGCAGTTTTAAGGTTCCCAATGTGTGAGGCATTTCTATGGGAGGAAAAAACCAGCACAGACTTGTTGAACATAAACACTCTCTTCTCTACTAATGTGAAGACTTCTGTACAAGTATCATGGCCATAACAATGACTGCAAATGTCTTTAATTTTCATGTATATTTAATAGCTTACTTTATACTCATTTAAAGGGTTGAGGAAGGCCCTTTATAACTTGGTGTAACCCAACTAATCATTCTACCTTATTCTCCCTAGCTTGTGCCAAAAAGAGATTTCATTTTAATGGGTGTGGAATGAAAAGATGAGGGAAGGGCCCTCCTGCAGTTCTTGGAATGTTTTTGTCATTAAGCTTCCATGAATGTCTTGATTGTACCATCATATTAATAGTCTGTTCTGAAGTATGAGGAAATTTTATTTCATAATACATGTCACCAAAGACAAGCACATCTCCCCACATATCCATGACACCTATAAACATATGAAAAATCAAATATAGTTGGACCTGAGATCCTAAGATGGAACATGTTACACTGGAAGATGAAAGTTTGATGGGGCTCCAATAATTCTGTCCTTTAAAGTGTAAATAAAGGCCTGTATTTGACAAAAATACAGTTAAATATGAATTTGCAAATATAGTCAGGTGATGTTAAACAAACACAAATGAAGTTAGATGAGGGAAAATGTATCCTATAAAATATTATGGTATACTATAAAGGTATAAAGATTAACTGTGTGAACATATGCAGAGGCAAAACATCAATTTAATTAGAAGCTCAGAGGTGAATGGAAAAAGTGTATAGTTTGAGAAAAAAATGAATGAGTAAGATATGAAATTATGGTCTCAAAGTAAGTGACTCATGCAAAGTATAAAACTACTAGTCAGTACAGTTGTCTCTAATTCTTTACTTTGCATTCCAGCAGCATTAAAGATTGAACGTCCTGAAAACATGTGCTTATTAGACATGTTATCAGAAGCACCAAGAAGGACAGAGAGTATTGTGGTCAATATGGATTTTTATGTAAGATCATTGACATACACTTGAAGGCTCAGAGCCTCTCAAGTACCCTGTAACAATGAAAATTATGTAGTTTATCATTCAAATTGAGACATTTGAGACAAAAAGATAAGTATTATACTGAAACAATGCACATAATTCTGGAAAATCCTAGATAAATCAGTACACACAGTCATTCAACCATAGCTGTAGTAATGGCCAGAACTTCATGTTAATTTTATAGCCATTGGGAATACTGCCATTTCCACAGTCGTCCAGGACCCAAGCCTAGCTTAGAGTGGCTCTGGATGCTGTGTGGGCTCATAGAATATTTGCTTCAGTACTGTATCTTTTCCATGACAGAAGGACAAAGAGTGAGAAGGTCACACTCCCTTCTGTAACAAACCCACTCTCTGTTATTAACCCACTCTTGAGGATACAGCCATCATGATTTAATTATTTCCCCAAAGGTTTTTTTCTAACCATGGTTGGACTGGAGATTACATTTATAACATAAAAACTTGGAAGGCAACTTTCAAATCAAAGTGTAGGCTTTAGAATGAGTGTACATACATATACACACACGTGTGTACTCATGAGTGTGTATGCACTCTCTTTAAAAGATGGAAATACTAAGTCCCAAAGCTGCTAGGAAAACTGCCTAGTAGCTCCTAGAGATTCTCAACCTTCCTAATCCTGGGGCCTTTAAATACAATTCCTCATGTAGTGGTGACCCCCAGCCATAAAATTATTTTCATTGCTACTTCATAACTGTAATTCTGTTACTGTTATGAATAATAATGTAAATATCTGTGTTTTTCAATGGTCTTAGGCAACCCCTGTGAAAGGGTTGTTAAACCCTCTAAAGGGGTTGTTACCCACTGATTGAGAATTACTACCCTAGAGAATAAAAGCTGGTAAGAGAATACTTCTATTCTGTTGTCTTTGAATTCCATTGGGAGTCTTCTCTTTAATATTGGCTTTCCCAGACTCAGAATTCCAACTGTTACAGATACAAGCTTGAAGGTACAATCAATAGATGCTCATCCAGCACAGAGGAAGTTACTAATGATCCCAACACAAGAGACAAGACAAACACCATTGGACCATATTTAAAAGAAACAAATTGGGAAGATTCGTTTAATTTTATTTCTAAGACTTCAATTGAACCTAAATGCGAGTTTTCTACACCAACGACAATCTTGTTCCTACTACAAACTAGAACATATTCTCTGAGTTTCGGGAACTGTGTATTTTGGCTGAATATACTAGCATAGACCTGTAATCTTAGAACATGGGAGACCAAGAAGGATGGTTACAAGTGTGAGGCTAGACTGGTCTACAGGCCAAGACCATGTTTCAAAAACAAAACAAAACAAAACAAACAAAAACAAAAAGCCACCCTCTTCTTGACCATTTTTCTGTTTTCTCCTGAGGTTTTCTGTCACGTTGGTATGAATCCTACACTAAGAAAGTTTCTATGGCACAGCATCAGATACACTTTGACATGTGACCACTGTGATTGCTTTAATTCTGCTTCCTGCTCACCTGGCTAAAGAATGTCCAACTCGTTGCTGAGGTACAGTTGTGCTCCGTGTCATAGCACAACATGGCTGTGGCATTCTGGGTTACAAACCTACCTTGAGAATTACATACTCAGGAGTACTTTGCCCTTGGTACTAGAATACTTGGGTTGGGTTTGGGGTATACTTGAGTCTAGCAGCTAAGCTTCTAGACCGTGTTTTGGGTAGTACCTCATCTCTGCTATGGAAGTCCAGCTGCTTTCTTCTCCCTTCCCTATGAAGCTATATTTCACAGGAGATTACCAAATAAATTCTATGGTTAAAAAAAAGCACCAAAAATTATATGCATGGCTGACGCGGGCGCTTTGTATAATTCCTCAATAGCAAATGCTGAAAAATTAGAAAAATAAAGTTGAGAAACATAGACGTTTTAAAAAGTATGCAGGCATTACTTTTTGGTGTAGGCATTGACAAATTTAAACGGTGGCGTTACCTACTGTGCTCAGAAATGGCCATAAACAAGCCGCTTCACAAACAAGGATAATGGGAACATAGACTTGCATAACTGTTCATTAGAGCAGACAATGCCCTATGATGCTGGGGCTGCGCAGACCCACGTTATTACCTATTCCCAGTGCAAGCACAAATACAGAGCTCAGGACCTAATGAGTTGAGGCGTCATCTGAATTTCCATGGCTTGTATTTACGGCTTAGAACTGTAGCTTTACTGAATAGTGCCAAACATCCTTATTAATAACAGCATTAGTGACATATCATCGGATAATCTTCTTTGTTTTCGTTTATTTTAATGAGGTAGTTTGGGGTGGTACCTGGCAGTGGAAACCTGGGAGCAGGCGACAGCATGACTTGAGGGGCCTCTTGAGCTGAAAAGCAGCTGAAAGCTAAACTGCTGTGCAGTTGACCAGCGGTTACCCAGCACTCTGCTTTACTCTAAAAGCAGGCTGATGTACAAATTTTAAGAACCTAGGACTTTATTACCTTTTCAAACTTCCCCGCATGGACGAAGGGATACCAAGGATTAATTTGCTAAATTTTTGTGGCCTGTTTCCACATGTCTGCGTTTCCCAATGATGCTTTCTGTATGGAAAAGAGTGTGCTAGGCACAGCACACTGTGTTTTCCATGAGATGATCATCTGTCTGATTCATTAAGTCGTTCAAAATACACACGTTAAGTAGTGATGAAGATGGCTGATGGGCATGGATATTCGCCAAGCCTTCCAGTGTCCCAGCTTACAAAAGGGGTTTCTAATGCTGAGAGCTTAATTATGTCACTTAAACCCATCAACCCTTTCCCTTGATTAACGCTATAAATCTTTCAGGCTTATTAGTTCCTTAATATCTGATGATGAGTGAAGAGTCCCTCTGACATGGTAGTTTCCCCTTAAAGTATTGGAACTAGAAAATGGAGTCTCTTTAAATCTTCCTAATCAATTAAAGACCAGAAGACCTTTCCTCTACACTCTGATGTGTGTAACTTGACAACTAGGTGTCTTTCCAGGGCCCGATAAGAGCTCACAACCAGCCCTGGTCTTTGAAGCCCAGGAAAGGGAGAAATAACAAAGAATTTCCTTAAAAGCATTGTCATTGTATCATTTCAGTTGCACTGAAAGATCTAGTCAATATCCAAAGGAATCAGCTTCCAAGTCAAAGAACAGACTTATTCTATTGACAATGTCAGCCTAGGTCTGGTCAAAAGGAAAATTATACCAATGGGTATATTTTAATTAATTAATTGTGTGGTTTTTTTTTTTTCATTTTACATACCATCCCCAGGTCCCCCTTCCTCCCCTTCTCCTGCTGCCGCCCCCTGCACCAGTGAAGCTATTTTACTACAAAGAACTCTTTACTTGGTACTGAATTGTTGAACAAACAAATAGGAGAGCTAAGCTGTCCTGGAAGCAGGACCTAATCACCACCTTCATAAATGAGAGCCAAGTATTTAATTGAGAAGCTTGGAGAAAGAGTCCCTGCGTCTTCAGAGCACTCAGTCCTGAGAGAAGGACTAGCTAAGCTACACTGATAGTGTTGGTACCCCAGGCCTTGGAGCACTGGCCAGGGGGAGGTGGCAGTTGCCTCCTGCTGGTCTGTCTAGAGTCAGTGGAAGTCAGTTAGTCCAGGCTTCTAAAGGAGTACGCTGTTTAAGTGTTTTGGGGGAGTTGCCATAATATGGGGGATGCACATGCTTTGAAAAAAATGCTAATTGCTATCAACCGGTTTTATGATGCCAAAAGTAACAGCCAGAAAAACTGGAGTCAGAGGTAGCGCAGGGAATACAAAACCTTCCCTGCTCAGGCCATTGTCTCATGCCAGCACCCCTATTGGAAGAGTCAAACAGAGAACTAGCTGTTTTGCTCGATTTGACATCACAAAAACATAGAAGGATGTGTTTGATGCTGAAATACAATAGCTTAATAATGGTTGCAACATTTATACAGAAAAATAAGTACTGACCAAGAGTGAGAGAAAAACAAAACTTCTGATTAGCATTCATATGACTAGACTTAACCCCTACTTTCTATTTCTCCGTTAACCCCATGTCAGCTCTTCTGGCTAAGAATATTTTAGGGTAAAAATTGAATCAAGACTTTGCTTTGTTTGATTCATTTTCAAGTCAGAACCAGTGTGGAAATGACTACAGATGTTCCTTTAGAGAGGTTATTTAGGTGGCTTTTACTTTAGGGGGTTGTTTGACACTCTGAGAGAGGATGTATATGTTTAAAGGATAATTTTACTTAAGATAGAAAATCAAACTCCACTTGAGAAATGATTTACCAAAGAAGTCTTATTTATGAGCCCAGAAGTGGTGATAAAAATGACTTCACCATGTCTCAGCCTTGTGAAATACCTGGTCACATGGTACTTGGTGTTAGCTTTCCTGAGTGGGACATGCAAAACTTTTTTCTTTCCTTCTTTTTTTTTTCTGCCCAGGTACTTAATAATCAAATTTTCTTCACAAATTCCCATTGCTAGTACAATAACACCCATTTCTCATAGTTTTTAAAATATATTTTAATAACAAAATAAAAGAAGATAAAAGAAAATTGAACACATCAGATGGACAAGGCAAACCAACAGAAGGAAAAGAATCCAAGAGGAGATACAAGAATCAGAGACCCACTCATTTGTTCCCATGCTCAGAAGTCTTATAAAAACACTAAACTGGAAGCCATAATATGTACTCAGAGGACTTGGTCCAGACCCCTGCAGGTCCTGTGCATGCTGCCTCAGTCTCTGGGAGTCTGTGTGAGCTTTGCTCATATTGATTTAGAGGGCTTTCTTTTCTTGTTGTCTTCCATCCCTTATGACTCTTACATTTTTTTCTGCCTCCTCCTCCATGTGGTTCACTGAGCTCTGAGGGGAGGGATTTGATGGAGACATCCCGTTTAGGGCTGAGTATTCCAAGGTCTTTCATTCATTATACAATATCTGGCTGTGGGTCTCTGTACTTGTTCTCATCTGCTGCAAGAGGAAGCTTCTCTGATGATGTCTGAGCAAGGCACTGATCTCTGTACATAGCAGAATATTATTAGGGATCATTTTACTGCTATGTTTTGTTTTGGATTTTTTGTTTGTTTGTTTATTGTGCTTTTTGTTGTTTGTTTGAGTAATTGGTTAAACTCTAGGTCCCTGACCAATCTATTTTCTGGTTCTTGGTCACCCAAGAAGTGTTTGATATGAGTTACATCTCATGGAGGGGGACTTAAGTCAATTCAGATATTAGTTGGTTACTCCCATGTCATAGGAGGCCACTTGTTTGTTCCCAGCTGCCAAGAACCAAAATAATAATTCAGAAAACATATTATTTGCAAGCCAATAGCTTAAGTGTATTTCTAGCTAACTCATAAATTAACCCATTTCCATTAATCTGTGTATCATCAAGAGACTGTGGCTTTCTGGGGAAAGTTCTGGCGTCTGTCTCCAGTGGGGCTACATGACTTCTCTCTACTCTCCCTTTTTTTTCTCCCAGCATTCAATTTAGTTTTCCCTACCTAGCTCTACTCTTTTGCCCTATCACAGGTCAAGACAATTTCTGTATTAACCAATGGTATTCACAGCATACAAAGGGGAATCCCACACTCCCCTAAGCTTAGTGCCACCATTGCCCTAGCATATCTTGCAGGTAGGATACAATTGTAGACCAAGGGCCTGTGGCTGCATTGATGTTTATGTTTCTCTTTTGGTAGTATGCAGAATTCCTTCCTGTTCCTAAGATGCTAGAACTTAGGGGTGAAGGTTCTATGCAGGCACCAACTTAACTTTTTCATGCTCAGTGAGTTGTGTAGTGTTGTCTTCAGCAATGGGGCCTTGCTGTCAATTTGTGGAGAGCAACCTATAGTCTTGGGAACAGGTTGGGTTGTTTGGGGATTTCCATGGGACCCATTTGGTCAACAACTCAATTAGATGCAACCCAATATCAGTACCAGAAGCTTCATTTGGTGACAAGCGAGAGCCAGTTGGGACTCTGTCTCCACATTATTCTAAGCTTCTACATTGACCTCGTTGTTTTTGGTTATGAGCTGAGAAACTCAGGTAGTGAGAAATCCCACCTGTTTTTTCTCTTTTAAATTGTGAAACTTAACCTCAGTCACACCGATTTTTCTCATGTGTGTGGAGAAGTGCAGGTATCTTTAAACAGGAAAGTGAAAATAGTAGCCATGTATTGTTTCTAGGTGGAATTTCAGTTACTGGAATGAATATCTTGCTTCCTGCAAAGAATGGCCAATGAGCTGCCACTTTGCTGAAATAGTGAGCTCAGCAAGTCTTTGGAGACTGGGTTCCTTCCCACCTTCTCACAGCAGGGAGTGTTCGGGGAATAGAGAGCAGCATTGTTGTACAGTGCTTCACTCTGAGAAGTTAGTTTACTGCCTGGCAAGTGGTAAGATGAACAAGTATTCCTGAACTAACTATCTACCTGGCTCTCAGCAAAGGCACATGGAATGCTCTCTATGTGAAGGATGGGCAATGTTTCTTCTGCTCTGCAAGGGTGAGGAGCTCCTCAAAGGACTCAGAAATGCCTTCTTGTGTCTCCTTCTAGTCTCAAGTCTGGCTTGTAACTTTCTAAGGGAAAATGAAAAGTGGTGTTATAAATGTTGCTTCAGTCTACTACATAACTGAAACAGAACATTGGCTGTTTCTTTGCATATGAAAAATAATAGATATGGATATTTTGAGAAATAATGTCAAAAATTTTTAGAGTAACAAATTTGTTCTGACATGAAAATATGAACGCTGTCTTATTTATATTGTGATAAAGAGGTGTTAGGAATTGTTTATTTCAGATCCCAGATAACATCTGATTTCCCCCAATTACACTAAGTCCAAATTGAGTATCTGCTGACTGTCTGTATATCTCCTGAAGTAAAGAAAAAGAAAGGACAAAGTTGCAAGTTCAAGCTTTGGAACATAGGTCTTTCATATTTCTGTTGCTCCTTAAATAAGTCCCCTAGAAAAATCACTAACCACCCTAAGTTTTCTATTGCTGTTTAGGAATGTCTCAAAGTCACAAAAGAGGCTTCAAAGAACCTCAGAAGAACCCCTCACTCAGCCACAGGTCAGATGAGGAGGGACTTTGCAAGACTTTCCATGGTGAAGAGAATGTTAGCCTTAATCGAGCTAGCCAGACCAACAATAGAAAACCCTGAAGATCAATGATGTCAAGAAATGGAGAGACCGGTAAGCAACCTTCCCACCAACGTTAACCACACCAAAAGCTAGTCAAACCCTGGCTTCTCATAACTGGTTCTTGTTCAGACGCAAGACTGAGAAGAGCCATTTGCTGTGGCCAACGGTAACTAGATCTCGCCTTTTAGAAAGCCATGGTCTTCGAAGAGCTTACTAAGGGTCTTCACTAAAGAACAAAAAAACACAGCTAAGACGGGTTTCCTCTCAAGTTATGACTCAACTTTGGTCACCACACTTCCACTTGGACCTATTAACATTTGGTGACCAGAATGTCATTCGTTTTAATCGGCTGCTACAGCGACAGCCTTGCTGCCTTTCAGTCATATAGAAACCCACAAGAATATCTCCTTTTGACTCTGCTCTCCACATCAAACCCACAGTCAAGCTAATGCTGCTGCCTATCTTCTCACAATCTACTAGAAAGTGGCCTGCTTTGCCTTGCTTACCCTACTAAGTGAGAAGCAAGAAACAAAGAGCTTAAAGCTACTTGTAAATAGAGGGTGCTGGTGTAGGCCTGCTCGTAGACAAGAAGACATTCTGTGCTTTCTCCCTCCCCTTCCTCTCTCTGGATCTATCTCTAGGTCTCTGTCTCTCTCCCTGTTTCTTTCCCTCCCTCCCGTTCTCTGTCTGTCTGCCTGGCTATCTACCTTCTCTCCCTCTCTGTGGAGTTCTCATGATTGCTCACAATTTCTGGACTGTAGTTAGAGGGTGCAAGGGCACACTAGAGGACAACCAGGAGTGACAAGGAAAGGAACAGAGAGAGGGAGGGAAGGAGGGACGGAGGGAAGGAGGGAGGGAGGATGGAAGGAAGGAAGACTCTCATTTATCTTTTGTGGATCTCAGAAAACAATAGTAAATTCTGAGGATCTGCTTAGCAGACTCCTCTGTGTGCAGGTGCACAGTGAGGATTTCACGAAGCTAAGGCAGTCCTTTAATCCCAGCTCTTGAGATTTCAAAGCCGCCCTAGGCTACTTAGTAAGAGCTTGTATCAAAAAAAAAAAAGAAAGAAACTTGCCTTTGCAATTTTGTTATCATTAGTGTTGCTTTTATATGATTCTGTCAGTATAAAATCAATAGTTCAGATTCAATGAGTTCTTCCCAAGTTCCAAGCACTAAGGCAAGCATATTAAATATTTTATCTCTTTTTACTTCACAATTAGGTTTCCCATCAGATATAAATACTATCTCTAATTAAAAAAATAGGAGCCCAAGGCATAAGAAATAAAATTCTTAGAAGTCAAATTAATAAACAGCAATGTTGGGACACAATCTTGGGTTCAGTGTCCCAAGAGAATTTTCTGTTACCCATTTCAGGGTATTTCCCTTAAAAACACTGAGCTATTTATATATGCTCAGTAAACTGAAATGCTTGGCTTCAAGCATAAACTGAGATTCGGTATTGTAAATTCTAGTGCTGTTTTTCTCAAAAATACATATCTCAAAGTTCTTAAATCCATGTCCCTATCCTCCTGTTCCAGTGGCTTCTTCTGCCTCGGGAAGTGTTTATCCTACCCTCAGGTCGTTCTTCACATTCCTCACCCCCACTCCCTGTCATCCAGACTGTCTGAATTCTACTCACCCCTCAGGATGCAGCTCAATTTCACCTCTTTCCAAAAGACTTCTGCCTCTGAATTCCTACAAAATGTAATGCTTATATTATGTATATGGATGGAATTTGCGTTTTACTTTTTACCATTCATTCTGTTTAATAATAGTTCATCTCTGGGGTGAATCGTCCTACTGTTTCACTGAATATGACCTTTTTGAAAACGGGGTCAGGCATTCAAACATTTTCATATGTACATACACAATAGGCCCAGCATCTGAGACATAGCAAGAGCTCAGTCGCTGGTTACTGAGATCTTTGAGAAAAAGCCGAGTCATGTGTGTATTTTGACACCGGCTGTGCTGTCAGGGAAAGAAGCTAATCTCTTTCTTAACATCTATAGAGTTAATACTGCCAGATGTATTTTAAAATAATACAGTCCATGCATTCATTTATCAAGACAGAAAGAAGTTTTTGGCCCCCCAAGTGCTGGACTTTTGAGTTTCAACTTTCTCACATGGTTCACTCAGACTCCTAATTCGAACTGGAAGCGTTTAGAGCAGCAGACCCTGGCAACAACCCAACTTTTACTTTACTGGTTTCACTCACACCTGTGGTTTCACTGGTGTCAAATTTCCTCCCAAGTGTTTCAATGAAGTTTTATCTCCCCCGTTTTCCACCCTGCCAGTCGTCCCTGTCAACAGTGACAATCTCCTTGTCAAACAGAAGTCACCGGGGCTTTCTATTTTCATTCCTTTTAGCTGGGATAATCCCTGCACCCTATAGACTGTTTTCCTTCGAGGAACTGATAGCTCCTTGCACTTAGGGCTCTCGAGGTTTGAACGAAGCTGCTTTGGGTGAGGTTGTCGGTGTTGCAGAGCGCCGTTTCAAGTTAGGGTCGACAGAACTTCATTTCCCACGGCGTGTGTTATGAGAAGGGCTGTCGTATTTCTTGTCATTTTTTTCACTGTCCTTGACCCCGGAGAGTTTAGCGTGTCCTAGAAAAAGGGCGGCTCTTGAGGGAAACTTTCGCATTAGCTTGGGTTTTCAGTACGTGCTGTTTCTTTACCTTTCCATTTCCCGCTTGGGGCCCATCTTTTCGTGAGCTGAGCTAAGTGGAAAAAATTTACTCAACCTCAGAACTCATTCATCTATTTTCTTTCACCTATTATTGTTAAATTTATTAATATAGGTGTAGGAGAAACCACACGACAGCAGGTGACCCTGCAAAAAGGCCCCATTCATTGAGCTTCCATGGGTGTTAGTTGGGGAGGGGTGGGGGAGCGATCAACAGGAAAATACTTCTGCCCGTTTTATCTCTGCCTTCCTCTCTGACTTTGTCTTCATTTCCAGTCTACCAGTTCTTTGTTGCCAACTTGAGCCCTGTAGAATGCTTGCGTTTGGGGCAAGTTCTCCATTTTCTCTGAAGTAGAGCTGTGTGTTAGGTGTATCAGCTTAATGTCTCCGCAATACTTCCTCAGCCTACTTTCCTCTTCCTGTCCCCCATCGCTTAGACATGTCCCTGTTTCCATTCACTGCTCCTCTACAGAGAATGGGGGATGAATACAGAAAGGAGAAAGTGCTTCATAGAAATGATAGGAAGGAGTCCACTTAAGTGTCTTAAATAATCAACATAGGTCCAAACCCAGGTTCTTCTTGCTGGGGTTAGGTCTTCTCCCAGTCAAAGTTAATGTGAGGGCAAGTGACTGGGAACAGCATGAACCAATGTCCTTTCTTTTCTTCTTCCTCTTCCTCTTCCTCCCTCTCCTCCTCCTCCTCCTTCCTCCTCTCTCTCTCTCTCTCTCTCTCTCTCTCTCTCTCTCTCTCTCTCTCTCTCTCTCTTTCTCTCTCTCTCTCTCTCTCTCTCTTTGAGACAGAGTTTCTCTGTGTAGCTTTGGATTGGAGACTATCCTGGAACACATTCTGTAGACCAGGCTGGCTTCAAACTCAGAGATCTGCCTGCCTCTTCCTCCCTAGTGCTGGAATTAAGGGTATGCGCCACTGCTGCATGGCATACCAATGACTTTTTATCCACACCACTCAATATCTGTGCTTATCTATGATAACAATTTAAAACTAGTAATCCATCTTCAAGTTAACTATCAAAACAAATATATAACTTTTTTTGTCTCTTGATTTCTGTCACTTGTAATCGGTCAAGGACAAGGCAGAAGTTCTACCTTGCTTTCCTCTACAGAGTAGAGGACTCACATCCCCAGAATCAGAAGACACACAGTTCACAGCATGTGTTTACATGGAATGAGTCTACCTTAGGTCTTCCCTGAGTTGGTTTTTTCTGGGGACACTGCTTTGCTATGGTCAGCTCCTAAGGCTGTCATGAGGATGAACCAAGCAAATAAACATGATACTTTATAAACTTGAGAACTACGCAATGATTTGCTGCAGTCTTTTCTAACTTGACCTTTTCTCATTAATTCTTGCCTTTTCTTCAATATACTTTTTATGTGTACGAATGAGTCTTGAATTATGAATATTGGAAAACAAATCTTTTTGTAGCTTGAACTTCATTTCTTAATACTCTGCAAAATAAAACAGAAAAAAGACCAGCTCTTTCTTAGCCTACTTACACGTACATATTCATACATTCTTGCTTGCTCAGTTTTACTTTTCAAAAGAACTCCCTGCAGGTTTTTCTTTCGAGAATTATTTTAAAACATTCTGGGACTACAGGAAAGATACTGAGATGGCTTTAAACCTGGCTCAGGAGTATTGGGACTTCCAGCAGCAGCTCACACTGCACTGTAGAGCATCCACACCCACCTCTCACCTGGCCATTTCCAGACACATTACAAACCCTGCTACTTCAACCTCTGCCTCAGCATTATAGTCTCACTTTTACAGCTAATCCGTTTTTCAATGAAGTAGTTTACAAAGTTCATGAATGTTAGGGAATATCAATTTCAGGTGTGTGACTTTTATTTATGTTGCATTTGTTTAACTCTGCTAAGTTGTGGTACTTTTCCTGTTCAAAATATCTAATGGCCCCAATAAAGAGCTGAATGACCAATAGTGAGGAAGAAGCAAGGATAGGCGGGACTGGCAGGCAGAGAGTATATAGAAAGAGAAAATTTAGGAGAGAGAACAAGAAGCAAGAGAACAAGGAGAGGAGGACATCCGGGGCCAACAACCCAGCTATACAGCAAGCCATGGAGAAAGAAGTAAAGAAAGGTATACAGAAATAGGAAAGATAAATGCCCAGAGGCAAAAGATAAACAGGTTAATTTAAAGTAAGAAAAGCAGACAAGAAACAAGCCAAGCTAAGGCCAGACATTCATAACTAAGAATAAACCTTCGCGTGTGGTTTATTTGGCAGCTGGTGGAGGGCCCCCCAAAAAAGCTTAAAGAATAGAACATCAAACAATACATGAATGAAATCTTATTATTGTGGTAAAAATTTGAAAATCAAATGGGAGAATGATGTTTCTTGACTACAAGAGAAGGAAGGCCTTTAATTTAGGGAAGCCACACTGGAGAAGGCAGAACACTGTAATTAATCCAAGAAGTCCGCTGTTGGTATCTGGAAAGTAGCTCTCACGGTGTATTCTCTCTACCTCCAAATGTATATCAGCTTAATAACCATTCTTAAACCAGCTAGAATAGTATGGCTCTGTCTCAAAGTCATCCTAATTGTCTTTTACAAATATTTAATAAAATAATTAGATCTAATGAGCTCCATCTAATGCTAACATAGATCATTTGATTAATCCAACCCAAACACTTAATTTGGTTAAAATCAACCCAAACAATATAAACAAGTTAACCTTAGATTGACATTGTGGCCTTGGACAGATACAGTTCTGTTTAGAAATGACCCAAACTAAAGCCACAAAGGAACTCTAGCAGTAATACTTTTTAACAACGATGACTCATTGTTTGGCAGCTGAAGCTAAACTTTTTACAGGAATGGTGACATTGTAAACAAGACTTTTAAGGAACTCAGAAGATAACTCTAGCAAAAAAAAAATACAGGTGTAGAAAATATGGTGAGCTGTGATATCATCTCTGGTAAGAACCGAAAGTTTGAAAATGTCAAGCAAAACCTTTTCTTGTAAATCAAACTGTCAGTTCAAATTTAGAAGTGACAGGCTTTAATTGGGACTAAAAACCCATTTGCATAGAGGATAAAGTTAATGACTTTGTGTCTCCCAGTTAGTAAATGATCTCAGCAGAATTAAAGAGTATCAAGTCAGTGATTCTTTTTCTTATAACTGGACCACAGTGGACATTGATCATAGGAAAATGCTGTGTCATAAATAAGAAAAATAGGAATATTTTTAAAAAGAAATTAATAGGTAAAAACAATGTTTCTTTTTGGAAAAAAAGGTAGATTTTTCACATCATCTTTGAAAGTAAATTATTATTGATCATTGCACTTAAAGTCAGCTTTACCAATTTAGCCTTCAAAATTCAATGCTAAAAGAACTGAAGACCAGAGATCAACAACAATAGCAAGCAAATAATCTAAAACCACTTGGTTCTACTCTATTGAGAGACAGAAAGGTATAAAAATAACTGACTAGAAGAACAGATAAAGAGATGAAAAGGGATACCCACTGTTAAGAAACAACAGGATAAAAACAATGAAAATGAAAATTAATTGCATAATTTTAGTGGGGAAATAAAATCAAACTCTCAGAGCATTCTTAATCTTTAAATATGATTTGTAGTTTAAGGTAGTAATATTTTAGAAAAATAGTATATTAGTCAAACTATTAGTCTCCAGATATTAAAAATAACACATCTACTTTTTTATTTGGGCTATGTGGCCCAGTGGTGACAATGGTGACTGACAAGTCAGAAGACTATAGGAAACGTTTCTGGAGCCCTTGACCCCTAAAGATGAATCTCAGTGCAGACCCTTTGGGTCTTGGAGCAAAGCTCTGCCATCATTGGTAAATAACTACTTTCCTTTTGACAAGCGACTCAGTCTACTACTGGACCCCACTAGAGAGCATTAACTAACCTTAATACCTAAACTGCCTATTCTGAAGTAGGTGCCTGATCCCCCCAAGGCATGAAGCTGGATATGCAAAAGAACACACCATTCAAATGGGAGTAGTTCATGTGAGATGAGTCCTCAGAGGGCCCTGAAAACATAAGATAGATGAAAAAGTGACCCAAATGTCTACAGTTACTACTACTGTGATGCTGTCTTTTTTATCAAGTAGCATCGACTTACGATCTCACTAATCAGTGGATAGAAGACAGAAAACTTGGAATGGCTCTGTATGATATTTAGACATCACCTTAAAATAGACAGCTGTAGCACTACACCCCTCGTTAGGGCCGCCTGGAGGGCAGCGGCGAGAGTGAATGCTCCCAGCAGTGCATCTGATTGTTCAGTTTGCTTGGAAGGATGTGTTCTTACTCACCAATTCAGGGGCTATGAAAAATAATTCGCTAAATGAACAAAGACTTAGAAGGAAAAGGGTTGGAGAATTGGCAACATCAAATGTGGATGAGATAAATAGACTTTTCTGAATGGGTAAGAAATGTGACTATGTATGTTTTACATGAATGTTCACCAGGATGGCTTCAGCATAGGAAGATTTTATAAATAATCAACTTGAGAGGATGGCCTATCCTTTGGTTACCAATTGGTTGCTTTTTCCAACTCCCTTGTCATCAACCAACGAGATCATGAACAAAGTAGCCATGGAGATGAGGATGTAGGCTATGCCTGGAATCAACAGCATGCACTTCCATTAACCAAGACTACTCTGGTGATGCCATTGTTGAGAGTTCAACCTGTCAGCAACAGAGAACAGCACCAATACTACAGGGACAGCACCATTCACTGCGATGAGTAGTCTGAGACGTTAGCTACCCAGTGAAAAGATGATTATATTGAATCACTTCTAGCATAGAAAGGAAATAATTTTGTCCATACTAGAATATTATTCTGAATTATATTTATAAACTTGCCTTTCCTACACACAATTCTTCACCAAATCTGTGAATTTATAGGCACTTTATTCATTGACATAGAATTCTGTACAGCATTTGGTTTTGATCAACCTCACAACAAAAAAAATGTATTACTGTATTAGGAATTCACTGATCTTACTACCACACTTCCTACCATCTTAAAAAAACTGCTACTAATAGAACAATGGAATAGGTTTTGAAAAGGCTTAGTCATCATACCAGCTAGGTCAGTGACAATGTCTTACAGAATGGGAACAATAGCCTTGAGAAGGTTTTATTTGCTCTGAATCAGTATCCGACATAAGGTGCTGTTTTTTGTGAGATTAGAATTCAGAGATCCAAACCTCAAGGATAGAAATGACAGGGACATTTTACATTATTTTTTCTAACAATCCATTTCTGAAGTATTTTGCACATGGCCTTATATTCCACTAACCTAGAAGACTTCATCTAAAGATAGAAGGGCTTCCACTAGAAGGAAAATAGTGATCTCATAGAACTGGAAACCTGGGTTCTCCCTGTTACTCAAGCAACAGTGAGAAGGATGTTGCTGGGCTGGCTAGGGTGACATTAGCTCTTCTTGGGTCACAGAACCCAGGTAGGCTCTCAGAATAGAATTTACACTGTCAGCTTTTCCATTTCTTGGAGATTTAGACTACACAGCTGTTGCTGACTATACATCTTCAGGGTTTCATCTTTGAAAATGATATAAGTCAAGTCTCTGTAGTAAATACAGATAGGTCGAACAATAGGTAGGTAGGTAGGTAGGCAGACAGACAGACAGACATGGAGAGAATAATGTTCTTTGGATCTTTTTCTCTGGGTAAGTCAAAGGATATATAACTTTTATAGATCACTGAGTTAAATTTGGAAATATTTTGTTGAGGTTTTCTTTTTATACCAATATCCATACAAGATATTGGTCCATAATTTTCTTTTTCTGTGATGTCTTTGTCTAATTTTGATATCAGAGCAATTTTGTACCACAGAATGGGTTGAGAAATAGCCTCTCCTATGTTCTACAGAGCTTTGGAAGAATTAGAATTAAGCTTTAATAAATCATTTATACTCCTTTCTTTGTCTATACCAGAAAGGCATCTAACATAGAATCATGCTGTAAGATTTTTGTTTGTTTGCTTGTTTGTTATTGATTCTACTCTTTTCTATATGTTAGTAACTTGTGCTCTTTCGGGAAACTCTTCATGTCATATTATTGATTTGTTGATATATATTACTGTATACTATTTCCATGTTATTATGTATTACCCATGCTATTTCTTTAAGTTTGATAGCAAAATGTCCTCCTCATTTATTTTTACTATTACTTTTCATTCAGTTTTAACTGCAGCATTTATCCTTCCCTTTCCTTCCTCCAAGCCCTACCATGTACCCCTCCATGTTTTCCTTCAAATTTATGGCCTCTTTTTTTTAACCAGTCAATCATTATTGTATGCATATAAAACTAACTTTAAGCATTGTTGCTACTTTTTTCTATTTTCTTCCCAGACATATTTGAACTTGTAAATTAAAGTCTTGGTCTACTTAAACAATAGTTTTAGTTCTTAGTGTCTGAGACTGTCTTATAAATTGTGTTATCCAAGGTCTCTGGTATTTCAGTTTACTGTTAGATTCAAAATCAAAAGTGAATGGGAGAATAAGGAGCACATTTCCTTAAACAACCTCATATGCTTAAAGTGGGCCTGAAGGATGGCCCAATGTCTAAGGTGCCTGCTGCATTACAAGTTTGGCAGCCTGAGTTAGATAACCAATTCCCACATGGTAGATGGAAAAACCTAAGACTGCATGGACACACAAGACTCACATACACAAAGCATTAAACACAAAGCAAAACTTAGTAGATTTGCCTATATTAAACACCAAGGATAATATTGGTAAAGGGGGCATAAATTGAAGATCTTTGAAACATTGTAAGGACATAGAAAACTGGTGTCCTTTTAGTTCTCAGACCAGAAAAATTAGCAAAAATCTGCATATAATTACTCTATCTAAAACCCACAAGTAGTGGTGGTATGCACTTGCAATGCCAATACTCAGAAGACCAAAGTAGAGGATGTTCAAGACCAGCCCTGGAGTACAAAGTGAGTTGGAGGCCAACCTAGAATTTATGACAAGACCTTGTCTCTTCTAAAATAAAAGTAATGCATTTACTTTAATCTGAATTCTATTGCTATCATAGAACACCACAGACTTGGCAATTTTATAAAGAACAAAGTATTATTCAGTTCAATATCCTAGAAGCTGGAATGCCGAAGGTGAAGAATATGTATCTATTGATGGTTTTCTACAAATAAAGAATTATCATAGAGTCTTGATGTAACAAACAACATTACATAGTAAGAGACAGGGCCAAGCTTGCTTTGGTAAGTGACCCACCCCTAGCTAACTCATTGACCTGTTAATCTGTGATGGTCCATTCATGAAGGCAGAGTCCTCACGATCTAATCACCTTATGAAAACCCAATAATGTAGAGTAAGTTTCAACCTGAGAGTTAATGTGTTCATTCCAGTCACAGTTGCAAAAGCTGGAAGATCACTGTAAACATACAGATTACTATGGGCATGTAGGGGACTCGACCGGAAAGGGCAGTTCACAATGAGGAAAACGGGCTGACAAAGTACATGGGCTGTTAAACGAAGCAGTAATTGGCTAACTGAAAGAAAACAGTTTGTACCTCTCAGTTTTACAAGCATTTTGAAACCATGCAGCCTCAAGTGACTTTTATGACCGAGCGAAGTAAGAAGCGTCAGACTTCTGGCAAGTATAGAAACTACATGCGTGTTCTCAGGAGCAACATGACAGTACTTTGTGAAATTGCATAAGCATACTTCATATGTGACACTAATGGTATTTCTGAGTTTACACTGGAAGGGGATATGTGTGAGGATCCATCACTGAATGGAAGTTTAAGGCAATCTTCATGCCCATTGCCAAGAAATGAAGAAATCAGGCACAGAGAATGCCCACCACAGAACAGCACTAAGCAGCCAGGGATAATAAATCTACTCGATAATCCTATAGAGAGAGCAGAATCTTAAAGATCTCCTGATGACTTGTAACAAGCATTTAAAACAACTGGCTATGAAAATTCAAACACATTAAAACATCCTTAAGAGTTTGTATACACATTCAAAGCAAACTAGGGTGATTGTCATCAAGGGGAAAATAAATAAATACATCGTAATTCATAAGTGTCTGTATTGATGATGATGGATCTTGAACGGGTAAAATGACTAGTTTGGAAACCCAACCCAAATTCTCCTTTCCCACCTAAAAGAAAATGACCTGAAACCTAAAGGGTAGAAGATATACATTATACAGGCAAATGGACTATCCTACTAGCTAAAAGATGAAGGAAAGTATTTACAAGGTGTCTCAAATGCTAGTTAGCTCTGATTACATTAACATGGTTTGGAAACTTGAGAAGAAAACAAACAGAACATTTGGACACCTCCGGTTTTGCAGAGTGTGAGAAGCTCTGTAGGGTTTGGGGGTGAGTTTTCCATTTTTACTGAGAAACACATGGAGTGGTTTGAATGCTAAGCATGACTTGCCACACTGCCCTATGCTATAATTAAGCTGTGGGTTTAGAGGTCTGTTTGCCCCGTTTAATGTGCTTTGTGGAACAGGGTATTTGTCCTGCTGCTGTTGGATCACTCTAAGAAGCAATTAGGAGGGAGGGAGACTCCATGCATTTTCTTGTACACCACTTGGGCAGTTGTGTACACACTATTTAAAAGAACGGCTCTGCATGATTATTTGAGTTCAGTTACAAGTGTTGGTCAGGGTCGCTTAAGGAAACAGCAAGAAGAATTAAGATGTGTGATCTTTAAGATACAGTCATCCAAGTTGGGTGTGCCATCAAATGCACATGGTAAATACATGCCATAAGATGCACATGGTAAGTACATGTCATAAGATGCACACGGTAAGTACATGTCACAAGATGCACACAGTAAGTACATGCCATTATATGCACACAGTAAGTACATTTCATAAGATGTACACGGTAATTACATGCCATAAGAATCACACGGTAAGTACATGTCATGAGATGCACATGGTAAGTACATGCCATAAGGTGCACACGGTAAGTACATGTCATAAGATGTACACGGTAAGTACATGTCATAAGATGTACACGGTAAGTACATGCCATAAGATGCACACGGTAAGTACATGCCTCTTTCCCTCTGTTGCTTCATAGCATCTAGAACCACTATTCATCTCTTCTACAATGGTTACTAAGTTAATTTTGTTCATTGTTAAACACACAAGTACCTCATAGGCACATTCACACAGTATACAAATTAGAACCTCAATTCTGTATAAAAGTTAAAACATTTTTGGAGTTCTAGCGACATTAAGAGTTAGCTAACATACTTTCTTGGAGAGAAAACAGCCCATGGAACTAGGGAGGTGGTTCATTCAGCAGTGTGCTTGCTAACACAGTCACAAGGGAAGCAGAGGGACTTTGATTTGCCCATCTCTAAAATCAAAAGTTAAAAACCAGAGGGCAGATGCGCCAACTTGAGTTTGTAATTCACAGGAGGTGGAGACAGGAGGCTTCCTGACCTATCGGCAAGATCCAGGATATCCTAAGACCCTGTCTCAAAAGGGGGCAGGTGGTGCCTACATGCACAAGTACACACTGCACGTGTGCTCCCCCCACAACTATGCAAGATCATACGAAGCACCGCATAACCATGGATGGTAAGAGGAAGGAAGCCTGAGAAAGGAATTCTTACAAGGCTCATTGAATGGTGACTCAGGGCTGAGTGACAAGAGAAAACATTGAACCATCAGCGTTTCGTGACTTAAAACACTATGGTAAGAAATAGTGGGGAGTGCAGTGTACAAATCTTAGGTCAAGATATTTGCTTTCATCTATGATCTAAAGCGCTTGCCTGGCTCCATGTTCCTCTGCTACACTGCTTCTCTGCTCACTCCGAGGAGCAACCCTGCAGAGGCTTGTCCGTACCTGTCTCACCATTCTCGTTCCCCACTCTCTCTTGAAAACACTGACAGCAAATTGCTGTTCTCGGTCCTCTATGCGACTGCTAAGTTGCACCCATAGTGGGATTATCTGTCGAACTGTGGACTGAATTCCAAGTGCTCTCCTGAGCTGGATTTTTAGCAGTGCATTTCTCAAGACTGCTTTTAACTGGCTTTAAGAATATCTACTTAAAAATACATGTTGGCTAACGTAGATATTACAAAACGTCTCGGGGGTTCTCCTATGCCCCCATTTGCCTGACTTCCTGCTGTAGCAGCATCTTCCATGGCCACAGAGGACTTTTGTGCTTTCAAACCTGACCATCCCTTCTTAAAATTTTGCTCCCTAACTTTGTCTTGCACCGCTTTGATGGTTTTAATCCTACTCTGCCTCTTAGGTAGGATCCTCTCCCTCTTCCCTATGCCTGAGTGTTAGCATATTCCAGGGCCCAATCTCCACATCTTTATTTAATTTATCTCTCACATATGATCTTATCTGGTCTTGTGTATGTGAAAATTTTCCATATTATTATTCATAGCCTTGACATTCCATTGTATACCAATTGCCTATTCAATTTTGATACTTAAAATCACTCTGATATGTCATAGCTGAACATTTCAGCCTTGTCATTTGGCCCAATTGTTCCTCTTCCTGTTCTCAGGAAATGGTTCTATCATTCTGTATGTACTTGAGCTGAAAACTGGAATTGTTCTGGAAGATTCTCTCTACATGTAACTATTTCAACGTAATAACATAACTTATTGCTTTTAACCTTCAAAATATGACCCATAGCTCCGGGCTACACCATGCTCATCTTTTTCCTACACTACTTCAGAAGCTTTCCACTTGGTCTCCAGTTCCCACTCAGCCCTCCCACAATTCATTCTCTACAAACCAGTGAGAGAGTCTATTAAAATGCAAATTATGTTATTCTTCTACTTAAAGCCTTTTCATGTCTTCCTATAATTACAAATCAATTATCTCCACACTCTTGGCATAACTTACAAGATCTAATGTGGTCCACAGCATCTTCCACTAATTCTGCATTCACTTCTTCAGAAAGGGTAGCCCCTAGCTGTACGCAGAATATCTATTCTATATCAATATTTGGAGCTGTTCTGCCTTTACCACATTCTCCTAATTATTAACATTTAAGTCTGTTTCCTTGGGGAAGGCCTCTTCAAGTGCTATCTGAGGCAATGTTGCCTTCCTGTAGCTCCTGCTCTACCCACACACATTCTAAAAAGAAAGAGACATCAGACAGATAACTGGTAACTGGCAAATTGATTGATTCCTTGTTTGATTTGTTTTTCTCTGTTCTTGTTATTATTTTTATGGTAGTGGTATATGACCACAGGGTTTTTCTCATGTTACACTTTGTTGTTGGGTTATGTGCTCAGCTCTGCGTTTCTTTTTTCTTTTTTTGCTTTCCTTGTTGAAATGGAATCTAACCATATTGTCCGTGCTGCTGCCTCTGAACTTGATCTGTATCCTAGGCAGTCCTTTAACTTGCTGTCCTGCCTCAGTTTTCTGAGTAGCTGGAATTACAGAATTATGTCCCCAGGTCTGGCAATTGCTTGTTTTCCATTTATCTACCTGCTACATTCGGCTGTAAACTCCACAAGAATCAGGAATTTGTAATATTTTGGTTCACTGTGAACCTGTGCATGACTCATATTAAATCCTCAGTAAGTATTTGAACAAATGAATGACCAGAGGAACAGTAAAGCTCATGTACAAAATACCCTCAGAGAATGTAAAATATGGAATTTGGTAATGATAAAACTTTAAATTTACCTTAAAATAGAAGATGTTTTACAAAAACTAGATAAAATTTGTTAGTTATGATGAAATGAATGGCTGTATGTTATCTCTCTGTGTGTTGTGATATATATATATGTGTGTGTGTATGGGATATGTACATGTGTGTATTATGTATGTATACATGAGTGCATGTGTTGGGTATATATTCATGGGGTGTGTGCATGTGTGTAGTATGTATGTGTACATCTGTGTGCATGTGTGTAATATGCATGTGTGTGCACATGTGCGCATGTGCACAGTGGGTGTGTATGCATGTGCGTGGTTGGCATGTATCCATGTATGTAGTGTGTGTGCGTGCACATATGTGTGCATGTGGGGGCTGGGTATGTGTGCATAGGGTGTGTGTGCATATATATCTCAGTCTTACCATGTAGTTGTTGGTAATAAATACCCCGAATTTTCAAACTACTGTACCTGAATTACTCCACATGATGCGTAGGTTTCTTGAAATTATATGGTTCACCAATTCCTCACAACATGAGCTAAGAAAGTTTGGCATGCGTTTAAATCTCCTTCTGTAAGACCTCCTTTCTGGGTCACTGCTCCAAAAATAAAGAGACAAACTTGAGCAATAAAGGTGTGAGGGTTTTAAATTATATCCTCTGTTAACTCAATGATGCTATAAATACTTTCTTTTTATCTCTAATGAAGACATGTACACAAGGATTGCATGCACAGACTACTTTCCTAGGATTTGCGTTCCTCACTCTTCCAGAGGCAGTGTTCTGTCCTTAAGTAATCCCTGGAGAGAAAAACATAGCATGTCTATCTAAACCAAAATCTGAAACCCCTGCTGTTAACTGTGACACTTTGTAAAGTGGCCCGTGTGAGATTTTCTGATAAAGTGATTCTTAATTATAATGGTGTAGGATACTGAGAATGTTGGCAGAGCTGGGCTTTCTCGCTCCTCTATTTTACCACACATTTGCCCCCTAACTGCTTCCTGCCAAGTCTGACTGAGTTCCCTTTGGTCCTTCCTCGTGTCTCCTTGCAGATAACATGTGTTTCCCTTTCCTTTCCAGTCAAGGACTAGGAAAGCCCTTTTCTCCTTAGGTGACTGTAACAGGTTTGTGGTCTACAAGGGAAACATGTATTAAGAAACTAAGACGAACAAAACACAATACACTTAGATAATGAGTTTCTTTATTCAATGACTACCAGTGATTTCCAGAAATAAAATTAGTTTATTTACCAATGTGCTGAACGGCTTTTCTGAGACCATTAGCCTGGCTCTTCATCCTCCCCAGATTTAGCTTTAGAGTCCTTTGACTTCAAATCCATGCCAAATAGCCTAACTCAGGAGAACTCCAGCCTCAATCTAAAAGTATACAAATATAAAATGTAGTGAGGACTTCTGCTCTAGTATGTCCTCTAGCAAGTTGTGGGGTAAATAAAAGGGAAGGGTGTAGGTAAAATGACCAGACAGAGCCAGGTCTCAGAAGACACACTGCGAATAACAATGCTATGTCCTTTACAACGAAGGGATAAATACCAGAGTTCTTGCCACAGTACAGAGGTTATGGCTAGTAATCAAATTACATACTTCAAAAAACCTAGAAAAGAGGACTTGAAATGTTATCAATCAAAAAAAAACCCATTTAAGGTAATGGTTATACTACTTTCCCTGATTTAATAATTATTAAATATATTCATGCACAAAAACATCACATTATAACCCACAAAAAAGCACAGCTGCTGTTTGTCAATGAAAATAAAGTAAAACTAAAAAAGTGACAAAATCATTCTCTAATCACCTCCATAAGAAAGATCTTAAAGCAGAATTTAAAAAGTATACAGTAGAGCTGGAAAGGCAACACAAGATGAAACTTGGTGTGGGCAGATCAGGAAAGAAATAGCAGAAAAATTATAGAAACAAAGTAAAATTAAAAGGAACACACGATTAAAGTAACCTGTGGAAACCATGGTAAGATGTACACAGATTTCATAAGAGCTGGCAAAATCAGCTAATAACAGATTTGAACTGGAGAAGAGAAAAATAATAGATGTAGAAAAGCACCCTGCATGCTCAAAATTAGAATCTTCAAACAAGAGAAACAAGAAGACAGAACAAAAGCTTAAAGATATGAGTGAAGAAATTGTCTGCAGTAAAAACTTGCATCAGGAATCCTGGACCCAGTGTAACCTCGACAGCATAGCATGATGACATTACTAAATTTCAGATAAACTAATCTTATATGGACAGATAGAGAGAAATCAGGAAAAGGGACCCAGTTCAGGATTCTATGCCAAAGACAACCGATTAATAATCCATACGAAAACTCAAGGAAAGAAACTATGATTCAAGGTCTCTTAGCCAGTAAGAATAATGTAGACAGTGTTTCTATAGGGAAAAGCTTAAGGAGTATGTCATGAGCTTTCTCTGGAAGGACTACTGGAGAAGAGCTACAACTGAAAAGAAAATGACTAGAATAATAACAGTAAAGCCGGAAGAAAGCATTTCATGTATTTTAATGTAATATAATAGGATACTTTGACAGTAAGGCCCTGTTGCTGAGGACGACACCACACACTCATTGGACACAAAGAAGTCAAGCTGGTGCCTACCTAGAGCCTTCGCCCTATGGACTAATAAACGTTCATGGTACTGGAAGGTACTCTGCATGCCATCAAAGGAGGAGGGCAAACACCAACCCAGCTACAAACCCTTTGATCTATGATGGTAATCTGCCTGCAAGATATGCGGATGCAATAGTGGTATAAAGGTTGTGGGAGTAACCAACCAAGAAATGATTTAAGGCACCCTCTATGAGTTGGAACCCATACCCAACACTACTTGGGTGGCCAAGAACTTGAGACTAGATAGGATAGGGATCTAGGGGAAACAAAATACTGCTGCTCTGCTAAAGGATTGTGCCAATAAAATGACTCCTAATGGCATCCTGCTATACTCATCTATCAGTACCATGTTCAGCCATCAACAGAAAATTTCTTCTTTTAGAAGATGGGGGCACAAATACGGAGACTCAAAGATACATAGAGTAAGAGAACTTGTAACACTGATCACTAAATAGGATGTCTTTATAAAGTCTCTTCCCTCAGGGCTCAGGGAACCCTACAGAAGACGATGCAGAAAGAGTGTAAGGGACAAAGGGGATGGAGGATGCCAAAGAGAAAATGACCCTCTAAATACAACAGGACCAACACACATGTTAATTCACAGAAACTGTAGCCTCGCACACAGGGCCTGCACTTCTCTGCTTCAGATAGGGTCCTAGAGCTGAAAGAAGTGGACACAAGCTCCCATCCCGAATCCAGAAGCTGGCTCCAACTGTCAGCCTCTCACAAAAGAAAAGCTAGTTTTCCCCAAGATAGTCTCACTGGGAAAACAAACCACTGTAGGCCGCATGTCCAGAACTATTGAATTAACATGAAATAAACTTCACAGCATTTTTTAAAGATTCTTTGTCTCATAATGTGCCAGAGATTTTTTTTTTTACCTTACAGGTTCTTTTTATATATAACTTCTAGTTTTGTGTTTTTATGGGATTCCTGTGTGTGTGAATATATGTCTCTTCATCTATATGAGTTTCTCATGCTATTTCTTTGGCTCTTTTTCTTCTGCTTATTTGTTTTCTTTATCCCAATTTGTTTCTTTTTGTCTTATCTTATTTTATTATTGTTCTTCATATGCCTGTTTTTTATTTTGTTTTGTTTTTCTGATGAGAGACAGAAAAGGTGTGAACCTGGATGACAGAGAAGGTAGACAGGAACTGGGAGGATTTGGGAAAAGGGAAATTGTAATCAGAATATAGTGTATGTAAAAAAAGGAATAAAAAAAAGTAAAATAGTGGTTTTGGTTAAGTAGAAATAACACAACAGTAAAACAAAATAAAAAGGAAATGCAGTATGGTGGTCAGTGTGGGATTCCCCTCTCTATGCTATGAATAAGTTTTATTACCATTAGTTAATAAAGAAGTTACTTTGGCCTATGGCAGGACAAAATATAGCCAGGTGGGAAATCTGAACAGAGACATAGAGAGAGAATAGGCAGAATCAGAGAGATGCCCAGATCTTTACCGCATAAGCTACAGTCTTGTGGCAATACACAGATTAAGAGAAATGGCTTAGTTTAAGATGTAAGAGTTAGTTAATAAAAATCTTGAAATAATAGGCTAAGCAATGTTGTAATTAATATAGTTTCTGTATGATTGTTTGTGTCTGGGAGGCTGGGAAATGAACAAGCAATCTCCATTTACAGGTGGCAATTGAAAAAAGATAAATACAAACCTTCCTGAGAAAAGTACATAAATAAACCAAAAAATAAACTACGTAGTTGAATTTAAGGTATAAAGAGTACAAAAAATGTTCCAGAACAAAGATAACAATAGTGACTGTAAATAGCCTTAATATGCATATACTAAAGGAGTTTAAGCTGTTGCCCCCTGAATCCCAAAACACAGGGGTTTAAGTAAAATGAAAAACTTTCTTTCTCATAAAAAATTGTCCAAAAATAAATACTGAAGGTTTCAGGAGTCTTCTACTCCTTAAATCTAGTCAGGGACTCTGGTTCTTTCTGTCTCCGGTAAATAAGCTGGACATATTTACTATTGTTAATATCTTATAGTCACAACAGAAGTACTACTGATTTAAAAGAATACACTGATAATAAGTTGAAATCAAAACAGAAGATATTGCCTTGTCAAGTAGAAAATTATGGCCAGAATTCCTAAGGAAGCAGGGCAAGGGCCTGCTTGATCTAATCAGTCTTCGTTATTGTTGCCACTGTGTTGTTCTAGACATGTTGAAAGGCTGCCTCTAAAATCAGACTGGAGAACGGTCACCCAAAGGACCAGAGGAAACATCTGTGCTTGCATAAAGCGAAGAATCACTTCTGTTCTCATCACCCAGACTGGAAAACCATCACACCAGTTGTATCAAGTAGAGTACCCGTGAGAACAGAAACTAGACATGAAATAATGTTGCCCTAGTTCTGCACAACCAAGCTTGAAAGCAAAATTCCCAAACCTCAAACTGTTTCAAAGTAGCTGTGTCCTGCCCCCAGAAAAGGCCAAGAATATTCATAAGTCTGTAAAAGCATTCAACATTGTTGAAATCCTCTTATCTAAAAAGTACAGAAGAACAGAGAAGCAAGGAAATGCACCTCAAAATGAGGAGAAAGTTTATCAATTGAAATTGATTTAGAAATGATCAAATGTCACAAACAAGGCAACTAATAGATCAGTGATTCTCAACTTGTGGGTCGTGACCCATTTGGTCATCAACTGACCTGGTCACAGGGATTGCCTAAGGCTGTCAGAAAACACAAGTATTTACATTACGATTCATAACAGTAGCAAAATTACAGTTATTAAGTAGCAAGGAATATAATTTTATGGTTGGGGTCACCACAACATGAACAACTGTATGAAAGGGTCACTACATTAGGAAGGTTGAGAAACACTGTTAAAGAAGACAGAATTCATTGGCGGGCAGTCCCAGGGAATTAGGGTATATACTGGCAACGTGGAGGCAGCAGGCAGGCCTGACAGCAAGAGCATGATACCGAGAGCTCACATCTTGAGCTGCAAATGCAAAACAAAGAGAGCAAACTGGAAATACAGAGAGTCTTTAGACTCTCTAAGTCTACCTCCAGTGACACATGTCCTCCAAGGCCACAGCTCTTAAACCTCCCATGGCAGTGCCACCAACTGAGGACTAAGTGTTCAAGTTCATGAGCCAATGAAGGACAATCTCATTCAAACCACCACAGTATGTCAAGGAACAAAGCAACATGTGACAGATAAAAAAATGACACTTATCAGAATGCACTATAAATAGATATGAAATTCTACCAAAAGAACAAATTTGATAAAAAATATCTTATAGAGTTATTTTAGTGTCTTTAAGAGAAATTGTTATTAACAAAAATTCTGAATTTGTCCACATGGAAGAACAAATGGGTAACAGCTTCCTCTTCCACCAAACATTTTTAATGGCAGCTGCTACAGAGTCCTCTCCAGAGCAGCAGAAAACAGGAGAAGCTGGGAGTGCGCTTCAAAGTCAGCAAATGGCAAATGTGGTCTCTGAAGCCTGATATCATTACGAAGAATTTTTCAACCAAAATGAAATAAAATATGCCCACTTCTTAAAAAGTTATTAAATATCACTAACATTGCTTACAAGACTCGTCAGGAAAGCCCCTCTGGAATCACTTAGAGACCCGTCTCACCTGCCTGATTTGCAACAGCGAAGTGAAGCGGAACCCGGAACTGTGAGAACGTGCAGCTGACATGAGCCTGTGCGTGCCTGCAATCCAAGCACCATGGGGGCTGAGGGAAGAGCATGGTAGGTTTCAAGACAACCTTGAGCTACGTAATAGGATTCTGTTTCAAAAGAGCACACAGAAGGGAGAAATGCTGTAGGGCTCGATCTTGTTAGATGTGATTAAACTAATTGTCCCAAATACGCATGGTCTAAACATTCGCTAGTGTAGACTTCTTCTAGAGATCTCATTATGCCAACCCCAGCCGCACTTCACAGGCTGGAGGTCCCGAGTCTCTAGGAGGCTGAAATTAGACATACACTGCACACACGCTCTTATAGAAAGTCAGTTTAGCATCAGATTTGAGGAAACATTAGCATGCAGTATGGGAATTTGTACTTTATAATAAAAAATACTGATCATAAAAAATGGATATTCAAAAAGTTCTAGCCATTGTTTTTCTTTTGCCTGGTATGGTATCATTTCCTCTCAGTTTCTATCAAACATTCTGAAAACTTTTAATCTTGCAGCGGGTCTCGGTCAGGGTATTGAATGCTCTAATTCTCAAAACCCAAAACTAGGAGAAAGCCAAAGATGGCCTCTCTCTCTCTCTCTCTCTCTCTCTCTCTCTCTCCCTCCCTCCCTCCCTCCCTCCCTCTCTCTCTCTACCTCTCTACCTCTCTGTATATGTGTGTGTGTGTGCATTTGCACACGTTTCTTGCTTTCTAAACTGCAGTTTTCACTTGGAACAAATTCCCTCACTTCATCCTCCTTCTGCCACTACCACAGATTCCTAACACCCTGGTGTCTCTGATGTGAAGACTAAACCCAGTCGGTGCCTGTCCATTCTCTGGGCCATTTCCCCAGGTCACATTCCACTCACTCCAGAATATCAGTGTCTATGTCGGTATGCCACGAGCATCCCAGTCTTTTTCTGATTAGGTGGTACATGCACTGGCCATTTCTTGTAGTCTAGGTAGGATGGATAGTGATGTCAGAGGATTGCTCATTGGTCATTCATTGGTCTTAGATGAGAACAGATGCCGCCAAGTGACCTTGGACATCAGAGGCTTCCAACTTCCACTGTTCATCCTAAAAAGGACTGGCTGAGAAAAATTAACTCCAAAATTATACTATTTTGAGGTCCTTAAAACTTATTATGAGTGGTTTAGTGTGATAATATAATAATAAATGCTCTTCCTGGGAAAAAATCTAGCTTGTGTTTTCATCATTGTAAGAACTGAGGGAGACGGGTGGTGGTGGTGATGCATGTCTTTTATTCTAGCACTCATGAATCAGACACAGGGAGATCTCTGAGTTTGAAGTCAGCCTAGCCTACAGAGCAAGTTCCAGGACAGCCAGGGTCACACAGAAAAATCCTGTCTCAGAATCAAGCTGATGGAGGAAGGTCATTGGTTAAAAAATAAAGAAACTGCTTGGCCCTCATAGGTTAGAACATAGGTGGGTGGAGTAAACAGAACAGAATGCTGGGAGGAAGAGGAAGTGAGCTCAGATGCAGGGCAGCTCCTCTCAGAGCCAGACGCGATGCAGCCAGTCGCCAGTCAGCCGCCAGGTCAGACATGCTGAATCTTTCCCGGTAAGAGCACCTAATGGTGCTATGCAGATTATTAGAAATGGGCTAGTCCAGGTGCGAGAGTTAGCCGAGAAGAGGCTAGATATAATGGGCCAAGCAGTGTTTAAAAGAATACAGTTTGTGTGTTGTTATTTCAGGGCATAAGCTAGCCAGGCGACCAGGAGCTGGGGCGGCAGGAACACAGCCTGCAGCTCCCACTACATCAAGCAAACAAAAAAAAAAAACTCCAGAACATTTATACCACATGATGAAGTAAAAAAAACTCAAAAATTGAGAATTACTAGAATAGTATATAGAGTCTGTGGAATGGCTTGATTTTTTTTCAAGTTTTATTATAATTAAACTGTCACATTGTCTTCTCCGAACACAAGAACAAAGCTGTCCACCAGAGTTGATGATCTATTCATTTCTCTCTGAGCTCTGGTGGGTCTAGATTCAGAGTTAAGCCTATATATTACATAGCAAACAGCATCCATGCAACAAAAACGGAGGTCAAACCAGTCACACCGGCATTTAACACTTATCCTGTGCCTAGATTCCAACATCCATGTACTATTTTTAGTTTGCATAATAACAATATACTTGGTAAGAGCAGTATACCTCAAAAAGAGGACAAAATCGCAAGGAATGGCTGTTGAGCATCAAATCCAGGAGTTCCCTACCCCACGTGAACACATGCTATCAGCATAGAAATAATAGGGCACATGACAGGCAGACAAAGGAATACAGCATTGCAAAGAGTAAGGAAGGACACAAAGAGACACAGCAGTCATGTCCTAGGGGAAAATATATTTTCCTAAAAGATGACAATTAGATTCCGCAAGCCTGATATCTCCATTATGTAAAATGTTTTCTTATAAAGTATCTCTTTGTAAACATCATGGGTGTGAAACCCTGAAAAATATTGCTCTGCTGATGTCCTGTGAAGTTCTGGACACCTTATCTTGTGTGAGTGAATGAGTGACAGATACATCTAATTTTAACCACAAATCTCTATGACATCATAATGTAAATTAGCAAAAAGAAAGGCATTGTGCCCTCACAGCTCTGTTGGGGAAGAGTAGCCTGGTACCTCCAAGTAGGTACCATAGTGCAGCCCATCACTCATGGCTCTGCCAGAGTCTGCTGGCCCTTATCTGTCCAGATTGGATTCAGTTGGATACACCTGAAAATGTGCATATCTATATATTCGTATTCTGTACCTAAAATCCATTGCAAATAAATAATTCAGGGAGGGGTGAGATAAAGCTGTTTGTACCTTGCTCAGCCTAATCCAGGTATACATTTTCCTGATTCTCTATTTCTAATCAGAATGAAATTCTTTGCCTTCCAAAGTCAGCCCAAAAGGACCATTGGTTGGTTGGTCCCAGTGAAGCTGTCTTACATCATCAGTCATTTTTAGGGTATTGTTTCTGCTCTGGGTCAAAGATCTCAAAGAATATTTAGCCATCTAAACAAGAAGGTAGAAAAAATTCTGTGGGTACACATCACAATTCAACTCCAAATTTATAATTTAAATAAATCTTATTAAAATTACAGTTTGAAGCTGGGCGGTGGTGGCACATGCCTTTAATCCCAGCACTCGGGAGGCAGAGGCAGGCGGATCTTTGGGAGTTCGAGGCCAGCCTGGTCTACAAGAGCTAGTTCCAGGACAGGCACCAAAGCTACAGAGAAACCCTGTCTCGAAAAACCAAAATAAATAAATAAATAAAAATAAAAAAATAAAATTACAGTTTGGGTCGTCTATTATAGAAATTTATATATCTATTATAGAAATGTACTATAGAAATGTGTTTCTGGGATTGTTACCTTTTATTTTCTAGGATTTAATGGCGGCTCATGCATGTGGGCAGACTGAATCTATCTGAAGGCTCTGTAAAGAGTGAGAGAAAAGGAAGAAAGAACCCCTGCTTTATGCTTTGGTGTCAGTATCCATAGAATGAGGATTATATGAGTATTAAGAATAAGATTTATCTAAGTAGAGGCCCTCACCCAGTATCTAGCAGATGAAGACTCAACACATACCTCTTCATTCTCCTGACTCTACTTTCTCTGTGTTGGTTATAGAAAACCATCTCTTCACTCCCAGGCTTCACAAAGCTGTGCTTGGGAGATATGTGTGCGTGTAATATATATATATATGTATATATATATAATTTGACCCAGAAAGACCCACACAATCCAAGATATCCAGTCAGTCTTGAAGAATAACACACATTTCTTCATGAGTCTTTTAGATCACAGCGCCTCTTGCTGTTCCCCCATTCTTCCCAGTTCCTCATAGTGCAAAGCTCTCTACCCTATTTTTTTCTGGTATTTTCAATGGATTGTTTATCTTTGCTTTCAAGTAAAACTACTTTTAAAAAAATCCTTTTCTTTGGGAAAGAGTTTTGCTATGTCCAGGATGTCCTGAAATGGATAATTCCCCTGTCTCTGTATCCCAGCTGTAGCCAGGTGTGAGCTACCCACTCCTGGCTTCACAAGAATCAGTTTATTCCACGCCAGACTTGAGAACAAGTATGTTGACTAATGTGCCTAAGAAGATTATCTCTAGACTCTACCAACCTTCCAAGAACCCTGATTAACAAAGACCATGTGAACTAGTCCCAAGAGCCTTGAAAACTAAAGAATTTTATTTGTAGCCTCCAATGCTTAAATATATTCTTGGGGTAAATATGATTTAACTAATTACAATTAAAATTTTTTAAATCTTATATGAGATGCAATTCCTTTTGCTTGTTTGTTTGTATTGACTTTTCAGACAAGGTTTATTCTGTCTGCAGGCTGACCTCAGGCTCTCAATTGGACTTCAGTGTCCTGACTTGGTGATTCAAGTACATGCCAACATGCTCACCATAAGTGCAATTAGTAGAAGGATTTTCTGAGAATCTACTTATAGATTATGTAATCATAAATTTTCAAGGGGTTTATAAAAACTAACATAATGTTAATATATATTTATATGAGAAACAATAAAAATCTAGCTTTTCTAGGAATTATGTTCCTACAAGACCCATCAATAGCCAGTTAATCCCAAGACTATTTACATACACACACACACACACACACACACACACACCACATAGTCATAGATAAATTCTGGTTGTGTAACTTTGCACTAAGGATCACTTTTTCTGATTTAATATGGTGCTTGCTAATTTTATATCAACTTGATATAACCCAAAGTCATCAGAGAGGAGGGATCCTCAATTAAGAAAATGCATCCATAAGATCAAGTTGTAGCAAACCTCTAAAGACATTCTCTTAATTAGGAATTGATAGCAATGGGTCCAGGTCATTGTGGTTGGGGCCATCCCTGGGCTGGTGGTCCTGGGTTCTATAAGAAAGCAGGCTGAGCAAGCCACGAAGAGCAGCAAGCCAGTAAGCAGCACTCCTCCGTGGCCTCTGCCCTGTTTGAGTTTCTGCCTCCATGTTCCTGCATGGTTTGAGTTCCTATCGTGTCTTACTTTGGTGATTAAGTCTGATGTGCAAGTATAAGCTGAATAAACCTTTTCCTCCCTAACCTGCTTTTTGGTAATAGTGTTTCACCACAGCAACTGAAATTCTAACTAAAATAAATACAGTATAGCATATATGTGCCATGCTATCAGTATGTCTATAGGACAGTAGAATAGGCCATCAAAGATACAAGTTTATTTGAGGGAGACTTAGGTTGAAAAACTGGCCACTATTAATTTTTTATGGTTTTAACAAGTGTCTTTTCTATTCCTTATTTCCAGAGAGGATTAAAAAGTAGACGTCAAATGAACTGGTATACATGCAATCATACCATGTGTTTACAGTTGGAAAGACTGGCTGATTATTCCTGAAACATTCTGTGCATTCATATGTGTATATTTGTGTATATGCACATAACTGTGGTATTTGTATGTGTAGATGAGGTTCAAGAGGCATTTCCCCCCTTTATTTGGCTATTTGAATAAGTTACATGGACATAGTCAATTTCTTGATGACATACGGTTTCTTAATAAGGGAACAAAAATACAGCCATATACCTGCAAACTGGTATATGGTTAATGTTTTAGACAACACTGGGTAGATGATGTGTCTAGACTGGAAAGGGTTTTGGTGAGGACAGCAGGGGTGGGCACTTTCTGTAGGAGCTCTGTACTAACTTAGGCAGGGCAGCCTGAGCACAGTGCAGGGCATAACTGTGGACAACAGAACAGCTCATTCAGCTTGTGTGGCTCCCGGGGTTGCGTGGGCCTGGCACCGCAAAAGAGTGGCTGAGTTTGGAGATCTTTGTGGATTTCCACACCTCTATATGTGAGTTCGTATCCTGGGGCTTTCTTCTTCAGGCCAGTCAGAGCATCCAGAGAAAACCTACCACCCTCATACAAAAGTACCATTGAGGGTAACGTGATTCAACTGGAAAACATACGCCACGCTTTCTCAACTTGTTTCTTTCCATTGCTGCAAAATCCAATGTCTTTTCATTTGGATCTCCACTCAGTGAAAGAAGGGCATCGTATTGACAAGTGTTTACATGCGGACCTTGGGGCAGGATGGAAGCCAGGTCATTAGGAGCAGAACTTCTAGTAAACATATCAACAGACAGACGCCGTTCAGAAGGCGCGAGGCGCTAAGTGATACTTATTTCATACCTGCTTGGTCTTCTAAAAGCCATGATTGAGGATCAGGGCAGGTGTATGTAGAAAGGTGTCCTCACTCTCTCTTCAGTGGGAAACTTTCCAGCAGCTTGAGGAGGTAATTTTTATTCTTAATAGAAAGCAATCCTATACTGCATGCTACACACAGCGTATGCCTATGCCGTGTAAGTCGGTGTTACCGGTTCAAAGAACTACACACAAACAACAAGGGAATGCCTCTGTCAGAGTGCAAAGGAAAATTGGTTTCGAGTTCGTTCTCTAATTGAGCTGTGTAAAGTACATGAAAGGCTTCTGAAGCATCTCTCTCCCTGTCCCTCTCTCTCTCCCCCCTCTCTCCCTCCTTCCCCTGCAGTCTCTGAGCTGCCAATACTCCACGAGAAATCCACTCCTTGACATGACAGAAAAAGCAGTCGTACAGCAGAAATGGTATGGTCTGTTGCAGCAAATTACAGGTTTCTCTTTCATGTTCAGCACAAGAGGCAGCCCTCATGCAATTAGCTACAGCTGGCTGAAGAAAGCAAGCATGCATCTGCAGAGAGATCAGACTGGGGGCCAACTAGGGTTTTCTGGCATATATCACTATAGGGACAGGAAAGGGGGCCTGATTTTCTTCCCTGAGCACGAGCCATTTTTAAAATGAGTACGTCCCCCTTCTGAATCACCAAGACAGTATTCCATTTGGAGAAATTTCATTTATAGTCATGGTCAACCCCCCTGCTAAAGTCACTTGTTACAATTAAAGAAAAGGAAAAAAAAAACCCACAAAGCTAAGAGCCTTCCGCTGGGTTGTTGCCTTAATCCTTGCAACTGTTTCCTTCAGAGAACCCGAATCAGATGCCTGTTCTGTCTTATACACCTGCTATGGTGCACAGTCCTGGGACGGGCAGTTCTTCCCAGCACGCTAGAGCACTGCCAGGAAGATGACTGGCTAGGTTTTATGGCTCTGCTGTTGTCACCGACAATGTTCACCATCCAGTTTCTAGCTTGTACATGAAAGCATGTCAGAGGCCCCCGGAACTGTTCGCCCCCGGAACTGTTCGCCCCCGGAACTGTTCGAACGGCAATAGCGCAATCATGCTGCCCCCACTAAAAATATATAAAAGTACTTCACTGCATGTGCCACATAAGAAAGCCCAACCACTGACACACTAGTGCTCAGCCTGTAGGATGGGCGGGAGTGTCTCTCAGTAACACACACTTGTTGGAGCGGTTGCTTCTTCAGGAGACTCTACAAACAGATCAGGTTCCAGGGAATCGCTGACTTCTTTCCCAGGTCTGTGATTCTAAGATGACAGAAATTTACATCATTTCTACACTCAGAAGCACCAATGGCACTGTTGAAAGTTCAGAGAGGCCATTTATAAATGAGAGATAATGTCAGACTACTGTCAAGCCACGAGGGTACAGGTGGAATTGTGGGAGTCTCTGCAGAGTTATCAGCATTAACACATTTCAAATCTCAAGAAGATAAGGAGAGGTTTTTGTCTTGGTGTATCATAATTTTATTATTTTATGTGTGTGGAACTTTCACCTGCATGAAGGCCTATCCAGGATGAGTGTGTGGTGCCTGTGGAGGCCAGAAGAGGGCATCAGATTCCCCAGAACGGGGGTTAGAGATGGTCTTGAGCCACCACATGAGAGCTGGGACCAAATGTGGAAGAGCAACAAGTGCCCTTAGCCAGAGACGCTTCTCTAGCTTTTTAATTTGTATGTTGTTGTCTGGTTGTTTGGTTGGTTTTCTTTTTTTTTTTTTTCTCTCTGTGTATGCGTGTGCAAGAGCACGTGGAAGCCCAAGGTCCATGTTGGGTGTCTTCCTCACTCTTTCTCCACCTTAATCTTTGAGAGAGGATCTTTCACTGAACCTGGTGCTCAGAGATTCAATGAGTTACACTAATTGACCTCTGCCTCCCCTGTCAGGAAGCTCAGGGGTGTCGAATGTCTAGAGTTTTGCTGGGGATTGAACCCAGGCCTCCACGTTGACACTGCAAGCCCCTTTGCCACCAAGCCAGGCCCCCAGTACCCTCTTTTTTCCCCTTTTATTTAACACAGAAATAAAAATTATAATAGAAATCATCTGTAATTACTGATTCTTCCCAAACTGGCTTCTTCTTCTTTTTTTTTTTTAAAAGAAGAAAAGCAGTAAAACTACTGATGTTTAAAAGGGGAAAAAATAACTTGACGTTCAGCTGAAGATCACAGGACATTTGTTGCGACGTCTCCAGAGTATATTGCTGAAGATTTATTTTTAACACTGCGCTTAAAAGTAAAAGAGCCGCTTCCCAGTGTCCCTCCCTTGTGTCGCAACCAACCTCACTGTGCCATCAAAACAAAGAAAACGATTACCATATTTTTGTTTCATTAGGTTTAAGAGAGGCACATACAGAGAGAGCACATTAAATGTTTAAGCGGCAAATCAGTATTACATGTTTAGAAGACAGAGAAGGAACCAGAGTGTTGTGCCCAGACAACAAATTTCTATAACCCCAAACCAGTAATTTACTTAGAATGTGCGGCTCCCTTGAACTGGACCTCCAGACTCCTGGGATAATGAGCAGCTTAAGTGTGCATGGAAACAGGTTGGGGGGGCACTGGAGTCTGAAGGCAAAGTTTGCAAGCCTACAAGAATGAGCACTGGTCTCTTGAACCTTTCAAACTCTTGGTGGCTCCCATCTGAGAGAAACTTTCCTCTTAAAGGAACAGGCTGGAAATTCCCTCCCTGTGCCCAAAATTGCATTCAACAGGTACTTTTCACCACGACTCGCCCAGTGAGGCTACATCACCGCAGGGTAGCAAGAAGGAAAATGAAGTTGTAAACGATTCTAATAGGAACCATGGCTTTTCCATTTTTAAGGAACCAAGAAGTTGAATATCACTGGATAAGTCCAACCTAGAGGCTAGTGGCACATCCTACTCACAGCAGTTATGACAACCAAGATATCTCCAGACACTGTTAAAGAATCTCCTGGTTGGGAACCCCTGGTCTGGCCGGCAGTGCAGCAGGCCTAGCAAGGTTGAATAACAGAAGAAGCCCAAGTGTGTCCAGGGGCAGGATGGGGACTGATCATATTGGGCTTCCTAAGTTATCCCAGAGCCTTTCTTGTTTGTCAATTAAGTGAGGTCTAGAGATTCTTAAGGAAAGGACAGGGAGGTGATTGAGGAGACCAGTTAGGAGTAGGGCGAGCCATTACATCACCGTTAAATCACCATGAAATGAGATGCCTCTTCTGTGAAATCCAAGTCAGATAACACAGAGTCATCTCTTTTCTGGAAAGAGATTAGAACAGCAAATGAACTCATTAAGCCAGGTGAGAAGAAAGCAGGGAAGCAGGGAACAGGGGAGCTGGGGAGTAGGGGAACAGGGGTGGGCAGCTGTGAACTTGTACCTGCTGAACCAAGTACCTTCAAGACTCAGGATGCCTTATAAGAAGGGGCCAGGGCAGATATAAGAGCCAGAGGGGTTGGAGTGCTCCTGGGCTGTGTCTCCCCGTGGCCCACACAGCCTGTGGATGTGGAGGTCTAGCAGCCAGGAGTACCTACCTGCCCAAGGCCTGCAGGAGATGGAGCGAGGGACTCAGGAGGCTCTGGCCTCCCTGAGAAGGTACAGACAGCCAATGGTTCCTGGGAAAGGGAAAGGATTTCATCAGTGGTGTGGTACTGGTCAGCTGTGTAGGAAGGATTCTGTAAACAACCTGAATCTAACTTAACGAGACATACACAAAGCCATGAAAGTGGAAGAGCCCCGGTATGAAAGGAGCCCAGCATGAGTGGGAGGGGCCAGAGGTAATGTGGTGGAAATGACCAAAGTGTGTTATGTATATGAATGGAAAGGTCATCACGAAACCCATCACTGGGTACAAGTAACACACGCTAACCAAAGTGTTCTTTTGAAACAGGCTATCTCCGACTTCAAGCCAGAGATAATGGCTGTATATGGCTACCAAGACACTAAAAAGGCATTCGAATCAAGAAACAGTTTTAAGACAACAAGTACAATTTTCTGTCATAGAAAAGGGCTTGAAAAAGAGAGACATCAAATATCCTGCAACAACCAGAAGCACTGGAGAGGAACTGATTGCGATGGGAACTACATCAGAGACAGATGTGTGCTGAGACAGATAAGGGATTCATTTCTTTTTTGTTGTTTTTTTTTAAATTTATTTATTAAAGATTTCTGCCTCCTCCCCGCCACCGCCTCCCATTTCCCCCCCCTCCCCCAATCAAGTCCCCCTCCCTCATCAGCCCGAAGAGCAGTCAGGGTTCCCTGCCCTGTGGGAAGTCCAAGGACCCCCCACTTCCATCCAGGTCTATTAAGGTGAGCATCCAAACTGCCTAGGCTCCCACAAAGCCAGTACGTGCAGTAGGATCAAAACCCAGTGCCATTGTTTTTGACTTCTCAGCAGTCCTCATTGTCCGCTATGTTCAGCGAGTCCTGTTTTATCCCATGTGTTTTTAGACCCAGTCCAGCTGGCCTTGGTGAGTTCCCGAAAGATCATCCCCATTGTCTCAGTGTGTGGGTGCACCCTCGCGGTCCTGAGTTCCTTGCTCGTGTTCTCTCTCCTTCTGTTCCTGATTTGGACCTTGAGATTTCAGTCCGGTGCTCCAATGTGGGTCTCTGTCTCCTTTCATCGCCTGATGAAGGTTAATATCCAGGAGGATGACTATATGTTTTTCTTTGGGTTCACCTTCTTATTTAGCTTCTCTAGAATCACGAATTATAGGCTCAATGTCCTTTATTTATGGCTAGAAACCAATTATGAGTGAGTACATCCCATGTTCCTTTTTTTGGGTCTGGCTTACCTCACTCAGGATAGTGTTTTCTATTTCCGCCCATTTGCATGCAAAATTCAAGAAGTCATTGTTTTTACTGCTGAGTAGTACTCTAATATGTATATATTCCATACTTTCTTCATCCATTCTTCCATTGAAGGGCATCTAGGTTGTTTCCAGGTTCTGGCTATTACAAACAATGCTGCTATGAACATAGTTGAGCATATACTTTTGTTGTATGATAGGGCATCTCTTGGGTATATTCCCAAGAGTGGTATTGCTGGGTCCAGGGGAAGGGATTCATTTCAAATCACTCCTTGGCAAGAAAAAGACGAGAGTGGATTTTGTGTACTTAATTATGTTTTAAATCAAAGAAGTGGCAAAATCTCACATGTAAACATGATATTGGGTAAGGAGAGAGAGAATAAAAACACGTTCTATAACATAGAATTTACTTTACAGCTTCTAAATCTATTGAAACGCACTAAAGGATAGTGAGTTTTCATATGCAAGCATCTCAATGTGAACATGTGACAATGAGCTTAAAGAAGCAATTCTCTATCTGGGTGCACATTTCAAAGGACAGCTTGAGAACTGCATTTTCCCCCTAAATGGCACCTGTGATTGTTCTACTTCCATTACTGAAATGACGTCACTAGTGACGGAGAGCCTGGTGCTAGAGCTGTGTTCATTCATGATTTTGTTCTCACTGTCTCACGGGAGTCACTATGCTGCGTCATCCTGTGTCTGGGATCTCACCTGTCACCCTCACAGCTCGTCAGAATGTCCAGGGACAGGGACTCTAGCCTGGGTTTCTCCTTGCTGTTGTTTGTTTTTTCCTCTGTTTTCCTCTCTCACCTAAGCCTCTTCATGGCAACTGCAGGTTTGCCCTAGCTAGCCAGTGTGTTAGTGTATGTTGCTTCTATGGACTGGTGAGGTCACCAATTCATTGAGTGGTTAGGGATTCTGTTACTCATTTGAAATTAGGCTAGACCTTGTAACACTGGTGTCTGCTTTTGGTTTGCTCTTAATGAAGCCTACAGACTAGAGACCCTTTTCAACATTTTACTCTTTTCTCTTTAGCTCAGAGGAAATGAAATGAAAGGGGCACTTCCCTTTTATTTAAAGAATAATTAGAGATAAGTGGGTTCAACGAAATGAAGAAAATAAAACAAGAAGACCTATTCCAGAAGTTGAGTCTCCATTCCCTGACGCTTTCATGAGAACCCCTGTGGTTCACGCATTTATGTTAACTCTATCATAAAATGTGATCTTTATTGCAGCTTGCCATATAAAGTTTCAGCTCTGGGGCAAGTCTACCTCCCTCCCAAGCTGCACTTGAAAACTAATCCCTTTGTAAAAATATGCTTCAGGTATGGAGGGAGATGCAACTGGTGACTTGTACACCATGCTATTCTTCCTCGAAGTCACTTTAATGTTACTTCAAAAAAAAGTCTGGCAAGGGTTTCTTAATTCATCTTAAGTTTCTGTCTTCATCTCTGTATATTAAAAAAGGAGACTGCCAATATATTTAGATATTTCCAAACTGTTTAAATTTTTACACGCGTCCCACATTTTGTACATACTGTCAGAAAGGCTTCATGTAATGCCTGTTACTAAGGATAATATGTGCAAGCTATTGACTTTCTACCTTTTTCTCTATAATAAAAAAAAAAACAAGAAAGTCTAAATATTAGGGGATGAGGAAGGAGCAAATGCAGGCAACAGGCATAAGTTATCAAAGAGGATACAAAGCTGATTGTTTTCCAGTTCTAACTCTGCTATGAATTTTTTCCTTTTGATAGTGAAAGTATAAAATCCAACATGAAGTGCCATAGCTTCAGAGCTTCTGCTCTGAATGGTCATTATGACCCTACAAAAGTTGATTGAATTGTATGGTCTTTGGATCTGGTGTGTGAGTGTATGTGTGTGTTAATTTTCAATACTTTAGTAACAAAGTTTTATAAATAAAAAAAAACTACTTGAAATCTAGTGTAATAAATCAGATCGTAATAGGAGTTGGGACTAGCATTTTATAAACAGAACAAAGTAAAAGTAAATAGGAAATCTGGAAATTGTAGCCTCAGAAGACCCTTACTGGTTATTAACAATTTATATGGCAGTCATTGCGGTAATAGCCACATTACATGATGGTATAACTGAAGTGCGGCGACATACAAAGATCCTGCACGACATTACAATACTTAATTGTCTCTGCTAAGGGTGACTAACCAGAAGAGACCCTGTGTATTCACGGGAAGTTGGGCCTGCATGTCCTATTGGCACAGTAGCTCCCAGCTTTGGGAGAGCATCCAGGCTTGCTTGACTTGCATGTTTCAACAGCTCTGACCAAGCCATGCCACTGATAATGAGCAGATTCCAGTCCCTCATCATCATCATCAAGGAACCTTTATAGAGCACCACAAAGAGCCATTAATAGAGGCTGTCCAGACTCACAGGGGCTGAAAGAGTAAATGAAAAACCTCAGATGGGTTGTCTAAAGGGATTCATGTCAATGACTAGGCTCAGGAAGTGGAAATGCAAGGAACCTATGATGTTAGCCATCTTCTGAGCAAGGAAGGCGCTCCATGCTGACTGAGGCCGAAAAGCATCCATGCTGCGTTTAAAGGCAGTGCTTCTGAGAGGCCATCGCTCTGTGTGAACATCTGCAGATGAGGATGCTTCTGCCCAGCTGAGAAATTCACTGCTGTCAGTGAAACTTTCTACCGTATAATAGAATTGCCTTTACAGAGAGAGAGAGAGAGAGAGAGAGAGAGAGAGAGAGAGAGAGAGAGAGAGAGAGAGAGAGAGAGAGAATGACAAAGGATGACCAATGAAGAAAGTTCACATCGTTTCAGAAGCTGGCGAAGATAGTGTTGATCAACACATATTTCAAACTGTAGGTGTGGACCCATTAGTGGAGGATGAAGTCACCCTGGTTTTTAGCCTTTAGAAAAAGAAAAGAATGGGAAAGAAGAAGAAATGTGAGAAGAAGAAGGGAAGAGAAGCTATGGAAGATAAGACCAAGCAAGAAGTCACAAGCTATATTATTACTGTATTACACAAGTGCTTCAAAACTCTCACCATGAGAAATTCTAACACTGAAACCGGAACTCCTCCAAAGCTATTGCTAGGAGGACCTGCCTGGTGAAAGAGGCTCTTAGTCTGAGCTGTGGCTCCAGGAGACCATTTATTCCACACAAGCGAACACAAGAACACACTCAACCAAGGAGACACTAGGTCCCAACTTACCCTCCTTGCTAGAGAACCCGCTAATACTCTAGGAACTGTGGGCATGCGAACTGAATTCTGACTTCATAATACTACTTAACAATGTGGACAGAGCACATTATATACATCTAAGCACATATTCTTCATCATATACATCATATATATATATTACTTTATATACATTACTTCATTTAGATTTTCACAACAACCATATACGCTAGGCTCTAACTTTACCATCCTTTTATGATAGTGAAACCAAGATTCAGAAATTCAAGGAATCTTCCCAAGGCTCACACAATGACGGAGTTGCCACTCAGAACACTGTTTGCCATCTTAGTGCCCACACCTCATTGGCTCCTCCTCTTCTTTGTTTAAATGGTCAAGGAATTAGGAGCACAAACCTTGACTGACGTCTCCTCTCTATCTTCTATGGTAAAAATAGTTCTCTAAAATTTCCATATAAAAGGTAACTGTAGATTTTCAAGAGTCACAGATCAACAGAGCACAGTAATCCAAGATGGGTGGACTGAGGCCTGCTCCTATGCAGACTGTTCATCTCCCCGACACAGCTCACCTCAGAAAGCTTCATAAAACTGGAAGAAAGTTTAGCTGATGAGCAATCCAAAGGGTTTTAAAATCTGTCGTCTGCCTGTTCCTTGTACTGGTGCTTAAATTGAGACTAATAATCATTCTTTTCGATCTAAACTCCAAACTGTAGCTCTGTCTTTAACTTCTCTTTACACCTTTATTCTTATGTCATGTCTCTTTCTCTCTCTCAACTCTTTCAACTTCTGATTTTGTTTTGTAGGTATTTAGGAGATGTAGTTCACTTGAAAACAATGAAGCAGACAGAAGCCCCTGAGGGTAACTCACTGAGAACCAGGGAGGTCCTGATGACACAATTAAACTGGCAACAAATCAATAGAAACAGTAGAGGAAAGAAAACAATAATTAAAACATTCTGTTAAAAAATAGAATCATAATTAAAAGATGCAAACTATTGTTTTGCCGCACTAATTACATTTTAATTGTCAATAGGTTGCTGGCCATTAAAAGCCATTTTACCATGTTTTAAAGTTCTGGTGGCCTTGCTAGGGTGATAACCCTTTGATTGTGTCACAACTGAACAGTAGAAATTTCCACTAAGATGGGACCAGAAAAAAAAATATTTTGTTCCCTTTGATATAATATGAAGGAAACCTGATATGATATAATATGGGCATCCTGACATGGGCATCACCACCGGCCACATATGTGTATAAGTAACGTAAGATATTTGTCACATATGATAATAGTGGTCATGATGAGGAAGGTGAGGAAGGAGCTGCTGACAGCTGCTTCCTTTGAAGTACCAGGTACTAGGCCTCTTGTTAGGCCTTTCACAGGCATTCTCTGACTCAATTCTCATGACAAATATGTTACTTAGGTATACTACTTGCTTTGTTTCCATTTGTGCCCTGTCCTCCCCGGAGGGACCTCAGCTTGACTTTTCCTATCCTATTTTGTAAATACTTCATTTCTATAAAGAACCTACCTCTAAAAACATAAACCCAAAAACCTTTGATCTCCCAGCTGCGCATTGGAAACCACCGATGGGAGTCCAGGGTTTGTGAAGTTCCTTTCCATGGTCGTGCTTGTTGCCTTCCCGGTGAATGACCGGTCCTGGAGGCATCCTGCTCTTCTACCCTATGTAACTTTTGAAATTTCTCTTCTCCTACTTTAATGTTTACTCAGTTTGAACATTACATAAACACTGGTATAAGGGAAAATGATACAGATATCCACTCCAGGCTACTAGTGACAAAAACCACATTTAACTGCACTCAACATGACATTATTGAAATAGCAATTAAGGGATTTTTTATTGGTATTTTTCTTTCTGTCCTCAGTCCTGTTTACCTTCATAGAGTTAGTGGTTCGGCCCCTATCTAGCACCCTAAATGGAATGCGATGACAGAAAGTCTCAGAAGCAGGGATTTACTTTTGGCTAATGAACTCGCAGAGTGAAGATGGAGAAGAGATTGCTAGAGCCGAGAGGATTTGGGATAAAGATTGAAGGTGAAAACAAGTCTTCCTTCCACAGTCATAAAACAAGAAATGACTGACAAAAAGAAAACTGGGGACAAAACAGCCATGTCATACATTAGTGTGGGCGTCTCCCCTCAATCAAATTATTTTCATTCAAGTGACCAAAACAACAGAAATTCATCCTCTCACACTTCTGGGGGACTACACTGGAGTTCAAGACTTTTACATAATCATTGCGTCTTGGGAGATATGAGGGAAGAACCTAACCTAGTGCTTTCTCCTTGGCTTGGGAGATGACCATTTCCTCAGTTCCTCTTCGTGCTTCTCTGTGACGAAACTTGACCAACTCTATGAAGACACAACCTCTGAAAACAGTCACCTTCAGAGTTTAGGACTTCAACATATTAAATTTGGGGTGTAAAGGATAAGACACGATTTAACTCATAACAAACTGAAACAAGGAATTTTCCTTAAGAGACCTCTCTAGCTATCACGGAGTGGGTAGCTTCTTTAGAAGCCCACCATCACTAACGACAAGCACAAAGGATCATGGGTAGCCACAATGATGAATTCACTTCCTCTTGCCTTCTTTCTAGAGCCACAATATCTGTCACTCTCATCTCCATCTTGCGACAGTTCCCTTTTGTCCAGTGAGACACTTTCACGATTAGTCGGAATAAGTTCATCTGTGCCCTAATACTAAACACCACCTCCACTTTTAGCAACAGATCATTTATGCATAGAATCTTAAATTCAGCCATCATCAGGTCAGTGTTGCTATGTGGCAGCACACAAAAGGGTCCATACATGGTTACAATGAGGGCAGAATACCATCAGCAACAGGGCAAGAACACATAAAATTCATTCTGGAATATGTAATGTGGCTATCTGTATGTAAGAGGGTTTTCCCGTGTTTCTCTAGCTAGCTGTGTTAGTGCTAAAGGAAAAATTTTACAGTCTATCTCCTAATTTGTCTGTTTCCAAATTTTTAATGCTTTTACAATGTCCAAAGTATAAAAGAAGTACCAGAACCAAACACAAGGATGAACTACCAAAAGTGCATGTCTGCTTTCTAATTTTATAGGGGGAGATCTCACTGATCATCACACACCATATAAAATAATAAGTGCCCCATAATAACAGGTAATAACATATAATGACAAATAATATTCAGTGTTATGGTTTTCTCCATGATTCCTAAGGTCATGGGTGGAAAATTTAAAAGGAAGTCTGAGTGCAATTCACTTCCTCTCTCTTCCAATAACATTAGACACACTTTGAACACAAATTTGGCGAGCTCTACAAATCAAACAAAAATTTGCCTCTAGTTCCAAAATAAGTTAATGTGAGTCTTAAAAGACAGGAAGTAGGTGAGCTTCAGAAAGTGTCTGAAATCAGTTGCATTGACAAATCCCTTCTTGCTGCACCGATGACGTTAATGTGCAACAATCTGCCCAGGAGAGGAACCCAGAGTCTTGTTAATAAGACCTCTAGGAGGAGGTGTCAATGCTGCTGTGGACAAAGGGCTCGACAAATGCTAGGCATCCTTAGAGGGCAGGTTCAGTAGAAGGGAAAGTGGGGTTGCTCTCTGTCACAGTAGCTTTGGTTACTGTATCTGAATGGAAATAACAAGGCCCCTAAAGGGAAGTGTAAATTTCTTTGGAGTTATCATGTTTTCCTAGTTAGAACAGGTTAAAATAAGATCTCTCAGATCTTAAGATAAAGCCCAAGAGGCTGTATAATGGGAATCTCTGCATTAGGATGGGAATGGAACTCAGCGGCAGAGTGCTTGCCTAGCGTGTGTGAGGCCCTCGGCTTACTTTCCAGAACACCCCCCACCCACACACACTGAAAATGAGCGATGAGTGTGACCATTCTGGTAACTGCGAGTTGAAGCCTCTGTAAAGTAAATAACTGGTCATGTTCAAAGGAAAATTATTCACAGTTACAAAATCGTGTTCCTCATCAGACATTCCATAAAAATATCTACCTCTTGCTCTCATAAATGTCTTTTATTTTGTATACATCAAGATAGTATTCAAATATAACTATTGTGGATTGCATATGAGCGCCAACCCTCTCATATTTCTGGTACAAGCTTTAAAGGTTATGGGTGGCAGAAGTTGGTCATTGGGAGCAGACCTTTGAAAACTGTAGTGGCTACTCCTGCTTTTGACCCTACTCTCTCTGCTTCCAGATCTGCTACCATAGAGGAGCCTGGCACACATTCCTAATGCCTAGAAGCCTAGCACGATTTCTCCACCATGGTGGATCTGGTGCACCTGGAAAGCTATTAGCCCAAAGAAACGTTTCCTCCTTATCCTGTGCTGTCTGGATGTCATCAAAGCTGCCATGGTAACTGGCACAGAAGGCATCAAGCCCTAGACAGTCTCCTCCTCTGCCAGACCTTCTCCTTTCGGTTTTCTCAGCAACTGTGGCATGCTGGAATCCTTCAGAACATCTTCTTTAAACATGGCAACTTCCCCCTCAATGACACAAAGTTCTCTCAAACTTTGCCTCTTTCTTTGCACTGTGCATAATGAAATTCCTTCTTATTTATATCAGCTTCCTTGTCTGATGGAGGAAGGGCATTGGTTAATTAATAAAGAAACTGCTTGGCCCTCATAGGTTAGAACATAAGTGGGTGGAGTAAACAGAACAGAATGCTGGGAGGAAGAGGAAGTGAGCTTAGATGCCAATGCAGCTGCTCTCTCTGGGGCAGATGCGATGAAGCTCCGACTCAGGATGGACATAGGCTAGAATCTTCCCGGTAAGTGCACCTTGGGGTGCTACACACATTAATAGAAATGGGCCAAGCAGTGTTTATATGAATACAGTTTGTGTGCCATTATTTTGGGGCCTGAGCTAGCCAGGCGGCCGGGAGCTGGGTGGCAGGAACACAGCCTGCAGCTCCCACAACACTTGTCCCCTTTTTGAGAAAAGCCTCGAAAGAATAGTTTACATCAACACACAAATTCTACAACTCACATTCAGCCCTCAACCCATGAATGGGTTGTTCTACATATTCATATCCTTCTAAAATTCAGAGATTAAAATCTTCATCCCCAAAGTGATGTGAATAACAGGCATGCCCTGTGGGAGATGATTAGGTTGTGCGGGTGGAACCCTCATTGTGAATGAACATCAAATAAGCCCCTTTGCCATGTGAGGATAGGACAGGAAGACACCATGTGTAAACCAGAAAGTGAGCCCTATCAGACATCACATTTGCCAACATTTTGATTACGGACTGCCCAGCCTATAGAATTATAAGAAATAATCTTCTGTTGTTTATAAATGAAATATAAAATACTTATTTTATTTTACAAATGTAATAACTGCTGGGCAAACAATTGCCATTTGTCTTCTTTATTATGCGCTTAAAACTGCAAGTCTCAGTGTTAGCAGTGACTCTAATCCCAAGTTACTCTCTTATGTCGTTTCAACATTCCATACTGTTCTGGTTTGCCTTTCTGTTGCTGTAATCAAACACTGTGGTGAGAAGCAACTTAGGGGAGGACGGGATTTAGTTGGCTTACCCTTCTAAGTTACTCAGGGAAATCATGGCAAGAAGGTAAGCAGGAACTAAAGCAGAAACCACAGAGGAATGCTGCTTACTGGCCCAATCTCTGGCTTATGCCAAGTGAGCTTTTGCATAACTACCCAGGCCCAACTGTGAAAGATGGTACAACCCATAGTGGCCTAAGCAGTCCTACATCAATCCTCACTCAAGACAGTCTCTCACAGTTACGGCCACAGGCCAATCTGATTGAGGTAATACTATAGTTGAGGTCCCCTCTTCCCAGGTGACTCTTAAGTTCTTAAGTGTCAGGCTCATAATAAAAAATAATCAGGCCATATTATGTAAGAGAATATCATTAACATTCTTGCCTAAAATGTTTCCATTAGGTTTCTGTTTGACACAAGTGCACAATCAGACCTCTGTCTTCACCGGCTCTCTCCATTCGCATAGTTCTAAGCTGTTTATTGCTCCACTCTCAACTCCCTTTGCTCTCCTCACACTTTTCCAGTGGGAATTACGTCTTCAGTTCTACCATAGCATTTATCATGTGCACTGTAACTCTCCATGTATGTTCCTGTGGTACTCAACAGGTTCCAAGTCCAAGAAGACAGAGACTGGCCCATGACTTCTCTCCTTCCAGGGTTCCTTCCTTCATCATCCAACAAGTCTTCAGAAGGACTCAGGATGCTCACTTAGAAAAGGGGACATTGGCCCAAACATTGAATGGATGTAATGAAATGAGGTTAGTTGCTGTTGGGAAGGGCATTCCAGGCATAGGTAACAGTGGTCTGGAGTTTAAATGCATGCAATGTATTCACAGAATGCCAGAGTAAGTGCTCTTGTAGCAAAGAACCCTAGTGAGTGAGGAGTAATACAGGAGAAGAAACAGGAGCAGGGGGAGAGATAGTATTGAGCTTCTTTCAATCTTTCTCTATACAATTTGGGAGCCATGTGGGGCATTTAGGGCATTAAGGGACCATGATCCGATGTTTGTTTACTTTAATCACTTGGACAGTACACTGAGTATAGATCATATGAAGGCAAGAACAGCAGCAGGGTGGTCAGTTAGGAGGCCTTTGTAACTCTAGACAAGAAAAATGTTAGTAATACTGGTGACAAATAGAATTGGATTGTGATTTAAAAACAATAAGTAGATTTTTCTGGTATTCATAAAGAAAGGAAATGAGGTTGTGTAAAAACATTTATCTATAGAACACAACGACAGTATTTCTAAGGTGGCAAATACAATAATTAGAGTTGTTGACACTTGAAGCTCAGGTGGAGTGTATTTCAAGAGAGTAAGACTATGGTCAGGTTTGACAAACTGTAGGATCATTTTAACTCTCTATGAAGGAGAGAAAAAGAATAACAGAGCAAAGAGACTAAACTACAGATAATACAACAGATTCAAGCAATATTTGTGAGACAAAATTAAAGTCAATTCTGTGTTTATTAAAAAAAAAACTGCAGCAAGAGTCAAGTATGTCTGGTTGTTTTGAGACAGGGTCTTGACATATACCAGACTTGCCTTGAGCTTGCTATGTAGCTCAGACTAGACTCAAACTTTTGATTCCTGTGTCTCATCCTCCAAGTCCTGAGATTATAGATGAATGTCACTATAGCCAGAAAGTTTGAAACTGAATGTTGAAAAAAAATCAGATCAAATCTTTAGTTCAAAGAAGTTTATCACCTCTACCTGCTAGAGAGTTTATATTCACACACCACTTTGTATAACAGGCAATTGTAGTGACAACTTGGTTATTTTCATCTAACTAGAACTCATGTTTAGATGGTGTTGATTATTTGATATAAATATTTACTCTTGATTTTATATAACAAAAGACTTTCCAATACATATTCACTGAAAGTTATTACCTAAGAAAATTATAAAAATTTAAATAAAAATGGCCATCACCAAATACTCATCGTGAATCTGAAACATTCTTTTGTTTTGTTTTGTTTCTTTTGTAGTTTTGCAGCCTGTCCTGAAAACTAGTTCTTGTAGACCAGGCTGGCCTCAAACTCACAGAGATCCACCTACCTCCGCCTCCTGAGTGCTGGGATTAAAGGTGTGCACCATGACTGCTTGCCTCTGAAATATTCTTTAAATGAACTGTGAACCTAGGAAACAGAATGGATTGAATTTTACTTCTAAGTTTTAAAAGTAAGTATTTAATTCATATATATATATATATATATATATATATATATATATATATATATATATACATTCCATATAGACTCCCCATAGTGACTTTCTGCAATGAGAATCCATACATGTAACTTGTTCCCAGGTCAAGAAACAGAATTTGGCCAGAACTCCAGAAAATTTCTTGGGTGTGCTTCTAGTCACGACACCAGACAACGGTTAATCCCCTGCCTATCAGCATCATGGTGGAGTCTTGCTGTTTTGAATCTTTATGTAGATAGAAAGACCAACAAAACCTTTCGCTCAATATTGTGTTGTGAGTCTCATCTATATTATTATGTGTGCTCCATTTTTTCTGTGTATATTTCAGTTGTTTGAACATACCACAATGCAATAATACATTTTACTATCAATAGATATTTGGGTTATATGCATGGGCATTTTTGTAGGATAGATAGGAAGACAAATCTAGATATGATGATTATATAGATGCCCAGATCATCAGTTTTGTGTCTGTCTTAGAGTTTCTATTGTGATAAGACATCAGTACCAAAAGCAGCTTGGAGAGGAAAGGGTTTATTTCATCTTACAATTCCAGGTGTCAACCATCACTGAGAAAAGTCAGGGCAGGAACTGAAGCAAAAAAAACACAGAGGAGTTTTTGTTTCCTGGCTTGTTTTTCATAGTTTGCTCAATTTACTTTTTTATACATCCTAGCACCACCCACCCAGTGGTGGCACTGACTGTAATAAGGTCACTAATAAGAAAAAGCCTCATGGGGCTGGAAAGATGGCTCAGCAGTTAAGAGCACTGACTGCTCTTCCAGAGGTCCTGAATTCAATTCCCAGCAACCACATGGTGGTTTACAACCATCTCTAGTGGGATTTGATAGCCTCTCCTGGGATAAAGGTGTGCATGCAACTAGAACACTCATATGCAGAAAATAAATAAATCTTTTTTTTAAAAAAATGAAAAGGCCTCCCAGGTTTGCCTGCATGATTCCCAATCTTATGTAGGCATTGTCTCACTTTTGATTCTGTCCTCTCAGATAGCTTGTGTCAAGTTGACAAAAAAGAAGAAAACAAAACCCAAAACCAAAGGAATCCCAGCAATTGCAATGTCAATTTAACTCTAACAGATACTAACAAACATCCTTCCAAAGTGGTTGTTATATTGCTTTTACCATATTTAAATGTTTAGGAAGTATTCTGCTCTATAACTGAGCTTTTCTTTGTCAGGAATCTGTTTTTTTTTTTTCTCTGTAGCTTTGGTGCCTGTCCTGGAACTAGCTCTTGTAGACCAGGCTGGCATCAGGAATCTGTTTTTGCGTCATTTATTTTGGCATTGCAAAACAAGGTAATCAGAGTAGTTAAAAATGCTTTTACACCTAAAAGGAACTGTTTTATTTATTTTGTTTATGTAGTACAACAAGGAAAACTCAGAAGGGTAAGAGAGCAATGAAGGCTACAAAACGATAATGAAGAAGTCAATTTTCCTTTGAGTATCATTGGATTATACCATCACAGCACACAGAGGGACAGGAAGCTTCTTCCTTACAGGCTCAATGACACCAATGTGCTGAAGGCCAGCATGGAACTGAACTGAGTGCCTTGCCATCAAGGAACGAGTTGGCGGTAAGGTAATTAGAATTGGGAAAAGCTATATTATGTAAGTCCAATGTGTGGAACATAGTAGGTTTTTAGTGTATATCTGTTAACTGAGTATGTAAAATAATTGATGATGAAAGTAACCACTCGGAGATTATTTGGAAAGACAAGCCTAAAATTGTGTGTTGCTGACATAGCTACATGCCAGAGGACTATCTGTGGCTCCTCAGTTATATGTGTGACCTCAAATCTAGGTCACCCTGCCCTTTCAGATTCAAATAAGTTGGTTCAAACCATCATGGTCCATGGGTTGGAAATCCCAATGTTTAGCCCAATGTTTATTCATCCTGAAAGTCTTAGAAGAATTTTGAGTTTTGCTCATCACTGACAGTTTCATATTCCAAAATCCAGTAGATTAGCTCGCCTCTGAGTCACCTCATGCTGTTCCGTGTACTCTCCTTTTTCTAAACAGTGTGGCTTTACTTTGGACAGCAGCCTGATTTCTTTCTTCCTCCAAAGTACCGTCCACACAGGACAACATGTACATCACATTTGCCTACGATTTGGGATCATAGAGTAAGCTTACATCACAGAACCACAGACGGTTAAAACTGACTAGCAGACAACTTTATTTTTAAACCTCTCTTGGATACACTGACATCAGGAATCTCCCCAGTTACTCTTTCTCAGTAGAGTTTTTTTCCTCCAGCTATTTTTGTCATGAACTCAGCCTCCTGACTAATTGCCCAGATCTTCCTTCCTTGATTCTTCTTCTGTTCCACCCTCTCTCAAACATCTGCTAACTTTATGCACAGAGAATTTCAATCTTCCTGCCTGACCTATTGGAAAGCTCTCCAATGGGTCTTCCATTGCTACCAGCCTAAAGATTGTCAATCATATAACATCAACTATAATATGAATCTTAAAAAGTGAACATGATTATACTACTCTTCTGCTCCAAACTCTCTGATAGCATTTATTCACCAACTCCTAAATGGCCTAAATGGCTATTCACAGCCTAAATAGTCCCTTTGCTCTCAGCCCTCATCACCAACCATTCTTCCTGTTCGCTGTGACTTTCATAATTAAGTTTGCTCATTGTCCCTTAAAAACAATGAACTAGTGCTACTCCAGAGGTGAGAAGGAAATTACAAGAGAAAAAGTCAGCCAATGTGGTCAAAGTCAAATTAGACCCCACCAAAAGTTAAAGAAAAAAATCTAACAAATGTAGGACAATACAAGTTTTCTAAAATGAAACACAAAAAGATGTGTGTGTGTGTGTGTGTGTGTGTATTAACAAAGTATCACTGACTACAGGAGCAATATCAACAAGTCTAACACAATATATATCAAGTGCCATAAGGAAAGGATACAAAACCAAACTTTGTTCTTTTGTTTGTTTTCAGTCAAATTCTCATCTATAGCCACAACAGGCACTAAGCAGAGCAGGGTAGCCCCAAATTAGCTGCAGTCCTTCTGCCTCTGCCTTTTGAGTGTTTTGATTATTGATAGGAGCCATCAATCCCAGCTTTGAAAAAATAACTTTTTTAAAGTCTGAAAATTTACAAGTTTGATGAAAATATAAACAATTCTAATAACTCAACAAATGCTAAGCAAAATAAACATAAATAACCAAGGCAGATTGAAATGTTAATCTAAACTTTAGGCATACAACAAATAATAAATAATGATGATTATGATAAAATTATACAATCCAAAGGCAAAGGGACTATCCTAAATGCTAAAAGAATTTGTGAAGTGAGAAGGTGAACACACATTACAAAAGAATAAAAAGTAAAAAAGGGCTGTAATCATCAATATCACCCACTACAAACTCTGGGACGTACAACAGCAACCTGGCTGCAAGATATACTGGAGCAATAGTGGCACAAATGAAATGGGAGCAACCAAACACTTTTTAAACATTGAATTTAGGGCCCACTCCATGAGATGGAGCCCATACCTGACCCTGCTAAAGGGCTCAAGAACCTGAGACTAGATAGGTCATGGTTCTAGGGGAAAACCCGATACTATTGATTCTACTAAAAGAACATAGCAATAATACAACCCCTAATGACACAATGTTACAACTCAGTGCCTCACTCAACCCTCACAGGAGAAGCTTCTTCTTGTATGAGTTGGTAATTAGCACAGAGATTTTCCGCAACTGGACAATATGCAGAAAGAGAGACTTTTGAGCATTTAGTACTAAATAGGATGTTTCCATCAAACCTTTCCTCTCAAGGCTCGGAAATCTATGTGGAAGAGAAGGCAGAAAAATTGTAAGAGCCAGACATGATGGATAACTGCAAGGAAACAGTGTTTTCTAGAGCATAGAACTAATGCACATGTGAACCCATAGGGACTATGACAGTGTGCATAAGACCAGCACAGGTTCAAGACAGAATGGGTTCCAGCATTGAGAGGGCAGAGTAGACACATGGTCCAACCCCTAACCAAGAAACTATTTGCAGTTGACACCCACTGGCAAAAGAGAAAAACCAGTTTTCTCCAATGAAATGTCACTGAGTATATCAACCACATTCCAGAGTAGGCCCATGGCCATGAGCAGGTTGCCAACACAAAAGGAACTCCATGTTTGCTCCTGGGAACTTTTTGTTTCATCTTGGCACTTCTTGTCTTATTGGTGTTTTGCTCTCTTGTTTTGATTTTCCGTTTTTGTGCTTGAACATTTTGTTGTTGCTGTTGTATTTTTGTATTTGAGAGAAAGAAAAAGAGCATAAATAAGAGAAAGAACATAAAATTGTGTGGTTGGGTGGGTAGGGAGGTTCTGGGAGGAGTTTGAAGAGAAGAAAAACACTATCAAAATGTACTGTATGAAAAGAAATATGTATAAGAAAAGAAATACAGCATAGAGCTTTAGAAATTATGCAACCTAGAGAACAATGGACATCTTTCTTCCGGCCTGAAAATAAAAATAAAAGTGAATCAATCTCAATTTCCTTAGCAAGCAAAAGTGACCTTCATGGTAAAACAGAGAGAACCAATTCTTACAAGCTGTTTTCTGACCTTCATACATATGCCAATTCACGCACATACACACAAGCTAAGTAAATTAGTACAGTGTTCAAAACCAGAACGGAAAACAAATGGAAGTGAATAAAATCTAAGTAAATCAAGTAAAATGATTGATAAGATTGAGATCATAAATTAAAAACCTAGGAGGCCAGGAAGTATGTAGAGACTTGGAACTCTACCACTGGTCACCTTCTGAGATTAATGCTGCTCTCAGCCTTCACCGAACTTCTTTGTAGGCTGTGTTTAAGGCAGAGACTCACAACTGGTCAAAGTACGGAGAATTAGTGACTGGGAGGCACTCAGTCCTAAATGGGATATCTACACTAATCCCCCCAAGACTCCGAGGTTATAACTGAAGAGGATGTGAGCACCAGCAGTACAGGGGAGTGCTGAGGATGTCAGTTACACTCATCGACACACAGCTTCTGTGGTTACCTACACAGTCAGAGGTCAGTTACACTGGATCTATGACCATTTCATTATGGATGGAAGAAGGACTCATGTGGTTCCAGCCTTCACTGAAGGGCTATAAACAGGCATTGGGTATACTGAAGAAGGAGGTACCATTTTCTTCAGTACTGTAGCCACTGATATGTTACCCATGTCCCAATAAATAACTCAAACTCATACTCAAGCAAGCAATAGTTAAACTCAGTGGATAGATCACACAACCAAGTAGGGAAACAGAAAATGGATTTTAGCTGGAGAGGAAGTGGATCGAGACAGGGTAATAGAGATGGAAATGACCATAATTTAGTATAGAGATTCATGAACTTGTCAAAAATCAAAGAAAAAAATAAAATAATTAAAAATAAAAATAAATGAATAAATACATTATAGTATTAAAAGGATACATTCCCAGATTAGGAGGAGGAAGAGGAGGAAAAAACTAAAATATTTTGATAAAATAACATAAATAAATAAATAAATAAATAAAACATAGGAAATAATGTTACTTCTTGAATAAAATTCTACAGATCAGGAACATTCTGATCTGAGCCGAGAGTGTATCGTTTGAGTTCCCTTGAGTAATTCTTCATAGCTAAAGGAATAAAGTTCACAGTAAAATCCAGGAGTTCAATTCCATGTTGATTTGTTTCATAGACATGTGACCTGGGTCAGGATAACTCTGTTTCTTCACCTACAAAGTCAAGCTAATGACCTAATGGAGGGGGCTATTGTGAGTGATACACGAGTTCATAGATGTTCAGCACTCGGCCCAGCGCCTGGCACATCACAAGCACTCAGTAATTGTTGGTTATCTCTCTGTTTGGGTACTTGGAATTAGGAAAGGGCAGTGGTTCAAAGTAGCCACAAGAGAAATCGAACTGATTAGACGTGTAGACACCTGCCTGCTAACCACTTCCCACTCGCTGCGTGCTTTAGGTGTGTCGAAGCAGGAGAGTCAGAATATTCATTCATAACCACCTCAACCACGAAGCAAAAAATGCATGCCTGTGGGGCTGTGAAGTTCCTTCCTAGACAAGCTATGACCTCTGAGCTCTCTGTGCTAGCAAGAAATTACTGCATAGAATCTGCTTTCCAGCTGACCGGAAAGAGTTCAGCGGAGGACAACCACCGTAATAAACAGCTTGGAAACCAAAGGCCCTGTGAGAGAAGATGCATAGCCTGAGCAGGTTCTACCAACCAAAATGTGACCTAGGTACACATCATGGAGAAGAGAGTCACAGTCCTCAACAGTGAATGAGGTTGCTGGAGGTGATGCAGGGTTTAGATTACGTTAGAAATACTTGGAGGAAATTGGTCCACCACATGGTGAAATGCTGGACAACACAGGAAATATCCACGGTAACTACCAACTACATTCATATGGTTCTATTTCACCAATTTCAGAATAATACATCAAATAGCTTTCCAGGAACAAATCAAGAATGCAAAAGGTGGACTAGAGGCACCAAGTAGGTGTTTGGGGCTGTCAGCACTTATGCTACCCAATGTTTTGAAGAAGAAAAATTTAATGGGAGGACATTAGGTTGTCAAGGAACTATATTAAAAGGGCAAGTTGTTACAAGGAACCTGAAATTACAGTTATTGAAGCTTTGTACCAATGCTCTAAAATGACCTTTGTGGGGAAATTCTTTCTTTCTACTTACATATGCTGTTGTTTGTAACCAAACTGTGGCCATCCAGTGCTCTGTAGGGAGACCATGCCCAACTCCTCCATTTTATAGCCTGGGTAAGCACCAGGCATTATGTGGCTATAAATAAATATGGTAAGAAGGCAATGACTTTGAGTTGAGTTTCAAATAGAGGGTGAACCTCTTGTATTTATGGTCTCTAAATCCTAAAGATTCACACGCTAACCAAATCAGAGGTCATGAATGAGGTAACGGAAGGAAGAAGTAGGGAGAAAAAATGAAGGGGTTAGAAGAGGGGAGGAAGAGAAAGCAATGTGTGCATATAGTCAAGAAACATTACATTGTTATTGAACCTTAGTATCTTAGCATTGAGAGAATGGGAGAGAGGGCAGCCAATCCAGACTAATGGTTAAATCATAGACATTGAAATTAACCAGACCTGAGCTTAAATCCCAGTTCAGTTACTTGCTAGCTATATGAGCCTTTGCAAATTACCCTCTAACCTTTAGTTTCTTTATCAGTAAATACAGGGCCTAACAAATTTGTTGAGAAGATTAAGTATGATTATGTACACAGAGCCTTTGACTTGGCCCTTCCACTTAGCAAGTCTCTGCAAATGTTAGTCATTATATTAATACTTGGTTGCTTGTCTTTTTATCTATACTGCAATAGTGTGCCTGGGGTCTAGGACCGGGCAGGGCTTGATTTTATAGTTACTGAATATTAAAGGCTTTAGTCTAAGATTCCTATATATCAAAATCATAAATTACAAAAAGTCAGCGTACATCAATGTACATTATATTGCTGTTGTTATTAAAGTTGCTTTCTAATGCGCGTTTGAGTCATTTTACTGCACTATAATTCAATGGAAAAATAAAATCAGAAAAATCAGGATTACAACCTTATCTATAAGCTCCTTGGAATCCATAAGCAACAACAAACTGCAAACGGCAGGGCAAAACTTGTCAAAAATTAGAATATACGCTTTAAAAATTTATTCTACAACCAAATCATAAAAAATAGGAAAATGAAAGAAAGATAATAAAATTAAAGAAATCTATCAACATCTGTCATTTAGTGGAAATATTAAGAGGTAGCTTTCACGTTTCCATCTTTCACTCACTTGGCGTCTTTTCAGTGCTTCGTCATTGATAACTCTGAGGGCTGGGAGCAGAGCTCAATGGTAGAGCCCTTGCCTAGTGCACACATGGTGGCCCTGGGTTCAGACCGTGGCATTACAGCAATAATAATTAATAATAATAATTTTAACTCTCTACTTCTGCACATATTAGATGATAGTTTTAACCAGTAGATAAATAATTAACCTTCCATTTAATGATGGAAGATGCTAGCTTGCCATATATGAATATTTTATATCTGAAGACTATTTATATAAACCTGTTAGTGTCTCTACAATCAATAAAAACAAAGGTATTCTTTGATTTCCTGTCCCTTTACATGAGTTATAGTGTCTTTCTCAAAGATTGCCCTTCATATTTGTGTCAGGTTAAATAAGTGTTCTTGATTTGGCTTCTTTTATCAGGGTCTAAGTTGGTTGGTATATATTTTCAGTTCAAAATATGAGAACAGATGAAAGATTTCTGTTTTTTCTCTATAAGTTTGTCAGGATAGGCTCCTTTTAAAATTGGTTTATATATCAGAGACATTAGAAGTGAGTATAGAATATAGGGACTTTGTTTTTAGGAAATGAAGAGATTCAAACTAGTTTGTTTTCTTCTGTATCAGGGATTTTTTTCCTTCAAGTTTAAAAGGTTGATAAAGGGATATTATTTCATAAACTTTTCATACTTTATGCTTTACAACCTAAAGATCTAATTCTCCTCTTGGTTTAGGGAGATCATCCTCTTCTGTAGGTTCGTGTGTTAGCTTCCTAGTCATTTAGGGAGTACACCATCCTCTGTACATTCATGTGTTAGCGTCCTATTCGTTTAGGGACTATACCATCTTCTGCAGGTTCGTGTGTTAACTTCCTATTTATTTGCTTCCTTTTTATCAGAAACTTTTCCCTTTCTATCTCTCCTCCTCTGCTTCTCTGCCCCCTTCCCCCCCCAAAATTGCAAGTAAATACGGAATAACACTCTCAAAAGGACAAACCACAGAAAGGAAAATTTTAATAGTCTGTATTCAAGAAACTCGGGACACAAACATTTGGGATCTGTCCTCCAATATGTTGTATTTCTTGAAGCTTTTTCTGAAAGTAAGTATCAGTTTGAAAATATGGGGCATTAAGATTTTTTTTTAAACCTACTTATCAATAATTACAGTATTATTGTTTCTAGTTTTTGCTTGGCTCTCCTTAACAACTCACACGAGTCTATAATCACTTTAGATACCTTCAAATGGCACTAACTATAGCAGAAACTACAGGCAATCAAAAGTCAATGTAATTAAAAAATTAGTTGTGTGTTTAACTTAAAGTTTTACAATCAGTACCCCTCACTTGAAGTAAATAGAATTTTACTATATGCCTATACGTTCTCACTTAATCCTTGTTGGTTTGGCAATAGAAACCCAAAATATTTTGCATTTATTTTTCTTTCCCTTTCAGGAATAGGGGGGAAATGTCCTTCCCCTCAGCTGCCCTTTCTCCAATTTGAACCACCAGATTAATTAATTCCTCCTTTGAAGGATCCTGAGAGCTCCGGCCCAGGCTTGGTTTCTGGCCAGTTAAAGGTTACTGAGAAGGCAAGGGTCAGAACCAAGGTTAACTAAATAAAGCACATATGTAAGGGAAAGGGCCAGAATGGCCTGGGCTCTTGGACCACTTAAAACAGCGAGGCTTTTCTAAAACTATAAACTGAAGATCATCTGATTGTGGTGAACTCAAAACCTATTCATTCAGAAAGAAATAGACTCACTATTAACATTGCATGGATTCAGATAGCCCTAAGAAGGCAAAAGAGCCAAGGATCACTAATATGTCTGTGTTAGAAGCAGGAGGGGTGACTGTCAGAACAAAATCAAGAGAATGCAGGTAAGTTCTCATAAAACATGCATGTAGGTCTTGCCAGTCACCTCATTCATGAGTGGGTGGTTTTATGGAAATAGATTTATTGCTGGAAAGAAGACAGAAAAGGAGATTAGCATCAGAGTAAATAATTATCAGATAAATAAACACAAGTGGTAGAGAAATAAGGCTCTAAGTGTTCTTTTCCATTTTCATTTTCTTACCTCAGTGTGTGTGTGCGCGCGTGCACGAGCATGGTGTGGAGTAGTTTAGGTATCTATTATTTTTGTATTTCCTTTTGGAGATATAATATTCAACATGGGAAGAGTAAGGAAAGTTGAAAGGGTCTTACTTCTTAATGACAGGACATTAAACCGGATGAATTCTATGTTGCAGAAAGTTTTTTTCAGTCATTCCTCCACAATGCCAGCAATTAGTTAATGCTATTATACAACTAGCAGACCCATGGAGAGAGACTAATAAAAATATTTCTTGAGTTTATTGTAAAGTCAATGTTTCAGCTACTTTCCGAAAAGCTCTTCTACCATAGCCCAGGATCTGCCAGCTCATATAAACAGCTCTTCTAAAGAGAACATCTTTCATGCTTTGTCGTGAGACTTCACATATCTGAGAATCTCAGACTTATCAGAGAACGTGGCAATGTGAAATATCCTTAAGAAATAATTGAAGGGTTGTCATCAAATGTGTTCCAACAATGGCTTCAATGGTATGAAGGAAATGTGTGTAAAAAGACTATTTATGCACATTTTAAGTTTCTTATTTTCTATTGAACAAATAGAAAAATAATGTTAGGACCCTTGATTATTTGATCAAATGTTTCTTCAGAATCTTATAAAATCAATTTCTTCTCTGAAAGACATAAAGATATTAACATAGTCTCTACTCTATTGTTGATAGGAATTCACATGCATAAGAAACAATTCATGTCAGTTATTTGCCAATAATGGGGATGATTATCTCATTGCTTTGACTTGTTCTTTTGCTTCTTGACTAGTGCCTCTACCTACACAAAAATTACAGTCTACTTCTAAGACAGGCATTTAAGTGATGAAAGGCCTGAGGGTAGCAAATTCGTGAATCCCAGCGAAGTTTTATCATCATCCCTTAGCACACTTTCAACTAGAAGATAACTGAGTTATAGTTGACCATGTCTACCCACTGGCGTTACTTAATGGCCATAATGTGTAATAAGTTTCATATACCTTGATCTTTGTATATTAAGGTAATAAGGCAGAAGCAACCGAAGATGGAGCACCATTGATTTTATTAAACAAGCAGCAGCACGCTGTAGCAGGTAAATAATTTTACCTGGAAAAAGAATTTGTCCTTTCTGTAGGACTCTTGTACTTTTCATATGGGCTAGCCACTAGAGGGCATCATGATGCTATAGGCTTAATATATGTTAGTATTGATTAGTATTGAGTTAATTACTTTTTGTTGTTGTTTGGTTGATAGGTTGGTCTTTTGAAACAGAGTCTCTCCACAGATCCCTAGCTGTACTGGAACTTACTATGTATATCCGATGGCCTCTGCCTCCCAAGCGCTGGGATTAAAGGCGTGTACTACCACGCCCAACCTGAGTTAATTACTCTTAGAACACTGTTTTGAGTACTTACTATTATCATTTAAGTAGATAAAATGTAGATTCAAAAATTAATTTGCATTTCAATCAGTTTACATTAAAAATTGTTCAGCATTCTACCAGGTCCAATAACTCACACAACAAGAGATTTCATGCATGAAAGGATAGATATACTCAACAGAAAATGAGAAGCTTCAATATGGTCCTTGACAGTAAACAAATAACTCAACAATTCCAAAACCATTCCATCCCTTTTTACTTCCCAGTGTTGGTAGCCAAGAGCCAGCATTCAACTAAGTGGACTCCTTAGGCAGCCGTAGTCAATGTTCCACATACATTTCTTGAGAATACAATAAGGTGATTGAGTCTTTTAGAGATAAGATTTGTGGGCCTGAGTCAATGGTTCATTCCTAACTGGCAGTTTAGGAGAGATTAAGAGTTAAAAAAGGAACCTTAATACCTTGTTTGACTTTTTTCACTTGGATTTCATAAAAACATTAGTCAAAGGATGGCCAAGCCACGTTGCCTTTTTTTTTAAATGCATAAACACATTTGATTAAAATATGAATGTAATGCTTCACTTAATATGTAACTTCTCAAGGTATTCGCCTTAATTGTTATTTTGCTTTTGGGTTACTGTTTTTAAATAATAAATTTATCTTCCAAAGTAGATTTATGTTCAGAGCAACACTGAGCAGATTATGTTCCCTGTCCCCATAGAAGCGCACCCCTTACAAGCATTGCATATTTATAATGGACTGATACCACCATATTAATGTAATGCAAAGTATATGTTAGCATTCAGTCTTGATGAGACTTGATAAATATAAGAAGGCATATATTTGCCATTGTGATACAGAGAAGAGTTTTGCTACCCTAGAAATCTTAAATTCTCCTCATTCGCCCTGCCACCTCGCTATAACAACAGCTAGAAACCAGTGATAGTGATATTTTCTCCATGACTTGGTCTTTTCCAAAATGTCATCTAATGAGAATTATACAGTTGATAAGCTATGATTATATCTAGTCAATGGAATGTTGTTATTCAGTGCTAAAGATGAGCAATCAGACCAATAAACGGCATAGAGAAAAGTCTTTGTTGACTAGATATATCAGAGCTTACCAATTTGCGTACTGAAGGAAACTTCGTTTGCTTTTGAGTTTGGGTGTGTGCCTCTTCTGGGTGGATTGTCATTTGTAATCCATGTGCATGTTTTAAAGTTTTATTTTCAGCCTATCTGAGTCCCCTGTGGGCTATCATCTTGCCATTTGGAATCTGCTGACTCAGAACCATGTGGGGTTAGAACTAGAGGCGATTCTGTTGGCTAACCCAGTCTCAACTGGCATGTGAGGAAACTGAGTTACCTGCATGCCAACACTCTACTTCTCTAGTCTTCGAAAAAGTCAAATCTCGAATTTGTTCTTGTTTTGTTTTGTACTTTGGCTTTTGCTTGGAGGTGTTCAAAATCATGTTTGTTTTTAAATGTCTAGTACGATGTAAAGATCTCTTGCCATCTGGGTACGACGTCTGACTTAATCACTAACTATTGGATATAAATGATAAAAATGAAGTTTAAAACAGCAAAGTTCAGACTGGGAATGGACATGGAGAAAAGATGCCATGTTAAGAGTCACTGTGGATCATCGTCCTGTACTCGTGGGTTTAGCCCAGCGCTGCAGAAACTCTCACCTTGCAAGCGACAGGACTAGCTACTAGACTCGCTGCTCCAGGCGTCCTTCAAAGCAGAGACCTGGCATGTGGTCTGGAAAATTGGATGCCAAAGGAGACCTCCCGTGTTGCCCCACCTCCTGCCCAGGTTCCAAAACTGTGCGCAGAACCCAGCCCCCTCACCTCAATTGGTAACAAGAAGGCTTGAGCCCTTTCTATAGATTTTCTGGAGGAGAAAGTCTTGATCTGCTTATCTTGTCAGGGCGTTATTCGAGGACAGGGCTATGTCTTCTCACTTTGAAATGAAGAAAACCTTTACAAGAACCGCTTGTAGAACATCTTGCCAGGAGAGGATCCTGCATCTTACTGCATACTCTTCCCCAAATAGGAATCCACAGCACACTCTTCTCAGATTAACTTCTTAGGAAAAGTTGGTCTGTATTGTCAGGTCTCAAAGAAATTCCCTGAACAAATGGCTGAGGTGCCTCAGCCCACCAAAGAGCACTCTAGCTGCCAGGTTCACTCCATACCTGCGGCTCTTCGCTGATTTTCGCGGCTCTTCACGGCTTTTCTCATGTCCACTTTGTAAATTTCCACAGTGGTAGCAGTCTGCTTCTGCCACCAAAGCGGTTATGTCATCACCTCTCGCCAGGTGCCTTTCACTGTCCGCTATGCGACGTGTGTACCCGTTAAAGGCGCCTTCCAGTATGGCTCTCCCTCTCTGCCTCCTCTTTCTCTTACCCAACTTGTCTCCTGTCCCTCTTGTATCTCTTACCTCTTCTTGCCTCTCTTCTTCCTCTTGTTCCTTCCATGTCGTGTCCTTGTCCCCTTCCCAAATGGCCTTTCACTCTTTCATTCTCCCCCTCCCCGCTCCTCCAATAGACCTCTTGCACTAACTCCGTTGCAAGTGGAGTGTGTGTTTAGTGGCATACCTTGACAGTGCCCACTGAAAGGCACCCACCTTGCCTTTCTTTTTTATTTATCATTACACACACCCTACCATAAACCTCTCCAGCAAGGGACTTCGCTTCCCTTTCTCCAGTGTCATTCTTACTTGGACCTGCCATTCCCACCACGTCCTCTTGGTTCTCTCTCTGCTTGCTCTTTGAGCTAGTTTGTTCCTATTGGTCTTCCTTGGTTCTCTTGATCCCCTCTCTCTCCTCTTCCTCTGTTGCCCCCCCCCCCCATGGCCTGGTCCAGTCCGCTGATCATGTTCGGTTCACTACTTTCTCTCTGTCTGCTCTGGACTCTTCTAGGTGCCCCTGTCTGGACTCCCCTATATATCCCCAATAAACCCTTTCTCCTCACCCATACCTCGGCTTAGTCATGGCTTCATTTTCATTCATGCATTTCTTGGTATATGGAATTATTATCTAATTCTCTCCTGGAAGGTCTAAAGAGCAGATGTAGGTGTGGGTGTCTAATCAGTGGCAGAGGCTGGCCTGGCACAGCAAGCAATCTTTTCTGCTGGGAGAATGTCAATGTTGGAGATCCTTTCAGGAAGTGTGGTCTCATCAAGGATCACCAGAAAAGCTTACAACAATCAATACAGGTGCTTACAAAAGTTTAGGAATTGCAGAAGAAACTGGCTTCCAGTAATAATGCATAGAATGACACAGAAAGTTCGACCAGGAGTGTCTGATCTCGGAGGCTGTCACTTGAAGTGCCAGTCAAGACCCCTTTCCTTTAGCAAAATGGCAAGTGGATTCAGAAATCCCAGTGTGAAAAATACACCATATTTTCCCTTTTTTCTTTTTTGAAATAATAGCCTGAATCCTTGAGCAGATGACGCCGACATGATTCCTGTCTTCCAAAATGCCTGTTGAGTAAATGCAATGGACAGAAGTGAATTCATGTCTAGAACTCTGCTGGCAAGTATGATTTTCACTGTCTAGCCTCTTTTCCTACAAGTAAGAAGAGGTTTGTTAGCCTACACAGAGTATGGGATACAGTCCTTGTGAAAGGAAGGACCAATATTGTTGTCTGACTTACTCTGTCCTTCTGCCTCATCCCATGTCCCTCTCCATATGGCAGGAGTTGAATAGAGCTTAGGGGAGTAGAACTATATGCTGAGAATGCAGTGTTGCTGTTGAAGCCATGAGTTCATTATACTGTAGGATTCTGAGACTATTAACATCTCAGATGACATAACATTTTATGATAGTCTTTATGACAGGTGACAGCTTTTGTACCAAAAGACAACTTTAGCCTAGAAACACCTGGATCAGCTCCCTGCCAAGTTATTGTACCTTTGAGAGGATTAACAGAGTAATGAGTAAGGGCACATGAGTGACATCTGTCAAGCCTCATGGGAGTGGTTCAAAGTGGTAGCTTTGAATTAATATCAAATGCAAATTTGAATTTTTACACAGTCATGTTGTCGGGGTGTTTCTGTCCTGCCTGGTTTCTGTCCTCCCACCAGGTCCCACAGCCGTTTAGCCCCAAAGAAATCACACAGAGGTCTATATTAATGACAAACTTATTGGCCCATTAGCTCAGGCTTCTTATTAACTCTTATAAATTATATTAATCCATTATTCTTATCTATGTTAGCCACATGGCTTGGTACCTTTTTCAGCTGGGCAATCACGTATTTCTTCTGTGGTTGGGACAGGACTGGGGAGGAATGGGCATCCTCCTTCCCAGAATTCTCCTGTTTTCATTGACCCACCTCTACTTCCTGTCTGGTTGTCCTGCCTATTCTTCCTGCCTGGCTACTGGCCAATCAGCATTTATTTAAAATATAATTGACAGAATATAGACAATTGTCCTGTACCATATCCCCCTCTAAAAAAAAAAAAAAAAAAAAAAAAAAAAAAAAAAAAAAACAAGGACATCCATGTCCATTTTTTTGGGAATGTGAGCATAGTTTTCCAGGCTACTTTCTGCTGGTTGGGGGTGCTGATAATCTTATGGGGACCTAAAGAAAATTTAGAATTATGATCAAGTAATGACTGGAGTATCCTGTGAGGCCTGATCATCTCAGGCAGCATCCTGAATCTGTTCTGGATATAGAACTTTGACATCTGGGCCATCTCTTCCTACTGGAGATTTCTCAGGTGGTCTTCCTTGATCAAACCTGATTTTTCTTAACTCAGAATAAATCCATAGCCTCTCATTTTCTGTGGAAACAAAAGCAAAACCTCTTCTCCAAAGTAACATATCTTTTGACTTCAATTTTGAAGTCAAGGTATTTTTAAAATACCTATCTTTGATTAATTCAGCATCATTTATAAACAAATATCTTTTAGCAGCTGTTGCTCCTTCCTCAGCATTCAAACAATTCAAAGAGAGCATAATAACATACAGTATCCTGATCCTCTGTGTATTTCTCATCTTTATATGGCTTTATTTTAACCTTTATTTCTTTTATTTTTACTTTTAATTTTTGGGTTTTTGAGACAGGGTTTCTGTGTATCTTTGTCCTGGAACTCACTCTGTAGACCAGGCTGTCCTTGAACTCACAGAGATCTGCCTGTCTCTGCCTCCCAAGTGCTGGGATTAAAGGTGTATGCCACCACACCTTGAACTCATAGAGGTCTGTCCACCTCTGTCTCTCAAGTGTTGGGATTAAAGGCATGTGACACCACACCTTGAACTCACAGAGGTCCATCTACCTCTGCCTCCCAAGTGTTGGGATTAAGGGTGTGTACCACCACACTCAACTACTCTCTATTTTTTTTTTTTATTTTAAGGACTTTAACCTTTTTCTTTTCTCTTCCAAGTCAGCAGACATTTTTAATACACAGTAAACCATTTAGAGGGCTTTTTTTATCTTTGAATCTATCTTTACTGTATCTCTCTCTCTTTTTCTGACCACACAAGTCTTTAATTTGCTAAGCAATATGGGTAGAATTAAAGCCATGCCTTTGATGGCTGGATCCAGCCCATTCCTTAGCTTTCTGAGATTCCAGGCTCATGGTTGAGGTACCTGCTGGAGCCATGTTTATTGCCACAACTCTATAGAGTTTCAAGGTTCCTGCCACCAACAGAAAGCATGTGGTCAGCTTTTCATCAACACCATTTAAGTGTTTCATGGCAGGACCTCTTTAAAGAGCTGCATGGTTTTGCAGCTAAAGCTGAGTCAGGAAGCCTCTCTTAAATGAGAGCAATTGCCTCTAGCAAGCAGAGCAGACCTGAGAAATTGCTACTACCAAGAAGCCATGCTTTACTCTATTCTTTTCTGTCTAGAATTACTCCACAGACTCTGTCACGCTTTATGTGGATGCAGTTGCCCCATGATGGGTGCCATTTGTTAGGGTTAGGGTTAGGGTTAGGGTTGTCAGCCTTTTAGCATGTGGAAGTATGACTTATTGTTATTGTTAGAAGATGGTGGTGCTATTGAATTCATTCTTCAGCTAGTGTAGCACAGACATTAGCCAATCCTAATATACACTAGACATAGATGACTGCTATAACTACAGTAGGTACCACTCAAAATATATAATGGCCAAGTACAAAACTGACAAAAGTGACCAAAACTGGTGAGAAATCTTCCCAAAATATTACTTAAGGAAAGAAGAAGAATGAAGCCTACCAAATGAGAAAGTGCCAAAGTTTGCTTGGTAGCATTAGGTGAGAAAAAGTGATACCACCATTTTCTGCCTGTGTGATGCTGTGCTCAGCTCACTTGTTAGTTTACAGTAGATTTCTTCTCACTTGGGTAAATTTCACCCATTCCTCGTTGCCTCTGTACTCATAGCTGGAGTTTAAAAAGGAAGTATTGAATATTTCCTTTTTGATTTTGAGTTTAGAGTTGGTTCTCTATACATCCCGGGACTCACCTGCTAAGTGACTTGTTCCCTGGAAGGCATTCTAAATAAACAACACACTGCATAAGGGGCTGACATGCTTGTCTGTCTCCTCATACTCTTTGGATACAATGTAATCAAAACCAAATCCTCAATGGTTTCTTTTGTCATTACACTGGATTTTTCCATACTCAGACTCTACTTTATATTTTACTGAGCAGCATGAATATACTGGTGTGCATGTCCTAGAAGAATTAAAGGGGAACACAGACTAATGCTAGGGAGATAAACAAGTTAATAACCTAAACTCATTCGCAACCTGATTCAAGTTCAGCTATGAATCTCCTACAGACACTTCCTAAACAAAGGAAGAAGATATGTTTCTCCCTCCTACTGCATACAGCCCTGGGCCTTGAGATTTAGCTCCATTTAACATCCCTCCACCATCACGTGTGGTAGCTCCAAGCTTCCTAGTCACCTGCACGAACCCTGAATAGCTATGTCCCTCACGCATCTCCAGCTTTTATTCTCGCTGGATGCTCATCATTAGAAGAGACCTCTTGGATGGTGCATTCTCTTCTAAGAAGAAACGAAAAGTGAGGTGTGGAGGCCAAGAGAGATTTCTCTCTCAGAAACAGTTGGGTTCTTGCTTGAGGCAAAATGTTTGAAAAGTACCATATAAAACTCTTCTTTCTATTCCCAAATCAGCTTCATATGCCAGCCGAGATGCAAGTAGGGCACTGTTAAAATTAAAGACAGTTTGCCTTTCAACGCAACAGAGGAGTAGCTGACTCATCCTAGACACCCTAACCAGCGTCTCTCTTTGTCTCTCTTGGAAAGCCTGGCATGGAGAAGCATTTTCCATTGTGAGTGTTGGAGAACTGCCTCAGAAACTACAACTGTTGTGGTCTCTGCAGTTCCCTGATAGATAAGACGTGAGGACCCTCAAGAGATGAAAGTAGCAAAATGGCCAAATCACGTCGGGTGACTGCCACAGAACAAAGCCATTGTGTTGTGACAGATTTAAGACGTATGATGCCACCCTGGGAAATCTGCAGTCTGAGCATTGCCCAGACCCTGCAAGCCTCCTGGGGCAATACCCAGAAACTGGCCTTTATTCCTTGGTGCGTGCAGTGTCGCTTGTGAGAGCTCTGCCCACAAAGCCATCAGATGGTAACAATTTTCAGTCACTTCCAACTTGAGTTGGTTTTGAACTTTAATATGCAACCTAATTATGACTGCAAACACTTTGTTAAGCAAACAAACTTCAAACCCTTAAAAAAAAAAAAAGAACAACTCTTCTCTGGTCATTTCAACTTGTACAAAGGCTTTAAAAATAAAACTGGGTAGGGAATTAGAGAATCCAGGGATAAAAAAAAACCTGCCCCAAATTAAATGGCTTTAATGTAATCACTACTTGAGCACTCAGTATCTGATTTTTTTTCCTTCAAATCAAAACCTGGAAATAAGGCATTCTATGCCCTGTTTCCTCCCTTTAACGGTTCACCATCTACCCTAGAACTACAAGTAATACCGTTTTTGCTTTTAAGTAGGTCAGAGAAACTTAATTTTTAATTGTCCAAAATTGTTTTTTGCTCATGTATTTCCTCTTTCCAGATTCTGAAAGATGGGCATGTGAGGCCTTCTCCTGTCCCTCCCTCCTTTCAGGTTCCCTCCTAGCATCTGTTTTCAGCCTTCTTGGTCATGTATCAAGAGCAAGGATCATTAGATAGTGAATGGAAATGATCAGATATGCACTGCGGAGTTCACAGCAAGGGGAAGCCCGCCGTGCACCATGTGGTGAGATAGAGGGAATGGGACCCTGATCTCCAAATGCAGACCGTGGTCCTCAGTCTTTCTACATCTCCTGCATCCCAAGGCTTCCAGTGTTCTCAGTTTGCCTGAATAAAGATTACTATTAAAAAGATGCTTTCCTTCATTTCTCTGGGTACTGCCCCAGGAAGGAGCTCAAGGCATAGAGAACGGATTTATATATTCACTTTAAGAGGGGAAAACTATAGCAGTGAATCCCCGGGAAGCCCTTACAAAGACAAAAAGGGATGAGGGGAGCACACTCCCTGTTGGGATTCACCTACCGGAACCCTGAAACCCACAAGTGTTAGTACCCCACCTTTCTCCAGCTTCACCAATTTGTGAAAATAGAAAACTATTGAGGCCCAAATTTTATCTGCGATCAAGCAGGTGAGAAGACTGCTGTCCTGGGAAAGCCTGCGTTTGGGATGCTGAGCTATGATCTTAGGACAGGTAACGGCTCTTGTCCGCTAAATGCCTAACCCTCCTTCTCCCACATGGTCTTTTATGAGGTGTGCTCCGAGCTTGGGGACACATCTTCACACCAGAGGAGTCAGATGTGAGGGGTGCTCAGAATTTGGGAAAACATTCATTGTAGAGAAAACCTCCGCACTAGAGGAAGTAAAGCTTTGGATGTGCCCGAGGGTTGCTGTGTGTAACTGAGTCTTAGGAGCATGTGGGCATCCTGGGGCATGAGAAACTCACCTGAGAAAAGCTGACCTGAACAGAGGTGTGAAGAAAATTTGGGGATTAATGTTATCATTTAAATATTAGTTTGGCAAGTCTGGAACTACCCATTTTCTTGTCATATGAGCTATAAATGTCGCTGTTTAAGCCACTTTTAGTTGAAGTTCCTTTTTTTTCTTTCCTCCACTTTCTGCTCCCCACCCCTTTGAGACAGAGCCTTCTTGTACACACAGGTTGGGGCTAGCCTGGCACCAATGTGTGAGGTGGGCTCTCCTCAAATGCGCAGTGCTGCCTCTCCTGCTTCTGTCTCCCGAGTACTAAGATTACAGGTTATTAGCCAACTTTGGCTACAGTTTTCTTTATTTAGAGCTAAAATATCTTGATATCAATGGTTGGATTAAAACTTTGAAAACAGAATGATGTGAAATTTTATTTCTCTTTAGTAGCTCAATTAGCAAAAGATGTTTTGAGTCTTGACTAACTTGAGATATAAAATGTAATTAGCAACTGCCACCCACTGTGCTCAGACTCTGACCTAGGGCCATATTCTAGACGAATCTAAGCATGTGTTCATGCCTCCACCAGGTTGCTAGGCCTGTACCTCCACTGAAATTAGACTGTAGTAATCTTGGCCAATCAGTGGGATACCCATCTATAACCTTTCTGTACTGGACTAAATTAAAACTATATATCACTTCATTTAGAAAGGTTCAAAATGATGTATTAAACCTACTATCATATCAATTTTATTCCAAGAGATAAATTGATGGGGTTTTCCTTAATTTATATACATTATTCTGCAATGGTTTAAAGAAGAAACAATAAAAGTCATTTTTATAAGATAACGAGTAAACTCCTCATGACCTTAAAAAAGGTTTTTAACTGAATTAAACAGAGTCAACCTCAAATGAAGTTTTACAACTCAATGAAGACAAGTATCTAAAGAAACTGTAGAATTTTCAGGCAGAAAAGAAGCCCCATTTGAAGAGAAGTCACGGGCTGAGGTCATAATAAGGTTGCTGGATCTACACATGGGTAGACATCTTCCCACTCTCCCCAACAATGAGTGCAATTGTGCTGCTGCACAGATATTTGCCAGTGAAGCCCATCTGATGGACATCTCAGTGAAGTTAGAAGAGCACCCCGGGTTTCCAGATTCTGTTAAGATGAGCACTGAGTTAAAACTGAACTGTTCTTACCTAGCCGTGCTTTCTGAGGTTCCTGCCTTCACAGACATGGATCACAGAAACAACAGGAGTCTCACAGCCACAGGACTGCCTTCCAGGGCGAGGGCTGCTGTGCTATCCAGGGAGGGAGGATTAGTAGATGAAGACAGGGCCTGACTTGGAAGTCTCCTGAGAGCCGCCATTGTTCCCTCATCACTATGTGGTCCTTGAGTTCAACCCCAGCCTGAATTGTAGCAGCTGAGACATTTGTATCATCTTTCTTTTTTAAAAAAAATATATAAATTGTTTGTCATCGTCTAAAAAAAGAATGTGTTTCCTTCTCTCTGTCTCTGTCTCTGTCTCTCTCTTTCTTTTTCTCTTGTTCCCCATCCTTAATTATGCCTATATATACTGCATGAAAATCTGCCTAGGATATTTGACTTGAATCAATGATTTCAATTTCCAAGGGAACCCTTAGAAAACTAATGCATTACTTACACTAAACATGAATGTCACCAAGGGAAAAGTACTTCCCATTCTGAAAAACAAATACACTATGTGCTGTTTTATTTGGGGCATTTTGCTGGAGACTGTCGAGGTATGTTGTAAGTTTTAACACAGAGGTTTTTCCTATTAATGTTGAACGAACTGGTAGGGATATACGGCAAAGGGTCCATTCATGGAAATGGCTACTTGATGGGTCATAAAGCTAATTAAAACCAAATTTTGGCAACAGCATTCAGGATGTGCATGGCCAACTGTGTTTTGTTATATTACCCCAAATGACTCTTTCATGTGGGAAAATATTTTTTACTTCAAAAAAAAAAATACAGGAAAGTTTAATTGATCTAGGCAAACAAAACAGTCAGACAAATTAGCACATGATCAACTCCTAGGATCTAAAGCAAATCAGGCTATAAAACCTAAAGGAAATGCAGCAAGTGTTACCTTTCATTGCCGTTTCAAAGTTGGATCTTGTGGAGTTGGTATACACGGACAAAACTTAACCATTGTGTGGCCATAACCTCAGAGACTAGCACTACGGCTAAGAGACAGTAACAAAAAACATGATGGTAGAGGGGTGGGAAGGGAGGAGAGAAGAGGGCACCTATTTATACTCAAATAAATCTGTCAAGCTGCAACAATGCTAAGACATCTCAGAGCCTCCTTTCAAAGATAGTTGAATTTAGTATACAAATATTTCAATAATAGATGTTATTCAACCAGAGTCATTTAGAGTCTGAAGAGTCGCAGAGAAAAATTCGGACTATTCTCATTACTTTGGCCCAAGCTTTCCCTTATGTCTCTGCTCCACTAAATATTTATTAAAACTCTTCTGTGAAGAAAACAGCAGAGCTATGAGTTTCCCAGCGTCACGCAGCTGACCATAAACCATTACACAAATAATTATTTTATCTAAGCGATGACCAAGACTTAAAAGGAAGCTCTGGTGTACTTCGTGAGAGTACAAGAGGGGTATCTAAATTTATCTGGAGGTATGAAATCAAGGGAGCCAGGAGCAGACGTGAAGTCACAACGGAGGTTAGCAGAGGAAGAGTAAATGAAGCTCTAAGTGGGGGAGAACCCGGGAGACTTCCCAGCAGAAACACAAGAATGGGTGTGGACCAAGGTTTCCTGAAGCATAACACATGCAAGGGAGCAGAGGAGGTCACACTGCGACTCCAGGAGTGGTGAGCCAGAAATGAGTCCTAGAGGCAGCTAAGAACCAAGTCATAGGAGTATGGCGATATTTGGAATGCGATTTGGAGAAGGCACAGATCTGACCAGCCAGAGGGGACAACAGCCGTCAACAATTTGTGTGGCACAACCAGTGTGAGTGACTGACAGAAGGAAGCAGCTTGCAGGACACGTTTTACACTCTCGACTTGATACCTAGAACAAGAAATAACAAAACACTGAAGTATTTTCAATCAGGAAGCATCACAATCTAATATGAGTCATATGTGCTTTCTAGAGCAAGCAGTCTTCAGGGGATAAATACTTCAGTTTATCAAGAAGCTCCCCACTTCAGGGGCAGAGTGCTCTTGGGAACAGGGTCTAGGATGAAGGGTGCAGAATGCAGCCCTTGCACTAAGGCAGCTTACCGTAGTAATCATTCAATTGAGAAATGCAAGGAGCAGAGCATCCTGCCCCAAATCTGCTTCTCTCTCTCCATGTAACAGAAAAAGACGCAGTCTTGGCTTTGCATTACAACAGAAATACTCATCAATAACAAGATTGAATCACTCAGAATCATCTTTCCCCTGCCCTGTAGGTGTGCAGGATTTGCTTCTGAAACAGAAAGCAGGTGTCTATGATGCCTTCATTTTCCACTAGGCCATCAACACACAACCCACCTCTATGGGTCATCAGCACACACCTCCGCCTCCATCAGCCAGTGGCACACACCTCCGCCTCCATGGGCCAGTGGCATACATCTCCACTGGCCAGTGGGACATGCCTCCACTTCCACATACAAGCCAGAAATCGCCTTAGCCTAATGTCCCCACTTTTTCCTCAGTCTCAGAATTGCTACACATAGTTTAAGTACTGCCAGGAAACACTCCGGTGGGTACCATCCTATGTGTTGACCAAGAAATCAGTTTAGGAAATGACATACTAAACCTGCCCTGTAACTTCAAGCAAGTTTCAAATCCTAAAGATCCACAGGAAACTAAGTTTTTTCCTAATCATTTCCTAAGTGCAAACTCTATCAAAGGTGTGCAAATTATACAGACCCACAGACAGGACAAAGACATTGTTTTAAACAAAGGTAATGGTGGAAAATCCTCAAAATTTTAATGCTATTGGCATTAACTGCTGTCCTACCAGGAGATTTGATGCACATCCACTGTCAGAGACTTAATGGCTCTTTTAGGAGGTGGGCAGAGCAGAACCCGAGCTAGCATTTCACTGCTGAGACACCCGAGAGGAAGAAGGCTGGCCCATTTGCACACAGCAACCTTGGTAATCAGCAGAGGTGACAGGCATAGACCTAGAAACCTGGAGTTTTAGTGTGGGGCCATCTGAGTTCAAATTTTGACTCCATTTTAGTTCAGTGATGAAAAGCCTTAACTTCTCAATGGTAGCAAATTTAATATGCCAATTTAGCTAAACTACAGCACCTAGATATTTGGTAAAACAGAAGACTAGACATTTTATAAAGAGATTTTTTTAAAATATATAACTAATATTTTAAATTAGTAGCTTGTTGTGAAACACACCAGCCTCTATCATGTGGGCAATCCTCACCAGTCAGTTGAAAAGCTTAAGAGCAAAAGACTGAGGTCCCCTGGGAAATGAGAAATTCTGCCTCCACACAACCTGTAGGACCCCAGCCTCAACATTAACTATTATGTAAGTCTTAAGGCTGACAGGCCATGGGCTAGACCTGTACACTCATGTTTGCCAGCTCCCAAGGTGCATCAATCACTTAGAGAGTGCAATGAGGGGAAAAAAGAGGAGAAGGGGGGGGGGGAGAGAGGGAAGGGTTGAGGGAAGAGGAGAAAGGAGAAATGAGAGAGACGAGAAAGAGGGAAATCCTACTGCTTCTGTATCTCTGGAAACTAAAAACATTCCCTTAGTCTCAGTTTCCTCCTGGACTTTCATGGATTCACAACTAAACGAAATAATGCATATCATGTGCCTAGCTCAGTGTCAAACAGATGGTATGTAATTCATGAACTTTCATTATTAATTTGTGGGAAATGCGTTTGAACCCACTGCTCTGGTCATTACCCTGTTACTTATGGCTTCCCCTGCTCAGAATGTTGATTTCATCCTCCATCTCTCTTTCTCTTCCCACCCTACATGCTCCATATACAGATGAGAAGCAGAAGCCTAAGCTGTGAGAAGCTTTTATTGGGCAATGTGAAGACCAGCGTGAGGACTCCATCGTCTGCATGGCCATGGCCCACTGAGTTGTTTCTTCTCCGTAACTGAGGCTGTTCGCTACACAGGCCACTTAAGGAATGCATCTTACCCTCTATGTCATGTATTCATACCTTGAATGTAGCTTGAAATTTGTGTCTGATTCTGTTATGTGTCACCTCTTTCTCTGCTCCTTTCACCTTGGTTTCACTTTAGGAAATCACAGCAGGAGGAGGGACTGAGAGAGGGGAACCTCTATCAATGACAAGTCTATTGGACCATTTCCTACTCTCACGTAGGTCACTGTTCCAATTTAGACAAAGGAAACAGCGGCCTTCACTACTTCACTCCCAGAGACAAAGGGTCCTGTTAGCCAGCAATGGACTATCTGCCACCTTTGATCACCTTTTTGTCTCAAACACAGTGTTGGTGCATCCTGCTATTTTAGGAGCTTTAGAACGAGGCAGAAACATCTGAAAATGTACTTGTGGCTAAAATGTCAACTCAAAGTGACCTATAAGATTGGTTCAAATGAAAAGTTAGTCATAACTACCTCACAAGCATATCATGGCTAATTGAAATGGCCTTTAGTATTTTAGATTTAAAATACCAGCTGGACAGTAGACAGCCTCCCTGACAATAGAAAACTCACTCCCTCATGTCTGTAACAGACCTACCAGAAAGCATCTTCTTGTGCAATGCTGAGGGAAACTCAAGTCTGAGGATGCAGAAATAATCAAGAGCTGTATTTATTGCCTGTCAACAGTTCCAGAAAAATGAACTAAACTAGAAAAGAAATTGTGTGAATTGTGAGAGCTTAAAACTCTCCCAAAGGAGTACATTTCTGTAACTAATATTGCAATTTTTAGAAAAATTTAATAAAGTTGTCTTTTGACTAAGATCATCTTTGTGACTGTGTGTAAGTCAGCTAAAATCTCCAATTAGCCCTCAGTTTGCTGGGATAAATCTGAGCTGGGTCAGAAACCAGACAGCTGGGGGTTTTATTTGTTCTTATTTTCATTTGTTATATACACACAACATCAAAACCTGTATGTGGCTAATTTCTCACCTATGAATTTCACTGGATGATGTATTTCCAAAACGAGAAATGCACTGAAAGCAATGTTCTTATTTATCTTTAAATCTAGCTTTTTCTGGTAACCAGCCAGCTGCCTCTTGAACAGTACCAGGTAAATCACCAGTAGTTTCAGAATCACGTGCCAGACCAGAGAACTGAAGTCTCAGTAGCCTATGAATAATCTTGTCACCTAGTGTCACAAAGAGGTCCTGTCTAAGACTGCCCTTGCTTGCCTGACCATTCTTGCTCACTGAGTCAAGGTTGCCCAGCCCAGGGAAAGAATTGGCAGGCCCTTCCTTTCAGCTTACGGTCACAAACTGTCCCCAGAGCTTGTCCACAGTAACAAAGAGGTTTGGGGCACATGACTTCTCTAGAGTGGCTGTCGCAAAGCTCCACAAACTGTGTGACAAAAGAAATACACCGAACTACTGATTCACAGTTTTGAAGATGAGAAGTTTGAGATAATTGTGTCAATAAAGCTGGTTCCTCCCAGAACCACAAGGAAGAATCAACTTCATATATTTACTGTGGGATAACACTCTTGTTCACTGTAAAGATTTGTCACTTGTATTGGTTTAAAAAAAACACACACTGATTGGCCAGTAGCCAGCAGGAAGTGTAGACGGGGTGACCAGACTAGGAGAATTCTGGGAAGAGGAAAGATGGAGATGCAGTCACTAGCCAGATACAAGAAAGATGGTCTTACAGAGAAAGGGTACCAAGCCACGTGGCTAAACATACACAAGAATTATGGGTTAATTTAAGTTGTAAGAGCTAGTTAGTAATAAGCCTGAACTAATATGCCAAAGAGTTTGTAATTAATATAAGTCTCTGTGTGTTTATTTGGGACTGAATGGTTGCAGGACCCAATGGGACAGAAACTTCCATCTATGTATTTGTTTCTAGGTTTTTGCCTCTAGTATCTCTTGCTTTTAAATGCCATATATTTTTATATTTTCACAATATATTCTCTGTATTACTGTCTTTAAGTTTTTCCTTCTATAGGAACATAAGCCATACTAGATGACAGTGTTCTCTAATAACCTCACTGTTTCTTGATTACCTCTATACAAACACTATTGTCAAAGCCAGGCATGGTAGCACAGGAGTATAATCTCAGTCTTTGTGAAGCTAAGGCAGGAGAATCAGGAGTTCAAGGTCAACTTGGACTACAGAGTAAGAAAAAACTAGACTACATGCATGGGATCTATCAGTTAGGACATCAGCATCCTTGGGAAGAACACAATTCATTCCTAACCCTTTCATAAATGAACTGTCGGGTTCACTTACACCCAACACTGGAGTTTGATGGTACTATAGATCTATCTTATTAGTTCCTCCAGACCTGGATTCATTGAAAGCAGGAGTTATTGACCCAACTAAGCCTACCTTTAAGATGAGATATTGTACCGTTATCTCTACTGTTTTTACAGTATGTAATATTTCATCCCTAAAGCAATGGTTATGATGATACAATGAACATTTCCAAACCTGAGAGAGCTATTCAAGTGGGAGAACATCTGTCAACTTCTATCACCCATAAGAACTGCTACATAAAAGAGATAATAGTAATTATTTGGAGCATCCCATGAAGTTACTATTAAAACCACCTCAACTAATAGAAATATACCAAACTTGCACATAGACACGTATACACATGCATGCACACATGTGCACACACACATACCTGCATACACATATACACACATAAACACAGAGACATGCACACACATACATACACATATGCACTTATATACACTCATATGCATATACACACAAAAACACAGAGACATGCACACACATACATACACACACCAATTAATAAATTATAAAATTCACATCAATTATAAAACCTGTTATAAAGTACATGTTTTTTTGTGAGACAGATAATGAATATTTTTGACTTTGGTGGCCAGAAGGCAAAATCAATATTGCATAAATACTTTTATAAGTATTTATAAAATACTTGGAGAAAGCAACTTTCCAGTTTTTAAAAAATTTAATTCAAAATAAAATACTATTTGGATACTTTTTGTAGTTACAGATCTACAAATGAAAAAAAGTAATTTTGGGGGGGGGAAGAAAGGATGACATTTTCTTTAATGGAGGCTTAAGCTTGATATTTTCCATAACCAAAATTGATTGCAAATGCTTGTCTGTTATTGTGGGTCTGCAGTAAGAATTTAAATGCATTTCTTTGACAGTGTCTTCTGACTCAGAAAGGTGATGCTTGCTTGTGGCATTCAAAGGAACAATCTGTAAGCATGTCATGGGACTTGCTGGCCAGTGGGAAAGCAGGGTGAAGTAATGAGAGGCTAGTCAGTCTGCTACTGCAGCATGCAAACTGTTGGAGGCAATGTGTAAACAATCCAATTAGGGTGTGGCCTGACTCCCCAAAAACTTCACAACATACACTGACATTGGAGTTCCATAAAATTTTCATTTATTGTGACATATAATTCCTTCAATTTTTTAAAAACAATGTTAAATGTGAAGCCCACTTTTCACTCATAGGCTACAAATAAACAATTGGCCTGCATTGGTCCTAGTACTACAGTTTCTTATTCCTACTCTAAAGCAATTTTTGCTTGGTTGTCTCTGTATGTATGTAAGCGTGTGTGTGTGTGTGTCATTGAAGTCAAGGTCTTGCTGTGACCCTTGCCTGGATCCTGTGATCCTCCTGCTTGTGATTCCGAAGTGCTGGGTTTATCTCTGTGTATAACTGAGAAAAATCATTAATGGCCCCAATGAGAACTGAGAAATAGCTATCAGAAGTGGTTTATTCATCCTGAGCTCAAATTTCTCACACAGAACTTAACAATAAGGCATAGGCTGGGCGGTGGTGGCACATGTCTATAATTTCAGCACTCAGGAGGCAGAGGTGGGTGGAGCTCTGTGAGTTTGAGGCCAGCCTGGTCTACAAGAGCTGGTTCCAGGACAGGCTCCAAAGCTACAGAGAAACCCTGTCTCGAAAAACAAAAACAAAACCCCAAAAAACAAAACAAAAAAACCCAAACAACAAAACAAAACCAATCACTAAGGCATGCTTCCAGAGCTGGTGCCAACCCTTGACCTTCCGGGGAGCCTTCTCTACTCTGATGTTGTCATCCTCTGCTTTCCCGTTGAACTCATATTCTGTATTCACGATGTAACGCATAACCCTTAATGAATGCTCATGGTGGTTTTGTCCTCCCTGGGTGCTAATGAACTCCCCCAGATGCCAGGATGTGGAATCCCCTAATAGACACACGTGACTATTCCCCAACACCTCTGTGGAGATTAAGAGGAGCCACTACATGCTGACCTTTCTGGCTCCAAGTCTTTTGCTAAGGCCTTGACTTCATGGAATCAATCATGACACCATCTATATGGGCACCAAAATGCCAGAATTCAGAGAGGGATCCTGTTGATCACCACTCCAGCCCTGGCTGCACACTAAAATCAATACCTATTTGAAACTGACTCATTAGAACCACTAATTATGGAAATATTTTTTCAGGCACGTAGCTTTAGAACGTTGACCAGATTTCCTTCCTAACTCTCTCTAAATACATGAATCTCTAAGGTAAAAGGAAAAGGTTCAAATCTTCTATTCTACTTGGCTCTCTTCTGTAGTATCTATATCTTATAAACAATACAGTAATTAGTATAAATATTTGAAAAATGAAAAGACCTCTCCATGAGTCCCACAGCAATAACCAGTATTTTGAATCATGTCAACTAAAGTGGGGTCTAACTAGTCAGAACATCAAAAACAACCAAACAGCAAACAGAAAGGATGGAGAGGGTGTGAAGAACAGGATCACTTCTTCAGTGCTGGTGGGATTTCAGACTAGCTCAGCCACCAGGGAAATCATTGTGGAAAATGTTTCAAAGGCTAAAAATAAATCTACCATATGACCCAGCTATACTATTCTTTGGTATGTGTCCAAAGAAACCAACACCCTAATCTTGCTAAGCCACTCTTTTCCTAATAGCTAGGAAATGGAAACAAACCTAAATGTCCTTCATCTGACAACGTGGCACATATTTACAATTCAGCCGTAAGGAAAAATGAAATCATGTAATTAGCAGGTAAATAAAAGGAACTAGAAAAGATCATTTTAAGTGAGGTAACCCAGGCCAAGAAAGATCAATTCTGCATATTCTCTTCCATCTGCAGCTTCTAGCTCCAATGCGAGTATATAACGTGGAGGAACTACAAAAACTGGAAATGTCAGAGGATATGAGGGGCAATAGACAGGAATAATAGGGTACACATGATTTTAGAGGGGAGACTGGGAGAAAGGGGGAGATAAGTACAGAAGAGAGGACGGTAAAACAACAGTAAGAATGTCTGAAAATGTCTTAAGGAAACATTCTATTACCTAAGTACCTAAAGTTACATAAAAGTCTGTGTATACACATACAGTTTGAATGCAATTTTCCCACCTGGATTAGCAGTCTCCACGGACTAACAAAAACCAGGCATAAGAAGCTCTCTTTTGAGCTGCTGCTTAGGATTGTCCAAGAGACTCCCAAAACAGCTATTGCTGCTTCCTTTGTTATACTCCAGAAGAGGAAGACAAATCCCTATTGTTGAAGACACCATGCACTTCCACATAGGACCCAAAGGCCCCTAAGCAGGATCAGAACTGAAAGCCTCCTCCTGGAGGACTAGCTTTCATGGGACCAGAACGTCTCATGAAAGTTTCCAAGGTGTGGAAGCAACCAACAGTCCTACTCAGCTATGATACCTATGAACCACAACAATGACCAGCGCCACAGGATACCAAAGGGTACAATAGTGGTACACACACCTAGGTCATAGCTAACAGCTTGTTAATTGGATTTATGGCTGTCTCAACAAGGGGAAACCCGTGCTTAATACCAGAAACCTCGGCAATGAGCTGGGATTAATGAAGTATTGTGACTCTCGGGGGAGACCCGACAATTACCACTTCACTAAACCAGCAGAATCCCTAGCTACACTCTAAATATTTATCCTTATCCCCATGAATAAGTGTAGTTCTTACCTCTCATCGAAGAGACTTCTCTTCGCAGTAGACAAGAGATCATTACCGAAGACCACAACAGATCAAAATGCAGAGGACAGAGAGCAAGTGGTACCTAGTCCCAGCTGATAAATCCTCTATACCGTTCCTGCTTCTAAGTATTAGTGAGCATTGCAGAAGTGGGTAGCAGAAAAATTGTAAGAGCCAGAGGAATAGGAGGTTTTTTTCTTGAGATTGTGTCTCCTAGAAGAGTCTGAGAAGCTATACTCATGACATCTTATCAAGATGGTTGTCTAAAAACACAAACAGTGATAACAGTGGAGATGCTGGCATGGAAACAGAGAGGCTTGTGGGGCCCCACTAGACAAGGAACTATGGGAAAATGGAAAATGCTGAGAGCAAGAGAAATGATCTTCCCTAGGTTAGCCAATACCAAATTGTCAGCCCTGGGATTGCATACATATTATATTATGTATGCATTATATAGACTGAACATGCTGTGCTTATGTATTTAGGAATATATATGTACACACAAAAAAAACAAAGAAGAAAAAGCTATGATTTTGAGACAGAGTAGAAAACAGACGTAGAAGAAATTGGAAGGAGGGAAAAAGAAAAGGATATAATTATATTATAATTTCAAAAATTTTTAATAAATAGAAAAGCAAGGTTTAAACCCTATGACCAGTTTGTTTTTTGTCTGGATGACTTGTAGTGAGAGATTAAAACACTCCAAGATGTGGTAAGAATAGGAGCTAGCACCACACCTTGGGTGGGTGAAGCCACTTGGCACAGGCACCCCATCTTGCCACACCCCTGAGGTGTGGAGAATACCAGAGTACCGCACCCACTAATGTGGGGCTCAGTGGCAACCAAACACTCCTAAAGGCAAAGAAGGGAGATTTACACAGAAGCCTCAGGAGGTGATGCGGGAAGTGATACCGTGCAGCCAGATTTTGCGCTACAAGTGAAATACGGAGCATTTTGAAACTTAAAAGGGCTCTGCTTTGCAGATGTGGGGTGCAGCTCTTAAGGTTTACCTGTGGACTCTGTTTCTGCCTTTCACTGCTGACTTTTTAATTGGTGTCTCTCTTAGGTAATCTGTCTAAAGACATTTCCTAAGTTACTCACTCCTCTAAGTACTGTAAAGGTTTGGAGAGTAGGCAGAAACTTCAATTAGCATTAGGCAAACTGTGGGCTTCTGGTATTTCTAGTAAGCTCGGGGAACTGCCAAATATCCCTGCCAACCTTCCCTGAGCCTGGAAAGGCCTGCAAATGCTTACTCAAGAAAGCGGCTGCCTGGAACAGTAACCAACATTAATCCTCTCTTAGAATGAGAGAAAATGGTTCAGAACTGAAGAACGGGGGCTTCCTTTTATGAAGGAAAAGTAAGGTCCTGAGGCTGTTGGCTTTTGCAGACTTGTCTGGGAGGGCCAGACAAGTTGTTGAGCAGCCTATAAATCACCCAGTCTTGGGATGGGGGAGTTGTCCTTGTTGATACAAGAACACGAACTCAAATCACCCGAAGTAAGGGCCACTTCGTCTAGACCACAGTAGGTGCCTGAGAAGCCCAGAGAAACCAGTCTTAACCATCTGTGTTTATCAGGAAGCTTGAAAGACATAAAGGCTTTGGTAGGTAGATGCTCAGGCTTGAAGGAAGTGCATCCTGCTCCTTTTATGAAGGCATGTGTAGTAATGTGTAGCTCTTTAAAACTGCGTCCAACCACATTTGTAGAAATCCTATTTCATTATTTTCAAGACTGACTAGGTTTTATAAGGAATCTATTTTCCCAAGAAAGAATTTCAAGAATCATACATAGTTGATATTTAAGAAAAATGGAAAAACATAGCACATATATTAGTCAGCATTTGAGTTAGACCTGGTGGTACACATGTTTAACCCCAGCACTCAGCAGCTAGAGGCATCTACACTGTGAGTTTTAGATCAGCCAGAGCTACATACGGGACCTTGTCTGAAAAAAAAAAATCAATAAAGTCATTAGCATGTACCAGGTTATGGGTTAAAGTGTTTCATATTTGGAACCTTACTTCCCCCAAAGAAAGGAAGGCATTTTTTTTTTTTTAGTTTTGGAATTGGTACAAATCACAAAAGTCAAACTTCAGAGGATGGATGAATAAATGAGCTGTCAAGAGAAAGGTTTATCAGAAGGAATGGCCCTTTAGCTCAATTTAGCTATGTAGTGGAATTTCCTTTTTTTATTTTAATGAGACAGCCTCATCCCAAGGTTCAGGTTGGCCTTGACATCATAATCCTCCTGCCACAGCCTCCTGAGTACTAGAATGGCCAGCATGTGCCATCGGTACTTGATTAGCATGTTGGTAGATGGTGGCACCAAGAGAAGCATTAATCCGTTCTTCAAACAATAATCACCCACATTGCCTGAATCAACCCCACCCATGTACCGGCGCTAATGAGCTTCTCATTAGAACTGGGAAGGAAGTTCAGCCACCTTTTGACTCTTCTGGATTTCAATTTTCATGTACTGTGTATTGTTGGCTGCTTATTATAACTTCTGCCAATTATTTGTTTGGGGCAGTTAATTATCATTCAGTATGCACCAGGTGGTTACTCCACAATAAAGCTATAATCCTTGCCCTCCAGAAGTCCACTGCCCAGACCCGAGAACAGAGCACTCATCCCTTCAACATGCAAACGAGTGAGCTGGTGGTCAATCACTATCCCCTACCTGCGAGGCAAAGGATTCTCAAAAGTCAAAGGAGAAAGCAAAAGCGTCTGTGACACAGGAGAGACACCTAAATGGTGAATGGATATGAAAGGAAGCAAAGACAAATGGGTGCTCACATTTGGAGGAATATAAAGGTCATATCGAGCTAATATTCAGGTGCTTTTATTGGGGAAAATGCTGCTGCTCATGGCACAGAGACAGTGCAGTGGTTCTAAACAGACAGGGAGGGAAGCTGGTTATCACCCTGAGAAAGAGCAAGGCACGCAGGCAGACAACCACGGACTCCAGAATTCCTTAGATAAGAGGTAGTTTCATTTCTGTGGGCTCAGCGTTCTCATTTAACAGAAGTTTTGCTTCTGCCATGAAGGTTAAATCAAGCGATTAAACTCCCGGGTTCATTCTATACATCCAATAATAAGCAACAGGAATTTGCATTTTAATACTACCATGATAATTTTGTTTTTTGGTGAGTGTGTGTGTGTGTTACCAGGAACTGAACCCAGGGCCTTATGCATGGTAGGACAGGGCTCTTCTGCTGAACTATAACCCCAACCATACTTCTCTGATAATATGTGAAAGCATTCAAAAGACATGGAGTTTTTGGGAGAAGTTTCACTGGAATGTGGTCTTGCAAAATGGGGACAAAGTGAGTGAGGGTTCATATAGAGAGATTCTAGGGAAACATGTGGAAGAATCATGACAGTAGATAAAATGTCTAATGCCACTTGTGGACAAAACACAGAGAACAGAGGCAAGAGGAAGTGGGTATCAGCGGTAAGCACAGCAAACAGATTCTGGGGTGACATGCATGATAAAGCTACGTCTTTATCAGAAGGTAGCGGGAGTTCTACACTGCATCTCATGAGGAAGAGTAGTAATATCTCACACTTAGGCAGCCAGAGCGTAATCAGAGGTTCCATGCAGCAGATTCCAATCAAAGCGCCTTACATATAAATATATTTTATATTCACATATAAATATCAGTGTACTCAATCCTAACATAATCCTGTTAACTAGGTAACAGCTAAGAAAGCTAAGGCAAGGTGGGGCTAGTGAATGGTCCCAAGGATATGTTGTAGCATAAGGCTTCAGAGAGATGTTTTTGAATGGAAGGATTGCGGGAGACAAGGCAGATTAGAAAAAAGAAAACATTGAAAGTAGTTGGGGAAGAATATTCTGTTGGGAGACATAGCTGCCAGAACTAGGCTTTAAGGGAGAAAGGGCAAAAGGAGTTCATTAGTAGAAAGCCCGAAGTTCAGAGACAGCCCCTCAGGACCCGTTGGATCTGTGGGGAACTTACTCCTCTGGGGGAAATGCCTTTGCGGATTCACCTGGTCTTTTAACTTCTCTGGCCAGTTCCATAATATTGTCCTTTCTGAAAGGGATGGCTTTACCAGAATGACAGCTTGAACTTTCACCAGTATCCACTCAGCTCCCCTTCGCCCCCAAATTTAGACAACCAGGTATTAGGACTTCAAAAAAGTCCCCCACCTTGTTTCAGAGTTTTTGCCTTGAAATGGAGGCGTCCTTCATCTAACAACAGACACGTTGTTTTTGTCTTCTGGGAGTTTCACTTTGATGTGTCAAAGGAAATGCCATGAACTCCAGGAGAGTCATCCCCACGTGACGCGGGATCAGCAGCAGGTGTGGCCGGTGTCTTGCCAGCCTTATCAGTCCTCCTATCCATTTTTAGGGATAAAAGGATGAATGTTTCAAATGCCTTGGCTTTTGAAAGGCTCCATTGCCAGGCGTCCATGAATAAACACTCAACACTGAGGGCTGTGTCAGGGAGAGGGAGCTGACGTGATTCAGAAGCTGAGACCAGCACAGGCTCCTTTGTCTCACTCTGGCGAAGCATGTGGGAAACAGGCGGATGTCCCGAACACCTGGGAGCGTTGGCAGCCACTCTGCAGCTTGAACATTGAGTAATCACCTTCCCTTTTAGGACCTTGGAAATTAAATTCTGTTCTACACGTAAGCAAACAGATGGCCTGGCAGTAGCCAGGTCTCGGCAGCAGAGATGAGAATAGCAAACCCTACATTTTTGTTGTTTCTTTACGCCATGGACATGGTGAAATGTCTGTTGCATAATCTTGTTTTTATTGAAAAGCTAAGGTGTCTGGGTCATAGAGAACTGCCTTACACAAAGTAACAGCCAAACGAAGGCAGAGAGGGAACAGGTCTTCAGACAATGAGCTGTAATGGCCTTGCATCTTCTAGGAACAAAGTCTTCTTTCTGACAAAGGACCTCTTTATCCCTTGGGAGTGGTTCCAATTCCCTACTTAGAAGTGGCCATGTTGTCTAGGATGCAGACCTCCATTGTACTAAAGGATAATTGGATGATACATGCTGAGCATGTCTTGCCTCATTAACTAGCCTCCATTCCTGAAGAAAGGTGTTTTCTGCCTTAGAAGGCAGACGGCCTTCTTTAAAGCGTGAAGGCTGGTGTCCTCTGGACATCACTCAAAGAAGACAATTTCCGAAGAGATAGGGAATAACAAATCACAGCAAAGCCTCCCGCTGCAGCAATATCAGAAATAAGTCAGCCAGGCTGTGGCATACACCTTTAACCTCCATGCTCAGGAGGCAGACAAACGCAGATCTCTGTGAGTTTGAGGCCAGCCTGGTCTACAGAGCGAGTTCCAGAACAGCCAGAGATACGAGGTAAGACCCTGTGTCAGAAACAAAAAAAAACAAAAAACAAAAAAAGAAGTTAGTCCTAACCTAGTACTGTTCAGTTAACAAATCACTTTGGTTGATTATACTCATTTGAATGTTTGTTTTGAATGTTTGAATGTTTTGTTTGTCTTTTGATTTGCTCACATTCAACCAAGAATCCAGATTAGCAGATGCCCAATTTACAGAAAAGGAAAAAACAATTAATCAGCCTTGTGGCAATATGACAAAATGCTTGAGGGAAATCAATTTAAAGGAAGAAAGATTGTTTTTCAGTGTGTAGTTTCAGAGACTTCATTTATTACAAGGAAAGTTGGTCCCATTAGCTTTGTGCTTTGTAAATGTGAGACGGAATAGGATGGTGCTGGGGACTTTGGCCGGACAAGCCTGCTCCTTTCATGGTAGGGGAGAAGGAGAACAAAACACACCCTGCAAAGACAAGTCTCTAGACATGGGGAAAGAGGGGGTTCAGAAGGAGAAGGGGGTGATAAGAGAGGGTAATGGAGGTATAATCTGAACAGGTTATACATGTATAAAATCGTTAAATAGTAAGAAGCATAAAATAGTTAATGCAAAAAAAATGGTAAGTTTTAAACAACAAAAGACACACCCTTAACGTCTATCCTTCTACCTTTTTAGATCTAGCATCCTGGAGTTTCTACTGCCTTTGAACAGCACGGCTAGCTGGGAGCCAAGCTTTGGACACGTACTCTTTGGGAAACTCTTCCGGTCTAAAACAGAACAGGAAAGAAACCTCAGCATGAGAGATTCTATCAAAAACTAAATATACTCACTGGTGCCTCACCTGATTTTCCACTCCTGGCCTTAGCTTTGATAGCGCATCCAACACCATAAGCAGTCTATCATCTTGGGTGGGTTCAGGGACCCTAACTGTCCTTTACCCAGCCTTGATAGTTCTTCCTTTCTCTGAATTCTAGATCAAGTGGCTAGAATGTGTCCTGCAAGTCCACCAGCTGTAGGAAGGATGGGTGCATCTAAAGTGGAGTGTGCCCAACCGTATTCACGGAACCAAAGGGAGAAGCTGGGTTCTGTGCAGCTTACTCTCTTGCACAGTTCAGATAGTTTTCAGGACACAGAATCAGCACAGTATAATCTTTCACCAACCTCCAGAGGCTCATGAGGACTGGTCCATTGCAAACCCAGAGCTCTTGCCCATGCCCAAAGGCCAGTCATGACAAACTGTGCCCCTTCCTGCCTCTTTCACAGCTAAGCAGACAGCAATAAAATACAAATGTGCCTCGCTTTTCTTATATACATCAGGACATGGTATTTCAAAGGAAATACTTTGTGTAAACACAACATAAGAACCTAAAAAAACATAAAAAATGAAGAGGAAAGAAAACCGAAAGAATCTTACTTCTTTTGGTAATGATAAATTCTGAGAAAACTGGGGCTGTTTTGAGAAATAAATTCTAGCCTCCAAAACCAAAACAAGTATCTCTGATATTTCTAAATAATGACATTTATGGGCTTGAGTGCATTAAACGGAAGGCACAGGCTCACTTGTCGCCGCTTAAGAACATGCACACAACGACAGTCATGTTACCGGCATGTGTGGATTTCACTCGCATGATGTGGCCTCAGGAGCACTGCTGACATATTGTTGTTTGTTTAACTCCGGATTAGCAGAAAATTTTTGTGGGTGTTTTACGTCACTAGAATAGGAAGCCCTGAAAAACCGTACCCGCCTGGTTGATATTTCTGGAAAGAGAACTCTAAATTATTAGACGAAGGGGGCGGTGTAGTCAGGAAAGAAAGGAATGAGTAAGCCTGAAGAAAGCCCCACCAGGAAAGTCCCAGTTGGAAAACTGAATTGATGGCAAATGGGTGGTTTCTCACGAAGCAGTCTTCAGCTCCCCTTGATGGGGAAGCAAAGTGAGATCCTGTTGCCCGAAACAAAAATGTAACAAATTACAAGAAAAGAGTATTGGGCTCACAAATCTAGGCCATACAAACTATCCGTTATTTGCTAACTGTTTTATATACACTTATGTTCAAATCACACATGTCCCCAAAAGATTTGACACATGATACACCAGAAGCAGAGAAATTTATAGCTAAGGAAACTCAGAGAACGTTGAGGTTAGGAAAAGTAAAAGTCCACAGCACCAGAAACGTGGGACTTTTTATTTGAAGACTGCATCTAACCCAAGCCTTAGAACTCAAGGCAAATAAGGAAATAAGTTCCACTTCTAATTAGCTGACAAGAGGAAACACACAAGCCTGTCTGGAAAGACAGATGACTTCTACAAACTTCCAGTTGAAATTCCCCACATATATTTCTACATAAGAAATATTGTACAGCAAAACGAATATGGATCCTTGATAGGAATCAAAGCCATCAAATTAAAGCAGAGCTTAGTGATATTTCTGTAAGAATCACAATGATGTAGTCTTCAGACCGCTTTCTGGGAACCTCACGCAGTAGAATAAAGCTTAAAGAAATTTGAAACTTTTAATCCAGAAAGGTGGTTGAAAGGTCACTCCATTGGTTCAATTTTGGACTCAACAAAACAAAACAAAACAAAACAGAGGGCATTTTATTAAAAGTTTAAATTGGGGCCAGCAAGATGGCTCAGCAGGTAGAGTGCTTGCCACCAAATCTCATGGACCAACAGGGTGGGAAAACCAACACACACACACACACACACACACACACACAGTTTTTAAATTCATTGTCAGTGTTTTTAAAAGCATAGACGCTGCATACAGATGTAGCTTTTAGGGTTTGTTATTGGCTATACTACTTAGAGATCTGAAGCCAGTTTTATTGACCACCAGATAGCCATGGGGAAGGCCATTTGTATATGACAGACATGGGAAGGAGGCATCCTGCATTGTCATATAGCCTGGTTCCTGGTGCCTTTTGTTTGTGGGGACCTACATCTAGAAAAGTGAACAGATAACATCTCTTTGGGATTATTTTTGTTTTGTCTTTTTTTTTTTTTTTTCATTTTGAGACAGAGTCTCATATACCCGAACTGGAGTCAAACTCCAGGGTAGATTTGAACTCATGATCTTCCGTCTTCACCTCCCAAGTGCGAGGATTACAGGCCTCTGCCACCACACCCGGCAGGATTCCTTTTGAACATAAATTGTTTCATTTGTACTAAATCTAGATAGCAGTCAATTTAGCATTGGGCTCTCAGATGGTACATTAAAAGGCTGGATAATTGATTCCATGAATCAGAAAGCAGGTCATAAAATAGCGTACTCAGCTGCGATCTGATACAGCTGGGCACTGGGGAAACAATTGTCTTGAAGAAGTCATGTGTTGCAGCTTCGGGGGATTTAGAATTCCCACTTCCTCTGAAGACCACGGTGGCTGGCACACAGTCAAGGCAGCACCGCCCATGTTCCTTTTCTTCCTGACCCAGACCTCACTATCCTGATGGTTCCCAGCGTTGTCGGGAGGCCTTTGCCTGAATTTTCCCAGCAGTGGTAATGACTTTTCACTGGTCCATGTGTGCTCTCACAGGATCTCTTGCTCTGACCACCCCTCCCCACCAGCCAAAGATTTCAATTCCTACTATATATAAGCTTGTGAAGGGACTGGTGGGCATTCAAAGTTAACTGACGTCACGGGAGCGGGAGGTCTCAGCTGTCTTGTACACTTAACTCCAAAATTTAGTCTTGTCCCTCTTAGCCAAGGTCATAGCACCCTAACTGAGTGGTCTCCAGCACAAATAATAAGAGGAACTTTCCCACTAGACCGTCTTTGCTGATAGCAAGATACTACCTCTGGTTAAGTTACTGTGCCAGGTACTGTTGGCATGATCAGTAGCAATCCTTTTCTCTTGTTCATGGTTTTCTAGGTCAGAAATTTCAAAGGAGAAGTTAAAAGCTCTTGGTTGGTTATTTCCTATGTGGTTGCAGGAAGATGTTGTCTAGAGATGCAATTATCTGAAGACTGGACATCCAGATGGCTCGTTCCTTTGGCTGAAGCTGTAATGGATTTAGACTGGGAATTCTTTAGGAGCTCTGATTCCAGTACATACACACAGTTTCTCCAGCCTGATGTTTCCCAAACAGTTAAGACTCCTTCCATGGAATCTGTCTTTCCTAGAGGGAGCATTCCAGAAAAACCAAGCAGAAGATTCTGGGCCTTAACTGGATGTGGTGGCCCAGATCAGTAACCTCAGCATTTGGGATGCTAAGACCAAAGGGTTGCTATGACTTCAAGGACAGCCTTGGGCTACATAGTGAGATTCTATCTCAAGATAAAGAGGGAAAGAAAGATGGAGAAGGATGAAGAAGAGGAGTATGAGGAGGAGAACATTTAACAACGATGCTTCAGAAATCCTTGCTCCCACGATGCTGTGATAGTTACAGCCGTTCTGAGCATGCCCTGGTATCGGTAGATGAAACACAGCCTCAGTTCCAATGAGACAAGGGAAAACTTGCAGGCACGTCCTAAGTCTTTGAAAGACTGCGTGTGATGCACCCATATATGGCCCTCCTCAAAGACAGCTCTGGACTCACAAAATTGCCTGTAGTTGATTTTAGAGAAACAACCGTAGATGACATTTGACAGGTCACTTGACCCACTGTATTTTATTACTGATAGGAATCCCTCTTCTTCAACTGGTCCAGGCTTTCTATTTCTCATTTCTAGTCTTTTATGCTCTCTCTCTCCTCTCTCTCCTACCCTCAACCCCAACTCTCCTTTTGTGTCCACATCTCCACATATACACAACTTAACTCAGATATCGCTACCCGGTTGCCCTGACATAACCCATCATAGACAGAGGACATTCTCTGGATTTCAGTTCCAAATTCCTGAAGCTGAAAGTCATCTTGGTTCAGAAAGACAGGACATATGAGCTTCTCGGGAAGTCCCGTTTGAACTCACTGCTTGGAAAAGGGCATGGAAATTTAGCAAAGCTAATCTGGGTAGTGGAAGCACAATGTCACTCTTAATTTAGGGTTCAGCTGATGTAGAATGGTTCTCTCCAAAGCATCGTCATCATGGTTGCTGCCTTTCTGTTCACTTAGACACAATGCTTGATTTTAAGTCCATCTACAAAGGACCTCTGCAGCCACATCCTAGATTTTTCATGACCACATGAAAAGCCATGTTCAAGCATCCTTCCGTCATTTGCAAAGCTCACTCACTCCTGACACGCTTCTTACCAGAACGCAGGATTTCTAGTCACGTAAAACCATTTCAAAAATTATTTCCCCCAGAAAAACAATTGCAAACACATGGTCAGACTGATGACTGGACCTTAGAGCAGAAATGTGTTCAGGAGGGCCCACCCTCTTAGTGCCCACTTGCACGATCAGTCACATAAACTCACAGCTGTCGCCCTGTGACAAAGGTCACACTTCACATTTCTTCACATTTTTACTTCTGTATTTACTTTAAACAGCAATACACAAGATAATAATTAATCTAGCGTGTGTGATCTAACGTCACCAGCAAAGTACTGTTCCAGTTGCCATAGCTAGACCATTCCTTTAGTCACGGAGGTCCTCAGGATTTAGGGGGGTGATTTTCTGCACACCATCACTAAGGTTCTTCCTTTATCGCTTCCGCCAAATAAAAACCCTTGATGCAGTGCAGCCTCAACTACAAAGACAAAGGACATGCTAGCAGTGGCTGGGCAAGGCCAAGGAGAGGGGCTTTCGGGTGCCTTGTATTATCCTTTCCAATGAAGACAAGAGACCACTGGAGATTCACTTGCTTTCGAATCAATAGGTTAGCAGCTGCCGAGTCTCAACTGGAAGAAAAGAAAAAATGAAAAAAAGAAAGAAAGGAAGGAAAGAAGGAAGATAGGAATGACAGAAAAAAGAAGGAAGAAGGGAAGGAAGGAAGAAAAGACAAGACCTAGTTAAAATAGGTTCTTAAAATAATCTCTACGACAAAGACAGGATGTTGAATTCAGTTATTCCTTGTAGGTATATGAGAAACAGCTCAGTGAGCCCATTCTGGAATGTGCAAGATGACAGTAAAAACACATTTTCTCTTTAAATGTATTTTCAGTCATTACACCCTGGTCGGCTACTGTTCAATCCAAAGGCTCAAACTGTTTGTCTCCAGCAGTTTGGAGATACTTAGACTAAAGTGTTTCCTTAGCCTTTCAGAATCTTCTGAGTGAGAGCGCAGCAAACAAAATCAAGGCTAGATCTACTCCCTCATTTTTTTCTACTCTTATCCTCTATATCAATGAATGCAGACAGATGAGTCTTCTTTGCAAGCACAGCTTTAAGATGGACCTAGCTAAAGAAACGTAAAGCGCCAACTAGCCTGTGATCTGTGAGATTTACAGCAGCCATTGAGATCAAGTGAGATTATATCTGTTTTGTTAGGCCTACAGACACACCTGAATTCAACTTTAACCCATTTCATTATGTTATTATACCTCTAATTTGTCTCTAAAGATGGATAAATGTTACCTACTAAGTAGACTAAGGAGTGTTTCCTTTTTCTGTAGGCAGAACATTTCAAACACTAAGATATTTATTGTTTTACAAGTTGTTTGTTGCTTATGTTCTGGTATATCTTTAATGACTTTCAATCAATACCTTATCTCATTGGTGAACAGAGATCAGTTATTGTAGTCTTCTCTCTGTTATTTTAAAAGCATGAAACATTGACCCAATATATTCTTTTAGTTTTGGAGTAGTGCTTCGGAATATCAGCACTTGTTGGGCTATTGAGAACTTTCCAAGAGCATTGTCATCTGCCATTGGTTTGTTCCACTTCTTCGTTAAGACAGCCATGCTTTCCCGTGTGAGCGAGCCACCAGACAGCTTGAGATAGCTTTAGGGTCAGGAAACTACCAAATGCTCAGAAAAATGTGAAGAAATAGTATAAAAGTAATACGTGAAGTTCAAGTTACATCTGAAAGCAGTTACAAAGAGCAGAAATGAACATGTAATGGTCAAAAGTTCATATTTTGTGACAAAAAATTCTGAACATATATCTCCATTGCGATTCTGGATACAAACAAAAATCTCTTGGAAACTCAGTTTCCTTTTCTATGTGTTAGGAATGTAAGAATAAGTACTCCATCCATACAGTATTGTAAGAATTGAGAAAGCTAAACCTTTCGTGTGCATAGTAAGCGTTCTTTAAGCGTATCTGATGTTGCACTACAAAGGCAGAACAAATAATGGCTTATTACTGCTCAGGTGAAAAATAGGAGCAAAGCGAAAGCAGTAACCACGTCATTCTAGAAGACTCTTGTCCTGACTGTCACATACCTACCTCCGCAGCCTGTTGCTTCACTTCTTTGCTCTCCTTTACAGGAAAACTTCTCAAAAACAATCTTCTGTGCTCATTGTTTCCGTCCCTCCTCCTCCACACACACCCCTTCAGCTCCTCCCTATTAGCTTCTCATCTGCTCCCTCTAACAAAACACATCACAGTCAACAGCGGCTCCCACCCTAGATCCTGGTCTTCTTGCCTCTGCCTTGCCATCTCAGCAGTCTTGAGCATGCTCGGTCCCTTCCTTCATTGTCTTCTTCTGGCTAAGGACAACTTCTTTCTTGGTTTCCCCTCATTCCATTGGTCAGTCCTTCTAATGTTCCTCCTCTATGTCAGCCCTCAGCCTCCTTATAATGCATCCTTGCTTTGTCTTCAATGATCTCTTCTACTCTCATGGCTTTATGTCTTTTCTATAACTCAAGGTTCCAACACCGACCCTCCCTATAATACAGATGTATATCTATCAAACAACTATATGTCTCCATCCAACTGCTCGATAAAAGGCTCTAAATTCAAACTGTTCCTAACTAAATGTATGCTTGTCCTCTTTCTCTAGACTTCTTTATCTTAGTAAATAGCATTACTCTCAATACTACCTTTTTAGTTGCTCAAGCCAATGCCGGAGTCAAGTGGTCCTTGACTTCAACCTTCCAAGCCTACCATGACCCTTCAGCAAATCCTGAAAGTTCTATCGCTACAGTAAACACACAGCACAGCTGCCTTTCACCTCTTCCCACATAATCCTTATCCAAATCATCAGCCTTCAAGACCGAGAGCCTAGGTTATTGCATCAAACTCCTGGCTTCTCTTCCCTCACAGTAGCCGGAGCGAAATGTTAAACAGCAGTCAGGTTACCGTCCATACAAAACTCTTTAGAGACAGCTTCACTTCACTTCGAGAGAAGGATCTGATGCTGGCCACCTGTTTGAAATCACCCTCCTGTTGCTGGCTTCCTTGCTGTATCATTTCCATTTCAACGACTTCCTGTGTCTCTGCTGTTGGCTTACCCCCCTTGTCCACCATCCTGCTCTGATTTCACTGGTGTCCTCGCGTCTTCAAACACTTTAAGCCCATCTTCTACTCCATAATTACTGTTGCCATTAGCACAGATCTATATTAGACATGCTAAAAAGTAACTTAAAAAATTATGTATTGTCTAGTTTCCCCATCAAAATACGAGCCCCGTGAAAACAAATGTTTAATAGTAATCATTGTATGAATTTAAGGCCTGAAAGAAACCTCTAGTCAATAGTAAATATGAATGAACCGGTCTTTTATCCAATACACAATTAGTGGCATGCAACTAAAATTTTAATTTAAAGAAGTAGGTCAGACTTTGAGAGTTGGAGGGAAAATAACTTTAAAAATTAATTAAATTAATTAATTGTCCTCTTGATGCGATTAGTAGCTGGTTTTTCCATCACTATCATTTCCAGCTGAAAAATCACTGCCTTTGTTGACTAAAGCCTACCGCTGGGCTGAGTCACAGGGACATGCCGCTGAGCCAGTTTTGCTCTGGTGTACCCTGAATGACTCATGGTGCCAATGACAATGTCAGTTTTATGTCCTAGGAACTCCACCTGGAAGTCCATAATCAGCTCTCAACTGTGTTCAAGTGCATCTTGCTCAACTTGATGAACTAGAAACTGCTCATTCCCTGAACAGGATTCCTGCTGTATCTTTTCCAAGCTCTTGTGCTGTGACTAATTTGAATGTTAGCATTTTTAAGTGAAAACTCTTTGATACTAAATAAAACCACTTGAAGAGACTTTCAAATGTCTGGATATAATATTTTTTTCAGGAAAAAAAGGCAACTTAAGACTTGTTAATCATAAACTAAATATACATGATTTTAATTGAGTGTCAGTAGTCCAAATCTATTATTTTAGTATAAAAGCATCTTTCTAAATGCTAAGTATGATAGCATATTGTTTGAATTTGTGCCTCACGTATTAATGAGCCATATGGTAAACTTACAAGGCATGAAAATTTCCTCCCCTCCTTGTACTGCATGAGATGAGGAAGATGCCAACATGATAAAGCAGGCAAGAGCTTTTAATTATTCAGTATTGTCATTATTCGTATTTTTGAGAACATATCTTAGTTTTCATGTTTCATTGATAAAATGTCACTGTCTTTACAAAGGATTTGGAAATACACATTGATATTAAATGGTGAAACAAAAGGATTTTTATATAAAAGGGACAATGATTCAGTATTTCCAAATATCCTCAGGGAAACAGAAGTAAAATCTTCATGAACTTAAGAACAAAAGGCACACCTGGCTTTAGGATATGAATGACTTGTCGTTCGTTGTAAATAAACTTTCAGTTTAAGATTTGCCAGGGAAGGCATCCAGTTCAGTGCCTTCTCCTTCTCAGAGCCTGGGATGAGGGGAAGAACTTGAGACACCCAGGTACATTTTCTTTCTTTCTTTCTTTCTTTCTTTCTTTCTTTCTTTCTTTCTTTCTTTCTTTCTCACTCTCTCTCTCTCTCCCTTCCTTCCTTCCTTTCTTTCTTTTTTTCTTTCTTTCTTTCTTCTGTTTTTTCAAGACAGAGTTTCTCTAACAGACCTGGCTGTCCTGGAACTCACTTTATAGACCAGACGGGCCTCAGACTCACAGAAATCCACCTCCCTCTGCCTCCCAAGTGTTGAGATTAAAGGCCTGTGCCACCATAGCTGAGCCCCAGGTACATTTTCTAAGGCAATAATTCACTATGCTGTCCTTTATTCCCCCTAACCTGTGCTACGAGCTTATTGCTCCGTGGAACATTTGCTTTTAGATATACAGAAATTCAATCATGGCTGTAACAGTGAACAAAGAAAGGGCTGCTAGGTTCCTTGATAAGTTTTAAGAGAGTTCTACTTGTGGTGGAAAATGGAGAAAATGCAACAAGGTTAGGGAAGGGTTGCCATCTGAAATTTTGAGGAATGAGTGGGTGACTCGACAATACTATTTCAGAAGTGGGAAGCAAAGACAAGGAGGGAAAAGCACCAAGTTGTACTTACTGTCCAACACTTTAGCTATGTGCTACCTGTACACATCTAAATCAATTCAGATTCACCAAAACATAGCCCGTTGTCTCTCAGTCGCACTGTGAGTGCTGAGTACTCACAGGTAGCTAGTGTTTATCCTGCTGAAGCATACGAGTAAACGTTTTATATATCGTCACTATACAGTCAACTACGGGACACTGTTGACTGAACAATAGTAAAACCAAACCAGCAAAAACACAGAGATAAATGAGCAAATGTTTGTGGAAAGAGCTGCAGGTGGTTAATTCTGCCTGGAGGGCAGGATACCAGGAGAGGGAGAGTGACAGGTGACAAAGCAGGAAGCAGGAGCCACTGTGGGCATGTAGGCACAGTCAACTACCTTGACTAATACCACAACTTTCAGAAAGAGTTGAGCTCTGGCAAATTCTGCCTCTTTGTTATCGGGCCATCATTAGAACTGAACGTTTGAACAAACATCCAAACATCCCTTCAATTGTTCACCGATTTTATTTATGAAACCATATGTCTCATGGTAACGAAGACCATTCACCACACCATGAATTAATTATTTTTCTCTAAAAGGGGGAGGTTGATGTTTTATTTGGTCATCTTATGCAAAAAAAAAAAAATCCGTAACATTTTGCATTTGGAAAGAATGTTTCCCAATACTTTGTTGGTTCTAGGGCACAAAGATTGGTACTGCCAAGCTCCTGTTACAGAAACATACACTCGGAGAACTATGGAAGCAGAGATACTGGTAACTGAGCACTATCTAACCCATCCAGAAGTTTTGTCCTCAGATCACTGAAAAGGATTACAATACCATTTAAAATGTGTCCACTGAAAGTACAGAACATCATGCCGATGGTTCATCGTTCTTTTGCAGCTCTCAGCTTCCAGAGCATGGAGGTGCAGGTGCACAGGGATGGAGGGTGAACACCAGTCACTTAGCTGTACATTCTTGGTTGAGAATCTCTGTCTTTTCCGTTTGTTTGCTCAGCTATCACAATGTTAAAATGGCGTCTCTAGAGATGTGGCGAAGATAAGGAAAGGAAGCAGGGTGGGCAAATCGGATGCATGCAGTGTACTGAGCAAATGAGCCCAGTCTCTATGTTTGTGGAAGGCGGGAGAGGAAAGAAGAGTGGAAGTCCAGCAGGTCATTTATGTTTCTGACTGTTACAAGTTTCCCAAGGTAGGTTCATGTCATTTAAAGCATCATACGAAAGACTATGGAATTAACGAATCTTTAAAAAGTAAAAGCAACACGGGTATTTACGTGGCTTTTATGAAATGAGTCTTTATCAGGGAGCACCTCCAATCACAATATCCTTAGTGACTTAGTAGGCCCTGTACCAAAGTGTTGTTTATTTTGAAGTTGCAGCCAATTTCAAAAAAAAAAAAAACAACAACAACAACAACAAAAAAAACAAAACAAAAAACCATGTACTGTTTAATAGATACTCTAATGCTTCCTAAGAAAGGTTAAGGTTGAAATATATTGTATGCCTTGAAACTCTACCATAGCACCCCAGAATACTCACCACACAGTCTGGGCATTGTATTCTATGCTTTATAAAGTACTTTCACAACGACTAGCTTCTGTGTCTTCACTTCAACCAGTGTGAGAAATCTGTGACTACTAAGGGCACAAAGTTTTGTGGCTAAGAAATCACAAGTCTAGACACAAATGTCTCAAGACATTGCGACTCAAGGTGTTCCTCCTACTCTGAAAACTGCTGTTTCTTCTTCTACTCAGTGTACCAGTCATATCTTTTTACTACTTTTCAGTGTTTCCTGGTGCCATTCCCAACAAAAATTTAATAAGTAGAAATATGCAACAAACAGTTCTATGCTCCTTTTCAAATTTGTGTTTCAATTCCTTGACTAGATGAAGTACTATTCCAAAGTATTTTATAATATGTTAACCTACACACATTTACACAGAAAAATTCATGACAACAAGTGCAAATATGCTTTAAACACATCAAATCCACAAGGTTTTATGTTAAATAGTAGATAGGCTATCAAAAATTATAGAATGTTAATAATATAGAAAACAGTTACTGAAGGTTTAGCATATATCAAGCACTATACTGATTAACCATATTTAAATCTTTCCTCGAATTCTTCCACATAATTACTCTCTTTTTTAAAAAAAACAGACTATCTTTTATTTATTCGTTGATATGGGAATAATGTATTTTGATGATCTCCACTCAATACTCACCTCCCACTTCCCCAGGTACTCAGAATACATGCTCTCCCCGTTTCATGTCTCCTCGCCACCCTCCCACTTCTTTTGAACCCACTGAGTCTAAACTGCTGTCTTTTGAAGTGCTGACTCATCCCCTCGGCTTGATCTTGTGCCTTTCATGTGCAGGTAACCTAGTTGCACTAAGTTCATGAGTTCAGTGGCATGTCACATTCAGAAGACAGAATTTCACATACCTCCTCCCCATTCTCCAGTTCCCTCCTCTTCTCCCTCTACTGAGATGGTCCCTGAGCCTTAGAGTAAAGATTGATACTAATGTTCCACTTAGGGATTAACTCTCAATAGTCCCTGATTCTCAGTAGTTTGACCAACTAGGCGTCTGTGAATTAAATGCTGACCACTGTCGAGAGAATCCTCTTGAGCAAGATTGAGTGCAGCACTAATCCGTGTGTATAAACATAAATATTTAGAAGGTAGTTTGATGACAGGTCCATGACTTGCTACGTTAGCAAGACAACAGTAGTAGATTCCTCCCCAGAGCATCTGATACCCCAGCCATGGGAATTTGATAAGTACTATTGGGCATGAATTCTTTCCCAGGGAACAGGCTTTAAATTTAATCTGAACATGGTTAATTAATGCCACTACTAAGCATCTTGTCTTCTAGGGCAGTATTGCCGTACACAGGGTCCATCTCTAGGTAAGACCATTAATGGTTTCTATCCTCCAGAATCCAACACAGCACCATCTCTTATTATGAAAGCTAGCTAGCAGGGAGGATGTTTTAGAATCAGTTCCAGTTTAATTTTTCTATGGTGAAACCTGGGTTGTCCGGCTTGACAACAAGCACCTTTGCCCACTAAGCAATCTCCTGACTCCTGATCCCTAAAATGGCTTTGTTTTTTTTTTTTTTTTTGTTTTGTTTTTTTTGACTCAGTTTTATGAAGCATCATGGTTGCCATATTGTTATCATCCTATTATGTAGATTGCAGTTTACATTTTTATAGCTTTTATTTTCCAGTCTCCTCCTACAGAATACAAAGGCTACTCACTTGACCCTTGCCTGATGAATGTTATAGTCTCTGTGGTAGGACTCTGCAGATATGCCTGAATCATCAGTATCAGCACCAATATACTGTACCAATGTCACCCGTCAGGTCTTGATTTTTGTCAGTTTCTTTTTCCGCAGCACTTACCTTAGATGTGTCTTCAAATTCTAATTGATACCCAAATGAAAAAATTAGGGGAAAAGTATAAGACAGAATTTCTACTACTGTCTTAATTATTACTTTTCTTAGGAGAAAAGTAGCCAGTTCATGATAAATTAATTGGTTGATTAAACTGTCATTATTTTAATAAAGAAAAATCTTTTGTTCAACTGCCAAATTTGTCATGAAAAAATAATAAAATGTATACCATCATGCAATAGATGATGATTTCTTATCCTTTTAGCTCAGGCTATCACAGTCTCTAATAGAAATAAAATCACTGTTTTCTTTCTAAATGTAATTGAGGTGGGTATAGGTTTGTTGGCACCCGAAGAGGCACACCTCCTAGTAATCACACCTTTGTGTTTGTTCCCCACAGTGAGCTTGGTAATTGCCATGTTGGTAGCAGCAGCTTAACAAGGGCTTGTATCCCAGGTTTTTGTGTCTTGGTATGGATACCTGTAGGGCCCTTTGCTTTTTGGCAGCCAGGAAACTACATAGAAAATTATAAGTAGAACCCAATAATCCATTTCCCTTCTCTTTCTCATCTTAAATCCAGCCATAACATTGAACTGCACAGAATTACTCAAAAGACAGTATCCTTAGCATATCAGTTATTAAACTTGGTCTTAAGACCCCCTCCCCCCTCTTAGAAACTATTAATAGTGGCAATTCATTGTCTATTTATATGAGTAACATCTAGCAATACTAGAAATTAAAATTTGAAACATTTTAATATGGTATATATTTAATAACTAATTAAAGTAACTTAAAAGTCATTACATGTTGATAATAATAACATCCCATCAATATTTCCCTGCTAAAAGAAACTGTATTTCCAAAATGTAAACATAGGGGATGGGGTGTTGTCTCACATTTAAGGTTCTCCTATTTACTTCAATCTTTTGCAATCTGTCTCAAAGAACTCTATATACATAAAACCAAAAACGGTCATGAAAATCAAACAATGTCTTTGTAGTGCTATGGAAATAACTCTCACTCTGAAGAGTCATTTATGTTGAAAACCTTCCAATAAGGGTATCAACAAAATCCATTCCAGGAAGAAACCCAGGTCCCCTGCAGAATTGAGAGGACCACACCACTCTTCGCATCTTGACACTCAAGGAGACCAACACCCGTTCTCTTGGTAGCTTCTCCAGGTTCAGGACAGAGGACTCCACTATCTACGACACCACTTTCTTCTTAAGTACAAGCCCAGAGGCACCATTGAAACTCTATGTGCTTCCTCATTCCATTTCCAATGATTGCTCTCCCTCCACCATAAGGACCCCGCTCAAGTTCCATATTCAAGTTTTATGTTGACCCCATCTTCAGCTCCAAAAGAACTATTCACACCTCCACGCCAGCCTAGGGCCCTTTTCTCCTGGGCCTTCAGTTCTCCATAAGGAAGAAACATCTGTGTCCCCTACAACTAACTATCCCTTCCTTTCACAAAGTTGTAATCGAACTCTTAAGAATGAAAATGACCCAGCCAGGTGGTGGTGGTGCACACCTTCAATTCCAGCACTCAGGAGGCAGAGGCAGGTGAATCTCTATGAGTTTGAGGCCAGCCTGGTCTACTAGAGCTAGTCCCAGGACAGACAACAAAACTACAGAGAAAAAAAAAAAAGAATGGAAATGACTCTGACTCAAAAGCCAATACCATGTATTGCTGAAAATCCAAGTTATAGAAAGTTCACCATGATCTCTTTATTATATATTCACAAATGTATTACTAACAACAATACCAAAAGCCAAACTAGTGACATACAATGTATCCTGTGCTATCAGACTGTAGCAACAGCAAAAACAAAGCAATGGTAAGTGTCTTTCATGTTGCTAAAGGAACTTAAGGTCCTCAGCAACATTTATATATAAACTGTATCTAAGAATCTGATGAGTTAGGATGCAATAGCACAAAACCCAAAACCGAACAGAATATGGCTCATGGTTGAGTTCAAAATAAGGTCTATCATTTCCTACCAGTGAGTCTGGGGTGTTTATTTAAGCTTATGTCTGATCAGTATCTGCAACTGGAAAACGGAGATAATAGTTTCCACCACGGTATTGTAAGGATTTAGCGGGTTAATATCTTTAAGGTACTTAGAACAGTCTCTGGGGTATACTATATATTATAAATATCTGTTAAATGCAATATAAAAAGTGTGTGTGTGTTAGATTATACTAAAAAATATCTTAGAAAAACACAAAGCTAAAGGAGGTGAGAAAATCTTCAGTCGGCATAGTATACAAAGCTAAAGAACTGATTGTGTTTGTGGGGAGATATTCCTGGGTAGGAACATAGCATGTGGGGTTGACTTTAAGGCTGTCCTTCCACAGTTTGGGGGGAAGGAAGGAGAATATTAAACTGGGGAGAAAGTTGTGTTACCTGACATAAGATTCTCTGTACTCAAAGTCTCTTTATCAGGACCCATATGTTTTCTAAAACCATGCCTGGCTGTGATAAAAACATTCATGAGCAGGAAGCGCAGCCCAGCTAGCTAAAAGGACTGTTGGGCAACTCAGTTTGTTAATGACACGTTCAATATAGTAACCATTTGCAGATGATCATTAAAATAGATCCCCAAGAGTCATTTCTTTTAGTTGTTACTGTTTCCAAGTTCCATCTCCAAAATCTCTTTAAACAGCTTACCCAGCAAGGCTGAAAGCAAATTACCTTTGGGCAATTGTTAACTCTGGATGAGCATGAGCAGGGGGAGGTGACATGGTTGATCCGTCTCTGTTGTTTGGTGAAGGGTGGCACAAAGAGGACGTCTCTACTAATGCTTTGGGCCATGCTGAGGTCAGCTTGGACGCTTGTGTCTGGCTTTTACAACCGGATAAAGATTTCAACCTAGCAACCTTGTCATGGTGTGAGAGCATCCCTAGGGACGATTCCTTTGTGACATGGTACTTTTCAAATCCACCTGAACTGGTGTGGAACAGAAACAAGAATACACAGTAACAAAGATGGAGGCTGGTTATAGACAACATCACTTAGATCTCAGGGTCAATGAAATGGCCAAAGTCCTACAGGGGAAATCTATACCATTAATATGGAAATGCAATCCAGAATGAGATGATTTTTAAGGAACCATAAAGTATCAAGAGTCAAAAAGTTGTCTTAAGGCAGGCAGTGTGTTGTAATAGTTTTCATTCTATAGATGAACCAAGTAACTAAACAAACAAACAAATAAAAATAAAAAAAAGATTAAGTAACTGGGCTCAACTAGGCTGATGCAGTTAATCAAAGACAAGAAAAGCTGCAGCGAGAGTTGTGTAGCCATCTTAGCGCTGTGTTTCTTGGTGTAGTCTCTACCTTCATTTTTATTATTTGAGATTATAGTGTATTTTATAAGTCAAGTATCAGATGGACTCACACGGATTGTGTCTGACAGACAGATGTACCAGTAACCTGGAGGGCAAATCAGCTGCCTGCCAGCCCATGAAACTGAATCTGTTGGTATGGTGTCCATGTAAACTGCCTGAAGATTCCACACCGAAGCCTAACAATGGTACAAAATACTTTCCTCTGACTTCCTGGTGATTCAGACAGCAGACATCTACCCAACGCCTGGGTTGGAAAGATGATCAACAGGTTTGTTACCATTATGTCTCATAGAGTGTCAGTCACAAGGTGTTCACGGAGGAGTAAGTTGTTTTCGTTTTCTTTTTTTTTTAATGACATATTTCCATGTCGTTAGGAAGGGGTGTGCCCATTCAGATCTGTAGGCATGACACTAGGAAGGCTGGCATTAGAGTGAAACCCATGGAGCAATGATCTTAAGCACAGGTGGTTGTCACAATGCCTATTATTAGATTCATGAGATACAGTAAGAAGTCCTGTTGCAAAATGGCAGGATGGAAGGCCAGTTTCCCTGACAAAGTGCAAAGGCATGCTAGAAACACTTGCATGAACAAACAGCCTTAGCGGCAACCACAACCAGGAGAAAAATTAGAGGAGATTTTCCACAACAAAGGAAGTATTGTTCTCCTGTGGCCATCCTTAAATTCATCCTTTGTTGGACAAGACGCTTAGGCTCCACCGTGGAGCTGCGGTGTCCCACCCAGCATTCTCCCTGTGGGCCACAGTGATGGAATAAATTGATTCATAGTGAATTGTTTCTTCTGAGGATCCTACTTCTTCAGTTCTATAGCAAAGAGTTCCCCAAAGAACAATGAGGTACCGTGGACTGGGCTGGAAGTCGTAAAGCAGACATGGGCAGAGCCAGTTCTCTGAAAGCCTGGCACCCTGTCTGACCCGGGGCAGGACAACCACCTCCAGGCTCCTGTTTATTCATCAGATGCTGGGGCTGCCTGGACTGGGCCTTGACAACGACTACCATATACAAACCTTCAGCCCTCCCTCCCATGAAACTGGCAGTTTGTTTTCCTTCAAGGTACGGAAAGTCAAAACCTGTTTGCTCGGGGAAATTAAAAGCTTGCAGGAAAGTGTATCTTGGTTGTGTAATAGACAAGGACGGTGCCAGACAACTGTCTGGTTTTGTATAAAGTCAGAAGGGGAATTACATGAATAAGGATAACAGGGAATTTGGGTAAACCCTCCTCCCGGGGAGGCTTCTACCATCCCATGACTCTACAAATGCTCTCTCTCCACCCACGACCACTGCCAGCTGACACGTTACTCATCTCTGCCATGTCATCAAGGTGTGCCCAGACTGATTTTTGCCGTCAAAGTACATGTGATTTTAAAATATCTGTTAAATTTTTTGGCACTAGAATACAGAATACAGAAAATTAAGAATATAATAATTTGGTAAACTCTAATCAGTGCTAGACATGGAGGATATAAACATTGAATAGACCTGGTCCCAGGCTTCAAGGGGTTCAGTCAACAAGCCTGAGAGACGAACAGGCAATACAGGCTCCATACAGCACTGGAAGTAAACATTATAAGCAGAGGCCACTGCATTCAACTAAAACGCCCAGGTCTGCTTGTGACATTGCTCCGGATTAGTTTGAAAGTGCTCGAAATCCTCCAGACTGAGATATGGTTCCCTAGAGGGCTAGTCACACCTCCCTCCTTACCTGGTCAGGTAAGGACAGAAGACATAGGTGTAGGTGGGGTTCTGAGTGGTGCGATTTGGTGTTAAGTTCATTTAAGCTCGTAAAGCTTGTTTCTGAAAGAACTTCCTGTAAACAAGGTGCCGTGACGGCTCCAGCTCATGATGAATAAATGAAATAGCTGATCAGCATGCACACTACTGAAGGAAAGTGGCTTACACAATAAGTCTTTATTTTTCCTGTTGTGGGGTGTGGTTAGGTGACTTTCCCCTGGTCAAGGGACTTTTGGGCTGACTAAATGATGTTGCAAAGCTTAACCGGGCAAACCAGGAATTATTTGCTCTTTGATGGGGAAAAAATATGATGCCTTGGTGCTACCAATGAAAAATGCATTTTTTTTTAACATGTGTGAAAGCATCATCGGGTCAGCGGCTTGAATTTTAAGGTTGTGATTGTCTCATTCTTCCTCAATCCTTTCTAACTAACAGATACTTTGTAAAACTGTAATCACAGTGGAGGATAATGCTTCCCCGCACCCGCCCTTCCCAGAGCAGGATCCAGTCTTTACAGCCAGAGAGATGACTTACTTCTGCTTCTAACGATCTTCATTCTTTTTCAGATTTTAATTATTTCAAGACTAAATCTGGATCCTGTGGAAACCCAAGGCCACTCCAGCCAGAGAAGCAGGGAAGGTAACTACAAATCTTCACACTCCTTCCATCTCCTCCAAATCCAATCCCCCAGTCTCACGCCCAGCTCTGTAGCGAACCATCTGCTGTGGCTCTTCCTCACTCTCTGTCCCATCTTCAGGAGACAAGCAGATCTTGGTGGAACATTCAGCTTTCCTCCCTCCTGTGGACACCCTCAGATCACCTCATAGCTCCTCCTCATTTCTAAGTGTCACTATAATCTAGAAACACAGTCCTCTAGAAACCTCCAGTCACCGCAGCTCATGGTACCCCATAAGAATTCCCCACCAGGCAGCACACAACCACCACACTCTCCTAAAAATCAGAGAGGACAACAGAAACCAAGGAACAAAGCACCCACCCAACAAAACCAGATATTAGCATTAAGAATTAAAATCTTCCAATCTGGATGCATTAAGAATTAAAATCTTCCAATCTGGATGCCTACGTGCCAGTGTGAAGATACCATCAATAACATCCAGGACAATGTGTCTCTACTAGAGCCGGGCAGCCCTACTACCATACACCCCGAGAACTGCAACATCGCTGAGCACAAGACAAAGACCTGAAACTAGCCTTTATAAATGTAATAGAGTCCTTAAAGAGGAAACGGAGAAATCCCTTAAAGAAATCTATGAAAACGCAAACGGTAAAAGGAAGTGAATAAAACAGTTCAAGACCTGAAAGTAGAAACATGATCAATAAGGAAAACCCAAACTGGGGGAAATTTAAAAATGAAAAATTTAGGAACTCGAACAGGAAACTCAGATGCAAGCCTCACTGACAGAATACAAGAGATGGAAGAGAGAATCTCAGGCATTGAAGACACTATGGAAGAAATGAACATTTATGTCAAAGAAGACATTAATTGTTTTAAAAAAAAATCCTTAGTGTAAAGGAGATGCATATCAAGGTATAAGAAGCATAAAGAATACAAAATAGCCTAGACCAAAAATAAAATTCCCCTCAGCAAACAATAATCAAAACACTAAATGTGTGGAACAAAAAAGGAATAGTAAAAGCTGTAAGAGAAAAAGATGAAAAAGACCAGGTAACATATAATGGCAGACCTATTACAATTACACTTGACTTCTTAATAGCGACTCTGAAAGTCAGAAGGGCCTGGACAGACTATGCTGCAGACTATAAGAGACCACACATGCCAGCCCAGACTACTATATCTAGCTAAACTTCCAATCACCATACATGGAGAAAGTAAGCATAAAACCAAACTTAAGCAATACCTATCTATAAATCTACAGAAGGTACTAGAAGGAAAACCCCAGGACATTAACCACACCCAAGAAAATACAGGGAATAAATAATCTCAGAGCAGCAAATCAAAAGAGAGGAAGCATGCACATACACACCACCACTACCACCACAACAAAAACAACAAAACAGGAATCAACAATCAATTGCTGTTCATTAATATCTCTCAATATCAGAGAATATCCCAATTCTCCTACAAAAGCACAAGGCTAACAGAATAGATGTGAAAAGGGGTATATCCTTCTGCTGCATTCAAGAAATACACCTTAGCATCAAAGATAGACAGGCATTACTTCAAGTAAAAGGATAAAAAAGAAAAAAAAAAGATATTCCAAGCAAATAGACCTAAGAAGCAAGCAGGTATAGCCATTTTAATATATGACAGACATCAACCTAATCTAATCAGAAGAGATAGGGAAAAATACTACATACGCTTTAAAGGAAAAAGAATAATCCAGAGGACATTGCAATTCTCAACACTATGCCCCAAACACGGGCACCCAAGTTCATAAAAGAAACACTACTGCACCTTGAATCACACACTGACCCACACATGCTGACGGTAGGAGACTTCAGTACCTGTTTCCTCTCACCAGTAGACAGCTCATCCAGACTAAACCATACAGAGACATGATCTATAAACCATACTGTATAAACCAAATGGGAACCTAACAGAGAGTTACAGAACATTTCAGCCAAACACAGAAGAATATACCTTCTTCTCAGCACCTCATGGAACATTCTCCAAAACTGACCACATACTCAGGCACAAAGCAAGTCTCAACAGATACAACAAAATTAAGTAATCCCTGAATCCTATCAGAAAACCATAGATTAAAGCTGGATATCAACAACAGCAGAAAGTCTACAAACTCATGGAAACTGAACAACTCTCTATTGAGTGAAAATGGGTCAATACATAAATAAAGAAATTAAATACTTTCTAGAACTGAATAAAAATGAAAACACAGCACATGCAAACTTATGGGATATAATGAAGAGTGTCCTTAGAGGCAAGTTCACAACACTAATGCTGCATTTAAAAAAGAAAGAAAGAAAGAAAGAAAGAAAGAAAGAAAGAAAGAAAGAAAGAAAGAGAAGAGAAGAGAAGAAAAGAGAAGAAAAAACCTGGAGAGCTCCCATACTAGCAGCTTAACTTCACATGTGGAAATTCTAGAACAAAAAGAGGAGAGATAATATCCAGAAATAGTCAAACTCAGGGCAGAAGTCAATAAAACAGAAACAAAAAGAAGTAGACAGAATCAGTCAAACAATGAGTCCATTCTTTGAGAAAATCAACAAGATTGGCAAATCAACTAAAAGGCAGAGAGAGAATAACCAAATTAACGAAATTAGAGATGAAAGGGGAGAAATAAAAACAGGTATGGAGGAAAACCTGTACTCTACCAAATTGACAAACCTAAAATAAATGGATACATTTCTTGATAGATGTCAATTATTGAAGTTAAATCAAGCAAGATCAAATAAACAACTTAATTAGATCTATAAGCCTTCTGAAATAGAACCAGTCATTAAAAGTCTCCAAACAACCACAAAAAAAGCTTAGGGCTAGATGTTTTTAGTACACAATTATACCAGACTTTCAAAGAAGAATTAATGCCAATACTCTTCAAATTATTCCACAAAACAGAAACATAAGGAACACTGCCCAATTCATTTTATGAGGCAACAGTTACCCTTACACCCAACCCACATAAAGACTCAACAAAGAAAGAGAAATATAGACCAATTTCCCTTATGAACACAGATGCAAAAATGCTCAATAAAATACTTGTAAACTGAATTCAAGATCACACCAAAAAGATCATTCAAAATGATCAAGTAGGCTTCATCTCAGAAGTGAAGGGATGGTTCAATACATGAAAATCAATAAATGTAATCCATCATATAAACAAGGTGAAAGGAAAAAGATCACATGGTTGTCTAAGATGCAGAAATGATCACTGACAAAATTAACACCCTTTTATGAATAAAAGTCCTGGAGAGATTAGGGATGCAAGGGACGTAGCTAAACATAATAAAGGTAGTTTATAGCAAGTCCACAGTCTATATCAAGTTAAAATGGAGAAATACTTAAAGCAATTCTACTGAAAACAAGAATAAGACAAAATTGTCAACTCTCTCCTATTCAATATAGTACTTGATGCTCTAGTTAGAGCAATAAGGGAACTGAAGGAGACCAAGGGCCTGGAAAAGAAGTCAAAGTATCTTTATTTGAAAACGGTATGATAGTATACATAAGTAACTTAAAAAATTCCTCTGGGAAAGTTCTACAGCTTATAAACACTTTCAGGAAAGTAGTTGGATACCGAGACCAAATTAACTCGCAAAAATTAATAGGCTTCTTATAAACAAATGATAAATTGACAGAGAAAGAAATCAGGAAACAGCACTTTCTACAATAACCTCAAATAATATCAAATATCTTGGGGGTAATTCTAACCAATCAAGTGAAAATCTTGTATCATAAAAACTCTAAGACATTGAAGAAAGAAATTGAAGAACATACCAGAAAATATAAAAATCTCCCGTGCTCATGGATCAATAGTATTAAAATATAGTAAAAATAGCTATCCTGGCAATAGCAATCTAAGGATTCAGTGTAATGCCATCAGAATTTCAACACAGTTCTTCACAGATCTTGAAAGGACACACACCACACACACACACACCACACACATACACACACACACGCAAACAGGAGAGCTAAAATAACCCTTAATAATAAAATAACTGCAGGAGGTACCACCATGCCCAACTTCAAATTGCACTAAAGAGCTACAGCAATAAAAAAAATCCTATTATTGGCACAAAGACAGAAAGGCCCAGACATGACTCCACATACCTAAGAACACCTGAATTTAGATAAAGAGGCCAGAGATAGACAGTGGGGAAAAAAGACAGCATCTTCAACAAATGGTGCAGGTCAAACTAGATGTCGCCATGTAGAAGAATACAAACATACTTATCCCCTTACAGAAAGCTAAACTCTACATGGCTCACAGACCTCAACTAAAACCAGATGCACTGAATCTGATAGGAGAAAAAGTGGTCTTGAAACAGCCTTGAACTCATTGGCAAAGGAAACACCTTGCTAAACAGAACACCATTAGTTAGCACAGGCACTAAATTAAATAATTAAAAAAGGGGGACCTTATGAAACTGAAAAGCTTTTATATGGCAAAGGACACCACCATTTGGACAAAGTGGCAGTCTACAAAATGGGAAAAGATTTTTACCTACCTCACATCCTAAAATCCAAAATGCATAAAGAAAACAATTAGATATCAAGAAACCAAATAGTCCAATTAAAAAATGGGGTACAGATCTAAACAAAATTCCCAAAAGAGGAAAACTCAAATGACTGAGGAGCAGCTGGATTCAGGTGACCTCTTTAGATTAGTGACCTTCTAGCACCTCTGTAGGGCTGTATTTGTAGATAGATGATGCTTACATTTGATTTTATTATGGAATGTTTTATTTTCTTTGTCTATTGTGCTTTGCCTTGCGAAAGAGCATCCAAGACCTCACTCCCTTACAACTGGAGACTCACAGGGGTGTCCCAGGGTTCTCCCTCAAGAATAAGTGCCTGGGTACAAGCGGGCATTCCTTGCTCTCCTTTAGCCCCTGAGCTGATCCATACCAGAGTCTGTCTGTCTCCACTCTAACTGGGCTATTGCCCTCAGAAACACCAGAACAGCACCCAAGTCAGATGTCACCCTTTCTCATCGCTGTCCTAAGAATGCTCCTTGTCCTCACTCAAACAAACAAACATTTGCTTCAGTGAGCTTCTGGTGACCGCCTAGGCTGGCATTCTCCACTGGGCAGTGGAGTAATTGGAAAAACCCTTTCTCTAAATTGGGAAAGAATGAGCAACGGGACACACTGATGCTTAGAATGGATGCTCTGGTTCAACACTTCCATTGTGTAATAGAGGGGCCACGGTTCACAAGTGACTCAGTGCGGGTCCTGGAGCAAGGGGAAGGTAGTGGATGAGACAGGACACATGCCTGCTGCCTCTAAGACTCCCTGTATCTGGCCAGCTCCTTTGGAAAGACAGCATTAGAGCACCAGGCCTGCGGAGCCTCTTATTATGAACTCTTCGGGGAATGACATCAGGGAGCGTCTTCATGGAATTCAGTCTTAACCACTCATTCCCTTAGGCCACAAATGACATATGATCAGGTAAAGGACCAGAAGCCCTGCCACTGTCCCACCTTTTAGTGTCACATTTATCCCCCGACACCTCTCTGGTCCACCCCATGTAGATACTGGTTGTCTTCCTATACCCTTCCTTACTGTCCCCCTAATTAGGGCATTAGCTTCAGGGAGTTCCCAGAAGGCTGTGGGGATTTGTGCTAAATGTACAGCTACCATGCTTGCCTCCTCACAGTCCCACCATGTTCTTACCAGCTAGGACCCCGATATCCATCAGCTAGAACAGCTAAGTGATTTGTCTATAATATCCACTCTTTTGCCTCAAACCAATGTCCTTTAACTACCTTGATTTTGTCTGAGAAAACAAGCCCGGGTTCCCAAGCAGCTGGTTACTCATGTTGGCAGCAGTCCTGTTCTGACGCCGAGGTCCAGAAAGATGTGGGCTTGGTCATGGGTCTCTCATCTGGAAGGTGGACTTTCCCCTACCAGGACAAGCTACAACCAGCACTTCAAGCAAGGCAGCACCGATCACCATGGGGTTCCTGGCAAGAAAGAAAAGAATCGTGTCTCTTGTTGAAAATCCTGGGAACAATGTACAAGGTGTTGCTTACAAAATCCCAGTAGGAAAAGAAGAGAAAGTGAAAACACACCTTAACCCAGAGAGAAAGGAGGCTACAGATCTATATTGGTCATTTTTTTTATTCAAAAGATCCCACAATAAAACCATTCATTGGAACATGGTATTCCTCATTATCTTGGTCCAGCACCTATGAAAGACACTACTGAATAATTTTTTTTTAATTTTTATTGATTTTTATTGAGCTCTACATTTTTCTCTGCTCCCCTCCCTGCCTCTCCCTTCCCCTCAACCCTCTCCCGAGGTCCCCATGCTCCCAATTTACTCAGGAGATCTTGTCTTTTTCTACTTCCCATGTAGGTTAGATCTATTAATGTCACTCTTGGGGTCCTCACTGTAGTCTAGATTCTCTGAGATTGTGATTTGTGGGCTGGTTTTCTTTGCTTTATGTTTAAAAACCACTTATTTGTGAGTAGATGTGATAATTTTCTTTCTGGGTCTGGGTTACCTCACTTAAAATGATGTTTTCTAGCTCCATTCATTTGCCTGCAAAATTCAAGATGTCATTTTTTTCTGCTGTGTAGTACTCCACTATGTGCAGCTGGTCCAAGTGCAAGAAATATAGAATAGCATTTTGAGTGTGCAGATTCTATTAGGAAACCTGTCCAGAAGATGCAGATCAGAAACTCCTCTCTGTGGAAAACCTAGTTTAGAAGGAAAATAGAACCTCAGTAGCACACATAGTCACCAACTCCCCCAAACAGGAAGAACTGTTTTTTTCTTTTTTTTTCTTTTATTTATTTATTTATTAAAGAATTCTGCCTCCTCCCCACCCCCACCTCCCATTTCCCTCTCCCAATCAAGTCCCCCTCCCTCGTCAGCCCTAAGAGTAATCAGGGTTCCCTGCCCTGTGGGAAGTCCAAAGACCATCCACCTCCATCCCGGTCTAGTAAGAGGAGTATCCAAACTGCCTAGGCTCCCACAAAGCCAGTATGTGCAGTAGGATCAAGAACCCATTGCCAGGCTGGAGAGATGGCTCAGAGGAACAGAGCACTGGCTGCTCTTCCAGAGGTCCTGAGTTCAATTCCCAGCAACCACATGGTGGCTCACAACCATCTGTAATAAGATCTGGTGTCCTCTTCTGTACTGCAGGATACTTGAAGGAAGAAACCTATATACATAATAAATAAAAATCTTGCCGGGCGATGGTGGCGCACGCCTTTAATCCCAGCACTCGGGAGGCAGAGGTAGGCGGATCTCTGTGAGTTCGAGACCAACCTGGTCTACAGAGCTAGTTTCAGGACAGGCACCAAAGCTACAGAGAAACCCTGTCTCGAAAAACCAAAAAAAAAAAAAAAAAAAAAAAAAGAACCCATTGCCATTGTTCTTGAACTTTTAGTCTTCAAAGACTAACTTCAGTATTGCTTGGCGGTGGTGGCGCACGCCTTTAATCCCAGCACTTGGGAGGCAGAGGAGACAGATCTCTGTGAGTTCAAAGCCAGCATGGTCTTCAGAGCTAGAGTTAGTTCCAGGACAGCCAAGGCTACTCAAAGAAACCTTGTCTTGGGGAAAACATGATTAATAATAACTTCAGTATAACGGTTTGTTTGGGACATTCTTACTTGAAAATCGTACTATTGAATGCTGTAATTGGAATATCATCTAAATTTTCAGCTTGTTTACAGGTGTGCTAAAGCATATTCAGAAGATTTGCATACAGAGAAAGTTCAAGTTACATAGTGATTTCCTAGCAACATGACACCTGACATTTGTTCATTAGAAACACAGGTCTCAGTTCACTTCCTGTTTTTATGAGAGTAACCATGGTTTATAGTATATAAGTCTTTAGTAATCTTATTAGAAATAGATGGTAATAGATAAGGTTCCAGTACTGGTTTTTAATTTCCTTGTTATTTGTGATTAAAATAAACTCAAATTTAGGCCAAAAGAAATTGAATTTTTTAAATATAAATTTTTTTCTTGGAATTATAATGTGCTATTTCTCCATGGGGGAAAATATTTCATTACAGAGAAACACTCAGCAGAGATTATAAAAATCACATCCACTAATGATAATGTCATTTACTTTTTGATTCTGGTAATCACCAATTAGTGGAAACATAATGAAAATTGTGTTTGAACAGATTTTATAGTTATAACCTTACAAACAAACAAGCAAGCAAGTAGCCACCACATCTATAAACAAAATGACAGCAACTCCTGAACAATACTTAAAATGTGACAGGAATGATGATGTGTCCTTTGCACACACAGCATCAGAGTTCACAGGAAACCTGCAAGACAAGACGACAATTATCACCATTCTTCAGGCTAGGAGTGAGCATTGGAACTGGAGCCCGGGTCTGCTGAGCACAGACCCGGGTATTGGCATCACAGCCATTTCTGTGGCCTGGTGCTAAAATCATCCTAACTACAGGCATTATCCTGGAGGAACCTTCTGGTGAGTTAATTTGTAACATGAGTTTGGTATGATGAGCTGCTTCTTTTCTCTCTTGGTAGAGTCTGTCTCAGACTTTTACAGTTCAAGTCCTAGCTATGGAATATATATATAGGAGAATTTTATCTAAGAGTGTATCCCCTAATAAATTGACTAAGCTCTAATGGAAGGCCACACACCCAACAATATTTAGGCAACACAAATTGGTCTTCTATTTTTTTTTAAAGGCCATGAATTTGGGTGGGTAGAGAAGAGGAGGTGGATCTGGGAAGGAGAGGCCAATTATAATCAAAACACATTGCACAAGATTGTAATCCTCAAAGACTTACTTTTAAGAAGCATTAATTATTCTCTGAGATATCAAGAAATGAAACCTGAGTTGAATGCCTAAAATAAGTGTTGACAGAAAAATATTTATAAACAAGTCTTTATATATGTGGTGCATCATACATGTTTTGTTTGGGGATTTTTTTTTTTTCTCGTTCTTGTATTTTCTTTTTTTTTTTTTTACTTATTTATTTATTTTTATTCTTTTTTAATTAAAATTTCCACCTGCTCCCCATTTCCCATTTCCCTCCCCTCCTCCCAAATATTGCCCTCCCCCCACTTCCCTCCCCCTATCCCCACTCCTCTTCTCCTCCCCCCACTCCCTTCCCCCTCCCTCTCGATACTGAAGAGCAGTCCAAATTCCCTGCCCTGCGGGAAGACCAAGGTCCTTCTATCTACGTCCAGAAAGGTGAGCGTCCAAACAGGCTAAGCTCCCACAAAGCCAGTTCATGTATTAGGATCGAAACCTAGTGCCATTGTCCTTGGCTTCTCATCAGTCTTCATTGACCGCCATGCTCAGAGAGTCCGGAATCAACCCATGCTTATTCAGTCCCAGACCAGCTGGCCTTGGTGGGCTCCCAATAAATCAGTTCCACTGTCACAGTGGGTGGGTGCATCCCTCGTGGTCCTGATTTTTTGCTCATGTTCTCCCTCCTTCTGCTCCTCATTTGGACCTTAAGAGAGGTTGTGGAGAAAGAGGCACACTCATTCATTGCTGGTGGGAATGCAAACTTGTGCAACCACTTTGGAAATCAGTGTGGCGATTTCTCAGGAAATTTGGGATCAACCTACCCCAAGATCCAGTAATACCACTATTGGGAATATACCCAAGAGATGCCACATCAAATGACAAAAGATTCTGTTCAACTATGTTCATAGCAGCATTGTTTGTAATAGCCAAAACCTGGAAACAACCTAGATGCCCTTCAATGGAGGAATGGATGAAGAAAGTGTGGAATATATACATATTAGAGTACTACTCAGCAGTAAAAAACAATGACTTCTCGAATTTTGCGTGCAAATGGATGGAAATAGAAAACACTATCCTGAGTGAGGTATCCCAGACTCAAAAAGAGGAACATGGGATGTACTCACTCATAATCGGTTTCTAGCCATAAAATAAAAGACATTAAGCATATAATGTGTGATCCTATAGAAGCTAAATAAGAAAGTGAACCCAAAGAAAATCATATAGTCATCCGCATGGAGAGGGGGAAGTAGACAAGATTCCAGGGCAAAAACTGGGAACTTGCGGGTGAGGTGGCATGGGGCAAAGGGGAAATGGGATGAGAAATATGAGAAGGGGAGGATGGGAGGAGCTCGGAGGATTGGGATGGTTGGGATATAGGAAGGATGGATACGGGAGCAGCGAAGTATATATCCTATCTAAGGGAGCCATCTTAGGGTTGGCAAGAGACTTGACTCTTGAGGGGTTCGCAGGTGTCCAGGAATATGTCCCCAGCTGGTACCTTGGGCAACTAAGGAGAGGGAACCTGAAATGACCCTATCCTATACTGATGAATATCTTGCATATCACCTTAGAACCTTCATCTGGCGATGGATCGAGGTAGAGACAGAGTCTCAATTTGGAGCAACGGTCTGTTTGGGGATTTTTTAATTTGTGTTTCTCTGCTTTATAAAGGTAACTACTTCCTAAAATAGAATGTATAACATTAACATTTAATCAAATGACTTTCCCATTGGGTCTATGAAGCTGAATTTTCTAAAGTGGGTGGGGGTTGAGAGAGGAAGACCTGAATTATGAGTATCTTTTCTGGAAGATTCAAACACAAGAACAGCCTCAGGCCGTTTGAAGGAGTACCTGCTCTGGATGCCAAGAGTTCGGGAACTTTCTTCACATTTGTAGGGAAGCACAAGGAGGTTGGCAGTGGTGAGGGTGGGGGGGATGGGCACAAGAGGAGACAGCCTAGGTTGGGACAGGCCAGGGCTGGCTCCCCTCAGCCTGCAGCTCTTCCTGCATTCTTTCCTCCTGCTAAGCCTAATGTTCCTTCTGCTCCACATGTCTCCTTTTCTCGCACCAAGTCTCCCTAGATAAAGATTTGTTTTCTGAGCTCCCACTCACTGAAACACGAGGCTGTTCCTAAGAGGAAAGAAGCAATATGTCACCGTGATGAGTCTCAAGTTCCAAGCTTCCAAGAAGGGCAGACATTCTGGTCACTACAGTTCACTCTTCTACTTTTTCCCTGTGATTGCACACCCTTGAAATAGTGAGAAATAGTTGTCTCTACACACGACACTTGGACATGTTTTGGGTAGACCTCGCCACTACAGTGATACTGAAGACAGGAAGTGAGCGCTTGCTCTGGAGTCAGCATTGGACAAGCAAGCATTTATACACCTGGTCCTGGAGCTACTGCTGCTCAGGCTTCATTGTGAGGCTGTCTCCTCCCTTGCAGAAACCAGTCGTAAAACTACTTGATAACAAAGTATCTCCTCTTTCGGGTACATGAAAAACAAGAAAGGTCACCCACTAATTTCAAGAGTGAAACTTTTGCTCATGGAAGACCAGACATATGGTGTGGTGGGGAGTGTGCAGACAAGCAGGAAGCCACATGCTGTAGAATTACTTGCCTTTCACAAAGGCAAAGATAGTTACGCAGTCATTTTCCTTGATGATACAGTCTCCCTGCAACAACACTTAATCATTGAGCAAAGCAATGCCCATGAGGGGAGCTCTTTCTTGTAGAGGGCATAAGTATGCAGCTTAGTTTAGTCCTTAGAGGAAGAAATAAGCAAGAAGCCAAAAGCAACAACTAATAGCAGAGTAGAGCATATGCACCCAACAGTCACACACATGCATCAGCTTGTTCTGTGCTATAAGGAGCCCATACTGGGGTCGGAGTCTCAGTTTGTGAGCTAAACCCAGCTGGTTAGAATGTACAGGACTGTTTAAAAATTAGTTGCCTGGTTTGTTTGATCTTTTGAGCATCTTGTCCAAGTCCCACTCAAAATTTTAGTAACCCATCTCACAGAAAACAAGCTCCACTGAGCACACGCTCTCAAGCCAGGAAATGCTGCAGCTCCTAGTGATGAAGCGTCTTCAGCTGCCAGGAAGCCTCAACTCAGACCCTCCTGGGATGGGGCACAGCATGACAAAGAATTGTCAGCCCACTCAAGTTCACAGTCCTGGATAAATTTCTTACTTTCGCTGGCCCCTCCCTGTAAGACAGCATTGGCTTCATCAGATGGTATTATTTTACCATCAAGCTTCATGTTTTTAGAGGAGTAGATGCCACAATACTGTGAAGCTTTTTGTAGCTACAATCCATCTTGGATGTTTGAGCTGAAGCATAGCAAGTATGATCAGGCGTGCACTGGAGAAAGACGATGGGAGACCTGGTCCTCTACTGGCATGCCAAAGAATGATGTCTTTCGAGGAAGGGACCCGTGGCCAGGCCATACTCAGGACCTGAGTGTGGTGTATTAACAGTGATCTCTGCACAGCCCACTAAGCTCCTCCTGATGGAATTTCCTTGAGAAATGACTAAAGAATATGCACTTCCAGCCGGGCAGTGGTGGTGCACATCATTAATCCCAGTACTCGGGAGGTAGAGGAAAGTGATTATCTATGAGTTCAAAGCCAGCCTGGTCTACAAAAGCTAGTTCTAGGACAGTCAGGGATATTACACAGGGAAACCCTGTCTCTAACTTTCCTCCTCCAAAAAATGAAAAAAAAAAGTGCATTTCCTATGGCAGACCTCGTGGTGGGGTTTCCATGTATACTTGATTGACGTATAAATATAAACGCAGCTGCCATCTGGCAGCAGACAGTGAAGGGACATAATATAATGATCCTAGATGTACCAGGAAATTAAGATTTGCAGAAGTAAGGCTGGCAAATCGCCATCCTGTCTATACATATTCATTTCCTTTTTCTGACCAATATCTATGGTAGAAAGAGTAATTTCATCACTTCTGTTACTACCTTTGGGCCAATAGTTAATAGTTGACTCTATCCAGTTAGAGTATTTATGTACTTACATACCTACTTCTTAAAATGCTGATGGTAAATGAATAAATATGATAAATAGATGTATTCATATTATATGTATCTACCTGTGTGTACATATATAAATTTTAATGGGAACCAATGTCATCAACATCAGCCAATTATTTTATTGAGCACCTATCACAACCTTTGTTCTCAAAGAATTTATGAATTAATAAGAGAAAGGGAAAAGATGAATAAGAATATTCATATAAAGAGATGAATAAATAAATGGTTGGAGAGAAGGCTCAGCAGTTAACAGCTCTTGTTGCTCTTCCAGAGAAGTCAAGCATGTCTCCCAGCACCAATGTCGGGTGGCTCACAGTCAGCTGTAACTCCAGCTCTGGGGATCCAACACCTCTGGCCTCCATGGGCACCTGCAATCACATGCATAGAGTCACACACACACACACACACACACACATCATTCAAAATGTAAATTGTTAAGAGATGAATAGCCTTATATAGCAGAATATGGAGGTCCTTCCTGTGTGGTTCACAGGCCTCAGGGGACCCGAGCCTCTCCTGGGTGTCTAAACAAGGAGACTCTGTGTCCACTGAGATACTAATGTATTATTTATATTTCTCATTCTCATTTTTCCAAATACACAGTAGAGTTTCTAGAGGTAAATGATCTGTGCTACTGTAACATACTGAATGTAGAAGCAGATTAGAAACTCTGCCTCCTTCTACTAAACTAGACATTAAAGAAACTGGTAAAAAAAAATTTCGCACTAAATATATTGCTTTTGTAATATTTTTCCAATAAAAATGTTAATAATACTAACATGTCATAATTTTATGGTTATATTTTTAAAAATCAATAAAAATTCATTTCTGTTTTAAATTCTTTTAAGACTTATTGTTTTATTTGTGTGTGTGTATGTGTGTGTGCCTGAGAGTATGCATGTATACCCTTCCCACACACAGGTATTCACGGAGGCCTGAAGAGGTCATCAGATCCTCCATAACTAGAGTTACAGGTGGCTGTGAACTTCCTGCTGTGGGTGCTGTTGACCACACCATGATCCTTTGAAAGAACAGCAAGAACTCTTTACTGCACAGCCTTCTCTTCAGTGCCATTCGCTTTCATTTCTAAATTACACTGATATGTAATTTATATATTAATATATGGATACATACAGATAAATGAAGTATACCTATGCAGAATTTTTTTTTAGAGCTGTCAATACAACTGAAGACCATGTAGAGTCCTAAATTTGAGACATGCTAATCTAGACTGAGCTACTTTGCCTAGAAAGTTCTTAGCCTCACTTCATTCATTCATGGTTCACTTTTTGGTCATAACTAATGACGCTTCCTCAATGATGCCTTTGCTGATTACCTTCCCTTTAGCAGTCATATAGAAAAATACTATTCAGGCAAATGGTATGTGTCAAGTACTACTGCTTTAGTGGCTTATAAATATATGAATAATATTATATATATATATATATGATACTACCTCTTAGTCATTATTACTAATTTCCCATTTCTCATAGAATGTTCTTTCTTTGTAATATTGCTCCTATAATGTAAGTTATTAACTCTATTAACATACAAGTTCATTGAAAAGTCTGAGCTTACTTGAATAGAAGTAGACTTGACCTTAATTTAAATATGAAATAACATGATCAAAGGCACAGAATTAAGGATCTTCAAGGTACAGCCAAAAAGCACTAGGATGATTAATGTTTAAATGATCATTAATAAGATTTATAAGATGAGGAAAAAAGAATATAGATAAAAGGAGAGTAAATATTCTGGGAATTTTTTTGTAGATTTAATTTGGAGAAATTAACATATCGGTGCTGGAGAGATAGTTCAACATTAAAAGTACTGGCTGCTCTTCAAGAGGACACGGGTTTGAGTACCAATATCTACACGATGCGTTACAACCTAGTTTCAGGAGGTCCAATACTCTCTTCTGGCCTCCTTGGATACCAGGAAGGGACAGGGTGCATGCACGTACACATGTACACACACACTCACTCACACACACACACCACCATCCGTACATGTAAAATAATAAATAAAATACTTTCAACAAAAGAAAGGAATGGCTATCTAAAGTTCAGGATTCAAGGCAATGAAGAAGGGAGGAGCAATCGTGTTCTGCAGCTCGCTTCCATCACTCAGCATAGAAGGTGAGGTCACACGCCACCATGCAGGTCAAGCCCACCCTGGCCTGTGTTAAAAGAAACACTTTTACTGAATGTGCCACAACTCCACATAGTGAGATGCTCATGGCTTTGAAAGACTCATTTTTAATTTATAAAACTAAATTTTCAAAAGTCACCGGATCCCACAGCATCTAATTGCTTTTTAAAAAATTATGACTTTATAAAAATAAGTACTTTAAATAGATACTTTAGTGATCTCAAAGGAATTTTTATATTCTTTATAAACAAGAATAATATTTTCTTAAGAAATATACCATGGTTTCCAAAAACACAGAAAGTTCTAAAGAAGTCTCCACTTGTTGACAAAGTTCAAACAATTTAAAACGGTATCACCAATTCACAGGACAGTTATGGGTATGTTCCTAAGTGCGCCCAGGCCCACCAAACACACACAATGAAAATGCTGGAAGGTAAAAGACAGCACGTGACCCGCTTAGTAGACTTAGGGAAAAAGAGGAAAACCAGAGCCCCAGAAAGGGGCAAAGTCTGGGCATGTCGCTCTGCCTCTTGGGCTACACCAAGCCAGGAACCTGCTTTGCATGTTTTCCTTTGATAATGTAATAATAGCAACAGCCATATAAGAGCTGTGGAGTAGCTTAGGTGACATGCAAAGGTTTGGGAATATGTAAGTATTTTCTATCGGCGGCTGAATAACAACAACATGAAATTATGGGTTTTCTAAAGCACATTTTAGATAAAGAGAATAGCCAGGACGTATGTCACAACCAGGGAAAGCATTTCCTGTGTGGATTCATACATTATGGATGCTTCCGATAACCAGTCATCAAAACACGCTGGAGAGGCCATGGGTCCATAAAGGAGACTAAGCTCATTTGTATTTTGACTCCTGGCCCCTAAATGCAAGAAAAATCTTAACGTGAGGTTCACAGGATGTTTTAATTTTTCTTAAGAGTTGTATGTATTCTATAAGACACTTGCCATTTTCCTACGTAAGCACTTTAAAAGTTCTTAGGTTGAAAAAGAATAACCTTTGCCTCTCTGTACTGGCACCCAGTGTTTGGGTGTGTGGACATCCACACAAATACACACACCCTGGTACTAGCACCCAGTCTTTGGGTATGTGGACACTGAGGCAGAGATGTCGAGTGCACTAATGTCAGAAACTGATTTTGATTCCGTTTCCCCAATTATAAGACACGGACAAAATTACTTCATTTCCCTAAGTCCCCATTTTCTTTTGTTACAAATTAGTTATAGCAGCATCTCTGTCTACTTCAGAGTCACAGTGATAACTCAAGAAGATTTAGAGGAAAATATTTTGTACAAAGATACAATTTTCATGAACTATCTTAATGCATGCCTTATGCTACAAGGGCTGTTTCAGTAAGTGTCTTTGTTAGGCAAAAGTCGAGTTACGAAACTGAAAGTACAACTTTCCATATGATGTGGCACTTCCTGCCCTGCTGTACAAGGCCATGTCCCAGATGGGTGCCTATTTATTACCATATGACCAACCCAAGCGCTGATTGCTGTTATTAGGGCATGAAAATATTAGCCAAGCCAAGATCCTTGTTGTGAAATGTAAGGACCATGCAAATCTGACATGCCACGAGATGTTAGGCATCATTTGTGGTTCTAATAGCTAAGGGGTCTAAGGATCGTTTCAACACATGACTAGAGTTGGAAATAGAAGCCTAAAAATTACCTTACTGACAAAGATTTCTACTGGTAATGGGAGATCATGGCAAGATCACTTTAGGGTTGATCCAAGAGAATGAGAAGGAAAGCAGGTCCTCCACCCGGGGGCACCACCCTTTCATCCTGCTGAGCTCAGGACCAGGTGCCTACGTGCTCACTGCCCTAGCTTGGAACTTCTGCACTACCCTGAGCCTAAGAGAGAAGTCCTTCACTGCCAGGCCCTGCTTCAGACTCCACTTCACTCCCAAGGAGCTTCTCACAGTAACGTTGCTGCTTCTAGATCCCAGTTTCTTTTGCCTAGTCCAAGTGACATCGGACTTGGCTTATCAACTCCCTTGAAGAATCATGCAGAAGCGACCAAAGGAGCCAGGCTAACAAGGTAGCCTCCAAAAGAGGCCAGGCAGGGTCTGTCACTGTGGAAGTACCTAAACCACCACCTGGAACAGTAGCCTCTGAGCTCAGCCTGCCTGTTAACTTAGAGGAACATACATCCAAACACAGCCAGAAGTTTTCAGAAAACAGAAAACTTGACACTGGAATTTTTATTTGGAATTTTAGCTTCATAAATATTAAGCAAATCAAAGTTATCTTCTGAGTTAAAAAAAGTCTTTGTTTTCAATTCTAAGATGATAAAGTAACATACACCAACAGGCCATGTTTGAGGAAAGGCAACACCTCTCTGCCTGACAGCCAAGAGCTAACCAATATGCTTCAGAAGCAGTCGGCCGCTCGCGGTCCATTGTTTGGTTCTTGTCTATGGCAAGTATTTCAGACTACACTGTAAGGAGATCAAAGGCACAGAGGAAGAAAGGTGCCTGAGAATTGGATCCCTGTGGCTCTTTTTGTCTGCTTCTCTGGCAAATCTTGCTGAGATTGCTAAAACGTCCTATGAACGGAAGACACAGTACAGCTCATGCCTACAGGATGCTCTGTAGCTCCTCCCCCAAGCATTCTGATGGTTGAGTCTCTGGGTGAAGGAAGAAGACTGCACACCAGAGGACAGGAAGTCAGCATACAGCACAGTGCCCAGATGAGAACAGCATTGGCCTTCTGAGTATGGGATGAGTTTATTATGATTTCCGGTTATTTCAGAAGACTCTCTTTGAACCAGAGTATCATGTTTACCCTAGAAGAGTTTTAAGATCATCTTGTTCTAACTTTCCATTTTTTCAGGTAAAAAATAAACCAGTGTGCAGAGGGTCTTCTAAGCCAACAACATCAGTACCACTTGTACTCCCTCCAGTCCAGGACTAATGGCTTGGAGGAAATATGTGCTCCTCCTCCTCCCTCCTGCTTATGAGGTCAGACTGCATGTCAGCTGTTCTTAGCAATTGTGAGGGTCAAGGGACATTATCAATGCTCAAGAGAGTCTTCTGTCACACACTACGCTACCAGCACCCAGTGACTGTCTCCACTTCACCAGGAACTGGTAGCATATGTCCTTGTTACTCAAAACATCTCTGGAAAGCTTGCCTCCACTGTTTGTAACTTTAAAACAAATCCAGAACATGACTCAGATGAATCTGGTCTAATAACCTTATAGAAACCACTTTGAAAGCGGTGAGCCTGAAAATTGCAAATGGGAGCTCTCCAGTTGAGGCCATAAGAGGCTTTCCTCTGAGAGAGCCAGGCTGTCCTCTGCCAGGGAGAACGCAGGGTCTAAAGAGGGCAGTCTGTGAGATCTGGCTGGCAGCTTGGCCACAGCTAAGGAAGAAGTCACTTTTCTTACGTAATAGGAAATGATCTTGCAACACGGCAAGAATGGCTCTCAGCGAAAGCGCCTCTGCTGTTCAGTCCTCCACAGAAACTGGCCTCACAGCCATGCCCTGCGGGAATGGGATCACATTTCACTGGGAGGGCTTTATAGATACCTCACTGCTACTCCAGGAAAAACAAAAGGGTTATTGATTGGGCTCCCCAGTGCAACTGTAGAGTAATTAGGGTATGGACCCTTTCCAGACTCTTTCTAAGGTGACTCATTTAGAGACCTCATGTCTAGGGTGCTATACTCAGCCCCTGTTCTCGCCAGCCATTGAGGCTCCTAACATGTCAGAAGGGAAGAGAGTGATCTGTTAATTTGGGTATTTTTATTGTTACTGTTGTTTTGGTAGAGTTGGTAGCCTCTACTATTTCAAAAATGTAGGTTTTGACCATAAATAGTATCACTCTTAACTTTTCTCTTTGTTCTGTGGATGTTACAGGACTGTTTTCTGCACAGTAAAGCATCTTGAGATTGACTCCAACTAGAAACTGAATTAGCTCATTCAGGCACACCCTGATGTCAGTGAGCAAGTGTTGTTTCGCCGCAGTAAACAGGGTCCTTACAGGGCACCCCGTGTCTAACGCACTCATGGGCTTTGACCTCTCACACAGGGAGCCAGACCATGTCCCATTATCACATACTCAGAAGAAAAGTACCAACAAGCAGTATCACATACTCAGAAGAAAAGTACCAAAAACCCAGAGATATTTTGAGTAACAAGGACATATGCAACCAGTTGCTGGTGAAATGGAGACAGTCACTGGGTGCTCGTAGTGTAGTGTGGGACAGAGGAATGTCCTGGGGAGGGCAGTGGAACAGATCTGAAGCAATTCACATTTATAAAATAAAAATTTTATTTTTTTCATTTACCCCAAGACTAAAAGTAGGATTGATATTAAAAAATATGGCTATCAACTACAGTAAAATACTTGCTTAACGTTAAGAAGCATTTCCCTGTGTTATCCTCAAATCACCCTTGGTTTTAGATGAAGTACCTGTGGAGAGGTAGACCTAACCAACTTCCTCGTAGTTTCTAAAACACTCATGCTGGAGCCTGAATATACTCAACTCTCACTACTGCTTCAGACATATGCTCTTTTCTCCCTGGTTCTGGTAAGAGAGTCCAGGCTGTCTCCAACTAGTAATCTTCTGTAATTTGAGATGAAATGTCTATTCCCCTTTCTCATTTAAGCTGCTGGTGAGATAACTCCACATCGATGGATTCCTCCTTCAGTTCCTTCTCCTCAAACTGAGGGGAGTATCTGTGTTTTGTAACAATGTATGTTTGGGGACCAGAAGTGGGGGATGAAGGGAGAAAGGGAAGGAAAAGAAAGGAGAGGTGGGGGGAAGGAGGAAGAAAATGAGAGAGGGAGAGAAAGGGTAGAGGGTAGGAATCATACATTTTATCTTCCCTCACGAATGAGCCAGCTATCCACCGAGCCAGCCAGCCATCTGTAAGCGTGGACATACACATGCTCTCTACCAAACAGAAATGCCCACCAAGGACCTACCACGGAGAAAGAGAGCATGGATCAAGCAGAGAAGACAGCGTGATGTGCACTCTTAACAGTGGTGTTTTGACAAGTCGAGCACCAGGGAAAGTAGTGTGGAGCAAAGGGGTCTGTAGACCCCCCAAATTACCAAGATCCTGATTAGGGGACAGGAGAGAGTGCCTGGCAGGAGTTCAGGCTAACACGGAAATCTTGCTTTACGTGTTGTACGTGCCCTACGTGAAAACCTCAGAAGGTGACACTGGCCACTCTGTGGGCATGTGTGACTCCATGAGTCATTGCTAGAATATCAAAGGGATTCTTAGTCAGGAAATAGTCTCTGCCGTGCTGTTTATGATCAACAACTTAGGCAAAGGCAGCCTGACGGTCAAACTAACCAGTGCAGAGCCATAAAACCCCTCGGATTTGGAGCCCACGCCCCATTTACTGTAAATGCCCTTGGTTGCCCGGGGCCTTTCATCATTGCAATGGAGCATGCAACTTCTTGATAGGCAAAGCCCAATTCTGCACTTTGCTTAGCATTTCCTATGAGGGAGTCCACTAGGATTCACCAACACACAATGAAATACTTTAGCAACGATCGTTTGTAGAGCGAATATGCCATTTCCAGGCAAAACTATCTCAAAAAAAAAAAAATTCTAAACCAAAGTCATTTTGTATCTTTTCCATTAGGCAGACTCTAACACAGAGCTTGAGACTGACAGTGTATTCTTCACTGGAGGAAAGGATGCTTTTATTGCTTCGGTGGAAATGGCTTGTGAAGCTAAGGTTTCTCCTCAGAAGGACACACCTGTAACCTGGAGGAAATCACACTTTATTTTTGTCCGGCTCAGTTTCCTCATGAGCAGAGAACACTTAAGCAGAGGGAGGAATGCTCTCTCTGAGAGTAACTGAACCTGAACTCTGTGTCCCTGAGGCAGAAAACATTAAGAGGCATAGAGTCTGCTCTTGAGAAGAATTCAGGTCTTTGAATATTTGAATGGTTAATAAAGCGACATCAGCTGGGTCCTGGGGAAACTGTTCACAATCCCTTTCCCTGTAAGTGAGATCAGTAGAAAGACTTGGAGATGTTCTCAGTGGGTGACTTCTGTAATGTTTATGTAGCCGGAGTATTACCAAGCTAGTTAATTTTTTCTTATGTTTGTTTATTGGGGGCACTAGTACTACAGGGCATGTGTAAGTCAGAAGACAACTTACAGGATTTAGTTCTTTCCTTCCACTTGTGGGCTCAAACTCAGGTTGTCAGGCTTGGCGGCAAGGTCTTCCACCTCTGAACCATCTTGCCAGCCAGCAAGTAATTTTTGCCCTAAAAGCATCATCAAATAATTTTAGAGCCAAATACTCAAGGTGTTGGTAAAGAGGAAAAAAAAAAAAAAAAAACAGAGAAAGGGAAGGAAAGAAGGAGGAAAGGAAGGAGGGAGAAGGGAGGGAGGACAGAGGAGGGGAGACGAATACATTTGAAACAAAAGCTAAGATTTCTAAGCTTATTTCTTATGCAGCCAGTGAAGCTTGCCAGTCCTCAGCTCACAGGGACAGGGAAGGAAGGTACGCCTTCAGTGCCTTGCTCACAGGCTTGGCTAAGGGAGGAAGAAGCCACGGAAAGATGCTTAGTAAAACTTAATGTGTACTACAAATCAATGGAACACGCCCCCTTTTCCTTTTAAATGTGAACCGTTGTTTTTGTGAATGGAGTGAACCAGATTTGTAAACACACCTTAACCTAACTCCAAAAGTCTGTAGAAGAGGAAGCTGACTTTTTTTTTTTTTAATATTCCTATCGAGAAGACAAAGAGAAACCAAGGTTAACAATCTAAAGGCAACTCATCAGAGGGTGTTCCACTCTATAAAGGTCATTAAGTCTGGTAACCAGGCAACCGGAGTACCTCCCACTTTGAAGTAAGACGCGTGATAGTGGCATAAGTCACCCTTTCCTTAGTATCGGGTGCAACTGCCACCAGAACAACGCCCATGCCCAGGTGATAACTGATGCTAACGTGGGTCATCATGTCACCTCCTCAAGATCATTCCCAAAACAGACCAGACATGCCATGTGGAAACTTACAACTGACTGTCCTAACTGACCGAGAGGAACAGCAGACGATCTGAGCTCCAATCGCTCCTGGCTCTTCCGCTCTGAGAGGAGCTTATGTGTCCGAAAAGGAATGCCTCGCTTACCTGTGTTGAGACGATCGTGACAAGCAGTCTGGAGCATCGTCAGACAAAAACAGTCATTAGGCTGGGCTATTCTTAACTCTCTGCGTGGATTGCAGGGGAGAGCTTTTCCTGAAAACCCTAAGTTCAGATGTTTACAATTACAGGCAATGAGGCTCAAAGAGACAGCCTCATGGATCACTTGTGCTTTATTTTTGGTTTTGTTTTCATTAGATGCAACACTGAGCTGAGCCGTGAGCCTTCCAGGGAGTTGCACAACTTCAGTTTTTAGAGATTGCGTTTCATAGTCACGGAAAAAAAATAATTGGATTTAATAGGTTTTCACAATCATATTATCTACTTAACCTTCCAAGATCATTGCTCATTTAATTGCAAAGCCCCAGGGAAAGATCACAAGGGAAGGACCATGCTAGAGAGCCATAACAGTAAAAAAAAAAAAAAAAAAAAAAAAAAAAAAAAAAAAAAAAAAAAAAAAAAAAAAAAAAAAAAAAAAAAGCAGGTTCTCTACAAATGATAGAAAAGTATTTCCAACATTATGAATGAAGCTCCTAGATTTGAAATAGTTGTGTCTCTTTGATAATTGCATACATTACAAAACAGAAACTTGAAGGTTAAAGTTATATTTATTGATGTAGAAATGTAAATACATATCTTCTTACAAACAGATAATAAAGGCAAGAATGATAAAAATGCAAGCTCCAAGCTGTGAGTGACAGGTATTTGCTGTGTTATTCAGGCTTTGCTGCAAATCCTGCCATCCCTTATAGAGGAGTGACTACAACTAGAGATGTGAAAGTCATCGAAACAGCCCGTTCCTGTATCAGGGTAGTTAGTACATAAACTGTACCACATATATGGGGCAAGGATGCTCTGGTCCTGTGGGGTTTAAACTTGTCTCTTAGTTTTTAGAGTATCAGAGGAGGTTAAGTCATGTTGTGAGCGTTAATTCACTGCTCTACAAATTATTGCATTCTACAAGCTCCAAAAGATGTTTCCATCTTGATGGCCTCTAAGGAAACGTCCTGAGCGAAAGGCTTACTCCCAGTCTGGTTTTGATTCTCTCGTTTATTTCAATGGGATTAAAGCGAAGCAAAAGCACTTAACAAAGCAACCAACCTGTATACAGAGCACTGTAATTGGACTCCTCATTCTGGTTGGAAGCCAAGGCACTTAGATCCCTGTTGCTTTTGTCAACTCTTTTCTTCAAGCTGCAATGACCTTGTTTGTGTTCACTCCCAGTGTTCTAGGTTACTCTGTCAACCCAGGCTCCAGTTGTCCCACATCCTCCCACAGAGGTCATATTTTACCATTGAGAAAGGCTCAGCAGGAGGATGAAGTACTATGCAGTCACAAAGCAACCAAAACACCAAGACTCCGCCCCAGCAAGATGAAAGCTCGCAGTACGTGGACAGCAGAGCTTCCAGCTGAGCAGGAGGCTGGCTGACGAAAGACATTCACAACAATCTCACAAACACACAGTCCCTCTAGGCTTCCTACAGACCTATAAACCTGGGATGGAAAGACTTTCCCAAACAAGGCCCGGGCCAGGGTTTGAAAGTGAACAAAGTCCACAGGCCTCAGGACAGTGACTTGTTAGAGTAGGTGGATGAGGAAGACACCCCGCTCTTTGGTAAATCGCTCCTTGGTAAATTGGTCAGTTTCAACGGAACAAAAGAAAAGAATTTTCCTGATCAGCCATTTATTTGAAGAGTACATAAAAGAAGGAAATAGGGCTGTAATAAAATTCAAACAGTAT